>NW_028227262.1:108472445-109696195 GCF_978045245.1 Mus caroli | reverse complement strand
ATGGACAGGCAGACTTGGGCGTAGATCTTTGTGGGCAGATGCAGGCCCTTAAGATTAAAGTTTAATTTGGTACAACTGAATGTTCTTTGCTTCCAATGTTTTTCTGCATGGAGAAAGCAGCATTGGAGTGGGCCAGAAGTTTGCTGGAGTCATTCACAGGAGTGGAAAGCCATGATGGCAAGGCAATACAATCTAGACAAGCATAGGTGGGGGTGAAGATGGGAGGGGATGAGGAGTGGAAAAGGCTGATGGAATCAGTGAACCTCAGATCTTTGTGGGGTCAAAGGATGACGATGGGTCTTCAGAGGAAGTGCTCTAGAGGCTCAGGAGGTGACGGGCACAGTGTGGCACATGCAGTTGTGACTGTAGAGCAGTTGTCGCTTTTGTACTGACAAGGTCTTGAAACATTTTTGCCCCACCCTCTGCCCTCAGCCTCACAGGCCTGTGTTTCTTTCCCTCAGTGCACTCCATTCAGATTGCCATGGAGCACGGGTTGGCACACGTTTGCTTGCTTATACGTATCATGGGGCAGTGGCAGTGGCAGTGCCTGGTTCTCCTCACCATCAACCCTGCTCTGTCTCGGACAGTACCTGGGAGCTAGGACAGAGCCTGATGGATAGATGTGAGATAAAAAGTACGTCTCACATGCATGGTGATTATTTTGAGAGGAGCTCATGGTGGGAAATGGCATTTACCTGGGTGCTGTGGCATTCACCTGGGTATTGTGGCTTAAGTTTTTGGGAGTAGGGGAGCTATAACTTTTTGATAACAGTCAGGAACCGATGATATGAAATTAGGAACTTTTCACTGAGTGCTATGACTTTTGATGTTGCCAACAGGAGTTAAAAATTGAGTGTTGGGGTTGAGATATGACTGAGAGGTTAGGAGAACTCATTGTTCTTCCAGAGGATCCAGGTTTGGTTCCTACCACCGACATCAGGCAGCTCACCATCATCTGTTATCTCTAGATCCAGAGAATCTGATGCCCTCTTCTGATCTCCTCAGGCATCTGCATACATGTACTCTGTCTGTCTGTCTGCTCTCTCTCTCTCTCACACACATATCTAAAAAAAGTGACTCTAGAGCAAAATCCAAACAGGATTTCATTTTCATAATTCAGATTTATTGATTAAAGGAAAAAAATTCTATATAGTTTTAAACAGCTGATTCATGGGAAAAAGTGGTACATAATAGAAAAAAATGATAATTAGATTTTAGGAGCTTGTTTGTTTAGTGATTTTATTTAAAATAATGTCTTTATAACTGGATTTGGTGCCACGTACCTGTAATTCCAGTACTTGGGAGGCAGAGGCAGGAGGATCTTTGTAAGCTTGAAGTCACTCTGGTCTACACAGTGAGTTCCAGGCTAGCTAGAGTTGTGGAGTGAAACCCTGTCTCTAAATTATCTTGAATCTTTGGACCAATATGGCAAAATATCACCAAGGGTGCAACTGTGTTACTTATATCTTGGGAGCAGCTAACAGTTGTCTAATTGAGTTAAGGTCCATGGAGTCCAAGGTAGTTCATGCCTAGTACTATGAACTTAGCCAAACATGGCTGGCGAGGTCCTGACCCTTGAGGAGGACCTCCTTCTGAAACATTCTTAAAGCAGTATGATTGCTAACGGCGTCCCAAACCCTTGTCCTCGTACCCACAGGTAAGTGTAACTCTCACCCCTCATCAATGACTCTTCTTTTTGCAATGCTCGGGACCATCACAGAAATCTGTAACTGGCTAAGATGCCGAGAGCACCTGGCTCTTGGGTGCCCAGCCACACTTGATAATCTACTTCCTGACCTCTACCTCTTCCTGACCTTTCCTGAGGCTCAGAAAGCACAGAAGAAGAGTGGGTCAGAGAACTTTAAATGTCAGAGGAGCAGGACTCCAGCTGCAAGATCGTGTCTTTTTATACGGCAGGGAAGCTGCTCCTACAAATTCTTAAATATATGGCAGAATGCATTGGCTGAGTACCAGTGTGGTGGGAGGAAGTATCGCAAGCCCTGCCCTTAGGTGAAGAGCTATCAGCAATTAATAGCTGCCTCGAGAGGAAGAATTTATATTTTCCAAGAACAACCCCATAACAGGTTATCTAATCCATGTGGCCATCCCTAAATAGATAAATTTGGGTGTAACACTAAATTGTTTTTATATGTAGTTATCATCGATCTTTGATTCATTCAACAGTTTTATGAAGGTTCATTATATATCAGACACAATCTAGCTAGGAGTTTCAGTGGAACGAGGCAAAGCTCCTGCACTCGAGGGTTCACAGATTTGAATCGCTGATTGAAAGGGAGAGCTCTTTTGATAAATAAATGAGTGGTGAAAATTCAAGAATACAATTTGGAAGATGCACCTACATCCAAACTTAGGAAGGACAAGTGAATACTGATTTGAATTATACTGGTTTCACCCGAAGTGCCACGCTCCACGTGGAGAGGCAGCATTTTGAGAATGTATGAATATGTACTCAAAAAAGTTTATCCACAAAACATATGAGAAGTACAGGCAGTTGCTAGAATATGAGTGTTTATCCATGCGTGTTCTTCCTCCAAATGTGTCTTTTTCTCTTCAGTCTCTTTCCTTTTCTCCATCAGGAAAATGCCTGGCACACAGTAGGAGCTTGTGAGTAAATGGTAACTGACTGACTATGATGCACTCATCTTCCTGAGGATGACAGTTTCTCCATAGGCACCTGTGTGGACCCAGTAGGGGTCTCCTTGACACTCACATGTTGATGCTCCACACTCAGGGCACGTGTGTTTGGAGGAAGGAAGTCATTGAGGTTGAATGAGATGTGAGGATGGGGTTCTGATCAGATAGAATACGTGCCCTCATCAGAAGGGTGCCAGATGGCTCACACACACTCTCTCTCCAAACTGAAGAAAGGTACAGGTGAGGACTTTGCAAGAAGGCAGCCCTTTATAATGCCGGAAAGGAGCCTCTGCCAGAAGCTGGGTCAGCTTGGATGCTTTTCAGCCTCTCGAGCTGAAACCCATGGCCCATTGCTCAACACACACAGCTACTAATGTAGCTTCCAAGAGACTGCTGCCTGCCATTTGAAGAATATAGAACCTGTTAGCATCTGTTTATTTAATGTGTTAATTTACCATTTGTAGTATACAAGATTGCTTTAGTAGCTGACATCCTTGCTTTCAGTGATTGGCCTAGGGAATGCTCTTCAAACATGGTTTGTTCCTTACTTTGTGGAGATGACAGCTTGCAGAGATCAGAGTAGACACACTATAATGTTGGAGGGATTTGCTGACATTATTTTTAGATTGAAAAAAAAATAGAAGGAAGAGGGGTCAGAACTCAAAAGACTGGCCATCCCATCCTCAGATGCAGTGGTGCTGTGGCAGATGAGGATGATGATGATGATGATGACGACGATGATGAAGACAGTGATATGATAGTCCTGGGAGAGAAAAGCAGGATAAACCAGTGCTGTCAGGAACCATGTTTGTGTTTACTTTTCTTTCTCCAAGAATGCGTGTTTGATTATGTCAATATTTTTATTCTGATTATACCCCCTCAATAAACTAAATGTGTGTTCTCATTTACAGAAGCAGTTGAAGGTAACTGTCTTGGCATTTCTTGACAAAGCCAGAAATATTAGTCTCTAGATTAGAAGTATTAAGGATGCATCATTTACAAAGTCAATAATTGCCTTTCCTGATATTTGCTTATGTCTAATCTTTAGTTTTTGCACACACATATATTAGCACGTAGGAAGAGTCAGTTTATAGGGATGTTTTCATATGCTTGTCAGGTTGATTCTAATTGGGAAGACTTAAAGAATTCGAAGCCATATTTTTTCCACAATCTATCTCACTGACTGTATCATTCATGGATAAGATTTTAACCACCTATTAAGAGTTGCAGGCAAAACCAGGCAGTGGTGGTGCACGCCTTTAATCCCAGCACTTGTGAGGCAAAGGCAGGTGGATCTCTGAGTTCAAGGCCAGCCTGGTTTACAGAGGAAATTCCAGGACAGCCAGGGCTACACAGAGAAACCCTGTCTCAAAAGAACCAAAACCAAGGGCTGGAGAGATGGCTCAGAAATTAAGAACACTGACTGCTCTCCCAAAGGTCCTGAGTTCAATTCCCAGAAACCACATGGTGGCTCACAACCATCTGAAATGGGAGATTTGATGCCCTCTTCTGGTGTGTCTGAAGAGAGAGACAGTGTACTCATATACATAAAATAAATTAATAAATCTAAAAATTAAAAAAGAATTTCAGGCCAAAGGATCAAAGCCCTATCTTTCTCTCTGTCATTGTCATTCCTGCATGTTTAGGGGGCCATTTTTTTTATTCTGTGTCACCATGCCTCCAGGAGTCAAGGGATCCCAGTGGCAGGCAGGAACAGTCCAAAACGGAGATTCCCTCTCAGTTATCCCAGAAGAGAACTCATTTGAACATTCTTAAAGCTACAGGTCCCCTTCTGCAAATAGCTATTCACTTCCCGTGGCCAAGGTGACACATGGCAGTTGCTGGGTTTGTGGACAGGAAGCACATTTCATTTATCTTCCTGCTCAAGCCCCTCGTGTGGGAAGAGGAGGAGAGGGAGGGAATGTATTTTGACTTAGAACTTCCTTTGTGCTTTAGCCTGAGGGAGACTGAGGTGTCTGTAAATCCTCTACCCAGTGTCCACATGTTAGGCAGTTTCCCTTAGAGCTGACCAGCAGCTCACAGATGGCAGGAAGTCTTTGAGGATGGCTATAGGGCGAGAGGGAGGAAGCCAGGCTTGGCAAGGCTGCCAGGCTCTGCCCATGGTTGAGAGGTTGCTTGGAAGCTGGGCTGTTCACTCTCTGACTTTGAAGCACATTTTATTTATCATCATCATCATCATCATCATCATCATCATCATCATCATCATCATTTGTGAGTGAGTGTGTGGATGTGTGTACTTGTGTGGATGCATGTGGAGACCTGAGGAGGGCGTTGGCTGTCTTCCTTTATTCTGCCTTATTTTCTTAAGATAGGGTCCCTTGCTGAACCAGAAGTTTTCCATTTCAGAGAGGCAGGCTGGCCAGTGAGCTCCTGGGATCTTCCTGTCTCCACCCCCAATACTGCTGTTAAAGGTACATACAGCCATGTTCACTAATTAATAATACTAATAATAATATTCCTGGGTATTTTTATTCAGGTCCCCATCTTTGGATTGCAATTCCTTTCCTGCAATGAGCTACCTCTAGCCCCGATTCTGACTTCCTGAGTACTTGTTTGGAACTGTTAATTTTGCTCTGCTTCATTTGCTTGGGTTGAAGCGGGAGGGGACTGGCCAAATTCTCTGCTCTATTCCCTTCCTGCCCATCTCTGCCTGAGACTCTGGAACTGAGCCTGACACAGCTTGAAACCATCTGACTTGAGAACTACCAGACTAGCAGGGCAGGGATGCTCAGGCCTGAGACTGCTGGGACCTCTCTTCTTGTTCTCTTTCTCTTTCCAAGAGGGTTCCTCTAGACAGACAGAGCCCATCCCAGTATCTGCTCCTTAGTAAGCCATTCCCAGCCTCCTGGCAGACTGTGAGTACCTTGTCTCTAACCTGCAGTCTGTCTATCTCTCCAAGGCTCCCATTGGTATATACTTGGGTAGTGAGCCCAGCCATCACCAGGCTGAGGAGAAGACTGAATCTGGGCATGACATACTATCATCTGTCCTCCACTCCTATGACACACTGCTTTCCACTGGAACTTGGCAAATGTTTGGAGGATTTAGTAGAAGCCACTATTTGGTTTGACACCATTTAATTACCTTTGAGCTGTATAGCATCAGGTCTCTGGATATGGCTTTGTGCACCTTAAAGCAGGGAAAGAAGGTTATTTAAATAACATGGTTAGAATATGGAAATACTGCATAGAAATCGAAAGCCATGGCCACGTCGCCTTGGCATTTCCACAGGTGAGGGCATTTCAGGGAGGGACCATGGTAGATCGTGAGTAGTAAAGAGAGGGAGCTTAGGATCTGGGTCTGAAGCTGGAAGACCACAGTACAGCTGAGCACACGGAGACACAGAGGAATGAACCCCACTGGAAAATCTAGCGTTTCTCCTTTAAGAAGTGTTAGGTTAGTTGCTGAGGATGACAGGCACCTCTGTGTCCTGTCTTACAAGCCCCTCTGCCCATCTTTTACTCTAGCTGTGGCTGGGCAGCCAGGGCCTCACAGATGAAGAGCATCTCCCTTCAGCTACCCCATCCCTATGTCTCATTCTGCACCATGGTTTCTGGGAATCCACACGGGACTCCTTTAGAACTTCATCCATGAGTCACCTACATGAAGATGCAAAGAGAAGAATAGACCATAGACCGATCCTCGACTCACAAGGGCTTGCAGCTTGGGGTAAAATAGACCTTTTTTTACTTGGCTGGGTGGTTTTGAGATGTGTTTTGTCCATCTCCTTTAATGGTCCCAGAAGGGCAGAGCCACACCGAACAGCCCAGTGATGCCCTCAGTTGCAAAAGTTACAGAGCATCAGCTCAGAGCAAGGTCTGTGAAGGCTACACAGAGAGCTGTCCTTGCCAGTGCTCCCAGGTTTGGGGAAGATGACCTGTCTGGAGGGTTAGTGTTGAAACAGAAAGCTCTGCAGACCCTAGAGTTGTCGTACATTGTTTTGATTATAATCTTATTTAACTATGTGTAAAATAAAGCTAGGTGTACTCGCCTAGCATGCAAAACTCTTGTATAGTCACAAAACCACTAGAGAGTCACCCATTAAAAGCAAATAAAATGACAAAATCCAATAAAATTCAAATTAACAACATTAATTTAATGTGATGGATGATGGATTTTGCACAAATGAAATTGCTGTTGGCAAACGAGTGCAGAACTGACAGCTTGAGCCCTCTCCTCTGGGTTCAGGGTGTCATGTGCCCCACAATGACACCTTTCTGCTGCCTGGTTTTCTCTCTGAGTCACTGAGAAACCTTTGTCTGCCTATTGTCTGAATGTATTATTTACATATTGAAGCTGCCTGTGTTGTGTTCTGTAGAGACAATGGAAGCACTGTTGGTTGTGCTGACAGGAGTAGGAGCAAAGGCAGATACTGACATTGCTCCACAGAACAGAGAGGAGATGCTGGAAGGACACCCAGGGGCTGGGGAGCGAAGGAGCTTGGGAGTCTAAGTCTTTGCTTACACTTAGCCTAATGCATCTTACAGAGGAGGTTTCTGGGGTCATATTTACTTCTGGGAAGTTAAACTTAGCTTGCTTGATTATCAATCCCAATAAAGTGAGGGCTGAGATATTTTTCTGGATTTAGGTACCCCCTTCCTCCAGTTGGCATCCTGGCATGGAGTGGAATATTGGCAAGCTATTATATCATGTACTATCTTTCTTACCCTTCTGTGAAACCACAGAAACTCTTGGGGAAAGAAAGCTTGGTTGCAAAGTTCAGATCCAAGCACTGGACAAATGCTGCCAGAGCCCATTCATTGCTATACCCGCTCTGGCCTAGCCCACTACGGGCCTCTTTTCTGAGGCTGGCTTGTAGGCTTAAGGAGCTTCTGGCACAGACTGGACTCTAATCAAAAGTCTACCCTTTGTCTTGGCTTTCTGAATAAAGGCTAGAGGTGAAAGCCAGTAAGGCCAGGTTCCAGACACCTGGGTTTCCATCATGGACAAGTCGCTTAATCTGGTCTTAGTCTCTTCATGTGTTCATTGTAGACAACAGTGATGCCTGCTCCTTCAGATGAAATGTGTCACTGTTGGTGGAGTATCCATAATACAGACTCTGAAGGAGGAACAAATGGCTCAGCTAAAGAGACAACACCAGGATAGAGAATCTCTAAATGATCAAGAATCCTATCTCAGAATGTTAATTTTCTGCTTTGGATTAAAAAAAAAAAAACAAATACTGATTCCTTGAGAGTTTCATCCATCATGTTTTCATCCTGCTTCTCTCTCATCTCCTGTAGCCTCGCTCCACCATTCTATAACCACTCAGCTTGGTGTGGGTGTTAAAACAAGAAAAGAGGGAGCAAAGTTGGGTGGGTAGGGGGTGGGTCAGGGAGGGGTGAGGGAAGGAAGACCCATCCTTCAAAACCCATTGTAGAAAATTCTCAGCAGGCTCATTAGGTGTGGGGGCATTCTTGGATTGTGTTAGATTTACAGCTTAAAAAAATAAAGCGAACCCTTCCTCTCTCAGCATCTATCACCTATTTACAGCAGCTCGTCGAGGGTTGGGACCTTGTGCACCCCTCCCCACTCCATGATGAGATTTTGCCTGTCTTGAGCTTGCATGGGCCTTGTGCCTGGTAGCTGCTGCTGCTGCTGCTGCTCCTCCTCCTCCTCTTACTCTTCCTCCTCCTCTTTCTTCTTTGTAGTCATCTGCCGCCCTTGGCTCTTCCTCTTATTTCTACCCCATCTCCAGCAATGATTCCTGTACCGTGTGAAGAGGGAGGTCAGAAGTTGGCCTTTGCCAAGAAGAAAAAAGTAATAGAGAAATGGTGTGAAGAGGCCAGGTATGGTAGCACAGCTCTGTAATCCAGCCCTCTGGAGGCAGACAGGAATATATCTATACAGTGGGAACCCTCTCTCCAAAAGAATGGGGAGGGGTGCAGGGAAGGGAGGATAAAAAGAAATACTGTGAAGGAAAAAGCAGAGTAAACACATTTGAAAGGGCTTCATCTGCAGCACTTCAGAAACTCTTACTTTCTTTCTGACATTTATTTTGCATAAAAAAACCCGGAGGTGCTAATTATGTGGCAGTCCTGTCTGTTCTTTATAGCTTGTTCCCTGTGGACAGTGTTTGGCACACTTGATTCTCTTAAGGCATTTTGCTGAGTCAGACAGGCCTTGTAGTAATTTGAGTTTTTCCAGACGCTGTCCCTGAGACAGAGTAGAAGGCAGGAAGTCGGAGAACAGTGAATGCTGAGCAGGTTACCATTTCCTGGGTGCTCTGGGAGACAGTGCTGAAAAGCCATCCATCTCTGCTGTCCTGGGCTGGCAGTCATCCTGGGCAGTCATCCTTCCATCCACGGATTCTGCAATCGTTTGCTAAGGCCTGCAGAGGGTAGGGGAACAACTGCTTGACACTTCCAGTCTGTTATGCCTGGTCCTATGGTGGCCAGAGAGAGCTCTCAAGCCTAGGTTGTCAGGCAACAGGAGCTGTCAGGGTTAAGATGGGCCTTAAGGGTCTGGGGAGACCTCAGAGACGCAGGATGAAGATGTCTATGGGTGTGGCGCAAATGAATGTAGACTCCATTCCTCATATAATATAGAATGATCTAGTGTGATTTTCATCTCGGGTATACTCCATCTGGTATGAATTGCTAATTGCAGAATTCCTGTCAAATCCTCTGCTCTGCGTGACACCTACACCTTGGAGTGACTCTTGGCAAACGTTTTTATGAACCTTCTTGGATGCAGTTTGTAGATCCATTTTCTGAGTGTCTTCAGTGACAAATCTCTGACTTCTTAGTTTGACCCAGCCTTGCAAAGGAGTGTGTGTTGAGGATAATTGGTGGAGAATGAGGATGGATAGACATGTAGGTCAAAAGGCTGCACAGAGCACCTGGACTGAGAGGGACCTCAGGCTAGCTCTCTTCTCATTTAAGTATAGCAGTGGGTGAGACAGGATGGAGCCATTGAGGTCCTGTGGTCTCTGCTTGCCTTCTGGTGTTAGGGTGGATCAGGGTCAGTCATCACCATGTTGTTTAAGGGCTTCTGGGGGATAGTCTATTTTCACTAGGTCCTCTGGTTGTCATGGTCAAGTGCTCAGACTTTAGCCGGGGCTGGGAGGTGAGGCAAGTGGAGGTGAGTCTCAGGATTGGGAATGACACTGGCTAGCATCGAGGATCTGGATTAGAATATAGAGGTGGCCAGCCATCAATGGTATGCTGGGTTGGCCTAGAGTCAGAAGCCCTGGCTAGAGTCTTGCCTCTGCGTTTACATCTCGGGCCTTGGATGGATTCAACTTTTGTTGCGGTTTGGGTGTGAAACATCTGTCATGGACTTACCTGTTGAAACATTTGATTCCTGGCTGGTGGTGCTGTTTGGGAAGTTGTAGAATCTTTATTGATGGAGCCTTGATGGAGGATGTCACTCTTTAGGGGTGGGTCTAGAGCTTTTATAACCTAACCCCACTTCCTGCTTTCCCTCTGCTTCCTGAGGGGGGGATGTGCTGTGAACAGCAGGCTCCTGTTGCCTAGGCTTCCCCACCACAATAGACATTGTTTCCCCAGAACCAAAATCAGCCTGTTCTTTCTTAGGTGGCTCTTGTCAGGGTATTTTATTACAACAGGAAAGTAACTAAGACAGCCATGGTGGCGGAAGACCACGGTACTATACCAGTGACGTTAGTAAATGAGCGAATAGATCTATGTTGAAAGCACTTATTCCTGTTCTTTTAATTTTAATGGTGAGATCCTTTCAATGTTTGCGTTCAATAAAATGCTTTTAATAAAATTGTAATGCAATACTGTTAGGCTACTCACAAGGTAATTACAGGTTTTCTAGAATGTTAATTCATGGTATATATTAGTGGGACACGGGTTTTTAAATTTAGTTTTGTTTTTATTAATACTTTTTAATCAAAGTAAAACAGTGGTAGTAAAATACAACTCAAAGTCCCTGAGATCAAAGCTGTCCCTTGTCTCCAGTTTCCCAGGCTAGCTTTTTTGGGGTGAGTGCTTTGGATTTTTAGTTTTCTTCCCTTACGTCATGTGTTTGAGAGTCATATTCTCAAGCTGCTATTCTTGGACAGCTTTCGCTTACTGATTTGGAGGTTACCCCTTGCAGTCTACCCTGTATTCACGCCTTTCTGTTTTTTTTTTTTTTTCCAGTTTTTTATTAGCTGACAGTTTTTGGTCAGAACCCTTACAGTATTTATGTAATGCTGATCATGTAAATAACACTGACTTCTCCGCAGGTTGTGGCCTCTGGTTTTGTTAACTTCCTGAGCATCATTTTATTTGCCAAAGGGTAAACGAGGGGAAAGTTTTACCTAACTCACTTTTAAAAATTATATTTCATTTATTTATTTGTTTGTTTATTTATGCACACGTGTGTGTGTTGGGCATATATCTATGCTGTGGTGTGTGTATAGAGGTCAGAGGACAACTTATGGGAGTCAGTTCTCTCCTTCAACCCTGTGGGTCCCCGCAGGCACTTAGGCTTGGTAGCAAGCACCTTGCCTTGCTGAATGCCTCCCTGATCCTTGCTCATTTTTTCAGCTTTTGATTGCCAGCTTTCCCAGAGATCCTGGTAGGTCTTTCAAGCAGGATAGCTTCGAGATAGGTTCTCCAACATCCCAACGCGTCAGGTAAATCGTGGCCTCCATTTCTCCTCACAGAGATTTCTTATTCCTGTTTGAGTTGATTTTTCTTTGGGTTGTTAGTACATACCATGTACTGACCATGTTAGACATCACTGATCACTCTCTGGTTAGGTCTTCTAGCTTCTTTGTTTTCACCATGGATGCTATGCCTTGTGCCCAACCCAACCCCAAGGCTGTCATGCATCCTACCGAAGCCTCTTTAAAAGGAGTGGGCATCTTCCAGTTCTTATTTGCATGAAAAAAATGCTGTTGTTTTTACAGCCTTGGCTGATAGTTTGATTGGGATGTGAATTCTAAATTGAAATTGTCAATTTTGAAAGCATCAATCAGTTGTTTTCTAGATAACGGCAGACACAATATCTCTTAACTTCTTTGTGGGGGACCTATCCATCTTATACATTTAGCACCATCAAGTTCAGACTGTTCTTTGCTGTGTTCAGTGGGGTTATCGCTCTTTCTTTTTGACACCCCCTTTCTCCTTGCTGAAGTTGTAGTTTCCTTTTCTCTCTTCAGTCAGAACCCCTTCTGCCTGCTCTGCTCCAAAATGTGTCAAAATCTTTATCTTGAAGTCCCCTGCCCCACCTCTTCCCAAGAAACTACTGAAAATGATAGCTGCTGGGAAAGGAAATGTCAGTTTTCATGAATGGAGTGACACGGGTGTATCAACCACACCCCAGGGCAGGTCCCACACTTAGGTGTAGGCTCACACAAAACAAACTTCAACTCCAGTTGTTGGTTGTTGTTGTTGCTGTTTTTTTTTTTTTTTGGTGTATTTTTTCCCTTTTTTTCCATTTTAATCTTTAAGAGAAAGAATATGAAGTTGGGTGGAGAGGGAGGAGGGAGGATCTGGGAGGAATTGGAGGACAGAGAATGATAAAACCACACTGTAGAGAATCCTAAAACAAACAAAAACTCCATCTCATCTCAGAGCAGCTGCTGCCATCGCTCTGTCCCCACCACACGGATGCTGCCCGGCTGCCCTGCTTCATTTGGTGTTAGAGCTCTTCCTTGGCTTTAAGTTTCTCTCGAGTACACGTTATGCTTGTGCCATCTGCCCCAGTGGTCGGTTCTCTGTTTTTCTGATACTTTAGCAGGGTCTGGCAGAAATATAGAACATATACTTAAGTCCTGGGGAAGAGAGACTTCTAGAAGAGTACGCATCCAGAAGGGCAGAACTGAGATCTGCTGGGCTGTCAGATGGCCTGGATGTTCCCACTCATTTTACCTTATGACTGATGCCCAAGGGACACTGCCAGTCACATAGACAGTTCCCAGAGGACTGTGCTGCTCTCGGTGACCTTCAGGAGTGGATAGAGGAAGCACAGGAGCGGTTCCTTTTCTGCTGTTTCTTTCCTGTCAGCCTTGAACTCCCAGAGTCCATTGGAAGGAAGTGCCTGGCGCCCTACAGAAGGGTGGGCAGTGGTTTGTCTAGCCTCAGACCCTTTTCCATATTGATGACCTCAAGAGCTCTGGCAGCCCTTGACTTTGGTGGGTCTCAGCTTTCTCTGCTGTAGAAGGGGAAAGCTAAAGATTGCCTCTGGCCTTTGCACTAGCCTGTTGTGAAGTTTAGGGACAGATGCATGCGCTAAGACCACATACTGATTTTTTTCCTTCAGAACAAAAAATCAAACTCTCAGCTTTTAAATGAACTTCTGCCTCAAATGGATACAGATCAGTATAGCTAATTGCAAGTATCACACACTAAAAAGCGACGAGCATCCCCCCGCCACCCCTTGTCGATACTGAGGGGCATTGTTCCCTAGACTGCTGACCTTCTTAAGGGGGAGGACTCCTGGCTGTTTTGTTCTAGAGAGTTCTTAGAGCTGTCCACAGTTGTTAAAGTGAAAGCTGGTTAAATATTATTTGTTTTCTTTCTTTAACATCTAGCACGTTGCCAGGAAAATAATAAATGTTTGTTGAGTTGAATGCTGAGCATATGGTATTGTAAGTATTGTGAATGTTTGCAGTTGCAACATCAGCAAGGTAAGAACGTACGCATTGTATTTATTTTCCCTAAAGGGGGGGGGGATGCTATGTGAGATGAAAACCTTCCAAAGATGATTACAGAGCCGCTTTCACTACTCATCACTTTCTTCACCCTCAGAATTCCAATTCCCGTTCTCCCCGGTCACCAGAGACATACACGAAAGCTTCTGGAATTACAGAGGCTGCCTGCCCTCTTTCTCTTTTTCTGATTTTTCTATATGAGGGTTTGTTGGAAGTTAACCAAGGATAAAAGAAATATCCGAAGCCCCCTATTGGGACACTAATTAGTTATTTCTTGTCCAAGAAATGATTAAAAAAAAATTCTTCTGAGAGAGCGTTTGTGTTTGATTTGAAAGATAATCCCTCTCCTGTCTCGACCTCAGTTTTGATAGCTGACATTCTCAGGTGTCTCCAATTAGCTTGAGAGGGGTTAAGACATTTAAAGGAATTCTCAAAGAAAAATTAATTTTCACTTGCTCCGACTTAAGCAGAAACTCCTACATCTCTTCAGGAGAAGGAAGAAAAACCCAAACCAAACCAAACCCAAAACCAAAACAAAACAGCCCCCCCCCCAAAAAAAAAACCCCACCAAAACCAACCAAACAAAAAGAACCTGAAACAATTCAGTTTCCTAAGTGCTTGGAAGGGAGCCAAGTCAGAGGACACCTCCCCTGACACTGGAAAATGAAGTTGCAGTTTTAATTACAGTTGGCATCTGTGGTTCCTGGAGCAAGGGAAGTCAGCTTGCTAGAACATTTCTGTTGGCACCAGAAGGTCAGGAAGTTAGCAAGAATGCACCGAAGGCAAAATTGTACTTTCTGATTCAAGCCCAACTTTGCAATTTGTCCTGTACCCTCCTGCAATCTCATCTTTGTCACAAGGAGATGACTGCTCTAGGTACTGAGGACTCCCTTTCCCGTTACAGGGCTTTGGGGGAGGGTGTTAGAAACAGGAAGTGAGCAAGTCACAAATCAAGAGGTGACAAGGGGTCACTGTCATGCAAAGAAAGAGTAGGTAGCCATGGACCAGGATGGAGAAGGAGGGAGAAGGGCTGCATTGTAAGACATCTGGTTTGCAAGAACATGTTAAGGGAAGGCTATAGGTCAAAGCTAGGAGTGTTGTGTAAGTAGAGGCCAGGGGTGTTGTGTGGGTAGAGAGTTAATGAGAGTAGGTTGACTGAGAGGGAGAAGGTAGAGTCTTGTGTTTGGGGCTGAGGTCTTGATGCCTTAGATTAGTGCTCTTTCTGTTATTTTCAGAATACTTAGAATCTTACACGGGAGGCTGTTGCATAAAATGGGTAGAAGAGGAGTGTGCTGTGAGAGCCCACAGCATCTCTTCCCAGCACCCTTGTCTTCTACTCTGCACCCTGCTCTGGAAGTCAGTGGTAAACCACTAGAGAGCACAGTTAGAGAAGTAGGCCAGCACGGGAGTGCATATACTAGAAGACTGCCACATACTTAATTTATTTTCAGATTCGAGCTTACATTGTTTTTGTCTTGTTTATAGTGGATATTGGACATTCTAAGTCCAGTTGGTATTTTGTGTGACAATCACATGAACAATATAGGAAAGTAGTCTGGAAAAATTCTGGGGAAAATTTGTAACTGAAATTACTCATTTTTACTGGTGGCTATGTCCTGAGAAGGTGGCCCTATCCCTCCCTGAGGTTTCCCCAGAGCACACGTGGGAGGCTAGCCAAGATTTTTGTTGACAAAAACGTAGGGGGTACAGAGGCTTTAGGGCTGCATAGGTCTGGGCTGGATGTTTCTACATATCATGCCCCACTGCGAGGTTCCACCTTGAACCATGGCTAAGGTTCATAAGCCCTCAGCAGAGAGTCCCAGGAGTTGTACAGGCAAGAAGAGGAGAGCAACTGTCAGCCAACATAGTACTTTCTTTTCTTTCTTTCTTTTTTTATTAGATATTTTCTTCATTTATATTTCTGATGCTATCCCAAAGGTCCCCTATATCCTCCCCCCTCCCCCTGCTTCCCTACCCACCTACTCCCACTTCTTGGCCCTGGTGTTCCCCTGTACTGGGGCATATAAAGTTTGCAAGACCTAGAGGCCTCTCTTCCCAATGATGGTCGACTAGGCCATCTTCTACTACATATGCAGCTAGAGACATGAGCTCTGGGGGTACTGGTTAGTTCATATTGTTGTTCCACCTATAGGGTTGCAGACCCCTTCAGCTCCTTGGGAACTTTCTTTAGCTCCTCCATTGGGGGCCCTGTGTTCCATCCAATAGCTGACTGTGAGCATCCACTTCTGTGTTTGCCAGGCATTGGCATAGCCTCACAAGAGACAGCTATATCAGGGTCCTTTCAGCAAAATCTTGCTGGCATATAACATAGTACTTTCTTTGGGCACAGTAGTTATAAAAGCAGTCACAGAAGAGTGTCTATTTCATGGGTATTTTGTTTACTTAAACATTTTTTTTCCTGCAGGGTATAGTCTTATCATTTTAATGTTAGCTTGAAACAAGTTGTTTTTTTTTTTTAAAGAATATTTGTTGATCTATGATTGAACATAATTTCACATAAATATGCAGTGGGCTAATGTCTAAAATATTAGGCCCAGGCTCTAAACCCTGAAATCTGTGAATATGGACTCATTGGAAAATACAGCATTTCCGGATGTAATTAAGAACCTTGTTAGGATATCATATTGCATTTTGGGTGGATCTTGCAGCTAATGGCAGGTGTTCCTATAGGAGGAGATCCACAGAGATCCAGAGATGCACAGTGAGACATGCATTGTAGAGAAGGAGGCAGAGTTTGGAATGTAGGGATGCTGAGAATAGCAGGTTAAGAGAAGCCAGGAATGAACATGAATAGATTCTCCTTTGGACAGTAGAAAGAACCAGAATGCTGACATCTGGCTTTAGATGTCATGCCCCAGAGCTCGGTCAGTTACCCAAGTAGTTGTTTTTCAGTTGTTCATTCTTTCTTTCTTTCTTTTTTTATTTATTTGATTTTTGTTATGTGTATGGGTGATTTGGCAGCATGTATGTCTGTGCACCTCCTGTGTTCCTGGTGCCCAAAATTGGATGTCAAGATTCTCTGGAATTTGAGTTATAGACAGTTTTGAGCTGATAAGTGGGTGCTGGGAGTTGAACCTAGATCTTCTGGAGAAGAACAGCAAGTGCTCTGCTGAGCCAGCTCTCCAGGGTCTCTTCAGAAGCCTTCATTGTCCCTTTCCTGGGAGAAATTTTATGCCTACAGAACCAAAGCTTCATGCTTCAAGCTTATGTATTTCCTTTATACTTTCTACCCTCAGTGCCCATTGGCCCTGGGATCGGTACTTACCTGAGTGGTTCCAGAGTGAATCTCAGGACATAAGCAGATAAGGCTCTGTCGACTCCATCTCACTACCTTGTGTCCCTACTGATGAGCTGACTTTTAAATGAAGACTGTCATGTTTATGACAGGTGTTTTATTTGTATTATCGCAGGTAATGGGACATCTGGTCACCCTTCTTCCTGGTCGTATCTAGATGCTGAATGCTAATCTCATTATTCTTCTTTCTGTCCTTTCCCACTGTAAAGTCATGTCTTAGGAGGAGTGGGCCTTGTAACAATGTTCAGAATCACTGGCCTCCCTAGGCCCCTTCCTCTCAGTTGCTTGTTCTCTGTGGAGGTTGACCATTTATTTATCTGTAGTTGTCTTCAGATGTCTTCATCATGGCATAGACACTTGTTCCCATTTCTGCCGCTCAGCATTGTAAATATGCTTCTCTATGGCAAAGAAGAAGATTGCACTAGTTTGTCTAAAACATCAGTTGACTTGGGACCCTGAGAAAAGGACAAAACCCGAAATGCATTAAAGAAGTGATTATACTGGAAACAGAAGCCAAGGGCATGCCATGTTTCATATAGAGATGCCACATCTGAAAACATCTTTAGTGCAGCATCTTATAGTCCATGAGATTTGTAGGATGCAAATGTCAGTTCTTGATTCCCACATCACCGCTACTGATGGGAGGTCAGAGACTCACCTGTTGGATGCTCTTTGTGGGTCAGAGGCTGGCCATATTCTCTAAAATTAGCCTCCTTTCCTCTGATTCTGTCATAAACAAGAAGCCTTCCAGAATGATGTTCACCTTCACCTCCAGTGATCTAGAAATGTCAATTGCAATTAAACAGCAGGATTTGAGATGTGTTAACCATATTGTTCCTCGGGAGGAGGGGATGATCATGCACGATATTTTCATTATGGAATTAGAATTAGAGGATTACTTGGTGGCTGGAAGACGTCATAGTTACATTTAAAGAAGCCTCCGTGATTTCCTTATAGTGTTGTGTTGGTTACAAGGCTGACTGCCCCATTAGAGATTCCCTGAAGGCAGGGATTATGCTGTGTTTCATATGTTCTGGGTACTTGGCATGTTCTTGGTAGTTCAGAGATGTTCAGGAACCACGTACTGATTGTTACAATGTTCTATTGCTGTGAAGATACACCATGACCATGGCAACTCTTATAAAAAGTAAGCAGTTAATTGGAGCTGGCTTACAGTTTCAGAGGTTTAGTCTATTATCATAATGGCAGGAAGCATGGTGGCACGCAGGCAGACATGGTGTTGGAGACGTAGCTGAGAGTTCTACATCTTGATCTGCAGGCAGCAGTAAGAGAGAGACTCTGGGCTTGGCATGGGATTTTTGCAACCTTAAGCCCACTGCCTGTGGCACATTTCCTCCATCAAGGTAACACCTCCTAGTCCTTGTGGGGGCCATTCTCATTCACACCACCACGTTGATGAACGAGCTATTTTTGACACGGAGGGCCAGCATTTCCATTCACTGAGGATGGCAGTGGTGCAGAGATCTGAGATGCTCCATAGTAAGCATTCATATTCCCAAATGTACTTCTTTATTTTACGTAGTTCTACCCACATTAAAAGTTTTTAATGGAGCTGTAATATGTATACGGCAGAGAGCTCACATTGTGGTGGAGAGCTCACTTCATTATTTGATTCCCTGCTGCTCAATGGAGGTCTTATGTGCATTGTGGCTCATTCTGAGTCTTTTATAGAGACAGGTGAGGATGTGTCATGGTCTTCCATTCCATGGACAGAGTTTGTGTATTATGCATCTTTTGTCCACCACAAACAGCTCATTTTTATGAATGCATGTTCTCTGTTTCTCAATGTAGGTTTATGAGCACCACGGGGGCAAGAAGCATGGGAGACTATCTCTAAAACACAACCATAAGGAGTGGGTGACAATGAGGCACAGTCTTCAGTATGTAGCTCGATTTCTGCCCATTGTACACTCACATCATTGGTACCTCTGAATCAAGATCTCTAATACCCAAGAAAGTCCCCTATGCCCCTTTCCTGTCAGCAATTTCTGCCAACTGTAACTACTCTTTTGATTTCCATCAGCATAGTTTGATTTTTGTTCTTGAGCCTTATAGAAATGAATTACATACTGTGTGGTTTTCAAAGTCTGGCTTCTTTCACTCAATATTATGTCTGTAAGATTCATCTAAGTTGCTAATTGCTGTGAAGCAGCAGTTTGTCCTTTTTATTGCAGGGAGGTATCCCATTATACGAACACACCACAATTTATTTATCCATTCTACTCTTTGGATAGTTTCCAGTTTGGGCTATTATGAATGAAATTATTATGAATGTTTTTGTTCATGTCTTTAATTGCACATCTATTCTCAAAGTTCATGTTTTTCTTATAAGAAGGGAGAGAAAAGAGAGAAATAATAATGATCATAATAACTGAGCCTTATTGAAAACTTATGGTATGTCAGGAGTTATAGTAGCTATTAATGGGGTACTCTATAAGCATAGCTTGAACATCAGTTTTTAAATTGCCCCATCACTCTGCCTTCCAGCTTCTTACCTTAATTAGGAGAAACTTAAACGCACAATGACCTTTAAGTACAAACAGAGTGCATAATCATGGTATAATTTTACCTTTTGATTGTTGGCCCTCTAATTTTCTCATTGTACATCATCTGATGTAAACTTTTTGGTTATTGGCCCTCTTCCCCTGGTGCCATCTCATTTCTTATAGAATAGGAACTTGATAGTATCGGGGTTCAGTCTCAGCACTCAGTGACAAGCCTGTCCCTGCGATGCCCCCAATAATGTCCCTTGCTCTTGTTGCTGTAATAAACACCTTACCAAATGGCTAAGAGGGTAAAGTCGGCCATGATGGAGAAGCCTGAGAGGTGAGAACTTGAGGCAGCTGGATGCGTTGCAGCTGTGCTTAGCAAACAGACAGATGAAGCCTGCCACTGGCTTTTTCCTGCTTCCTTACACTAGGAGCTCAACCTGCGGGATAGCTTGGGTGGATTTCTCCATATGCCTAGAGTTTTGTTCCCAAGTGATTGTAGATATTGTTAATCAATGTTAGTCACCTTAGAACTATTAGCTAAAAGATTATAGACCAGCAAGTTGTTTGTAAAAGCCAGAAGGCATCTGCTAGAGAATTCTCTTGGACCAGGCTATCCAACCTAGCATCCTTGACCCAGAATAAAAGGGTAGCCACCCAGATTTCCTTTACTCCCAGTTTAGTTTTAGCTGACATTCTATAGCTCCTTAATATTAACCTTTTATTAAGTTGACTCATTTTTCTTCATTGAGTCTTCATTAGCATGCAATAAAATATCCAGATTTCGAGTTTCTTGTTTGATGTGTGTTGACATTTGGGTGGAATTGTCATCTCAAACAAAATGAAGAGACTTTTTGTCACCTGGCTCCTCCTCTTTCAGTTCTCCATGCTCCCAAAACCCTTTACTAAGTTTGTGAATCCTTATGGTAAGGTTAGTTGAACCTACTCTTGGTCTACATGCAGATGGAAACTCTTCACCCTCAGCAATTAATTGCTGAGTGATATTCCATTGTATGAGTAGTTTGCAATTTGCTTATTTAGATAAGTGTTGTCGCTGGGCATTTGGGTAATTTCTAGCATGCGGCATATTCAATACATTTGTTATGAACATTGTTTTATTTTGATAAGGGTGTCTCATTACGTTGTTCAGGTTAGTCTTCAACACACAGGCTCAAGTGATTTCCTGCTTCAGCCTCCCAAGTTGCTGGGACTTCAGGAATGTGCTACCATGCTAGGTATTAACATTTTTATGCAAGTCTCCTTTAGACATAGGTTTTCACTTCTCCCTAGAAATGCCTACAGGTGGGACTGTCTAATCAGTACGTTTAATAAGAACCCAGATGTTCCTCAACAGAGGAATGGATACAGAAAATGTGCTACATTTACACAATGGGGTACTACTCAGCTATTAAAAACAGTGAATTTATGAAATTCTTGGGCAAATGGATGTATCTGGAGGATATCATCCTGAGTGAGGTAACCCAATCACAAAAGAAGTCACTTGATATGCACTCACTGATAAGTGGATATTAGCCCAGAAACCTAGAATACCCAAGATACAACTTCCAAAACATAAGAAAATCAAGAAGGAAGACCAACTTGTGGATACTTCATTCCTCCCTAGAATAGGGAATAAAATAACCACGGAAGGAGTTGCAGAGACAAAGTTTAGAGCTAAGATGAAAGGATGGACCATCCAGAGATTGCCCCACCCAGGGTCCATCCCATAATCAGCCACCAAACACAGACACCATTGCATACGTCATCAAGATTTTGCTGAAAGGACCCTTATATAGCTGTCTCCTGTGAGGCTTTGCCAGTGCCTGGCAAATACAGAAGTGGATGCTCACAGTCATCTATAGGATGGATACAGGGTCCCCAATGTAGGAGCTAGAGAAAGTACCCAAGAGCTGAAGGAGTCTGCAACCCTATAGGTGGAACAACAATATGAACTAACCAGTACCCCCAGAACTCATGTCTCTAGCTGCATATGTAGCAGAAGATGGCCAAGTTGGCCATCATTGGGAAGAGAGGACCCTTGGTCTAGCTAACTTTATATGCCCCATTACAGGGGAAAGCCAGGGCCAAGAAGTGGGAGTGAGTGGGTAGGGGAGCAGGGGGAGGGGGACTTTTGGAATAGCATTTGAAATGTAAATGAAGAAAATATCCAAGAAAAAAAAAGAGAAAAAAAGAAGTTGGAAGTTCTCAAAAGTGGCTGAGCTATTTTATATGCCTGTGAGGAGGTCAGTTGCTCAGAATCGTGACCAACATTTGGTATTGGCATGTAGCTTTGTTTTCTATACCTCTGATGTCTCCCTAGTCCATCCTGTTCCTTCTCAACACAGAGCTGGGGCCTTGATTCACAGCCTGAGGCCTTTGTTTGAATGGTGAAGCAGAGGATTTCGTTCCCCTTTCCCTTCAACCCTCACTGCAGGGTCAGCTTCTCTGCTTGAGAAAACTGAGATTTGTATTTATTTATTTATTTATTTAGCTCTTCCCAAATGTTTCAGTCCTTGAGTAGAAGGTCAGACCCCCATTTTCTACTGGATTCTTGGCCTCTTAAAAAAAAAAGATTTATCCATTCTTTTATGTATATGAGTGTTGTGCCTGCATGAATGTATGTATACCAAATGTGTGCCTGGGGCCTGTAGAGGCCAGAAGAGGGCACTGTGTCCTCTGGAACTTGAGTTACAGATGGCTGTGAGCCACCACAAACTGAATCCAGTTCTTTGCAAGTACTGGTACTGAGAACTGAATCCAGATCTTTTGTAAGTTCTCCCAGTGCCCCTACCCACAGAGCCATCTTTCCAGCTTCGGGATTTTTGGCTCTAACCAAATGTAACTAGGAAATAGGTTCAGTGAGAATGGGGGTGCTGTGTGAGTCAGTCACTGTCTCCATGGAGTTGCAGAATAGCACTGAGGTAAAGTAGTATTTGTTTAATGAGTGCATCTTAGAGCTAGGGTGGAGGCATACCATTCTCTAGTCAATGTTTAGCAGGTTGTTTATTAGGAGTTTCTGGAAGTGTCGCCACTAATATTTTATTTTTCCTCCTGAAAAAAAAAGGTGTGATTTGGTGAAACAGGTATGGGGGATAGCCAGAGCAATTGGTCTGAAGTTGTTACTGATAGGGAGAAACTCCCGTGTCGGCAGGCTGCTCAGCTGTCCACGTGGCATGATGAAAAGGGTTGCTCGTTTCCTCTCCCGAACGTCTCTCCCATCGCTTGGCAGGACTCCTGAAATGTATATTAATAAGAACTTGTTTCTTGGCTTAAGGTATTCTTATTTTCATGAGTTCTCTTCCAAAAATTGAGATTTTTTTTTAAAAGGAAAAGCCATGTGTATCCATATAGAGAACTAGTTTAACAGATTATGCTGGGAGCTCCTTCTTTGAGTCTGGGAAAAGAAGAGAGAGGAAATGAGAAGCTGGCCAAGGTAAGTTCAGCTCAGGGAGGGCTTTGCTTTATGAAAATGCAAAGGTGTATGTGTGTGTGTGTGTGTGTATGTGTGTGTGTGTGTGTGTATGTGTGTGTGTGTGTGTGTGTGTATGTGTGTGTGTATGTGTGTGTGTATGGTGTTGGTGTATGTGTGTATGTGAGTAATGTGTGTGTATGTGTTTGTGGTATGTGTATATATGTGTCTGATGGATGTGTGTGGCCTGTGTGTTGTGTGTCATGTGTGTGTGAGGTATGTGTGGTGTGTGTGTGTTTGGTGATGTGTGTATCTGTATACATATGGTATGTGCATGTGTGGCGTGCATGAGTATATGTATATGTACGTGTGTGTGTGTGTGTGTTGGGAGAACAATGCATGTAATGTGGGTTGGGATGTCAGTGTAAATCTCTACAGGACTTGGGAAGCAGAGAGCAGCAGTAGGGAAGACTGACAAAAATGACCTTACTTCAAAATTCAGTCAAGCTGTTTAAGATGAGCTGTGTGTGCAGAAAACAGAAAAGTGGGTCTCTGTTTTTTTCTCCTAAACTCAGGTACAAAGGGTAGCATATATGCTTTTAGGAGGGGTTTGTCATCAGAAATACAAGGTGTTGAAAGCCCAAGTCACCCTCTCTTGTCCAGATGCCAGCTCCTACGAGCCCTCAGTGACCTTTAATTCCCTCCCCCTCCACTGTCTCACCACCCATCTTAATCTAGGACGGTCTGAGCACACATCTGGCTTACCTTTCCAGTGAGCCTGACGATTTCTACCTAGGTGTAGACATGCTCACAGAAACGCCAGTTCTTTCCTCAGCGTTCGGTTTCATCCATTTGCTGTTATCCAATGGCGACTCTAAGGTTTTCCATGATGGCATTGCTCCACAGCGCTGTCCGGAGGAGACTGTGTTCCTTCAGCCACAGCCCACTGCACTTGAATGGGATCTTCATCCTGTGCTAGTCCTAAGGTTTTCAGTGGACTGGTTCTTATATATGCCTTCTGTCTCATCTCCCTCGGCTTGCTCTCTCTCAGCCTGATTTCAGCCCCTTTCCTCCCAGATATACCTTCTTTTGCTCTTTTGCTTGTTCCTGGCTCTCCAGACATGAGCATTCTCTTAGCTCCTCAGATCAGCCACCCCCTTCCCTCCTGCAGGCCTTTGCACACAGTATTTCCTAAGTTCCCAATATTCTTTCTCTTTTCCTTACCTCACAGGACTCAGCCTCAAAGTCCAGGCCAATAGCTAACTCTTCAGTGTGGCTCTTGTGGCCCAATTGGGTCAAGCTAGGATCCTCTCTCCATTTATTTACTTACTTTTATTAATAAAATTTATTTTTATAACACCTTTAGAGTTTTTAAGAAATTGAACAGACAATGCAGAGAATTTCTAGGTAAGCACTATGTGGATTCATGGTAACTTTTTGCATGAACATACTGATTATTGTTATTATTATTATTAACAGACCAGTGACACAGTAATGTTGACTAAACCTCGTAGTTTATTCAGATCCTTTACATTCTCCCTGCTTTGTTTGGGACCGCATCCAGACCACTGTATTACATTTAGTTGGGGCATCTCATTAGCCGCTTCTTGGCTGTGATGGCTTCTCAGACTTTCCTTGTCTTTGATGACCTTAGTAGCTTAGAGAAATATTGCTCAGAAATATTGTAGGATGCTCTCTGTTGGGACCTGTTCAATGTTTTTCTCATGGTGAGATGTTATATGTATTAGGAGGAAGACCACAGAGGCAAAGTGCTATTTCACCACATGTTATATGGAAAGTCCAGCCTGCCACCGTGCTGCATACTTACTGATTTGGGTCACCTGGCTACAGTATGTCTGCCAGGTCTGCTCTTTACAGTCCCTCTCCCGGCTTTCTGGACCGTTCTTTAGAGGGCAGTCACTTGGCATAGGCTTCTCTTGAGGAGTTGGAGCTGGGCTCCTTTGCCTTTTAGGATGAAAGATTTATATAAATTACTCAGACATTTCCTGCACTCCTATTTCGTCTCCCCTCCACTTATCAATACATTCAAGAGCTTACTCGGATCCGTATGAACACACACACACTTCATGCTTTGGGCTGGGATCCAGGATGAGTTGTTTCCCAGCTTCATTTCTTCCACCTTTGGCAGTGGGGAGAGAGCCCTTTTAGCTGCTTCCCATGATGCACTGTCCTTGCCCTGTCCATATTTCTTTTCATTTTTTTTCTCTTTAATTACAAAAAAATGAGGTTAACTTTCTGTCACTATAGGAGGCTCCAGAACCATCTTTTTCTTTTCCTACCTTGGTATTAGAACCAGCCAAGAGGACTCCATTCCTTGGGGGGATGGGGAGAAATTGAACACAAAGCCTGACATTAGGTGTGTCGCAGAAAGGGGGACACTGTCCTTGATCTTTTATCATCTCTTTTATTATTCTTTCATTCTTAGAATGAAATTCTTTTATTATTTTTATTAATAAATTAATTCTTTTATTATTTTTTCATTCTTTCATTCAATCACTGTACACGTGATGCTATTAACTTGCTTTCTTATTGTCTGTGTCCTCACCTGACTCTATAGCCCCACGAGGACAGATGCAATGTTTTTCCCATGGTGCCCAACACACAGTGAACTCCTGCAAAGTGTTTATGGAAGGAAAGGTTGAATGAGAAGCAGGACTTTCATGAGGAAAATACTATGGTTCATTCAATATTTGGTGAATTAAAGGTAACATTTAATATATGAATGAATAGTGGCTCATACTTTAAAAATCTTTGGATTCATATTTTTATATGTCTGGATGTTTTGTCTGCATATATGTATGAACATCATATGTGCACTGGTGAATGAAGAGGTCAGAGAGGACATTGGTTCACCTGAAACTGGAGTTATGGATGGTTTTGTGCTGGGAATGGAACATGGGTCCTGTATAAGAGCAACAAATACTTTAATACTTTTTTTTTTCTTTTTTAGCGGCCATGCCCTCTCTCTGCTGGTTCATGCAAAAAAAAAAAAAAAAAAAAAAGAATAAATTAGGGTATGTATTTATTGATTGATTGATTTGTGAGGCAGACTCTTGTTATGTAGCCCTGGCAAGTCAGGAACTTACTTTATAGCCCAGGCTAGGCCTCACTTCGTAATCTTTCCACCTCACTCTCCAGAATTCTGGAGTTACAGTAATGTACTACCACGTCCAGTAGCTTCATGTGCAGGTATTAGAAGTAAGGTAGGCAACAGTAGACTATATGAAATTGAGACACATGTGCACAGGTCACTTTCAAGTTCCTTCATTGTGCTGATACTTATACTGTCATTCTCTAGGCAACTAGTTAGGATTTGTGGTCAGTAAAGGTTTTCCGTGAGCAGGCTTTGTGAATGCGAGAGAGCTGAATGGTGGGGGCTCGAGGTTATGTGCTTGTGGGTGTGACAAAGGTATTTGTTTTTCTCACACTAAAGCTGGGGACAAAGAAGCAGGAGAGGTGGAGCAGGATGTGCTGACTCCTTCCTGTCTGTTGAAGACATCATTTTAGGACAAAGGTAGACAAGGGGCATGAGAGGCACAGGGTGGGACTGGCTGGGCTGGGGCGTTATGGACGTTCTGGGTGGACGGGCCAGATCAGAAGTCTCCAGATTCTGGAGGTCCGGACAAGTAAGAAACCACTCCAATCCTATTGTTGAGAACCCAGACTCAGCGGTGCTGCGAGGTCCATGCTGTTGGGTTGGAAGTCTTGTTTGCCTGCTGTAGAGAGCAAGGCTTCAGACTCAGCCACAGGGTCTAGGAACAGTCATTTGCTTACAGACAGAGGGAGAAGTGGGGGTTGGCAGGACTCGGGAGACAAGTACAGGCTCATTTATCATCAGTGGAGTTCAAGGAAGGAGCCAGGGTGAAGGGCACGATGCCAGGGCTGCGTTCTACGGAACAGACTCGTGGCTTCACTACAAGCCTGAGACTGCAAGGACCTTGGGGTTAGGTGGACAAGGCGAGTCACATGACCTTAGCTCTAGGTAAGAGGGGAACCGGAGCCTGCTGCTGTGGGGGCTCAATTATTGGCTATTTGACCTTTAACTCCAGGATAATTACTTTTCTGAGGAAATCATTTAAGGTCACTTTAGGTAGCATGCTGAGTCAGTCAGCAAGCCTCACAGCAGGCCTGCGACTCAAAGCCTTGCCCTAAGGCAACAGAAATACTGATGTTCCTCGGGCCCCAGAAGACCCTTGGTCCTTCCCCTTAGCTTCACTCCTTATAACTTGGGCCCTCAGAGACCTCTTCCCAGCTCCCGATGGGAAGACTGAATGAGGACTGTTTCCATCTGACTCCATTGGCACCCAGGCCAGGGATTCTGTCCCTCAGGATTATCTTCAGAGCTACCCTTCCCTCCAGGGCCATCCCCAGCAGAGTTAACTCTTCCTGGCCCTGCTGCGCATAGCCTTCTTGGCTTCTGGAATCTGCATAACGACATCCCAGTGGCTTTTCTTGGCTATATATTTTAAATGCTCCACTCTGTAAATGTGCTCATGTGTGGGTGGTCATGCATGTGTTCACAGGTGGAAGCAGAGGACGATCTCGGGTGTTATCCTCAGGAAGGCCATACTGTTCTCTTGATGTAGGTTTCTCAGTGGTCTGAAGCTTATCGGTGTTGCCAGGCTGACTGGCCAGTGAGTTCCAGGCATCCTCCTCCCTCTGCCTTCCCATGCTTACAAGCGTACGTCCATGTCAATCACTCTTATGTGGGCGTCAGATATTGAACTCAGGTCTTTGTGCATGCAAGGCAAGAACTTAATGACAGATCCATCTCCCTAACATCTCAACTATATCTTTACAGGTAAAAGAAAGTGGGGGGAACCTTTGTTGATTTTTAATTGCTTGTGGAAGAAGGGTCATCCAGAGCTGGCAGGCAGCTGTGCAGATGATCTCATGCTTCCCAAGTTGTGTAGTTATCCAGTGTGTGTGTGTGTGTGTGTGTGTGAATTTAAATAGTGCAGCTAAGGCCTCTCTCTGCCTCAAACAGTCTTTGCATTCTCATTGTTCACCAGCATATACTTGACCTTACCAGGTCTCAGGGGATGCTGACGAATGAGCACATCACAGAGGACCCTTTCATGGCCATTCTTTTTGTTTCCTTCCCCTTTCTACCCACTTACTTATTTGTTCTTTTTCTCTCTAAGCCCTCAAAGTTCTTTGCTTCCCCTACTTTGGATGCTTATGGCTTCAGGCTGTGTCTGCATAAGAGGATTTGAAGGGGAGTTATGGGAAGGCATTTGCAGTTGGAAGAGCATCTGTCTATATCTTCTGTATTTGTGTTTCTGTGGGTGGGCATTTCTATAAGGGAATGAATATTGCATGAATTTGCATTTTGGAGTGTGATTTTCCTTTTGTTCAGTGTATCTGGAGGAGAAACGAGAGCTGAATTTATATGTGTGCAATTGTCTGATCTGGAATGGGTATTTCTACTTTTCTTGAATCAAGAGTCAGCCAAATTGGGGGTTTAAAGAGGGGACAGTTAGTGGAGGAAAGATCTTGCTGGGATAAACAACACCTGCCCCCCATCTTCCACAAGGAGGTTGCATTTAGGGTAGTGGGAGGCAGGAGTATGGTGCAGAGGAGGTGAGTATGGTACAGGGGTATGGTGAGGCTGGGGTGACAGGGTGGGAGGCAGACGGAGGAAAGCCGTGTAAGCCATGTTTAGCAACTTGACTTTTATCTCAAAGGAGTCTGCGGGCAGGGAGGTGTGATGAGATATCTGCATTTTAGAAAGAAAAATGTAACACAGAGATGGATTTGAGGAGTTCATGGGTAGAGGCCAGGAGGTTAGGTAGGAACTCTTGAAAGTTAGAGAGGGCTATAGTGGAAGCAGGGTAGTGGTGGGGGGAGGGTGCCTTGAAAAGATTAAAGCAGCAGAGCCTAAGGGTCTACTGAATGTTGGGGTGAAGCAGAGGGGCCCTTAGGAGCCATGCTTGGGAGGGTGTGCACAGTGCTGCTATTAGCTCAGACAAAGAAGATGGCTACCGACCACACCGAGGTAGACAGGTAGACAGCTCAGGAATGCCTGAGCTGAGGATGGACTTAATTTGGGATACCCACAGGACATCCATTTCTGAGTGGCAAATAAGTTGTTGGGTATAGAGACCTGAATTTTAGAGAAGAAACATTCACCCATTTAAAGATGATGTCTTAGAGCTATAGGTGAAGATTAAATTATTCAAAGAACATATAGAAAGGGAAGAAAAGAGAGCAGTGTTAGTTCCCCATGGCTGCCATAGCAAATTACTACAAACTTAGTAGCATAATACACACGAAAATTTTCCATTATTGAAATTGCTTCTATGGTGGCAGTGAAATGGAGTCCCTCCTGGATGTATTGGATGACAGACAGCCCATTCCTGACTGTTTCTAGAAGCTGCCTCACACTCCTGGATTTGTGGCCTTCAGTTTGATCGCCATACTGTTTGGTCTGATCTTAACTCTTCTGCCTTCCTTTTGTAAGGATCCCTGTGATAAAATTTTCTTTCCAATATGAATCTTTCACCATGTATGGTATCATAGTCTCAGATAAAGGAGTAGGACCGTGGACATCATCCAGAAGGCATTATTCTATCTATGATAAGGACCTAAAACAGAATTCCAAGACCTGATGGCTTTACAGGCAGACAGAGGATCAAGAGGGAGCAAAGAAGGCAGCTGAGTTATAGTAGACCATGAGGTTGGAGATCTCTTTGGGTAGAAATAAGTAGTCAGGAATTCTAAGTGGAAGAAACCTTTGGTCTCATTAAAGTCAGAAGATTCTACAGGATAAAGAGAGAACGCTGTCCATTTGGTCATGGAGGAACAGTTCTCTCCCTCAGTAAGTATTCGTGTAACACTTACTCTGTGCCAAGCACTAATGTGAGAGTGGAGAAAATGGCAGAGATAAAGGCGAAGTCCTCACTCACATTTTAGTTGGGGAGTACAGGCAACAAATTGGGAATAAAAAAAATAAAATTCATACTTGGAATGATTTGTAAGGAGTCACATTGGCAAAAGCATGGAAGTAAAAGCATGGAAGACTGAGAGATGTCTGAAGGGGTGGCATCTGTGCCTGTCTGTATCTGAGTGACAAAAAGAAGGAGAGGCTAAAATTCTGGGGTTGGCAGTCCATGGAGTATCTAGGAAAAGGCTTTCCCTTGGGTCAACCCATCTTGTTGGGGGAAGAGAGAAGCTTGATGTGGCTGTCGTGAGAGTAATAAGGAAGGTATTAGGTAACAGGGGGACATGTCTTAGAGAGACTGTACAGGTCAGGGTCTTGTGATTTGAATTAAATTCGAGGAGTTTGGATTCTGTTCTGAGCTTCTGTTGTCGAACATTAGTGGGGCAGAGTGTTGAATAAGAGTAGATTGCAGAGAGCTTGGTGCCGGTTTGTACTAGCATTATAGTAGCTTAATGAGTTGTATTGTGTCCTTCCAAAAGATATACTAAAGTCCTAACTATACCTGCAAATGTTCTTATAAGATCTTTATAGACGTATTAAAATGAGGTTACACTGGGTTAGGGTAAGCCTAATCCATCATGACTAGGAGGTGGATTCCCTCTCCCCGACCACAGTGATGATCATGGAGGACGACAATGGGCCGATGAAATGGAATCCACGAACAGAAGTGAGGAGGAGGCAAAGACCCCTGGGGCCACAGTGGGGCTGTGGGTCTACCTACATGTGATTTTGGACTTAGGCAATACAGTTCTTTCATGTTAAGCCATTCATTTTGAGAAAGGCTTTTCTTTTTCTTTTATGTCAAATTGGGAAGATTGGGAAGAGATGGCTTGGAGATAGAACTGGCAGGGTTTATAGATAGAAGGTAGGAGGTAAAGGAGAGAGAGAGAGAGAGAGAGAGAGAGAGAGAGAGAGAGAGAGAGAGAGAGAGAGAGAGAGAGAGAGAGAAACACGCAAGAGCAACTGAGGACAAGCTTGATTTGTGGTCAAGCAACTGGGTAGCTGATGAGTCTCCTAAGACAGTAAAGACTGTTGAGGGAGCGAGCTTGGGGACAACTCAAAAGGTGACTCTGTGAGTCAGCAGCTGAGCTAGAGGTAATATTTGAAGGTCATTAGCATATAGATGACACTGAAATAATGAGCAAATGAAATTACCCAGGAAGAGTAAGTGTCAGACTGGCCTTAAAAAACCCTAGTCTAGAAGAAAGGTACCTTCCAATTTCAGATACTTCCGACTTGTTCTGAGTCCTGGTGGGAATGTGGACACATCCGCTGTAACCTCCAGGAATTGAATTTCGTGTGCATTTCCTTTATGGATATGGTTGAGTTCAGCCTATATTTCTGTTATTTGATCATGTTGGAAAACATGTCCAAAATTTCTTGAAATTTATTCCATCAGGAGGTAGAGTCTGGACATTCATGGTGGCAGACACTTTTAATCCCAGCACTCTGGAGGCAGGGGCAGGCATATCTCTGTGAACTGGAGGCCAGCCAGGGCTATATAATGAGACTTTGTTTCAAGCAACCAAAGGAAAGGGAGAGAGGGAGGAAGAGAGGGAGAAGGAGAGGGAGAGGGAGAGGGAGAGGGAGAGGGAGAGGGAGAGGGAGAGGGAGAGGGAGAGGGAGAGGGAGAGTTTCTTTTGCTAGGCTCCACTTTTCCCCTCTTCCATATTGTATTATCTTGGGGCTCACTTTGGGCAATGAGTGTTGTTGAAATGATGCTCAGCTAGTTTCAGAGTCTAGTTTCCAGCTAATGATTTTGCTTTCTACTATGTATGGAAACCTAGGCTCAAGCTCTGTAGTTGGAGAGAGACAGCTAGATGGAGGCCATCTTGGATTAATGGCCAACTCTAATCAAATGAGTGAGTGCAGGTAGGGCAAACAGAGGAATAAGTTGGCCCACAGAGTTAGGAAAATGATCAATTCCTGTTCTAAGGTACAAAGTTTCAGGGTGACTGATTATACAAAGGGAACAGTGTAAGCAGGATAATGTAGAGGAAAAGAGTTGTATGCAGATCAGGGTCATGGAGAGAAATCAGAATTTAACCTAGTTGCATGATTAGATAGAAATTCAAAAGGTCACGGGATAATGCATCATTCACGAAATGATAAAACACAGAAGGCACAGTTCAGAGACAAAATGGAATTCATAAAGTCATTTCCCCCAACAAATATTTAAGACCCTGTGCTCTATGTCTGCCCGGCAGGGTAGTAGGTGAGAGAACAGAGAAGAAGAAGATCAAGTCTCTGAACACTGTCAAGGACTCATGGCACTTGCTGTTGAGTGAGCAGAGTTTCTGTAGGTTAGGATGGCCATGGAGGTTCATCATGATAACGACTGTTCACTATTCCTCATCTCATTAGACCTCACCACAAACCTGTGTGATGGAGACTGTTCTCCATCCCACACAGGAGGAAACTGAGCCTTGATAAGAGTAGCTGGGCCAGGATTGCACAGCTGGAAAAGAGGATGAGTTACCAGATGTTTGGCTGCTAGGCATATAGTTTTCTCTTGGGGTCTCTGGTGAGGATAGTTCCCCAGCAGTTCCATAGGCAGTTTGTAGATCTGGATGACAGACTGGGCATAGTGGATCCTGAAGTCAGATGGAGTCCCTCTCCTGGGCTTGTGGCTAGGCCTGGGAGGCTTGATGTTGTGTGTGACCATTCTTGTGGAAGTGTCACCTTTACCTTGTGTTCTACACAGGAAGAACCAGGACCTTGGCAGGAACGAAAATCTCAGAGAACCCAGATCGCCACAGCTTTCTGTGGAAAAGACTCAGTTTCTGCCAAAGAACTTTCTATGTATAGAAAATACCCCCTCTAGCACAATTTTCTCATTCTATTAGGTTCACAGCACAGTGGGTGGCAAGTGTAAGGGCTAAGACCTCTTTTGCGTCTCTTTTGGACTGCACATTTTGGGCCTGCTGTTCCAGCCATGGGGCAGTGTCCAACAATCAGGACTGGGAACTAAGACAGAAGGCTTCCATGTCACTGTGACTCTTAGGGAATAAAGTCAGTGAACCATTGTGGATGGACGGGATGGCACTGTACAGTTGGAAGAAGCTGCTCTCCTGAGAGTGGGTTCAAGAAGGAAGAAGTGTCTATCCAGGGTGACAAGGCTCAGCATCCAGGATGGGACACAGGCACACAAGGATATGTGCCCAGAGGGCCTGGAATGACCCTTAGTCCTGCAGTGGCCTAGATACAAGGGTACTCTTCCCAAAGTGGAAAATTTCAGCCTCTACCTAAGCCAGCACTCTATCAACTTAGTGACAGCCCTGTCCCTTAGCCTCCTCCTGATGTGGGGTGTTCTCTGCAGGGGAGACATTCTTACTGGTTTGGGAACAGTGTAAATGTTGGCTGCCATCTCTGCGAGGGAGGGACGCAGGGTTCTGACAAGTCATGCTGACTTGTCTTCCCAGACTTCACAAAGTAGGGGTCGCTTCAAAGATAACGACTGCATCTCTTTTGCTTCCTGGTATGCACTGACAGAAGTTACATTTCCATAAGTCTGTGAGATACAAGACTACTGGGCAACTGAAGGTCAATTCTACATGAACACACTCTCCTTTGACCTGACCCGGGATTCTTAGAGGGGCTCGAGGTTGTTTAACAATTGTTGCTGTTTTGTAATTTCCCTGAGATAACCTTGGCTCTGTTATGGATGTAGCAACATTGTAGCTAGAAGAATTAGAACATTAGCAGGGATGAGTAGTAAGATGTGACCCTCCGGTCCAGGGCTCAGTGGGGGCTCAGGACCTTTCCAACAGTGGGGATCTTTTTCCCTTGAGATACAGCTGGCCTTCCGACTGGATAAGCAATTAGGTAAGGTCTGATAGACGCTCCACAGACCCCAAAGCCAAATGTCAAACATGCCCTCTTCTCTTCGTAAAAAAACAGTTGCCTTTTCCCTTTCAGATGGTGTAGTGAACATCGACCAAGCACCCTCTACATTCTAGAAACTGTTAAGCACTTCATGAGGATTGTCTTGTTTAATTCTGCTTGACATTAGCAGTTTCTGGAGCTGCCATCCCATAGATGGTAAAGTGGAGGTGCACGGCAGGTAGGTAACTAGTCCTGGCTCATGGGGCCGGTGAGACCAGGAGCTAAGCCAAGGTCTGAGCATGTGTGCTGCCTCCAATTGAGACAGGAAAAACATGCCCTGAAAAGAAAGCATGGGAGAGGCATCAGACGAGTCAACTTGTATGTCCTAAAAAAAATTGCAAGTAAAAAAAAAAAAAAAAAAGCTAGATAATCTATAGTCTTTCCACAGAGAACTGGGGTTAGTACTTTTTTCCAGTTACATGTTTGTGTAGGTTTTTAAGAAAGTGACTTAGGTGTTAATTTATAGACTGCTTTCTCCCCAGTTTGCATTATGTTATGAACATATTTTCTAACACCTTGATTTTTAGTGCCTGCAAAGTATTTCATTATATAGGAATCCATAATTTACTTTAAAAAACTCCCGCTGTTATTGGAACGTTAAGTTGCTTATAAATTTTGTTATTATAAATAATGCCACAAGTAGCAACTGTGTGTGTGTGCATCTTTGCAACTCAGAGGCCTGCCTGAGGATAAATTCTTGGAAGTGCTGTTTCTGCATCAGAATGTACGCACACTGAAAGAGGTTTCCTGTAATGGCAAAAACACTTTCCAGAAGGTTTGTACTAATTTATTTTCCCACTAGCAGAGTTTGAGAGTTCCTATTTCTCTACAACTTTGTTAACAGTGTTTGAGCTATTATGATGTTTAAAGTGTTGATAATTTCCTCAGATGAAATGTATCTTCTTTTATTACTGTTGATATTAGGCAGTTTATATTTATTAAACATTTGTTCTTTAGCCAATTGCTTTTACTTTTGTTAGAATGTTCATCTTTCTCTTATTGATTTGGATTTGTTTTTTTAATGTAAAGATAATATATTAATTGTTATAACTAATAATGGAGTCATATCAGTTTATTAATTAATGTAATAGATCATTTTAATTAAAGTAATAATCAAATATGATAATAAATATAATACAAATATACTATCATACTAACATATATGACCTTTGTCATATATGCTAACATGCAACATATATTCTTTTATCATTTTGTTTGTTTTTTGAGAAAGGGTTTCTCTGTGTAGCCCTGCCTATCCTAGAGTTCTCCCTGTAGACCAGGATGGCCTTGAACTCAGAAATCCGCCTGCCTCTGACTTCCAAGTGCTGGGATTAAAGGCATGCGCCACCACTGCCTAGCTTCTCTTACCATTTTTTAACATACAGAAGTTTGAATTTTTGATATGTTCAAAATTTCTAGTTCTTTTTCTTTACTATTTTTTCTTTAGTCCTATGCAAGGTTGGCCCCACTTGGCAAAACTAGAAAATGCTGGAAGGCTGCAGTGTTGAGGTGCTGGGACCGTGGGGTCATAGAACTCTGTGAGGCCGCATTAGGTAGATGTGAATTAGGTGCTCTGTAGGATCAAAGCTCATGGGACCTTGTTGACAGGGATCTGGGTGGAAGCTCTTTTATTCTTGATAATTCTGACCCTATCCCTTCTCTTTGAAATCTCTGCATAGAAGTTACTGTTGTTTCATCTTAGGCTAGCTTTGAACTATGAGTTTCCTGCATCTATTTTCCATTCTGGCAACTATAGGTATACCATACCCAGGTATCAATAGCTGCTAGAAAAGCACTCTGCCAACTGAGCTACATCCCTACTCCAGGAAGGTCTTCCTAGCTTGAAGGCTGTCCTAGGGAAGAGAAACAGCTCAAGATATGCTGGCAAACTGGCTCTGGGAAACAGAAAATACCGTAATTCCTTCAAACTGTAGCACTTACCAATTTCCATGGTGTAAATTCTTTCTCTATGACTGACTTTGCACGAGGCCCACAACGGTTAACACGCAGATCACAAAATTAAGCTCTCATTGCTCAAGAACAGGCGTGAGCTGGTCCAGCATGCTGCCAATAACATCTTCCAAGGTGTTAGCATCTATGTCAAAAGGAACTCTCTGCCTGCTCTGTGGAGTCAGGCTCAGCTCAGGGCATCAGGAGCCCTGACAGACTGATGCCTGTTCAGGGAAGACTCTACTTCTCCCCAATCAGGGCTGTTTTCTCTCTTATTTAGCTATGTCAGAGCCTAAGAACACGCAGGATTCTGGCACTGGGCATCTTAACAGACAGAGTGACCCACTTTCAAAGACTCCCCGAAGCAGTGAAGCTTATTGCCTGTTTCTAGACTGGTCCAGCTAATCTCTCCCATGGCACTGATTGTTCTGCCACTAACTAGCTGTGTGACCTCCAGCAGATGAACCGCCCTCTGTGGGCTTCCACATTCTTCTATGTAAAATGACGTGGCTAGAACTGATGTTCCCTGAGTTCTACCCTAACCCCTACCATCATGTGATTATATGAATCTTCGAAACGACAGTAGTGTTTATAGGATTGATAATTGCTTTGATACCATTCAGCCTGGCTCATAATCGGTGCAAAGCAGAGAACATGTAAAGTCACTGGGGAAAAGAACTGTTGAGTAGCACAGAACTTAGTAATAAAATACAAATTCCTAAAGGGGGAAAGAGTCCAAGACACATTTCTTCATTATAAGGGAGTGACATCTTGGATGATGATAGGGTTAATAGATTCTGCTCTGATGCTCCCAGGTGTCCATTGGAGCATCTAAAGGTCCACTTGGGAAATCAACAGGAACTCTTTTAGATAGATGACTCTGAACTACGGAGGGAATATCCAGGTCCAATCTTGCTTTCATGCTTTTGACTGCCTAATTACTTACTTGGTTGACATCTCAGATTTCCTCTATTTTCTTGCAGCCTGCAGGGAATCCCTTTGATGAGATGGGCAGTACAGTGGACAACAGTGGATTAAAAATTGGGAGGCTGATTTTCTCTTGTTATAAGGCTCCAGTAAACCTTTTCCCCAGTCCAGACCTCAGATGTATTGCCTAGGACCAATGAGTGGTACATGGTTGGGGCATTTTCAATATTGTGGATCCAGGCTGGACTTGACTGCCGGCTGCCATTGTGGGTCAGCTTTTCATGTGGCTCTTGGCATTTGTTTTCTGGGGTCATTGTGTGGCCCTCATCACATTCTCTTAACAATGGCAAAAGACACATGATCCTTCCAGTGGGGCTAGAGTTGTGGCTATCTATTACTTCTGCTCATTTTCTATTGGCCATGGCGAGTCACTTGGCCAAGCCACACATCCTGGGCAGAAATGCAGAAATGTTTGTTCTACACAGATTACAACATCACAGGGTGACTCTGAGGACAGGAGGTCTGAAGGTCTCAGGAAAGCCACACAAGAGTGAATGGCACATTTCCTCCTGCCAGGCTGTGAAGAGGAAAAGTCCTTTTTGCTTAGGCCAGAAATAATGTGTAGAACAGGCTTTCTCTTCTCTGCCTTGCATATATACCAACCATCTAAGAAGCAAATGACACCAAAAGACCCAACAACAGTAACAGCCATAATAGCTCAGGGAGCAGTGCTATGGGCATGCACAGGGAATACAGCTGCTTCCTTGCTTAGTGGCTGGTAAGCCAGGTCCTGCAGCTGAGTATGCATATGTGTATGCTTGCATATATATATACATATGTATGTATGTATGTATGTGTGTGTATGTATGTGTGTGGAAGTCAGATGACCACCAAAGGTATTCCTCAGCTACCATCTACTTTCATATGAGACAAGTTCTCTCACTGGTCTAGAACTTGCTAATAAGTAGGCTGGGCAGGCAGGCAGTGAGCCCCAGGGATCTTGTCTCTCTCTCTCTCTCCTCTACCTGCTAAATTACAAGTGTATGCCACTACACCCAGCTTTTTAAAATATCTGTTCTGGGGATCACTTTCAAGTCCTCTTGCCTGGAAGGCAAGTGTTTCATGGTGGAGCATCTCCCTAGACCTTGAAAGCTGTTAGTAACTTTGTGAAATAGGGTTAAGAACCTCAGTCTCATCCCTCAGGTAGCCGGGGCCACTGAATGACAGAATAGCTATGAAGTGTCAAGCCTGATGATGTCCTTACAATCAAGGAAGTAATTAGGCAGCACATTGTTCTTAGGCACCTCTGGCCTGTATCTCAAATGGATGAATGTCATAGCAACATTCCCCTGCTTCTCCACCCTGACTTCTGGTGCCTTTTCCCAGCCCCCTGACTTTTTATATTTCTGCCCTCGAATGAAACTCTTTCCCTTCCTTGTTGCATTCTCTCTCCCCCTCCTTCCCTCCTTTTCCCTCACCCCCCTGCCCCCCCCCCCTGTCTCTTCCCAAGTTGTGTTTTTCGTTGAGGAAAAGTCCCACTCTCTTTTGCTAAAAGCCATCAGTCCACATCATCTCCTCTCCCTTACCATCTGGTGTGTAACCTCACTCACCCTCACATTGTCAGTGTGCCTGTGCCAAAAGCTCTTCAAAGGCACCATCAAGGTGTGATGTCTCTCTATCCCTGCCATCAGCACTTCCCTAAGAACATCTAGGTGTTTAGAAGCTACTTGCTGAATGCTTTTTAAAAAAATGAATCCCAGCCTCCTTTATCTATGAAATATGCCAGGACAAGAAGACTAGGAGGAAAAACATGACTCGAGGGGACTCTGAGATAAGAGGCCAGACCTGTGGACAAGGCTACTCTCTGCTGGAGCCTGGCCTTGGTGACTTTCTGGAGCCTGTGGAGCCACTGATAAGCTACTGGGCCACTGATTGGCCAGCTCTTGGGCCTCTGGAGCTGTGTGTGGTCCCACTTACTGCCAGTGTGTATGCCAATGGCAAAACTGTTTTGGACTGGTGGTTTTGTTAGCTGGTGATACTTTCCTAGAGCTTGGGCCTGAGGTTGACCCCCGGAAGTCAGAGAGGGCTGAGAACTGAATGCTACATTGAAATTGAGGGGTATGAAAAGTATGGGGCAGAGGGAACTAGCAGAGGAGGAAAGAGCTTTGAAACTTCTGGGTGCCCTTTGTAAACTGTTTCAGGATATGTATACCCCTGGCTCTACCCCATTTCTGTTGAGATGGGTTGGCATCACCATACACCCATGGGCTCAGACCTCAGATCCCTTGGTCTCCTCAGTGCCCCCTTTCTCAACCTTCCCGTATCCTTCCTCTTGCTGCACCACTGTTCCTTACTTGGCCATCTCCCATATCCACTCCTCCCATTATCTCTTTTCAAAGTCCTCAAAATGACATCTAATGGCACCAGCGCCCCCATCCCACAGTCCTCTTCCCCCACTGTAACCCATTCTATGTGTTAACAAAACCAGAGTGGATGTTTTAAAAATACAAACAAAATTATGTCACTTTCTCATTCAAAACCATCAGAAGGCCTCCAGGGTCTCCTCACTCTAGAAAGAACATGATGGTTCCTCAAAAACCAAATATAGGACCATTGTATGATGGGAGACTCCACTTCTGAGTATGTACTCTAAAGAACAGAAGGTGGGACCTTCAAGAGATGCACGTACTCATGGCACAGCTGGGATGCAAATGCTGATCAATAGATGAATGGATAAATACTTGTGGTGCATACACATGATGGTCTAAAGAGGAAGGAATTTCTGAGATGGTACAGCATAGATGAACCTTAGATACTGTGCTAAGTGCAATTAGCCAGTCACAAAAAGACAAAAGGTTTTTGAGACAGGGACTGACTCTGTAGCTCAGACTGCATTCACTATGTAGACCAGTAGGGCTTCTAATTTGTGGGTCTTTCCTTAGTGCTGGAATTACAGGAGTGTACTATCATGCTGTCTGCATATCGACTATATTATTCTATGAGTCTACTTATGCGAGTCCAACTATTTGCTCAGCTTAGAGGAGACAGATTCATAGAGAGAGTAGGAAGGATGGCTGCAGGAGTTGGGGGAATTGTTTATTCAAACTAAAGTTGTGATTTTCAAAATATAAATAACTCTGGGGACCAATTTCAGCACACCGTGAATGAACTTACTACCAAACTATATACTTAAAAATTATTAAGCCGGTAAATGTTAGGTGTGTGTTTTCCCACCACAATTTACAACCCCCTACTTTGCACAGCCTACGGTTCTCCTCAGGATCTGGAGATCTGGCTCCACTCTGATTAGCCTCCTCTCTTGAGGGCCCCATGTTCATTTGCATTTGCTGTTTCATTGGCTTAATCATCCTTTTCCTGGAAGAAACTTTGCAAGGCTGGTGCTTCCTCAGAATTGGGTCTTATGTCACTTTGACCCTCCAGCCCCTCTTACTTTTTATAACTCCCACCTTTGGCTCTTAGAGTTTCATCCGTCTTGAGGACAGTGGTACTGTGTGCATCTCTGACTTGTAACTTGGCTGCCCTCTGTGGCTCGAAGAGCACTTGCCACATGACAGTGTTCTTGGTTGCCAGTTAGGGTACTCTCAGGGCACACTTTAATTAGCTGTGAGGAGGGCATGTACCCTCAGTTGTTTCCCTCATACAATGTGTCTGAGTTAGGATAGAGCAGCCCTGATGGGCTTAGAGATGAAAACTGGCCTGATGTGGGACAAATCTGAGTGACCTTCATAGAGATTAAATTATTGACTTTGAATCCAACACATTTTTTTAAAAGCACTTCTTTCATGCTTAGAGCATTAGGGAAGGGATAGAACATTTCATAGATGGCGAGACACGTGATCTGTCCTCTGACCATTTGCATTCTGACACAATGAAGGTTGGTCAGGCCATGGAGGATGGCAGCAGTGGGCTGAGAGGGCTTGTGGAAGATGCCCTTCTTTTAGCCAGAGAGATCTAGAAGGACATCTGCTTTCTTTGCTTTCTGTCGCTATGATAAACACCATGACTGAAAGCAACTTGGAGTGGAAAGGCACATTGATACTAGACTATAAGCTTTCTTTGATTGACTCCAAGATACCATATTGTTATCATAAAATGCAGCATCACTTTTAGCTTATAGGTTACAGTCCATCATCAAGGGCATCACCAGGGAGGCTAAGGCAGGAACTGCAGTCAGGACACAATGGAGAAATAATGCTTATTGGCTTACTTCCATTGCTTGCTTTTTGCTTTATTCCTTCTTTTCTTCCTTCCTTCATCCGTTCCTTTCCTTTCCTCCCCCCTCCCCCCTTTTTTTCCCAGAATCCCACTATGTAGCTTTGACTGTCCTGGAACTCACTTTGTAGACCAGGCTGGTCTGTAACTCAGATTTGCCTGCTTCTGCCTCCCAAGTGACAGGACTAAAGGTGTGCACCACCACAGGGGATCACTTAGCTACCTTCCTTAAACATCCCAGACCCACAAATCCTACATCGATTTGCAAGGAATGCCCCACAGAAATGCCCACAGGCCAGTCTGAGGGAGGCAGTGTTTAAAGTCTTGCAGCTGATACCCTTCTCCCAGGTATGTCTAAGTTCATGTGACTTTGATAAAACTAACAATATGATCCATCTCTGATCAACCTGGCACACAAACACATTACTATTAGTCTATAATCGTTCCTTCCTGGACCCCAGGATCTCGTGTTGATATCATAAAATACAGCATCACTTTAAAAGTTCCATGGTCCTTTAAAAATTCCATTGTTTTAAAAGTCTAGTGTCTCTTTACAAATCCAAAGTCTCTTAAAATAAAAACAAACAACAAACAAAACAAAAAACAATTAAATATTTCTTTATTTTAAAATGGAATAACTGGGGTATAAAAACCACAGAAATCTATAAAAAACAAAACAAAACAAAACCAAACCAAAATAAAAACCCCGGAATTCTATTAGTGTAGCTCAAATCCAGTAGCTCAGTATCTGATATCTGGGACTCATTCATGGCTCCGAAGGGCCTGGCCAGCTCCAGTTCTCTGGTGCTGCCATCTGCAACACTCAGCTTGTCTCACAGGTTCAGGCCAGCTCCACCCCACTCCTGATGCTACCACTGGCAGTTGTTCTATCACCCAGGCATCTTCAGTATCCTGGAGTCTCCACTGTAACTGAGGCTGCACCTTCACCCGTGGCCTCTCTTAGACTTTTCAGGGGAACTCTGATTCTGTCCCACAGTGCCATCTCAGCTGCTCTCCAAAATCTCTTCATGCTGTTGAAACTAGTACTGCATGGGAAACATTATTTATCAAGTTCTGCTGTGAGCTGGATGTGCAGCCTTGGCTTCCCTGGACCACAGCATCTCTGTGCTGACTCTGAGAAAATAGTTCCCATAAGATTTGCCTCAAAGATGCTGGTCTCTTATTAATCACAGTTGATTTCTCAGCTTTAGCTAACCGGTATCCACTGTCCCAGTAAGCAAAGGTTTTCTTCTCACAGATTCAAAATTCAAATCTATCACATGATCCTGATGGAATCTCAAGCTTCCCCCTTGCAATTTTATAAGCCAGGCCTCCACTGTTAGCATTTCTTTCAGCATTCTCCATTTTCAGCCTCCCTCTGAACAGCTGATGCAACTCTGGGCTTTTCCAGTTTGAAGTTTCAAATGCTTCTACAGTGCTCCCAAACCCTTCCACACTCAGGTCAATCACAGCAAGACCCCGCTCTCTGATACTAATTTCTGTCTTATTTTGCTTTTGTTGCCGTGATAAATACCATGACTGACAGCAACTTGCTGAGGAAAGAATTCATTTTAGCTTACAGGTTATAGTTCATCATCAAGGGAAGCCAGGGCAGGAACTCAGGGCAGGACTTTGGAGCAGAGACCAACCGATGAATAATGCCCCTTACAGCCTGCTTAGCCAAGCTTGCTCGCCCTTAATGCCCCTTACAGCCTGCTTAGCCAAGCTTGCTCGCCCTTCCGTCTGTCCGTCCGTCCGTCTGTCTGTCCTTCCTTCTTCCCTTCCTTCCTTCTTCCCTTCCTCCCTTCTTCCTTTCTTCCTTCTTCCTTCTTTCTCCTCCTCCTCCTTTCTTCCTCCTTCTCCTCCTCCTCTTCCTTTTCTCCTTTCTCTTCTTCTTCTCCCCCTCCACCTCTCCACCTTCTTTATTATTTATTTACTGCTTGACTGAAGCTTCCCCTCCCTCCTCTCCTCCTAGTCCCTCCCTTTCCTCTCCCCTCCTCCTTTCTCCCCTTTTCTGAGGAGAAGGGGAGATTTCCCATGGATATCAAACAGCCTTGACATATCAAGTTGCAGTAAGACTAGGTGCATTTTCTTCTACTGAGGCTAGACAATGCATCCCAGTTAGGAGAAAGGGATCCATAGGCAGGACATGTAGTCAGAAATAGTCCCTGCTTATGCTTTAGGAGTCCCATGTGAAGACCCAGCTGCACAACTGTTACATATGTGCAGTGGACCTATGTCTGTCCCATGCATGCTTTCTGGTTGGTGGCTCAGTCTCTAAGAGACCCTGTGGGCCCAGATTAGTTGATTCTGTAGGTTTTCTTGAGGTGTCCTTGACCTCTGGTTCCTTCAATTCCCTCTTGCACAGGATTCCCCAAGCTCCACTTAATGTCCGTCTGTGGGTCTCTGCATCTGTTTCCATCAATTGCTGGGTGAAGCCTCTCTGATGACAGTTATGCTAGGCTCCTGTCTGCAAGTATAGTAGAATATCATTAATAGTGTCAGGGGGGTGAGCGCTCTCTCATGGCATGGGTCTCAAGCCAGGCCAGTCATTGGTTGGTCCTTCCCTCAAATTTCATTCTGTTTTTTACCCCTGCACATCTTGTAGTCAGGACAAACTGTGGGTCTAAGGTTTTGTGGCTGGGTTGGTGTCCTAATTCCTCTATTGGAAGTTTTGCCTGGTTACAGGTAATGGGTGGTTTGGGTTCTATATTCTCCATTACTGGGAGTCTTAGCTAGGGTTACTCTAATAAATTCCTGGAAATTTCCATTGTCCTAGGTTTCTAGTTTGTCCCAGAGTGCCTCCCACCCCAATCCAGTTGTCTTTCTCAGTACCCTCTCCCTCCATCCTCCCCCACCTCATCCCTCCTGTTCTCATCCCTATCCCCCTATTTTCCTCCCTTCCTCCTCCATTCAATGTCTAATATATTTTCCCTTCTCAGTGAGATTGAGGTGCCCCCTTCTCCCTGCCATATTTGTCTTTCTGGATCTGGGTTACCTCATTCAGGATGATCTTATCTAGTTCCATCTATTTGCCTGCAAATTTCATGATTTCACTATTTTTAATGGCTTAGCCACCTTTCTTAAACACCCTGGGTTCACCCGCCCAAGGATGGCACTGGCTACAGTGTCATCAATTAGCAATCAGGAAAATGCCTCACAGATGTGCCTATTGGCCTACTTGACAGGTAATTCCTCAGTTGAAATTCTGTCTTCAGGGTTATATCTAGTTTGCATTAAACTGTCAGCAAGTAACCACCTGGGCTACCCAAAGGCCCTGTTGAAGGACAGGTTGGAAGGATCTTATAGGTGGGAGGGGCTTCAGCTGATGATGAGCTGAGCCGGAGATGTGGATGTAGCAGGCTGAGCCAGCCATGGTGTATGTGGGATAATTGCTCAGGACCAGTCTGCTGGAGCTATACTACAGGGGTCCTAGAGTGTATATTCACTGTGTGCCCCATTTTGTGTTGCCCTGGGGAGTCAGGGGATGCTTAGCCAAAGAATGCTGAGATGGAAGCTGAACTGTTTGATTTTGACTTGGTGGCCATTGGCACAATAACCTGGAGAAGGGGTTAAAGGCTGGCATCAGGAGCTCCAGTTGTATCCTGATGTCTTTCCATTGGTGGCATTCTGTCCTTGGACAGAAACTGAAACTGTAAATAAGAGAGTACTGCAGGCAAAGCAAAAGGGTGTGTGTGCTTATGTGTGAGTATTGTACATGAGAGAGTTGTACATTATGCTTGATATATAAATGCATGAGTGTAATGTATATGGGAGTATGTATCAAAATGTGTATAAGGATATTGTGAGGGTGTATGTATGCTATGTGTGTGAGAGTGTGTGTGTGTGTGTAAGTGCCAGAGTCTGTGAGGGAACTCGTGATTGTGAATGTATGATACTATGTGAGCATGTGTGCTCATATGAATGTATAAAATATATGTTGAGGTGCTGGAGAAATGGCTAATGGTTAAGAGTATGCATCCCTTTTGCAGAGGATCTAAGCCACCACATCAGGTGGCTCACAACTATCGGTAACCCCAGCTCCAGAGGGTCTGAAGTACTCTTCTGAACTCTTTGGGTACCCATATTCACAGGTGCAGCTCTCCCATATATACATAATTAAAAATAAAATAAATCTCTTTAAAAAGAGTACGGTTGAATATAGAGAGTGCATGAATGTATGTGTGTGCATTGGTGTGCTGGTGTCTGTGAGTCTGTATGCTAGAATGTATGGATTTCTAATAGTAAGGTGTATCTAACAGAGTCCATCTATGAGGGAGCCTGAGCATGTGTAGATGAGGGTGTGTGAATGTGTCTGTGTTTATGAGAGATGAGTGTGTATCAGTTCAAGTCATCTACCAACAGTTGTTCAGAAGTTCCCGTCCATCAGTGCTGGAAGGGTGTAGCAAATCAAATAAAGTACTTCACACCATATCTGAGAGGGTGCAGAGACTGAGGCAGGGAGCAGCCAGGAAGAGCATACCCACAAGGACCTGCTTCCTCCGGAGCTAGGCATCCCCAAATAGTGTTCCCAGCTGGGCATCATACATTCAAAACATGAGCTTGTCAGGACATTTCATTTTCAATCCACAGCATTGTGTGGGAATGTGTCTGAATGTGTGCCAGGATGAGTATAGGAGTGAGGTTGAGTGTGTATGAGTTTGAGTGTGTGTCTGTATGTGAGGGTATGTCTGTGTGTTGGGGGTGGGTTGTGTGTGTGTGAGGCTGTGTCTGTGTGTGAGAAGATGTGTGTTGGGTGTGAGGGTGTCCGTATGTGTGAGAAGAGTGTGTTGATTATGATTGTGAGAGAGTGTGAGTGTGCCTGCATAAAAGAGAATGATTTTGTGTCATGTGAATGTTGAGTGTGTAAGAGAGATAGTCTGTGTGTGCGTGTGTATGTGCTTATGTTTCTTTGTACTTGCATACTGATGGGCAGGAATCTGTTCTCTGTTCAGCAGCCAGAAGTCAGCTCAGAAGTCAGCTCCTTGCCAGGATCTGACTCTCCAGCTGCCCAGCAGTCAAGTGCCAGGACTGCCTTTGTTCACCTGCAGGGCTTGGCCAGTTCCCCAAGGATTCCCCTTTCCCACAGCAACCACAGAGAAGCCTGGAATGGGCAGGAAGCTGTCCTCTTGGAGCCTGCTGTGTAACGCCTCTAGCTCTGTAGCCACTCACACATAGTGGTCCTGCCCTTTCCCTCCAGTCAAGAGTGCCTCTCACCTTGTTCTGCTCGTATTCAACATCCCTCAGCTGTGCCTGGCTCTGTGGCCTGACCATCCTTTGACCCCTGACAGGCCTTCTAGCACCTTGGATGGTCCGTGGCTGGTGTGTTCTATACCCCGGGCTTTTCTGGGTCAGCCCGTGCCTCTGCCCAGGCTTGGCACCTGAACAGTGTTTGCACTGAGCAATCAATGCTTAATGAGTATTTGTGGAATATTTTAAATAGAAGCAAAATGAGCTCAATGCATACATTTCCTTCTCACCCTCCCTGCCTCTGGGGATAAAGGAATAGCTAACCCCTGGCAGACGTTGACATGTAATTTATATTTTCACCAGTACACAGTTCGAAAAGGATCTTATCATTCTCCTGGTTCCAAAATTCACGTTTCATTTCATTAATCAAAATGGGCAATATTTTCTTGAATTCAGTCACTTCGGAAGATGGAGACTGGTATAAATGGTTTTCAAATCATGATTTTAAAAGGGGCTATTGTGTAGGTCACTAGCATTTGACTTTTCAGTGAGTGGAGAAAGTAGCTCAAGAGAGTGTGTTTGAATGGAGGCAGACTTCTTATCCATCTGAGAGGCATGGATTGATTGTGAGTGGTGCTGGGCCTATATGGAAATCTACCTCTTTACTAGCAAGCTGAGCCTACTTCTTACAGAACATTTTATGCCAAAGGCTGATAGCAAGTCTCCTCAAACAGTTTCCATCCAAAGTTGAGATTCTACTACAGCACACTGCCAGTTTTTGCAAGACACCAATGATTTAAATATATTTTTTTCATGACCTCAGGATGCTGTGGATCTGTTCTGGGTCCTGGCTCTGGGATCTGTTAGCTGGGTGGTCCTGTTCTGTATCTATGGACTGACGGGCTTGCCTGGGTGCCCCTGTTGAGGAACTTTTTGTTCCTTTAATCCCTTCTCCCACAGGACCAGCAAGCTAGCTATAGCATATGTGGAGGGAATCATGGCTAGGCTCAGAGTTCATTCGGAGCAAATGTATCACTCCTATTGTTTTCTTGTCACCGTGACCAAGTATCTGACAAAAAGCAATTTACAGGAGGAAGGGTTTATTTGGCTCACAGTTGTGAGCAATGTGGCCCATCATGGTAGACAAGGCATGGTGTGGCTGGGTCCATACCTGCCACATGACTGTTGACCAGGAACCAGAGAAAGGGGGAATATAGGTGGCTGTCCTGTCTTCCCCCTTTCTCTTTTAAAATCAGTCAGGGACCCCAGCCCATTGGATGTTATCCCCCCATATGCATTTGGGTCTTTCCCCCTCAGTTAAACATCTCTGGAGACACTATCATAAACACACCAAAGAATGAGCCTCACTAGTACATTAAACACAACCTAATTGACAACTGAATTTAATTGTATGCTGTTGGCCCAAACCACTCACAGAGTCTAGATTCAAGGGGTGGGAAAGTAATAGGCCCTACCCAGCAGTGAGGTGGACTTCAAAGTTGCAGTAATCTATCAGACAATGGCAGACTGAAGACATGATAGTGTTGCCGTAAGATGCTCAGCTCCCATACTGGAGCTGCAAAGTTCTATTGCCCAGTGATGTCATTGTCCTCATAGTGATGCTGCTGATGCTGGTGTGGAGAAGCCTACCATTGTGCAGTGTTTGCAGATACAGAATTTGCCATTCTGGGGAGCACATAGTGCTTGGTAGTGGAAGAAAGGACTGTGCTTCTGGCTCAGGTGTTTACTATAGCTTTAGTCATTATTTTAGACTACACCTTCTGCTTATCAAGGCAAAAGCCAAGGGTGAGGCAGTGTGCTGTGTTATACCAACAGCAGCCTTGTCCAGCCTGTGTTTGCCACATTTCAGATGAATTTAAAGGGCTCAGCTGTGACTTCTGGGGGATAGGTCCGTGAATAAAATTCACTTGCTGTGCAAGAGTGGGGACTGGAGTTTGGGTCCTTCAGCACCTACATGAAAACTAGGTGGGTGTCTCAGCTCTCTGTGATCCCAGAGCTTGAGAAGCTGAGACAGGATCTCTAGGGATAGCTGGCTGGCTACAGTAGCTGGATCAGAGAGCTCTGGGTTCAGAGAGATAACATACTTTGGTAAATAAAGTGGAGAGCGATCAGGGAGAATGTCCAGCATCAACCTCTGGTCTTCAAACACATACCCATCTGCATGTACACCTACATACATGTGTACCAAAATACATGTGATCTCACATCCACACATGCATAACATACATTCATATTCTTCCTCCCAAACAGCAGCAGCAGCAGGTAGTGACAAGTTGTCACCCCATACCATTTAGGTTTGTGTAAGGACACTCTAGGATGCTTGCATAATCACGAAGTACCTAATGATGGATAGGTCTCTCAGAATGTATCCCTGTTGTTGTGACATAGGACTATACATGAGCCACAATTCCTACTATACAAAGATTAGTGTTCTGGGTAATAGATGGTTTATTCCATAGAGACTTAGAAGAATCATTTTTGTGTAAGTGAAAACCAAGCAATAGTTTGATGTTTGTAATGATAGCTTATTGGATTAGAAGGAAACTTAAAGGCAATAAAATCCCAGAAAAACCTTTAATTGTTATATAGATTAAGATATTTAGATTATCAGTAGCCACACCCATGGAAATCCCTTTTCCATAATATAGTTCTCCTAGACACATTTTCCAATGTACATCTTTTCTGTAATAAAAAACTAGGTAACCATAAAAATGGCATTGGCTTTTAAACACTATGGAATTCTGCTTGTTGAACTCACAGTATGACATATACAGGATTGGAGTGTAATTTGTAGATGTGTTACTGAGTTCAGTAATTAACTAAAATGTAAAATATAAGGATTGTGTCAGGGCTGGAGAGTTGGCTCAGTGGTTAAGAGCACTGACCATTCTTCCAGAGGACCCGGGTTCAGTTCTTAGCACCCACCTGGCAGCTCACAATGTCTGTAACTCTTTTCCAGGGGATCCAACACCCTCACCCAGACATACATGCAGCCAAAACACCCATGTACATAAAATAAAATAAATTATTTAAAGAAGTAAGAACTCTATCAAGTTTGTCGTGAGAGTAGATTGGCAGCCAGATGTGACGAGAATAAGTCTGTACTTCAGATTCCAATCTGCCTGTATGAGCTGGTGCTGCAGTGCTGTGTGGGACTCTCACACTGGAAAAAGTAGAGCTGGGCCCGGACTGGAGGGTCTGTGGCTCTTTCAAACCGTTGGTGACGGGCCCTGAGGGTTCACTCCATCCATCTGCTTCTTCTACTCATGCCAAAAATGATGGGTTGGATTGGGTGGAAAGCAACTTTCCGATTCCCGTGTCAGTAATAAAAATGACATGGAGTTTGCTTTGACTGTTAACGATTCATTCGGGTGCTGGGCAATATGGTGAAGTGCTTGCTGTACAAGGATGAGGACCAGAGTCCTTATAAGGAAACCTTACATGGAAAGCTGAGTGTCATGGAAATGGCCAACCAAGAACCAGTTCAACTTGAGACACCCATCCCATGGGCAAGCACCAATCTCTGACACTGTCAATGCAACTCTGTTATGCTTGCACACAGGAGCAGGTTGTCTGAGAGGCTCCACCCAGCAAGCTAACTAGACATATACACACACCCATATCCAAACAGTGGATTGAGCTTGGGGACTCTGATGGAAGAATAGGAGAAAGGATTGTGGGCCCCAAAGGAGATAGGAACCACAGGAATACCAACAGAGTCAACTAACCTGGACTTTTGGGGCTCCCAGAGTCTGAACTACCAACCAAAGAATATGCACAGGCTGGAGGACCTAGACCTCCCAACATGTATGTAGCAGATGTGCAGCTTGGACTTCATGTGGGTCTGGAACAACTGGAACAGGGGCTATCCCAAAAGCTGTTGCCTGTGCGTGGGATATGTCTTCAAGCTGGACTTCTCTGGCCTTAATGGGAGAGGAAGTACCAAGCCTTGCAGATACTTGAAGTGCCAGGGTAGGGGGATACCCAGGGTGCCCCTACCCACTCAGGGGACAAGGGGAGGGGACATGGGGGGGATGACCAGGAGGGTGGCAGTGAGCAGGATGAAAAGTGAATAAAAAATAAAATTTAAAAAAGGGAGCTGATGGTAATGGCATGTACTTGTAATCCTAGCAATGGGGAGACAGAGACATGAATCTGGGGCTTGCTGGCCAGACACTCTAGCTCAAGTCAGTGAGCTTCAAGTCTCAGAATATGTAGTGCATCCTGAAGAACAATACCCCTGGCCTTCTATGCATATGTGCACACAAGTGCACTCCTACCCAGACAAACACAGACATATATAAATACAGACATATATAAATGCGCACGCACACACACACACACACACACACACACACACACACACACACAGAGTGTGTGAGGGTTCATCTGGGCTCGAATGAACAGGATAATCCCAAATAAGTGACTACACAAAGTAGAGGTTATTTCTCTTTCTTATACAAAAACAGGTCTGCGACCAGGTGTCCCAGGTAGGGATGGCTGTGTCTTTCGGCTTCTAGTTTTCTCTTCTGACACTCTCAGAATGTGACTTAATCGCTGAGTTAACCTCAGTGTCGAATCATCTATCAAAATGGTTGTGCTGAACCAGAAATCACCATCACTGATGAAGCAAAGGGAGAAAAAGATCTTTTGGAAAAACTTGCTTTGGGATACACACAGATTTTAGCACGGTTGCAAAGATGCTATAGAATAACCACATAGCCTCTATTTACATGTTACATGAACCCACTGCATTAGCAGTGGGACCATGGTGTGGTCTAGTCTTGGTCTTTGTTAAGATTTTTATGTTCATGTCCCTTTTTGGTTTCAGATCCACTTTGCATTTTGAGTTCACAGGTTTTTAGTGTTTCTTGCTCTGGGACAATTTATCTTTCCTTAGCTTTCATGAACTTGACCGGAATATTGGCCAGGTATTGTGTAGACAGCTTCTCAGCGTGGGTTATGTGATATTCTTTCTTGTTAGACTGAATCATGGGTTACAAGCAAGAACTTCGCAGTAGGGTGTGTAACATTATGGCTTGTTCCTGGGAAATCTCCATCACTTGGTTAAATGGCATCATCATCATCTGGGTGTCTCTACCATCAAATAACCCTACTTGCCTTCAGCCTCTTGATTAGCCTCTGTGTTTGGCTCACACACACAGGAAGGGGAATAAAGTGCCTCTTGCAATTCCCTTCTTTGTGGGGCTCAATTCTGGAAGTGCCACTGAACTACTACTCTTATAGCTGGGATTTGCTGTCATAGAGTAAGTGATGCAGAGTACCTAAGTTCAGAATCTAGACACGAGCTCTCATGCGTGTTAATGCTGCAAGCCAGGCAACTTGTTTCCCTTGTCTATGTCTTAGTTTACTCTATGCTGAGGGAATGGCCATGCCTTTTATAGCATTCTTATAAGTTTATACAAAAAAAATGCTTAGCCCTGTGCCTGACACATAATGAGGGAGTCATAACTGTTAGCTGTTGGCAATGCTAATGTGTCCATGCTTAGCTGCAGGGGAGACTGAGAAATGTAGGATCCTGTTTCACCCAGTGGAAGCAACAAACCTAGCTAGCTATTGGGATCTTGTTACTAAGGTAGAAAAGGCAGGCTGGGTATTTAAAAACAGCCAACAGCATCTGCCACAATCACTGTGCTCATGCTCTGGGCTCATAGATCTATAGTAGACAGGACTGTGATGTGAGGATTCTCCTTGCCAGTGCACGGTCTCCATAGATAGACTCCATGCTGATTTCTAAGGGGTCATGCTGGACCTCAGGACAATGAGAAACAGGGATGGCAGCCAGAAGAGCTAAGAGGTCATCAGGGAAGAAAGGTCTTGCTGAGTGTACTTGATCATCAGGAAGCATTCAGCTTTTCTTCCTGCCTCCAAATCCCAGGGGAGGGCACCGTTGGAGGGCTGTCACCCAGCACACACTTCAGGAAGCAACACATGCTTGCTGGAAAGCATTTGAGATATTCTCTTTCTTTTTAAATATTGAATCTATAAGGGAAAGGTGGTGCTTTTGGAGACTGCCATGAGAGGTGAGTGGGTTGGAGGCTTTGCAAACATCAGAGCTACCCTGGAATATCTGCCAACAGGAATGGCCAAGAGAGAACATCTCTGCAGATGTGGAGGTCTGACCTCCAAAGGACTTGTAGGAAGGGCCCACAACCTGCCCAGCCTGATCTGTCATGTGCCACATGCTCCTTCAGAGGACAAAGAGTAGCTCCAGGAGTCAAGGTTGGATCACTTCAAGTCTTCAGTTTTGAAAAGCGAGCACAAAGAGAAAGGACTAGGAGTGGTTTGTGTGCACGCAAATGGGATCCAAGCCCTGTAATTATAGCTGCAGTCATTGTGCCCAGGTCTCAACGCGATTTCACTTCCTGAAGCTTGGCACCAACAAGTGCCTCTTAATGAGCACTCCTTCCCCTTCCTTGTGTGGGTGCCTCAGAACAGACCCTTTTTTCCAGTCTAGTGCTAACTGCCAGATCCGTACCTAGCACATGCTATGTTTGGAGAATGGTGGTGTTCAAGGTCACAACTAGAAGCTTGACCCGTAGCCAAGAGTTGTGCGAATCTCTTTGGGCTCATGTCCCATCTGTAAATGAAGGTGTTGACTGCTATGATCTGAAGTCCCATGCAGCAAAAGCTACTGTAGTCTGTCTTCCAATGCTGGGTTTAGAGCCCACCTCTTCACCCACAGTGTCCCTCTGCAGCATCTGGATTTCTTTGGATGACTTCATACTGCTTCAATGTCAGGCTCTCTTCTTGTCTCAGCACCTGGCAGCCCCATCAACGGGCTCACTTGAGGAGGTGCTGTGGGTATGAGACTCTCCTGGCATCCATGATGGTCCTTTGCTTCTCTCTCCAGTCAGGTTCAAATAGGAACAACTTGGATACAGATTTGAACCATCACATACAAGGTCCCCTGTCTATGTCATCGGCTTCTCTCACTTGCTTTCATCTCTTTGATGGCTGAAGGAGCCTGACTTGTGCTCTCACAATGGACTTCTTTATATCCCTTAAACTGAAAAGCACTGGCTCTGAGAACTTGCTGTGGCCAAGTTCTTCTACAGCACTTTAACACCATCGTCTCTTTCATATCCACTTTCCAAGCATGTTTTATTTGCGTGTCATTCCTATGAGATGGCTAGAATAGAACTCTGAGTCCCCAAGAAAGTGAATGATTTATGTTGAAGATGGATTATTTATTTAGCTAGCCCAGCTCTATCTTCCTTTATGTGTGTGTGTGTGTGTGTGTGTATGTATGTAGGAAGGAAGGAAAGGATCCCTGTTGGATGTCTTCCTCAGTTGTGTTCCATCGCTTCTTGAGACATACAGAGAAGCCCAATGGTTCCTCCTGTTTCTGTCTGTCCAGCATCACTACACTGGGCATTTGCACTGATGCTGGGATCTTCCCTCAGGCTCTTGTGTGTGTATGGCAAGCACTTTATTGATTGAGCTATCTCTTCATACTCCATCTTCTCATCTAGAACCTCTGATGTTTTGTAACTTTGTATAATGTGGTTGACTCCTGGTTTCAAGTCATCCTTGTAGTGACCCTGAATTTTTTTTTTTTTGTGTGTGTGTTTATATCTTCTGGTGTACGTGCCTGTGTGTGTGTGGGGGGGGGGGGGCACAGAAGCCAGAGGTCAACGTGAGCTGTTTTTCTCTATTGCTCTTCATCCTATTTTTGAGATATGGTTTTTCATTGACTATGGAGTGCACTGATTGGCTAAACTGGCTGACCATTGAATTCTGGAGATTCTTCTAACCCTGACACCCAGTGCTGTGATTGTAGGTGTTTGCCACCATGCCCAGCTCTGGATGTAAGTGACAGGGATCTGAAGTCAGGACCTCAAGTTTGCATAGCAAGCTCTTTAAGCATGGAGCCACCTTCCCAGTTGTAGAGTCCTTACATTTAATGTAAACTCCATGGTGTCTCCTTGAAGAGATGAGTTCTGATTTGGAGAAGGCCTCTGGACCTCACAGACAGGCAACTAAAGTTGCTCTGTGCTCATAAACATGGCCTTGGGAACTATAATGTTTGGAATTAATTGCATCAGGGGCACAAAGCAGAAAATTTAAGTAAAGCCATATCTTCCTCAGATCTAGTCTGATCTCTTTAGAAAATGGTTCCTCTGAGATAGTTCTTTAAAATTCTAATTCATCTAATTATTATCTGGATACATGACCGTTAGGGTGATCCAGGCTCTGTTGGACCTAGTGGTCCCAGGATCAGCAAAGAACAACTATGTGGTTATTTGATGTATCCCATAACTATTTATTGAGGCCCAAACATGTAGAAAACCCTGATGATATCAAGATGGAAATGACACCCACCTTGACCTTAAATCTCATGGAGCATGTTAGAAACTTGAGAGATTAGAGTACCATTTTCTCTGGTTTGTTTTAAAGGTTTTATTTTGCTTTTAATTATGCATAGAGTCATAGGCACATAAATACAGGTGCCCACAGAGGACGGAAGTATTAGATTAACCTGGAGCTAGACTTACAGGTACTTGTGAGCTGCCTGATGTGAGTCCTGGGAACTGAACTCAGGTTGTCTACAGGAGCAGCGTAAGATCTTTGCCGCCAAGCCATCTTAGGAGCCCTCATTTTGGTTTTTAAATCTTAACGTGGCATGCCAATAATGTTTAGCAATATTTGCACAGCTCTGAAATAAAGAAGGGATGTAGAAGTCACCCACAATCCCTTCCCTGCCAACTCAAGTTGTTTTCAGTAGCCCATGTTCCCGTTTACTTTGTGGCCGCATGAATACATAATTTCTTTTGCATAAATTATGATTTTTCTTCGACAGTATGTAAATATTTTGTCATGTCATCACTCAGCTACAATCGAGAGTGTATTTTTCTGCTTTGGCTGCTTTCATCATGCCGGAAGGTGATATGTAAACTGCTGAGGGAGAAAAGGCATCAGTGGTCTTATGTAGCAGTGGACCACACACACTACAATGCTGATCTGCCGGAAAAGATCTTCCCATTGGTGCAATAGTGGCGTGGTGACTATGAGACTAACCACCTACTTTCTGATTGGAATTTGAGGCCTGCCTCATAGGAGAGATTTCGAGACTGCTATTGTTAACCTGGTCAAAAGCCCATGTGTGGGCCAGTCATAGGTATGAGGTGGGACTCACTTTTGCATTGTTAAATGATCATATTGTCAAAATGTCTTTTATTTGTTTATGTTTATGTTGCTGTCACTCTTGATCAAAGAAACTTCTTATTTCATTGCTCCATGGATAACGTTGAGATCCATTGCTGGTCAAAGTGCTAAGCATAGGTAATGTTGAGTGTTCACCCGTAGAAGGACCATTAGTGTTACCTTCCTCCTAGCTAGTGCTCAGGGAACATCATGGAAGACAGGGCAGAAAGAATGCAGAAGCCAGAGGATGGGAAGGAGAGCTGTGAAATACTGTCTTTTGGACATGACAGGGACATTGTCTATATGAAATTGCAGACCTACACATGGTCAAGCTGTTCAAAATTTCATCATGGATCCCTATCCATGGGGCTTCACCCCCAAGCCGAGGAGCTATTGAGCGAGGGAGAGTCACTTTTCTTTAGGAGTGTGCAGTGAGTGGCTGAACACTTCATGCCTGTATGGACAACTGTAGTGGTTAGTTTATGTCCTGGTAGAATTATCTGGGAAGAGGCACCTCAGAGGAGAAAATGCCTCCATGAGATTGCCTATAAGAAGTCTATAGGGCATTTTCTTGGTTAAAGATTTGATGTGTTCAGGGCTAAGCAATAAAGAGGGCGGTGTTGCCCTGGGCAGGTGGTCCTGCGCTGTATAAGCAAGCAGGCTGAAAAGGCAATGTGAAGAAAACCAGTGAGAAACAGTCATCCATGGCTTCTGCTCCAGTTCCTGCTTCTAGGTTCCTGCCTTGGTTTCCCTCAGTAGACTGTGACCTGGAATACATAAGTCAAATAAGAAGTTTCCTCTACGGCAATGGGTTTGAGTTCTAAGAAAGAAGTGTGTTGTTTGAGAATGACAGATTGCTTAATCAGTCTCTCTTTCTCTCCACCCTCCTCTTTCCTATTAAAGTCCAGGGACCAGTGAGATGGCTCAGGTAGGCAGACATTCTCACACCATGTCTGATGCTTTGGGCCATGGCTTTTTATTACAGAAATAGAAACCTTAACTAGAACACCAACAATAATTTGCCTCAGTGGGTTATTTATATAAAAAAGAGAGAGCATGAAGTTAGGAGGCAGATGTGTTGCTGGTCTTAGTGGAGATATTATGGGTGGATATGGTCAAAATACATTGTATAGACATATGAGACATTCAAATAAATTTTAAAAATTAAAAAAGAATGAAAATTTGTTTGCTGCTGCTACAGTGGTAGGTATGGAAAGTGTCAGACTCCATATCCCTGTTTCTGATAGGAGCGTCAGGGGATTGTTTTTCTTTTTAGCTTAAATTTGACTAGCATAACTAGAATTTATGCTAATGAGACTGTGGCAGACGTTGCACTGAAGCAAAGAACACAGAGCTGAGAAGGGGCCCTCAGCATAGAACAAGAGTGACTTTCAGGGTTCTTTGTCCTCAAGAAGTAGGGAGCTTGCTCAGGGTCCATTAGAAGAGAAAGCCAACTTCTGAGCCTCTTCAGAAGTTCCTGGTGAGGACTCAGTTGTCTCCAGGTTATGGCAGGATCAGAACAAGGCACAGCAGGAGTGCAGGGACTGTTACCTGCTGCCTGCATTGGGGAGCGATGGCTGGGGTGCTGAGATGTAGACAGAGTGGTGATGCTCCTTTGCTGCACATAATTATGTGTAAGTTCCATCCCAAAGCAAAACTAGTCATTCTCAATTAATTCTTTTGTTCTCCTCATTAAATCCTAGTTAAACTATTCCTTGTGGTATTGTTATAGAAGAGATCTGTGTGAATGTATCTGTGGTGTGTGTGTGTGTTAGATTAGATTGAGAGAGACCTAAAGGATGAGTAAGCAGCCTTCTGAGAGTGTATAAAGGGGTTTCTGGAGCTGAGTGTTTGGCATGTGGATCAGCAACTGACAGGGTGAGTGAGACCCATCCTCAAAGCCACTGGCATGAGATGCAACAGCCTGGATGCTCAGATGATACAAAGGCTGAAGTAAGGGGTAGCCACCCAGTGTGAGCTCACTCTCCATCCTCCACCTTCTGGCAAGTTCCTCCACCATGATCCCATGCCACGATGTTCTCTGCCTCACCTCAGGCCCAAAGCAATGGAGCCAACCAAACAAACTGGAATGATGAGCCCAGACAAACCCTTGTTTCTTGTGCACTTTGTCATCATGCTGAAACGTGGGTAACAAGGAGCAGAGACATAAGCAAGGAGCAGGGCTCTGTTTCCGAGTCAGAGACTCATCCTGACTTAGAATGCTCACCAATCTAACCCATATAGCCATACTAATAAGACTACCAATGTCTAGGAACCAGTGAGATGGCTCAGCAGGTAGAGGGTCTTACCAACATGAGTAGAGTTTCATTCCCAAGACTCTCTGACTTCTACAAGTTGTCCTCTTTCCCTCTTTCTCTTCATTTTCTTCCCATCCCTCTATCTGTTGTGCACATGAAGACAGAGACAGAGACAAAGAGAGAGAGAGAGAGAGAGAGAGAGAGAGAGAGAGAGAGAGAGAGAGAGAGAGAGAGAAATTACGACTATTGGAGTCTAGATTCAGTATGATCATTGACGCACTAGAGTAGTAGCCAGCTAAGTTTCCCATAGACCATTGATCATTATGCTTGACCTAGTGGTTCCAGGTGTGAATACAGCATATCTTTCCCCTTAAGAAACTTGAAACTGAGATGAATAATGTAAGTCATTCTGCAATATCCTGGAAACCAAGTACCATGTCCCAGTTGAATTTGTATTCCCAGTACCTAATGCTGTGTCTGACACAAAATTGATAATGTTTCCTGATTGAGTTGAATGAATAAAATATACAATGTATGCAAACAGAGTATAACCAGTTACTTTGTTGCCAACTATCTCCATCCCTCTCTACTTAGTATGTATGGAAAAGTTCATCAGTGGGGGTTGGGGAAGTATTTGGTCAGTCTGTAAAGATTAGCCAGTGATCACAATTGGGGGTATGGTGAGATTAAAGAATGTAGCTGTCTCACATTAAAACCTGGAAACTTTTACAAACTATAAATCTAATTTGAGGTCACTTAAGAGTGACTTATGCCTGGAAAAATCTTCTTCCAAGTGCCAGTGCCAGTCAGTTCCTAAGAGTTGCCAGTTTCTGCTCAGGAAAGGATTCTGAAGCTGCCTGCTCTGCTGAACTGAGTGGCCACACTAGCTATGCTGTGAGAGGGGTGGTAGTAACATCTGTATCACATACAGCCAGTTGCAGGATGAGTCTCTGACTCGGAAACAGAGCCCTGCTCCTTGCTTATGTCTCCGCTCCTTGTTACCCACGTTTCAGCATGATGACAAAGTGCACAAGAAACAAGGGTTTGTCTGGGCTCATCATTCCAGTTTGTTTGGTTGGCTCCATTGCTTTGGGCCTGAGGTGAGGCAGAGAACATCGTGACATGGGATCATGGTGGAGGAACTTGCCAGAAGGTGGAGGATGGAGAGTGAGCTCACACTGGTTGGCTACCCCTTACTTCAGCCTTTGTATCATCTGAGCATCCAGGCTGTTGCATCTCATGCCAGTGGCTTTGAGGATGGGTCTCACTCACCCTGTCAGTTGCTGATCCACATGCCAAACACTCAGCTCCAGAAACCCCTTTACAAACTCTCAGAAGGCTGCTTTACTTATCTCTTAGGTGTTTTTCTCAGTCAGGGTTAACCATCAAGTCCACATTCAAGGCTAAGCCCAATTCTGCTTAGCAGAACCTACCATTGTGTTTGGCACCAATGCAAAGAGGTGATGCAAATGGGTGTAGTGAGCCGAGCCTTCTTCAACAACCAGGTCTTCTGGCATAAAACCTCAGACTGAATAGATAGTGCAGGCTCTGAGGAGATTCTAGAAGAGCCACATTTTTTAAAGCACATTTTCATAAAGGAATTATCCATTAGAGAAGGTGTGAATATAGACATTTTATCACTGCCCACATCAATGTAATAATACATGACCATGTATTCTAGAAGCATTGGCATAAGAGCTGAACCAAAAAGTTTGTTTCCAGATTACTTAAGCGTTCTGATGAAACTGACACAAAGTGGAAATGCTCTAGACCAGCGCTTCTCAACCTTCCTAATGCTGCAATCCTTTAATGCAACCCCTCATGCCGTGACAACCAACCATAAAATTATTTCGTTGCCACTTCATAACTGTAATCTTGCTAATGTTATGAACCATAATATAAACAGCTGTGTTTCAGAGACTGAACCACCAAACAAAGAGCTTACAGGGTCTAGACCTAGACTCCCTATACATTTGGAGTAGATGTGCCGCTTGGTCTTCATGTGGGTCCCCTAACAATTGGAGCAGGGCTGTCTCTGACTCTATTACCTGCCATTAAATTCCCTTCCCCTAGCTGGGCTGTTTGGTTAGGCCTCAGTGGGAGAGGGTGTGCCTAGTCTTGCTGGGACTGGATGTCCAAGGATGGGGTGGTACCCAAGGCGGGGCTACCTCTTCTCTGAGAAGAAGGGGAAGGGTTATGGGGGATGAATTTGTAAGGGTGGGACTAGGAGAAGGAGAGGGAGGAGTGCTGTGATCAGGATGTAAAGTGAATAAATAAATTAATGAAAAATATCCAGTTTCCAATGGTCTTAGGTGAACCCTGTGAAAGGGCCATTCGACCCCCAAAGGGGGCACAACCCACAGGTTAAGGATCACTGCTCTAGAAGGGATGATAGAACCTTCTACCTTATTAAATGGCTTGTTTTGGTCGTTGCTTAGAGTAATGTTGGTGACATGTTACTGTCATCCTAAGGTCAAATGTTGAGACTGCTGTAGTGTAGATGTCCTCATTGTTGATCGGGTTCCTTATTCCTGCACTATCTGGCCCTAGGTTGTTCTGAATCACAAACTCCTAAGTCTTTATCCTGAGTCCTTTGATGGAAACGGACGGCTTCGTGGGAACTGTCAGTTTGCCAGCTTTCCCTGGTAGATCTCTTTGCTTATAGTTGTCTTCAGATGATTTTCTGTGAACTCCAAATTAACACAGTTTATATTCACTTGAATTTGGTCCAGAAGGAACAGCAGGCTCCAATTGCAGGCAGAAGGACAGGGACTTTCCTGAGAACAAGTTTTCCTTTGGTGTGGGTGTTACCTACCCTTGCTCTAAAGCTTGCTGTGAGCTCTTAGCTCCTCCCCTTGCTTCTGCTTATTAGCTGATGTCACTAATAACTGACTTTCTGATAATGGAGGCATTACTGGTTTTATGAATGTGCCCCCTCCCTGTTCAAACTGTAAACCACTAGTTCAGAGACTCCAGATACAAATATGAAGCTTTCAGCATTCTTTCTAGATATACTTTCTTGGACATTGGCAAGAAAAGACCCTCTTCCTAATAATTGGAGAATTAATTTTCTTGAATTAGGCTGTATTGACACTAATACTAGGAAATTGCAAAAGTTAGCACCTGTGCTGTAGGGTAAAATAATAATTTAGGGAATATAGTGGCAGAATATGCCAGATGGAAAAGTAGATAAAGTTTTTGGGGGAAAACCCACATTATTTATTTATTTACTTTGTATTCTGATCACATCTCCTCCTGTCCTCTCAGTGCTGCCTCACATAGTCCCTTCCCTACTCCCTGTCCCCTGGGTACCAACCCACCCTGGCACCTCAAATAACTGCAGGACTAGACAATTCTCTCCCACTAAGAGCAGACAAGGCAGCCCAGTTAGGGGAGAAGGATCCACAGGCAATTGAATTTTTATAAATTGTCTTTCATCCGAGGGACTGAAGGTGTGGGAAGGCTTTCTGATAAAAAGTCACTATCTGACGCAGTTACATAATATTAGCTTGCCAGTCCGTCCGTGTTCCCGTGATGTGCTGCGGCTGTAATATGCTACGTCACTTGCAGCCAATCTCTTTATTGATATTCTGCCTCCCCAACCCAGTCCCCTCTGACCCCCCGAACCTGTTGACCTGAGATTAGGTCTCAAGAAATAGTTGCAGCTCAGGTTCTATTTGACCCTATTTAGAATTCAAAATTACCTTAGAAAAGGCTGTGGAGAATAAGACTTAAATGGCTGGGGACAGGGTGAGGTATGAAAGGTCTGTCTGAGAGAAGTAACTCAGTCAGACTAGTGTCATGCTGAACAAGTGTCCTTTGTCCCCTGGGCCATGTAAGAACCAAGGGCAACTGACTGCTGGCCCAGCTGTAGAAGGGTCTATGGATGAAGTCTAGTTGTGTGCTATTTTCTCCTTCAGGCACGTTCTCTGTCTATCATAGCCTCCTCCTGGGACTCTTTCAGTTTCTTTCAACCCCTCTGGTATGTCCAAACTCCCACTGCCTATTCCTCCCATGTCCTTGTGCTCTCAGTGCCCCTTGCTGTCCGCTGATCCCTATCACCCCTCAGCTTGGCCCATTTTTAAAGAGGAAGGCAACCTAGCTAGACTAACAGCACATGTGGACAGCAGGCGAGTCTTAGCTCCTCATGGAGAACAAACTTCTGAGACAGAATGGTAAGAGGTAGCTTTTCCCTTTGTGCTTATTAAGATGGCAGAGTTGCTGATTGTCCTCTAAAAATAACTAAATATTAGCAGAATAGAGATATATGCAAAGGCATAAGATTCACTGTAGTCCCATATTGTACATGCATCCTGCCTCTGGGGCCACTTTGTCTTCACTCCTTTAGTCATAGGGAAAAAAATAATACTCTGCAGGTGGATTTCCCGTGCCACTTGAGCTTGTATGACACATGGCTACACATTAGAAATTATTTTGCCTCAGTATATCCCAATTAATATGATGAGTTCTATTCAAAGTACTATTCTTATGTTTCTTAAATACTTCCGATATTGCCTTGCAAAGGACAATGGTACCTCCATCAGTCCACAGGTTATATAATTGTCAGTTATTAATGGTGTGGCATAGCTATTGTCACCTAGTTCCTCTGGCCCTCAGTTTATCTCTGGAATAAGAAATCAGAACAAAGGTTACTTTTAACTATAAAATTCTATGTTTCATGGTGTCCTGTCTTCTGGTGCTTATAAATTCCATTTCAGGAGTGTTTTACCTAAGAAATATTTCACCAACATTTGTCCACTTATTTTTCTACCAATCCATCCACCTTTCTGTCTGTTTGTCCATCCACCTATCCATTCATCCATCCATTCATCCACCCAACCACTCATCCATCCACTCATCCATCAACCCAACCATCCATCCATCCATCCATCCACCCATCCATCCATCCCATCTGTCTACCCATCCACACATCCCATATATACCAACAATGATAGTGAATGTCATGAGGTATGATAGTGAGAATTCAAAAGCAATAGAGAGTATTGCATTTTCTCTGAGAAATTCACATTTCAGTATTGGAGGCAAAAATTAAATAGGTAGAAACAAAAAATAATGCATATTTATATCATGAATTTAATATAAAAATATTAAAGATATTTTTAAATGTATAGAAGAATGTAAATTTTTGAGGTCTTAATACACAGTGAGTTATTTTTATTTATTTATTGATACTTAAGTAAAAAAATATATTTCAGGGTGACCTGATAGCGTAGCCAATTAGGGAATAGTTAGTAGTTACTGACTGGCTTAGTAGGGGCTCAGTGGGACTAGTTTATAAGAAAATTTTGATATGAGTGAATTGGGAAGTTGTTCTGGAAGGATGCTGCTCATTAACACTGCTTTTCTTTGCAAATGAATATGTAATTAGTCTTAGTTGTCAATACCAAGACGATGGGTGGCAGTAAATTCAGGTTCACAGCCAGGATCTGCGACTAGAGATGCCACAGTTTCATGTGTCTGTCTTCAGTCTCTGGGCCCTAGACTCATCTACTAAACTTCCTCCTATTTCCTGAAACTTCTTGGCAAGTCTTCTTTCCTGGGCACTGCTCCTATCCAGTTTCCTATCTCCTTCTCTCGAATCAGAGCTTCCAGCTGCCAAACTCAGCCTGAAGAGCCCTCATGGCTGAAATCGACTCCCTTGGGTGTTATCTATCTGACTGACATTAGGGCGATGCTGTGTTGGTCATTGTCTCAGGCTTGGCCTTGAGTCAGTAGTCTTTCTGCCCAGGCTTGCTTCTTCTACATGCAAATTCTTCACATCTAGCTTTTAAAATCAATTTATGTCAAAGCAGGACTTAGAAGAATTGTGGTCCAAGTGAAAGAGACAAGCCTGTCCCTGGTCAATTAGTAGTCTCAATACTTCTTCATTCTTCTCAAAAGGGCCGTAACTGAGAAGGTCTACTAGGCATCCAGTTCAGACTCCCCCTATTTGGTTTAGGTCAATTCCAGGACATGTTTCAGCAGGAATCAGACCAGTAGAGAATGAAAAATGTGAAGGAAAGAGAACTGTGTGGACACTTGTATCTAGTGGCCACTATGTTGAACAGTTGTTCATCAAGGCGGTGATGTATGTCAGTTGTGCATTAGGACCAGAGGATATCAGATGCCTAAGTTTTGTCTCTTGGTCAGAATTTTTTACCAGAGAAAAGCATTCTATTGAATGAAAGAAGTTGAGTAGTATCCTTAGTGGTTAAAACTTGAAATTATAAAAACAAGGTTGACAATGAATCATTACATAGAGGCAAAAACTCAGTTAAAAATAGTTGAAAGGTACAAAGCCAGTATTACCTTGATACTAAAACCCAAGAATCAACTGAAAGAGAAAATTATAAATCTATGCCTCCGATAAACATGGATACAGAAGTTCTCAATTAAAAAAAAAAACAGATTTAAGAACACATCCAAAAGTTTATCCACCATGATTAAGTGTACTTCATCTGAGATACAGGTATGGCTCAACATATATAATTCGATAAAGGTAACCCATCATATAAACAGATTCAAGGACAGAAACCACACAATTGTCTCATTAAATGCTGAAAATGTCTTTGACAAAATTTAACATCCCTTTACAATGAAAGTCCTGGAGAATCTAGGAACACAGAGGCAGACATGAACATAATATAGGCAATATACAGTAAGGCCACAGTCAGCATCATGCTAAGCAGAATAAAACTCAAAATCATGGACAAGATAAAGATGACCACACTTTCCACTGTACATCACTTTCAGATGTCAATACTGTATAAGTAAGGACTTTGTCCTACTACTAATATGTATGAGTCACCAAATAGTTGTTTGTTAAAGATTTCTATAGAGTAGAATTTTCTTTTTTACTTTCTAATCTTTTTCCTTCCTGTTTCCTATAAAACAAATGATAATATGATAAAATGATAATATGCATTGTTGGGAATATATCAATATATCACTGAATTGGGAATATATCAATATATCACTGAGTTGGGAATATATCAATATATCACTAAGCAAGTTCATTGCGTGAGAGCATCACAGGGCGTACTTACATAAGTTAAGATGTCATCTCTCACTGACAAAATGCTGTTCTGTGGTTGGAGTTATCTTTTTTCAGTCCTGACCTAAAAAGCATGTTTTAGGGTAGAGTTAGCTAATCCCCTACACACACTGCGGGGCCACATTTGGCCCCAGCAGAAGAATGTCCCCTTCAGATGTGCTAGAAGCAGTGTCATCTGAGGTCAGAAGAATGTCCCCTTCAGATGTGCTAGAAGCAGTGTCATCTGAGGTCAGCCAGTGCCATGCTTCGCCCTGCTTCACTTCCTACAAACACTTTCCCTGATCCAAAGGGTTTTTCCCAAAGGAGAGATATTCTTGTGGATTTTTGGGGCTTCCTTTTCCTCACTAGATGTGCTGGAGAAGACCAGATGGTTAGCTATTACTCACAAGAACAATGATTAATGTCAAAGTTTGAGAAAATATTAGGCTATTCCTTTTATCCTAAGTGTCAGGAACACATCTGCTCAGCCATCCTCTGAAGGTTTTGCATAGTTGGTGGTTGTGTGTTAGCAAAACTCAACCTGGTTGGTGTAAATGAGAGAGAGTTCTGCAGTTGCCTTATGGTTTTGGTTCAAGGTTGAGCATGGAGTCTTCATTTTCATTGTCTTTCCTTAGGGGCCCTGAAATTTCTTGTGTAGGTTTGAGGGGGTGCCTTGGATTATCCTGAAGCTCCTCAAATACTTTTGGCTGGAGGCCTCTGCTATCCTTTTGGAAGGGGCCAGGACGCTTCTTTCTTTGGCCTCACTGTTGGGCTATCCTGCTGAACAGTCTGACTGACACCCCGGAGCCTCTGCTCTCCTAGCTCTTCCAGATGACTTTGTGTATTCTGACTGCAGACTGGCCTTAGGTCCCTTGGTTCTCAGCTCATTAGAGAGGAATCACACCTCGTGCTGTGCTGTGTTGGGTATGTGGTGATGTCTTACAAAGACTTCTGGCAGTTGACTCGTCTGTTTTATTCAATCTCTCTTCCCTAGGGCTCTGGCACGGAGCCCTGGAGCCACAAGCCTGGATACTCAAAGCCATCCATCCCTCTGCATTTGAGACAATCGCCTACTCACTCTAACTTATTACCCTTGGCCCAAGCTTGTGCAGTGACCTTTTTTGTCAAGATGAGTGTTTTCCAGGCACTCTTCTTGGTTCCACATGAGCTTCTGGGAGGCCTGGAGAGGAGTGGAGACAGGTAAGCCTGGAAGTACCCAGGACACATTTTTAATTCCAACCAGATATTCCTAGTTTGAAACTATAGCTGCCTTATTGACCCTCAAGATGTATATAGACAAGTCTACGGCCCAGGCAGTGGTGGTTTGGGTAGCTTAGATGCTCACAGGATGCTTTCTCTGTGTTTCTAGGGAGCCACTATTTAGGGCCTGATTCAGATTCCTGTACAGATCAGGACTCCAAAGAACATCCATCCTAATTACAATATTAAGGTGACTTTGGTCTGTGATGAGCTTGTCCTAAGAATTTCTTTCCCATTGAAATGTCAATTTCTTAAAACCTTTTAGGTCCTTAAAAGCTTATCTTCTTTCCTGTCCGTGGAGTATAAAAGGAAAGGCAGATAGCTTGTGTTGGGGTGCGCGTGTGCTACCAGAGAAGGCAAGAGTTGTCTGTCTATGAGGGAGACCAGTTTATTCTATGGTCAAAGAGTCAAGGTCCTGAATCATTCTATGACATGGGAAAGTACCAAAAACTGAGAGATAGTGCCTGTAGCCATAGACCTCAGGACTGTGTGACTCTATCTGGCTTTGTGGTGGGGAATCCACAAAGATGATGTCAGATAAAGGGAGCTGATTGGAGGCTGCACTTGACAGGACTGTGAACTGTGAAGCTGCCTTCTCTCTCAGGGCTCTTGCCTCTCTTCTCCTTCATCTGCTCCCTTGACTTAGAGTATTCCCTGCCTATGTTCTCGATATGTTAGCATATGGGTTATTACCTCCATTAGTTTCTTTGGTATCAGTGGATCTTAAGTCTATGCTGGCAGAATGCACTCAGACAGTGTTTCTGCTACCTCCTTCATTCATGTAGTTCAGAATCCTCCGCTAACTCCCAGTTCGCAGGTAAAGAGTGGCATGGCTGCTGTTTTCTAGAAGATGGAGATGTGGTGAAGGTGCTTGTCTTCTTCCTCCTGCATGGTGAGCAGTTTTCACAGGCCTGTGAGTGCTAGAGGCCATTTGACCACCAGGGCTGGTCCCTGTTACAGCCTTCAGGAGGGGCAGTCCCTGCCAACAGAGCAGAGCATTGCAAATCCACGTGGCAGGCACAGAGCTCCTGTCCGTGGAGGACTTCCTCTAGGAGATACTTATGAAGTGACATCCAGTACACTTATTTATTTTATCTTTTATTGAAAATAGATTTTTTTCTTTACAAAATATATCCTGATTATGGTTTTCCCTTCTTCCTCTCCTCCCAGTTCTTCCCCACGTCTCCCCCTATCTTTTTTTTTCTTTACATAAATGTTAGTTCATCATTTTTTTAAAATATTTTTATTAGGTATTTTCCTCATTTACATTTCCAATGCTATCCAAAAAGTCCCCCATACCCTCCCCCCCACTCCCCTACCCACCCACTCCCACTTTTTGGCCCTGGCGTTCCCCTGTACTGGGACATATAAAGTTTGCAAGTCCAATGGGCCTCTCTTTCCAGTGATGGCCGACTAGGACATCTTTTGATACATATGCAGCTAGAGTCAAGAGCTCCGGGGTACTGATTAGTTCATAATGTTGTTCCACCTATAGGGTTGCAGATCCCTTTAGTTCCTTGGGTGCTTTCTCTAGCTCCTCCATTGGGGGCCCTGTGATCCATCCAATAGCTGACTGTGAACATCCACTTCTGTGTTTGCTAGGCCCCGGCCTAGTCTCACAAGAGACAGCTATATCTGGGTCCTTTCAGCAAAATTTTGCTAGTGTATGCAATGTCTCCCCCTATGTTGATTCACCTGCTTTGTATCTCTCATTAGAAAACCAACAGGCGCGCCGGGCGTGGTGGCGCACGCCTTTAATCCCAGCACTCGGGAGGCAGAGGCAGGCGGATTTCTGAGTTCGAGGCCAGCCTGGTCTACAAAGTGAGCTCCAGGACAGCCAGGGCTATACAGAGAAACCCTGTCTTGAAAAATCAAAAAAAAAAAAAAAAAAAAAAAAAAAAAAGAAAACCAACAGGCTTTGAAGGGATAATAATAAAATAATATAAAAATGAAACAAAACAAAATAAAATATTAACCCTTGCAAGCTTCTGGATTGTATAGGATGGCTAAAACTGAATTTTCCTTTTTTTTTAAAGATTTATTTATTTATTTATTTATTTATTTATTTATTTATTATATGTAAGTACACTGTAGCTGTCTTCAGACACTCCAGAAGAGGGAGTCAGATCTCGTTACGGATGGTTGTGAGCCACCATGTGGTTGCTGGGATTTGAACTCCAGACCATTTGGAAGAGCAGTTGGGTGCTCTTACCCACTGAGCCATCTCACCAGCCCTGGATTTTCTTTTTTTGAGACAAGGTCTCATGTAGTTAATGCTGACTTCAGACATTTTCTGTAGCTGATGATGACCTTGAGCTCCTAATCATCCCCCTATTTCCCAAGTGCTAGGATATCAGGCTTACACTACCACACGTCTACACATAGCTTTTTATATGATGTTGGGGACAGAACACAGGACTTTGTACATGCCAGGCGGGCACCCTACTGACTGAGCCACATCTCCTGAACTGTCTTCTGAGCCTCCTGAAGGTCATATACCTTAACTTGCTGGACTCTTGTAGCTACACTTAGAAACAGGCAACTCCCACTCTCTCTATATGAGGAAATCGAGTCAGAAATCAAGAGGCTTGCTGGTGAGCAAGAAGAGACTTAAACCTAGGCCTTCTGACCTTCAGCCCTGAGCCTCTCCTTCCCTTACATCATACATCTGTATGCACAACATTGTTCTTCCCTAGGTGTTATGAGGAGATAAAACAGAAATAAGCTTACATTCTAGTTGGGATAAGCTGCAAACAACATCCATTAAGACAGTCATTTGAGAGCTGATTGCTCTGTGCTGGTGATTGTGACCTTGACGTACTCACACGAGAGGACTCAGAAATTACAGGCTGCTTTGCAAAGTCTGGGATACACTGTGGATTGAAGATAAGCCTGGAAGAGAATCAAGGTCACGTACTTGCCCAAATTCTGGAAGCCCTGCAAACAGCCGGAGTTATTTGTTGGTAATACTGAGCTGGAAGAGATCCTTGAGCCCTGCTGCCAGGGGAAGGGCCAGGGCTGCAGTACCTCATGTGGAATTAGCTGATAATGAATGGCGAGCCCAAACCGAGGAGGTCACTGTGTCTTTTGGAAAGACAAGAGTGATGAAGCCAGCATAGCTCTGAAGGTGTACGTAGAGGGTACGTTTCATCTTCCCTAAAGCAGTAAGCGAGCTTGCTGAGGACATCATGAGAGGTTTTCTGAGCCCTTTAAACATAACCTAGAAGGAACATCAAATGGTAAGAGTGAAACCCTCACTACAATGTAGTAGCACATAGCCAGAGGCAGGACTTGAAGAACTATTTCCAAGAGCAATGCTCCAATGGGTTGGCTGGGAGGGGCAACGTGTTTGAACACAGGTCTTTCAAGCAGTGGCCAACAGGACTCCTGTGAGCCAGTAATGAATGCAAGGAACATCTGTAAGCCAGAATGAGGATAGTTCAGCCTATGAAAACAATCCAACAGGCAGACAGTGGATAGACAGAACACCATCTAGAATATCATGTCTATTATTGGGTCAATGCCTGAGTGGTCTGGCAGTCAGAATTGAGCCTCCAGTGTTTCAGTGGTGACTAGGTATCTAGCCACATTTGATGGCATCTGGTGAGGGGGAAGTGGGGTCCTCAGCTTTTAGGAACAGGTGGTTTACAGGGTCTTTGAAGGCTGGTTCTAGTCAAGGGATTGCTAGACAGGGGCCTGTCTACCAGGACCATGCTAGGTGTGAGAACTTAGTGTGAGAAGCAGTCCACTTAAGCTCCAGCTTGCACTTGACTGTATAATGTATGTGACCAGCCTCTGAGCCAAGCAACTGCCATCTTGGGGAGTTCAATTGTTCTCTCTTGCACAAAGATTATCCAAGCTGTAAGTTCAGAACCACAGACAACTTATGGGCATCTACACTACTGATAAGTAGACTTTCACCCCTTGGCAGTGGCTAACCATTTACGTATCTGCTTAGATATCTTGCAGCAGGAACAGGTTTCCTGTACTCATGTACGTGCCTGCCTCATGATTTGCTACTTCATGAGCCCTCCCTAATTCCAGAAGGAAGTGTTAACAGTCCCAATCTTGTGAGGGTTGTGTTGGATATTCAATGGCTGCTTTGGTTTCAAGATGACAGTGGCGCTGGAGGTTAGAGCTCCATAGCACTCCCAAATCCCTAACCATGAATGACCACCGGTGCCAGTTTCCTTATGTTTCCACACAGAGCTATCCATGCATAAGGGAATTATATATTAAATCTGCAGTTGAGATGTCATTTGAAAGTATCATTTGGACCAAAGCCTTGATAGAACCCTAAATGTTCTCAGTGTGGCAAAAAGAAGACTGTCACAGGCTGCTGCTGCTGCACACAGACCCCTGCACATGGACCTGTGCAAGTACACCTAGCAACCCTTGCCCCCTTGAACGCCATAAGCGTGGCATATTTGACATGCTGTTCTGCACCCTGCCCATGTTTCATTTAATCTATCCTGTAATGCTTTCCAGATCATTTTCTGAAGAGTTCTGGCTCTCTTAAATTGGCAGCATAGCCTTACCTTGTGTGGATATTCTATAATCTATTTAATCAGTCTTCTATTGATGGAAACTCAGCTTATTCTTTTAAGCAGAGCGGCAGTGAATAACCTTGTACATATGTCATTTCACACCTGTGAGATCCCATCTCTTAGATAAATTGCTAAAAGTGGAATTTCTGGGTCAAGTTGAGCCTTTGTAATTCTGAGAGATGTTGATGAATTGCTCCCCAGAGACGTTGAACAAATTTACAAAATATCTACTGCAACAGCAGCAGCCTGTGACAGTCTTGTTTTTTCCACACTGAGAACATTTAGGGTGCTATCAAGGCTTTGGTCCAAATGATACTTTCAAATGACATCTCAACTTCAGATTTAATATATAATTCCCTTATACAGAGTGTTTGTGAATGTCTTCTCATGTGCTTAAGAGACAGTTATATTTCCAAGAATGATCCATTCATCTCTTTGGCTCATTTTTTAAATGGTACTGGTTTGTGGTTTTTCTATAAATTTGCAGGTGCTTCATGTATAAGACAAGTTGGTCTTTTTTTTCTATGACATCCATTGCAAATGTTTTTCTCTACTTCTCTCTTTATTCATTTATGACATGATTGGCTTTATGAAATTTTATAGTTTTCTGAAGTCAATTTCGAACCTTTTATAGATACGGGAGTGTAAGTTACAAAGACTTTCTCTCTCACCGCCCATTTTGTCAACTTGGCACAAACCCAGACATACCTGAGACAGAGAAATGTCAACAGAGAAGTTGCCTCCATCAGACTGGCCTGTGGACCCATCTCTGGGGGCACGTTGTTGATTGCTAATTGATAACAGAGTATCCAGCTCACTGAGGGCTCTGCCATTCCTAGGCCGGTGGACCTGGGCTGTTTAAGAAAAGTAGCCAAGCAAGCCAGTAAGCAGCATTCTTTAGTGGTCTCTGCTCTAAGCCCTTACCTTGAGTTACTGCCTCAGTTAACCTGTAAGCCACATAAACCCTCTCTTCCCCAAATAGCTTTTGGTCATACTGTTTACCACAGCAACAGACAGCCTGGTAGAACTCACTCCAAGGCTTTCTCATTGATTCTTCTGGTAGTTTTTGGCTTGATTTTTTTTTCTCAAGGAAATTTTTGGTGCATTTGGAGTCTATTTTGGTTTGAGTTACCCAGTGTGCACTCAGGTTTATTTTTCCTAGAAGGTTATCCAGTTTTCTGAACATCATTAATTGAAGAGTCCATCTTTTTCTCGACTGAAATGCTGCTGTTAGGATAGATTCCCATGTGCTTTGGGCTGAACTGGGTTATGTGAATTCTTCTGTATTCCCATCTATGTTGCTTATCTCTTGGGCAGGAAGGAGGGTCTAGGTTTTGGTGGAGAGGGGAGAGACAGAGGACTCTGGATGCACAGGGTGGTGAATGGGGGAGGGGACCTAGAGGCTGTTGCTTGGCAGAGCAACACGCACACACAGAAACACAGAGAGAAAGACAGAGACAGAGACAGAGAGGCAGAGAGGGACAGAGACATGCATAAAGGGACACAGAGATCGATTGATCAATCGATCTATCAATCCCCAAAATCTTTACATACTTTATTTCTTATAATCAGAAAAAAAATATATATAAGCAAATAAAAATTCTCCAGTGCTACCTGCCTTTTTCAATTCCATCATCAGATGCTTGCCATGGTCTCTTTCCCTTCAAATTTGTCCTCTGCCTTTCCAACCTGCTCTGGCTTTGCTTCCAGCTTCTGCATGGAGCTGTTTCTGCCCTTGGTTCTGCTTCCTAGAGTCTGAGTCCCTTGAGGAAGCTTCCTTGCCAGGCTATATGGCACCAGTTCTGCTCATCCCAGTGGCTGGACAGGCTCCCTGAGGTATTGCAAAAGGAGATTAGAGACAGCTGTCTGTCTTACTTCTCTGCTCCTGTGTACTGGATGCAGTGAAGCCTGGAGGAAGCTAAGACATACAGGAGCTAGAGGAGTGGGGCTCCTAGGGAGGTGTAGAGCTGTCTTTTGGTGAATGGTTACCTCATTGTGATAAGCTGAGCCTCTCCACTCACCTAGCCTGGGTATCTGGGGCGGCAGGGGTGGGAGTGTATTCTATTAGGTTAGGGCTGGGATTGGGGGCCCATGTTCAATCACTGAATATCATTACTGGTCAAAGCTGAGTCCTATATCTTTCTTTTCTGGATGTGCTAAGCATCAAACTATATTTAGCTCTGAGTTCTGCCTTTGTATCTGGGAGTATCTCAGGCAGAAGACCACTGGGTGTAATTGATATTCAAGGGGGCTAGAAAGTGGGAGGCACTAGGATTGGTCCTTAGGGCAAGGTTATAGGATGCAACTAAGGTTTAGGGTATAAGGGAACGTGCCCTGAGCTGGGGCTGGGGAAAGATGTCAGAGGCATGGCTGAGAAGAAACTGAGCATCTACACACCAGGCAAGGTGCACAAGACAGGCTGACAGGAGAGGCTGGGTCACAGGTTAGTTATCTCTGGTTAAACCAGTCCAGGTATGCGCTTGCTGCATGGCATATCTTAAAGGATATTCTTGGTATGAGATTTTTCCTCTGTGGGGCTATGGGATAATGGTGGCAGCAGTCATTATGAAATGCCTCCTATGTGCCAGGTACTAAGTGCTTTATCTGTATTAATTAATTACATTTCACAACATATCTCAAGGAGTAGATGATACTTATATCTCACTCTTTCAAAGTGAAGTCCTTTAGGCATAGAGGGTTTTGCTAATTTGACCAAAATCAAACACACCCAGAAAGTCTCAAGGCCTGAGGCAAGCTGGCCCCACCCATCTCAGGCTCTTGAGTACCAGGTCTGTGGCCATAGCAGAGAGAGAGTGTGTTAGTCATTATTCCTCCTGACATTTGTTTCTTAATACAACCAGGCAATCAGGATAAAGGACCACGTTAACACTTTTCATCTAGCCACTTAAACATGAAGATAGTTGATTTCGGAGTAGCAGACATAAAAAATATCATTTATCTATTCAGTCTTTTTCCATTCTCATTGTGGCACTTAACTCTATTCAGTTTTAAACTAAGGCATACAACGGGGGTGAGAAGGAAAACAATCAGTTGCCTGGTGTGGTTTCTCCTGTGCAGCCCAACCCCTCCCCATTCTGCCCCAGACATACAAGATGCCCCTGCACACACATGCCCCCCCCCCCCATGAGTCGTAGAAAGGTAAATCAGCATCATATAACTCAACTCCCTTTTTAAATGAAAGGGGGAATGCTCAGTTGTCTGGACTTCCCACACTCCCATAGCTAAAAAGCAAGTATTCATTCAGCTATTTGGAAATACTGGGCAGTTGTCTGAAATGCCCAATTTTCACTCGGATTCGCCTGATCTTACAAAGATGCAGACCAGAGGAAGGCAGACCCCTCATGGACAAGCTGGTCTAAGCTTCTCTGGTCAGATCAGACTTTACACCCAGGGGTGGCAGCTGGAGAGAAGAGCAGCAGTGGCTGGAAGGAGTGTTGGAACGGTCCCTGTCCTAGCTTCTACGGACTCATGAACAATGATTTCATTTTTATCTAAAGAAGCGAGGATGACAAATCTCCAACCCTGTTTGTCTTCTTACATTCTTCCCCTTTAGGACGCCGACCTCACGTGGAATTCTTAATTCAAAGGAAATGGATGTTTCCCTCTGGCCCAGGAGCTGAGGATTCTTATCAAAAGTGACATGAAAAAAGTGTGAGACTGGCCTCCCCCTCCCCTTACAGGCCCATCCTTTCTCACTGTGCCTGGCTCCATCACAGTCTCCCCATCTCCAGATCTGTCTTCACTTCCTGGCCCCTGGAGAGAAAGTATGAGCTCATTGTTTTCCATGAAAAACCAGATCTAGTCTCCTTCTCGCCTCGTTTGTCTGTCAGAGCCCAGAGATGGATGAGCCTTCCACTAGTGGAAAGTATTCATGGGAGAGCTGCAGACTCGGCGCTGGGTGTCTGTGCTGCTGGGGAGGGCACTGTGGTTAGGGCTGGGGCAGCTCGCAGTTCTGAACTTTCTGGAAGGTTATTAGGGATGAGATGGGAACACAGGAGCAGATTATTTACTACACCCCAAGTGGCAATTTAAAGCCATACCTCACCTTCTTGTTCTTTTCCATGAAGTGTGTCTCAGGCGAGAAAATACATGAGCAAAATAGGGAACGGGAGGCTGGAAGCTAGCAGGGTTGATGGGGCAATCGTAGTGACAGCTCATTCTTTATTTCCTTTTGTGAGGAAGTGACTGTAAATGACATTAAAAATGTCTCATTTAAAACCTACAAAAGGACTCAGAAGATGGGAAAACTGGAATGAAGAAGTTAGGATTAAAAAGGTCATACTTTGCACCAAAAATGAGGCGACCTTTAGCACAGGAGGTTGCAGAATGTTAGATGCTGCACTCTGTAGTCAAGGCAGAAAGTGTCTTTGGGAAGGAATGAAAAGCCTGTGGTGAGTGAGCAGTGGAGAAAGATGCTGGAGGACTAGAGACTGCAGACTGTGGCATCATTTGTTGCTACCGAAAAGGTACAATCACCTCCTGTTTGTTTACTACTTGGAGTGTAGATGACTAGATGAACTGGAGATTGTGGGAGATAATCTCTTTAGTGCAGCCACCAGTTTAAGGCAGATCTAGGATGGTTCAGAGGGATCTGTGGAGTCTGTGCTCCAGCTCATGCTCAGAGTTTCGAAGAAGATGGGGACTAACAGATCCCAGGAGTACAGACTAGCAGCTGTGGGAGGAAGCTCTGGAAAGCCACCCAAAGGAGCCACTTGGCTAGGAGTCAGGATGCAGAGAGGTCAGAGGAGATGTGCCATGTTGCTTTGGTCTCTTCTGATGTCTAGTTCTTAGACATGTTGATCAGGTGAGAGATGTGAGGCAAGGTCTCTCACAATGGTGGCTAATGTGAAGACTCAGGCTAGGAAAGTCAGGAAGCAGCCTCACGGCAGGTTGAACAATCACATGCAGAGGGCTTCCTTATCATGGATAGCTTTCTGCTCATGTGGGGATTTTGTGTATGCTTGGGCAGAGTTCCCCTCAACCCCACCATGTGGAGAGATTTTTAGCAATGGTTTGGATGAGAATCGAGATGGCCTGCTGGTAGTGCATGTGGGAGTAATTGCTAATTTGTAGAATGACAAGACCATGATCCAGTAATTCCTTCAGGGGCTGAAACAAATAGAAGATTCTACACTGAGCTAATAAACTGAAACATAAAAAAGAAACCAAGAAGAGAAAAGAAAAGAATGAGATAAGAAAGAAAGAAAGAGTGTTGCCTAAGCATAGGTGGGATTCGATTCAGGATTTGAGCTCATTGAAGAAAACTGCTTTGGCGTACCTCTTCAGATGATCATTCCTGTGACAAGACTGTCCACAAGGTCAAGAAGAAACCACACTAAACCCTTTCCTCCCCACATTGCTTTTGGTCATTGTGTTTATCACAGCAATAGAGAGCAACCAGGACATCTCATTGGTTTTTATGGTTAGCTCTTGCTTTTTTTGGCTATTTTTCCCCTCAAATATTTGATCACCATTGTTGTGAGGGATCTTAGACTGGGAGTTCATGGTCATGTAGCTTTACACAAATCTGACTGTACATGGGGATGACTGTGTCAGTGCTCTCTGGCCCTGGGGGAGAGGCTCACCCATGGGCTGGACCTTCAAAATGGCTAGTGTGGTGATGGGTTTTGCATATATTTGGGAGATTTTGGGACTCTTCAGTCAGAGGAATAGAGATCCAGGGATAGGTGGGGCATGAGAGTTGTCTTCAAATATTTATAGGCTGTTGTAAGAGCAGGATGCAGGTCTCCAGAGGCATAACTAATAAATGATGAGAGCTTTTATTGAATGTTCACTGCGGAGCAGGTTTTACATGGGTTTTCTTATTTATTCCTCATCAATCTTGTATCTGCCTTCTGCAGATGAAGAAAAGAAGGCTCTGAAAGGTCGACCAGTTGTCTCAAAGGCTCCTGCTGTCCTGAGAGTAGACTGGAATGTGTTGAAGGTTCTGGAATGGAGTTCATGCTTTCAGCATCTTGTCTTCTGCGCCCGTGTATTGATCACTACTAGTCTTTCTGCAGCTTGTGAGGGGAACTATGGAAGCAGACATTTCTTCTTGCTCTAATCTAAGATCAGTAGATGCTGTAAATCCACACAAATGGAATTTTTTCACCGTATATAAAAAGTAGCGTGGAGCCAGGCATGGTGGTACATGCCTTTAATCCCAGCACTAGGGAGGCAGAGGCAGGTGGATTTCTGAGTTCAAGGCCAGCCTGGTCTACAGAGTGAGTTCCAGGATCAGCCAGGACTGTACAGAGAAACCCTGTCTCCAAAAACCAAAAAAAAAAAAAAAAAAAAAAAAAAGCAGCGCGTGGATCCTTGGAAAGTCCCTGTTTTGTTCTATTTTGTTTGTTTCCCAGAAGATCTTGATTTTCTCCATTTTTTTCATGTGTGAGTGCTGTGTGGTGCTCAGGAATGTCCCTAGTAGGTTTAAATCCTAGTTTTGCTATGTGATAATTGTGTGTTGAGCAGGGTGTCTCTCTAAGCTTTTGTTTTTTCATCTATGAAATGGGGGAAATGTCAGTAGCTGACTTTTGTGCTTTGTGCAGTACCAAACACAGAAAGTATGTAGTAAGCAATACCTGATATAAAATAAGTGTAAATATGCCACATACCAACTTTACCTTCAATATCTATAAATGAAGTGAGCCTTAATTGTCTGCTCACTGTGAATTGAGGACATATACTCCTCTCTTTTAAAGCTTTTTGCTACAGCTAGAAACACACAATTCTTATATACATAGCTGTATAGCACTGCTTCCTCATTACAGGGAGAAGACCAGGTTAAGGGGAGGTACATGTAGGGTCAGAAATGTGGCAGCAGGAGGGATGGGACATGATGGGCCAGGAAAATGAAATTCTGTATGTGTAATCAGAGGGGCATGCAAACACTACTTATAACCAACACTAATGTAACACAGGATGGAAAGGAATTAAATATTTAGGATTCAGTCTATGCAGTGCATACAAAACAACACTAAAAGGCTGTATTGATACCACAAGCTCAAAACTAACGCCTGTAAAAATGGAAAGCCTTGAAAAGCCTCAAAAGTAAAGATGCAGCAAACACTATTCCTTGATAAGAAGAGAACAGTCAGTCTGGGCTGGCAGCAGCTGGAAGCCTTGCAAACCTTTCACCACAGAACATCTGGGGGAGGCAGAAGGTGCTGAGGAGAAGACACGAGGGAAGTGGCAAGGATATTTTTCCTGATGAGCTTCTGTGGAGAGTTGCTTTTTAGGCAGAGCTTTTTGCTAACATTGCTAGATGGTTGTGAAAGGTGAGCCTTGCCCACTTCCTTCATCTCTGTTTCTCTGGACCAGGGCTGGTGAAGATGTGGGATCTACCTGCCAGGCCTGTCTTCCTAATCCTTTGGAGCCACCCTGGTTCGCAGCTTGCCCTTTTAATCATCTCTAACCTCAAACTTCTAACCTCTTGAACCCCACTTCCCTGTGGACTTCTAAAGAATTCAACAGGAATACTTGCACATCAAAAAAAAAAGACTTTCCTAATCTGCTGAAGGAAAGTTTTACTACTTCCTCTCCTTGCTAAAATGTAATTTAAATGTTGTTCCTTTGAGAAAATGCTCTTTAAAGAAGAGAAGAAAACTGAGTCTGAAGCTCTCACTGGTCTCCTCCTCCTCCTCCTCTTCTTCCTTCTCCTCCCCTTCCTCCTTCTGTTGTTGCTGGCTTCTCATCTTTTCCACGTGCTCTTTCTACTTTCTATTTAATCTGCCTTTATTAAGTGCAGGGTGCTAGACAGGCCTTGGGATAGTAAGTCATCCCAAGGGAAAGACAGAGAGAGGGAGTTCCATGGGCCTATGCCATGGCCCGTTACAGCCTCTGGAAAGCCCAGTTGCCCTGGGATCTATGAGAACATGGAAGGAAGGCTGCTACCCCTCCTCTTCTCTGTTCATTACCCACCTTCTTCCTTTGTCAGTGAATGTAATGAGTTTTTTCCATATATATGACTGTGGATGCCTTAGAACCCTTGTTTCTAGGGATCCTTCCACTAAGCAGGAGTCAGTATGACTGTAGTGTCTGAGAGACTTGACAAGTTTACATCTTGACCACCTCCTGGCTGCTAGAGGGGACTCAGAGATGGATCATCTATCCAAATATCCACTATGTTCTTCAGAAAAACAGGGAGTGTATGTTTCCTTTGGAATTGTTGTAATGATTTGGGATGTCAACATGGGATAACAGTAGAGTAACTGTTACATGTGGCATACATCTCTTTTTATTATCAACATCAAAGGAACTTTGCGGGCTAGGGATACAGTTCAGCTGGTAAATTGCTTGCCTTGGATTGTGTTTGATCCCCAGAACTCATGTGAAAACTGCCAAGCCCAGTGGCATACATACACTTGCAATCATGGTGTTGGAGAGGTAGAGACAGGAGAATCTGTAAGATTTTCTGCCCAGTAGTGCAGTTGGATCGATGAGCTCCAGGTTCAGTGAGAGACCAACTCTGTCACAGAAAAATAAGATGGAAAGTGATTAAGGAAGACACCCAACATCGACCTCTGGCCTCTACATGAACACATGTACACCTACACAGTGCTTTCCACGTGTAATCTTTTAGTAGAGGACCACTTTGATGAACACACACACCAACCCTGATCAAAGCTGATATACTACTTCCATCCTTCCCTTTCTGTCTCTTCATGTGTTCATTGCCCCTCGGAGCTACTGTTCCACCAGCTTCCTAGGTCATAATATGGAAGTTGATAACCATAACATAGATCTCTAAAGGTCATTTTGCACCTTTGGAGTATCATCTTTGACTAGCCTGACCTTGTCTCCTTCCATCAGTCTTAGGATCGCCATTGATAATTTCTTTCTTATCAAGTACTTGCTATGTGCAGGGATAACACGAAATACTGATGTGAGTTTTCAGTGTATGCCTTGGTTCTTGAAAGAAGGATGAGAATGGATAGAGCTGTCCTTTTCCATTTCTACTTCCCAGTACTCCCTTTGACATTGAAGACTTAGAGGTGAGGTGGGGAGAGTGTGGAGATTCAGGAAGGGGAGGGTGTGTATTTAGAAGAGTCTAGAGGTAGGAATGTGCTTACAAAAGAGAGGAAGAAGTGTGAGCTCCCACTGTCCCTCCTAGCTAACCTGCACCTTCAGCCCTCCACCCTCCCAGGATGCTCTAAGCACCCCATGTTGAACTGCATCTCCTCTCATTTCCAGTGGAGTTCACACACTGGGAGCTACTGTCAGGAGCCCACAGAGGGGAGTGTTGAGCAGTTGGGTACTTATTTTCTTTTGCCTCACCTGGCTAGGACTCTTTCTCCACATGGCCACCTTCTACAGGTTCTGGTTGCCGTGACCTCCCTGCCCCCCAAGCCCCAGGTTTTGCTAGTTCTTTTGTTGCTAGGCATGGGTCTCTCCATTCTTCCTCTGGTCTCCAAAATGATTTTTGAGGGCAGGACAGTATGGCTTCTCACAGGCATGATGTTGTAAGCAGATCTCTAGAGCTTGCTCAGTTTTACATAACTGAGGCTTCACACTTGTTGAACAAAGCTTCATTTCCTCTCTTCATTTATATGGGTTTGACTATTTTAGATCCCTCATGTAACATGGATCCTGCAGTGTTTGGTTCTTCCAATTCCTACATCTCTTCTTAAAGGCTGAATAGCATTTCTTTTTATGGATATACCACAGTTTTTTCAACCATCCATCTGTCTGTCCAATGGATAGATGTATCCATCCATTCATCATTCCACCCATGGACGTTTGGGTTAATTTCTTCTTTGGCTGATGTGCATGATATTTAATAATTGCAGGAGAACAGGTGTCTCTTTGAGATACAGACTTCAATTCTTTTGGATAGTGATTAGTTGGTCCTATAGTAGTTCCATTTTAGTTTTTGAGGACCTTCCATACTGCCTTCCATAGTGATTGTACTAATTTATACCCCCAGTAAGCAAGGGTTTGACTTTCCATCCCTCTCTAAGGTAGGATCTCACTATGCAGCTTTGGCTCTCTTGGAACTCACTATGTAGATTAAGCTTGCTGGCCTTGAACTCACAAAACCCCACCTGCCTGTACCTTCTTTCTGAGTGCTAGAATTAAATGCATGGGCCACCACACCAAGCGCTCTCTCTCTCTCTCGCTCTCTCTCTCTCTCCCTTTTCTCTAACACCTACTTTAATTTTTTGGTACTAGCTACTGTAACAGGTATAAGGGGATGTTTCATTGAGGTTTTGATGTGAATTTCATGATTAGTGATACAGAACCTTTTTCATGCACTTGATGATCATTTGAACGCCTTCTTTGGTGAAATGACACTCAAGTCTTTACCCGTTCTAAAATCAGGTGTTTTGTTTTGGGGTGTGTGTGTGTGTGTGTGTGTGTGTATGTGTGTTTGAGTAAAATTGTCTTTAAAAAAAATCTCTTTAGTCTCCTATTTGTATTTGAGTGTTTTGTGTCTTGCTAGGACTCTGGTCTACAGGTATGAAGGCCATGGCTGAGGTCCCAGAAGGGGTTGGAGGTAGAAGCCTGCAGTTTGAGCCTCACTGTCCTGTTATTCCCCAGGCATGACTTCTTAAAGGCCTTAGAGTCTCTTAGGAAAGAAAGTGGAGGTAAAGGCATATTTGCCCTCCTGTCCTGGTGAGACTCTTAGATGCCCCTTTACCTTGCAGATAGCCCCTCTGTAACACTCACTGCAGGGAAACCTGTCTGTAGCCAGAAGCTGACATTTTGGGCCCACGTATTGGGTCCCCAGATGGTGCCTGTATTTATGAAGCCCAGCACACCGACAGGACCTGCAGACACATGGATAAATATTTTGCCTTTCTTTTTAGGCAATATTTGAATCTTTCCAATTTAATTGCTGTCAAAGGCAGGATGCTTACAATCTCTGAAGCAAAGCAGACAGAGAAGGCTTCCAGGGATGCTGATCCTGCTGCTCCAGCCTGGCTCTGGCCACCACCTGCATGGATTAGACCTTTGTCTCTTGCTCTTGCTGAGTGCCATGAGGCCTTTCCTCTTGTGGGCTCATCGAGCTACAGGTGGAGAGGCCATGGGGGGGGGGGGCGCGGGGGGGGGGGCGGGCAACAGCTAATTTCAGCTCTCCTGTTACTTGTAGCGGTTTGTTGGGTCTGTGTTGAGGCTGATAGAATAAGAGCTTGACTGAGAAATCAACCACTCTTCTTGGACATGAGTGACAGGCACCAATCTGGTCATCATGAGTGGCATCTGGTTTTGCGCTCCAAGGCTGGGGTCCAGAGAACATTTTGTCTGATTTTTAAATTATTGCATGTAGGGCTACAGTTAGCTCACATAGTTTTGTGTGTGTTTGTATGTAGATGCATACATATACACACAAAAGAGTTCAGGGTTTCACACAGAGTGGCAGTGGCTTTAGGCACACAGGTACTCTGGAAGTTCTACTGTACAGATCACAACCTACTCCACCATAGCAAATCAACCCACTTCTGGGAATCTTTTTTTAATCATCTGCTTTTTATATCAGCTTCTGGTCTTTTCTTTTCCCCTCCATCATCTCAGCAAAAAGAAAGCCCCATTGACCTACATTTGTCAAGTATACAGAGGCGTCTATCTATGATTCCATGTGTTTACCTTTGCCTCACTGTAATTGGCAAGTCCCTCTCTCCTTGTTCAGATAGCATGTGTATGCTAGATAGTCTCTCAGTTCTGTAACAATCACCCCCTTTCATCCATCACATGTTAATTTACCCGAATTAGTTTAAAACCTTACATGTAGTAAGTTCAGCTGGACTCTGTACATTGTGGCCTCCCAAAGGCTGCCTCATGTTAGTCCTGCATGCCTTCAGAGTACAGGGTCTTGGTGTGTGCCTCATGCTGGAGGCAGTGGAAATAAAGATGAATGGATAAGGCGGTAAGAATCCTTGCCCTTGAGAAATGCAAAATGTAGGGAGGAGGGAGGCATGTAAACAGATCTGTTTTTCCTGATGGAAGGGATGGTTTTGTTGGGAAATTGCCATGTGATGTCCTCTCAGGATCACTCAGGGTCATCAGACGCCTATGCTGGAGTACATGGTCACATTTTCTTTGTATGATATTGGGGAGGAGGTAGGTGAATGGAGGGAGGTTCTGGGCAGACTACCCTGAGCTCTAATTCTAGCCAAGTCACATAATCTTCTCATTCCACCATGATTTTCTTACCATTTGTAAAGCAGGGAGACAATGGTATAACATACTCAATGACGTCATACGGTGGACTAAACAGAGCATTATCTCTTTCAGAGTTGTTGGGACAAGTACAGAACCCAGGAACGGGCTATAGATATGTTAAAAATGCTGGTCCCACCCAACTTTCAAGGAGTCTGGATAGGCTGTCTCAGTTGTTTATCCCAGGGTGTTCTGTATGTGTCTGTGTGCGCTCTGACATATGTAAGGTTGGAATCCATGGAAGTGTTTTGTTAGCTGAGCTAGGTTATTTTTGTCATATATCCTCTAGTGACAAGGACATGTTCTGAAAAATCTGTCCTTAGGAAATTTTGATCTGCTTTGTTAATTTTATAGAGTATGTCTACATGAACTAGGATTGCCAGGACATTAGACACCTTCAGGTACTATTATCTCAAGGGACCTCCATCCTGTCTGTGACCTGGCTTTGTTTGAAGTCCTGTGTTGCATATTCCTTTATTAAGACAACTGTCATGGAGAAAGACAAGATCCAGGGACATTTTCAAAATAAGTAGAATTTGATGACTAGGAAGTAAGGGTCTCCCAGGGAGGAGGTGACTGCAGAGATGATGTAGACAGAGGAGGAGATGGTTCTATTAATAGATAGTATTAAATTAAAGTGCATGAGGTGTAGATTTGAGTTGAGACAGTGGGGACGGTCTGGTAGGTATGTTTTCTAGACCAGTCGGGAGAGGAGGGCAGGCTGAGGTATGAGAAGATGTATTGGGGAGGTGGTGAGGAATGCCAGGACATGGAAGAAGCCACAGGAGCTTGTAGGTTTAACCAGAGTTAGAGGGGCTGAAAACATAGGTATAGGGAAAGAGCATTTACCACTCTTCCGAACTTTTGCTCCGGATAGAGGCTGTCCTGTTAGAGGGATGTCCGCCAGTAACTGGCAACTGGGCAGTTGTCCAAATATGATTTACAATAAGGCATCGGTTTCACAAGGCTTTCTGTAAATTATTGCACTTCGCCAATTGCCAAGTTCCCCGCTGACAGTGGGCCAGGGGGTCAAACAATTCAATCAGGTGCCACCAGTTATAAATTGAAAATCAGTGGGGTGCAAAATGGATTACCATCAAAATCCATTCAGGTGAAAAACCAAATATCAAAACCCCTAACCTTTAAAAACCCACCCTTTTTCTGATTCTTCACAATGCCCCACACTAAGTTTTTAATATCCCCCAGATAAGCAAAACGTCAATAGAAACTAGAGGAGGCTGAAAGTGAGGATGGAGGCAGCCCAAATCTGGCCTCCCATTGGGAACTTGCAAAAAGGCGGTAGGTTCCTGAGTTAATCCCCCAGTGATTCTGTTAGATTCCAAGCAGCCCTCAAGACAAGAAAAACACCACCTGGAAGCTTAAAGATTTCAGCCAGGTTCTAGTATGTGGGTTCTGTGTATCTGGGCTTAGGTCTGAGAAGATGTCTTTCTAACAAGTTCTTATGGGATGCTCATGCTGCTGGTGCTGGGGTGACATCTAAGGACCTCTGTCCTAGGATGTAGGAACAGTCTGGCAATCTGAGTAGCACGGCAAGCTGATTAATAGTTACTTAACATTGTTTCTTTTATTTTTGGTTATAATTTAAGTAAGTAAGGGAAAGGAGATCCCCTTTCCCTTTCCTCCTTCCAAACCCTCTCACACACCCTTTCTTACTTTCTGGCCTCATTAATTGGTGTTACATGCATGTATGTTTAAGTATATACATATATATCCCTAAATATGACCTGCTCAGTCTGTATAATGTTACTTGTATGTGCGTGTATTTTGAGGGCTGACCATTTAGTATTGGATAACTAGTTGGTGTGCTCTTCCATGGGTTAGACTATTTCTTCCATGCTCAACATTCCTTAGTTGTCTGTAATTGTATAGGGTTAAAGCTTTCCTGAATCCACCTAAGCATGTCTATTGTTGTTCTTGCTCAGCTCATGATTAGGGACTCACGTTGGTGAAACTTTATGGGTGTGGTTTCTGACATTACTAGGAGACATGGTCTCATAACAAACTCGCCGATCCTTTGGCTTTACAATCTTTCTTCCCCCTATTCCAAGATATTCCCTGAGCCCTAGATAAGGAGGCTGTTTTATAGATGTATCTATTTGGATTGGGTCCACAACTCTACATTTTGATTGACTATAATTTTATTTATTTATTTATTTATTTGTTTGTTTGTTTATATTAGGTATTTTCTTCATTTACACTTCAAACGCTATCCCAAAAGTCCCCCAGAACCTTCTCCCCTCCCCTCCCACTATAATTTTCTACAATGATCTCTGTTTCAAAGTGAAGTTTACTTGATGAAGGGTGAGGACTACACTTACCTGTGGGCCTAAGGACAAATATTTAGAATGTAGTTAGGGAGTATGCTGGACCAGGTACTGAGTCTGTGGTTGGGCTACAATTTTGTTTAAGAAACCAGAGAAGAAAATAGTTCAAAGAAATCCAGACTGACTTCAAAGTCTTTTGTTCAGAAGTGAGGTTAGGAAGATGGAGAGAAAAAAAGCTAGGCAGCCTTCCCATCCTATCCTGTTCTAGAAGACTAGACACTGAAAGCACAAATAATACGATTAGGGCTGAAGCTTGCTCTCTGTCCTGTGTGAAAACAAATTTATTTGTCTGCAAATTTCTTTTAAACTTGAAGTGGTGTGTGTGTGTGTGTGTGTGTGTGTATGTGTGTAGATGTTTATATGTAGTTGTGTGTGTACATGCATAGATAGGCAAGAGGCACCCTTAGTATTATTGATAAGTATTGCTCCTTAAGTGCCATCAACCTTTTTAAACTTTGAAAGTAGATTTTCTTAAGGGTAGGTAAACATGGACACCACTTTTTTTTTTTTAAAGCTTCTAAAGCTTTTTTTAAAAAAAATCTTCCCATCTATGTGTGACCCCAGAGATGCATTTTTAAAGTAAGCTTCATCTGATTGTAGCTTTATTCTCTTGTTCTTCTTGAGTCAAGCATATTGCTCAGTACAAACTGTAGCTATCATCAGGTCCAACATGAAACATGTCTCTTTCTCAGGATTAATATCTGGATCCCAGGATGCTGAGGACGTGGTGTGGTGGTTTAAAAAGGAATGGGCTCCATAGAATCATGTATTTGAATACTTGACCCATAGGGAGTGGCACTATTAGGAGGTATGGTCTTGTTGGAGGTAGTGTGGGGGTTGGCTTTGAGGTCTCTTATGCTCAAGCTATGCCTAGTGTGGCACCCAGTCTCCTTGTGCTACATTTGGATCAAGATGCAGAACTCTTAACACCATGCCTACCTGCATACCTCCCTGCTTCTTGACATGTTGCCAATGGACTAAACCTCTGAAACTAAAAGCCAGTCCCAATTACGTGTTTGTTTGTTTTAAAGAAGAGTTTCTGTGATCGTGGTGTCTCTTTACAGCAATAGAAACCCTAACTAAGACGGGAGGTCCCTGCCTCATTCACACTGGGTTTTCTATTTCTCTCTTCCAGGAGAAATTGAGAGATGCACGTACATCAAATACCACTACTCTTCAGCAACCATCCCCAGGAACCTCACATTCAACATCACGAAGACCATTCGCCAGGATGAGTGGCACGCCCTGCGTAAGTGCAGCTGTGCCTCTTTGGCTGTGACTGTGCTGTGATGTCATTTGGAGGGCTTGGGGGGGGGGTGGGTATGTGTGTTGTTGCACATACCTTCTGAGATCTGTGGATGGTCTCAGAACACTGGCATGATCTACTCCCTATGAGAACCCACATCCATGGGTCAGAATTGTCTGAGTGCATCTGCATTGTAGATTTGTGGAGTTTGTTTTAGATTTTTAAAAGACCAAACCAACCAACCAAAACTCAAACCACTATAGTTAGTGATCTTAATTCATTTTCCTGGTAGGCATCTGAAATTTCACCTGTCTGATGGGATATGCTCTTGGGACTTGACTCTAGCACATCTCCGAGTTGCTTAGAATCCTATTGTGGCAACCCGCAGTCCCTTGGGCTGTTGTTTGTAAAGGGTGAGTGATGCTCGTGGGTTCAGGCTCTATCTAGGGGGTTTGCACCTAGGTGGAGGTCATTAAGCAGGAGGGTCTGGCTCTGCATACAAGCTTCTGTGTGCCTTCAGATGAAAGCAGCTGGGTACAACAAAGAGCAGAATATCTATGCCCATTGGTTTGGGAATTTCTAGTCTAGGGATCCTTAGAGACTTACATTAGGATGAGAGAGTTACTTAATGAGCAAACAGAGTTGGTTAGTTATTTTTACTTCTTCTCCATGGGAATCCACTGCCTGTCTGTGTCAAGAGAGCTCTCACTCATGGCTGGTCCCATCCTTCATGTTGACCTGTCCACCCTGTGAGAAAGCATGGTATACTTCTATTGGGTTTGTCAGACATTCTTCCTACATCATTTTTTTTTCACCCAACATATAAATGATTAGATCATATTATAATTCTATAAACATGAGCTTTTTAAAAATCACACCCTGATAGTCAGGCTCCTTAAGAGCTGAACTCTGAAGAAGGCACTTCTTTAGGCTAGAACATTCTTGTCTTCATCATTATCTTCTTGCCTGGTTTGTCATTGCATGTGTGGAACCCACCAGCTGCAGCCCACTCTTTGGCTTGACTTTAAGTAGGAACAGCTATGGGGTGGGGAATGGTGATGTGAAGCAGAGGAAGCAAAATTAAGATAGAGATTTTTCAGGAGAAAAACCACACAAAAAATGCACATCCAGATGATGGCCTCCCATTGCTTCTGGTTTGTGATGTCAGAGCAGGGGCCAGAGGGTGGCCCTGTTGTTACTTTAGAGGCACTAAGTAGCATGTGAGGACAGAGAGCCTATGTTCAAAGAGTGTTCCCATGTGCTAGCCATCAAGCTAAGGATATCACATACATATTTAATTTTAATGTGGGATTAGCCTTAGAGACTCTAGTAATCAGGGTTATTAATTTCTTTTGGATGGTAGGCATGGAAGACTCCAAATATAGAAATATATGGTGATAATTTCTGATTTCTCGCATTCCACCAGTCTAGTATTGTCACTTAAAGGGATCTTCAAGGTGCATAAGTCTTGTTGATTAACCACACAAGTATAATAGATTCTGGGATTCATAATAAGATTCAGAATCTAAGAGGGAAAAAGTTACTGACATTTCCAATTCAAATGAACTCAATCTGACTGAAATTGCTGGGGTTCCCTATATACCAGGCATATACTGGATATCAAGGTCATGGCTCATTTAAGGAGCTGGAGTCAAGGGGTGGAGAAAGATGGGGTTTGGAGAGAGACATTCACAAAGCAAATAATTGCAAGACAATGTGATAATTGCAGTGTAGAAGAATTGCTTCAAGCAATTAAAATAGTTTGTGGGTATTTTTTTTCCAGCCAGAAGGAGAATGATTTCAGTGTAAATTGCAGCCACTTTAAGGGAAGCCTGGTGAACTCCATTGGCTGTGGCCATGGTAGATGTTTAGAGTCGCAAGAGAATTTCCATCATGCCATCCTTGGAAGTGTGCCGCATGGCAGCAGCCAAGATGGAGAGCTTTGTGGGGGTTCTCTTTGAGCCCCGTGTGTCTCCAGGGTGCTCACTCTCCAACTGGAGTGCTGTTGGGTTTTGAAAAATCTAGCACGCAGCTTCTGTAGCCAAGTGGTGTGCCAGCTTCTATTTTTAACAGATCAAAGCCATTTTGACGATTGATACATGCAAGGTCTCTAGCCCATGGTGGTGGGTGAAGTTGATGCTCCCCTTTGGTGATGGATTCATTTGCCTCTTTCATGAAGTCGCCTAATGGGCTATTAAGCTGGCAGAGAGCATTTGCTGGGTCTGACATCTATGACAGCTATTTTAAGCCAGAGGGCGAGGGAGCATCTGTCACAATTGAAGTTGGTCCTAAGCACAACTGGCAATGCCGGATGGTGGGGGGGTCATGGTCTGTGCTCCTGCTAATTTTCAGAGGTCAGATTTTGATGACATAAGGTAGGAAAGAGGCACAAAAACCTCTTTTTGAAATAAAGAGTAGAAGAAATTAAACATTAGGATACTCATGGGATTGGCTCTGAAAACTGTGGGGATACCCCACCCCCAACCTGATCTCTTGGGCTGAGGATGTAGCTCTGTGATAGAGCACTTACCTAATTAATATATGCAAGCCCTTGTATTTATTATCCCTCTAACTGGAAAAATAAAACCCTCATCAATTTTTTAATAACATTGTGTGCTTTAGTAATCTAAAAGGGGACAAAAGTTTACCTGGTTATCATTTTATGATTTGACCCTAATATCTTATGTTTTGTAATTTTTCTCAGATAATTTTTTTTCTTGGAGGATTTTTGGGGCAGGGTGGTTGGTAACTTGTTTATGAAATAATTCAACAAATATTTGAACTTCTGTTCTGTTTGGGCCATACACCTTTCACTGGGAATTTGCATTTGTCCTGATCACTGACCCCTGTTACAGGGGAGAAAAAACTTTCAAATAGGAAAAGGCACAATTTGACTTAAAGTTACCTTATATGTTTTGAGAAGTTAACCTGACCAACAGGAAGCTTAACTGTGGGGCTCTAGGCTCTTCCATCTCATGGTAGTATACACAGCAGGTGAAGGGATAAAAGGACCTATAAGGTGCTGTGCTTCCAGATCCTAGTATGTAACATGCTTACCCCATGGTTAAAGCATGTGGGGGTGTTTGTGCATGTTTACATGTGCACAAGTGAGGGGAGCAGAGGAACTGTCTTCATAGCCCACCACTGTGGGTGAGTTATGACAAAGGCCTTACCCTGGCTTGGATGGCAAGGGTTAGTGAGGTCTGGTGGGTGTCTTTTTTTTCCCTCCTTACCACAAGGGATGGCAGAACTCCTTCCAGAGCTGAAATCCGTGTCCCTGGTCCACTCAAGCCGGGGTGCCCTTCAGTGGTGCCGACTCTCCCTCATCCCAGCCCAGGTGCGGGGCAGAGATGAGTCAGTGGCCTCTTGGGACTGTAGGTGTTCTGTCCTTCTCAGTCAGATCGCCTGCCATTTCTGGGTCTGGAGCAGGACAGGACAGTGTCACACTGGCTGGCCATCAAGGAGTGGACAGTGGCCTCAGAAAATGAACTTAGTAAATGCTATTGTTTGGATCAGTTGCATGGTTTAACGCTCTACGCATGACAGAATCTGATTACCGGTAGCCAGGGGAAGCTGGCGGGCACTGCTGTGGCATTTCAATGGCTATCTCCCTCCTCTTACTAGAATACACCCTGTGTGGTTTTCATAACCCAAAATTCAGTCTGAGGGGGCAGCACTTGTTTAGTGAATTTTGTGTTCTCATGTACCCCTGCCCAAAACCCTGGAGACCATCCCAAATGGCTCTACCTTTGTCCTTTCTGTTACTGTATCCTTTGACCTGTCCTGTCTGCACAGTCAGTATCTTGTGCACTCGCTCAGGGGATAGATAGCAAGGGCAGTTTGTGTGTGTGTGTGTGTGTGTGTGTGTGTACACATGCGCATGTACATGACTGTGTGTATGAAAGGCCTGAAACAGGGACCCATCAGTTGGGGTTGCTGGCAGAGTCACTGTGACTGAAGGTGCCTGAAGCTGCTAGGTAGCCACTTTTTGGAAGATGTGAGAAGTTTGGCTCTCCTGGCCCTGACTTCTTGATCTACCTGTCAGGGACTCAGTGGCAGCTGTGCCTGAGGTCCCCATTGAGAGCCCCAAGATTCAGCCAGTGTGTCTGTGAGCTCACAATTCTGTCATTCAGCTTGGGCGGGCATCTAAGATAGAGGTCTCAATTCACAGTTGGTTGCCCCTGGCAGTGAAGATCAAGGAGCTGGGACTCTACTCCTGAAATCAGATCTTTTTCATTATCTTTTGAGAGGCTGAGAGTGAAGGAAAGTAGTTTTTTTTTTTTCCTAAAGCCTCTGCCTGTCAGAACCGAGGGTTTGACTAATTAGATTGGATGGCCACATTGCACATTTTCAGCTGGCTGGGAGGGAACTAAGAGGAAGGGGAGGGTAAAGGGAGGGAAGTGAGGAGGAAGGGGGGAAGGGGAGGGAAGACATCTCTTTCTTGACATCCTGGCCTCAGGCCACAACCACGCCCAACATACATACATACACACACACACACACACACACACACACACACACACACACGCACACTGGCCTTGAGGCAATGCCCCGGGCACATAGAACATGACAAGACTCAGACAAGCTGTCTTCACCTCTAGTGTGGGAGTCCTGTCCCCTCATCCTGTGTTGCAGGCATTTTATCAGTATGACAGGGAACATTTGTGCTACATAGTAATCTATGTTGTGGCTAGGTATGGGGAATGCAGAGAAAGTCCAGCCTGTCTCAGAGAGGGAGAAGAGAGAGGAGAAGAAGGAGGGAAGAGAGAGAGAGAGAGAGAGACAGAGATGGAAACATTGACTCTGCACAGGAGACAAGCATTGTAATCAACCGTTGCGTAGCTCATTCCTGGGAATTGAGACATCCATCCTGGAGGGAGCAGAGAAGTTCATGCAAATTATCAGGCACAGGGAGCACAGGGTGGTACAAGATTTACTAGGTTTACAAAACAGTACCAGTTCTGTCAGAAAGGAGTTGCTCCCATCATCAGAATGGCAAGCTACATAGGACGGAACTCCAGCGATGTGGTTTTGTGAGTTGTCACCTATGCTGGGGTGGACTTTTCAGTGATGCAGCCATCTCCCAGTTACCTATGCTCCACTAAGTACCTCTTTGTCTATGTTGCTATAAGTAGCACCACAGGTTATCTCATGGGTACACTAAGATGGATGGGTGGAGCTGGTTTTTTTTTTTTTTTTTTTTTTTTTTGCTTTCTTGCTAGAATACTATGGAGGTGAATGGATGTTTGTCTACCCAACTCCTGCCCCTCCAAACAGCAAGGCAGCATGGGCCTGCTGCTAAGGGGGGCAAGCAATCACAGCTCAGAGCTGTCCTGTTCACAGCAGACACCAAACATCTGCTTACTTCCTCAAAGTTCTTCTAGGTCAGCTTGGTCTTGGGGGAGCAGCTCCGCCCATGTTCATACATGGGAAAATGCCATGAAGCGCTGCCCTTTCTGTGTAGGCCGTACCTGATCTGCCTTACCTGTCCTCTCTCAACCTCACTTTCTGCTCTTTCCAGACTCAGACAACCTGTTTTGAGTCTCCTTCCACTTGCCCTCAGTCTTGCACTACAGGCACTTTGCTGTCCCTCTCTGGGGCATTGGCTTTATGACCTCAGGCTTGGTTCTTTGCCCAGTGGCATCTGACTTTGCCATTGGACTTGGTATGTCAAGTCAGTCTGTTCATCCGCATACAGCTGTTCTCTATAACGTCTTCCTAATTGGACTTCAGGCTAACACATCTCAGAGCAGGCTGGATTCCTAGTCCATTCTGCAGATGTGGACCAAGGGGCTTGGGATGGAACCATCAATAGTCACGATTCACTAACCACTCCTTTGTTCACATGGGCTGTGGTGTTCTGCTGTCTCCTTGGAGGAATCCAGTCTGTTGTTGTGGCTCCTGTGCAGTTAAAGAAACTAGGCCAGGGAGCAAGGAGCTACCTGGAGATGCGTCTCAGCCTCAAAGGAGCCTCAGAGGAAAGACTCAAGAGTCTTGACCTGAACTTTGGCCCTGTAGCATTTTTTTTTCCATTTCTGTTTTTGGCTTATGTTATGTAAAACAGCCTAATGAGGTAAACATCCCAGACATTAGCATCTTAGGTCCCCTGCAGTGCCAGCCATTTCCCTTCTTCTCCTTCTGCTTCTGTGCCCAGCCAGTGTTAGGCTCTCACTGTGTACAATCTGTTGCGAGCTGTCTCCTGTTTGCAAGAGCAGCATCCAGAGGGGTCTTTAGGAGCAAGAAAGCATCTTTAGAATTGGGAAAGCTTGGGAGCACAAAAACCCAACCAATGGAGCCTTTCTATATGTTGCTTGGTAACGAAAAGTCCTTGCTTTTTGCAAACCATTGCAAGTCTCTCTGCCCTGGCTCCTGCAGGGAACATTGTAATCCTTCTGGGACATCCAAACAGCCTGCAGCCCAGAGGCTGCCCTGAGCCTGTTCTCCCAACACTCTTGTGGTGTTATTGCAGCAAGCCAGGTAGAGAGACCAAACTCTTAATTGGACATTGCACTTAGAACCCTCCTTTCTGCAGAAACCCAGATAGGGACATTTCTTCCCTCACAACAATCCTGCCTGCCCAGATGTAGCACTTCTCTATACTTATTCTACTCTCTCTCAGGATTTTTCCATAAAGTACATCCCCTAATTTGATGAACCATTTGACCTTCCCTGGATAGCATTGACTTTTTCTGGGCCCAACCCAAAGAAGTGAGGGGGAGTGGACTACAGTAGTATGGTGGTATATTGAATTCATTCACACACATGTAAATGCCAGTTCACCTGCTTAGCGAGTTGGAGTGGTAAAAGACAATGCTCACAGTGGGTTAGCAAGAGGGAGGGTTGTTTTTTGTGGGGTGGAGAAGGACAGAGGTCTGGAGTAGGAGTAGAGAGGAGTATGGTACAGACTTCTGTGTTAGAGACCTCCATGTACTGAAAGAGATCTGAAACCCGTTGTGTTGGCATAGCTGTGGCCTTCAAGCCACAATTCATCTGAATGTGCAGGGAATTAGTCTGGCTTGGAGGCATTCTCGCAGCTTCTGCAGATTGGAAGTTGTTTTCTGATGGCTGAGTAGACCGCTCTTGATGCCACCAGGGGGAACTGGGCACAGCCCACTGGCCTCCTTCATCTATTTGTTCATTTACTCATTCAATATCCATGGAGTGCTTTCGCTCTGAGAACCACCATGTTTGGTGCTGGAGGGGACATTAGCTTCCCAAATTGGATGATGTATTTCTAGGTGCTGGCCAGGCAAGGAACCAACCTGCTGGTCGTTTGGTGTTTATTGACTACAAAGAGTGCAAAGGACAATGTTGCCAATTTATATATATCACGGGTTCCAACTTCCATACTTAAACCAAGGATTCATTGTGGGGAAAATAAAAGCAAGTTTTAACACAAGACATGTCCAATCACAGAGGCGTGGTGTAGTATTTAGAACATGAAAACATGGGGGACTGTGTGCGATCCGCCTGTCTTGGCTCACTCGTGGGAGCTGTCCAAGCTCTGGGTGCTGACAAGGGAGTATTGTAGGTGAGTCTACCCAATCAGAGCACAGCATCCAGCATTGGTTGATGCAGTAATGAGGTAGTCCTTGGCGCTGGCTGAGTGTGCCAACACCAAGAACAGCCCAGGAATGGAATGCTGCATCAAGGCACCCATGTGTAAGCACACAGACTTCTGCCATCAAGGCCAGGGAGGAGACGAAATCGTGGATGTGACTCTGGGATTCAGAATATTGTGATTCCTTTTCTAGGAAGGAGGCCTACCCAATGGGAATAGAGGCCTAGTTTTCCAAGAAACCTCAAGTAAGAGAGGGGAAAATATGCAATAGAGAATAGTAGCTAAGAGAAAACTGGAATACATAAGGCAAAATGCACACAGTGAGATGTAAGACCATTTCAGTAAGAGCCACAGTTCCAGCAAGCACTAGGCTTGGTTATGGGATTAAGGAAAGAGGTTGTGAATGTGGGTGGGGCTGCAGAGAGGTGTCTGGGAGGTGCTGAGGCATTAAGGGTAGCAGTGTTCAAAGTCTTACCATTAGTACTGAGTCTATGACCCAGCTGTCAGTATCATCTGGACAGAGAAATGAACATTTCTAGGTCCCAGACAAGACACTGGATTGGATGCTCAAGGGATGGGCCCCAGAATCCTGTGTGATCTTGTAGCGCATTCCAGTTGGAGAACTTTTGAACTGAAGGCCATACTGTGGGTAGTTATGGTCAGAGGTGGCTCAGGATGGAGGAACACGGGTACTGTGTGAGGGTTAGGAGATGGAGTCTGCTTTAGTGTATCCTCTGACAGGGGCTGTGTTGATGTGGGTGTACAGTTTTGGAGGCTTAGTTCCCATCCATCCATGCTGTGCTCTGAATGAAACAGCATGGGTGAGGTAAAGTGATTTTCCTTTTCTGCGTTATGTGTTTAAATACCTGACCTCAAATCTCTGTCTTGGATCTACAAAGTACTAAATTACTCAGAGGCAGACTTCACTGTGGGAGACTGGGTTGAGTTTGGGCTCTGCTGCCTCTTTAGATACTTGACCCCAGGCAAACAGTTTTTTAAGTGTTTTGAACCCAGTATATGCCATCTGCAAAACCAAGGTAGTGATTTCAGTCTGCAGACTCATTATAAGGTTTAAATGAAATGAAATGATTCATGAAAGATCTCTTGGTAACCGCACAAAGTCTGATGCCAACCAACATTAGAGGCTTTAATGTTGGAACCAAGGAGATGTCCTAGGTGCTGAGGTCTCCACGAGACCCAGGGGAGATGCCTCTGCAGTGGCGTTTCTCTGATTGAAGACTTCTGTTCTACTCAAGTCAGCCTGTGAGTGGGCTTTGCTTGCATGAAGCTGTGTAAGTTGTCTGTCGTGGGTTTGCTGTCTACAAAGGTGTGTTCATTGGAAGCTTACAGCAAGTGTGTGTGGCCTGGGAGTGGGAAGTGTGTGTGGCAGCTGAGAGTGTTATTTTGTGACAGTGGTAAATTGTGAGATGAGTTTCAGAAGCAGAACATCCTGAGTGTTTGAGATCCTCAGTGGGACAGTAGCAGCCCTTAATTTATCAGTTGTATCCAATAAGAATGCTGTTTAGACAACAACATGCTTCTGAGAGATTTATGTACTGGGTGTCTAAAAAGCAACATTTCTGTGTTCTGACGGCAAACCCCGACATGAATGCATTTGCAGGGAAATTGCCCAGGCTTTTCAGAAAGCTTGCTTTTCCCAGCTGTAACACAGCCCCGCCTTCCAGGAGGATGTAGCCTCGAGTAAGTTCTATGAAAAAGGGAAACCTTGTTGCAGAGGAGGAACCTGAGAGGTGTGTGTGTGGGGGGGGGGGGGAGTCTTGCAGGGAGTATGCAGGTGGGTAGGTAGGGCAGCCATGGGGGAAGAGGCTCCTGCCTCTGTTTTGTTTTGTTTTTTTCTCTTTTCTCCCTGGCATTTGATTTTAGTTTGAACTTGGAGGTTCATAGCAAGCTAGGAGGCCTACACAGTTCCAGGTCATTGTGGCTTCCTAAAGGAGTTGATCATGGAGCAATGGCCTAGAGGTCTTGAGAGGGGGAGTTAGTCTTATCTGGCTTACTTTCCTCTCCTTGCAGATGTCTCAGGTTATACTGAGAAGTTAGTATAGAATACAACGTGACATTCTTAGACCCCTTAAAATTCATTATTCCAATTAGCACCATCTACAGGAACTTCCTGTTGCGGTAAGTGTCTGTTCTGCCCTACATGGTAGGCATAAACACATTTGGTCAGTGAGTTCTTGAAATGTGACTCCTTCACAAAAAAAAAAAAAAAAAAAAAAAGACACAAAAGTAGAATGGAGATTCATTGGGAAGAATGGGACCAGGCAGGGGCATGAGAGCATAGTGGGTGTTGGTGTGCCTGTGAGAATAACCAAGGTTTATTGTATGCTTGTATACAATTGCCAAAGACTTAAAAAAGAAAAGAGATATGACTACTTTAACCAAGAAACTGAGTTTTAAATTGTATTTGATCTGAGTTAGTTTAAATTTAAATAGTCACAGATGGCCAGTGGCTATTGTATTAAACACAGCCATTCCAAATGAGCAACCCTTCATTTCTTATATGGATGCTGCTTCAAAGTTTTAACTTGACCATGTACGTATTAAAAGCACACTCTTGCAGGTTACTTAGATATCCCGGCCCCTTGCATGGGGAGAAAAGTGGATATTTCTTTATATCCATCAGATCCTGGGGTTATGGTCTACCCTTGGGCTTCCAGTACTCACAATTCCAGAACGATCCGAGGCATATTCTGGTCTTTTCTGCTGATCTTGGCTCCATGAAGGCAGAGAGAAGGATAAGAAAGGAAGGTCTCACTATCTGCCTGTCACAAGAAGGGTCTCTGGGAAGTAGCCACAGAAGGAAGGGGCATTATGCAAGAGGAAGAATCTAGACTGGGATGCCTGTGTCATGGCATCCCTTGGAAAGCATTAGCCTAGGAGTGGCCCTGCACACAGTATCTTGATTCAGGTTGAAAGGGCTGGGCCTTGATCCTCCCACTTTGGTCACTTGTTAAATATGGGCTTTTGAAGTGGGATGGTCTGAAGCATGTGTTTCTCTGTCTGCATTCCCTAGAGAGCCCAGTACTGGAGGCTGATAGGAGTCCCCCAGGACCTGGGTAACAGGTCCTGTGGTGAAGTGGGCCTGCTCAGTATCCCATCCCAGTATTTACTGTGTAAGCACCCTCTGAAGACATCTGAGTTTTCTAGGAAGGTAACTGAGATGGACGAGGTAGGAAGTTCCCCATAGCATTAGGGAGAGATGCCCTGGGACACTGAGTGTAGGATGCTGGGAGTGCAGAGCCTATGCTCTTATGCCCATCCTCCCGCAGGAGCCACCCACATCGTCACCCATTGCCCTTCTGTTCTCCCAGTGGATCACTCCCCTCCACCTTCACCCTTCCTCCACTCTGCCTGCTCCTCCAAGCCACTGCCTAATGTAAATGAGGCAATGAGCAAGCAGGCCGCACACCCTCCATCTAAGAGCTGGAACATGCAAAAGAAATGAAAGGAAGCTATTTAGTTTCCACTCCTCTGTTTTTCTTCTTCATTTAATTACTGGTATTACGACAGGATTGTTTTCTATTGCCTTTCATTGCAAATGTATAGTATTTCATCTACATTCTGAGCTAAAGATGTTTTTTTTTTTTTTGTGGGCTACCCTAAAAACCCAATAATCATTTATAATAGACAGGACTTCTTTGGAAATGGGTTCTGAATTCTAAGTGACTCACAAATGAGGTTTCTAGAATAGAAAGCTGGAGTCTTTGCATCTTTCTTTCTAGGCAATTTTGCCTCTGAATGAACTTGCCATCTCCATTCTGCCCACACCTGCCTTTGTTAGGGAAGACCCACCTCCCCCCAGACTTGACACTCCCAGCCCCCTCTGTGAAAGCTGACTCCCCATTCCACGTTCTCAGCCCACAAGTAGCTGCTGATACAAAATTAATGAATGTCCCTTGGGGTGCTCTTTGTAGGCTTATATGAATGAAATCCAGAATCCCAACCAAGGAACATCAAGTGTCCTTGGTGGTAGGGATTTTTCAGTCTCCGCCTCCAGTGTCACTTCACATTGGTAAAATGAAATTAATTAATATACATTTCCCTGAGGCTCTCTACTTGGGCACCTGGCACCAAATTAGAAATGAGCAGTGTGAGATGTGTGTGTAAACTCCTGAAGCCGAGAGAGAGGCTGCTAAACATGGGTGTGGAGGTGACACATTTGACTGACATCAACATCTCTATTCCATCCATCACACTGCTTCACTCCCAGAACTTCAGAGCCTGCCTGGTTACCATGGAAACAAGGCAGTGCAATTGTACACAAGTTATGCTGCCTCCTCCAAGCTCAGGGGCACATCCTCTCAGAAGAATGGGTAGAGGGGAAGGAAAAGGTCCCTATAGCCAGTTGTCCATGAGTGTGGAAGTAGTGTAATAGCAGTGGCAAATTCCATGCCAGCTGCTCCCTCACCCTGTCAGTGTAGGACCCTCCAGCCCACCCACCAGCATAGCCCGGTCAGAGTCACATGACAACTATTATCCCCCTAGCCAGTAGTAACCTAGTTCCTACCCTTAGAAACTAAAGGAAAGCTTTTCCTTTCTAGGAAGTTGAAATAATTCCTCATTGGACAGAGTAGGGATGTCTGACTTATGGGTAAGCGTTGAAATCTGGCTCCTTGTTTAGCATAGCCAAGGCAGTATGATTTAATGAAAACCACTAGCCCCACTCTGTTCCCCCGTGAAATGGAGCTAAAGGACTTGGGATCCTGAGTGTTTACAAGTCCCCATCAGAGCTCTGTACCAAGGAGCTATCTTTGGTGGTTCTTGGAATGACTGCCTGGATCTAGCCTTCTTTGCTGGTGATGACTGAGGTTGTGCGGTGTCCTGCAGTATTAGAGGTAGGAGTGGGAGTGGCCAGTGAGCCTAGAGTCTCTGAGAGGGTGAAAGAACAGGGACATGGGGTGAAGATGGTGAAGGCCAGTGCCAGAGGATGACAAAATGCCATCACTGTATCTAGAGGAGACACAATAACAGGTCATAACAGTGACATTTAAAATGGACCCAAGTGTAGGCGTAAATTTTTTGCAACCCACTTTTAATAAGGGTTCAACCTCTCTTCTAGCCCACCACCCAGCAGAGGTAGTGGAAGAGAAAAGTTATTAGGATATGGGGGAAGTGGACCTGTTCAGCAAGAGTTCTTTGAGGAGAGCTCAATGTTCTTTGTCAGCAGTTCAGTCCCATAGCAAACACCAAATATGACTCTTAGCAGCTGCAGATCAGTCCTCTAGGCAGGCAGACAGAAGGCACAAACCAGCAGTTACATTCCCGCCCTTTCAGCAAGCAGACACTAGGTAGCTATAGTTCAATCCTAAAGAAACCACAAGGCTTGCCTACTGGCCTGGATGGAGGCTACAGAAGCAGCAGGCTATGGCAGGAACCTCACAAGCAGTTCTTGGGCGAGTTTCTCTCAATGGTAGTGTTATTGCAAGTTGAGCTCAACAGCACTATGTAAGTTGAGCTAATATATGCGTATCATTAGCAAAGAGTAGTGAGGTGCAACAAATGAAACCAAGGCTCAGATCCCATCTCCCACTGTCTGTGGGGTCATATTTATACTCCTTCATCAAGCTTCCTTTAACATGTTTGCTATATCTAAACATCCTTTCACCTGTATCTGCTTCAGGAAAACATTCTTTCAGGTGTTTGCTTTAGCAAGACATCCCTTCACCTGTGTGCCCCAGCAAAACATTATTTGACACAACTAACTTTCCGAAGAACTAGAAGTTTCCACTTCACCCAAATACACCAGTAACTTATTCAAGTAGGATGTACTGTGTCTCTACCATTCACCAACAACTCTTGTAGATTTTGGATGGAAGAAACCACAACAGCTGCACGCATGGAGCTTTCTGTCTTGTGTGGTAATAATGATCAAATACTGAACGCTTAGTACAGATGTTCCAGGGACTCTGTTAAGTCTTTCATTTGCACTGTGTCATAGAAATACCAACTACTATGAGGCACCTGCTCTATCTGTTTGGCACTTGAGATTAAAGAACTCTTTGAGGAGTATGAATGTGGATGGAGGAGGCAGAACCTAGACTCTGTGAGAAGCCATCAGTGGTATCCTCAGTCTCAGATAATGTTTCCACGTAGCAGTGATATGTGAGACTCATTTTATAAGGGGGCAAGACCTCCTGCTAAAGAAATGGGCGTACTAATGTACATATAACTAATGTGGGGAGAACTGAGGTTCTGAGACTCATGGGCAAGGTGCACACAAGCTCCTGTGCCTGTTTTGTAACTTCCCTGCAGATGTGCAGTTCCTGATTCTTATGTCTGAGAGTCGTATGTATCAGTAATGCCTATAGGCAAGGAATACTAGAAACTTCTAGAACACAAGTTGTTCTTGAAGTACAGGAACTAATTAGATATTTTTGTTGAGCTGATACTTCCTTTTTCATATCGGGAAATAATCTTACATTCAAACTGAGCAGGCATTTGATAGGGATTGTTCCTTCCAAAACTCAGGGTTGATATTTTGATATTTGATTGACATTCCGCTAATGTTGGAAGGATGGGGCTGTTGAGAGAGATCAGATTATGATCCAATGAAGGGCTTTGCTTTTCCTATGGGACTAGATTAGTTGTCACACGGGTGAGTTGTTAGCTTGTATGGTGGTTCACACTTGTAATGCCTGGACTTAGGAGGCTGAGGAAGAAGGACCATAAGGTCCAGGTCAGCTTGGGCTACATAGTGAAATCCTACCTCACCATCTCCACCCCCCACCCCCATCCCCCAAATAAAAAAATGTGGGTTGTCCCAAAGTAAGGATGACCCTTGATTCTTGCCTCCTTTGCACAACCACTTTGACTGTGAATTGAAGTAGCATGAGACTCTCACTGGCACTGTGATCTTGGAGTAGAATCATAGGATAAGTAAATCATTTTTCTTTACAAATTACTCAGTATCAGGAAGTCTATTATAGCTACAGAAAATGGACTAACCCAAGTTTCTAAGAAATGTATGAAGCATGTAATTTTTGGTCTATAAATCTTAAGGCTGACCTTTAAAAAAAAATCCTGTTGTTAAGCAGATCCACTCTTATCATAGCCATTAGCTCAAAAATTTAGTTTCCATGTGTATTTTATTTATATAAATTAGATACACCAAGACCAACTCTTGTTATTTTTTTCTTTTCTAGTCAATTGAAAAATATTAGGATTATTTGTGAAAAATTTTCATTTAAACTAGTTGTTTATGAACTCAGATTTAAGGAGCCCCTCTTCTTCTGTTTTTAAAGTGTGATTCTCATCCAGGAGTCACGAGAGGGAAAGTCAATGAGTGCTGATCACTTACTCTCGGAAGGAGGGAGGGTTCTGCTGTCTGCTCTCTTCCAGGGTTGGAGCCCTGAATAATTAAACATGGTCCTGGCTCCCCTTTTCTTTCTTGAGGTTAAGCCTTATAAAAATTGCATGGCAAAGGACTGGCGAAGGAGTGGCTGGTATCTTCCATATCAGCTGAGGGGAACCTCCAGAGTTGTTTCTTAATATCCTGCACAGGCTTCTGGGAATATGAGTCTCCTTCAGCTGTGATGAAAGCGGGGGAGGTGCAGCCAGGTCCCCTCTGGAAGTGTGGTTTCCCTCACCACCCTGGGCATCCTTCAGGAAGTGCACGGATGGAGCACTGTTTCCACACTCATTACTGATCAGCTTGGTCGTCATTGTTGGCCTCATCATTAAATATTTATGGGTTGCTGAGTGAAAAGCAACTGTTGAACAGATGGGGCACCCTTTTCAGAAGCCTCCCAAGACTATCTAATTCATCTCTTTCCCTGGGATGGAGTCTCCTGAGAAAGAGTCTCCAGGCATGAGTTAATTGATTACGATTGGTATTGTTTGTTTGTTGGGGGGAGGAGAACACTGATTGCACTATAAGGACTTGTGAATGCAATTTGAAAGATGCTATAGTTCTTTTGAAACATTTCCCCCTTATGGGTCAGTATATAAAGTACATATAGTTTCTGGCTAGGATTTAACTTGGGGGTCCAATAATGTGCATGTGTGTGTGTGTAAAGTGAATAAGACTTGAAATCCTATAGACTCAGGCCGAGTTAATTGAAGAGCTCTCAAGAAGCTTGAAATGTGATAGTAAATCCAGTTAATTTTGGAAAGAAGGAGGACATTTGAGACAGATGTCATCTTTAAATGCCACTCTGGACTGCAAGCATTTAACCATCATCTGAATCTTCTGCATTTCTCTGTCCAGTCGGTCCCTACAGATGTAACCCAGCCACAAGTCCTCTGAGTAGGGGGAAGAGCCTCTCCATCTTCCTTGTTATCATCACATCTCTGCATCTCTTATATTATCACTTTCTTCTTTCATCATCTCACTTATCACAATTACCAATTCAGACATGATTATTATGAAAAAAATTAATGGAAAAATATAAAAGATGAAAGAGTCACCCAACTTGTCACTATCAATAAATAAGTAACTGCTATGAAATAGATTCTTTGCATTTCTTCCTGTAGCACAAATATTTCATATATGATTTTATATCCCATATATTATTTACAATTATAAGAAAAATTATCTGATTGATGAATATCCCCTTGTTATTAAGGCTTTTCATAAACATAATTTTAATGGCTTCACAATATTCTACCATATGGATACACATAACTTATTTAGCCTTTCCTATAAAGTTAAATGTAACTTATAAAGTTTATAGTTTCCTATAAACTTCTGCATGACTATAATGTTATAGTGATAATTTTCATTAATAAATGGTTATGTTTCTGATAATTTGTTTAGAATAAATGCTGAGAATAAGTACAGTTGAGTCAAAATACAGAAACTCATGTTAGACTCATTAATTTTTTTTTAGATTTATTTTATGCACGTGAGAGTTTTTCCTGTATGTATGTGTGCACCATGTGTATGCTCTATTTCTACAGAGGTCAGAAAAGGGCATGATGGATGCCCTGGAACTAGAGTTACGGATGGCAGACAGCCACCATGTGGTTTCTGGGAATGAAACCTGGGTCTTCTGCAAGAGTTACAAATGCTCTTAACCACCAAGACATCCCTCCAGCCCCAATTTTTTGATTCTTCATAGATAATGCCAAACTTCTTTTTAGAGAGGTTGAGTCAATTTATAATCTCACCTGGTTTATCTGTAAATCCCCTTTCTACCTCTAGATCAATGCTTATTCAATTGATGAAGCACAGTTTCTCAGTTTTGAAAGTTTCATTCTTATGCTTATGACAAGAGTTGTCTTTGAGACGTTACATTTGCGTTTCTCGTCAGTGGCTCTGATTAAGTCACTCACAGTTAAGTATTTTAAGCTTCTATATTATCATTTGGGTCTGCTTACCTGGGGCCCCACTACTGAGCCCATGGAAGGAACAACAGGACCACCAAGGAACTTTGAAATTAATCTACATTTTGCAATTCGTGCAAAAAATGTAATTAGATTCATTCTCCAGAGGTAATCCATTAATGTAATCAATGATTGCAGTTATTTAGAATGTAACCTTAAGAAAAATTGCAGATGCCTCATAAAAATAAACACTTGCTTAGTAAAATAATTCCACACTCAGTGCCAGCCACTTCTGTATATAATTTGTTAAATGTTTGACTCGGTATCTCCTCTGTAACATTCTTATTTAGGGATGGAAGCAAGAGCTTACCCTAAGATGGTGAAAGGTCTCTTTAAGATACCTCCTTGCATGGTGGAGAGCCATTGATGCCTGGTGGGACTTGCAGAGAGTAATGGCTCTAATTCCAGACAATTCTTTTGTGGCTGGCTAGCAGGTGCTTCATCCATACACCTTAACTCTTTGTGTGTGAGTATGTGCCCCCCCTCCCCCAGTGTTCATGTGTGTGCATGCCCTGAGGATCAACATCCAAGGTTGCCTTCTTTCCTCTACACATGTGTTGCAGCACACACACACCTTCATTTACACACATGGTATACACAGAAGAGGAACAAAAAGATAAAATAGCAGTGTTGGTGTAAATTAAGCACTTATTGGCACAAGCTTCCTTGCTTCTTTCTCTAGGTTAAGTTTTTCTTTCTCTCTTTCTCTCTCTCTCTCTATCTCTCTCTTTCTTCTTCTTCTTCTTCTTCTTCTTCTTCTTCTTCTTCTTCTTCTTCTTCTTCTTCTTCTTCTTCATCTTCTTCGTCGTTGTCGTCATCGTCCTCCTCCTCCTTCTCCTCCTCTTCCTCCTTCTTCTTCTCTCTCTCTCTTTCTTTCTCTCTTTCTTTCTTTTCTTATGTTTGCTCTTGCTGTGTGGTGTTCATGGGTCTCCAGCTATGGAGACCCCTGCCTGTAGCAGCAGGCAGGCTCGTGACTCATTAGGGGTCTGTCTCCCTGCTACGAGGCCTGCTGGGGCCCACCAACCCTAAGCGTAGGACTAGTAATGAAAGCATCATAGCTCAGCAGGGGAGGCCTGAGGTCACTGACTGGGTGCCATTAAGAACTGCTCTCCATAACAGCCAGAGGGCTCCAGATGATGTCCATTCCTTGAGCTGGAAAATTCTTCTGTAACTGGAGCAGATGATGGAAGGAGAACGTATGGATTCAGATGTGGTCCTGGAGGAGTCTGTCCATTTGAGATGAGATCCCAGTCTCCCATCATTCTTTCTCTCGGTGAGCTAAGGGGACCACTTGTGTATATGCTATAAGCATACTTTCTATTTACATCATGGTTATCTTTGGCTTTGCTTTTCTACCTTAAGAAAGGGGCATGTCTTATGCAACCTTCAAACCCAATGTCTTGTATGGTATCAGGCATACAGTAGTCACAGGAGACTTGTGAAAATTCCAGATTTGTGATCTGCCAGTCCAAATAATCGAGTCAAAGTTTATTTATTGTTTGTCTACTTATTTTTCATCAATTAGTTTATCCCTCAACAGTCTTATACACTGTACAATTCATTCTGGTTACCCTTGCTACCCTACCCATCCTTTTATCCCCACCAACCCCTCCTTCTTCCAGCAAGTCCCTCTCCACACAAGCACAGGGCTGAGACAGTCACTGAAGCATAACACAGGTAACTCACAAGTGACTACATCACTAAAGACAATGACACCTTACTCCAAGAAGTAAGTAAAAGCCCTACTCAGGGCTGGTGGGATGATGCTTTCTGCTAAGGTTGACAACCCGAGTTCAGTCCCTAGGACCCACATGATAGAAGGAAAGAGCCAGTCCCCACAAACTATCCTCTGATCTCCATTTTTGTATCATGCCCCCCCCCGCCCACTAACACCGAAGTAAAAATGTTTTTAAAATGTAACACAAAATCTTAAGCAGACTTACTAATTTGTATTTTAACAAGTTTTGAAGATGCCATGTCCTAGCTAAAGTTGGCTACGCCCCAACCTAGACAACGGGTAATAACCTCCTCTTTTACTATGCTCCTAAAGGTTGTCTGGCCAGCTGTATGTAGTTATACTTTAAGACCATGATAAGAACTGTTGGGCCTAAGATATGAATAATGCACAATACCTGTCCTCTGCTGTTTGAAATCTAAAAGTACGCATGCTCTATACAAATCACTTCAGTGAAGGACGTTTCAGGGCAAACCAAGGCCAAAGATGGAGAGATCATTTTATTGGGTGAGGATGATCCTGTGAGGATTTTTGAGGGGAGGAAGATTCAGAATGGGTGGACCTTATGGAGTGGATGATGATTGACAGGTCTATGTGGGAAATAATGGCAAAGCCCTGGGTGTGAGGAGATTGGAGATCTGAGCTAGAGGTAGGTTAGAATGGAGGTTGGAGGAGGCTCCATCATGGGAAAAGAGGTCAAAGCAGGATTGAAATGTAGACACTTCAGGGTTTTGTTTGTCAGCATTTGCTAGCAGAATTAGACTATGCCACATCCTCTTATGCAGTATTGGGCCCAGGAGTTTAGTTTGTCTACCACATTTCCTCATACTTGGTTAATCAATTCCTGTTCCAATGTGACTCCTCAGACCCAGTCCCCCACCCCCACCCCAGCTACCCCCCCCCTCCAGATAGTTCTGTGCCTCTGCAACGTTCTGTGTGGCTGAATTGTCTGTGCAGACAATGGTGGGTGAGGAATCCAAGCCAGTGGTGACACAAAAGGCATTTATATTTGGCTTCAAAACACATGATGTGATTGCTGGCAGCAGGAGCAGCAGATTTAACTTCCTAATTAGGCAAATATTCAAATGAGCTGGCACTCTCTACACATGTGCCACCCAGCCCTAAGGCGGTGTAAAAAGAAGCCCAGTGATCAGTTTTCATTATTTCTCATTACTGACATCAATGCCCATTAGAACACTCAGGGTTAGTGTTAAGAAGTTCCCATATACAGTGGACTCTGTGGCAAATGACTTCCTATCTTCACATCTTTTTCATTATTAGCTTTTCACAAAGCTGGCGACAGCTGCCAACAGCTCACACACACCAGTCATTGGATAAAGACTTTTATTTATTGCAGTCAGGGGAGTGTTATTAGTAATGGTTTCCTGGTTGTTGTAGAATATTTGCTCAAAGCATGGTTACATTTTTTTTAATGATTAAAAAATTAAAGGCTATTTTTATATTTGTATTTTGAATATATTCATCCTCTCTCCCAACTCCTCCCCTCGTATCTTCTCTCTCCTCCCCCTTCTTTTCACTTGACTTGGAGATACCTTCTTCTATTGCCTTTCCTTGTGAGGTCCAGTTTGTGTTGCTCAATTCGTCTCAAGAGGAGGACCTGCCCTGGCACATGGTCATATAACTAAACAAAATTGATTCTCCATCTCCCAGCAAATCAAATGCCAATACCCTTTAGCAGGGGCGGGGGTCGGGTGGGAAGTATAATACGCACATGTCGGGTACAAGAGCCCATGGAAGCCAGAGGCATTGGGTCCTCTTAGAGATAGAACTGGAGTTATAGGCAGCTGTGCAGCTGTAAGCCCCTGACACTGGTGCTTAGAGCAGAACTTAGGTTCCATGCAAGAGTAGTGTACCCTCTTACCACGGAGCCATTTCTCCAGCCCCCCCCAAAGCACTATTTTTGTAGCTGTGTGGCAGTTTATATGACAGGCCAGCAAAAGGCATTCATGGTTTTAATTCCGTTTTGAAATTTAGTTTCCAGTAAAGAACAGTCAGATGTAAATTATAGCTTGTACTCTGCACCCATATGCAGGCAGAACAGGATTTATAACCATCAATAAAAGCATTCATCTTTAAGTTATTAATTTAATAATGGAATTTTATGGCTAGAAATGACATTTGAGATCATCTAATCTAACTTTATCAATTTTTGTGATGAGGCCCAGAGGACATTAAGGAACTTCAAGGGAAAATGCTTAAATGTGTTTATATAGGGGCACCAACTAGCTAAAGATTAAAAAGAGTACATTTGTTACAAAAACAGCCCCGCCTCAAGCCCTCTGTGGTTAATTACAAACAGTGCTTTGTCTCTATGCTTCATAGGCATATATGGTGGACTGAGGCTAAGGTGCTCCTTAGGCAGGGAACAGGAGCAGGTATGGCTCTGGCCCTACTGCTCTCTGGACCTTTCTCAGGTATCAGATACCTGTTTACTGGTTTTGGGTCAATCCTAGCTGTGTGATTCCCTTACATGTAGCTACTTTATGTTTCTTTTCCTAATGAAAACAAACACAAGAATGCGAGAGGACTTTCTTCTATCTGTAGGGAATACCAGCAAGAGATGTGGGGGAAAACAAAAACAAAAAACAAACAAGAAAACAGCCCGCTGCGGTGTTCCTTGATTCCAGCGTCTAAATTATTCTAAGATGCAAACCCAACAAAGGGCTCCCAGGAGTTCAATTCCTGCGAATGCTGGAAGATAAGGGTGGAGATGGTCTAGGTCCAGGGAGAGCTGCTGTTGAGGAGGAGGAGGAGGAGGAGGAGGAAGAGGAGGAGGAGGAGGAGGAGGAGGAAGAGGAGGAGGATGGTTTTCCATCATTGTTGATCAAACCATTCCCCTGTTAAAGATGTTGCAGAGGTTAGGTGGAGAGAAGGGGAGTTGGGGATGGGAGAGGAGAAGGCAGGTGTTCCCCTCTCCCCGCCTCTCTCTTCTTGCATGTATGTGTGTATACTGTAGGTTCCCAGACCCTCTGAGAAGGTCTCCAGAATCCCTGAGCACTGTATGCCATCTATTTCTTCTTACAGGACACAAACACATATAGGCCACAGGAGCTGTAGACAGGAGAATACTAGGAGACTTCCAAGGCACCACAGTTTTGGAAAAAGATGTATGTGACCATTTAAGAGGATTGCCTGTATTTCTTTCTGAAGAAGTATTGAACTCAGGAGATATGGAAGGATCTAGGATGAAAATAAAGAAGATGATTAGAAATTCTTCAAGAATGAGAAGCCGCCTAAGAAACTATGAAGCAACGTTAAACAACAGGCACCTGATGCTCTGACAGGAAAGACTTGCTAAGCTTAAGGTAGCTACAGTAAAATACAAGACTGATAATTGTGTCTGTTTACAAATGAAAAACTGTGCATACCAAAAGTTAACTGAAGAGATGACTCAATGGTTAAGAGCACTCGTTGCTCTTACAAAGGATACCAGTTTGATTCCCAGCACCCACCCACATGCCACTTCACAACCATCTGTAACCCCAGTTCCAGAAAACCCAACATGCATAAACAGGCCTGAAGGTGTTGGGGTTTAGGAAATTGCCACACAAACCATTCATATACCAACCTCAGTTAAGCAAAAATAGTTTATTGAACTCACACCACAATACTGGACGTTCAGGACTACAAGAAGGAAAAACCTAATTGTGGCACTAGTCTGTCCTCAGGGCAGGCTTTTATATGAGAAACCAGGTGCAAAAGTTTAAAGGACAAGGAGGGGAGCAGTTGGCTTATTAGGCAAAGTATCATCAGCTAACCTTTAAGCTGATTGGTCCTCAGTCAGGTAAGGGGTGGTGGTGGATGGGTGGTGAACAGGGGAATTTCAGAACATCGAGATAACAGAGCATGAGCATTACAATCAGAATGTTTCAACTTATTAGTAACATTTTTCAGGGTCAGTCACGAAAACCACAGTGAACTCATACATAGGTACAGAAAGGGCTGCCTGGTGGTCAGCTGTGACCCAAGATAATTTAGACATTACAGTTCATAATAACCTTTGATTTGATGGGTCCTACATGAAGCTTTGTGGAATTTCTTAAGATTAACAAACTTCATACAGAACATTCAGACTACACAGAACAAAACAGGGTATGTGGTCAGCATGTCCTTGAGCCAAGTCACTTCTCTGTGCTAGTGATTGGCAGGCATGTTATGGCAACAATATGAAATAGCTGGCAGGCATGGAACAAAATGACTACAGCTATTCTAGAGATTGGTCAGACCATAACAATAGATAAAACACTGATACACATAAAATAATCTAAAAATAATTAAGAGCTTATACAAATTAAAAGCCCAAACAAAACATAACAAAAAAACCTGGAAAAAACCTTAATAACAAACAAGATAGAGAAAGGTTGACTTCCCGGCTATGGTAAGAGGGCGATGTGGTTAATTCTTTTGTCAAGTTGACTGGATTTGGGCTCATGGAGGAGTCACACTTTAGATGTGTGTCTTTGGGAGAATTTCAAGAGAGGTTTAATGGAGAAGGGAAGGGGGAGCATCATCCATCACCCTGGGTCTCAGGGTGACTAAAACAGAAGACACCAGCTGACAGGCAGTTTTCATCTCTCTGCTCCCTGACTGGGACGTTGATGTGACTGGCCTTCTCATGCTTCCGCCATGCTTCTCCAGCCATGATGGACCGTAAACCATCGACCCGTAAACCAACGTAAGCTCTCTTTTCCTTATGGTATTATCAGGTATCCTGTTACAGCAATGAGAAAATTGATTAATATAGCATGCAAGTAGACCTAAGGCCTGAGGAATAAATGCCTAAAGGACGGGAGCAGGTTGCAAAGGAGAAATTGATGTTTCCAACAGACATGAAAATTGTTCTTATTTACCAAGAGACTTGATGCCCAAATTGATACATATATTAAGAACAGATCTTTTCCCCTCTAACAAAATTTCACTACTTATGGGATATTGGTATAACTTTATTTGAAATCAATTTGGCCACATTAGTTATGTCTTAGAATGTTCATACCCTTTCAGGAAGTAATTTCATTTAAGGGTCCATATGCTAGAGAGAGAATCTGAAGCACATAGAAAGTTTTATGTTCAAAAATTTCACTATAAAAGTTGACAGTGATTTTAATGCTGAAAAATTAAAACAATGGTTTAACAATTTATGATGCTTTTATAACTATCATGCAACCATTAAATATGATACTTGTGCAGAGGATAGACAGGAAGTGCCTATATACTGAATATTTGTTGAAAATAGGAGAACATTCATAAATTATCCTCCTCACTAGGACATTATGAGTAACTATGTACACAAAAACATGGCACAGGGCTGTAACAGGACTGCAGAGATGACCCCGTGTGTAAAGCCCTGGCCTCATAGCACTATTGGCATAGGTTAAGATTCCCAAAGCTCGCCTAAAGCCCAACACAATAAAACACATGTGCCTGGAAGCCTGACACGCCATTACTGGGAAAAGGGAGCGTGAGAGAGAAGAATGACTAGAAACTTACAGGCCAGTTAGCCTGGTGTATATAGAGGGGAACAGGAGAGATGCTGTCTCAAGTAATACGGAAGGCGAGGGCTGACATTGACAGCTGAGGTTGTCCTTTGACCTCTGACTTCTGTGTGTGTGCCTTGGTGCATGTGTCCACACTTATATACATTCACATACATATACATGGATATCATACAGAGAGAGAGAGAGAGAGAGAGAGAGAGAGAGAGAGGAAGAAGAAGAAGAAGAAGAATATGAAACATCGAAAGGAAGAATCACAATGTAGACAGTGGCTATCTCTATGCAGTATTATTATGAGTGAGTTTATTATTACTATTATAATATTTTTAATGTATGGGTACTTGACCTACATGTATACCAAATACATACCTGGTGCCCTTGGCAGCCAGAAGAAGGTATTGGAATCCCTGGAACTGGTTACAGGTGATTGTGAGCCACCACATGAATACTGGGAGTCGAACTTGGGTCCTCTGGAAAGAGCAGCCTGTGCTCTTGACTCCTGAGCCATCTATGCAATGCCACGAGTGGCTTTTAAAAAGAGTTTAAGAAATATCTATCCTTTTATGTATGACTTGTTAAAGAGCAATAACAGACTCAGATACCTTGTTTTGAAATTAAGGGCAGGAGGAGGGAAATTGGATTGTAGTCAGAACAGAGCTGGGAAGCAGGATAGTTTGGGAGAGGTTCATTTTGAGGATATGAGGCTCATTTTGACATATGTCAATTCCCCAGATGCTGAGCTCAGGGAGTGGGGCAGGTCTTAACTTCTGCTCCAGGCATTCCTTCTGCATCCAAATGGCTGATACTTCCCCTTCCTCCCGCCTTTCATAGAGCCTACAGAGCCAGCTCAGCAGTGACAGTGTTGAGATAAAGACTGGGGTCCCAAGGGCCTGGGAGAAGAAGCCATAGGAAGCCCAAGAACCCTGTCTAAAGGCTGTACTTGGAGTCCCTCTACATCTTAAGATTCTCCAAAGTTCTGGGAAGATACCTGTGCTATTGAATAAAGAGTCTGGGTGGATGTGAGTCAGGCAGGGAAGCGATAATCCAGAGAAGAATAGAAAATATGCAATAAACCTAGAAGAATCTTTGCTGGGAGAGAACTACCTCCCCCCGCCCCTGTCAGCAGTGGGAACAGCAGGACAGCTGAAGTGGGGTTCTGGTGCCACTGTGGTCGGAGGCATGAACCTGGGAGAGAAGAGCCTAAGAAAGCTAAAGTCTCATGCAATAGCCAACTTTATTTACAGTACAGGCAATTTATACGCCGAGGGTTAAAAAGAATCACCTGAGTAAGGTATTCACTTGCAAGTCCAAGCCACACACGGCAAAAACATGTTTTTTCATACAGGCACATGAATAATATGCAACATCATACCTATACACCTGGGGGGAGGAGAAAAACACATTCCAAGAACTTCCTGAAGAAACTGAGGTCAGGAGACTCTGGTTTCCTTGGGGTTTCCCACAAGCACTCAGAATTATCACAAACTCCATTCTTGGACTGCATTCCAACAGGGCACACCAGAAAGGAAGCATTGAGACAGCCTCTTGTGGGAGGCTCCTGAGAGTCACCTGACCTGGCCACAGTTTGTGTCACCTTAAGCCTGCACTCTTCCTATACAGCCTCCCTGTGCCCACATCGAGGGTGCTGTTGGGAGTCTGAGTGGTTTAGGGGTGAAGTCTGTGGTCAAGGAATGGGATGAAGCTAATTGGCCCCCATGAGACAGCCAATGCTTCCATCTTTAGACTTCTTATAAAAGGTTCTAAATAGGTGAGCCAGCCAGAGCCAGCCAGAGCCAGCACCCCCATAGTTAGGACTTTCCCTTTCTGCTCAACAATTGTTATCCCAACTAAGAGCCTGCAGGTGTGTGTGTGTGTGTGTGTGTGTGTGTGTGTGTGTGTGATGGATGTGGAGGTCAGAGGAAAACCTGCAGGTGTAGGGTCTCTCCTTTTGCCACATGGGTCCCAAGTGCCTTTACCCAGTGTGCCATCTCACCAGCTCCAGTTGTTTGTTAAATTCTCTGGCAGGTGAATGAATGTTAGGCCTCACTTTTGCCTTGATGGCTCTTGCCATTGGTGAAGCCCATGGAAGTCCCTCCCTGAGTATAGAACACTGACTTGTTCTCTGAGATCTGCTTTGATCTGAAGAAGGTTCCTGCTTCATCTCATTCTGGGAGAACAATTGTAGATTAATTAGAATTTATCCAGCTCTTTGCCTGCCGAAGCTCTAGCAGGATTTGGGGGTATATGGTGATAGGAGATTTCTATCAGACCTTTTAAAATAGCTTTGCCTTGCCTCCTTTGAAATAATGCTGCCTAGTAAAAGCAGGTGAGCTATAGATGTCATTTAAATGTCCTTGTAGCCTTTTTTTTTAAAATGAAGAGAATTGATACTAAGTTGAAAATTATATTTTAAACCCTATATATCCCCCAAATCACTGTTTCCATAACTAATGGAAAGCATTATTTTTTGTGTGTGCATGTAAGTACATGTTTGAATTGTGTTTGTGTTTGTGTGTGTATACATGTGTGTACATGTTTGTGGAGGTCACAGGTTGATGTCTAGTGTTCTTTCTCAATTTATTCTTCCACTTGTATTTTGAGGCAAGATCTCTCACTGAACCTAGAGATTACAGATCCAGCTAGACTGGATGGCCCCATGACCTTGGATTCTCCTGCCTCTGCCTCCTTGGCTCTGAGATGACAGGAACTGCTGTGCCTAGCTGTTACTGAGTACTTCAGATTGAACTCAGTCCCTTGTGCTTGCACGACAACACCTAACCAACCGCGTCACCCTCAACCCTGTTGGCAAGGTTGATGAGATACTTTTCATTCTCTTTTGGCACTAAGTCTTTTCAATCTTGTGTATCTTTTATACTGGAAATGCTTTCAAGGACACACACACACAAACACAAACACCAAGCTTTTATGCGAAATTCTTTATCCATATTTGTTTTGTAAAACTTATAATTAGAAATCTGGATTTGTATACTGTTGTAGTTCTAAACATACTTAAAAGTTTTTTTCTTTTTTAAATAACTATTTGGAGTGCTAGAAAAGAAGTTTGTTTCGTTTAATATTCCCATCTATATAATCACATTGGTGTATTGTTTAAGGAATTGATTTTACTTTGAAGCAGAAGGAAAAGTAGCCCTATCAAATGGAGCCATGCTTAGTGGAGAAGGGTTTCACACAGCTTTCCTTTGAAATTTTAAATTTAAGTTTAATGAACATTTACAGCTTTACTTACTTTAAAAAATTACAGTAGCCACAATTCAACTAATGAGTCACCCCATGGGGCTTCTTTCAAATCTTTTAAAGTACTGTTGAATCACAAAGATCACAGTATACAGGGGAACAATAGAGACTTGATCACAGCATCTCTCTTCATGACTGTCTTGCTGTATGTGTGTGTGTGTATGTGTGTGTCTGTGTGTGTCTGTGTGTACACATGTCAATGTGTCTATTATGTCTGTCTGTCTGTCTGTCTCTCTCTCTGTATGTGTGTGTGTCTGTGTGTACACATGTCAATGTGTCTATTATGTCTGTCTGTCTGTCTGTCTGTCTCTCTCTCTTTCTGTGTGTGTGTGTGTGTGTGTGTGTGTGTGTATCTTCCTTAACAGCTTTTTCTGAGTCTTCATCTGGCTTAATAACCATTGTTTGGCTTTTAATTGCTCTGGATTTTGTTGTTAGCCTTTCTCTTGCCATTTTCCACTTCACTTGTCATTCAGACTTTTGATTTCTCCTTTTACCTCTGGCTTTTCTAATGAACTTACTCAATGTCTGTATGTTTTTAATGTGCTCAAATATCAAATATCTTTGAATCCCCCACAATAGAAAGGGAAGACAGTTTAAACTTTTCACTTGGTCTAAAACAAAAGATTGACCCAAACAAGCAAACACTCATGGCTGCATTGATCCTCCTTTTCTTCCAGTTGCTGACTGACATAGGGCAAGCCCTGCCCTTGTTATTTAGCCTACAGAGGCCAGTGGGAACCTTGGGCTTTTGCTGGAGAGGATGCAGGTTGGGCACTTATTTTTGTTCTTTGACCCCAACAATCAGATTCTTGTTCAAGAATAAAAAGAACCCAAGTGGCTTCATCCTTCTTTGCTTCATCCTTTCTGCTTTAAATGGTCATCATTGTCATGGAGAGTAAGAAGAACACATCTCAGTCAAGGAGGTGAGATGTTTATGAAGCTGTAGAGTGCCATGATGGGGTGCTGGATGACATCACTGAATGAGGATGAAGGTGGGGGCATGTTTCTTAGTTTAACTAGGATCAAAAAAAGTGTGGCCTTGGCCAGGCTACTCTCCTTGCAAGCCTCTGCTTTCTTTTTCGTTGTTGAAGTCAACTATGCTCTGTGTGGTTTCTCTACTGGGTTGGCCCACCCATGACATTTCCACTACCAGGAAGCTGCCCAGATACAACTCCAAGAAGTTAAACCAAGCATTTGTATTAACAGTGATAGGGGAAGGGAGGAAGCAATGCATTCTCTTGTTTCATTTACAGTACATAAATAAGATAGATCCACAAGTACTTTCACGTGATCCATCAAAAGCCAAATTTGTATCCTCAACTAAACACCTACAGGTATCTGTGTCCTTCAGAATACCAATGCCTATATGACCCAGTGCTCTGAGCCTTCCACTAAAGCTGGTAGGAGATGATAAATTGAGGCCATGTGGCTCTTTTTGAGGAACATACTTCAATTTTATTCCTTTCACTGAGGGCTTGTCATGTTGTTTTCCCCAAGCCAGTATTTAAATTTTTGTTTTCCACCATGTGCCAAAGTAAAGATTTTATAAAGGTCAGTCATTCACTATGTGTGAGGGTAGGTTTGTTCTAGAAACACCACTTAATATGTTTGACCCAGAAGCTTGTGAGTATGCATATGTAAAATAGCTTAGGTCTATAGCTTGTCCTTCTGAAGCAGGTAAAGTCCAAGACTTTATTATGTTCTCAGATAAAAACATGGTGAATACGTGCTTGTGGCATTCAGATAATGGGGAAATGCACGAGGGACAGATAGAGATTGTGAGAGTGACATGTCGGGTTAGATGTTTGTGGCCACATAACCTGGATTATGGATGAAAAAAATGAGGTCATGGGATGGAGGTGACAAATGATGAAATCATAAAACAATATTCTAAAGAAGGGGAGCAGGAGGCCAGAGTGGTGTGCAGTTCACCCAGGCTACACTGAGAGTGAAAGGGTCAGCAGAAGGTTCAATGGGATTGTCCAAGATGGCGGGAGGAAGGAAGGGAACATTGCATTGAGGCCACATGATTAGAAAGTGCCCCCTTCCCCTCCAGTGTGGACTGCTACCTAACTAGCTAACAAAGGGAGGAGAGACAGAACCACAGAGAAGCCTGATCCAAAAGAACCTTGGTTGTTTCCAGAGAAAGACCGAGAAAGGACATTTGTGAATAGAGTTCTTTGTTTGTTTGATTTGTCTTCATTTTACATCCATATTTAATTTTACTTAGGATGTTAAACTTAGCCCTCAGAGGAAGAGTCTTTAGTGAAGACTGAAAGATGCCACACACAGTCTCTGAGAGTTTACAGCAAGGAGAGAAATAGCTGGGGTCAGAACCGCTTTCTTTCTCTCTGGAGGAGCCTCCTCTGCAAACTGCTTCTGCAAACAATACTTATACGTGTCCACTCCTCTCCAAGCTCAAGTACAGCCACCCTGTACACTTGAGTCAGCTCCCTCTGCAGGGCTCAGTCTGATTTTCATAACAATCAAATTATTATGCCTGTATAATGAAACAGAGACAAGAGAATCAGCAGGCTGTGCGCCTGTCCTTCCACGCCTTTTGGGAATCCACATTGTTTTGTTGTGTAATTTATCCCAGAAGTGTCCTAATGGTCCAAGATGGAAGTATTTTCATGCGGAGTCAGATTCTAATCCACTTCTGTGCTGTGGAACCATTGTCAGCCTAGAGGAGGCTTTGGGGGCACGGGGATGGGTACAGTATCGTTGAGAATGTTTTTGTTGATATCTGCTTCTAGATTCCAGTTGAACCTGTAACACTTGGTCATTTCTAGAGACCCAGGAAATGCTTATGGGGCTAGCTTATGTCCAGCACAACTTAGATTTTGTTTAGGATTTGTCTCTGAGATGATGATTCTGGGAAAAGTCAGATCTCTTTCAAGTCCTGGGCAGTCCACTACCAGGCATAGTAACAGATTGCCATTCTTGGTTCAAACCAAATTGTGTTATTAAATATTTACTGTTTTCTGAGTAAAATGGAACTGGAAAATTCTTCCAGGTAATGATCCTATTCCCCCACATTGATGTGAGTAGCAATTTTTGTTGTTGTTGTTTATTATTTCAGGAAGTCTTGTTAGAGCAGGTACAATCTGAGGTGTTTGAGACTAGAAGAGTATTTGGGGTGCTATACATCCTCAAGAAATAGAATCACTGTAGAGATGAAGGTGTTTTAAATTAACTTGGCTAAATACAGGAGGCACTGTTCTTCTTCACTGCTTTGGGTTGGCTGGATGGGTCAGTGGGTAAAATATCAGACAAGCCTGGTGACCTGAGTCCTTCCTCTGGGACCCATGGGAAGGTAGAAGAGAACTGACTGCACTAGGCTGTCCTTTGATGTCCACATGTGCTTTGTCATTTGTGTGTGTATCTCCTCTCTCTCTCTCTCTCTCTCTCTCTCTCTCTCTCTCTCACACACACACACACACACACACACACACACACACACACACATTCAGGGGCGACTTTCCCCAGGAGAATGGCATTTGTCCATTCTCTCTGCTTTCATGACCTAATTATCCTTTAAAGTCCCCATCTCTTCCCCTGTTGCCTTGGAGACCAAGTTTCCGACATATGAGCATTTTAGGAAAAATTCTCACTGCAGCACACCCCCTGTAGCACATCTCTATACTTCTCAAAAATTATGCAAGATCAAATTCTGCTCAAGATGTTTGACTTTAGTTCCCCTGGATGCTGCATTGTAGCTTCCCTCTCTGTTACATGGGGAAGGAATTTTTTTAGGCTTTTCATGATGATGATGATGATGATGATGATGATGCCACCACTGCTGGCTGCCAGTGGGGAAGGGAAAGAAGATGGCAACATACTTTATTGACCTTTGACTCTCTAGTGGGGAATGTGGTGGAAAGTGAATGAGAAAAACTTCTAGGAGTTTCTACAAGAGGTAGGAACAGTTAATACCAGGATGCAACAGTAGTGTGCTTGCCAGGCTAGATAGGATGCTGTGTGAAATCTGAATTTCAGATGGCCACTAAATACCTTCTTTTTAGTATGAAGGTGCCCCCCTCCCCTCAAATACTTGGACCATACTATGATAAGATTATTTGCTAAATATTGCTAAATCTAAAAATTAACGTAACTAGTTATTCTCCTCCTCTTTTTGAAGATTTTTCAGTTTTATGTGTATGAGTGATTTCCTGCATGTGTGTACCATGTGTGTGCCTAGTGCCCACACAGTCTGGCAGAAGGCACTGGGCTACCTGGATCTGGAGGTGCAGGTAGAAATGTAGAGCTGCCATGTAGGTACCAGGAACTGAACCTGGGTACTCTGCAAGAACAGCCAGTGCTCTTAACTGCTGGTCAGCCTCTCCAGTTCCCTCTTCCCCTGTCTCAATCAGACAACCTTAGTCAGAGGCTCTCTAAGCCCTTTCTTTCACGAGCCTGTGTCTGGCACCCCAAACCACAAGCACTGACAGTCCTTTGCTAACATGGAGTTGCCCAGTCTTCTGCCTTCATTTTCTTTTGTGTCCATTTTATGACCTCTGTGAATTCTCTCTTAAGTCACAAATTCTCCACTGTGTACACAGAGCTGGGATCTTGATATCTCTGTCTGTCTGTCTGTCTGTCCTCATATAGGAGCTTCTGACATCCTGGAGCCTTAAGTTACATGGTTAGTGGATATCATTGGCTCCACAGGAAAGAGCAGAGAGCAAGCCTAGCCGGACAGGGCAGAGGTGGCTGACAGTGGAAGGGTAGGAGAAAGCCCAAGTCAGAGAGGACTCAGCTGAGGCTGACACTCAGCTCTGTTCTGTGATGATCACAGCAGAAGTATGAGTCTCGTGGTGGCATCCTAGCCAAGGGCCAGAACATTTGGAAAGTGTGAGGCGTCCCCTCCCTGTTCTAAATGGACAGTCATCCCCCATCCAACAGTTGTTGATAAGATTTTTTTATCCTGTCCCTGAAGATGGATTTCAGAAACTCAGAATTTTATGAAGAAATTTTGTGTGGCTGTATTGCATTTGAAACTTAGCTTCCATCTAATTACATCATGGTGATTTAGAGGCCGCCTCTAGTGGAGGTTAACTCAACACAGCTATTCCTTTTTTGAAGGGAATAAACTTTAAATGTATGGAAGCTTCTCACTTCTTTTCCTGTTACTATAGCAGAGTACCCCCAGCTGGGTAACTTATGAAGAAATTAGGTTTATTTTGTCCTGTGGTACTAGAAAGTACAAGACCACAGGCCCAGTTCCTTCTCAGCTTCTGTTGCCCTGTGCTTCATCAGTTCATCCTAGAAGGAGTGGGGAGGCACTAAGACACGTGAGGAAAGGCAAAACCCGAGGGAACTGTCATCCCTTACCACAACCTGACCTAGCATGAACCCATCCGTCTTGTGAGAGCAAGCCCTCACTCACACTCCAGAGGTCTCAGGCTCACCTGTGAGGCTCTTCCTTCCACTCTACCACATCCACCTTGGGGACCAAGTTTAGCGTGTGTCTTGGTGGAGACAAACTGTAGCAAGAGCCAATCTGCGGAGATTCTGTTGTTTGTTTGCCCTTTATTTTCCTCCTTCCCCAACTCCGCTTTTCTCACTCCTCCTCCCTCCTTTCCCCTTCCCTCCCTTTCCCCACCTCTCCTCCCCTCCCCTCCCCTGGGACAATTGTTCCTTGCCTAGCATGTATCCTGGGGTTTGAATGCAAGATACATGCTAGGCAAGTGTTCTACCACCAGCTATATCTATCCTCAGCACAAGATTTTTTAAAAAATAAATAAAAATTCTCAAATGAAAGCATTTACCAGTTTGTAGTAGTAGTAGTAGTAGTAGTAGTAATAATAATAATAATAATAAATAATAATAATGACTTGTATTTGTTGAACAATTATGCCTGGTATTTTATACTGAGTGTATTTAGTCCTTTTAAATACCCCTTCAAAGGGGGCTATTTTGAATTACCCAGTTTGTGCAGTTTGTTATAATTGTGGAAATTGAGTTTTGCTGTTTCCTGGACAGTGAGCGTCTAGGTCATTGTTACAACACTCACATGCTCTTTTTTTTTTTAATGTTACAATCATCATTGGTGAGAAAGTAAAAGCACAGAGAGGTTAAATAACTTGTTCAGAGTTGCACAGCTCATGAGAGGCAGAGCAGAGATTCAAACTGAACACTGCAGCTCCAGAACCCTTGCTCTCCATGACAACACAACCTGTCCTTGTAACCAAGACAAAACCAGAAAAGAAATGAATTGTTAAGAGGAGAAAGCATGACGGAACACAGAACCGCAAAGTTCTCAGAGCTCAAAGCACCACATGCAAGCTGGGGTGTCTGATGCACTCCTGGGTAAGAGGGCATGCCTCCCGGGTCTTTAATCTCCTCCAGGCATCTTGACATTTATCACAATCAGTCTGCACCATCCAGAGGCTCCTGCTGAGCACCTGGCACCCAGGGCTCTTTCCTCATCCCCTCCCCAAGATGCACCAACCACGTCCCTTTTTCCTGTGCCTTTTAAACCCTCCCCACCCTACCCCCCTTTGGGACCTAACCAACCAACCAGTCTCATTTCCCCTCCAGACCCTCTCACATCCTTCTGAATTTGATGTGTCTAATTCACTGTGTCCTTTTGTCTGGAAGTGTGGAGCTCTAAGGCATTGCCTGCTTCTTCCCAGCTTGTAACAGAAGACTGTTCTCTCAGATAGACTGGGTGGGGGCCCAGAGGACTCTCTATACCATGGTCAGCCTTACTTTGCATGTTTGGATGGGGGTTCCCAGTGTACTGGAACTCTCTGTGTGTCCCAGGATGGCTTTGAACTTGTTGTCCTGCCTCAAACATTACATCCAACTTTGTATTTTCTCCTGGAGACTCAGCTAGGCTGGAAAACTCAGATTGACTTCACAAACTTTCCTGAGGCCTCTTCTTTGGGTATGTTGTTTTCTTGTGCCTTGAGCCCACAAGCAGTAACAGCTCTACCTCATTGCCAATCAATGGGCCCCTCATCTGCTCTTCTAGGTTCTTTTAATTCTTCATGAGTCTCCTGTACACCCTCTTTCACTAAACCTCCTGGAGTGTATCTTCTACACCCCAAGGTTTCTGCTTGACCAGCTCTTGCTCTCCTCCCTCCTCTCTCCCATTCTTTTCTTCTTCTTATCCTTGTTCTTCTCCTCCTCCTCCTGATCCTCTTCCTCCTCTGACAGGGTCTCACTGTATAGCTCTGGATGGCCTGACCTTGCTATGTAGACTAGGCTGGCCTCAAACTCACAGATATCCACCTGTCTTTGCCTCTTGAGTGCTGGGATTAAAGTTGTACACTACCATACCCAGCTTGCTTTGTTTCTTAAGAGCCTTGTAACTTGTTCTTTCTTGCTTGGCATCAGAAGATGGCACATAAAGCATCGTATGTGGGAAATAGTCTCTCAGAGGTAAGTCCTGATAGATATTGTCACCAAGGCTACCAGGGTCCTAGACAACTTGTTCACTGGGATGACCTAATTTGCCCATTGGTGCTCTGGAAGTCACCAGGAGAGACAGTTTAACTCTCAACAGCTTTATTTTGTTTTAATTTAATTTAATTTAATTTATGTACGAGTGTTTTGCCTGTGTGTTTGTCTGTGGACCACCTGCATGCCTGGTTCCTGTGGAAGTCGGGAGAGGATATGGGATCCCTTGGAACTGAACTGTGGACAGCTGTAAACTACCAAGTAGGTATTGAGAATCAAGTTTGGGTCCTCTGAGAAAACAAATTCTTTTAAGCACTGAGCCATCTCTCCAGTGCTCCCCTCAGCTTGTTTTAAGATTGTTTGTTGCAAAGAGAATTCAAAGGAGTGACGTTTGAGTCCTGAAGTCATCTTTAGTATGCACATCCCTTAGATTTTGGAACTCAAGTCTTTTCATAACAGGAATAAATGATAGGATATAGGAATCTGGAAGGGGCACCCTTTCTCCATATAAAATGATCTTTATGATATGAAAAGTTTCTTATCTCTCTCAAGTATTTCAAATCACTGGTTCTTAAAAGAGGTGATAAAGCTTAGAGTTCACATAGCATTGTTTTTCTAAAGGGTGACCAGGGAAGAAGAGGTGTAACTGTAGGGGAAGTGACAGGAAGATAGTAATACACAGAAGTTGATTTTATGTATGGTTTTTAAGAACATGAGGCTCTGCCTGCTTCTCTCATTTCCCTCTCCTCTTTTCAAGGTGTCTACAAGCATGAAGACAGCCTCAAAGTAAAGCACATTTAAAAACGTCTAGCTCGTGAGAAAGTTAACGGTCTCTTTATTTGTCCAATTTTGTTTCCTAGGGTGATTGAAAACTTACAGATTGATCTCTGGAGCATTTAACTACAGCAAAAGGTCAAGAAATATCAGGCATGTAGGGAGCGAGGTCTCTGTTGAGACTACTTACATCTTCTCTTCTTGAGAATGAGATGGAACATTCACCCATCGTTCATGGGTTCAGTCTGTCAACATCTATTAAGTACCTACATGTGGTAGAGAGTCTCCTGAATACTGAGATTTTAACTGGGGTCACAGACATTCATAGCACTCACAAATTCCAGTGGAAATAAAATATCACAAGTAAGCAAACAGTCAAAGGAATGACAGAGACCTAGAAAAAATAAGCCAGGACAGTTTATTTGAAGCAGATCAGAAACAAGTTGATGGGGAACCTGAGAGAATGTGGGAGGACCTGAATGGGTAGTTGAGGAATAAGCATCCCTGGTAGAGTGCAGAGCATACACTGAGGGTATTTGGATGTAGAAAAACTCCAGGGAGAATGGCGTGGCTATGGAAGGAGTACAGTGGATGAGGGAAAGAGGGATAGTGGAAATCTCTGGTGGGATAGCTAAAGTCAAGTTCATGTATCCTTATACAAAGGCCAGTCTTTGGATGTTTTCCAAGTGCTCTGGGAAAGCAATGGAAGGTTTGCATGTGGAGCTGATATCACAGGACGTGTACCCAAAAGGCCCACTCTTTATACCAGGAGAATTGTCTAAAGGGAGAAGGAAGGGAGGCTGCTATGCTTAACCAGATGAGGAATGATGGCAGTATGAACCATGTAATACTGGAGAAACTATAAAGTTGTTGGATCATGGATATATTTCCAGGGTTGTGCTGACAGGATTGGATGTGGGATGTGGACGAAGGGTTACTCTATGAGAGGTGAAGAATGAAGACATAGCTTTTTGAAGTTCAAATCTGAATGGTGAGTATATAGGAGCTGGGGGACCAGGAAACTTATCAGTGAGGAAAGGATGCAGAGGCTGGTCCAAGAACTGAGATGTCGGGCACCTCAATTTACAGTCCTAGAAATTTCAAGAATTTGAGAAGACTAAGAAGTATCCAGTGGTGTAGGAAGAAGGCTAAGGCATTAAGGATGCAGAAGCCAGGTGAAGGAAATTTTAAAAGAGTGATTGGGTGTTCCATGCTACTCCAAATTGAATAAGAGTCTGTCAGGTGAAAGTCAAGACCAGAAAATCAGCCCTGTTGTGAATATTCTCTTTATGACAGAAGAATAAATCCACAGTTTATCATTCCTCTGGTCCCCCCTTCAAATTTAGTTTATACTATACTCCAAATAGCACTTTCTATGTAGAACTATATTTCTGTGATGTTGATGAACCCCAAATCTACAGGTTCTGTTTATTGAACAGCTGGGTTCAAGTTACATCATGGTTTTAAGGAAATTATAAGAGAGCTAGGGGTTTATAACATACTAAGACAATGTGCATATGGTAATAACAGCACAAAGGGGGTGGAAAAATCAAGTATTATTGTTTAAAAAGTATTATGGTTTTTAATTCCACAAAATAAAGAAAAGAGGAAATCCTAAAACTATAAGTCTGTATTATATTTATCATGCATTTGCCTTTCTATGTTTTTTTCTTTATAGGGCTTCAAGTTATGATCAATAACAGTTCCATTATCCCAATCTTCCTTTCAGCCCAAAGGACTTTTATTATTTCTTGTAAGGCAGGCCTGATGTAATGAAATCTCCTCGTCTTTAATTATCTGGGAGTATCTTTATTTTGATTTCATTATTGAGAAATAGGTTGCTGGAATATGGAATTTTTATTAAGATTTTTTTCTCAGCAGTTTGAATAGTCATCCCACCGCCCCTGGCTTTCACTAATTTTAATAAGAAGTCCACTGATGTTCCTATGGTGAGCCATCTTTTCCCTCTCACTTTCAAGATTTTCTCTTTATCTTTGGCTTTCAACACAGCTATGACTGTGAGTGGTCATGTTTGAGTTCTTCCTGCTTTGTATCCACTGACTTTCTTGAATGTGTTTTCAGTATTTTTCATCAAATTTAGAATGCCTTTGGCTTTGGGGCATTTAGGTATTTATTATTATTTTTTGTCTTCTGGAGCTTCCATTATATACATGTCTAACAGTATGAATGACAATGGCCTCCATAGGCTCATATATTTGAATGTTTGATCTCCCCCCCCCCCCCCGCCCCGTTGTTGGAACTGTTTGGGAAGGATTAGGAGGTGTGGCCTTGTTGTATGTTGTATGCTCTGGTGGTTGGGTTTTGAGTTTTCAAGACCTCAAGCCATGCCATTCTTGGTTAGCTTTCTCTGCTTCCCACTTGGTGAATAAGGCATACACTCTAAGCTACAGCTCCAGAACCATTTATGCCTGACTGCCTGTTGCCATGTTCCCTACTATGATGGCCAGCCATGGACTCATCCTCCGAAACTGCAAACCCTAAACAAACTCTTTCTTCTATGAATTGCCTTAGTTGTGGTGTCTTCACAGTAATCAAGAGTGATTAAGACAATGACCCACTGGTTTCCCACGAGGAGATTTCATTACATCAGGCTTTCCTAATTTGTTTCTGTTCATTCTAGACTTTAGATGATTTCTGTCATTCTCATCTTCAAGTATTGGTGAGTCTCTCATTGTGTAGCCCAGGTTGGCTTTATGGCCTTCTCCCCTTAGCTCTTCAGTGCTGGATTTATAAGTATATATCCAGCTTTCAAATACATTTTTGAGCCCTTCCAGAGAATTAAAAAAAATTATCTTCTATCTCTAGAAACCTAATTTTAAAATATTTTATACTGCTATCTGATGAGTAACTGTCATACTTAGAAAACTCTTTAGACTTGGTTTCCTTTATAACAGTTGCTCGGAAGTCTCTGTGCTAATTCTAGTCTCTATGCTACCTCAAGAGACCCCTTATATTGATGATTTTCCCCCTAAGTCTGTGGCATATTTTCCAGTTTTATTTTCATTGTCTCACAAGTTTTGATGAAATACTTTGTAGCAACTCTGGGGTCTAACTTTTCACTAGCAATTATTGTTGCTTTTGTTTTGTTTTGTTTTGGTTTTGGTTTTTCAAGACAGGGTTTCTCTGTATAGCCCTGGCTGTCCTGGAACTCTAATAGTTTGTTTAGGCTAAGAAGTGACTCTGTTCCTCATAATATAAGTGCTAATATTTCCACTAACTTTTTTTAATGTTGCTTCTCATTTTAATGTTTAGTGTGGCTCTTGGGGTCGTCTCTAGGTGGCTTAGTGGTTAGTCACGGTGGGGTGAGGTCAATATTAATTGTGCTTAATTCTCGAAGAGGCAAATCTGCCCTTTGTTGAGATTAGATAAACTGGAGTATATATTCAAGTTCAATCAGTTCCCAATTTCTTCCCCATCATTTATTTTCCCTTGGGCCCTCTGTGTCTCCTTTGTGCATGTACAAGGCCTACCACTCAACCAAGGATGTGCAGAGAGCAAAGACTCTGTCTCTTCTGAGTGTATCTTGTACTGAACACAGTCTTTCGGACTCCTGGGGTTACATGGAGCATGTTTAGGTACACTGCAGATGTTGTATTTTCTGGATCTCTGTTACTTGTCTTCCATTTGGTTGCTTGCCTCGATCAAGATAACAGTCTTTGTATACTTTAGATATCCAACTTCTTTATATATTTGTTCCCAAGACCTTTGTGTGTGTGTGTGTGTGGTGTGTGTACATAAATGGATTTCCACTGTCTTCACAATCAAGTCTGCTCCTTTAGCAGAGCTAGTGCATCTTTGGATCATGAGGTGCAGAGAGACACATTTCCAGACTAGCTCTCAGCTTCCTGTTACTGTTCTTGGATAAATGTTTTTGATTTGTTGTATGTCTTCAGTTGATGCCTTATAGTATTATGTTGGCTGTTTTTGACAAATTTCCTCTCAAGTCATTGTCAGGAGAGCATTTGCTGAGCTGTTTACTGTTGGCCTGGAAATGGCCCTGCCTTTCTATGTTTGTGTCCCTTTGACTCAGATCTCCATCTTTCTCCTTTAGACACAGGAAGCAGGCAGGCTCCTTAGGCTCCATCTAGACCATGGCAAAATAAATGTCATGTAATCCTCTAGAAATAGCCATTTCGCTTAAAGAGTTGGACTGAAGACTTAAGTAGGCAATAAATAATATTAAACGGCATTATTTTCAAATTAAATAGTTAATAATAGACCATGAAATTTATAAAATACTTAATTTTAAAATAAATATTAAATCCTAACTCTTCAGAAACTTTCACACCTAAATGGTACCACATTGAGGTAGCCCTACAGATGTAACTTCATTCTTAGGAGAGACTTTCCATTGAACAATTACAGAAGTGTAGATACTAAGTCATACAGGGCTCTGCAGCTAATACATTAGGATGTGGGGTGGGGGTGGCACATCTCAAACTGAAAAAGTGCCTGGGAGCTGGGAACAAATGTGATTGCCATCATGACTTTCATAGTGAGGAGAGCTCCTGGCCTGTCCTAGGCTCTCTGCCAGGTTCTCCAATTCCTACCATACCCAGAGCAAACACAAGTGCTGGAGACGCAGGCTCAGTGCACAACCTGCCTTTCTACTCTTCTCTCTTCTGTCAACTTAACAGCAGAAATGGCCTGTTTTGAGCGGCAACCTTCACAGAATTTTAGCTCTTTAAACCTGGAAGAAACTGCAGTAGGGTTTTAGCCTCTGATTCCAACTGAAGGTATTGTTGTCTTTAGTCCCACATGCTGCAGAAGCTGGAGGAGAGCCTTGGAGACTTAGGCTGCGGGAACCTCAAGGGAGCTAGCTCCGAGTGCATCCATTTCCCTCCCCTACTGTACAGACAAAGGAACCATATCCAGCATAGGGGTTGTTCAAGGAGAGAGGGTAGTAATACCCAAACTGGAATCAGTTTGCAAGCCAAAGGCTGTTTTGTACCAACAACAGAGCTTCAAGCCACCTTAAAAACACACACGCAGAGGAAAACAAACAGTCTCACCTAGTGAATCCATTGGATTTGCATACTTCTCTTGGGGTTCAGCAAATGCCCACATGCTCAGGCTCTGGTTTTAAGTAGATACTGTAGAGAAATCAGGATCTGGTGCTCTCTTTCTCCCTCTGCTGGCTCTTGGTGCCGATTTTCTGAAACTGACACAGACATTTGGGCAAAGAAATGACTTCAAATAAAATGGAGGCATGCATGTGATTGCTTTAGAAATACTAGAGGAATCTATAGCTTTTTCTTCAAGAAGCAAAAATCAATCCAATGGGGGGAAAATATCCCTCCCTGTCTCTCTTGGTTTCTCTTGACTACACACAATGGCAAAGCAAAAAAAAAAAAAAGGAAAACTTGAAAAAAAAAAAGTTGACAGCATTTCTATGATTCAGCTAGCAATTTGCTGCGGTATCCAGGGAGACAGCTTCTCACATACATTAGCATAATGTGAAATGGCAGCTAGAACTGGAATTTACTGTCTAAGCAACTCAGCCTGAACAGCCGTGGACGACAATGCAATTTAAAGGAAATCCAAATATTAGGCTTAAGTGACTGATATATCCCTGAAACTTCTTCATTTTCAGCATATGTGGTCCAGTGTGTTCCCTCCATCCTATTTGGCATTCTTGGACAGTTGTTTGGGATGCAAGGTTAACAAAGAAAGATGTGTGGCTAGTTCAGATTTAATACAGCATCCAGCCAGCATCGGTTCACACTGCTCATTGCCACCTAAATACATTTTCTTTTCTTCATGATTTTTTTTGGGGGGGGATTTCTGTTTTCATTGGTACTCAAATGCTGATGTTTGTTCTTCCTGTCCCCCTCCCCCCGGTTTTGACTTAAGAATGTATCTCTTGGCTTTCTAGTTATTGGTAACATGGAACCACTGCAAATAGTAGGAGAAAGGGTTGAAAGGGAGTTCTCTCTCTCTCTCTCTCTCTGTGTGTGTGTGTGTATGTGTGTTTAGAGGGGGCTGATGATCCTGGGGAAGAATGTCCTCAAAGGAACACAATTCCAGAAGAACCTGGACACTATCATGGCCTTCTTACTGACCTTTGGCTCCTCTTTTCCCTTGTCCTCCTGTCTGCATAATGGTATTCCTTGGATTGAGGTTCAGGCTAAGTAGAATGGGACTATCACGTTGTCCAGGCAAGTGAGACCCATGGACATACTAGCAGTTTCCCAGGAACAGTTTCCCACATGATAGCCCTTCTTCTCTACTACCCTGTGATTATGGAAGGCTTAAAAACGCCTGAGTGACCTGGAGGCAGGGCCTGCCCTGTGTTACCTTTAGAGGTGGAAGGATATTGAAAAGCTGGGGTGAGGGAAGTTCCATCTGAAAACATTCATTCGTAGTGCCAGCTGTTGCGGCACCACTAAGACGAGTGGGTGTAGGGGAATGTTTAGGCTTTAGGGTTCACCTGTGATGGCAGGACATGAGCCAAGGATGTGGTAATTCAGGCTCCCGGACACTTAGTGCATAATGGAGACCATCAGCAGGGTCTCTCAGTGGCTTCTGTAGTGCGAGAGGAACAGACCCCAGCCTGCCTTGATTTCTGACAGCAGCAGCAAGATCAAGCCTCCCCAGGAACCACTATTATTTTCCATAATTCCCTTGAAAGGCTCACAGCATGACTTAAGTCTAATATACTCATGGTTTTAGTTTATTACAGCTGAAGAATATAGAAAAAAACTCTCCCCAGGTGTGAGATACATAGAGAAGAGCTCAGGAGATTCTAAATTCGGAGCCTCTAGGAGCCTTTAGTTTCTTCCCTTTTGGAGGAATAGAAAGTCACCCTGTCACAGCATCAGTATACCATGACATACATAGAGAGTAATGCCAACAAGAGAGGCCTGCATGTCCCTTGGTGTCTTTTTTTCCCTTTTGTGTCAGGAGAGGGACTCTGTCCTATAGGCAAGCTTTATCCTAGTCTCTAGTCCCTTTAGAGGTTGATCTGACAGGACAATATCTAAAGTTCCGACTCCAAATCAAAGGGTATGACCCAAGGTCCTCAGAATGCAGAGGCATTCCCATGAAGGGTCTCCTTCTCGGGCATAGATGTGTCCTCTCATCCTGGGAGAAGTTGATTCTCTATCACACAGCTTCTCTCTGATTGTCTGTGGCTTCTTTGAGACTCCTTTGCCAACTGCAGACATCTTCAGTTAAGCTGAGGTGTTCTGGAGCTGTGTGTGAGACAGTTGGTTATGGCGGAGGTGAGAGAACCACAATGGGGGAGGTGGGGGGAAAAGCTGTAGTTGGCAAAGGAAGGGGGCCTTCTGTGAGGAAGTACACTTGAGGATTGTGGATGAGTAGAGCAGGAGGCACGAAAGCCAGTAGGTTTATGGGTAAATGAAGTAGTATTTTAGGCTGTGATTTTATCCTTTCATTTTGTCTGTCAGGTGGGTGTTAAACCAAGGATAAATATCTCCTAACCTTCAAGACTGAGAGCTGGTTTTGCCAAAAAGGCAGGGTATGTTAGATTAGAAATAACTTTCTCTGAAGCCAATAAAGGGTTTTTTTTTTCTTTTGCATATATTCATTTAGGCATTACAGTTATCAAAGGACACAGGATGAAGTGGATTATGTTTTTGAACATATCAATAGTAATGGTTATTATAATCTTAAATAATAGACTGCTGTCTGTAGAGTCCTTCCCTGTGCCAGGCGGTCTTGAATTATTCACCACCACCATCACATTTAATTGTATGAATATCACTAATGGGGTTGGTACTCTTAGCTGAACTCTATACAGCGAAAGATTTTAGCTTTAGATCAGGCCAACAAAACCCCAAAGGATTGCAGATAGCAAAACCAGGATTCACACCTAGGCCTCCCTGACTTCAGTATCTTTTCAAATCTGCTTCCAGTCACCATGATGGACACAATGGTAAACCTGAACCTCTGATATGTTATTTGGATATTTCCTTTGTTATTTAAAAGGTGACTTTAAAAAGTTGTCCTTGGCGTCAGCCAGCATCTTCAAGGCACAGGCCTTGAAGTAGGCAACCTGTTGATGTCCTGACGTGAAGGAAGCATCAAGCTAAGAGCCAAGCTCATATGCAGAGCTGCTTGGAGCAGTTACAGAGCCCATGGCTGGGCCTTCTGTGCCTCAGGCTTTGCTGGCACTCCCACTACACTCTAGCTTTGGCATTTGGGATATTCTTATATTTAATTCATGGTGTATTGCTGACTGGATCAAGCTTCTCCATGGGGCCTGCTCATGATCTGAGCCCCTATTTCCCACCCTGTATTGGGAATGAAAGAGGTGCCAGACTGACTACCATCTCCCCTTCAGATCTAGCCAGCTTCCAGACTTAGCAACTACTTAGCAAGGATTCTCCACACTCACCCTGAAAACCAATGCTGTCCCGTATAAGGAAGTACAATGCATTTATCCCATTTCTATCCAGTCTCCCAAGCTTCTCTGTTTATATGGAGCAGCAGAATTAAATGGCTTGTCTTTCTCATTTGTGACCAATGTGAAACACAGCAACTGACTAGACATTTATGGCATTCCTAGACAGATTCCTTTAGATATAGATGACTTTACACCTTTTGCTTAGAGTGGGCTGGTGCTTGACATTCTGTGAATCATGTAGCCTTAGAGTCTATGGGAGTAAAGACATCAAGAAGCCCTTGCTTCAGTCTCCTCTATCTGTAGGAACAGCTTGGGCAGCGCCTGCTTCCAGCCCAGATACACTCATGTCAGCCCATAGATCCAGGAACACCAGATTCAACCCCTATGCTCTGGTTGTTAGGATACAGGCTTAGAAAGAGATTTTTTTCTCTCCTGAGCCTAAAGACTCATGTAGTGTGGCAACAGTACCACTTATCCATCTTTTAACATCACTGTTGTTTGTCAAGTGTCCTCAGGAATTGCTCTACTACTCTGAACAATTTTTTGGGTTGAGATTGTTGCCAAACTCAGTTGAAGTTTCATTTCTAGTCAAAATATGGGATTTTTTCAAAAACACTGCACGATTCAAGTTGAAGCTTAATCAAAACGGTGCAAATGAGGATAAATTCTCTTGACAAGCCTTCTAGAAACCAAAGCCAGAGCTCTTGTTGCCTGTGATGCTGATGCTACCATGTCCTTGGTAAGAATGTCTCATGTTAGAACAGAAGGTTCTGGAGCTGGGGAGATGGTTCAGTGGTCAGAGCACCGACAGCTAACAGTAGACCCGTGTTCAATTCACTGCACCCCTGTGACAGCTACAAGTGGAGTTACAAGTGTCTGTACCTCCAGTTCCAGTGAATATATTGTACTCCTCTGGCCTCTACAAACACTGCATGCAGGGCCTTCATAGACATGAAAAACACCTATGCACATAAAATCATTTATAAAGGCAGAAAAGGTACCATGTGTTGGTTTCTCAGCCTTGTTAACCATGTGAGCTGAGCTTCCCCAGATTGCCCTTTAGTCCCCAGCCCCATGTCTCCTTGAGGCTCCTAGTTCTTCCAGGCATTTTTGCTATACTATCTTCTACATGGTAGATATCTGTTCCAGCTACCAGGTAGCCACACCACAGGAGTCTTTGTTCCCTAAGGCTCTGGTGTGGATTGAACATGAAATGTAGCCCACAGGCTCAGATTTTTAATGCTCGGGATCCTGTGAGTGGTGTTATTTTCAGATGCTTTAAGAGGACCTAGCAGGAACAATTAGGCCACTGAAGGGAGGGGAGGGGAAGGGAGGGAAAGGGAAGAGGAGGAGAGGGTCTTTATGAGTATATTATCCATGGCTTCTGGTTGTCTCAATTCCTGCTTTCTGACCTTCCATGATACAAACCATCATGGGCTGAACATTTGAAGCCATGAACTAAAATATATTTTTCTTCTTTAAGTTGTTTCTGCAAGGTATTTTGGATATGGAAGCTATAAAAGTAGTTGATATTAGTTCTAAGCCAGACATTTTAGCTACAAGCCCTGGAAGTGTTTTTCTGTGAAGGGATAGTGGATTGTGTCCTCAGTTTGTCCATTGTACCTAGCTTCAGAACCCTTCCCACAGTGGCTTCTGGAGAACAGTGGGTGCTTCCCAGACTACTAGGGTCTCTCCATATCTTTGCTAAGAAGTTGGGGCTACAAGGGAACGCTGCCTAGACATTTCTCTATTTTCCCACCTTCTAGTGACTTTGGTTTTTGTTTGTTTGTTTGTTTGTTTTTTTCCCTCTAACAACAGTGGTTCCTAGATCAGGGTTGAGTTGGGATCCTAGGGCGTCTTCCCTAAGCCATTCCCTGAGTTGGCTTCCTGCTAATATTGCCCTGCTCACTTAGATCTGGAAGTCAGTAGAATCTTTAGCAACACTCACTGTGAGTTGAGGCCCTGTGTTTAGGATAAGCCTGCCAATGTAGACTGTGACCTTTTCCCCATCTCTCCTGTACATTCGTTTTCATGACAGGTACCATGGTTCTTAATGGCCCATTTCCTCTAACAGGCCATAAGTTGTTGCTGTAAAACAAGACTCTGTGCCATTGACCATGTCTCTAGCTCGAGCTCACCCTCAAGGGCTGCATGTGCTCCTCACAGTCCCGCAAAGGGAACAATAGTTAACTTCTACTAAGGGCTTATGGGTAGTTCCAAGCATGGTGCTAAGTGCCTCTCCAGCCTTATTTCTTTGAGCAATATTGTTAGTGAGACTCCTCTGGCATCTAACTTTCACAGTGACAAAAATGGAGAGAGGTCAAGTATTTTGACCAAGGTTATACAGCTTGGAAGTATGATAGCTTGATTCTGCTACCTCGCCATGTAAGCTGTTCCACACCGTCAAGCCCTTGCACACGTTGTCTCCTTGCTTGAGACTCCTCTCTATGCTTCGCTGTTCAACAGAAATTCTCTCATTCTGTGCATATCTTATAAGAGGACTCCGCTATTTTCTTTTTAGCTTGTGTAGCTCTGTGTATGACCTGTTCACTACCTCGTGCTTTAGCTGATTTTCATATTTTTCTTCCCTAGACAGATGGCATATTTGCACCATACAATTCTTGATGACTTTTGAATCTTCTTCAGTGATTATCATACCTTCCCAGTTAATATATGCTCATTGAATCTTGGCTGTCGATGTTGTTAGTATTGATAATGTTGATACTTATAGCATTACTAAAAAGGGCAGGGATGCACCTTTCCAAACTGTTAATATACAAAGCAATGTGTGGGTTGTACTAACATAATTTGCTTTTGCAATCCTTCCTTATTCAATAGGAAACTTAGTAACAAAAAAGAAGGAATGCTATGTGATTATTTCTATGACTGATAAATTAGAAAGAAGAAAAATGGATTCTGTAGATGTTAAGTTTATGAAAAACACCCATTGCCTTTTCTGGTGTTTTATGGGAAAAACAGGCCCCATTCTGAAATGTAACCTTTGGATACTTCACCAGAAGCCACAGGGGTTCCCAGTGTTGAGGGGACATCAGTAGGTATCCCTCTTCTGCTCCAACGCCAATAATTCTGAGAGCACATCTCCACCTCCAACCAGTGCTTCCTCTTACCACCTTCCCTGAGCCACAACGGTACCTTTCTTCCTTTTTGGCTTCAAACGTCATTTTTACAATTAACAGTTATATTTCAGCCATTAGGGAAAACAGTAGAAAGCTTCCTCAAAAAGCTAAAAAGCCAGAACCACCATGTGACTTAGCAATCCCCTCTGGGTATAGATCTAAAGGGAGTGAAATTTGTGTTTCAATCGTTATCTGCACTCCCATGTTCATCACAGCCAAAATATGAAAGCAGGGTGTGCAATAAAAGTGAACTTATAAGGCAGATGTATTTTCTTAAAAAGAAAAAAAAAAAGGATATATAAAGAGAAAGTATGGAGCAATATTGAGCCACAAAAAGAAAACTGCTATTTACAACATGAGTGAACTGGTAAGTCATGGTGCAAAATGAATCATGCTATCAAAGAAAGGTGAATTCTATATTGTTTGGGTTAGAACTTTCAAAGACCCATGTATGTGTTGGTCAGCAGTCCGAGACCCTACTGGGAAATGGGAAAACATTTAGAAGGTGGGGCTAGGAAGACAAGTCAATGGAATCCTTTGAAGGTGGTGTTGGGACCCTGACCTCTTCCTGATCCTTTCTTAGCTTCCTGGACTCCATTAGACAAGCAATCCTTTGCCATGAATTCCTGGCTGTGGGATGTCATTTTACCAGAGGCTTTTAAGCATGACTGGACCAACTGTCAGTAGACCGAAGTCCCTGAAATTTTGAACCCAGATAAATTGTCCTTTATTTTTAAACTTGAAATTTGTCACACAAATGTCCCAGGAATGGAATGTTGACTTGGGCATGTATGATCTAATCTACATGTGGAATTAAGAAAAAAAAAAAGACTCCTGAAAGTGGAGGGTAGACTCATGGTTGCCAGAGGCTCTGGGCTGGGATGAATGTAGAGACATGGATTCAAAGCTACAGCCTTTCATTATAAGATGGACAAGTTTGGGAGTGCATGAGTGGTGATAGATATTTTAATTAATTTGATAGCGATCCTCATTACACAGTGTACATATTTACCATATCTTAATATCACACAACTTGAATGAACTCAATATTTGTTAATTAAATATAAAACTACTACACAAACAACACTTCCCCCAAACCCTTGGCTTCTTGGGCTATAATAGGTAATATTGAGGCATTTAAAAAGTTACATTAAGGTAGAAATGAGACACTGACCTAAGACATCATTCAAGACCCCAAACAGGGCATTCTACAAATAATAGTACAGTAATTGTTATAAACCATCTAAAGAGATACAATTTCAGTAAATTGAGCAGTAATTATGACTACAGAGAGCATATGTTTTTACTCTCTCATTAGTTCCAATTATAAGCATGCTAACAGTATTGCCCAAATTGTCCTTGTCCAGTGTTATTCTAGGGATCCCAAAGCACCCCAAGAAGACGTTCTCCCCAACAAAGGGAACTTAAAATCAGCAAGTATGTAAGTAAAGGCAGGGATGAAATTTTTACTAATTTGCATAATGAGGCATCCGGGTTACTTTCCTGTAGTGGAATGCTGAGTACCATGGAGGGCCCCTCAGTGATATGCAGGAGGTTCAGATAAAGGGTGCTGTCTACCCTCTCTGGTGAAATAGAACCTGTGAGAATCTTTTGAGCCTTATAAAGGAAGGTGGGGTGATACCTTCAGCCCCCACAAGAGGGTGTTCAAGTTGGATTTGCCAAATAGTGTAGATAGGACCCACCTTTGAATGATTCAATGTGATTTGTTCTCAGCTTGGTGACTGTGCAGAGTCATACCACATAACTATTCTGTTTATCACATGCATCACAGTATTCAATAAATTGCATCAACTATTCAACACTTCGTTATAAAATAGACCCCGTGTTAGATGATTGCTTGTGGGCTAACAGGCTCTGAACACTTAAAATGTTCCAGGTTAAACTGTGATGTTTAGTGGCCTAGGTATTTAAATGCATTTTCGACTTAGAATATCTTCAATGTAAAACAAAGTGTTTGGAATTGATACATTGTGAGTTGAGACACATTTGTAGCTGTGAGCCTCTCTGCTGAGCTTAATTTTCTTTGCCTATGACGTGAATAACACTGTCAAGGTCTCTTCTAGATATATAGTTTCTTCATTATAAGGTTCATGGGAAAACCATGCTATATAAAACCCAGGCAGAGCACTTCTTATATAGTTGTGTGTTGTATAGAGTTCATTGTCATTCAGTCAATGGCTAAGTGCTCCTGAGTACCATGGGCTCATGTGTGCCAGAACATTGCTGCAGGGAACATCTTTGATGGTCAGAGCCTTCTCTTTCTACAATGGACAGCTGAATGTTCACCAATCAAACCCCATTTCAAAGACACTAAGATGGTCCTTTATAGAAATATGCTCCCTGACAAATCTTTTGAGAAAGATTCCTATTTTGAAGTAATCAATGATTCTTTGTCTGTTTTGATTGCATGAATATTCCCTGAGGGACTCTGGATATTGTCTTATATGTGGAGTGTGCAGACTCATGGAAGCAGGCCAGTGTGAAGAGGCAGATGTTATGAGGAAAGGTTACACAGGGAGGTCAGAGGTTGCCTTGTGGACATTTAATAAACTTTATGGAGACAAGTAAGACTTAGGGCTTTGATTTGTGGGCAGGAAAGACAGTGGGTGCAAGTCTTCAGGCAGTGGCCCTGGGAATATTGCCATGAATCTTTAGTAGTTGCATGCCCCGAGCAAGGGGATATTAGGATTAAAAAAAAAAAAAAAAAAAGCTGGATGACCCAACACATGCTTATTAAGTATGCATGGAAATATATGTCGCTAACCATTTACATTGATTTTTAATGCAAAAATCTGTACTATGTAATCTTAAACACCTTATAATAGGCTTGGAAAGACAAGGTACGAAGATAGGATGATTCAGGTAAGAGAAGAAATGGGCTGGAAAGAAGAGACTGACTTTTTAGGCTAACAATATATAATAAGATAGAACTAAGATACCAGAGAGTTGTTCTTAGATGTAAGGGACCAATCAACAGACCGAGAGTTTGGAACACCTAAGAACTTCCCTGACTTCCAGCTCATAGAATTTGGCAGTGTTAAATGACTTCCTCCAAACAAACACAAGCAATTTCAAGCTTCAGGATGAAGGCTGGGTAGCCAGGGCATGTCAAAGGGGCCTTGGCATCTGGTTGGCACACAATTCTGAGTGTGACACTCTGGAAGGCACTTTAAAAGACCTCAGGACCTCTCAAGAGGCATGACCAGGGAAGTGCAGAATCTGAAAAACAATGTGGAACAAAGAACTGTTCATCCTCCGAGGTCGCTCAAGTGCTGTGAAGCATGGGTACTGGGAAGTATGTTGGGGATTTAAATGCTTGATGTCCTTGTAGAAACCTAATGAACAATCCAGTGAGCCCAGAGAATTTGGGAACAGTCACATAGCTGGAAAGGGCTGGAAATTGGACACCAACAAGAGGCCGGATGAGGGATGGACCCTGTCCAAGTTTCATTTCTGTTGCTGTGATGAATTACCCTGACAAGAAGCAACGTAGGAGAGAAAGGGTTTGGTTTATAGTTAAAGGTTTATAGTCCACCAGACAAAGAGAGTCACAGTAGCAGGAGCCTGAAGTAGCTACTCATATCCATAATCATTAGCAGAGAGAAATGGATGCATGCAAGCTTATTTGCTTGTTTGCGCTTAGCTCAGTTTTTCTATTCTCACCCAGTTTAGGACTGCCTGCTTAGGACTTGGTGCTACCTACTGTGGATGGCGTCTTCCGTATCAGTTAACATAATCAAGACAACTCCACACTGGGCAGCTCAATGTAGAAAATACCTGATTGAGACTGTCTTCCCTGTGCTTCTAAGTTATGTTAAGTATATTAAAGCCAACCATCACAGGCCCTCAAGGAGGAAAACTCTTTATGACTGCTAGACCGAGAGTGATCCAAAATGTTATCTTCCTCATCTATATAACAGACTTTGATGAGAATGAAATAAAACCAGATGCAAGTAAACTTATGGGCATGTCATGGCCTTGTAGATTGTGATAACACCATTGTAGGCTGGGCTCCTGTCTCAGCCCGAGAATATCTAAAGTGTGAGTATCTCAGAACTGTTCCTTGACAGCTAAAGTTCCCTATGCCCTCTCCCACCCTAGGAATTCTAGAACATCCCAGGAAGCTCCCATCTAAGTGGAAAGCCACTTGTCTGTTGTGAGGCATGTTGAACATGGCTTGTGAAGAAATTTCCCTTGGTCCAAACCAAAAGAGGTGAAAGCAAAGCAGGAGGGGAATTGGAAACAGTAGCCTAGAACCCTTCATTCTGTGATCGTATCTTTCAGGTGGCTTCCGATTTTCTTCTTTATGAGGATGCTCAGTAATGGTGGGGCGGTGATGGGTTGAACTGTATTTTTTTTTAAACTGTGTCACTCATGGGAGGAGTGGCTAGCTGTCTTCTGTCAGAATTTGAAGGCCTGTGCAAACTTAGAACTTGGAAAACAATGTCAGATTCCTTTTCTGACCGAAAGGCTGCTATAGATTGTAAACGGGAGCCTAAGGAGTATATCTTAGGAGAATACCATGGGGAGTCAGGAGGGAACTGGCCACTTTCCTCCTGTGTAGATGGAAATGCCCTGACAAAGGCAGTGTCTGACAAGCTCTAGGGAAGGGGAGGCTGCACTGGGCCTCACTGCAGTACTGCATTGTTAGTGTACCCACAATCCATCTCCCAGCTGAAAATCTCCCAGGCTGCTTCTGAGGAAGCCAGCTGTGAGTAAGTAGTATGGTGTCTCTTCCTGAATAGCCATTTCTGAAGCCTCTGGGGCCTTCCCATGCAACCTTGATGGCTTTGCTCTCATCTCTCATCCGATTCCTTTCTCGGATGCTCAAAGCCAAAACCTTCAGATAGACTCCATGCTCACTTAGGTCAGGCCCTGACCTAATGTCCAAGGCCCTCAGTTGTATGTGGCAGAGACTCAACTTGGGAGAACTTGGTTTTCACAAGCTCATTTCAGGAGGCGGGGCTGGGGCCTGCTCTCCACTTTGCCATAGTCTTTCCATCCTAGGGGGTAGGTTCTGATTACCAATAATCCTCCTTCCTTTTACATCCTTGCCGGCATTCAGAGGAGACAGTGCTGGTTGGCCTTTCAGATGTGTGCTGTCTGTTTGTAAGCCCACAAGGAAGAGGTCAACGCCCTTCTAAGAACAAGGAAGGCAAGCAATGGATGCCAGCATTCCAGCTTGGAGCTGGTCTCTGTCTGTTGCTCCATTAATACTGTGGACTCCCTACTGGCTCAGGCCAGTAATTAAAGCATGACTTTATTTCATTAATGAGTTGAAAGAAACAAGCCGGGCTCTTGCTGACACAAACAGGTCAGGGGCGGCCTGTGCCCCTGGGCACCACAGTGCTCCATTTCCTAGGCGGGTTTTCCTGAGCCAAGAGTCTCTTTCCCCCAGTCATGCACTCAAAGGGCACTTCTTTCTTTCAGGCCCTGGGGGTCTGGATGGGACCTGGATTTTGCATTTGCACACCAGTCCCTTGGGCCTCAGGTGACTCACAGTTCATCAGCTGGCTGCCCTGGGGCAAAGTACATCCGCTTGGTGTTTTCTGCTCTCCTGCCCAGCAGTCTCATCTCCCACCCCCCCTGCCCCGCCCCCACAACCTCCCTTCAGACTGCACATCTTGAAAAGGAACAGTTAAATGTACAAAGTGAACTATTTCAGGGCACGGAGGAGTGAATGCTTTTGCTTAGGGAAGCACAATCCTTTGATGATGGAGCCCCTGTTTTGTTCGCTCTCCACCTTCTCCCGGGAAAGGGAAAGGGATACTGCGGTTTGTCAAAGCTCTGTGTATGGCTCCCTCACCCCAACCCCTCCCCACCAGATTCAAGGCGCACTGTTACTGCAGGAGCCTGTGATAACTCCAGCTATTAGTATTACTTTATTTTAAGTCTCGGGTTTAAAATAGCTGCAGGGCTGCACCTGGAATAAAAATGAATTAAAAAGAAAATCACGGAGTGGAATTTAAATAGCGCCTCAGGGACAGGCTTGTTCTTCTGATGCCATCAGTGAGACCCACAGGTTCTCTCGCTTCCTGAAAGCCTCGCAGAGTGCCACTCACGTGAGCAGACACGTGTTTTGCCATCTTTTCTTCTCCAGGGCTTAAAAATATCTTAAGGAAGGAATACTTGTCGATCTTCTCTAATCGTCATTTATCAAGTCTGTGGTTGAATATGGAGCAGCTAACAAGCCCCAGCTACCTTCAAGGGGCCCAGAACTTCAATGCTTGATGGCGGACCACAAAGTGTAGTGGGGTGTGGTCCCCATGCCCAAGAGCACAAATGCCCCCCCGGAGATGTAATGGATCCCTCGATGGCTTCCATGACCGCTGTGTGCTTGGGAATGACTCTGGAGTTGAGGCTTCGACAATGGGTCTGAATTCTTCAGCAGGTAAAGGGACCATTAGTGCTCATGGCAAAGGAAACTGCGCATGCACAAATTCAGGCACGCTGAATGAGAGCGTGAGATAGTCATAGAAAATGGAGTGGGGAAACCTGGTGCGGGTAAATCAAGAGTAGAGTTGGGTATGCATGGCACTGTCTCAGAGTTCAGTCAGTGAAAACACACAGGATGTTAGGGGTTAGGGCAGTGGGACGGGTTTTGCTTTCTTAAAATGACCCTTTTGCTGTTGGAATAAAAAGTGCATTGGAAGAGGCTTAGTGTTGATAAGGGGACCTGTTTGTGATGACGGCAATGCTGGGGAGGCAGGGGCGACTGGGTGTGAAGAACTGTCAGAAGAGTTCTTTAAGCTGGATTTAGTGGCATACATCTACCACTCCAACACTGTGAAGGCAGAAAAGGCTGAATTGTGAGTTCAAGGCCAGTCTGAGTTACAGAGTAAGACCTTATCATAAGGAAAATGGAGGTATTTAGAAGTACAAGAAAACATGGGACATGGTGGTCGACTACGGTAGAGTGGCCAGAGAAACACCAGAACGTTTAAAGGAGACTGTTGGATATCTTAAAAGTAACTCCCTAGGTGTGCTAATTATGAGGCCCTTTCAGCCTCACCCTTAAACTGAATAATTTTAAAAGTTCCTCCATGGATGGGAGGCTCGGATGGCTTTGGTTGACGAGAGCAAGGCAAGGAAGGAGCTGAAGTCTCATTCAACCGTGAAGAGCAAATTGTAAAATTAAACAACTTGTCTGTAGTGCTCGGGGGCTCTACTTTTTTATCCACTTTGCCCATTACTTTCACCCCCACATTCCTGAAGGTAAAAGACAACTCCTAAGATGCAATGGCTGATAAATCTGGAAGAGAGGAGAATAATTAGGGAATTTGTTAATTATTACCCCATTAGCAATTCTGTTACAGAGTCCAAATGGTAGTTTACAACACCAATTTAGGCCTTATCGGATAAGAGGTATTGACTCAGTATGAGTCCCTGGAGAGACATGCTAGTGAAATTCAAACTTACTTGTGAATGTAAACCCAAAGGCATATAGAATTGTAATCAAGGCATAGCCTAGTATGTGAAGTCAGTGGAAGTTTGACAATGTGGGAAGAGTAGACAGCAGATTTTCGGATCATCTTAGAGTTTGTTCTTCCTCCCACCTGCACAGAGATGAAGAAGGACGTAAAACATCACTCTCTCTCTTTTTTTTAAATTTAGTTTATGTATATGGGTATACTGTCAATGTCTTCAGACACATCAGAAGAGGGCATCAGATCCCATTACAGATAGTTGTGAGCCACTATGTGGTTGCTGGGAATTGAACTCGGGACCTCTGGAAGAGCAGCTGGTGTTCTTAACCGCTGAGCCATCTCTCCAGCCCCAAATAACATCATTCTAATTACAGGTGTGGAGTATTGCACACTTGGATGGCACCTGACCCTGTGGTATGTATACTCCAAGAATGAGCTCATTCAACCCTTACAGTTTACAAGGGAGGGGCTGTCAGTGTGCTTGTTTTGGTACTAAGGAGCATGGAGCCTAACTGGTCACCAAACTGGTTCAAGGATGACAACTGGGCATGGGCAGAGTTGGCATGACCCAAGATCCAGGCTTGGGCTTAGTTCATTCCTGAGTGCCTTGGCCATTAGCTGGTTACCAGCAAGAGGCAGATAATACTTTAACCATACCTCGCAGATGCTCTTCAGCTATAAAAGTAAACCAATTGATTGCTCGTGTGTGCTTTCTTTGCCCCTGTCTTCACCACTCCAGACAATGTGCTCTAGGCAGGATGAGAGCTGGCTGCTTGGCCCTTTGCCATACACCAGTGGTATATGGAACTCACAACTCAGATTTCCCTCTCTAAGTTTCCCACCCTGCTTCTTGTAGTGAGGGGGTGCACTTTCTCTTGGATACATTCTATATTGCTATTTGTTTTTCTTCTGGCTGACATACATATATATATCCAGCTCATAGAATTTGGCAGTGTTAAATGACTTCCTCCAAACAAACACAAGCAATTTCAAGCTTCAGGATGAAGGCTGGGTAGCCAGGGCATGTCAAAGGGGCTTTGGCATCTGGTTGGCACACAATTCTGAGTGTGACACTCTGGAAGGCACTTTAAAAGACCTCAGGACCTCTCAAGAGGCATGACCAGGGAAGTGCAGAATCTGAAAAACAATGTGGAACAAAGAACTGTTCATCCTCCGAGGTCGCTCAAGTGCTATGAAGCATGGGTACTGGGAAGTATGTTGGGGATTTAAATGCTTGATGTCCTTGTAGAAACCTAATGAACAATCCAGTGAGCCCAGAGAATTTGGGAACAGTCACATAGCTGGAAAGGGCTGGAAATTGGACACCAACAAGAGGCCGGATGAGGGATGGACCCTGTCCAAGTTTCACACACATATGTATATGTGTGTGTGTGTGTGTGTGTGTGTGTGTATGCATATTAGAATGGGAAATTAAATCCCATTACAGATGGTTGTGAGCCACCATGTGGTTGCTGGGAATTGAACTCAGGATCTTTATAAAAGTAGCCAGTGCTCTTAACTGCTGAGCCACCTCTCCAGTCCATGTACTTTTGTTTAAACCTTCTGCTTTTGGCATGTCATATAATAAAGATAATTGTCTGAGAGATTTCTATTTCTTTCCAGAAAGTTTTCTGTGGGGCCCTAATGATACTAACACTGGAAAATATCTAAGACCAGGGGCTGGAGAGATGGCTTAATAGTTAAGAGTATTGGGTGCTCTTGCAGAAGACCTGGGTTCAATTCCCATACCTACATGGCAGCTCACAAAACCATCTATAACTCTAGTTCTAAGATATCCAGCACCTTCTTCTGGCTTCTGCAGAAATGCATGTGATGTACACACATACATATAGGAAAACACTCAAACACATAAAATAAAAATAAATCTTTCTTGTTTTAAGGAAAGAAAATATATAGAGATCCTTGTTTTGAGCATGGGTGAGCTTATTGAGAGTGTCCCTAAACCACCCCACGTGTTAAACCAAGAGGGGGCTAATGGCAGGAATTGAAAAAAAAATGGTTATTGAAAACAAAAAGGCAGTTATTGACTTGCTGAAGACAAAACAATGGCTGTGCAGAAGAACTGCTATGGTGAGCTGGATCCACATTCATTCAGCTACACTGCATAGGGTTCTCACTGCTCTTGCTGCTGCTCCTAGGCTGGGTGACCTGGGCATTGGGTCAGGCAGTTTTCCATGGGTAATCTTCACAGTGAAGGAGCCAGTTACAGTAAAGAAGCAACTCCTCCCAGGTGGTTGCACTCACTGTTGGTCGTCAGCATGCCAGATGATGTGGGAGTTTGATCATCTCTAGAGCTGGAGATGTTCAGTTTCCTTGTAGTCTTCTGACACTGAGCAGCCTTTAAACTTACATTATTAAGATGGGTGTGATGGTACGTGTCTATAATCCTAGCACCCTGGAGGCTAAGGAGGATCTTGAATTTATGGCAAACCTGGGATACATATGTCTAGACCAACCTAGGCTATGTGAGGAGACCCTGTTTCAAAACTCAAAGACCAAAATCCAAAACCAAACCTCTTAAATCAGTGTTTTTTAGTTTTATTATTTCTCAAATCACCACTTTATTGCCATTATTGTTAGTTGTTTCTTTTTAAACTGGCTTGAATTTACATGTTTTAAGAGTCAAGAGAGAATGCTTCATTTGGTTTTCTGGAGTTTGGTTGATGAAATTGTTATTTTCTTTCCAGGGCTTTCTGAAGCTGCAAGACTGTCTCCTCCTAACATTGTTATTTGTCTTGTAGACTCCTAATTTCCTTAACTCATTTTCAGGAAGGAGCCCTTTCTCTCCTGTGATGATTTCAGCCACCCTTCTTGAGACCTTTCTGATCCCATTATCTTTACCAAGAACTGAGCTCAAAAGAGACATTCATCATAGCCTACCACAGTCTTATTCCAATGGTTTCTTAGGGTAGAATGAGACAAGTCTTAGTATGGGGTCAGTGAGCCTCGTTAGATAGGAGAATGTCTACTATTTGAGGTTGGGATGAAGGATAACTCAGAAAGGCCATTGACTACAAGTATCATGATGGCCCAGGATTCTATCAAGGGTGTCAAGGGTGATTTGGGCTGTGTGATTAGCTATATAGAGAGACTTGGTTGGGAGCAAAGTAGGATGGGAATAGTTTAGAGGGCTGTCTAAGGTCAATGAAGAAGGATGGATCACATTAGAGGTAAGAAGGAGTCTTATTTTTAGGGTTATCTGATTTCCTTATTTGACCTTGAATGTTGTTCTCTGAACTGGCCCCATACCATTTACCTTCTGAGTGAGTCCCTGTATATAGTTATATTGCTCCTGTAATTGTGCAATTAGAGAGATGTTCAATTCTGCCAGACTGACTAGTGCATATGAAACCTGAAAAAAACCATATACTTTTAACGATGATTTCCTTTTTCCATGCTAAGAGTCAGCCCACATTACCATAATACACTTAGAACCACCCCATTTTGGTCTTTAGTCTGTACATTGTAATCCATATCTTCTGTAGGACTTATGTAGAAATTGGATTTCTGTAAGGCAGATAGTTTATGTAATAAAATTTAGATAATCGATATTATCTACATTACATTTTATAATTATAAAATACATTGAAATACATTTTTTCAACTCATGTGCCTAAACTCCAAGGTTAGCTCAGAAGGGCTGCTTAATTATCATCTGAGTATACAGCCCCTTTGTTTTACAGAGGATGCCTTCTGAAGGTGAAATGGCTTGGATAAACCCCTGTCATATAGGTGTTCAGCCAGAACTCTTCCTCATAATCTGATCTTATCCTAGTATATTGTATCGATTGCAATTGGAATAGTGTGAAGCCTCCCTCCTTAGTGATAGCCTAATAACAGGAGCTACCTTTAGACAGTCTTGGATGTGACAGCAGTGATCTGCCCCCATCATCACTGTCAGATGGGGAAGATAGTGTCCCATGACCCACTGGCTGTCCAAGATGACACTGCCCAACCTCTGAGAGAATCCTCTGATACTTAATCCCCATGGGAGGACCTCCAGTCTCTACAAAGCTGTGCCTTGGGTAGACCAGTACAGAAGATGTGCAACCCTAAGCAGCCATTCAGCAAGGAGTCAGAGAGTCCTCTGTGGTCTATAGTACTACTGGGTTTGCCCTATGATTGATCTGTATTGCACATTGGTGCAAATAATGAGGCCAACTCTGGAGGCTGAGAGCACTTTGAAAGTGATGGGATTTTTAATGAAATTTACTTAAATCTAAATGACAAATAATCACAGGTAGAGAGGCTGAGGGATACGCAAAGACACTGGACTGTAGAGAGAGTCCTTGAAATGTTTGCTTATTACAATTATCACTGTCCTTTTCTTCTGAGGATCTTCTGAAGTTTCTTTGGGGTCTAACCTCAGAAAAAAATTATTGCTCATTATTTCTTTCTATCCCATCCTCCCCACTTCCTCTCTCTCCATGTTCGATCCCCTACCCTCCACATTTGCTCTCCTTCTTTTTCTAAGTAAGATGAATACTCGGTCAGGCTTCTCTTTTGTTGTTGCCTGGGCACTTACAGCTAAATTAGTTCACATTAACACATGAGTCGAATCCACATGCATAAGTGAATAGAAAGTCTATGCTGCACATTTTTATGTCTGTCTTTTTGCTTCCCTTTTTATGCCTCTTAATCTCCCCTTCTCCTTTGCACTCTCAGCCATTTGTAGTTTGCACTGCCTTGGTGAGTTTTTGGTATTCTTTTCATCAACCTTCGGTCCTTTCTGAAATGCAGCAGGATGCAGATGGATAGCTAGCAGTCTACCCGTCTCTGTCCTGAAATACTGAAACGAGGCGATGGAACACAGTGCATAGCCAATGTGTTCTCTTCTAAAACCTCACGAGCCACTGGTTCAGTCTTCAATTGCACAGTGAGGAGCCATTTGAGGCTTTTGGGGGATGTCCTCTTCCTTCCCCACCTGACCTGAACAAGAGTCACACCTCCTCTGTGCACTGATACCCCTTTGCAAATGTCTGGCCCCAACACACCTGTGAATCACTTCCCTGTGCCTTGGCTGCCTGTCACGGAAGCCTGAATAGTTGGATCATTTAAGGAATCCAGCTGTTCCATTATTATCCTTCCACGCTCTTGTGCTCCACTTACTTCTTCATGGTGTTTACCTTAAAGCCTCTCAAGATCGTTTTCCTATGGAAAGGCAAACAGATTCAGAATCTTGCCTACTTATCGCAGTCTCTGAGCAGGAAATGATCTTCCTGAGCAGCGGATTCATCTTTTCTTGTTTGTTTTCTTGTTTTGAGCCCTTGGCCCATCTGCCCTTCTGACAGATTGCCCAGCCTCCTGCTGGAAGACGGTGTGCCTTTGGGCTTGGGGGCCCTCCCTGTACTCCCAGCTGTCTGGTCCACGCTCTTGTTCTGAGTCAGCTGTTGGGGTGCCTGTGTGGCCTCCTTTAGATGTCTCCCCTTTCCCTTCTCTAAGATTATATCTGATCATTCTGCTGAAATGGTACCTTTCATCTTCTTTCTTGTGCAAATATTTACTTGTAGACATGACATCTGTTTCTGCTTCTCACCAGTAAAGGTTTTTGCTTATTTTTCTAAGCCTAGGTGCCCACCTTGGACCTGACACTGTCTTTATTCTTTGTTGCAGCTTTAGTTTTGGTTGCTGACGCCTTACCCAGTTCTTACACAGATAAGTAGTTTGTCTGTAAAAAAAAGAAAAAAGAGATTTTTAAAATTTATTTATTTATTTATTTAATTGATATGAGTACACTGTTACTGTCTTCAGACACACAAGAAGAGAGCATTGGATCCCATTATAGATGATTGTGAGCTTCCATGTAGGTACTGGGAATTGAACTCAGGACCTCTGGAAGAGTGGTCAGTACTCTTCATCACTGAGCCATCTCTCCAGTCCCCACTGCCCCCAAAGAGATTTTAAATTAAAGAACTAAGAGCTAGAAAGAATCCTCTTTTTCTTACCCTGCCCCCAAAGCCTGTTACACTTGTCTTCATCTTTTCACATTTGCACATACCCCTGGCTGCATACACCCCTGGCTGCATACACCCCTGGCTGCACACACTCTAGACTACACACACCCCTGGCTGCACACACCCCTTGCTGTCCTGTTTTTCTGTCATTTGTTCCCTACCTACTTCTTCTGTTGCCTTTGGAGATGACTTCTAGTCTCCTGATGTCTTTGAAGCTGGGAGCTCTAGTCTGGTTCTTCCAAAGAGCTGTTCCCCATTAGGCTCCACATAAAGGGGCACCCCTCTCTGTGCTGTCTGGTGCTACTCTTTCCTTTCCTTGGTGCTTACTCAATTGCCTAATCTTCCCCTAATACTGATCTGGATGTCCACTCAATTTCTCTACTCTACCTCGCCCATCCATCATATCAACAGGTGCTTGTCCCACCCCAGCTTTGTAAATAAGGACCCATGGGGTGATGGCACTGCGGAGAATTACAATGGCTTTGATGGCAAGAAGTGTTGAGTCAGAGGGCCTGGGTCTCAGACACCCTCCCCGCTACTCCATTGTGCTAGGAGATTATGCAGGTGCCATAGTTATTTAGCTAGTAGTTTGAAGGGATTCCATCCATCATAGTGGCACAGGCATAGCTGCAAAAGCAAGAGGGTAGTTGGTTCTGCTTCCTCTGCAGTCAGGAAGGAAGCGCAGAACAGACAGGAAGTGGTTGGGGCCTTCCAAGGCTATACACCTCAAGGACTATCCTCAGTGACCCCCTCCAGAGAGGCTCCACCCTCTAGAAGTCCCAAATCCTTCCAAAACAATGCCACTATCTGGAAACAAAGTATTCAAACACCCGAGCCTATAGGGAACACTTAGCATCCAAACCACACTACCAGGTGACTTTTCCTGTATTAAGAAGAGAACGTATTTTGTCAGTCTCACATTTTCTGCACTTTGACCAATTAGGCATTTTCTGTTGACTGCTGCCTATTGTGAAAAGAAACTTCCTGACAATCGCTGAGAGCAGACTGGATCAATGCATACAAACATAAACATTTTAAAGGCAATTTGACAGCACGAGCAAAATAACACTAACAGATTTTGCTCTAAGTGTGTGACCTCCCCAGCCGCTAATCCCAGGATCGCAGTACCAGCATTACAATTTCCTGCCTTGGAACAGACCTCAGATTTAATGAGAAAACTGTTAGTTACTCCAAAATAGTCACGCCACTGTTGTAGCAGTGGGATACCCAGAGATCACGTCTTCCTCAACAAAGCTCAGGTAATATCACAGAAGAGAAGACAGCAAATGTAAGAGCTGGAGGGTGGAGAGGAGTGTTGTGAAGCGCTGCCTCCTGCACAAGGGTGCTAGGCACAACCATGAACTTACAGCTGCTGCAGTTAACTGCACAAGATCGAGATCAAGCCAGCCAAAATTCTAGCGTAGGTAGGGTAGATGATCTCCAGGCCCCGCCCTTTACTGACGCCACTGGCAGTTCAGAACTGCTAGGGCAGGAAGAATCATTCCTTTTGGATAATATGGCCACAGGTCAGATTTTTCATGATCCTATGAATGGCCCAACACCTATTCGTTTATGGACATCACTAACCAGACCTTGTGGGTTATTAAAAAAAAGTCATGGAGTTAAAAATGGTGTATGTTAGAAAATGAGGGACGTTAAAGGGAAAAATGAGGAGTATTTCATTGTTTATGTGTATGAAACTTTTAAGAGTAAATAAAAACAATTTAAAACAAAAGTAAGGATAATGCATTGTGGTTCGGGGCTGTTATAACAGCCCAACGCAGGGAGAGCAGCCTGCCCTTCAGAGGGTGAGGAGTAGGAAGGAAGAATGCAGGAAGCTGTCTGGTCCCTTCATTCCTAAGGGCTGGCTTCTACCCTGTTCCCTTCCTGCAGATGTCTTTGGCCTCTTTCTGTTTTTCAGAGCAGATGGTCCCTCAGAGCTTAGGATTTGCTACACCCATCTAGCAGCTGAGCGGTACAGGATCCAGGTTTCAGATTTCTAGTAGAAAGAGAAAGCTGTTTGGTTCAGCTTGAACAGCTGTGGCAGGGTAAGATGTAGTGGCTCATAGAACAAATGTGGCTGTGGTGGTTATGAGAAGATGGGTGGGGCTAACTAACCACTGACAAATGTCGTGTTTACTGTCCTCATAAGAGCTTTCCAGGTAGACTTTTCCAACTTGAATCTTGAGCCACTACCTTGAATGTCAACAACCCCATATTCATTCTCTCTCTCTCTCTCTCTCTCTCTCTCACACACACACACACACACACACACACACACACACACACACCATCCATCCAGTCAGCTCAGTCAGATTTCTGTAGCATTCCCCTACTAGCCCCTTCTGCCTTTCCTTTGTTACTGCCCTTCTGCCTTTTCTTTGTTACTGGTAAGCTGCCATTGGATAGTATATATTATCTAGGTAGACGGTCATCCCTTGGAAGACTGGAGCCTTCATTGGGGTCAGTTCCTAGTTGATGGTTGTGAACGATAACCACCTGTATACACTGCTCATTCTCAAGCGGTTATACTTTGTTCCAAGACAAAATGGTTACTCACTTGAGAGATTCCTACCTACCCCTTACACACTGCCAGCTGGCTCTTCTTTAATGTCAGAATTGTGTCAAGAATAGCAGTTTCCCTAATTGCTTTCTTTACCTTTTTGAGAGATAAAATTGTCAGCAGGAAAAGGCAAGTATCTATTTGATGTTCTCCATGTAATAGACTTAGGCCTCCAGGAGATAGCAGGAACCTGCATATGCCTGCTATAGCTGATTCTGAGAACTTTTTGCTGTCTATATTGGGAAAGTGTTATTTACTTCCTACAGTGATAGGAGTGTTGTGCGCTTGATTGACTTAGGCAAAGTGACTGGTCCTCTCTCCTATTTCAGAAGACTCTCTGGGAAATCTTTGTATTGCTCCTTTGTATTGATCTGCTTCTGACATCACCATATAGCAGACTTCCTTTCTTATGAGAAGCCTTTGGAATGAGCAGACAGTGCCCATTGTCTGTTTTTTTTAAATAGGTTAAACCAAGATTTGCATCCCTGTTGGTAGAAGTGGGCAGACCTGCCCAGGGTGAGAACACACAGTCACTGCAAGGCTCCTTTGAAACCTCTCTGTTGAGTAATCATGCTGACTTCCTTTCTGTTTTTGAGGGAAATGTACCACTCTCTATCTAGAATGAGGGAGAGAACTGGCAACTATGGTTCATGATTCCTGCCCCAAAATGGGTGTAATCACAGAGGCAGGAACACCTTTATTCTTCCACCCTTCTCCCAGGTATGAGGACAGTGGCAAGAACCCTGTTTTAAGAATGGTAGAGATGATGCAAGAATTCCACCTTCCACTGATGGGAGGTTTAGGGTCAGCAAATTCATTTTAAGGGGGAGGGTGCTAAACTTCCTGTCTGCTCATAATAATTAAGAAAAGCAGTTTCGTTCAGCCCATTGTGGGGCAGCAAGTATTTGACAGCTCACCAGTTTCTCGCCTCCTTCTGTCTTTTCTTAAATGTAGACCCCCCTTGGGGTTCCACAGTCCCATTTGTTTATCTTGGGGATATGTTTTTTAAATATCAAATCCCTGCATATTATTTTTATTTCCACTTTTAGGACTGATCTTTTTATCTAAGATACACATTTAAAAAAGATATCACTTGCTTAGGTTATGAACAACTATATTATCCCTCTCCTAGTTGGTATACAAGTACCATACAGATCCTGTCCCCTTTGGGGTGCAAATGAGCTTTCTTCACCTGTATTAGAATTTACCTAAATAGTATATGGAACATGGAGTACTGCTATTATTGAGACAATTCAGAATTGAGTATATTGAATACAGCTGCAAAGGTACTGAATTTCTTCCTCATCTCTTGACCTACTATGTCATCTTCTACAACATGACTCCTTCTTATCATTGGTTTATTCTAATTCTCACAAAGATCTTTTTTCTGTCATATTGCCCAACAAACCAGACCATAAGGAATCACCCCTCAAGCATCTTTCATCCGGGAGCAAAGGAAAGACTGGAATCTGGAAATTTCCTATCCTCAGGCAGAAAAACAGGTGTGTGGGGGCGGGGAGCCCGTACATGCCCGGAGAGTCACTGATGAGTATCTGTATGTTCACATTAATAGTGAACCAATATTCTCCCTGGGTTACCTATATTTCACCTTTAGATGCCATGAGGCGGGTTTGCTTTCTGATCTTCTTGCTGAGTCCTACTGCTTCTACTTGGGGTGAGGTTGGGGTTGGGACATTGGCATTGGTTGGTTCATACAAAAGGATCCAGTGAAATAAAGCAATTACACAGGCCTTCAGGTCTGCCTCTGTCTCAGAGATCACTGTGTTTCTGGAGGCAAAACTTGGGAAGCCCCACATCTCTGTGATCTGGGAAGACAGGCTCACTTGAGGTTAAGGGGGTGAACAAACTTGAAATGGTTTCAATTTCAATGGTTTCAATTATGTTAAACTGATGCTATAAAATTTCCTATCTAGGGGTTCCTATCTAGTCTGTCCCAGGCAGGGCCAAGACTTACATTGTGTATTTACATCTTCCACTCTCTGCTCAGGGTTCCTAGTCACACTGGGCGTCTGGTCTGGCAATCCTTTCATTTAGAAAATGTGTTTTGCTATTAAGACCCCTGACTGTGCCTTGTTGACTGTGATGATTTCTCTCTCTCTCTCTCTCTCTCTCTCTCTCTCTCTCTCTCTCTCTCTCTCTCTCTCTCTCTCCCTCCCTCCCTCCCTCCCTCCCTCCCTCCCTCCCTCCCTCCTGAATATGTTTTTTTTCTTTCCTGGTTAAACATTCATTGTCCTTCACAAAGGGAATCACTAAGGAGCATAGATCAGCAGCTGCACCTGCAGCCCCAGCCCCAGTGCAGGGCAAAGTGGGCTGGTGGCAAAGAGGAGGAGCCAGGCAGTAAGGCTAGGAAGGAAGGAGAGCTGGTTGGGACTAAGGGGAGAGATAAATGTGTCTGCTTTACTAGATGGACATCTGAACTTCTTACTGTAGCTGTGGACAGCGGACAACACGCACCACGATGTTTCTCTTCCCTTCCCTCTGATTCGTTATTGAAAGAGCAAGGGAAGAAAGAGGTCTCGTTCAGAAGCAGAGAGGTCTTCAGTGCAGTGCTGGATGAGGATTCATGCTCGTATCTGGTGGTGTGTCTTCCCTGCAGATGCCAAAGGAAAGTCGCTGTGAATCTATAATGAGAGTTGCATCTTACTACCCATCAGAGTGTTGATTTTAGTAAATCTAAGAGGGTAGGAAATTGATTTGGCAGGTAGCAAAGGTTGTTGGGTTTAATTAATTTTTAAAGTTAGCTTATAGTGATGTGCTACATTCTATCATTTTCACACATGTATAATTATATTCTGTTCTTCCTCATCTCCTTGTCCATCGTCCCCCATTTCTCCCATCCTCCTCCTGCTGCTCTTCGTCCTCCTATAGATAGCTCTCCTTCCAGCTTTCATGACACATGTATTTCATTGCCCCCTTTTCACTCCTTCCCTTTTGATCTTATCCTTCCTTCCCGTTTCCACAAAGATTCTTCTGTTTGATATTTCTGCATGTGAAGGTCAGAAGTCAGCAGACAGAGGCTTCTGGGTAGTAGCGGCTACAGAGGACTTAGAGCAGAAAACTGACACGAGTTCTGGTTGACTTCCCAGCTGTCTAGAGACCACAAGCAAGCTTGCTTTTTTCTCCAAACTGAGAGTGGTGATCCTGCCTACTTTAGGGTACTGTAAAGATACCACTGATAGAGATAGAAGGGGCAAAGGCATTTCCAAAAAAGTGGTCTCCAAATCCAATTTGCAGTGATCAGCAACACTAAAGATCTATTTTAGGGTCCTTGAGGTCCAAGCTTTTCCTTTCTTGCTGATTGCAACCACTTGAATTCAGATGACACAATTCTTTCTAAGAAATCCATGACTTTTATTTTGATATCCAGAGTGTCAGACCCAAAGCAAGGACCCAACAGGGGACCTCTGGAACTCACAAACCTGGCCAATCTACCAAGTGCTTGGTTAGGATGCTCAATGGAAAGAAGCAGAGATGACTGAAAGATGCACTTAGAGTTCAGGAAGAAGCCCTCCATCCTACACGTTACATCTTTTCAAAGGAGGGCAATGCACCAAGGCTTCTAATTAAGACCTTCATAAGTAGGGATGGCAAGTTGAGCCAGGGTAGATCCTGAGCTCCCTGCCTGACCTCACAGAAACCAGCCCAAGGAACAGCCACTTGAATACCTTGCCCACCGAGAGCAGACTCCTCAGGGGTACAGAGGAAAGCATGGAAGAAACTCCCCAGTGAACATTATTCATTTTACTCCCAGTTCTCTTAGAGTGAGAACTGTGGTCAATCTGTTATATAGGCCCACTTTTTACCTTCATTTGTTCTAAGGTATGGTAGGTGAGTTTTGGGGATCAAACCTCAGGTTTCTAAGCTAGCTCTGTTCCCCAGCCATCTTACTAGCCTGTAATTTTACAGTTTTATTATCACTAGATGGGGGAGCTATTTAGGTCCTCCTTCCTTAAGGGACAATATGGTGAGAAATGTCTTTCCTTTTTGTGGGCAATCATGATCCAAAAGTGTTGCCTTCCTGGGAGCCCCGTTAGAGGATGAGGGATGCCACACTTGTCCACTGGCTTTGCTCTATGGTGGCAGGCCTTACCCGTGAGTGAGTGGAGAAAGCATCCAAATTCCAAGGCTGAGTGCGGCACATGGGGGGGGGGCGGGGGGTGGACAGTGGGGGTTAAAGGAGACCTTGTGCCTTTGCTGGGACAAGTTTCGGTTCCTCGAACAGAGCAAAGGAAATTCAAGTTACTATTTGCTTTAGGAAGGTGTACAAAACCAAAGAAAGGAAACTCTCGCAGGGCAGGCTCACAGCAGCAGAGGGTATGCAGTCTGAAGCGTCCAGCCTTTCTCTATTTGTTTCTGTCCGCCTCTTCAGGCATTAACTGTTTCTTTGCTTCTGTGGTCCTCTCCCTCCCACGAGAATGGTGGCATTCTTATTTGTGAGCACATTGGGTCGCAGCTCAGAGGCTGGTGGGTCCCAGATGCTTAAGGGTTATCATGAAGCGCTCAGCAGAGGCTAAAGCAGCAGCTACCTGCAGAGCTGTGGCTGGCAAACCGGGGAGTGTTTCCTTAGCAAACAGACTGGGTCTTGCCTTTGGTTTCTGTGGGGGGCCAATTCCTCTGCTCATTCACTTTATCTTGTGTCAAGAGAGGCAATTCACAAAGCACCAGGCCAAGGGCAGGGGATGAAATTAGAATGGTTATTTGGCTGCCAAACCAGAGGCAGGCAGGCAGAAGAGCAGAGAGGGAATAGGGGCTCAGGGAAGAGGCAGACCTTTGCTCCATATTTCCAGCAATCTGAAGATGGTCCAGCCACAGCCTGTTACCATTAACCTCCAGATGCTAGTGGGGGCTGGCTTGCATTCCTGTTAACCTTTACTGGCTTGGTGTCTGCTGCTGACAGAAGCACAGACATGTCTTTTCTAGTTGATATTTTTTTTTTCTAAATTAAATGCAGTAATCCCCTAACATTTGTACTGCAGCCAAAGGTGAATGAATACTTTTGACTAGCCTTCAGGGATAAGGGGTTTGGGAGAGAGCATTAATTCTTTTATGGGTTGGTTTAACATTTACCAGGCACAGTGCTAGGCTGGCAATGAATAGGCTGGTGTTCTGCATGCGTGCATGTGTGTGTGTGTGTGTGTGTGTGTGTGTGTGTGTGTGTGTGTGGCTGAAGCTGAAGGTTGACTCCAGGTGTCTTCTATCACTCCCCTCCCTATTTGTTTGAGACAAAGTCTCACTGACCCTAGCACTCACCAGTTGGTTAGACTGGCTAGCCAGTGAGCATCCTCCTGTCTTCATCTCCTAGCGCTGGGACTTGAGGCACATCTAGCTTTTTAGATTTGGGGTTTTATCCAAATTCAGACCCTCATGCATGTGCAGCAAGCTTTCCATTCATTGAGGCATCGCCTTAGGCTCCTGGTTATCCCTTTAAAACCATTTTAAAAGGAACTCTGAATGATTCCTGAGCACTTGGAGAGAGTAGGATCATAGCAGGGACATCCTAATACTGGGAAGTCTTCACTAGGAGTTTATTTTTAAGATTCTTGAATTTATATGAATCAGCCCCTTGTAGTTCTTACCCCACAAATCTGGTGTACATGGTGACCAGCTTCAGGGTCAGGATGATATGAACTCTTCTAGAACGTATTAGAGGGGAAGTGTCTGGGAAGCCAGTCAGTACAGCAGAAAGAGGACCAGAGGCACTTGGCCACCCTCCACTTGCAGGTACTGTCCACAAAATGATTCCAACTTTCATTTACTTATTTATTTCTAAGAAAGTCACTGGAGCCTGAGTGAAGCTGAAAAGACTTTTCTCTTCAAGAAGACACTGGCCTGTTCCAGATCTCCTACCCAGTTTACCTGACCCACATGCACACCTGTAATTGCAGGAACAGGTGGGCTTCGGGCTGTAGGAGATGGAGATGGGGGGCTGCTCCTGGGAGGGGTCGGAGAGAGGGCTGTCACCGAGAGAAAGGCTTCTGCACTCTTCTTTCAGGCTCCAGAGCAAGCCAGTTTCTTCCTCTTGCTTTTGCTTTCCAATGTTATTAGTAGGTTCCCAGAATGACATGGCTTGTTTTCAAGACCTCTCTGGTGGTGGGGATAAAATACCCATCCTCCAGGCCCATTCGGTTTCCTTGGGCATCTTTAGCTTCTCTCCTGGGGTTCCTATGCCATGTATGGCTCCTTCCTTCTTAGCAACCTCAAGGTTCCTTCCTTCCTTACTCTGAACAGGGGAGGAAAATCCCACCTGATCATTCCCTTTTGACAGTTTTTGGATTTCGCTCTCTGTGTGTGTGTTTGTGTAAATCTGGAACTCTGGTACCAGTTTCATTCATGAAGTCCACACAATGACCTCCTTGATTTTTTTTTTTTTATGTTCATCATTAAATGCTGGACACAGTTTACATAAAAACCACAATTGCTAGTTCTTAGTGGAACCATTAGGAGGAGGTGAGAAGCAGGGCCACTCTCTTTGGAAGGCACTTGCTTTTCTTGGCCAGAACTCCATGACCTGTTCTTCTGATGTTGGCATTGCCTGCTGCAGCTGCCAAACATATAAACCAGATGGAAAAGCAGGTGGTACAATTGGGTTCTCCCTAGCCACCCTTAGAGCACAGCAGCCTCGGGTGATAATGAATATATTCTTGGCCAAATGCTGATAGTCCTCAGGTAAAATGACAGTTCCTATTGGATGGGCTCTTAGCGTTGGAGAGATGAGTGAGGGAGAAGAGGCCGTGCAGCTGGTCCACCAGAAGGACAGCGGGAATGTCACCATTGACTCCAGGCTCTGATGAGGTAGTAGGGAAGCATGAGAGCCCTTGTTCCTCCCCTTGGACTTTAACACCGTCATACATGTCTTCCATCAGAGTGTCTCTGGGATGAGCAGCTTTTTACAGTCCTTGATGCTAAGTAGCATCCTGGAGATGGTGGGGACCAAAGTTACTGCTCAGCATGGCATATCACAGAGGCTCAGCCTCCCCAGTCTGTCGATCCCACAAACCCACGGCCTAGACAACTTACCAGAGTCACTCTCCTCAGTTTCCCTTTCCCTGTCCATCTCTGTATACTCTCTGTAACTCTATTTCCAAACCACATTTTCATTAGATTACAATTCCTCAGCCAGCCCAGTTGACCTCTCCTGTTTTCCATTGGCTTCCAGTTTGCTTTCCTAGGCTGTGTGGAGCATGTTCCAACTGGGAAGACACACTTCCTATGCTCATGAACACGCCACTCTGTTCATGAGATGCTTTGTTCCAGAATCTTCAGGGAACTCTGCGGCACCAACTCTGAAATCTGGGCACATTCGAGAGAGTGCTCTCCAGCCCAGGAAGTGAGCTTATACCTGAAAGATCTGGCAGTATTTGGAGGAAATTGAGATTTAATTAGTATTTCCTTTTATGCCACTGTCAATATGCTTCTGTTACATTTATGGGATTGTGTGGGTATCCTCTGGTGACTAATTACATGAAATTTCTCTTTTTTGTAAAGCTCTAATAAATACACATAGTAGATAAAGTTGAAACTAGCTGTGCTTCCAAAAGTGAGGTTCTTAATTTGAACAGGGACTCTTTTTTTTTTTCCTCTTTATGAACTTGATGGTTTTGTGTATTTAAGGTTTAATACTGGATGGGTGATATTTGTCAAAAAAAATTTTTTTTCCTTTAAGAGATGAGTAATGAAAACACTTTGTTTTTTTGAGGGGAGGGATTGGGTCCAAAGAGGCTGTATTGAAAAACAGCAATGATGAAGTCAAATGCAAAGGTATGTTTAGATTGCTCCCATTGTGCCTGGAATCTCAACCTTCAGTTAACTGTGTTTACTTAGCCCAAGATCTTGTTATGTAGGTGTATGTAAAGGTTAGGAGCTACTCTAGTCTACATGTGGGAAGTATTAGCCTTTCCACCAGGGCATGAAGGACCCTAGTGCATTACTGGGCATCTTCCAAGTCTGTCATCAAGACCGCTTGGAAGCAGCAACACAGAGAATTCAGAAGCATACTTTGGAGACTTGTCCAGTGAGAAGTGGACCCAATGAGAAATGGATGCTAACTGGAAAAATGCCCCTTTTAGCACTGAACAGTAAAAATTTGGCAAGGGCCTCAGGGAAAGAAGAGGAAGGGTTCATGTTTAATGGGCACAGAGTATCAGTTTGGGAAGAGGCCAAGTTCTGGTCAGATGATGCTGGTGGTTTTATGGCAAAGAGAGTCTTGGCATCACTGACCTGTATGCTGCAAAATGGCTAGAGGTTACAGATAGTCAAGCACCATGGAGATGACTTCATGGCATCTAGTCATTGGCTTAAAGGGGCAAGATCTCAAAATGGCGGTACTTCCCCAGAATAAGTAGATCATAGCAGATTTGTCCATGTTATAGCCTGCCTTTGGTTCTTGCCTGCTTTCTGTTTTGCCTCTCTCTAGGAGTGAATAGAGTCTTCACATGTCCCCAACAGAGGTTCTGCCCAAGTGTGGGGGTCAAGCTACCACAGACAAATCCCCTGAAACCACAACATATCTTTCTCAAGTTGTTCATGCCAGGTGTTTTGGTCACATTGTACAAAAATAACTGATATATCATGTGTACAAAGAATACCATCCAGCCTTAAATAGCTGGAAAATCTGCTACATTTCCCAGCGTGAGCGGGTGAACTTTGATGATGCAACGCTAAGTGAAATAAACCAGCCTTGAAAGGGAAAATATCGCAAGATTCCTCATAAGTGACATTCCTAGAGGAGGCAAATTCATGGAAATAGAAAAGAGAATGGTGGTTGGGGAAGGGAGAACGGAGAGTTATTCTCTAATATGTTCAGTTTTTCCAATCATGAGAATTTGCTTAACACCACCGAATCATACACTTAAAAATGGTTAAGTTGGTAGATTCCATGTCATGTATGCTTTACCACAATAGTGAAAAACCTTGATAGCCTGCAAGGAACCAACAAAGCTGCATCCTGTCCCAGCCCAATGCTCGTCTGGTTAGTACTAAATGCGGCATAAGATGTGAGAACCAGAAAAGACTCTGTCCTGACAGATGCCCACCATTAAGGCATGCCAGGGAGCAAAAGGCAGCCTGATAGAGACTTGACCTCTGGGCACAGAAGACACAAACACAAATGCCAGCCTGGAAAAGGGATTAATGATTTAAATGGTCTGAGGGAAAGAAAATGCTATTAGTGTTAGCTTGGCTTACTGAGAAGGCTCCATTAATTCACATATAGGCGTTCCAGGGGGAGAGATGCTGTCCTAATTATGTCTTGGGTAATTTGGTCATTTAAATGGCTAACCAATTTGCAACCAGGCTCTTCCTAGAGGTATTGCAGCTTTATGCAGCACCATTCTCTCCTGCCAGGATCCAGGCTGCTCCTTGGATGTGGGGGGACTTTAGCTTGTCTTTGCCAATTCCTGTACCTCCCGCTCTTCAATCATGTGACCTTGTAGCTTCTCTGTCGGATTGGAAATGTGTCTAGCTGGAGTAATTACCTGTGTTAGCAGGACTGGGTAGCCTTTAGAAGGTACAAGGCCAGGTACCATGTTTGGAGTGTCTTCCATGACCAGTAGTGATGAATAAGAACCAGCAGTTATTCTTCAGTATAAGAGACAACTCTCCAGATCTCATCCTTGTGAGGTACTCCTGTGGAAACTTGGTTTATACAGTGTCCTGCTACGGAGGTAGGACCTGTCCTTCTACCCCTGAGAGTGCTCTCCATATTCCAGTAGCTCTGGACTTATTACACACTACTGTGCAGGGAGGGGAGCCCACCAACTCACAGATAAATCTAAGCTGCCCTTGCAGTTACTTCCTTCAGGGCATCCGAGATGTGCCAATAACCTTTGGTGGACAGAGATCTTCAGTATCAATGACTCCTGCTCTTTACCTATTTCCAATTCTCATTCTCTAATGGGAGCCAAGCCACCAAGGGAGTCTTAATATTTAAAACAATATAATGTATTTCCTAAAGCAAGGAGAGAAAAAAAAGTAAAAAAAAATATTTATTGACAGGGTCTCCTTCAATATTAATAATAGACTAAATCTACAATTTTTTATGCTGCAGGCTCTGTGCTAAGCCCACAGAACATATTTCTTCATTTAATCTTTGCAGTAACCCCACGAGTGTGGGAGTATGGGTCTTATTTCCACTTTACAAATGAGAGAAATGGGAGGTTTGTTGATGACTTTCAGACTACACAACCAGTAAATCGTGGATGCAAGAGAATTGTCTTTGCTTGTAAATTTCCATATTTTCACTACCACACAGTACCTTGGGGACTGCAGCTTGTTATAAATGCTAAATCCAAAGGACCAAAGGCCTTTAGTCCAAAGTAGTAGAAAGCTAGTTTATTTCATTCGTATAATCAGCTGCAAACTTCTTCTCTTTGTCTGCCCACCTGGGTGATCTTGTATACTGTCACGTATTGGAGATTAAAGATGGAGGCAGAGAGGAGTGGAAGGAATGGATGATTGGCAGGGAGAGGTGAGCAGAGTCACTCCAGACAGGATGGCAGTGCTTTGTTTGTTTGCTTGTTTGTTTGTTTGAGGAACCTGGCCTAGGCCCTTTAGAAACAAGAAGAGTGGATTTTCTCTGCTGACTCCATGTACTTCCCAAACCTCTGTTCCCCCCCCCCTCCTGCAGGACACTGAACACACTCCTTGGTTTGGGCACTTGGAATGGTACAAAGCTGCAGCTTTAATGTACATGAAGTCAACCTTCAGAACCATTCAGTGGGTGGGCACCGGTCTTTTCTAAATTCATTTCCAGTTAGTACTGTCAATGGCCTGTGCTTTCTTCTTATAGGCCTGTTCTCCTATGCTTGCTCCCACCCAGACTATTCTTAGGCTGTCCCTTTCCATGTCTTGATCTTACTGTTAGAGTTTGCATAGGCTCTGTTTGCCTGCTGTCTCTTGTGATGCCCCCATTAGGTGGTCTTTCTTCATTTTTGCGTCTCCCTGGTTGTATTCTTCATGTTCTGCCAGATGTTATAAGCATGTGTGCCCTTGGGCTACTTGGACTAGTTTCTTAAGAGTCTCAGGGGCATTGTACTAGTTACCTTTTGTCATTGTGATAAAATGCCATGACCAAAAGCAACCTATGGAAGAGTTTATTTTGGTTTACAGTTCCAGGGGTTATAGTCCATAATGGCAGGGGCAGCACAGAGGTCGGTGGAGTTGGAACCACAGAGAGCCCATCTCAACCAAATCTAGAAAACAGAGCCAAGTGGTAGTAAGGCAAGACTATGAAGACTCAAGTTCCACTCCTGGTGTCATTTTTCCTCCAGCAAGGCTGTTCCTTCTCAAGGTCCCTTAACTTCCCCAAACAGCATCATCAGCTGTGGACCACCACGGGTTCAAATACCTGGAACCATGGGGACCATTTCTCATTCTAATCACTATGTCCTTTGGATCTGTAACTCAAGCAGCATCTTACAAATACTGGGTGCTAAGTACATTTGGCCAATTAAACTGAAGTTAATAGGATTGAATTCGTATTTCAGAATTGTTGGCTCTGCTTGATGTCGTTCATGTTGCCTGGTCTCTGCTACCTGAAAATCTAGATAAACCAAACCAAATGAGGAAGAATGAAGATGCCAAGCTGCGACAGAGACAAAACTCTTTTTAACGTGCTCATCAGTATTCAGTGATTATCTGTGCTCTTTAATAGATGCACACGGGAGGGGCCTTGGTGGAAGATGCCCTTTGTCTGAATGGAAGGAGAGGATGGATGTGTTTTTGTGACTGTGTTAATAGCACACATGGGACTTGAAGGGGCAAATCCATGCTATGAGCAGCAGGAAGGAAATTCTGTAGCTCAGGAAAGAATCCTCAGTATAAGTATGTCTTGCTTGTGTCATGTTTACCTAGTTTTGAAAAATTATGTATTATTAGCAGAATTCATTGTTGCGAGTGAACAATGGCCCAGCATCCCTTCCAAACAAGAAAGGAAATTAGAGGCAGTGGTAGATAGGTGCCTGTAACTCCTGGAGACCACCTTTGCTTTTGTTTCTGATGTCTGCGATCACCTTTAATTCAGCCTGTCCTACTTCCTACCCTTCTTCACAAGCCTAATTTTTTTTGTTATACTCTACTGCTTTTGTGTAATCTCTCCTTTATACATAGTGACTACAAATTCCAGTTTTCTCATATCCGTGCCATACTGATTGGCTCCAAACCATGATTCAGACTTTGAGAACTGTGGTGACAGCGGGACCTTCCTTGACTTCAGTCCACCCTGGTGTCACTCCATCTTTCCCAGACTTCTGCCCAATAGGATCAATTGTATAGTACTATACAATTGATCCTTGCATTATAGCCCCCTCTTGTTATGTATCATGAGTTGGGAATTCATCTGTTCCCTAGATGGGCTGGGACTTCCTCAGGGGCAATGGCCCCTTTGCATTTTCTCTGGTGCAGAGTCCTTTTGGACCATGTTGAACAAATACAACACTCTTGGACCGTGTTGAACAAATACAACAGACTTCTTCTTCCTTGTAGATATTGATTGATTGGCTAAATAGTGGAGAATAGGGGATGCTGCTATTTTTATAACTTTGTTCTGAACAGTAATGTTTGGACTGTAGGCAGCTTTGTCTTGATTACCAAAATCACAATTTTCTGCATTTTTAAGTGAGCAATATTTTTAGGATTCTTTTTTGGAAAGGAACATTAAAAAGGAAACCTAAAGTGAATTAATTCAGCAAGCACATTACTTGTATTACATGCAGCTCCTATGAGGCCATCTTGTTAAAGGTGTTAGTGGTGTCTGTGTCTCAGGTTTTCACTGGATCATTTTAGGTCATTTCTTCAGTAGGGTTTCTCTTTTACAACTCCAGCCTCCAGCTCAACAGGAGGCTCTCAATATGCTTGTCGTATCATAACTCTTTATTTTTTTTGTAGGGGCAAATTTGAAGCAAGCTTTATTAAATATTTAATACTACCCGAGACAGACTTTTGTCAGGACCGCTCCCTGAAATTCCCCTGCTGAATGGCCCCTATCATGGCTCTTAAGTGGCAGAGTCAGACTTTTCCAAGGCAGTGTGGGTCATACATAACATCTTAAACTAATTTGTGTGCTTGGCCAGGGTGTAGCATATCTCAGTGTTCTTCACTACTGCTCCTCAGGAGAGTCCAGATTTGCCTTTGGAACATGGGATAGATTGGAAATGAGGGAGCAGCGAACATACTTGCTCCATCATCTGCAAAGCCACCCATGGTGATGGAACCTGTCCACTGGATGGAATTTGGAATCACCATGGAAACAAATCTCTGAGCCTGCCTGTGAGGGAGTTTCTAGATTTGGTCTATCTCAGTGGGAAGACTCAGCCTGCATGTGTGTGGCCCTATAATATGAGATTCCGAATCGAATATATGAGGATGAAGGTGTCTATGCTGCAATTTCTCTGACTGTAGTTCCTGACTGGAAACACAGTGTGACTAGCTGATTCACATGCCTGTAGCTGTTGTGTCTCTGCTGCCATGGTGGACCATACCCTAAAGCTGTGCATAAAACAACCCCTTCCTTCCTCATGTTGCTTTGTCAGGGTATTTTATCCACCAAGGAGAGAAGTAAGAGATCACCCCACTTTCAGGACATGGTGGTGCTGGCAGTGGCCTAAGGCCTGAATCTGGCTTACTCACTCATACACATCGAATGGAAGCAAATAGGTCTTAAAGTTTGCTCATATTGATGGAGTGCTACCTCTAACAGATGATCAGTAAACATGTGTTGAAATGAATCAATAAGTAAATGCAGCTTTGGAGGTATTGTTTACTGTGGAAAATGTAAGTTTGTCAGCAGATTTATATATATATATATATATATATATATATATATATATATACTCCTTGTTTTTACGGTATCTTATTCTTGGTGATAGTCTGTAATACCAATCTGCACCTTCATTTGAAGATGAAGAATCCTGGGTATATAGGGCTTTATAATTTCCCCCAAATTAAGCATAAAACAAAAGTTCAGGCCAAAACTAAGATTTGAAATCATGCTTAATCCACCTTTCTCTTATTGACTAGCACTCCAGTTGAAAGCAGGAATCATGAGGCCTCAGGCTTGTGGACCAGGCTGTCACATGAGAGAAATGCAATTTCCCAGGTGTGGCAAAAGGAAGTTGGGGAATGCTGAAAACGTGTTGAAAATTTTTCATCCAGCCTTTCCAAACTTGCTTTTTAAGTGAGCAGAACCATCCTTACTAACCTCCTTATTTTACATGGAGACCCAATAAAGGCTAAGGAATAGGAGGCTGCTCTGTCTGAGGCTAGGTCTTCAGCTTTGCACCCCACCCCAGTCATTCTTCCCATTACCTATAGCTGCTCCCCTTCCAAATAACCCCCAAAGCCACACCGCCAACTCATCCTCCCTATTTTAAAGATGACAAAGCTTTATTCCAAGGAGGCTATCTGACCTACCATGTGTAGGGATAGCTGTTGGGAGAGAGGCTAGAACTCAGTCTTCCAAATCCCTAGTCTCCTTTAAAACTATTGGCTTTGCCCTGTCTGGGCCCCTCAACAGAACATTCCAGACCTAGTGAGAAGGGAGAGGAAAAGGATCAGGTTGGTGTTGAGAATGGGTGTGAATGTCCTGGAGGCAAAGCTTCAGCCTGAGGGAGGAGAGGCTTCCTGGTGACAGAGAGGGCAGAGGACTGTCACTCACACACGCCATTCTGTAATGCTGTCACAATACTATATATACATTATTAACCAGAAAAAATAAAGATTAAAAAAAAATCGCTCAGCTCCATAGAAGCAGAGCATGCGCTCTCAAAGTCTGGTGTGTGCATAGCTTTCCATTATTTTTCCTGTGCACAGTGCAGACATACTGAAGTGATCTTAGGTTGTTTCATGTATTTTCTCGATTTATATTTTTTGCTCCATACTATGTGCATTCTCTGTATGCACCAATTTCCCTTATTACAAGAGTAGTATTACTCTTTGGAGGATGTAGTGCTGAAACATAGACTAGTACTAAGGAGAAAGTAAAAATTACTGACAAACTCAGTACTCAGAAAGAACTATTGTATTTTGGTAAACATCATTTGAATCTTTTTAAAAAATTATATGTACTCATACATCTATATTCTTAATGTAATTATATATTTCAATATTTTCCAGTGTGATAGGTTAGTGGTGCATACTAATTTAATCTTCTTTATTTCTTGATGATTTATTAAAATATATTATCACCTATTTATTGTCTTGTGTGGATTTCCTATCTATTTCAGATCACTTCTTACATATTTCTTGTTGACTTATAAGTGTTCTTTATATATTAAAATTGTTTGTATTCCCTCTTTTTGCATCTACTTGAAAATATCAAATACCTATTTAAGATCCTATAGTTTAATAACTCTACTGTAGTGTATTTAAGTTATCTCCAAGTTTATACTATTATAAAGAGTAATACACATAGCATACGTGCACATAGATTTTTATCTGCATCACTTCTTTGGAATCAATTCATAGAAATGAGATTTATTGATTCACTTGTGCCAGGAGCTGGTATGAGTAGATTAGGCTCTAAATTACAAGCATAACAATATTGTCTTTAAAATATGTTCAATTTAATAGATAAAATACTCTACTCTTATATTGTACATGTGCTCATGTGTGTGCAACTGTGTTCACATGGAGGCCAGATGTTGATATTGGGTATCTTCCTCAATCCTCTTCCACCTCAGGTTTTGGTTTGTTTTTTTTGTTTGTTTGTTTGTCTTTGTTCGTTTTTTTACAGGGTTCCTAACTGAACCCCAAGCTCATCAATTATGCTGTGTTGGCTGGCCAATGGGCTCCAGGGTTCCACCTGTCTCTACCCACCCTGGTCTGCTGTTACAGACCCATGCGGACAGAAGTGTATGTGCTGTCATGCTTGGCTTTTACATGAGTACTGGGGAGCTGAACTCCTGTATCAGCTCAGCCATACTCTAGCCTCTGGCCTCTTATTCTAATATTGTTATCTTGATAGCTAGAGGTTGATTATTTTTCACATTTTAGATTATAATTTTATATGAGTGCTTTGTCTATTGGTTGTTATAGGTTCTCTGTGTATTTCTAAAATTTTTTGGCATTCTTATTGATTTATTAAAATCTTAAACTATAAATTCAGGATACTAACAATGTAATATTTGCTATAAATTATTTATTACCTCATACCACGAACATTAAATTTACATTTGACTTAGTTTACTTACTACTTTAGACTATGTGGTCATATATAGCCCACCAGGCCCAGCATTTTCTCTTAATCACTTTTTTTCTGATTTAATTTTGTTCAGTTGGCTTAAAGCCCATTGGTAGTCTCTTGTGACGTCTGATTGAGGTAAGGCTGTCTGAAATCAGGTTAGAACTGTTATCAAATGGACTCTTGACCTGGAAGAGATGCTGAGTAGACAAGGAAGTTAGAGTGAGTATATAGCTCTTACATGGATGGAACGGACACTTGAGATATCTGGACATTCAGGATCATGGGGGGAGGGGAAGGGGGAGGAGAGGAAAGACAGAGACCCACAGAAAGAGGGCTTCTCCCTTCTTCTGCTATCTCCATCTGTAGGTTGGGCCCTGCAGCCTCTTTAGGTTAACCTCTAAATTCTCTTCTCCCTGTGGATCATCTCTTTTTCTGTACCTCAGTAATGAGGACTCTTCACCGATGCACATTTGAAATCTGAATCTTTTTTTTTTTTCTGGACTTGAAGGGAATAGATCTTCTTCCTGACCTTCGGATATCTCACCTGACAGCATGATCTGAACTAGACACAGCGCACTCTTCGTGACCCCTGTGTCCAGCTGTCTTCTCTGGGTTCCCGATCTTAGTGAGTCTGCTGGCAAACTTCATATAAACTCAGACTGAAAGGCAAGGTCAGGAGGGAAGGGATTCATACCTCAAAGGATAGATCCCTCCTCAGAGGAAAACAGAGACGGAGGATGCTCTATGGTGAGAAAGAGAAAGTATTAGCGTAACTTCCAAGGAATGTTAAAGACGAAGGAACAGTGTTCTTTGAGCTTGAAAATACAGTCTCAGGTATTTAAGGGCCCAGAGATATCATTTGGAAGAAAATCTCCTGAGAATCTCTCCAGGAGTCTATAAATACCCTCTCCCCAAGTCCTTAGCTTGCAACCAAGTCTCCAAAGGTCACAGGCTCCAAACAGTGTCTAAATTTGCTTCTATGATTTGCATTCATAAGGAGATGCACCTGCAGATCATGTAGGGCAACAACTGAGCGGTGGTCTACAGAGGCTGCCAATCTGCTCTCTAAAGCAGGTGATTTCTCTTACAGGCAGGTTCTAATGCAGGTGGATGCCTCTTAAACGAGAAACTTCTCAGACATTTCAATTGAATGAAATTGGCTTTTAATTGCATTTTTTTTATTAACAAAAGATGCAACTGGTTGATCAGAATGGAGCCATTTCTTTTTAGATAAGCACCATAAAGCTTCAAGTTAGCTTTAACTAGGTGGGGCTAGTTAAGTATTTGAAGAAGGCAAACGAAGGAAACAAGCCTCTCTCCCATCTGGCGATACTAGATTCATTAGGCCGGGCGGTGGTGGTGCATGCCTTTAATCCCAGCACTTGGGAGGCAGAGCAGGTGGATTTCTGAGTTCGAGACCAGCCTGGTCTACAAAGTGAGTTCCAGAACAGTCAGGGCTATACAGAGAAACCCTGTCTTGAAAAACCAAAATCAATCAATCAATCAATCAATCAAGAGTGGCACAGCACCCCGAGTCTATATGGTAGTGACTTGAGTGGTTGCTGGAGGGTAAAGTACAAGGCTTGGCAGTTTCTCCTTCCTGCGCTTTCCATGTTCTTCTTAGCAACCCCTAGATCATCAGAGAAGCTGCCTCTCTACAGAAGCTGCCACACTATAGAGTAACTTTCTCGGACCCACCAGTGGTATAACTACGACACGGAAGCTTCTGCTATAGTTAGTTTAAAGCTTTGGCCTTTTGCTAGGGCAGTCAGTCTCTCAGCTAGCTCACCTAACTTAACCTATCTATCTAGACTATGCCTGACCATGAGGCTAGCTCTATACCTTTCTTGTCTCTGGTGTGGTCCATGTGTCTGCCCTCAGTATCTCCAGCTTCTGCTTCCTTCGCCACGCCTCACTCCTCTGCCCAGAATTTCCACTCTCTTCCTTCCTGCCCAGCCTGTGGGCTGTCACATCTGTATTATAACCAGTCAGTTGCAAGACAGACTCTGATACATTCCAGATTGCCTTAGGTGGAAAAACGAATATTTAACAAAATAGAAAAACCCAGTGATAGGCCATAGGAATGACAACACCATAATCCTGTCAGCACTTAGCTGTCTGATGCTAAAGAATTAACAACTGAAAATCTAGAGACACACCTTCACGCAGTGTGAAGAAAGGTCATCCCAACAGCCTCCTGTGGTCAGAATTATTTCCTTGACTTCCACCCAGGATACTTTTTCTCTCAGCTTCTACTCTGAGTGTTTGCCCTATACTTTCTGCCGACTTGTAGTAATGATAGGGAAATACCTTATTTCAAGGGAAACTTATGGATCTTTGAACTCAAGAACACTAATTATTTTAAAGGTTTATTTATTTTAATTTTATGTGTTTGGGTGTTTGGCCTGTGTATACCTAGGTACCACGTGTCTGCAGTGCTGGCACGGGCTAGAAGAGGGTATGAGATCCCTTGAAACTGGAGTTACAGATCTGTGTGTGTGTGTGTGTGTGTGTGTGTGTGTGTGTGTGAATCTGAGGGTGCTGGGAATTGAACCTTGGTCCTCTGGAAGAAGAGCTAGTGCTTTTAACCACTAAGCCATTTCTCCAGCCCCAAGAGTATCACTTCTTACATAAGCACTAGAGAAAGTTTTGCCCAGGAGGAGTTTGACTGTACTGCTTCCCTACTTACTCCTGTCCTCTACAGGTGAAGTTGTTGCTATCAAGTTTATTCTATAAGCTGACAGTCAGTCACACATGCTTGCACAATGCAACTGTATGTTGTACGTGACAGAGGAAGCCATTCTGGCGTATTCTTATCCTTTGCAAAAGAAGACCTGCATTTGTACTTCTGTGTTATTGATGTGTACCGTTGGGGGAGGGGAAGTCTTATTTCCGAAAGCAGAAAGATGTACTTGGCTTAGGGCCCCCATGATGAGAGAAAGGCATTGTTAAGTGAAGAAACCACCCATTCAAATCCAGTTCCTGATAGGGAGCAGACAGGAGCCAGATAGAGCATCCCTGAAACTGCGCCATGGAGATCTGCATGCAATGAGCTGAAAACAAACAAAGCAAGAAACTTGTGGCTGCCTGTGGAGCAGTCACTTCAGCCTCAGCTTCCACTGAGCATCACCACCACCTGACCCTCTTTTCATTTAGCTGCAACAGCGCTAGCTGCTTTGCCTGAAAACCCTGGAGATTCCTTTTCTCATCTCTCTCCTTCTTGGAACCTTTTGATCTCTGCCAGTTGGAATCAGCAGTGGGTGGGGGTAGCAAGCCATATGCTTTAGCTCTCAGAATGGCATATTTTAGACCCTAAACGCAGGTGGTTCAAAGGGATATTTATTTATTCGTTGGCTGTTCGATTGATTGACTGCTCATTTGTTTGTAAAATCTCAAGTTTGGCTTTGCAGGAAAGAGTGGAGCCAGGCTTTGTTTGCAGGGTGGTTTATACACCACTGGGGGTAGGAAAGTGTTCATTCCACAGGGGTAGAGGTAAGATCTTTGGCTGGCCAAGCTATTCTCTTGCACTGTCATTGGCCATGTGAGCACAACTGTGATTGCTCACGTTTATGGTCTCTAAGCTTAGAGCACATTCTCATGCCCCATCTCTTCTGTCTTCAGTGCCATCCTGCGATAGATAAAACACGCCGGGGAACCCGTTGGCTCAGGATTCTTTTTCTTGAGGATCTTTGTTCAGATCATTTGCTTAGCAATGCTTGATGCTTCCCTTGATCATGTCTTTCCTTCCCCCTCAATGACTGCTCCATCTCCACTCATGGTTCTCCACTCTCTTCCATCCGCTCCCCACTTTTTAATGTCCTTATGCTGTGCTTCAGTTCCTCGCTCCCTCTGATATGTCCTTCACCCAAATGGCCATCCTGTCCGTTCCACTGAGGTAGTCTCAGCCTGTGTTCTAGTATCAAGAAAGTCCGACAGACTACGGGATTACTGCTTTGTGGTCGAATCTGTCCAGGTACACAGCATCACAGATCCAGTCTACCTAACATTATCAATCACTTTCTATCCATAGCCTAGTCTCATTCTAGATGGTCAGCCTTGAGCACTAAGGCTCCTTTTCCACTTGGTTGTATTTTGGCATGTATCTCATTAGTTGCCCAGGCTAGAATTCTTGTTTTTGCTTAAATGCCTCTCCCACTTGTCCCCATGTCCCTCACCTGTCTCCATCTGTTCACACCTGAGGTTTTGCTATAGCCGGTGAGCTGATCTTGTCACCAGGTTTGAGGCAACTCCTCAGTTCTGTGCAGCTCGATCAGACTGACCTTCTGGAAACACCTCTTTCCTTCACCAGAGTCTCTGTGCACATTCTTCCCTTTGTCAGCACTCTGCAGCCTACAAGATCCAAGCCTGTCTTTAAAGAATTACAAATCCAGGCTAACATGAATCTATGCCTCCAGTCAAAGTGGCACGCGTATAGAACTGACTGTAAACATGAACTTTTGCTGCCTTCTCATTCTCCTCTGCCTAGATCCAGAATTTAGCCTCGTCTTCAAAATCTGCATCAGGAGCCACATTCCCCTTGAACATTTCTATAAATATTCAAGTCATCGGAATCCAGCATTTTCATCCGAGTACCGATACTCACTCCACCTTTGTATTAAATTACATACTTCTTTGAAGTTGATGTCTCTCACAGTGTTTTCTCTGATTGCTATTTCAGGTTTACATTGGATTTAGAAAGTTTTTCATTTTCATGGGTCATAGCCATATACTTCTTGAAGGGCAAAGCTGCTCAGTTTTTTTCTTGGGTCCCCCATTGTCTAGCACAAGACTCACTCTATACGAATCACCTGGCAACAATATGCAGAATAGTTAAGGTTGCCTGGGACTTCTAGTTTAATCAAGGGAACCTATTTTTAAAATACCCATTTTTTCCCTCTACAAATTATTTATTAACCTATTCAACCCTCCCGACTTACCATATGCATGTAAAAACAAAATTTTACTCATTAAAAGCTGTTGTGTTTATTATCTTTGAACTTGATTGTAGATGATTGACAGCTGAGACATACTAATATGATCCTTGTTTTTAAGGATGTATTTTCTGCTCTTGTTCTCTGATGAGCCGGGAGAGTAATGCCCACAGCTGAATATTCTTGAGGTCTCATGTTTGAAATTCAGAAGGCCAGAGATGGCAGCGCAGTTAGGCGGCAGACAGTACACCTAATTTAAGCACACGTTGGACCTGCTGACTCTTACGTGAGAGGATAATAGAGAAACTGCCTGGCTGCTGAGGCTGGGCCTGGTTCTCAGCTTGGCAAATCCAGAAACTTGATTTCATGGTTCACTACCTTTTTTTTTTTCCTCCTGAGGGAGAAATTGGTATTAACCATACACATCAAAAAGGCATTCTGTTTTAATAATTTATCAATAACATATACATTTTGAGGATAGATAGATTCATATCTACTCCTTGTGGTAATGCTTGAAAGATATTTAGATCTTGACAGCCTGATTGTCATTGAGAATTGATTGATGATCCAGAGAAAATCAGAGTAGAAGTTCTGGGAAAGTGTGGTGGTTGTAATGTGAAATGTGCCCCCCCCCACCCCAACCACCACCCTGGAAGGCTCATTTGTATGGATGCCTGCTCCCCGGATGATAGTGCTCTTTTGGAAGGAAAAGAAAGCTTTAGGAGATGGAATCTACCTGGAAGAGATGGCTCCCTGGGGGTGGACCTTGAGGTTGAAGAGCCAGACACCACTTCCTTTCTGCCCTCTGCTCCCTGACTATGGACATGGTATGACCAGTGCCCTCCTATTGCTATCCCTTCCATCACGTGATAAATCATATCACTTCTTACTGTCATGCAAAAATAAACTCTTTCTCATTGATGTTGCTTCCTCCAGGCATTTGGTCATAGCCAGGAGAAAAGCAATTAATACCGGGAATATTTCCAGTTCACGGATCACCTGGAGAATGGGCTCCATTACGGTTGTTACATGTATACACTGTGTGAGCACATCAGCACAGTATACAATGGGACTTTCCCTACACCTGCCCATACACTCATACATACATTTGTACATACATACATACAAACATACTATAATTTACAAACATTTATTGAGTGCCTGTTAAGTGCTAAGGGCACAAGCACCATTCGGACTCATGAAGTTCAGAGTTAGGTGTTTGTATTTCGGGTGGTATTGAGTAAATCTCAATAAACTAATAATCATCTCTTTTGTCCTCCAGCTCCTTACAGATGGCCATTTCCTTTGTGTCTCAAAACTCATTAAAGTTAATCTGTTTATAAGACTAGTTGATGACATTAATTCTGGGCCATCTTATTTTGGAAAGTGGTTTTTCTAATTTTCAGTGACATCAGTTCTGTGCCATCTTATTTTGGAGGTTAGCAATCCAGTTCTGGAGAGTACTCTTACTGTATTCAAGCAACAGTAACAGTATGGGGAAACTGTGGCCAGGTGTGTTGGCCACTATCCCTCCATTTTATCTTTGATGTTGGTTATTATTCTTTATTGTAGATAGGTGAGGGAAGATCTGCACTCAGGAGGCAGAGGCAGGCGGATTTCTGAGTTCGAGGCCAGTCTGGTCTACAAAGTGAGTTCCAGGACAGCCAGAGCTACACAGAGAAACCCTGTCTTGAAAAAACAAAAACAAACAAACAAACAAACAAACAGACTGTTAAATCCAAATAGCTCCGTTTCCTTCTTTAACTTGAGAGCTATAGACAATAAGATTGCAGCTTCCCTGTTCTGTGTATGCATCGTGGAAGAATAAGAAGTGCTGACAGACACTGGTTCTTAGCAGCTCTTACTTAAACTATCTGTGGCCAAGGCAGAAGCTCTCATCTCCTTGATTCTTGGTAGCACTGAGAGGTACCACTGTGTTTGGAAGTTTCACAGTTATCACTGAAGATGTCATAGGGAGGGACTACCACAGTCATCTTATGGGGAGAGTAGGAGTGTGGGTGCTTAGGAGGAGGGGGTAAGAAGAGATGGATGGGTTTCATGCTGGAGCAGAGAAAGACCCTAGGTGGGGATAATCCTACTGCTTCTGCTCTGTTCGCCTAGGAGAGGGAATGTCAATGAGAAGGGCAGAGTGACAGGCTTTTTTCTGACTGACATGGGATCAAGGACACAGACTTAAGCTGGTTCTTTAATTAGTTATGAGCAACTTTACCTAGGAAGTGAGGTCACCAGAACTGGAAGAAGACTCCTGGTGCCTGGCTAACACCGGGAGGACTTTGGATGCCAAGATTACCTTAATTCCTCGAGCTGAGCTCCTGGGATGCCTGTCCAGGAACGATCAACGCGAAGATGAAGAGTTTGCAGGGAGTAAGGAAGATGGGCTGCAATAAGGATGCAGAACTGGGAACTCTGGAGGCACAATCCAGTCCTCAGAGTTATTGCATTCCAAGATACGATCCAAGGGAGTTAAAACAGAACATTTTACCAGAGTCTGGATAAGACCAAAGTTTGTCTGGATCTGCCAACAATATAGGATTAGTGATGAAATATCAGATTGCATTTGCTGAATATAGTGCAACTGAAAAACGGTAACTCTGACGGCTGCGTAGGGTTGCCAGAGCTGGATGTTTGTGAACATCTCTAAGATAAATGTCAGCGGTATTATCTACACCTAATGGTTATTTATTTTTTATTTTATTAGATTTTTGACTTTAAAGAAGAAAGTGGGTTTGGAGGCGGGTGCTTCAGACTTATTTTAATAATCTCTTATTGAACAAGATTTATTTTGAGATACTGTGTTATGATTGTAAGGTGTCCGTGCTGGGGTGATATGTAATGACCCATCCACGTTTCCACCATCCATCCGTGCACCTACCTAATTCATCAGGTCATCCATCTAATAATAATTCCTTGGACTTACAACATGGCAGTCCCCAAGGCACAAGTTTCCTAAACATTGAATCTTTGAACATACGGTGATGATGGCTGGTATCCATCTTATAGCTCATTCTGAGGGTGTGATTAGAAATAGAAAATTAATAATTTGGTGTTGTGATACTAAGAGGCTTGGGTGTGTACATATTTAAGTTACTTTGAGATCATTTGGAGTAGGAAAACCTAAATATATAGACTCTAAATTCTAAGTTTTTCTTCATTAGTCATTTGGGGGTGTGTGATTCATTTAATGTTCAAAATTTTCACCCACACTTAGGACAGACTTTCTGCTTAATGAGAAATACAGATATGTGAGGCATGACATCCTTTCTTCAAACTTGTGCTAAGTTACTTGGGAGTTTGATGGTTAACCCTGTACTTCACTTCAGGAGCCTAGAGAGGGGCCTAGAGATTTTCCAGCCTGTCTGGTTTGCAGCTCATCTTGATCTTCAGAGAGCAACACAACAGTTCCACCATATCTCCCCAGAATAACACTGTTAAATATTGCTAAATGGCTACAATTCAACTTTCAGAGAAGTGATAAATAAATATGTGTTTTCATGCTTTCTTAATACCATTAAAGACATTTTTTGAACCATATGTGTCAGAAATGTTTACCATAGATATAAGCTTGAAGCTGAGATACTTCTGCCCTAAATGAATAACTTTACCAATTTTTAAGCAATTGAGGAAAAACATAACTGGGATGGTTAGAAAGAATTGTCAAATTATGCAAAATATGATTGATGTAGTTGATCATCAGGAAAGCAGGCAGCTTAGGACACATCACAAATTTAAGAGATTTGGTGATCCTAGTTAACCATTGTATTTAAAACAAGAAGGAAACTTAAATGTGGAAAGGTGAAATAATGTGCTCTTGGTACACAGCTAGTAAGTAGTCTGGAAGTCTTGGCAATGAGTTAATGGCTTCTCTCAGTCTCTAAGCATTAGCACCCCAGGCGTCAGTTGGACCCTGACTTGCTACCTCCATGGGAAAGTCTTCCAAAGATGAGGATGCTTTTCAAACTACTTCCTGTCCTAACCCATCTGCGTCTGCTCTGATTGAGAAAACACCCTATTCAAGGCTCTTGGTGGGGCTTTGTCCCATACACTTGCATCTCTTGTTTCCCTTCCAAGCATCAACATCTGGCAGCTAAGGCCAAATACACAGCCCTGGTGAACTCCCAACCATCAAAGATGGTCCAGTGGCCATCAGCATTGCCATCATGAGTGGTGATCCTTTAGTGGTTTAACATCCTGTGAAAGTAGGCATGTGCTTCCAAGATGCTGATAGACTTTCAAAGCAGCCTGCCCGTCATGGTGTGGACATCTCTTCTTATGTCAGCACTGTGCACACAAGTGCCAACAAGTGACTTTTGGTGGGTGAGCTGCGTGCCCACAGTACTAGTCATTGCATCCAGATGAAAGAGACAAGATTCCCAAAGATGCTTTGCCCACAAGCATCTGGTTTTCAGCCCAGGCTTTCTTGTGGAACCTCTTTTAAAATCAACACTTACAAAGATATCAGTTCCACAGCTTTATCCTTGGGTTTCTGGTCTACTTGTCCAGCATTTTAAAAATGAAAATTCTTCCTGGGTGATGCCTATGTGCAGCCGGGGTTGGAGATACCCTGGGAAACAGCCTCATCCCTGGGCAACTGCAGGAAGCAGGGGTCACAGATGTGAACAGAGGGAGAAGTGCCTCCCCTGATCACAGGACCCCATGCTCATCCTCCTCATGACCAGCATGAATCCAGGAACTCCTCATTTGTACACAGTGTTCTGTTTTGTGTTGGGAAACAGCTGGTGGAAATCAATTTAGAAGCTTCCAGACTGGCTGGGCATCTGAAATGATGCAGGTCGCAGGGCCAGACTGTTCCCTTTGTGTGTTTCTCTACCTGCTTTGTCACTGAAGCTCAATAAATGTCATCTGTTGTTTATGTTGTTATTAATAACGATAAGAATGACAAACAGCTATGCCAAGGAACATGTTTTCAGTATCCATTGAAGCTGCTATGAGAACACAGTTTGGGAGCCTAGGGTCAAAAAACTGTTGAGTGCCGGGGACGTGACTCAAGGGGTAAAAATACTCATTGTCCAAGCCCAAGGACCTGACTTTTAATTCTGTAAAACCCAGGAGTGACTACCAGCACATGTGTTGGGATTGTGGGGGTATAGGGTGGGTGTAGGGGAGACAGGGGTATTGAAGCCATAGCTGAAAATTGGGGAACTCCAGGTTTTCTGACTCAAAGGAAAAGTGTTAGAGGAGGATACTTATGTCTTCCTTTAGCCTCTACATGTGCACATGGTATGTGCACACACATGGTACACACACACACACACACACAGAATGAGAGAGGGAGGGAGGGAGGGAGGGGAGAGAGAGAGAGAGAGAGAGAGAGAGAGAGAGAGAGAATGACTACTTTGTGGAGGCAGAAGATTCCAGCAAGCCTAGTTAAGTAGGAACATTAAAGGCAGAGACATAATGAGAACAGGACTCAGAGCGACATGGTGTAGGAGGTATTTGGCAAACAATTATCTCAATCTGCCTGGATCAGGGCCTACAACTAAGGTAGAGTAGCCTGGTGAGGATTCGGGGTTTTGCTCACTGGTGAAACACTTGCACAGGACATGTGACGCTTTCTCCTCAGTGTGCAAAAATCAATCATCAATCGGCCCCTCAGTCCTTGAGGGTGTGGAGTGTTTGTCAGGTGGTAAGAAGATGAGGCTGTCTTGTGTGAAGACATCCCTTGCCCCTATTCTCCATAGAACATTGCCCCGCCCCTCACACCCTCACAGCACTCTGCAGTCTGAGCTAAGAAAATTTGAATAGTAGATTAGTCTTCTGGCTTTTCCCCTTTTTCTGGGGAAAATTTCTCCCTTGTATTTTGCCATCTCTTTCCCGGCTCCACCCCATGTTGAGGGAGGAGGTAAGACTTCATTTGGAATTCTGAAGAGCAAGCTGCCAAATAGCTTCTGGAAGGCTGAAGTGCAGCGGGTCTGAATGCTGCTTTTTATGGGGTGTTAAGTTTAGTCAGGCTCTCTGCGGGTAGCTAACCACTGGTAAATGTTAAAGAGAGAGCTCTCCAAGAACCGCTGTTTAAAAGTCACTTGTGGTAGGCAATCTAATGCAGCAGGAATAAAGGACACTCGCATCTTTGAAAAGTCCTGCTACCAAGACTGAAGGATCTGTCTTCTCATCATCTCTCTTCTCACAGCCTCAGACCATTCACAAGATATGACTAGCAACAGGAAGTTCTGTGGGTAACATAGGAGATGCATCCATAGAAGCATGCAACATTTCATATTGAGATAACGCCACACATATAGCTTTTCAACCTTCTTATTTGAATTATGATGATCCTTTCACAAAATCAAGTAAATTATACTTTATTTTAAGGCTGCATAGTTTTTATTTATGCAGTTTTATTTGTTCAAGCAGTTTACATTTTTCCCAACTATTTTTGGTATTTCCTGGTAATTAATAGCTGGAGTACTGGTCTTTTGTTTGTTTTACGTGTGTGTGTGTGTGTGTGTGTGTGTGTGTGTGTGTGTGTGTATAGGCCAGAGGACAGCCTGTATATTATCTTCAGAAATGTCTTTTGAGATAGAATTTTTCAATTGACCTGACTGGCCAACAAGACCCAGGATCCTCCTGCCTCTGTTGCCCCTGTTCTGGGACAATGAGTACATACTCCCATGGGTTTGAGGGATCAAAATTAGTCTTCACACTTGTGAGGCAAGCTCTCTCCTGAGTCTTCTTCCTGCTCCCCATAGCACATTTTTAATGGCTGCATTATTAATTATTCAAATAATTTTTTAGCACTTTTCATTTTCCCAGCTATTTTTGCTATGTCCTGGGAATTAATAGCTGGAGTAGTGGTCACTGTACTCTCAGTGGTCACATAGTCAACCAATGTTCTTTGAGTGTTGTATACTGGGCTAGATGTGTTAGTAGTTATTCATTCCGGAATAAGTGATAAGAATCACAAATCCAAATTCTATTATGACAGAAGATCCACAAAGCAACTATATAAATAAAGGAAAAGCATTGTTGAGTTTTGATAAGTATGCTAAGTAGGAAAAATGGCAAGGTAAAAAGTTAAAACATGAACTATAGGGATAGGTAGGAATAACATTTGTAAGAAGAGACAGTCAGGATCATGCTCAGTGAAGAGGGCAGGAGAGAGCCATCCAGGGGAGAGTCAGAAGACAAGAATTCCTACTGGGAGAACCAGAACCAGCAAACGCAAAGGCGTGTGTGTGTGTGTGTGTGTGTGTGTGTGTGTGAGAGAGAGAGAGAGAGAGAGAGAGAGAGAGAGAGAGAGAGAGAGAGATGCCTAGGGTCAGTTGAAGCAGACAGGATGAGGGACGTTACTGGGCAATGACAGAAGAAGTAAGATAATTTGTGAGCTTGGTTCCTGGGAGCAGAAAAGCTATGGAAGATATATCCAGAAGAACAGTATGTTTAAATAGAACCCTGGCCTGAAGGCAAGGCAAACTTGGACAGAGGGACAGTAGATTTTACTTTTAAAGGTTTTAAAATATATTTTGATAATATTTTTTTTCTCTTCCAATTCCTCCCAGATTCCTTCAAATTCCCTACCCACCTAACTTCATGCTCTCTCTTTAACAAAAGGCCATTGCCTCCAAGAAAATCAAAACAGAAACCCAATAAGACAAAAAAAAAGAAAAAAAAAAGCCAAAACAGGACAAAAACTGCACAGTATAAAAACATGGACTGTGTTTTGTTTTGGCCAAAACTCTAGGGCCTGCTTTGGAATGTGGTCGATTTACCCAGAGACAATCCATTGGAGAAAACTGGCTCTTTCTTTCCCGGCAGGTATCAGTTACAAATAACTTCTTGGTTAGAGGTTGGGCTTTGTATCTGCCCCTCCTCTCAGTACTGGGATTCTGTCTGGTATGAACCTGGATCGTTGGACTTTTGGCTACTTCATGTGTTCCTTTTTCTACCATCCTTCTCCACTCTTCTCCCTTCCAATCCCCCAACACTAGGTAGGAGAGAAAGAAGTTTAGAGGGGGAAGGGGGCATCAATCTCATTAGACAGCTTATTGGTGACTAGGGGAGTCAAGTTCCTTGTGGGGAAAAGTTTGACCTGCATTGTCAGGATATTTCCAACCAGCAACAAGAGGAGCAGCAGCCCCTGCAGCCCCTCTGAGTAGGGCTACGGGTTAGGGGTCCAGCATTTTATACCTTTTCAAGAGTCCCCAGAAGTCCAAACACCATATACTTGCAGAAACTATCTGTAGCTGGCAGAATCACGTGCCTGCCAGAGCATGGGACGAATCATAGTCTGTTGCTGTGGACAATCTAAAGCAGCCCCATATCCCACACCTGGGATTAAAAGAAAAATATATTCCCATATGTGGGATGTGGTTTTAAAGAAACAAAAATTCTCACTACAAACTTGTGCATATTTTCTGGATGCTGTCACATCTCTTGAAAGTTCTTGTGTGTATAAATGACAGGAGAGTATGTAAATATTCCAGATTGCACAATGTCAAGGCTTGAGTCAGGCGATGTTAGACAGAAGGTAAGAAGTGTAGGATTTAGATAGACTTGGGTCACCTAGAGTTTTTGACAGAGTTTGAGGGAGGGACATAGAAGGTTTTCAGGTTAGAACAACTGAGATTGGCTTCTTTGAAGAGAGAGGGGATAATTCCTCTGCCAGTGAGCACAGTGGGCTGGAGAGGTGTGATGATAACATGATACCACAGAGCTGGTGATTTATAAAGGAAAGAGGTTTATTTTGTTCACAATCTTGTTTGGAGTTGAGTGGCTACTTCTGGTGATGGCTGTGTTGTTGGCAGTGGTGTGGAGTGGTGCTGGACACCACAGGGTGAGAGACAGTGTGCATACTTCTTTCTGTGTGAATGTCGTCTCTACATTTTGCCTCTCTTTTCAGATCAACAGCAACAGTCAATTATGAGGCATCTGCTCAAGTTGTGACTTCATCTAGTCATAACCACATTCCAAAGGTCTCATTGCTGAACACCATATTCACATGGCTCGTCCTCTTAATCCCTCATAGTGGGGACAGAAGACCAACATGCTATGTGGGTGCAACAAGCCATATTCAAGGTGTAGCTGGAGGGGACCACAGAAGCTGAGTTTCAGATTTGATGATGTGTGAGACATAGCATGTCTTCAGGATCGCTCTTGACAGCTGTGTCTCATTTAAGGCACAGGTTGGCTCCCAGTTTTGAGGGATGCCTCAGTTTGATTTTAGGGGATTTCCTCATCATGGTTTTAAATCAGAATAGATCATCACTTTCAAGAATCATTTGCTACTTTTTTGGTGTGTGCACACATCTTGTTTTAGCCATAAACCTGTTTACTATAGATTACATTTTTGTCAGCTGTCTCAGCAGATTCTCCAGAGCTATGCGCTCTGCATAAAAACAGGCCTTTTGTTTCCAACTATTACCTTTTAGGTGATCCTCCCGTTGAAGTCATAATGTGCTCTTTGTGACAGCATAGTGGTTGCTCTGGGAAATGATTAGGATGTCACAATTAGGATTAGCATGCCAGGTGGAGAACGGCAAGTGTGAGGGACAGATGGCCATTCTCTCAGAAGCAAGGAAAAAACAGAATCCTTGCCTCCCTCCTATCCGTGCTCACAGAAACAAGAGAAGGAGGCCAGGCATGTGTAGGATCTATAAATAGAACTGTTTCTGAGGAGACTGCTTTCCTCAAGATTTCATTAGGCATCAGAAAGCCCTTTGCACTTAGCAATTAAAGACACTGATTTGCCTCTACTGTATTATGAGCTTGAGGAAAGAAAGCCAAACTTGCATTCTTATTGAACAGATGCAGGTAAAATGCCTGAGAAAACTCTAAATGGGCTCTATAAATCTCAAGTGGTTCCACCACCTCTGTGTTAGACAAGCATCTCGAAGATGAGATGTCCCCAGTATTTCTGTGTTAACTCCTTCTCGTAATGAGAGCTGTCATTTCTGGCTGTCATCTGTTATCACCTACCCACAGGAAGGGCATCTCTAGAACCATGGAAAAGGCTTTGCTCAGCTTCCCATTATCCCAGGTGACCTGAGGGCAGGGTTTGGTGTTTAGCCCTTGGGCAGGCTAACAGGGGCATTCTCTGCTTGCTGGTCCCTGTGGAGTCTGGGCTTCTGGTCTGAGTTTGTCTGTGTCATACTCAAGCCTACTGAACCAACAGGACCCAAAGAAGGTGAAACCAACCTTCTTGTCCTGGGAAGCCCACAGGGATCTTTTTCCTCATGCTGAGCCCATAGTCTCAGACTCTGACAAACCACATCAGAAATTCCTTTCTCTCTCTCTCCCCTGGGAGCTGTGACAAAGCCAGACAGCTTTTCTACCTGGAATGGTTTAGATGCAGGTACATGCCTTTGATTAGTCATGGAAGACTGCCCAGGAAAATAATGTTAGCCTCTCTGGGAACTCAGTTGTAGATAAACCCATTGCCTTATAGGCTTGTCCTGAGGATGACCAAGAAATTCTTCTTTTTATGTTGCAGACACCTTTGCTAACCCAAGGACACTGTAGGCAGAAGCTCAGACAACCCTGACATTGCCAGTGCAGTCAGAAAGTTTAGCACTGTGTTGTGCTTGAGGTCCATCTGTGAACACTCCTATTTTTGTAGTAGCCAGTTTTGTTTTTTTGTTTTTGTTTTTCATTTGCTGAATTTGTCTTGAATGCATTCATCAGTGTTCTGGGTACTAGGTCTATAACGGTGAACAAAGGAACCCTATACTTACATTTGCATATCAATACAGTGGCTAACAGTCTTTTGAGTAGAAACTCAGATAATTTGCTTTCTTTTTCATTTATAATCTTGCTTTCTTATGTTCCCTAGATCAAACATTCATTACCTGTACTAGAGAAGCATAAGAAAAGAGGCAAAAAAATCCATGCTTCATTTCTTAAGACTAATAAACAGTGACTAATGCTCCTTGTAATGCCATCGGGTTTGAAAATGAATGTGTATTTTATCAGTTATGATAATATTCCAGATGTATTTGGATGGCTAGAGGCCCAGGCATGTGCAGGGTATGTTACCTGCTCAGGCTCTGCCTATTGTTTGCAGTACGCATAAGCAGATGCTTTGCAGTAATTCAGGCCTACTGGGAATTGATTGTCTTTAAATTAGAAATACTGTCTCTAAAGCAGATCTTTGCAAATGTGGCCCACGAACTACATGCTGTTCATGTAAACAGTTGGGTCAGGACATAGCCATGCCCATTCATTTCTATATAGCTCATGGCTGTTGGCACACTACAATAGCATAGTCAACTGGGGATAACAGAGATGGTTTGGGCCTCTAAGCTTAAAGAATTGACCACCCAGCCCTTTACAGACAAACTAAACCCACAGACTACAGGTCTGAAGTAGCTCTGTCCAGTGGCACTCTGTGGAACAATGAAAAGCTCCTTGTGTGGCTGATCCGAGAGCTTCCTGGGGAAAAGGCATAGCCAGCTTTTACCTTAGAGATGAACTTGGTCCTGTGTGCAGCAAGCACTTTACCTACTGACTCAGCTCCTCAGGCTACATACCTTATTATTATTATTTTCTTTTTTTAGAGAAGTATTAGGTTCACAGCAAAACTGAATGGAAGATGTATAGGGCTCCTGTATATCCCCTGTGCCTCCCCTACTACTAACATGCCTTACCTCAGAAGTACGTTTGCTAAAATACATGAGCCTTCATTGGCATCTACTTAGCACTCAAACTTCAGCGTTTACTATGTGGCTCACTCTTGGTGTTGGACATTGTAGTGGCTATTCCTGGTTGTCAACTTGACTATATTTGGAATGAGATACAATCCAGAATTGAAGGCTCATCAGTGATCCTAATCTGGAGGCTGGGAGATAGAAGTTTCTGACCTGGATCTTGGTATGGAGATCTTGAGGCATAGTGGCTATGAATTCCAGAAAATTAAGACAGGGAGATCTCCAAGTTCAAGGTCCTCTGGGATTAAAGGTGTGGTGGCACACACCTTTAATCTGGGCCACACTTTCTGCTGGAGACCTACATAAGAACATTGAAAGAAAGAAGATTTACTCTCTCCTTCACCTGCTTGCCATGTGGGACTGAGTAACTGCTAGATCCATAGACTTCCATTCACAGCTGCTATTGACCATTCATTGTTGGGAGTTGGACTTCAGACTGTAAGTCATCAATAAATTCCTTTACTCTATAGAGACTACCCATAAGTTCTGTGATTCTAGAGAACCCTGACTAGTACAGACATTCTATAGATTTTGACAAATACATGATGCATTCTAAACTCTTTCAGAGAAGTAAAAGATATGAGGTGAATGTTACAGTTTGTATGGGTCCCCCAAAGTTTCTGTATTGGAATCTTGATCCCTGATGAGGAAATGTTGGGATGTGGACTTTTGAGAGCTGTTTAGGTCATGAGAGTTTTGTCTTCATGAATGTGTTAATGTTATTATCTCAGGATCAGATCCTTAGAGACAGTCATATCCAACCCTCTCTTCCATGACTTCTGTCTTCCCCCTTTTCCGTGGGTATAAAGCTCTTACACATGATAGTCCCTTGGCTTTAGAGTCTGTAGCCTCAAAACCACCTGTTTATGTTTCCAGTTTTGCTTATTCTGTCTATGTATCTGTCCATACATCTGTTTATCTGTCTGTCTGTCTATCTATCTATCTATCTACCCATCTGCTTTATTATAGCAGGACAAAACAGACACAGACAATGTGTATCTCAACCATTATTAGCCTTTGCTTTCTAGCTAATGCTCACTGTGCCATGTAAGGTCACATATGAAGGTGGGGTTTAGGGGCTAGAGGTGGAAAGGCAGGTTGCAGGCTGGGGTTGACGGAAGGTAGTGAAAGGAGAGAGGAGAGTGCAGAAATACCCATATGTGCTTTACAGTGTTGTAACCCTCTTTATCTCTTCTGAAAGCTGGAGATGGACAGGTGAGCATATGTGGCTATGAGCTCTATTGTTGTCAGTTGTCTTTTACTGCTGGCAGCTGGGCTTTTAATAGATGGGTTATGGGTTTCTCCTCCATATCTCAGGTGCTTTCAGGAACTGCCAGAGAACAGTATGAGCAATACCAACAGCCAGCCTGCTTTTCCTAGGAAGGCCTGCTAACCAGAGATTATTCCCATTCTACTGAATGCTCACAGAACTCCATTTTCAAAACCTAGTGTGTGTTCAGTGCTGTTCACCCTAAACAGTGCCATAAGCTTGTAGATTCTGTACTTTGGACTTAGCCTCCTTAAAATAGTCTTTGTGTAGCCCTGGGTTGAGTTAAGATTTATAGTTTGCCATGAGATCATCATTTGAGGAGATCTGCTGTAATGGCTTTATTTTTTAAAAGAAGTCATGTTTGTTTTATTAAGAGCTCAGATGTTGGAAGTGCTCTAGTGCCCAATTCCCCTATAATACCACCACTCCTTATATCTTTCATTAATGCGTCATACTAGGAGGGCATTGTAAGATTCTTGGTGTCTTTCAGGAATGACGTGAGGCTTTATTTTGTCAATACTGGAGATTCTGGGGCTTTGTTTCTTAATGTCGCTAATATATTTGAAACACATCAGGTGGAGGCAAAATAAAATTGGGACAGGAGGTATAAGATTTATTTCATGGAATCCAGATTGCTTAATTTACACTATGCCATTTTTCCCCCCAAGAAAGCCTTTTCATCCTAAACTATGAAAATAACTGAGCCAGAAGGTTGCTAAGCCAAAGCAGCTCCAGTTGAAACAATTCCTGACCCAGCACCACACCCATATACTATGTGTAAAGCATGAGTAATTCAACCAGAATCCCAAGTGAGAGGTACTAGGCTTTGGAGGGGCATCAAGCTCAGCCATCCCTTGGCTTCCTCCAGAGTTCTGGGGCACAGACCTGAAGTGCTTTCTACTGCAGATTTATAGTCAACTTTCCTTGAATAATGGCTCTTTCAAGGATGATGAGATACAAACAGAAAGACAACTTTGAATCCCCACTGGACCTCATTTCATTCAAATGTGTTCTAAGACCTCAATTTCATACCCATTTTCCCTTTCCTAGATGGGGAAGGAAAGACTAAGGTCACTTTTGTGCTCTGAGATCTTTTCTCTGGAAACCACATTTCCTGTGGAGGACTAGGAACCATGACTGGTGTGGTGGAGAATTCCTGCTAACGTTTTTCAGTTTTCTGTTTCTTTCTTTGTTTGTTTTTGTTTCAAACTTCACATTAGTAGAATCTTATGTCTACTACCTCTTTGTGGATGGGGGAATACTGGGACAATGAAACCCAGCCTCTCCTAGTAAGAAGAGAAACAGATAGGCTTCCTTCTGTTCTTACTGGGGAGGGATGAGGAGTTTCAAATCCACTGAAACTAGGTAGTGTGATAGGAAAATCCCTGGCCTGAGCCAAGACACCTGGGCCATTAAAAAGTATGACTAGGCCCCTTGAGTTCTCTGTCTCTACAGTAGGAACCAAAAGAGCATTGTGTTGTTTGAGTCCTACTCCTCTTGTTGGTAGATGGCCCTGGCTTCACCCTCTGCTGAATCCTGCTGTCACCCCAGCACGAGCCTCACAGTCTACTGGGGAGAAAAGCTTGAAATTGTGTCATGAATCTTCCTTGACATGGGCCCAAGGGCCCTGGCCCCTGTCATTTACCAGGCCCAGGGTAAGTGATCTAGGGCAAGGATGCTTTCTGTTTCTTATCCTATAAGAAAGCTGAAGCTCATTGGCCTGCAGAGGACGTTGGAGGCCAGGCTATGATCAGTTATACTTCTATCTCCTGCTCCGCACACATGGGATTTAGAGAAGCCCTGTGCTAGTGACATTGAGAATTGATTAATACAATCGTAACGTAGGTCTTGCACATCACCCTGATGTGCTGTGCTCCTTCTCAGATTAGTCTTCTTTATTTAGCATGTCACCCCTAATCTCTGTCTTTGGCTTTGATGCCTCTTGTACCCTTGGGATGAGGAGGCAGAAAGAGTGTTTGAGGCATTGACACTGGATATAAAATTCCTCAAGGTGGGAACCATACATTACTCCCCTCCAGCCAGTTCAACTTGTTATCTGCCCAGAAATTTTGTGGAGTTGTATCCAAATGTAGCATGATCAAATGGGTGAAGTAACAGCAGCCCTAGACCCCACCCTCATCACTCCTACCAGGGTGCTCTGGTAGCAGTGCCTCTGGACAGAACCTCAGGCATCTCCCATGGAAGACAAGAGCAAGAGCCTAGACTTTGGTGACCTGGACATCATCATTACCAATTCCTCCTCTTACCACACAGAAGACTCTAGAACCCATCAGATATGCTATTGAGTCACCATAGCAAATCATCACCCAGGACAAGGCAGCAGAGCTGCCCTTTATTTTTATCCCAGGGGACATGGCAATACATTTAGATAAAGTTATTTTTTGTTGTTGTTGTTTTGTTTTGTTGTGTTGTGTTTTTCTTTTGGTGCCATTCCCCAAAAGGTTTGAAAAGCCAGTCATATTAAATGGCTAGTGTATCAACCATCAACCATTTACAGCATATTTTATAATACCCACTGTAGGTGTGTTGGTGGAAGAAAATCAACTCATGGCCCTGAAACCCTTGGCAAGTATCCTTTATACACATTGCACAGTATGTTCTGCCCCATTAAGCTGACAAGCATCAAGTGAATTGCTTTAATCAGGGAGCTGATAAAGGAACGGAGGAGAAAAGAGATGTGATCCTAGCTCATAAGGGATTAAAACACTGTTGGGGAGAGCAAATTCACCCAAACAGGGAAACTCATCAGAAACGCATGGTACAGACTGCCTACTAGAGCATGCACAGCATCAGTCTGGCTGAAGGCACTCGTGAGAGCTGCTGTCAGAGAGATATCTATCTACTCATGGCCTTTTCTGCACAAGGTGGGGGGGGGGGTAAACTCACCAAGAAAGCCAAGGAACTTAGACCCTACAGATGGGTTTTTAATTTGATAGGAACAATTTTTTTTTTGTCAGAAAGATCACACTGCTGGGTAGAGATTGACATGGGATTGTGTATGAGGGCGTGGTCTCAACACAGAGTCAGGAAGGGGAAATTGCAGTGATGTGCATATAGAAATGGATGGTTTTGAGGGAATATCTTCAATGAGAAGCCATAGAGGCTTTGAAAGACAGAATGATGACTTATGGCTTCATAAGTCACCCAGAGCCCCTGTTTTGGTTACGTATCAGAGGCAAAAGAAGGAACTATTGCATTAATCTAGGGGACAGATGACAAGCCTCCACTAGAAAAACAGTGGTGGGGGTTTTGAGAGGTGATGAAATTCTGACTTTAACTTGAAGATGCAGCCAATAGAATTTGCTTACACACTATAGATGAGGTCTGAACAAACCGCTAAGGCTGACTCCAAGGCCACATCCACTGAGAAGAGGGCAGCAGAATGGACTGGATTCACAGAGGAAGGGCTGGATGTGCTAAGTCTGGAATGTCTATTAGATATCCCAGTGGAGATATTAAGTAGGCAAAAGGATTGCAAGTATGGAGTTCAATGCAGGGCAGAGACTAGAGGCATAAATTTGAGAGTCTCTGACATATAGCTAGTTTTTAAGACCACAGAGTAGACACTATCACCAAGGGAGTAAATGTAAGTAGAACTGACGAGAGCTGCATTGAGTCCCGGGGCACGTAAATGCTAAGAGGTCAAGGAAATGAGGAAGCAGCAGCAAAGCAGATAGAAACTCTGGTCTGTGGTAAGCAGGGAAGCTGGGCAGTGTGGTGCTTGGAAGCCATGTGAACAGAGAGGCTTCATGTGCAGGAATGAAGGGCTGAGACAGATGCTGCTGCTGGGAAAAGGAAAAAGGAGGTGGAGGGGTTTCTTTGGCCCAAATACAAGGGTAAGTCCCCTAAATCAGCGTTGGGGAGGTAGAGGGAGCATATGCGTGTACGCACTGGTTTCAGACTTTGGTTCTGGTGACTACAATGTGTGTGTGTGTGTGTGTGTGTGTGTGTGTGTGTGTGTGTGTGTGTGTGAGAGAGAGAGAGAGAGAGAGAGAGAGAGAGAGAGAGAGAGAGAGAGAGAGAGAGAATGAGAGAGAATGAGATTTGGAGGGTATTTGGGAGGGGTATTTGGAAGTGGGCAGGGGTTAAGAAAATCCTTTGTATTTGGTGCTGATGCTGTAGAAGAGAGACTGTAAACTACATGTTTAACATTATGAAAAGGTGTTTAGGGCCGGTTGTCTCATGGCCTCCAGAGCTAAGGGCAGACGGTCAGAGCTCCTTGATGGCAGTTATCTGTTTACCCATTTCTCTGGCTTCATCTCTCTCTCTCTCTCTCTCTCTCTCTCTCTCTCTCTCTCTCTGTGTGTGTGTGTGTGTGTGTGTGTGCGTGCACACACACCCGCGCACATTGTCATTCAGGAGCTCCTGGTGTCCTCTTCTCCCTGAGGCTGTATGGGTCAGCACCCCCCCCCCCCCCCGTGTCCCCAGAGAGCAGGGACCAGGACTTCTGCCTGTGACTCTTCATGTATGCAGCTCTGGCCTTCAGATACATCATTGCAAAGTGCAGCCTGACTTGTGGTTCTGAGTGATGTGTGATGGGTATTGAGATCTGAAACCTTCTTCCAAATCTCTGAGTGTGACTTTGTTCCTTAGTACAATGCTTAGGTGTTAGTTGTTGTTCTCATATCCCAAATATGTTTAAGTTCATTGTTCTAATTACCCCAACTATACATGATAGTATCAAAATGAGAGGGGGATAGGGAAATAGCTTTGTTGGTCAAGTGTCTGCTGTACAACCAAGAGAGCCTGGGTTTGGTTCCCAGCTCCCACATAAAAAGTATGAGCATTTGAAATTCCCCAACAATAAATAAGTAAAAGACAACTAAGAAATAAAACCTGCACTCTTTTGGATTTAGGAGATAAGATTAAACAACAACAATAACAATAGCATAAATAACTTGGGAGGTATATGCTCTTAATCTTAGTGTTGGGGAGGCAGAGGCAGGTGAATACCTTGGGATTTACTGACCAGCCATACTAGCTGAGTAAAAAATCTATATCCAAGAATAAGGCGGATGGCTCTGGTAGAAAGGAACTGTGGTTGAGCTCCTGTCTTTACACATTGTTATATACATGTATATGCACTCTTACACACACACACACACATGCATGAGCATGCACACACATCTACTCTCTCCCACTAATTAGAATGCGCCCCTGAACAGGGCTCTAGCTCAGTGTCAGAGTGCTTGCTTGGCAAGATCAGAGCTCTGGGTTTACTATGTACCACCACAAAATAAATGGAGGAAGGGGAGGGAAAAGGGACTCTAGCCCACCACCTTCTTCTAAGTGGTTATTAGCATTGTTCATGTATGTACTCATATGTGTATGTGAGCATGTACACCATGCCCAAGCATTCCGATCAGTAAGACCAGTGGGTGTCCCCGGTAGCTGTGTCACCCACAGCACATCCCTCTGTGAGCTTTTGTCCTCTTCTTATGCAGGTCCCTTTACCTTCAGCTCCTTGTACCTTCAGCTCCTCTCAAAGAAGCATCATCAATTTAGAGGCATGTGGCGTTGCATAAAGGTTCATGAAGGTTTTTAAGCATTGCTTCCGGACACTGTTTTCAAACTGTAGAGAACACCAGCATGAGTGCAGGACTGTTAATGCCTAGAGAACACGTCCCGCAGCTCCGCCCTTCTTTACAAAGCCACGCCCATTACCCAGCTCTCTGACAGTTGTCAGGGTTTCCCCACCTTGTCCTGTGTGCTGATTCAGTCACAAACTGACCAGCTCATGTGGCATTTTGAGAACTAATGTGTTTTGCTGCTCTCTTCCCACCTTTCCTAGCATGTGTGCTTCTTCTGTGCACCAAGAATGCTTGGGTGAATAACAGGCCTCATCCAGTTGGAATCCTGCACTTTTGGAAAATATGCAAGCTTCTTTCCCTTCATGGCCTCCCCACTTGCTTTCCTTTCTGTTTCCTGTCAGTCCGAAGCTGTGAGAGGAAGCTCAGATTAACACCCTTTCCGCCACTCCATATCCCAGTGGCTCTCCAGTTAAATATCCAGCTATGAAATCGTGCACTGTTGAAAACACCATTAGACATGAACATTCCTATGGCTCGATTGAACGTTAGCTGGCGGGCCTTGGCCAGTCTGGGATTATTCAGGATTCATGTAGGTGTCGAGGTTTCCATTTTCCACCCTCGCTGCTTCCCCAGCCTCAGCCTTTTGTCACAGCCAAGTACAGCTACTTTAGGAACATAATTCCCTTCCTGGTTTTAGCAGTCTCTCATTTGGCTTTTCTACAGATGAAACCAAATGTGCCCACACAATCATTAGCAAGTGTGGGGATTGTTCGGAGCCGAATATTTATTGTACACCCACAAATTTTTAGGTGCAATGCCGAGCATGATTGCCAGGGGATTGCTTTTGTCTACGATGCCAAAGGAAGGCAATTAGCGGTTGAGAGAAATGTTCTCCTTACACTGTGACCTCCCGATCATGCTGCACAGGGAAGAAAGGGCAAGCGGGGCTCGAGAGGAGGCTAAGTGATGCCCCACACTGACCAGAATGGGCTGTGGTTAGACATGGAGATAGGTGCCTATCATTGTGCTGGAAGTCTTAGGATTCCAGAAAGACAGCAATGGAGGAAGAGCCACGTTCATGGGGAGGAGACTCCAAAACCATTCTACGTTTTCAGCTTCACTCCACATAGCCATAGGCAACACTAGGGAAGGATTTCTGTAGATTCCTGGAAGCAGATAGAATTTCCTCGGGATGGGTCTGAAGTACAGAACAGGCCATCCCTCAAGCTGATATGCACTAGAGACCAGTGCTAATTAATTTTTCTATCACTGCTGTGTCAGAATGTCCAATAGAAGCCAGTAGGGGCAGAAGAAATTGTTTCAGCTCATGGTTTCAAGGCAGGGAGGGCATGGCAGCCAGGACTCCATCAGGGTGGTAGCAGTTTGTGGTATGACCTGTTACATGTTCATGGATCAGTAAGCAGTAACCTTGGGATGGGATCAGACAGGATAAAAACCTTATGGCCCTACTCCCATAACCTATGTCTGACAATTTGGACCATGTCCAAAAGCCTCCCCACATAACATCATTAGCTAGGGCAGTAGTTTTCAACTTTCCTAATGCTACAGCCCTTTAATACAGTTCCCCATATTGTGGTGACACCCCCTCAAACACATAGAAAATTATTTTATTGTTATTTCATAACAGCAATTTTGCTACTGTTATGAATTGTTATGTAAATATTTTTTGAGATAGAGAGGTTTGCCAAAGGCACCACAGCCCACAGGTTGAGAACTTCTGAGCTAGGGTGTGAGAATTCAGACACATGAGCCTGTCGGTATGTGACCTTGGGTGAGTCACATAACACCTCAGAGTCTTGTGTTCTTTCTTTTTTTTTTTTCTTTCTTTTTGTTTTTTTCATCTGAAAAATATGTATATTACCATGCCCATGTAGCTTAGAAGTCAAGTGCATTGAGAGTCTGGGATCCTAACTAATACACAGGAAGTGTGGTTTTTGCTGGTCATATCTCATTGGGTGCTGCTCAGGCATGCATCTTCTGGATGCAAAAAAGATGAATCTTAGGGGCCATCTATCACAGGCAAAGTCCAAAAGTCCTGAAGAATAGAAGGTAGAAAAATAATATGCCTGTATTGGAATATGGGAAGAACTAGGATAGAGTAGAAGAATATAACAAGGTATGCAACCGTGTGTGTGTGTGTGTGTGTGTGTGTGTGTGTGTGATTTACCTAGGACAAAATATCACCTGTCCTTGCTCCCCCTCCCCCACTGCCTGGAGGTCATTGTTGTACAGAGCCTTCTTTTCTTTCCAAATCACTGGAAAAACCCCTAAGAAACCCATGTACTTGGCATTCGGAGGCACGCGCACGCCAGGTCCTATAGGAGAGCACTTGATGCAGGTAATTAAAAGTGTCAGCTCCTTATCCAGGAGAGGCTTCTATTAAATTATGTACAGTAAATATTTTTGCAAGTTGGAGCTCTGAAGAAGACTTATTGATCTGTGGCAAGCTGCCAGACAGCTGGTAAAGGTTTGGAAACTGGTTCTCAGTCCAGGGCAAGTCCTAGGAGGGGTGGGAAACAAAGCCATCTGAACCATCTTTTCTTCCACCTCCTCTGCCTCCTTGGAGGTGCCTGCAGCATCTCTCAGGACTGCTGAATCAATAGCAAACCGTGGCATGAACTGCTTGGTCTGTGCTGCCTGGGTGATTCTGGTCCAAGCCATAACCACACCGTTGATATCTTGGGTGGCCCAGATGGAGAGCCACATCATGGGGAGAATTGATGTCAGGAGTGTAAGTGGAGGGGGACAAAAGTCTCTGTTAAGGGGTATGGGAAGGATGGTACTACCCAGGCCTTAAGCTCTGTCCCTGCTTCAAAAGCTTACAGCCTGTATACTGAAGTCACTATAATACTCCATCAGTCTGACCCCAGTGGCTGGCACCCATGGCTGACTACTGCCCCCCATCTCAGCGTCAGTCCTGGACTCTTCCCTGGAGTGTTCTCTGAAAGTGTTGCGATTAGCTGGGCCTTGATAGCAGAAGTGGGAGGCAAAGGCAGATGGGACTGGATCTCTTCTGTGCTTTTATTTGTGTCCTACTGGATAGGCCCACTACAGTGGCAGCGGATAGAGAATAGCTAAGAGGCTCCCCTAATGCCTCTTCTTCCCTGATGTCCTAGCCAAAGTTCCCACTCATGGTCTGTATCCTTCTCCGTTTCCATGGTAATATTCTGGGTTTCCAAACCACATCCTGGAGCATGAGGGGGCTCAACAAATATTTGTTCAGTTAACAACGCTCACTCCTTCTATATCTCTATTAGTTATTCTGGGGTTCCCAGGGCTAAAGCAGAGGGAACAATGAAGAGAAGATCAACTTGGAGTTGGGAACTTCCAGAACCCTACTGAGGCATGTAGGGGATTGCCTCAGGACATAGCATCCTGGGGCCCCTTGTCATTTGAAAACTCCTGATAGGCACAGATGATCCAGAAGTAGCCTGAAGTCACAAAATACCAATACCTGCAGCTGGTCCCTACCATCTTTCCATCCTTTTCTCCTGTCCCATGTTTCTGGAAGCCATCGCCTTTTCTACTTCCTTTTTTCTTCCCCAGGGTTCTTAGCATGACCACAGGGACCTGACATGAACCGAGACAGATCATTGGTGTCCCCCACTCTCTTTCATCCTGCTTCCTGGCACTTTGCAGATTGCTGGCTTATTTGTACCTTTAGTGGTTATAGAAGAGCCAAAGAAAGGAACCCACCATTAGATAGTTTTGCTGCTCATTGGTAGCTTATGTCTTTCGAGAGAAGCTCATGAATGTGGCAGTAACAGCACACGGGTAGGAGTTGCTCTCCCCTGCCTCTGCCTTTGAACTTCTCATAGCCTCACCTCTCCCCAACTAGCTCCATAAAACAAAGACTTGTCTGCATTCTGAAGTGTGTGTAGTAGATCCATGGCTGTATGCAGCAGGCTTGGCATTTTAAGTAAGCATTCTAGGTAAATTACAGAGAGAGCTGCAGCCTTCACATATGTGTGTGGGGGTGTGGGGGGGTGGGGAATGCATGGTTCGTGTATGTGGGGGTTTGTGTGTATGCTTATGTATAGTGTGGGTTTCTGTGCTATAAACTTCTTTCTCTGTGCTGTGTATGCTTATGTGCACTCTCTCTTTATGTATGGTATGTGCATTATATATGTATGTAGAATATGTATATTTGTGGTATGCATCTCCCCCATTTCTGTGTCTGTGTGCATGGTGTGTGTGTGTGTGTGTGTATGGTAGGTCTCCCCCTTCTCTATATCTGTGTTTGTGTGGACTTGTTCCAAAAACCAAGTCCTCTCTCTCTTTCTCAGTCTTTGTGCTGGGGAAACTTGTTACATTTCCCCCTGCTGTCTCTGGGAGAAGGGAGGCTGCTCTGTGCTTGAGGTTTAGCTCTCTGCAGGGGGCCATTCCCCTGGCTGGCTGTTTAAAGAAGGCTTTATGCTTTGCAGCCTTAGATCATTTCACATGATGAAACATCATCTCACCACTGACAATTGTAATTTAAAATGTTTGACAGTCTCTTCAGCTGAAAAAGAGGGATCATCTCTTGCCATAGGCAGACATGGAGAGCTGCTGGTACCAGCAGCACTTGCTGGGTCCGGCCAGCCTCACTCTGGGTCTTTGTGGGCCATGTGATGTCACCAAAGCACTTGCTCTCACTTGTTCCCACCTCACCCCCCCACCCCCCAGAGCTGCTCTCCATCTCCTTGGCACTCCCCAGGTTGTATCCTTCACACCACTTGCTTCTAGTTTCTCAGTTTTGGAGCTGGCCCTGCATTTATGCTGGGGGTGTGAATCCAAGCTTGCCTGCTTACCTGGACTCACCATGCCTTAGGAAGTGCTGACTTTAGAGCTCATCATAATGCCTGTCTGTTTGGGATACTGTGGTTTCTAGAGACAGGGTTGTAAGGTCTATAGCACAAGAATTATGTCCATGAGATAGTATATTTCAAAAACAATGTCAGCTGCATCCACGTATGATTTTATTATATTCTCCTGTTGAATGGATAACATTTTCTATAACTCTTATCATTATTTCTTAAACCACACCATTGACACTGTTACTACCACTTTCAACACTAATTACATCACTGTCATTGCTACTGTCACCATTATCTCTGTTACCACCATCTCTACCATCTTTATCACTACTGTTGTGACCATTATCAGCACTACCACCTTTATCATCATCACCACTATTACTTCCACTGCCTCCTTCACTACACTAGCACCACCATTACCATCACAATCACAACTATCACCATGATCACTGTTACTATCACTACCACCCCGGTAACACCATCACCATCATCACTACCATTAATACCTTCAGTTTCACCATTAACATCACCATCAGCAACAGTGTTACTGTCACCATTACCTTCATCACCACCACTGTCATCATTGCTACTCCTATCAACTCTGCTGCCCTTATCACCACAGTCACCACGACCTTCAGAACCATTGTCATCAGCACCACTATCTCCATCACTGCCATTACCACTGCTGCCTTCATCACCACCAGCACCATGACCCAAATCGTGTTTTCACTTTAAAGTAAAAACAAGAAACTCATTAAACTTACTTCCAAGAACTGTTATAAATGCATTAACATGTATTAACACAGTTACTATAAAATCTCTATAAGTTACTCAAATATCGTTTGCCTTGTTTCTCAGTATTAGTAGCTTCATTTTATAGTTGATAAATTTTAAGTCTCAGAGATGCTCAGAATTGTATCCCAGGTCACAGAGATAATAAGTGGTGAAAGACCATATTTCTCCATGTTTGGCTACAGTGTTCAGATTATTTACACATGTGCTGCTCTCTCTCTCTCTCTCTCTCTCTCTCTCTCTCTCTCTCTCTCTCTCTGTAGAGCAGTGCTTATTTTTGACATTTTGATGAAGAGGAGGTCATGGGGTCCATTTAGCCCATTGAAAACACAGTGAACAATAGGGGCAGAGAATATTTAAGAGCATTCCTTTTTTTCTTTCTTTATTAGGAATTTTCTTCATTTACATTTCAAATGCTATCCCAAAAGTCCCCCAGACCCTCCCCCCACCCCCCAACTCCCCTACCCACCCACTCCCACTTCTCGGTCCTGGCATTCCCGTACTGAGGCATATAAAGTTTGCAAGACCAAGGGGCCTTTAAGAGCATTCCTAAGGGCACAGCACAATAGCTTGAGATTTAATTTTTTTAATATATTTTGTTATTTTATGTGTAGGAGTGTTTTCTGTGCATGTATGCATGTACACCACATGTGGAGGTAGAAGAGGGTGTTAGATACCCTGGGATTAAAGTTTCAGATGGTTGTGAGCCATCATTTTGGTGTAGGGAATCGAGCCCGGTCCTCTGTAAGAGAAACAACTCTTAACCACTGAACATCTCTCCAGCCCAGGGTTTGAGGCTTTAAAGGGTGAGGTTACTTTTTAGATTCTGTAGTCTGTAGAATGAATTAGAGCAGTAGAGGTATAAGAGGGGAAAAAGACAAGAAAATTTTGGACATAATGCTGTGAAAACCTTTCCTAATAAGCCCATTTTGTTTAAAATTGCTTATATCAGGGAGAAAGTTAATGGAAATTAGTCAATTATATAATCAAACTTCCTCTCAACCTTTTATTCCCTTCCAATTTTGTTTTATTCCCTGGGAATCAAAGAAACACATAAAAGATTATCTTTGAGGTTTGACTTGTAAGCCCACTTACTCTACCAGAGACATCTCACTAATATGGTTAGCCATAAAACACCCAGGACCCTAGAGTGCCTGTCCTCTGCTTGACATTGGATGGGGAGGGAAGGAAGACACGGTAATGTCTCTTATTCTTACCTTGTTTAGAACAAAAGAAAGAAAAGTCCTGGCTCAGTGGTTCCAGGCGTCGGTGGCACACTGCCTGTCAGGTCTGGACTGCTTAGTCTGGTGAGTGAGTTCATGATGTTTGACGTGCTATGAAGTTGCAGGGGAAACCTGCTGGAAGTATCTCGTGTTCAACAACTGGGCCATGTGGCTATATGGAAGATGGTGTGCGCAGGGGGTGATGTGCATTGGCCCCACGGCACTACCTCTCGCAGCTGTCAGAACTACTGCAGGCTAGCCAGTGGTGACACGACTCTTTAAAAGTCACAGTATTATTTCTTACTTCAGAAAATAGGGCCTTGGAAAAATATTTGCTCTGGATGCATTTCTCACTCCCCAGAACCAACCCCCCATTTACAAACCACAGAAAGAAGCCACCTCTGACTCAGAAATTGGAGCGACCATTAAAATGCAAGTTTTAATTTCATAAACGTGAGGATTTCCATGGTTGGCATTGGGAGGTGTGTGTGTGTGTGTGTGTGTGTGTGTGTGTTAGGGTTTCTATTGCTGTGATAAAACACCATAACCAAAATCAACTTGGGAAAGAATAGATTTATTTCAGCTTATAGTTCTGCCTCACAGTCTATCATCAAAGAAGTCAGGGCAGGAACTTAAGCAGGGCAGAAACCTGGACACAGGAACTTAAGCAGAAGCCATAGAGGTATGCTGCTTACTGGCTTGCTCATCATGGCTTGCTCAGCCTGCCTTCTTATAGAACCCAGGACTCCCAGCCATGGCTTGGCACAGCCTACAGAGACCTGGGCCCTCTCGAATCAATCACTAATCAAGAAAATGCCCTACAGGTTTGCCTATAATCCATCCAGTGGAGGCAGTTTCTTGATTAAGATTCTTTCTTCCCAGATGATCCTCATTTGTGTCAAGTTGACATAAAAACTATCCAGTATTCTGTGTGTGTGTGTGTGTGTGTGTGTATGTGTGTGTGTGCAAGAAATTTAATGTGTAGACATGTATTCTAAATGCCTGCCTGAGAAGATGGCTCTAAAGCCCAGAGCTGGGACATTTAAATAGTAGATAACTCATACAAACCAGATGAGAAAGCAGAAAAAAACTGCTGGAGTAAGTCCAGACTTCAGAAGTCAGGGTATGCAGAAGGCCAGGAAAGCTAAGACTATGCTTGAGTAAGATATAATAAAGAGGATTACAATGAGCAAAGGAGATTAAAAGTACAGAGAGTTCAAAATGTTGCAGGTTCAGATGTAAAAACAAGCGGAAAAGCAAGACTTTGTTGTGATTCGGGAGAGAAAGTCTGAATGCTGAAGTGCTTTCTGACCCTATCTTCAAAGCGTTACCATCTTTGTGCACCTTTCTGGGGTCATGGCAGACATAGGCAGAGGCAGAGTACCAGGGAGAAACTGCCCAGCTGCAGGCTGCCATTTGAGTGGACAGACTTGCACTGGGCAATAATTGCAAAACATTTGCTGTCAACCTGGCTGGAAGCCAAAGAGTGGTCCATTTGACTGTCAGTAGGATTTAGGACAAGTTGGAAAAGATTATCTTGTCATACTGGGTTAAAGCCAGGATCAAATTAAAATAAAATTATCATTAGGTATGATTTGATGAAAGTGGTAAAAAGAATAATATCCCTTTCTGTGTTGCTATATCTTAATGCCTAGAACTTGTGACTATATTACCCAACAGCAAAAGAACTTTCACGTATGTGATTAAGAGTGATTTCAAAATGCTACAGTATTGACTCTGAAGATGGAACAAGGGGCTATGAACTAGGGAATATAGACAGCTTCTTGGAGCTATAACAAGGCAAAGAAACAGACACTGACTCTTAATGGGACCCAGCTTGGCCATCACTTTGACACTTTCATGTCAGTGAACCCCTGTTGGGACTGTTGAGACCTGTGAAACTGTGATAATAAGTTGTGTTCTTTCAAACTATAGATTTGTGAGTTTTTAATCAGAGCAACAATAGAAGACTAACACATGTACTCATTTCTCTGAAATATATTTATTTTAGCAGCTTGACCTAGACATTTCATCTATGAATCCTGTTATTATAATTTGGCTTGAATAATGTATTATTTGTGTGGCGCTTACATAAAGATTAATGTCTAAGAAGGGAGTGAAGGTGTATCTTAGTCTCAAGCCCAAACCACCTGCGTCCACATGTCTGCATGTCTCAGAGGAGTCTAATAGTGGCCATATTACCACCTGTTGATGACACAGTTTTAAACTTGGGGTTGGGGGTGGGATTTGAAGGGGGAACTTGTAAGAAGAGCAGCAGCCACACTGGGAGATGATGGTCAGGTGACACATTTTAGTCTTAGTAAACAGAAAGTGAGCAGCATGTCTCATTTGTACCTACTAGTTTGGTGGGGTTTTGATGGTTTGGGTAAGCATTCCAGGAGAGTGATACCTTCTTAGAAAATAATCTGTGCCCCTCTCGGGGACCCCGAGAGTAGTGTGCAATGTCAATTCTGCAAGGTCATTTGCTGTTTTTATGTTTTCATTATTTTGTTCATCATGTGTCTGTATCTTGCCAACTCTGTCCCTAAACATGGAGCTCACTGCTCCCTTCTCTTAGATCAGAAACAAATGTGTGCTCTAAGAAACTGACACTTAGAGCAAAACTATCACATGACACCAAAGCCTGGAGACACGAACATCTTCACGACAGCCCCATCTAAGGACAGAGGAGAAGGCACAGGGGTCTCCCTCACCCAGAGCTGTTTTTGACTCCATTTGGAGTTATCTACACAAGCTAGAGGGAAAGATGCGAAGTGCTTGCTGGGTTTTGTTGCTATGGAAACTGGCAGAGACAAAAGGCCACAAAAATGAAGGAATAAGATGACATATAAGGATTTAAAAACAAAACAAGACAAAACGGGGAATGTCTTCCTTCCTTCTCTACAATGTGTCCCTATAGCTTGGTAAATGCAGTGGCTCACTGGGTCACTTCAGGGTGTGTGTGGGGGGGGGGTGCTGCAGATGGAAAAGGACAAGGGATTTAGCTTTTCTCCTGTCACCCTTTTTAGCTGCTTAATCCAATTAAGAATTTTCTCTTTAATTTCTTCTCACCACACGTTTTAGGAAAACAGACTGCCTACATCCCCGAAGGTAGCCTAACAGGCTCTGTTTCTCTCTAAGGGGAACTTTCGACCACCAAGATCACTGTGAGAACCATCTCAAGCCCAACGGGCTGCTTGCCTTTTTGTTTTGTTTTGTTTTAGTTTTTGAGACAGAGAGAGACGCCCTGTGTTTGTAAGGGATGTGGGCAGGCCTAGAACTCATTATATAGCCCGAGCTAGCCTTGAACTCAGGGTTTCTCAAACCTTCTAAAATAACAGGAACCACACCCCTGGCCTTCCGACTGGAGTGACTTCCTTCTGACTCCCAATGAGCAAGGAGTAGCTGCTGGCAGTGGCTGAGAAGCTACACAGGGGACTAGTGATGGTCTGTAAACTCTCATGTCCAGTGATCTGGTCGTCCAGATCCTTTTAATTGAAGGGAAATGGACCTGCATTTCAAATAGCCCTCTTTTAAACAAAGCAAGCAAGCAAGCAAGCAAGCAAGCAAACCCTTCAATCCCTCTGTCTTGAAAAGCCCAGAAAGCTCCCACTGCCCCTCCACTGGTCACTTTCCACCAGGACCCTAAGCTCTTTCCTACACTTGTGTTTCCAATGACTTTTTCCCCCTTTGTCTGGACTCTTCCAATGTCTTGTGGTGGGAACTTACTAATTACAACAACAACAACACACACACACACACAATGAGCTAGAGATGTTTCTCTTTTATTGTTTCCAACCTCTTGCTGTTGAAAAACTGAATCATTAACCAGTCTTCAACAGGACCACGGAAGCCAGGAGAGTTGAACTCTGATATTAAACACGCACATGGACAAGGTTCTAGTTATAGAGGCCACCCCCAGACCTTCTGAGTGGGATCAGGCCTAAGGAATACTTATGCTTAGAATCATCTTACACTTAGAACCAAGCTCACTTCCTCGGGCTGTACACTCACAGTGATAACTGAGGCTCCTTTAGTTCAGCCGGTTGCTTGTCCGTTGGTTGACAAAGAATCTATTTGGGTAAGAATAAGCAAATGTTTTCCTCCGAGATGGTGGGAAGAGCAAACTTAATGTGCACTTTAAACAAACTCTTCTCACAAATGCACACTCACGTGTGGACACACACACACACTTACACACAGACGGATGCTCAGGACGCAGAGGCACAACTCAATCAATCCTGTTCATTTTTTTTCCATTTGAATTTCTGCAGGCAGTGAGGTGTGAAACTCTCTGACCTATCTCATGGTGTGTCAGCCTTCAGTTTCTCTCAGTTTGATCGACCACTCTGCCCACCGCTGGTTGGTTCTTCATGCTGCGTTTCCCTGATATCTGTTCTGTCGGCGTGCCAACTTCCTGTCATTATTTTGTTTTTCATTGCTCCTGTCTCACTGCTCCTCTTAAGCACATCTTAAACCTCCAATTTGCCAACTTAAGCTGCATCAGTCTGACCTGTGGGGCTTGCTGAAGCACAGATGGTGGGGTCTACTCCGGGGTTGTGATTCATCCATTCTGGGCTGCAGCCCAAGATTCTGCTTTTATAACAAGCTCCTGGGCAATGCTCATGCTGCTGGTCCAGGGACAACACTTTAAGAGGTGAATGCCCTGGACTTCACCCACATTACTGAAGCATGTGGATCTGATTCATCCACATACCCCTGACCCTGGAGATGTATTTGACAAAACCATGCTTGGCAAATGAAACGAGCCTCCTCTGTGTCCTCAGGCTGGTCCTGAGATGTTTGTCTTGCAGTTTTCCCAAACCAGGTAGTCCCTCAAGAGATACCTGGGGTCGGCATACCCTATATCTTAACGTTTGCAGCATCAACAGGAGGCAATATGACTGTCCAGATCTTTATCTTCCAACAGCAGCTCAGATCAGAATCAAGCTTATCATGGACCATAGATGAGATGGGAGAACTTTCTTAAGCTCCTTCTGGCTTGCATATGAAGGATAACACTGAGGCATGTTGCTCTAGCCTCTGTTAGCACCTTGTAATACACAGGGCCTATGCTTTGTGATTTCTGAGTCTCAAAACTTGAGCATGAGCTAAAACAACTTGTTGACTATTTTACAGATCAAAACAATAAGTGCAAGAGAGTCTATTTGGGTAATTTGATGTTGGTCACAGAGGGAAAGACATTGGTCTCGAGACTCTGATTGTCTGAGTCAGGGTTGCTATAGCCTGTGAGTCACCAAACTCTCTCAGATAGCATTTTAAAGGTCTGATTGCAAATTCTGTTGTTTATTGGAGGATTATGATAAATACCCAGCGTGTTTAAGGCATTTCTCTCACTTTGAAATCATTTTTTAAAATGCGATTTTAAGATGTTTTAAAGCTACGGATTTTACTCATTTATTTTAGTAAGAAGACTCCTTTCAAGGACAGCTAAAATATAAAACAATAAAGATGGTCTCAGGAGGTCAGTGCCCACCATCTCAGAACGTGAAAGATGCAGAGTGGTTTGGAAGTCCATGGAGACACTTTGATTTCACGACCTGAATATTGTGACTCTGGTACCAGCCTCACCAGACCCAGCTGTAAAGTTACAGAGACAAACAAAGCCCTCCCTCCAGTGTCGCTGGTGATGATCCATTACTTACCTCATGAACTTGAACTAATGACTGACAAAATATAGTAAAGAAAAAAATCTCTGCTTTTATGAAGAGATTAAAGCCAGTCATTGCACATAAATGTGTCACAAAAAGACAGTCTGGGAAGTGCCTTTGTCCTAAAGTGGGTTGAAGCTTCAGCCGTCCTCCCACACCCTCGACTAGACCATTTATGTGGGTTCTAGGAATGAAACAGAAACGCCTCTGGCTTGCACTTTACTGACTGCTCCATCTCCCCTGGCCTTTTTTCATTTATTTACATTAATACATCTAAGGGATGGGTGAGGGCTGGGGGGTGTGGTGGTGTGGGGTATGGTATGGAAGGGTGGAGGTGTGGGGTGGGGAGAGTAAAGATTTGGGAACAGCTTGAGACTCTTTACAGCAATTCTTTGAAGTTATTTATTGGCCCAGCATTAGGGTCAAGTGTTTCTTTTTTCCTAGTTTACGTAAAATCTGCACGGGGTCTCTGGAGAAGCCCCAGGCCAGCTTCTGGTCTTTCAGTGACTGTATTCCTCTTTCTCTTCCTTTCTCTCCTCTGTCTCCCCTCCCCTTCCACTTCCTGTCCTTTGGTGCTTACCCCTTCCTGCTTCCTCCTCTACTACTCTTGCCAAAAGCAAAACTCATTGTCACGAAATGTATATGTAATGAATGCGACATTATGACAAACTATGGTTTCAAAATTTAATGTCCAAAGGTCGAAATCTATAAGAACAGAACCTTTAAAAACAATATTCATTCTGTAGAGTGTTAGAAAGAATGGTAGACATATCTCCTGTTTAGCAACAATGTTAAGTATGCTGTTGCTTCCCCCTGAGGCCTGCACCAGCCAGATCATTTTATCTTGTTTTGTTTTGGTCATACCTAAAATCTTTGGCTTTTCCCATAGTAGGTTGTGCAGCTGTTTGGTTCTTTAAAAACAAGGACCTCAAACCAAAGTGTTAGGAGCTCTTCTGTAACTAAAGCACCAATTGTGCGACACTTTACCCTAAACCCCTGGCTGGAGAGCCTTATGTGATATATGACATTTCCCACAAAGCTCCAGGGGCCAGGGGCCATGTGCTAACTAAGCTTCAAGGATGCTGACATCCTGACTGGGGAGTCAAGTGCTAACAGAGAAGAGATATCTGGAAGAAAGAGATCATTTTGGCAAATTGCAATGCAGGGGAGAACAGTCTGAAATTAGTTAATCTAATTTAGACTGAGGGAAATGCAGCCATTTCCAAAAGAGTGTGGATAATTTCAGGCAGAAAGTGCTTCTCAACTGACAAGAATATCTTCAGCCTAGTTAAGCTAATGAAACCTTAACTAGGTTACAAAGAAATCAGAGTATGAGCTTCAAATGGACCTGTGAAGAGAAGGAGCAATTTCAGTTAATGCACAGCACCCGGAGTGGAAGGCTGATTTTGTCTGAAAAAGAATATATTTAGCCTAGTTAAACTAATGAAACCTTAACTAGGTTACAAAGAAATCAAAGCATTAGTGAGCCTCACCACCACTCAGCAAGCTGTTAGAGTCCTGTAGAGAATGAAAGTCAGAGTTCTGGCGTGGGTACTGTACAGTGGCAGCGTATGGCTGATTGACAGGACCAGGAACCAGGCCCTCAGTGCCTGACACACCCAGCAAATGGAAAGGTTGACAAACAGTAATTTGAATATATTTTGCAAGTGTTCTTCAGTGTTTCATCTCGGATTTAATCATTATTGTTATTGGTTCGTAGAGAAGCAATTTAATGTTAATTTATAAATTGGAGCTGCTCTCTATTTTTATCTTATTTTTGTTATTTTGCTCTCTATTTTTAAAGCATCCTGTTTCTGATTTGTGTTTTCTCCCCGTATGGCATTCACTTGACTTTTCATATTACTGAAACATACCGGTGCTTTGAAATCGGTTACTCGTGGGGATAAGTTTCAGCCTCTGGGCACTAGTGCCTGATGGGTCATCCCCAAAGCAGGCATCTTGCCAGAGAATACAGACACGAATAGAAGCCAGGCAGACTTCATATTAGTCTTCAGAAAAAACCAAGATGGGCTGAGTCACTTCCAGTCATTCAACACCAGTGTCAGAAACTCTTTCTATGGACTGTATATGGTGCTTGGGTTACAACACATATGAGCCCCTGTTCTCCTGCAGCTTCTGTTCTGTTGAGAGAGCCAAGCAAGCCACCAGCAGAACAAAGTGGTTAATTACCTGACATAGTAGAAGACAATCAGTGTTATGGAACAAAGAAAATATTAAGTGGGATGAAGGGTTGAAGGTAGAGTAGATTGTAGTCCTTCATGATGAGGACAGCCTCATCATGATTACAAGCCTCACAGTGTTGATTGGGTTTTTACTAATTGCTGATCCTTGAAGAATCATCTATCCATCCATCCATCCATCCATCCATCCACCCACCTAACGCATCCACCCATCCATCCATTCATCCATCCATCCATCCATCCATCCTGCTTAGCCCTGTACTTGACTTAAAGTCTTTGAGATGAACCACATATACATACATGCACACCCATACATATGCACATAAAAGACAACAGCAAATGTTGACAGTGTAAGCTGAAGTTCTGAAGAAGCTGAATCTAGGCTGAAGGCCCTGCATGTTCAGAGGGAATGTAAGTAGAATAAAAAGTGAGAAAGACCCTGGACTGTAATCCCTGGATTTGGGAAGCAAATCCAAGTTCCGGAGCTCAAGGGCATCCTCAGCTCCATAGTGAGTTCATGGCTGGCCTGAACTACATGAGACACTGCCTCAAAAGACAAAAGACAGAAAAGTTCCAACTTGAGAATAGACCCATCCTCCCTCCTTCCCTCCTTCCCTCCTTCCCTCCTTCCCTCCTTCCCTCCTTCCTTCCTTCCCTCCTTCCCTCCTTCCCTCTTTCCTTCCTTGAAGCTTCCTTCTCCGGGAAACCCATCTACTGTAAAATTTCTCTAGGTGACCTTGTCTGAGAAAAGGAGCCAAACTTATTATAGACCATATTTTAAATGTATTTTATTTTTAAAACAAACCATGTTTTTGAAAATGTATTTAATTTTGTGATATTTACAAAACAAAAAGTTTTATTTTTAGAGATATTTACTCAAATGAATGGACCTGCTTATACACACACACACACACAGACACACACACACACATACCACAAATTGAAGGATGAGTTTTTGGTCCCTCTCTTCAAGATGTACAAGGAGGAACAACACATAGACAGTGAATCCATGGTGATGCTGCAGTCTGCCCTGGTGTTTCCTCATTCTAGCTCAGTTCAAACATTCTTTCTTTGACCTTCCCATGTAGAATAGCCATCTCCACATCTTTCTAATATTACATGAGGCTTTATTATTCTTTATGGCATGTATCACTCCGGTCATTTTGGTGTTTTATTCTCCACCAGAGTGTGAGTTCTGAGAAGAGGGACATTGCTTATTGCCATACCCTATTGTCTTTAGTAATACCTTATTTATAGAAGAGAAAAATAAGATTTTGTTGAATAAATGTATAAATAAATGAAGTGCTATAAAAGAGGAATATATTAATATATTAAATATGGTACTGCTGACCTTGTGTCTCCTAGCATCACAGTGAACAGAAAAACCAATATTAACATAGGATGCCCTGGAGACAGTGTAAAAGAGGCAAGGGAAGTAATGCTATTACACTAAGAAAATACAATACATTTTTACCAGGTTAAAAAGTTTAGTTTTAAATTATAAAATGTGTTAGACAAACAGAATATTATGTAAAATATTCATATGTGCCTTTAAAATCCCTCCCTCCCTCCCTCCCTCCCTCCCTCCCTCCCTCCCTCCCTCCATATATTTTCATTCCGCTTTGTCTCCTTCTGCCATATCCCAAGTCCCTATGCCGCATATGAGCTGCCTATCTATCTTTTGGTAACAGGGAGGCAAGGAAGGGGGATGTGCAGCAGGAAGTAGCCCTGCCACAACCCATACTTCATCTCTAACTAGTCTCCTGCACCCCTTGTCTTCAAAGCAGGAACCAGGGACTTCGGGTGTGGCTCAGTTGCAGAACATAAGTTTAACACAAGAGGCATGGAGTCAATCCTTAGTGTGTGTGTGTGTGTGTGTGTGAGAGAGAGAGAGAGAGAGAGAGAGAGAGAGAGAGAGAGAGAGAGAGAGAGAGAGAAACAGTCAGAGTCTTAATGTTACTCTTTTTTTTTGATTTTTAATATTTTTATTACATATTTTCCTCAATTACATTTCCAATGCTATCCCAAAAGTCCCCCATAGCGCCCCCCACTTCCCTACCCACCCATTCCCATTCTTTTGGCCCTGGCATTCCCCTATATTGGGGCATATAAAGTTTGCAAGTCCAATGGGCCTCTCTTTCCATTGATGGCCGACTAGGCCATCTTTCGATACATATGCAGCTAGAGACAAGAGCTCCGGGGTTCTGGTTAGTACATATGTTGTTCCAACAATAGGGTTGCAGATCCCTTTAGCTCCTTGGGTACTTTCTCTAGCTTCTCCATTGGGAGCCCTGTGATACATCCAATAGCTGACTGTGAACATCCACTCCTGTGTTTGCTAGGCCCCGGCATCGTCTCACAAGAGACAGCTATATTTGGGTCCTTTCAGCAAAATCTTGCTAGTGTATGCAATGGTGTCAGCGTTTAGAAGCTGATTATGGGACGGATCCCTGGATACAGCAGTCTCTAAATGGTCCATCCTTTCATCACAGCTACGAACTTTGTCTCTGTAACTCCTTCCCTGGGTGTTTTGTTCCCAATTCTAAGAAGGTGCACAGTGTCCACACTTTGGTCTTCATTCTTCTTGAGTTTCATGCGTTTAGCAAATTGTATCTTATATCTTGGGTATCCTAAGTTTTGGGCTAATATCCACTTATCAATGAATACATATTGTGTGAGTTCTTTTGTGATTGTGTTACTTCACTCAAGATGATGCCCTCCAGGTCCATCCATTTGGCTAGGAATTTCATAAATTCATTCTTTTTAATAGCTGAGTAGTACTCCATTGTGTAAATGTACCATAATTTCTGTATCCATTCCTCTGTTGAGGGACATCTGGGTTCTTTCCAGCTTCTGGCTATTATAAATAGGGCTGCTATGAACATAGTGGAGCATGTGTCCGTACTAAGGTCAAGTCTAAGTGGATCAAGGAACTTCACATAAAACCAGAGACACTGAAACTTATAGAGGAGAAAGTGGGGAAAAGCCTTGAAGATATGGGCACAGGGGAAAAATTCCTGAATAGAACAGTAATGGCTTGTGCTGTAAGATCGAGAATTGACAAGTGGGACCTCATGAAACTACAAAGCTTCTGCAAGGCTAAAGACACCATCAATAAGACAAAAAAACCACCAACAGATTGGGAAAGGATCTTCACCTATCCTAAATCAGATAAGGGACTAATATCCAATATATATAAAGAACTCAAGAAGGTGGACTCCAGAAAGTCAAATAACCCCATTAAAAAATGGGGCTCAGAACTGAACAAAGAATTCTCACCTGAGGAATACCGAATGGCAGAGAAACACCTGAAAAAATGTTCAACATCCTTAATCATCAGGGAAATGCAACTCAAAACAACCCTGAGATTCCACCTCACACCAGTCAGAATGGCTAAGATCAAAAATTCAGGTGACAGCAGATGCTGGCGAGGATGTGGAGAAAGAGGAACACTCCTCCATTGTTGGTGGGATTGCAAGCTTGTACAACCACTCTGGAAATCAGTCTGGCGGTTCCTCAGAAAATTGGACATAGTACTACCGGAGGATCCAGAAATACCTCTCCTGGGCATATATCCAGAAGATGTCCCAACCGGTAAAAAGGACACATGCTCCACTATGTTCATAGCAGCCCTATTTAATGTTACTCTTTTAATGACAGTTTATGATGAACTTTTCCCGCTAATAACCCCCAAACTTTATTGGGTTAACGGAACAATTACTCATTCAGCTCACAAACTTCTGAGTTGACATTGTGCACTGGACTCAGATGGGTGGCTTTTCATTGTCAATGGTTCGCTCTATGTCAGATGGGCGTGGCTTGGGGTTAGCTGGCTCAGATTGGCCTCTACTGCAATGGCTGCCCTCCAAGCTCCAGCTTGGCCCAGGCTCGTTTACATGTTTGCCTAGCACAGTTCTAAGAACTGCAGTGTGCAAGGCGTGAGTGTGCAAGAACAAGGCCACATTTACTGCGTTCCATAGCTCAAGTAAATTCGTGTTAGTCTAATCCAAAAGGATGGAAAATTAGGCTCCACCCTCCAATAAGAAGAGCTCCAAAGTCACCATTAAAGGAGTGTAGCTACAAGGCAAAATAGAACATATTTGATAAGAAATGCCCAGAGATTGGCATCATCTCACCTTTTCACTTCTATCTATGGGTCTGCTTTTCTTTTCCTTTTCATATTATTAATATCTTTCATTCTTGATATTTGGTATACTCAGTACTATACGACTTAGGGGCATTGTCATGCAAGCGTACATTAAACATTGAGCCCATGACAGCCTAGCTTCCCACACTGCCTTTCACAGCCCAATCCTCCTTGTTAGTCAGTCCCTTTTGCTTCTATAGACAGTTTTGTGTCTACTTTCACCATATCATTTTCTTCAATAAAAAAAAAAGCTTATTCTTCACCTGTTTGAGTATCTCCTAGTTTCAGGTCTCAGAGCCAGGTATTCCTAGGGATAAGAAACAACTACATGATGTGTTTCATCATTGGTGTGGGTCTCCCTGAAGCCAGGGAGGTGTTCAAGGACAACAGAGGCTGGCTGAGCACCTCATGCATCTAAGATGTACTAGGCTTGAGGACAGTGACCCTCATGGGGTTGCATGAGGCTCCTCCTCAAGGAGGAAAGGAGCCTCATGCAACCTCGGTCCTTGGACCTTCCCACTTTTCACATTATTCAGCATCTTTTCTGGTAGCCTTTCTCTCCCTGATGCTCAACTCAAACATCAAGCTGTGGCTTTTGCTTTTAAATACTTCCTTGCATGTATCCTTTTCCACCACCCCCTCAGTTTAGTCTTCTTTATCAGTTGCCATGACTACAATGCAACCTTCTTGCTGGTTCCTCTACCCTCAGTGTCTCTTCTGTGAAGCTAATAGCTAAGTTCTGTTGCTGTAGCACCACAGACTTGGTCATAACTATATCACCAGCACATTCCTCTGTAGATTTCTGAAGCCTAGGAGCTCACAGTAGGTCTTACTGAGCAAACATGCTTGGATCCCACCTTTCTTCGTGTTTTGATTATATTCTGTTCTTGAGGGGAATGGAACTTCTGTTAGTTTCTTGCAAATGCCAATGTTTCTCAAATATTTTACCTTCTCCATGTTTGTCTCTGTGACAGGAACCATTCCTGTACTGCCTGTCTTCCTAACGACTGTGACTTATTTTTAGGGCTGATTATTCTCAAAAGATATTTACATTATTTGGAAGCATGCACAAAGTTCCACACAGTTATTCCTGCTGCCTTTGGTGGCTCTGGACTCTGTTCCCACGATGAGTGTGAGCTCCATGGCTTCACTCCTGTTACTGAGTGTGAGCCCCATGGCTTCACTCCTGTTACTGAGTGTGAGCCCCATGGCTTCACTCCTGTTACTGAGTGTGAGCCCCATGGCTTCACACCTGTTACTGAGTGTGAGTATGGCTTACTCCTGAGCTGAGTGTGAGCCCCTATGGCTTCACTCCTGTTACAATCGCCCTGTTCATCACTCCCAGTCTTTTCTGATCTGTTCATTTTCTGTACCCTTCTTTAAGTGTGTGACCTTGTCTTTTTTCGACCTTTCTCCGGTAACTAGCACTTAATAAATATTAATTAAGTGGATGAAATCAAACCGGAAAGAAGAGGAAGACGTTAGGTTCATTTCAGTTACACTGATGGACGGAATATCATATACTGATCACCGGACTTGATGCCAGAAGGTGCTCCTTCGCCCCTTAATAGCCATTTGACCTTGAGGAAGTCTCATTAGCTCTCGTAGTCTCAATTTCCTCATTAGCTAAACAAGAATAAACCCACCCGTTCTACCTCATAGAGGATACAATGAGGGAGCAAAATGTGAGAACTGAGTTCCTTGCAGAGCAAGACTGGGAGCTAATGAGATGCCTCATGGCAGACTCAGAGAGAGCTATGATTCTCCTCCCCACTCCCTTGTCTCTCAGTCTGCAGTCTGTGCTTATAAAATCACCAGGAGGCAACAGCAATATATAAAATTTGCGTACTAACAAATGTTTTTCCTTGAGTTTAATATAATCTAAATACCGTAGGGTTATTGTTTGTTTTGCTTTGCCAAAGATGAAGCTATCCTTAAAGAATGCTAAAGAATTTCTGCTGCTGGGGAACCAGACTGCACTCAGCAGAGATGTTCCTGGCTTTTTGCTAGCCTTGCTATGCACAGAGAGCTCCCTTGAATCCCACCACTGCTCCAGACTTTGATATAAAATGCCTTTAGGCTTGTTTGTTTGTTGGTGACAAGATTTCCTTATGGCATCCAAGCTGATCCGGAACTCAAAATCCTCCTGCTTTAGTTTTCCAACTCTTGGGGCTACAGGCTTGTGGCGCCATGCTAGGCTTTATCTTGAGCTTTGAGAAGATAGTAAAGTACCATCCACTACCCAGTCAGTCAAACAAACTGAGCTCAGATGTCTGTGTGTTCAGGTGTGTGCGCCAACATCAAGTTATCTTCATTTGGGAGACAGTCTTTAATCCTTCATACCATCTTCCTATGCATCCAAATCTATTCCTCCATTATCAGCTCCAAGCCCCAGAAACTTCCTTCTACAACCCATCTTTCTGCTCCAGTCACCTCCTCGTCTCTCTGTGGTGGCTCTTACATGTGTAGACCACTTAATTCTATTTCTGTTTACACTATTCCAGTGCCACTGTCCCTTGTACCTGCCTCTTCCCAAGACATTGCTTTGTTTTCTCTCGCTTCTTTGATCGCTATGGGCACCAGGTCTTCTGTCTCGCCCACAATTTCTTCAAAGTGATTTTGAATGTCCTTACAGGTTTAAGAGATCCTAATAGTCCTCTGTTTAGAATTAAAAATTCCCCTTGAGTTCTTACTTTATTTTCTTTGTTTTGCTTAGAAGAAACAAAGCCATTCATGTTAATGAAAAAAAAAAAAAAACCTTCCATAAAGGCAGCCACACGGAAGTAAACAGCCTCTTCAAGCAGTCTCTATGCTGCTGTGATGAAGGGGGAGGAAAAGATGAAGGACTGTTTTTTGGGTAGAGAAGACAGGGAGAGCCACGGTGAATACTGATCATTTTCCAAGGCTGTCTCCAACTTTATTGAGGGAAATCAAATGTTCTTGCTAATATTGTCAGGGTTTTGGCTACAGTTCAGACTCATGACTAACTCAGGAAATCAAAGGAGTTCACAGGATGAGAAACAGGAGGAGGAGAATAGCTCCATGGCCAGTCAGGAGCTCCATGCCTGCCTAACCCCAAGGACTACTGACAATCCTTCCATCAATCACACAGTTGACATAAATTGAGTGAGATCCAAACTGGGTGAAGATCATGGATTTTCTTACAGGGCAAAATGGTTTAAGAGAGTTGCCACAAACTTTTGATGTTTGAGTGACACATGATGTATGTATAAATGGATAGACAGAAGGAAGAGTCAGGTCAGATAGATCTAGAGGGACATTCAACACTGGTCTAAATACTCAGAACAAAGACCACACAAGGATTCAGCCTGTGACTGAGCTGGCCAAGGTACTTCTTGGTGTGTGATGTCACATCTTCTCCCTTCCATTGAACCTATTCTCACAAGATCAATGAAACTTGGATTTCTTTGCCTGTTCATTAATTAACTTGCTTGCTCTTGCTGGCTTTGTAATTTGTATAGCTCAGGCTGGCCTTGAAACCATCGTGGAGACCAAGCTGATTTTTCTTGATCCAGTCTCCTGAGTGCTAGGATTACAGACTTACCCCTGGCTAGAACTCAGAATCTCTAATCCTGCTACTTTTGGTAATAAGACCTTTCTCTCTTCATCTGGCTTGGATAACAGTACATCTTAAAGAAGGGAAATAGGGAGATTTTGCTTTAGACCTATGGTGTCTACCAGTGTCTTCTACTACAAGGGGCACTTATGAGCCTATTGCAGTCTCTACTATTGGCCTTAAAGGTTAAATTGCATTTAGCCCTGCCCTCTTAGGAGCCTTTTATAGGTAAAATTGATGAATTTGTCTAAGTTCATTTTGTGTCTTTTCCTATTTCAAGTCAGTACCACCTTTGGAGATAATGAGGCATATATCTTTATAAATGCTATGGTAAAATTACCCTTCTTTTGATCCTAAGCTATTTTTGCTGATATTTCTAATGTTCTTTCCCATACCTGCCATTGTGTTTATAGTAAATAAATGGTTTATCACATAATAACCATAGATTATAGTCTTTCTCAACCTCTGCAATTATGCAAAGAGTGAGATTCTGGGGCTCCCAAGTCTCCAAGGGGCTTGTGGAAAAATGTAAGCATTTCTAAAAATTTGGTTGGAAAAATTGTATTTTTATTCTCATTAACAGCTAATTTAATTTTAGTATTTTATTCCATTGCAAATATCACTATGAACTTCACCGATATTTTTCTTTTATACTTTCTGATATATTGAAATATCATTTATAATCATCACAGCTTTACAGATATAGAGTTCTACTGGTCATGAGCCTTTGTTGTTTATTGCATTAAAAGAGAAGCAACGAGGTCTCCACATTTGCTGTTTGCTTTAAGATATTCTTGATAACTGGACAGTGTCATGTTTATAGTTTCCTTAATGGTGTGCTGCCTTGCATCTTGTATGTTTTAAACATTATTCTGAGTTGGCATCTGTAGCATCGTAGACTGTAAGTGGTACTCGTGGACCAGAGCGGGTGAAGATTTTGCCTTTGAGACTAAAAGCCACAGACTTACAACACTGCCACTGGCCAGAACTCAGCTATTTGGAATTCTGTCTTCATATACAGCTCATATATCCTGGAAACACCATTTTTCTTGTCTTATCTGGAAATACTGTTCTATGATATACTTTTTGAAGGTGGAATTGAATGTAGCCTTTTAAAGAATGAAATGTCACGGTTTATGTAAAGGGAAAGGTAAGCCTGTCTGCCTCACTTCCGGGGCATATTTTGATAACGGCCAGCTTCTCCTGGCCTTGTTCTAAGCAGTGCATCACCTTGGGATCCTCAGAAACCCCTCCCTCATGCTACCCACTAGACAGTACTTAATTCCCCAGGGGAAGTTTAGGTCATTTATATCGACACCCATTACCGTGTGTGTACAGATTTCAGAGAATTTCCTATCTCTGTTTTCAATAGTTAGCCCTTCTTTCTCCAGATCAATTTGTTGTCAGCTGTAAGACTCATCGTCAGTTTTAAAGATGCTAAATATCACTCTCCTAGCAGCCCTTGCTAAGAAGCCACCTCTTCCCTTTATGCTTCCCTGAACAGAAAGCAACGTGAGAGATTGAGAGAAACTTGTTATTATATTTGTTCCCTAAGCCAGGTCATTATTTACCCTCCTCTCTTTCCCTTGTCTCTTCTCTTCCTCTTTCTCCCTCCTTTCTTCCTCAACCCCCAAATCCAGAACCTTGAACATTCATTCTAGACAAAACACTCTACCACTGAGCCATACTCTCAGACTAAATTAGCTTTTTTAAACAAGCCCCCCCAGCCCTACCCTGTATCCTCAACCCTATGACATCTCATTAACTCAATTAAAGTCAGTTAAATAGGAAACTTTTATTTATGACTAAGAACTTATGCTCCTTTTATCTATATTAATACTTCCTTTTAAAAAATAGAATTCTTTGTAGTTAGATGTGAGGGTTCCCTTGTTTGAACTATGTGGCTTTTCATTAATAGGAAAATATTCAATGCATAGGCATCCATCAAAACAGCTAGTTTTATAGCTAGTTTTATGAATATTAGGTCTTAAGAAGTTACAGTTTAGACTAATCACCAACACATGTAGAACCAAAATTTTAAGAGCCTTAATAATAAATCTTAGCTGTCCAGTCTTTCACATACATGCATATACACATACTTAAGCATATGTCCCTGGGCAACCCATTCATTGTAATGATGCCTGACTTAGCAGCCAGCTTTAAGAGGATACACTGGAGTTTGAAAGGAAAAGGACTGCAAGAAATTAGGAGATTCTGCCATATAGAATCCCAGAGCTTTGCATTAGTATGTAAGATAAAAGGCTTTGCAGCACTTTATCCAGGATCTGTTTCACTTGTGACCTGTTCTCTCTATCCTGACTGCTGCAGAGCATCTCTGGCCTTAGTGCATTCTTCTTACCACTTTTGCCCTACTAGCTTGCTGCCCTCCTTGTGGCTGAGCCTTGCATAATTAATGTACCCAATGTTGTATATGGAATTTCTCTTCATCATCTTCTTGTAGTAATTACTATGCTATCGCCCAGCCTCCCATATTTACACTGTGCTAACCTGAACTCCAGTCTCTCCTAATTGACCCATTATCACCAATTCAGTTGTTAGCTTACTCTAACCACAATGACTATAAAAGTTATACTAATAAACCACTTTTAGAAAGGCTGTGGATATATTTTAGCTCACAGTGGCTTATATCCACTTATGCTAGGCTCCAGCAGCCATTTCTCTAGGTCTACCCTACAGTTCCATTGAATACTGGATGTATTTTTAATAAACAGTCTTCAGAATTGGTGGCTATTCATAGAAGAAGGCTATATATTTTGGACTGTTTCATTCTTGAGTTCCTTCAGAACTATTGGGTATATGTCACCGCACTTTGACAATTAATTTTATTTTATAAGTTTAATTTTGTGTCATGTTCACCGCCTTCATGGTAGCCACATGCTACCATGCTTTCTTTTGACAGGATAGGTTGGGGACAGTAAACTCGATAGATCCTTGAAGACGGTTATGATTGATGACAGCCAGCCATGCTAATCCCACCGGCATCTGATAGCTTTTCACTTTTCCAGCCTCCCACACATCTTGGGGCATCCATGAAACTGCCACAGAAAGCAAGAGGAAAGGAGACACCTTCTGGAAGCTCTGGGCAGCAATTTTGATTCTGCATAAAAGCCTAGATTTCCCAGGAAAGAAAGCCTCTGTCCTTCCCTTCCTGTTCTGCGTGTGAGTGTAGACTTGTCCAATGTAGACTTGTTGTCTGCAGCTGCTGTACCATGCCTGTCATCTGAGTGTGATCAGACAGTGCGTGCAACATAATGCTGACCCTGCTTCCTGGCATTCTTGTGCTCCTCTACTAACTGTACTAATCCCCTTTAGACTTAGTGTGGGATAGCATGAACCAGCTCCTCGTGGGTCAGATTTCTGATACTTGTAGTTGAACACGCTTTTGATGGACTTGGGCTTAAAATGCTGTGTTTGACCACATTTTTTTTTCATCTGGGATTTAGGTTAGACTCAAGTTTTGGTCTTTAGATGTAGTTATAAGCAAGAATCAAGCAGTTTAGAGGGGTTGGGGAACACAAATACCAACTAATCCTCCTTGATAGGAAGCAAGGTGCACAGTTGATTCTTCAGCGCTGCAAGGGCACCCAGTGGAGAGAATACCAACCAGCATAGGCAGTTCAGCTAGACAGGCCTAAAGGAAGAGGAACGGCCAAGGGCCAGAGATTCAGGCAGAGAGATGAAAAGGAGGTTAAAAGGCATTAAACTGGGGAAGGCATGGGGTATCTCACAGACATTTTCTAGGATGGCATGCCAGAATAAGGTACTATTTCAAGGGAAGTAGCTGGGTATGTGTTCTTGAACCATGTTCCTAGGTCTGGAATGATTGTGGCAGTCACTGGCTGGTCTACCAAAGCCACATCTCTGGGTTTCGCTTGTGTACCTGTGGGTGTACCATGTGGCTGTTTGTCTCCACCATCCTCTTAGGACTTAGCATGAGGGAACAGGACATGAGGAGTAACCCAACATAAATTGTCAAGCAACTTGGAGAATATTTTGGAAAAACAGTACTAAGAAAACATTTGCATGAGAGCATCCTAAACCTTTGTGCCCATGACAGATCCTGGGGAGACCAGGAGAGTGATCAGGTTGAGCTAAGACTGGAAAAATCCCTCTACAAGTCTGGACTTGCTGAGATGTGTAGCTTCCAGTGCAAAGACATTGTATGTTTTAAAAAATGACTTATCAATGTTTAAAACCAGGAGATTTTTGCATAAATCCTTATGCTTTCTCTTCTCTTACAAAGACAGCCATCTTGGCAAAAGTAGGCTTGCATTTCTGCATGACAGGGTGGCCCTTGTTGTGCAGCCTGTCCTATGCTCTCTCTGGCTTGCTATTGTCACCTCCTTTATTACCTCCATGACACCAAGGGTAAGACTTGGTTCATCATCAGTCTTACAGTATTGTTCTCTCATAATAGAGCCTATCTCTCTAAAGAGTGGGAAAAATGAAAGAATAGATTGAGTAGGCTGTATGTTTCTTACACTAGGCTCACTTCATCATTAAAATTAGCTGCCTACCCGCACTTGTAGGCCTTAGAATTTGCAAACCTGACTCTAACTGGTACAGTCCACAGATGGAAATTTGTCTTCATGCCACCTTCAGACTCATTCTTCTTAGGAGAGAGAAGGTGAGAAGGTTGATCATTCTTACAAGCGCTCAGCATCTTCAGTGCATGGGAATGGCTAAATTAATTCCGCTTTCCGGACCCTTTGCTGCAAGACAGCTAGTCTGACAAATGTCATTACTAATTAGTCCACACCGAGTTAGGGGAGGGACTCACTATCTGGTGATCGTAATTACTGCTTTTCATTAGGGCTGTAGATTAAGACATGCCAGGTGATCTCTGCCCAGCACAGAGCCAGTCTTGATTGACAGGAGGAGGGCCTTTGACTAAGCCTCTGTCAGGGCCATTTGCCAGGACAAAAGGCATTCGGTTCCAGGAAAAAGGTATAAACATATGGACATAAACACGTGATGAAAGGGATCTGTTTTGGTTTTAAAATGCACACACACACACATACACACACACACACACACACACACACACACACACACACACACACACACGATGCTTCCAGTCTGCTCATCTCTCATGTTGTACAATAAAATGCTGTCCCCAGGATACCTATAAAACTGCTGCTTTCTTCTTCAATTCTCCCCTAAGTGTGAAAGCTTAACACGTGTGCAATTTTTTAAAAGGCCTGTTAATTAGTCAGACTGTTAATTTGTCCACTAAAATAAAAGAGCTCTGTGGAACAAGGAAGCCTAGATACGTTTACAATTGAGGTGTCAAGTCTAAGAAGGTATCAGAGCTCTTGGACATGGGCAGTTGACTCTAGTGAGTGGGGACCACTATGTGAAGGCTGGCCAGAGAAGCATCCTGCAGCTTGAAGGGTTAGAGGAAAGGTGGCAAGGCCGATGTTCAGAGATCAGCACCTGTCATCCATACCAACAGTCTTCTGCCATTTAGAGAGACCCTGGTGTGTCAGATATGGTCAGAAGTATGGAAAACAAAGAGACAAATTATTTGTGTTAGCATAACGGGCTCTGGGAGAGCAGGTGTGAGTCTGTTCTGTGTGGACAGCACAGGCTGAGCACTCCCCTGCTAGTGGAACTGCAGAACTGTCAGGGCAGAACATTTAGAGGGACAAAATCATCAGTAGCGTCCCAAGGGCCTACCACAGAGAAGCTCATTAGTGCTGGGGAAAGAGCGAGCAGCCTTAGCATGCGTCAGAACATTATGACTCATGAATAGGACTGACCTGGAGCCTTGGAGATTTGGTTTCGCTGGTTAGTAAACAGCTAGGAATTCCTTTAGGATTTTGCATCAGGAACCAAATTATTCTGAGCACAGTGCATTGCATATCACTTTCTTCCCTGGGTTTGGTGCGTGATGGTATTGTATTTTGACTGGTGAAGCTAGTCAAGATACAGTAACATTCAGTGGCAACGCTTCTTAGTCATGCTTCTGGTGTGGACAAAGGAATACTGGAATTTTCCTAAGTGGGGAAAATTGGGGATCAATGTGTTAGGTGACTGGCCAGAGTGGGAGGAAAACGTGGGGTACTGGGATGGGTGTGCCCATTCCTCTGAGTATTTTGCAGCCCTGAAGCTGAGTGTGTCCTAGGAGCAGCCTCGTGTGTCTCCTTCATGTGCAGGACTCAGAGGAGATTTGTGTGCAAGCCAGGTCCCTTTCTGTTATTCATGTTAAACAAAGTGCCCATTTAAATAAAGCCCAGGGCTGGAGAAGATGTGCTGGTTGACCCCTGAAGCTAGGAAAATGTTAACGAGGCCCCATGTTTTATCCAGACTCTCTCCTGATAGCTGTTTACGAATTTACCACTTATAAAGGAATGGTATTTGGATCTAGTTGCAGTGCTATTTCTTGCAACATTAGTAGTTGATTTACACACACACACACACACACACACACACACACACACACACACCCTATAATAAATGACCTCTTTTGATTTTGTCTTACATATCCTTACTTCACAAGGTGAAACATTTCCATTTCTTGCCCAAAAAGAATATCCAAGATATTTTACTCTTAGTCATTTGTGTTGAACTTCTGGCCTCTCTACCACTGAAAAACAAATAGCTCTCCCAAATATTTGTTCCTGCATATTAGGGACACAGGAAAGCATTGGGCTAGTGATCGCATACCAAAGTGTGTACCCTAGCAGGATGTGGCTACACATGCCTACAATCCTAGCCCTGAAGAAGCCGAGGCAGGAATTGGGAGCTAACCTAAGTTGGATGGTAAGGCCCTATCTTAGAAAACAAAAGCCAATCAACAAAAATGTCCACTCTTTATGCCAGGCAGACAATACAAAAGAGGACAACAGGAACTGCCTCTAAGCAATTCGTTGCCTTGGTGGTTTCTTTGTTACCTTCATGTAGTTTTCAAACTGTTCACTGCCCCTCTGCCCAGCCTGAAGAGTGCTCCCACGAGAGTGCTCCTACCAGCCATCAGTGCTCTGCCCAGCCTGAGAGTGTTCCCCTCCTTGTTTTTATGCACTTTAGTTTTTTTCTTAGCTAAGATACTTTGATTCATATGCTTGCTTGTATGACTTGGAACACTTTGCCTTAACCTCTGCGAGCCTTGGTTTTCCTGTGGTGATGATGCCCAGGAGATGTACGCAAAATTCTAGATAAACATGGGCATAAGAAAAGCGACCCTGCTATCATCACATAAAAGTCCACTGTCACTCGGGCCCTGTGTGTGACGATAGGGACGGATGGAGCCTGAGGATAACATCTTGCGTTATGTTTCAGCCTCAGCTCACAGTGTGGTTTGTGAGAGAATGCAGGATTAATGTTAACCATATCTGCTTTTTTTTTTTTCCCAGTAAAATCTGAAAACCAAAACATGAAGGTATTATCTTTTGTAAGTCTTTTAAAAATTCTCATCACACTGGGAAACCAGATAACACACATCTTTGGCTCAGTGATGGTGCCAAGGAATGGCATGGGAAGCCTGCAGGCCCATCTCAGGAGCCCCATCTCTCCTCCCTTCTTTCACAGGGAAATGACGCCTTCTCAGCTTTATACAATGGGTAGTATTAGCTTTGAAAACTTCAGTCTTCAACTAGATAGCTAGTGCAAACCCCTCCCAGAGACCATATGGGTTCAAATTGGCCCTCATGATGTGGGTTGAATACTAATTTGTGATATGACCGTGACAAAGCTCTAAGAGACTTTCCTCCACTGATGGCAAGATGATCTTGCTGTGGTAGTCATGGATTTGGAGGCTAAGGTTTTTCTGCTGGCTCCTTACTTAAACTGGAGCACACTTCTTTAGGCCACCTTGAGCCTCCGTTTCCTTGTGTGTCATGTGGAGATGGTGATGAGTACCATTGGACTTGGTAAAGATTTTTAAAGACTGGAGGAAATTTATATAAAGACACTGTGCTAGGTAAATGGCATCACTGAGTTTCTATTTTACAACAAAGTTGTATGGAAATATCAGATCTTTTTCTTTATGACAACAGAGGTGGCCAGATGGTCACACCTCTCAAAGAGAGATGGAACTCCCAAGGGGGAAATTGCCAAATAAATGGGGAGATCTTCTTTTATTTTTATCAAGGTGACTGTGTTGCTGTGTGACAGGGCTTCGGTGAACAGTGGCCTGGGAGAGGAGATGGATGTGTGGCGTGGACCAGCTCAGCTCAGGCAGGGAAGCCTAGAAAAAAGTAGCATTTGGGGTGTAGGTCAATGGGGACCAGCAGAGCACTAGGAAATCTCTGGGAGTTGTGTGGGAACCAGGATTTCAGTCACACACCCAAAGCTACTGTCTCTGTGATTCTCAAATAAGTCTCACAGTTTGTGTGGCTTAAAACAGCAGATTGATTCCCTCACAGTGCTGGAGGCTAGAAGTCCAAAATCAAGGTGCGGGCAGAGCCAAGGCCATTTCCTTAGCCTCTTCCAATTGCTGGGTGACACTCCTGTGACACTCTGTGACGCTCGTGTGAGTTGGAAGCTGTTTACTTCCTTCTCTGCCTCTCTCTTCCCGGACCTTCTCCTCTCTATGTGCCTGTCTCTGTTTTTTGTTTGGTTGGTTTTTGTTTTGTTTTTCTCTCATACAATACTGCTGATATTGGATTAAAATCCAGCCTGACGCTGGTCACTTCACTTTACCTTTGCACCTCAATTACACCTTCAAAGACCCTGCTTCCAAATCAAATCGTACCACAGGGTTCAGGGATTCTTAGGACCTCAACATGTCTACTTAGGTGACACACTTCAACCCACAACAATGACCTCAGGCAAATCCGTTAACCCCCAGAATGTCACTTCTGTCCCTTGTTTGCCTTACCCATCTCTTGGAGCTGTTCGGCAGATCAAATGCAATGATACTGGGGAACCCTCTGTGAAGCACAGAGCACGTTATAACTGCACGATAGTTTGTTCTCACCCTGGAGGGGATGTGATAAGGTCAGAAATGATTGTTGAATGTGTGTCTTCCTCTGGAGCTATCATAAAAATAAAAGCTTGTAGTATTTATTATTAATAACCTGCTTGCTGGATCCCTGGAGGCCGCGGGGCCTGCTGATGGAATCCTTGGACACTCCTCTTCCTTTTTCCTTTTGCTGAGTTCTCCCCTCCCCCAGTACAGAAAGGATGCCCATGAACTCTGGCATGAGAAGAAAATGATCATGTTGTTCTCCCTTTCAAAGAAAAGAATTGTTCCACAAGGGTTACTGTGGGTTAGTCCCAAGGTAACTTGCTTTCAAGTGTATGCTTACACCCAAAGGGCTGTATGTTCTTGTTTAAGACCTGTATATTTCTGAAAGGCAAAAATCTCCACTTAGAGATCTTTTGTCTTGGGGAAAGCAAGAGGCATAGGGTTCCTGGCTCAGTGCTCTGTGCTTACCTTCCCAGATCCCTACTACTAGATATTTCATTTTATTATCACTTTCTTTTAAAAGATTTATTTTTACTTTATATGTGTGAATGTTTTGTTTGCAGGTGTATTGGTACACCAATGTCCATGTATCGCCATGGAGGTGAGAAGGGGGGCATAGGATTCTCTGGAACTGGAGTTACAGTTATGAGCTATTGTGTGGGTGCTGGGAGTTGAACCTGGGTCCTCTGGAAGAGCCACTAGTGCTCTTAACCACTGAGCCATCTCTCCAGCCCCACTGTATTCTCTTTATGGCACCATTTTGGTTGTATTTTCATTATTTCTTCTTAAATCCTCTTCCCTCTCCACGTTCCTCCCCCATGGACTTTCCTTCTTTTCTCCTTCACTTCTGCTCTCTTCAAAGAACTCAGATGCCCCCCACTTCCACTCACACTTTGTACTAATGGAGCCTAGATGATATTCTGGGCTCACCTCGGCTTTATTTTCACTCTAGAGCCTTCACAGTCCAGCCTACAGCATACTCTGCCACTCTTGTGTGACAGTTTATAATCTGTTTTATGGACCTTAAAACTATTCAATCTCTTTGCCCCCTTAAGGAAGATTGCTGACACTAAATTGAATTCAAAGGGTTTGGATGGTGGCTCCTCTCCTTTACGGGCAGTTGCTTATTTATGTCCCTTTATTGTGTGGTGGTTGATTTGTGTTGCTGAGATTCTGGGCCTTGTTCCCAGACAGGAGACCACATGGCATCAGAGGGCAGGGGAAACCACCTGACCTAAGACCCAGCCTGCTTGCAGTGGGGGTAGCTGGGAAGGAGGGAGAAGAAGCCACTTCCTAGTCTTCTGTGAAGCTGTGAGCTCTTTTTTTTTTTTTTTAACAAAGCTCTTATTTGACATCAGGCTTGCAAGATTCTCCCTTCCCTGGTTCAGCAATTACTTTCTGAGATCCTGTTAGGAACCAGACACAATGCTAGTTCAAACGTTCTGCTTAAGTCAGGAGCTCTGACTCGACAGTGTCCTGGTAATTACAGAATCCATCTCTAGCTCCAGGCTGGCGTGAGCACCCAACTTCACCTCATGTGGCTGAAGGAAGGGACTGACAGATTCCTGAGAGGCAGTGGCTTTCAGCGGAGAACTGTGGATAGGGGTCAACTGAGGGGAAGGCAGAGGGGACAGGATTACAGGCAGAGGACCCGTGAGCACAAACGCCTTCAGGGACAGGTAGACTGTGGGCGTAGGTGAGGATGTGAAGCCCACTGAGATCTGACTGGTGCCATGTTCCCTCTGGGAACGAATAGGAATGTTGAAAAGCATTTTAAAAAGAAGAGAAAGAAAAGCCTCTGAAATACTAAGCCACTCTTCAGAACGGGTATCATATCATATTTACCCATTTTAAGCTTTTCTGAAATATACATATAGTAAAGTACCTGAAGTGTATTTATCTAGAGTGTCTATCTCCTTGGATTCTTTTTTTTTTAAATGTAAATACACTCTATGCTTATCAAGACAGTGATTCCTTTTTAACTTAGCATCGCATCACAACAATCTTGCACTTTAAGTACTTTAGAATATGGTATTTACCAACTGAATGATGTTCTGGCATAGATACCTCTTCCAGTCTCTACTCTTTAGTTGTGCACTTCTTTCGTTTTGTTTTACCCTGTAGTACTGTGCGTGGAGTGATAGTGTGTATAAATATTGGCACGTGCCCATTATCTTCCTAGTGGTCCTAGAGCACAGCGAGGCTGAAGACTTGTAGTACCAGATCTTTATGATGCTGGTAACCCCACTCCCTGCTGTGGGTGAGGATTCCTGAATCCCCGTCTGATCTTTCCTGTTAAACTCATCAGGAGGTGTTAGCTGTGGAGGGCTAGGCTGACCTGCAGGTCCAGGCTCCCTCCAGCAGGTGGGCTGGTACCAGGAACAAGGCCTAAACCTTTGCTTACTCTCTCCCCATTTGCCACTTAAACAGGTTTACTTAAAGCAGTTAGCATTCCTAAGGCTGGAGGGATGGCTCTGGCTAACAGAAATTGTTGATCTGGCTGAAGAGCTGAATTTGGTTCCCAGAATATACTTAGAGCAGCTTATAATCACCTATATAACTCCAGCTTTGGGGGACCTAACACCCATTTCCCATAAGGAACAGTGTTTAGATTTTTTTTTTGTTGTTGTTGTTAAATTAATAAAGCTGCAGTTTCATAATTGATACTGCCTAGAAATTGTCTCTAATATTTTCTGCACCCTGTCTGTATCTGTCTCGTTTTCCTCTGTCTGTCTGTCTGTCTGTCTCTCTCAAGTGTGTGTATGAAAAGAAAGAGCAAATGAGGGAGGGTCACCACAGAGAAAGTAAGGTTCCATCCATCCCTCCCGCTCTGTCTTTCCCTCAAAACTGCAGCTTCATGCAGGGGTTCTAGCTGGTTAAAATGGCCGGTCTCCTGTTTACTTCCTTGTTCCTATGTCTGAGGAAATGGAGAATTCCGAGGAAGGTGTTTTGCAAGAGCGCTGAGCAGAGCGGCCCTTCTACCAGGCATCACTAATGGAGCTTGCTCTCTGCAGACTGGCTGTAAGCCCAGGTTGATGGAAATTCGCTTCAGACAAATACGTTCTGCCACCTTCTCTCCTGGGGACAGATATGGCACGCTCCCAGGGGGTCATTCCATCTGTCCCCTGGAGCCAGGATGACTTCCTACATCATCTTCACAATGATTATATTTTAACATGACTTTTAAATAAAGGAAGCACGTTTGGCAAGTGGAGACATCTCCTATGAGTTGGAAGGCTAATGTAATCTTACAGCTTGGAGGAAACAAAACTAATACTACTCCTAGTACTCCTCCTCCTCCTCCTCCTACCACTACTACTACTAATAATAATAAAGAAACTTCAAATTGCAGACCAAAAGGGATACACCTCTGTTTCCTTTGTTTTTCTTTCTCCCACCAGGAGGCCAACTTCAGTTGCTCCACATGTGAGTAAGTTCACACACAAGTCTAAGGGAAGGATGCTCTTGCCTTAGGTATGGGGTTCTAGGTCAGATGGAGCTGTGAGAATCCCCCCACCTCCCGAACTCTAGCAGGAAAGGACCCATAGCAAAGTCGCCGTATGGAAGAAAGGGAGGTTTCAGACACATTCATCATCAGAAGACACAGTCTTAGGTTACCAAGAGCGCTGGGTAAGAGTCTGGAGAGGCAGGAAGAGGCAGGCTTCTCCATGGCCAGAAAGTGAGGCCTTTGAAAACTCAGATAACTGCTTTGAAAGTTATCACACCTTATAGGGCCCTGGAAGAAAATACTGAGCAAATGCAAGTGTCTGGGGATTGGGTCTGATGGGACAGCCAGACTTTGTGCAAGGATGCATGAGCATGTGGCATCCAGACACAGCAGTGGTCCAGGACTGAGAGAGGAACAGACACAGCAGGGATGAGGATGAGTGGCAACTGGACAAAGCAGGATAAAGAACTGCGCATGGAATCAGAAGCACGGGTCTCAGAGTTAAGATTGCCTAGCGTCTAGCATAAACTCAGCCCAAATAGCTGTGCAACTGTGGGCAAGCTGATTTCTCAGAGCCTTGGCTACTTTGTATAAAAAGAAGAAACAAACAAAACCCACACAATATAACAAAACAACATTCCAGAGCCGCCACTGCCTTTCCCTTGAGATCCCAATGGTGAAATGAGGCCATGCATGCAGTGTTTCCTGCAGTTCCTAGTGTGTTAGGGCACTCTGAACTGGTGGAGTGTTGTATGCTTGCCATCTTTCAGGCTCTGTGAACGGCAGAGGCCATAGCAGATGGTGAAAGGTTACGGATATAGACATGCTGACAATCCTCAGGCTCAAATTAACAATAGAAACATCCAAATCCTGGTAGATGGCATGGAACCACAGCCGGTGGTGGGAGTTGCTGTAAGTCAAGTGGCTTTGGGATGGTGGTAGAGGGAAGGACAGTGGCGGGGTGAATGGACTGAGATTCTTATTCAGAGGCCATTGGTGGGTACTTCCTAAGCACGAGAGAAGGAAGTCAGGCCAAAGGGTGGTTGAGGTGCCATGCAGTTTCCGCCAAAGCTTTTAAAGCATTCTCTGAGGTGCTCCATAGCTTGGGTAGGTCTTCCAGCTGAAACACTTGGAAAAGAGCTTTCTACCCTCCAGTGACCAGTCACCTGGACTGTGCCTGCTCCAGCGGAAGAGTCTCCCTTGACATTTTGCTTCTGACTGGGCAGCTCCTGGGAAAGACCCATCCCTCACTGTTTGGGCTTAGGAGCCAAGGCTTCTACAACTGATTGGCTAGAGCCATTGGTCTGGAAAGGCTAGCTGGCCAGCTCACTGTCGTATCTACTCCAGGGATGTTTCCTGGTTTTCCACCTGAGTTCAGAGGCAGGTATTGGAAGGTCTTTGAATATCTGCTCAGCAGTCAGAATATGAACCTGAAAATCTATGCAAGGGGAACTCCAGTTGTGGCACTAAATTCCTCACAGAGAACACACATTTAGTTAGGCCTTAAATTCATCTCTGTGGGATGGACCTAACAGACAAGGAAGAAAAGGACCATGATTTAAAAAAAACAAACTGGACTGTGGTGATGACTCAGTTGGGCAGAGCACTTATTGCGCAAGCATGACGACATGAGCTTGGGTTCTCAGCTCTCGTGTCAAAAGCTGGCGTGGTCACGTACACTTGTATTCAAGTACTAGTGATGTGGAGATGTGTTGCTGGGGCTGGCTGGCCAACAGCCTCCCCAAATAGTGGTGAGCTTCAGGTTCAGTGAGACCCCTAGTATGAGAGAATATGGTGGAGAGTGAGATAGAAGATACCTGCTGTCCTCCTGTGACCCTCCTCACTTACACACAGGTACACAATACACATATTCTACACATACATACAAAAGTGACACATAGTTGTACATATTTATAGGGATCAGTGGTACTTTGTTGCATGTAAGTAATATGTAATAATCAAGTCACAGTAATTAGCATATTCACTACCTCAGACATTTATGGTGTCTTTATGTTGTAAAGGTTAAAAATCTTTTTTTCCACCTCGTTTGAAATGTTCAGTAAAATGTTCAGTTTTCAACAATAGCTATTTTCATTGCACTCTGCTACAAAGCATTAGAACTTATTCAAACTATTTATCTGAATTTTGCACCCGGTAACCAATCCTGGGCCATCATTTCCTCTTCGAATCCTTTCTCTTCTTCTGGCATCTAGCAACCACCATTCTACTTTCTCAGCATCTAAGAGATCTGCTTGTGTAGCTCCCACACAAGGGTGAATACACAATCCTTATCTTTGTGTGCCTGGCTCGTTTCACTGAACATCCTGCTCTCCAGGATCGAAAGCGGCAGGTTTTGTTCTGTGATTAAAAAAGTAATGAAATGGCCATGATCTTTAGAGGACTCCTTTCCCCTCTGATTTTCTGCTTTCCAGCGTGGCTATGGAGAGAAGGCCCGGATGTACTTTGTAGCTGATGGGAGGGGAAATCTTGAGCTGGATCAGCAAAGCGTGCATCAGTCCTTTCTAATGTTTTCAATGTGAAACCCCATAAAACACCTCCGGTCAGGACCTCCTCCCTAGGTGGTTATGGCTAATGCATGCTACTGACTAGGAATCAGCATATGGTAGGGACTCTACCAGAAATGTGTGGCTCTGGGAGGAAAGTATGTGGCATCGGTCAGATGTGGCTCCTTCAGATAGCTAGATAGCCTACTGATGAAAGACCATTCTCAAAGCATTAATTGTGTAGGCACATGCACATCAGTGCACACCAATAGGCAGCATGGACCACACTCACAGATAGCCTTCTGCACACAAGTTCTCACTTCTATTTGCAGTGGAGAGACAGGCACATGGATGAGTGTGAGAAAGAGCAATCATTCATGGAAGAGAAAGGGCTGATGGGAGGATGGGGGAGGGATGAGAAAGTGGTACAAATTAGTATGGCGTCCTATATATTTTTGTGTACTGCCTCTTTCCAACATCTCCTGCATACAGCAACCCCCACGACAATTACTTAAGCATTTTTGGGACTCTTCTTTTTTTTTTTTCCAAACCACTGACTTGGGATGTAAGTTTTCTCTGGTGTTTACTTTTGCAGACAATCTTCTCTGTGTGACTCTGTATTCATCTATGAGCTGAATTTGTAAACATTTAATCTGGCAGACTAGATCATCACTTAGAGACCTTCAACTGGGAGGTTCCACCTAGGCCAAACATAATGAGGGAGAGTACCGGCTGCTGTTACAGAACCCCAGGGCCTGCATCTCATTCAGTATAGGCTTTCTGTTGGTCTTAAGATCTATGTCCCCTCATCCCACTGCTGGGATTTGAGAGTCTGTCTTCCTGTTTTCAAGCGGTTTCTTGCTCATAATTTGCTACATCCTTAGATGCTGACAGGTACTTTTCCTTCAAGATTTTCAGGCTTGATTGACACATCACCTCTCACTCTGTGTGTTGGAGGATGAGCTAACTATTTGCTTTCCTTTATTCCTTTAAACCACTTAGCTGTTGTTTAAGCTTCCTGTGATTTTCATAGCTAACAAGAATAACCAAGGCCTCTGGTTGTGTAATGGACTCAGTCATAATGAAGAGGTTTAGCTGAGGTCTGTGTTGGGAGCTACTCAAAGTCTGTCAATCCAGACCTGTCATTTCAGGGTCATTGGGTTGTGCCTTGTGAATTGCAACAAGCATCTCTGCCCCCTTACATCTTGATGGCACTTGCATAGAGGTTGTCAAGGCTAGACCTTTAGTATTAGATTAAAAAAAGGCAAGGAGTTAAAAATTCAGTAGGAACCTTCAAGAATGCTGATTTTAACAGACAGGACCAGCATCCATGCTAGAAGTAGACCGGATTACATTCTATTTCTTACTCCAGATGGTAAAAGTCATGTTCCAGGAAAACCAGTTTGATTCCCGAGTTGCTCCTAGTATTTATTCCTAAGGAATCAGGAGGAAATGAGCCCCTGTTACTCCATACATTCATGGTTATTGGAAGCCATGGTTCTTGTGTTATATTTAGGAGCCTAGGGTTCTGGAAGTAGTCTTAGAAATGGTCATGTCACAGATTTGTGTTAAGATATAGGAGGGGGCTCATTTTAAAAGGATGGAGGTATCCTTGGGGAGGAGGCCAGAAGAGAGGGGTACCCGCTCAGCAAAAGGAGGAGCCCTTAGCCTTAAGAGTTCAGATTGGACCAGACCAGAGTAGCAGCCCAGGGCAGGTGACCCTAGGGCTGAGGACCTAGCTTAGTCTTTGTACGCAAATATTTCTATTTCTGGTGCCAGCATTAATCTCTCTCCTTGCTCTCCCATCTTATTTGGTTAATTGTTATCTTATTTAATTGTTAATGCTTCTTCCATTTCTCGTGAATTTTCAGAAAGGATTCTCTAGTTAGCATTAGCTCTCAGCTTGCACAGCCTGGAATCATCAGCAGGAAAGCCTTACTTGAGGAATTTTTCTGAATCGTATTTGTCCTGGGGAATGTTTGTAGGGGATATTTCAATTATTTTCTGAGTCAGAAAGGTCCAGTCCACAGTGGACAGCCCCATCCCTAGTAGGCAGGTGGTCCTGAGGTAGGTAAGAAAGCTAATTAAGAATGGATAAGGGAAGAAGGCAACAGGCACTGTCCTCCATGGTTTCTGCTGAAGTTCCTGTCCTGACTCCCCTGAATGATGGAGTATGACCTAGCAGTGTAAGCTAAATAAACTCCTGCCTTCCCTAATTTGCTTTTTGGTTTGTGGTGTTTGTCATAGCAACAGGAAGGCAGTTAGAATAGGAAGGAACTCAACAGCTTCAGAAACCAGGGAATGTTCTACTTCACAGAAGAAAGCTATCTAAAAATAATAAAAATAATTTTGAAATATTTTATTAACTTCAGTGAAATTATCAACTCAGGTAAGTATTACTGCTTTGAAAATCACTGTCTATGTAGCTACCATTGAAAAGGACATTTTTCTTAAATGGTAGCTTTTGTACTGACTATCCATGGTCTTTGTTTTTTAATCTCTAGAGGAAAGCCTAGCTGGGTATATAAGATAAGAAAGAGTTCATCATCACCCTAATCAGGCATCCAACAAGGACATCACCAGTGACATTACAGCCTGATGTTGTGTGTATTTGATGTTATTGAATAAATTATCTCTTATGGCATTTTCTTGACAGCATTGCCTATTGTTAATCCATTAGGCTTTAAGTAGACCTGCCAGATTCTAGGAAGTATAGGAACAAGTTAAGTGCCACTACCAGGAAGTGATCACACAGATCTGGAAGCTGAGACTTGTTGAGGCTCAAAAGGCAAAGCCTGCTAGAGTCAAAAGATGTAAAGGTCGTGGCAGTCACATGCTAGCATGCCAGGCTAGACACGGCTTTGAAATTTACTGGGAAGGATTTGAATATGCTAAAAGCCTTAAATTATATAAAAATTCATTGAAATGGAAAATAAATCATTGACTGAAAAGGTGGGCGGAGGGACCGGGCTGCTGAATAGATAGACTGTAAATCTCACATTGATAAATATGTTCACACCCACTGGAAGCAAAACCAGAGATAATAACGGTTGGTTCTCATGTGGTAGAATTGTGTTTTGTTTTAATTAATTAATTAACTAATTAATTAATTAATTAATGGGTTGGTTTTGTCTGTATGTCTGTCTGTCTATCACCACATGCATGTCTGGTGCCCACACAGCCGAGAAGAGGGCGTAGGATACCCTGGAACTGGAATTACATAGAGTTGTGAGCCATTATATGGGTGCTGGAAATTGAACCCAGGTGCTCTGGAAAAGCAGCCAGTGCTCCTAACCTCTGAACCTTCTCTTTAACCCCTGCCTCTGTGCCTCTGTCCTTAAACGCGCACGCACACATACACACACACACACACCCCATCATCAGAAAGACATCAAAATGAATTAACATCTAACTTTTTATTATGATACCTTTGCTCTGTTGGAACACTTGTACCCCCTTCTCCCAGTGTCCTGTACCTTTGTTAAAACTCAAAAGTTAACACTAGTACATTATTGTCACCAAAATTTCCAAGTTCATCAAATTTTATCATTTTCATTTTCTGCATTATCATTTCATGTCCTTTTCTGATCCAGTATGCCATATTGTATTTGGTCATCAAATCTCCATCGTCTCCTTTGCTCTATGCCAGTTTCCATGTCATTTCTTATTTTCCATGACCTAGACAGTACTTAAGAATGCTGCTCAGCTGTGTGGTATAATCCTCATTTTGAACTTGCTTGATGCTTTCACCCTAAGGGGACTGGACTTATAGCTTGTGTAGAAGAATTCTATGGGTACAAGTGTGTGTGGGGATGTGGGGGCGCACGTGTGTGTGTACATGCACACAATACTTGTATGCCAAGGTACACATATGGAGATCAGAGAGGATGGGATTTTCCTTCCACCATGTGGGTCTCTCGGATGGGACTCTGGATTGTCAGGCTTGATAACCTCCCTTATTGCATCAGTCACCTCACTGGCCATCAGACATCCTTCTTATCTCATTCTATCCAAAGTGTATGACATCACTGTGACTTCTCACTGGTGAAGTTAATCTTGGATCACTTGGTTGAATTAGTGTCTGCCACATCCCTCTGTTATTTTCTTACGATAGTTTTTTGAGCTACTGTTTTCTCCTTCCTGTACTTTCCCTGAGTCGAATCCAGTCCATATGGTTCTTTTGAAACAAGAGCACCAGTTAATTTTAACTAAGCCAAGAGAAGTTAATTTTGTCCACATTTGAAAGAGCCTTGTTTGATAACAGTGCACAGTAGGGCATGACACAGCACACAGTAGGGCTGTGACATTGGTAGAGATGACAGTGAAGCAAGAGGAGCCTCAGAGAAACAGGACTTGAGAACAGAAAACCTAGGTTCCTGGTTTGCTTTCTGTCTGTCTGTTTGTCTGTTTGTTTGTTTGTTTTGTACTGACCTGTAACAAAGACTCCCCTTCTTTCCTGTACTCAATCTGAAAACTCTACGGTTCTGGAGGCACTGAAGAGATGGCTCAGCAGTTAAGAAGTATTGCTGTAAGGGGGCCAAAATTTGCTCCTAGTACTCATGTCTAGTGGCTTACAACTGCTATAACTCTTGCTCCAGGGGATCCAATGCCTTTTGACTTCTGTGGGCACCTTCACACACAGTATATATTTATAGATACAAATACACATAAGCATGAATAATAGAAAACAAAGCTTTAAAAAATCAAAAGAAAATCTATGGTTTTTGTTATTAAAGCAAAGATCTGCCCTTATAGGAATTCTTCCTGATGTCCATAGAGTTTTCCCAGTCCATAGAAGACTGGAAGACAGAAGGAAGAAAGGAAGGGATGGGAGCCAGTGAAAGAAAGCTCTCAGCCAAGTTCCCTCCCCTTGCGAGCACCCTTTCTCACTTGAGAAGTGGGCTATGCTCCCATTAGCCAAGTGACATTTCAGAGCTGCCATCTGGGGCTTCATGGATGTCCAAGTCCTGCAAACTAACTGCAGTCTATCATGCGGTGAACAAGAGTGCTAGGGGCCAGAGCTGAGACATAACTGAGAAATCTTCTGCTGGGCCGCACATGCCAAGAGGAACAGCACCAAAGCCCGAGAGCCATGCCGACACATCTACATCTCGTCTCTCCTGGGTCTCTGGTCAGGCGGGCATTATAGCCGAGGTCTGTTAGATTGTCAGCTTGCAGGCATTCCTGAGCTTTCTAACCAAAAGTTCATGTTATTTCTATGACTATGTGTGATTATTGATTTTTTTAAATATTAAAGTCTTTTTTCTAATTTTAATTTTTTTAATTAAAAAGCAATTACATAATTTCCCCCTACAACTTCTTCTATATGCTCCCCTCCACTTCCTCTCAAATTCAGGGCCTCTTTTCTTTAATTGTTACTGTTAAATATGTGTGGATAATTATATAAATACAATGTGTTCATGCCGTTCAGTATTACTTATATCTGTATGATTTTAGAGCTGACAGCTCGGTATTAGATAGCCAGCTAGAGGGCTCATCCCTGGGGAGGACCATTTCTCCTGCTCTCAGCATTCCTTGTTTGCCTGTAGATCTTTGCCTATGAATGGGGCTCTGTGAAACATCCCCTTTCACGTTAGCATATCTACTGTTGATTGTTCAGGTCTTGTTTAGGCAGCCATGTGATTGAGGTTTCATGGATGACGCTTCCCTATCATATCTGGGAGACACAATCTCACAGCAGATTTCCTGATCCTGTGGGTCTCAGCCCTTGCACACAGTCTTCAATGTTCCCGGTGTGAGCAGGAATTGTATTATAGGTATGTCAGTTGGGACTGGGTATCCCCTGGCCACTTCTCCAGTATCTTTTAATGTTATGCCCTTCTGGTCTCCCACAACCTCCTTACATACAGGGTTGTGCCTTTCTTTAGTTGTCTGCAATGTGAGGATCACTTTGTTACCCAGATGAGGTCTTCTCCACAAACATGTACTCACGGACTGTCATGGCCCGTGTCTACCCTCTCTCTTCTCTCTTCGTCTGTCCCTTTTCTCTCCTCCTCTTCTCCACATTACCAGGGTCATAGTGTGAGAAGTGAAGGCTCCCAGTTCTGAAGCACATAAAAAGGCGCTCAGTAAATTGGAAGATTGTTGAGGTACAGTACATATCTACAAGACTTTTTCTGAGAATTTGGAGGTGAGTGTAAAGTTTATAAGATTTCACAGAGTGGCTTTTTCTACCTGTCTCTTTTTACTTTTTTTAGATAGAAACTAAGAAATTACATAACATACATAAACATACATAAATTTAAAAAAATCTTTTGTGAATTTTAAGAACACACATTCCAGTGGTTTAACAACTTTAAGTCTAGAAATGTGATTGGGGGAATATTGGTCAAACCCCCTGTCTGTGCTCATCCCCCCTGTAGCCCAGCGCTGATTGTATTTTGCAGGGACTGGTGAACAGTGGCAAGAATGTGAGGTTTGCGTCGATATTTGTCGACTGTGGACAAAACCTATGTGAGGTATCAGAATGTTTGAGATTGCCAACAAGGTATTTGAAATACCCGAGTCTTTTGATCATGTCCTAGTCCTTTTGTTAAGAACATGCTAAGGCAGTTACCTAGGAAACAGCATCTTGCTTATGTTCCATGGCAGGGACCTTTCTGCACTTTAAGAAAAACAGTATGCCACAGTCCTCCTTTGTAATAATCTAAACTTGATGGAATTCATAACAACTTTTTAGACGTTATTATTATTCTTCCCTTCCTGGCTAGCGCCTGTGTTTTAGCCAGTGTCTCACTGAAGCAGAATGATGCATTTTTCATGCTGCAGAGATTATTCTGGGGGTGAGGGGGGACAGCCAACATGTTCCCTCTCTTTAAGCAGTGAAAAGCTCAGCTCCCTATTGTTGCTGCGAATGTGTGTGCATGCTTGCCTGGTGGCTTTGTGTCTTTTCTATAGGCAGATATTAACTGGATGCAGTTGTTACCTTGAACCTCAAGACAATTTTTCACAGAAGTCATGATCACCCTTAGTGCTATTAGGTGCCTGCAGCAGGTCATACCATGACAGGGGAAGTGGACTCCATGTATTTATTTTAGAGTCAGGTATCACATGTGAACCAAAGTGTCTACTTCCTAGGATGTCAAGGTATTTTAGAATCAAGAAGAAAAGAAAACTCATACCCACGAATTCAGAGACTAGTGTTGTAGTGGTTAAAAGGACAAATCCATCATTATCAAGAGCTTCCCCTTCCTTAATCACAACACAGTCCATATCTTTCATGAGCGTGGTTCTCTTTCATGATGCCTCACTATCCCTTAATATTACAGGGAGTAAGGTAAGGTGGATAGCAGCCTCCCCACACTCAGAGGTCATGTTAAATGCAGCACTGGTATGGCTTTGGCCTTTACCTGTCATTAGTGATCTGGCCTTACCCTCACCAACTCAGTTCTATAGCTAATTTAGCAATGCTTTCTCCTGAGTTTTCCCTTGGGGCTTTGATCACTGTGATGGCTCCTTTTCCTCCTCCACTCTTCTTCTTCACGATATTTGTATACATGCGTACATGTGTGCACATGTGCATAAGTGAGTCCAGGGACATGTGCTCACATGTGTGAATGTGGAGGCCAAAAGTCAAAGTCAGTCTCTGGCCTTATCACTTCTCAGCTTATTTTCTGAGGCCAGGTCTCTCACTGAACCCAGGGCTCACTGTATGGGCTAGGCTGGCTGCCAACAAGTCCCCAGGTTCTGCCTTATCTCTACTGTACAAGTGCTGGGGATACAGACGTGCAACCACCACACCCAGCTCTTCATAAACATGCTGGGACCAAGCTCGGGTTGGTCCTTGCTTACACACCAGGCATGTTACCCGGGGGTCCATCTTCCCACCCCTCATTCTTCCTAATTTCTTCTTCTTCCTTAAACCAAGAAACTACGGTGCAGCCCCTTCTTCCACCCGACTTGTAGACATAGTCCTTCCGATTTTTCTGTCCTAGTGTTGGTTTGTCTCAGAACTGAGGGCTGTGTGAGCTCTTTTCTCCCTTTTAAGAACCTTTCACATTTTATATTTTTTTTCTTTGTTCAGGTTCAGATGCTTCACTTTTAAACTCATTATTTAGAAGTTTATTCTGTTTGTCTTACTTCTTTCCAGATCTCCCTTTGACCTTGTCTGATTAAGATATAATGAATCTCAAATATATTTAAATGAATCAAGAAATGAGGGTCTCAGTAGCCAACATTCCTACATTAAGAAAAATTAATGACTTCTTTGAGGTCTCATGTAATTAGTGTAGGTTGATAAATGTAGGAGGGATTTTCATATCTGAAGACAGTGACAATTCAGAGTTCCCCTAGTTTTGCCTACAGGAAAATAAATTTTCTTAAATAGAGCAGATCTTGCTGTATTCCAATTCTTTTATTTTGTCTTTGCTAGAACTTTTCTCTTTGTCAAGCAGATTAAGTCTTAGACATTTGTGAGAAGTTTTCTATTTCCAATTTGAAACACTGTGGACCCCTCTAAGTCCCAGGTTCAGATATTTCTGCTGCCAATCGCTTCATGAGAGACATCTGCACATGGTGCCTAGCACTTACTCAAACTCAACACGCCTCTACAAACCAGATTCTCGTCCATCAAACAAGTTTCTTTCTTCCTCTTGACCATTGGAGTAGATGGAACCACCCATCCCCATTGTCCAAGTTACGCTTGAGTTCTTTCTCTTTCCTTCTACCCAGCCATCAGTAGGTCTTCTGTCCCTTGTTTCCAATTTATCTTTAATTGGCAAACAACTCAAAATCCAGGCCACTATAATTCCTCCCCATGTGGGACATTTCAGGAGCCTTTTCCATTGGAGTATCAGGGTCTACCTGCTTACATTGTCTTACTCCCTCTTCCCATACCTCTGTCACCTGTCCTCTATGGCAGGGTAGATTTTTAAAACAGAAAACATAGGGCTAGGGATATGGCTTAGTACACGAGAACCTTTACTGTGCAAGCTTGACCTGAATTTGGATCTCCAGCACCCACATAAAATTCTGTGTGTGGCCATGTGTGCTAACCCCAGTGCTGCAGGAGGAGGCGATAGGCCAATTCTGTACATGAATACTAGGTATCATGCTTAGTGACTGTGGAGGGTCTCTACCATCCTGTGCAAGGATCATTCTAAGCATAGGGTTTCTTGAGGTGCCAGACAAAATCTGCTCTTCTGGAGTTGAATTGAGGGATTCCTAAATAATAAATCTCAAGACCCTTGAGAGTTGACTAATTTGTGAATATCACTGCAATTTAAAAATTCCTTATAATACAATTTATGGGATACCCATAAGTTATATGTTTTAAATTACCTAGTCCACATAAATGGACTTGCTTACTTCACATATTTAATCTGTATCCAATATTCCACTATTAATTTTATACAAATCAAAAGGTAATTTTATACCTTTTCAGATTTATTTTCTATTATCAGCATCAGAAAGTGGCTTTATACTGGGCCTGGTGGCACATGCCTTTAATTCCAGAACTCAGGAGACAGAGTCAAGAAGATCTCTGTGAATTCAAGGACAACCTGGTCTACAGTGTGAGTTGCAGGACAGCCAAGGCTAAATAGAAAAACCCTGATTTTGAAGAAGAGGAGGAAGAGGAGGAGGGGGGAGAAAGTAGCTTTATTCCATGGATCTTTTTCCACAGAAATATAACTTTGAAAAGTATTTCTCAATACCCATTAGAAAAACTTCTTTTTGCAGTAGATAAATGGTGAGTAACACAGAGACCACAACTGATCAAGGAATAGAGAGTAGCAGGCTGCTGAATACTTAGCCCTTAGTTGGATGGACACACACACACAAACACATACCCCAGAACCCTTCATCCCAGTGATCCCAGATTCAGGGATCATTTCAGAATAGGGTGTTGGAAAGGGCATAAGAGAAAGATGTGATAACTGTCTCCTGGACAATAGCAGGAAAATTGTGAGCTCACACAGGCTATATCATTGTTCATAAGACCTGTACAAGCTCAAGCCAGACAAAAGCCCAATAAGAACTGGACGGTAGAACAAAATCCCATCCCTAGCCAAGAGCTATTGAAAATTGATAGCTATTGAGAAAGTCAGCTTTGTTGTTGTTATTGTTGTTGGTGGTGGTGGTTTGAAGTGTGTTACCTTTCATAAGTTGACCACGTTCCAGTAGAAGACCCCCTCATTCAAAACAGCACAAATTAATTAGATTTGATGGGTGTACAAAACAACAAAAGAACAGGACACAAAGTTGGCTGGGTAGGGAAAGGGGTGTGAATCTGGGAGGAGTTCAATAATTTGGTAAATATGATAACAACATATTGCATAAAATCCCCAAACAACTAATAAAATGTTTTTAAAAAATAAAAGAACCACCTTTTGAATGTTAGTAGACACACAATAAAACTACAAAACACTAATACATTGGGCTGGACCTGTGGTAGCCATCCTTAGCAACCAGGTGATTGAGTTCTTTAACAAACCTAAGGAGACATAGTTCTAGGCTGTGTCTCAGCAGAGTGCCGAGTTCCTGTGCCCGTGCTATCTTATGAGTAATGTAGATGTCACCACAGCATTGATCAACATGAACCTACAGAAGACCTCTCACCTTCTGTTCAGGTGTCTTTAAAAGCAATGCCCCATCCTCCTCCTCCTCCTTCCCTCAGGATCTTAGAGCTTGGCAAGCAAACTTGTTGCTATGCCAACAGCAAGACCTCAGGGCAGGAGACTGCAGTCCCACCTCTACTTCCTTGGCAACTGCTGATGTCCTCTCCTACTTGCATTTATACTGGCATCAGATCATTGCTATAGAATTACTTGCAGTCTGTTTTTTTTCCTTGATGTCCTTGAGACTGAACCTAGAGCTTCATGGACAGTAGGCAAGAGCTCTACCATGGAGCTGTATCCCAGCCATAGAACTATGTGGGACTGTGCTCTACCATTGGGTATAGCTGCCAATGGGCACATTCTGCAGAAAGAGTGTCTGGGAAGGGAAGCTTATTGGCTAAACCTCCAGAACCTAGGTACCTCATTAGCATGGAGAACTCTGTTTGGGGATACATGGCCAATATGGGGAGTGTGGCATGTATGCACATGTTCTTGGCCAGGAATCTGGCAAGGATCAGGGAGGTGCCTACCATCTCAGGTGTGTACCCGAGTTTCTAAGGTCTTGGACCCACTCTACCTTACCAAGTTTCCTGTCATGGTCCACTGTCCCGCAGAACTGCTTCTGTTCTAGCTTGTATGAGAAACTCTTATACAAGACAGCTTCTGTATCTCCCTGCTTGTTTAGAAAAATGTTCTTAGGAATTTGCTTTCTATAGGTCAAATTCTACTTGAGATTTCATTGATCAACTGATAGTGTGGAAATCCATTATATATAATCCGTCTACTTATCTTCTCTTCTGGCGGATGCTTATAGTTATTTTCCATATCATTATTACCAGATAAACAGAATCTTCCTTTTATACAAACTTCCAGAAAAGACATTCACCTCCCCTACTTTCTATACTTTGAAGAAAAATCTCACAACCCATTCCCCATGTTCCAGGACCCTTAATTATATCAGGACTCAGCAAATATGGGTACAACATCCATTATTGAAATAAAATCACATGCTATCTGACTAGCTCTTAAGGTTGAACCAGATTCTATAGGCTCTGGGTGCATATTATAATCTAGCCATGAAATACTCCTTTCTAGGGCATCCTGGAAGGTAGATTGACTTTCTTTGAGCCCAGTTAGGAATTGTGAAGATACTTTATAAAGCTCAACTATTTGAAACTTCTTAACAAATTAGAAATACTTTTACACATAATCTTGAACCCCACTTATAAGCAACTTGATACCTTAGAGAAAATTTAGAAAGCAAATGTCCAGGCTTCAAAAGTAAGTGTCCACATACCTGTGAGCAAGAGTTTTCAGTTGTCTCTTCTGTTAGGTCCTCAATGATGCTTTATACCAAGCCCCCTTCCATTTCTTGATTATTCTCAGCCATGTTGCAAGACAAGCATTTTGTTCACCTGATTAGAAAGTTATCTTATCCTTGGTTCGTCTTAACCAGCCCTAGCTTCTTATACCTAAGGACAACTACCTGGAGATCTTCTGCACTACTCCATTGCTGGAAGAAGAACATCTTGACTAGTCCTTGTGAACTACAATTATAATCCCAGCGGAGGCTAGAAGGTCAGGAGTTCAAGGCTGGCCAGGATACATGATGAATTTTTGATGAGCCTGAGCTCATCATGGTGAGTGGGACAGAGACATTCCCCCATGAGGTTTGCGTATGGTTCCAGAGGGTTCTGAGGCCTCCTGTCCTGGAAGAAATGAATATTAACTTTGGTAGACTTCATTGAATCTGAGAATATTAACATTGGGTAATAACAATCAGTTAATATGTATATTATATTTATTACTTACATTGTTTTTATAGAGAAATCCTGTCTCAAAAATAAAACATCAGAAAAAGAACAAACTTTGACAAGATTGAAAGTCCTTTCTTCCATTGCCATCTTACTTTAAAGAACAATTATTCATCTCTTCATTTGTTTGTGTAACAGAGATAGAACTGTGTTTAGGGGTGCTTTTGAAATTCATTATATAACAATGATAAAGGAATCTTTTGTGTTTTCCTGAGTTTTCCACAGCATCTTCTACAATTCAGACTGTCTCAGTATCTGTATGTGAAAGATAAGAAGACCAGGAATTTGGGGCCTAAAGAGCAGGTGGCCTGTGTGAATAAATGGGGATTTTTGAGGGGCTCAGGGACTTTTCAAACTGTGCCCTCATCTTCTGGGCTCTGTATTGCCATGGATTTAATTAGCACTCCCTGTTTCCCCCTCAGCTCTTTTCCCTCCTGGGTAATGACTCGATTAAGAATCTTATCTGTTTGTTGGTGGCATTCTAGTACAAAGGGTCGTTTGGGGACTTGGCAGGATCTTCAGCACCATTCCCTAGACTCCAAATTATGGGAGAAGCCAGAAGCATTAAGATCCGCTTGAAGAACTTTGCTCTCTGGTGGATCAAATGAAATGTTACATTGGTTCTTAAGTGCTCCGGCTTCTCAAGGCCACTGCACAGAGGTCTTGGATTCTTGGGTTTAATCCTTCTGGAAGGGAGGCACTGGTGCTCTGATACTATCAGAAAAGTGGTGGGAATTCTCTCTGAACAGTGTGATTGTATATATGTACACAGCACTGACCTGATTGCTTGATGGACAAGCAAGTGAGATATGCTCCGGATAATGTAAACAAGTAAAGGGAATGTCTACTGGACTCCAGTAAAGGATAAGCAGCCTGGGTCAGGACGAAGGATGAACCAGGCTGTCCTGGGAACCTAGCGTGTGGAAATTTTCACCTGGACTTCAATAACTCGGCTCCATTGATGTCCAGTGTCCAGCTTTCAAAATCCCAGGAGGAATACATCCCCTGTCCTAGCTTGAGTCAGAATCTGTCTGCTTTTCCAGGAATGTGGGCTGCTCACTGTGGTTCAAGCTATGTAGTGTGAAGCTGTTCTGGTCATGGGAAAGTCATTGTGAGTGAGGCAGGCACATTTCTTATGAACTTTGTGCAGTTTGGGGGTCTCTCTCATGCTTTGGTAAAAAATGATACTATATTTGGTAGACTCTGAGATTATAAGCAATAATCATAATTAATATGTGTATTGCATCAGTACTTATAATCAGACATTTGGCCAAAAACTTCTGTATGTATTCTGATTTTATTTGTGTAGCAATCCCATAAGATAGGTGTATTATATTATAATTATTTAGATAGAGAAACACATCCACCATAGAATAAGATAGTTTGAAGTCCCCTACCTAAGCTCTTGATAGATGGTGCTCATAACTGATTATAGTTAGAAGCTCCACCTCTGCTTCTGAGTTTATGTAGATCTAGATTTCATTTTTCATTCATCTGAATAGGTCAGAGGTGAATTACAGAATGACACGTTGCTCCCACAGACAGTAGATTCGGGGTAGACAGATCTCCCTGGAGACCACCCTCTCTTCTAGCATAGTCAAGGACTCTGAGGAGGTTTTCATGCAGAGCAGCTATCTTTAGCAAACTCCTTTTAATAAAGGGGGAAAGCATTTAGCCTTCGCATATCTGCATGCCCCATTTTTTTTTTTGTCACACAGTGGGTGGCTTCCCTCTACCCACCCGCCCACCTCCTGCTGTGACTCCCTGTGGCCTGCCACTTCTCGTCCATCATCACACGCCTCACCCACAATGTTCCCTTTTTGGGTTCTGGGCCTCTCAGCCACCCACTCTTGCTCTGTTCTTCCATCGCATAACCTAAAACTCAGGCAGATCCCCCTCCCCTGTGGTCATCTTTCTGGCCACACCTGCTTTCTGCAGGAAACCCACCCTCTCACAATCTGTCCACCTGCTATTGACACCTGCCTTTTTCCCGTTATGATGGCACTTATTCTAGCAGCCATGCCATACAACTTTGTAGCTTTTCATCAGCTGATTTATAGGGCATGACTTCATGGATGTATGGTTATGTTCCACTGAGCAATAGGTTCTATCTAGATGACCATATAAGGTCTTCCTGCCAGAGTGATGCTTTCTTTATTGAGTATAATTATTTTTCCAGCTCACATGTGCTTTTGGGTGACTCTAAAGTCCTAAAGGTTAACAGGAAGCAGCCTATGTGTGTCTTAGGTTCCCTCAGACATGGTATGGTGTCAGGCCAGAGTGTGAACTTGGTCAGACCTTCCTCTGAGCTCCCTTGATCATGTGGCTTACACGGTCAGACTTGCCTAGGGTAAACGATAAACATGCTTTTCTAGTTTAAAAGGCAATCCTCACTATGACTGCCTGCAACCATGTACATAGAACTATGAACTCAGTAGCAACTTCTCAAAAACTGAGAAATATTTTTGCCATTTTAATTGACTCAAACTGAGTCAATTAACCTGAGCTTAAGAAGGCTACTTAATTGTTTCTTTTTCCTGGGATTTTTTTTTTTGAAGCCCCATAACTCCTCTTGATTATATTGAGATATTCAAAACCCATCTCTGGAAATGACTGAAGAACTATTTAGAAAAGACTAGAGTACTGCTTCAGGTTGGCATAAAACTTTCCTACCAGCCATTTTAGCACATATGCTAAGCCATGAGCTGAGCTCCACAGCCATCCTGAAGTTTCACAGGGCTGGACATTTTTTAAACATTTTGAAGCAGGAGTCAGAGGAACTTGATTTTCTTTCCAGTGATCTTCCCAAACTAGCAAAGATGTTAAAAAGAACACCACCAACAAGTGTTCTGACCTTCTAGAAATTCCTATAAGAATTGCAGAGGTCTATCTGAGTTGGACACTATGTTGCATGCCTGTAACTCCAGGATTGGTGAGGTGGAAGACTGCACGTTTGAAACTACCCTTGCCTAATAACAAGACTCTCCCTCTGCCTCCCCCTCCCCTTCTCTCTCTCCCTCCCTCCACTCTCGTAAACATACCTTCACCATGTCCTAGAATCATCCGAAGGCTGGCCTGTATACCTGAATGACCCTTGGTGGCAGTAGGGTTCCCATGGATCTTCCCAGGTTCCAAAGTCTAGCTGAATCTACCATTGTACCATCATTTCTGAACTGCCGGAACCTAGCAGCTGGGTCTACCTGAGTTTCTTAAGCTAGACAATACAAACAGCCATCCTAGATCATCTAGCAGGCTCATACCAGCAAATTAATCAGTTTTTAAAGATTTCTCTGATACTATATACATTAAATTCAGAAACTATAATTAGAAGATCCACAGTGGGTCAAAAACATTAGCCATTCTGGGCACTCTTCTGCTGTAAACATGGGTAACATGTAAGAATGAATATCTTTCTCTGTTATCAGGTTGCCACAAGCAAGCCATATCTGTTCTCCTAATAGCCCCTTCTGGACTGTAAAGTGGTCTCTCTAGTAAATTGGTTTTGAAGCTGGGTTATATCTAGACATGGGCTTCCATTTATATAGCCTAATGGGAAGAGAGGCTACATTTTATACAACTTATATAAAATAGCAGAAGATGTAGTAGTGATAGCTGTTATGTATTTACCGCTCAGAGCTTGGGAAAATTGATGGGTGTAGGAGGCCCTGATGCTCCTCTGATCTTAAAATCTCTGATTAGCCAATAATAACACACTAGCACACCAATTATACCAGCTGTCAGCAGGCAGAACCATGCTGTCAAAGTCATCAATAGAGAGACAATCCCCTCTACTTTCAAAATTGTCCTTGATCAGTGTCAAAAGCATTCATCATTGGAAGATGTCTAAATGAATCTTGATGAGAACGTTGGGTCTACAGTTTCCAAGGAAGCTCTAGGTCTGTGTTCAGAGATTTTGAAGAGGGAGGAGATATTTCTAGAGACATTCATCAAGAAGGAGGAGATATTTCTAGAGACATTCATCTTTCAGAGGGGTGACAGGGATGTGCACCGTAAATATCTGCCGGGGGTGTCTAGGAAATAAGGAATGAATTTCCCATTCTTTTTGAAAATTACAACTGCTTTGGGAAGTGAGCAATTTGTGACAGAAGGTGGCCTTTGGGGACCAAGCTCATGCTGAAAACATCTTGTTCTAACCCAAGCAATTACTACTAAGGGACAATTTACCATCTCACCTAGCAATACATCAAGCACTAAAATCCATTTCCTTTCAAGTTAAAATTCCCTTCAAGGAGAGGAGGTGCTTGAGAGACCTTGCAGCTTACAGGAGAGCTGGAGAAGAGGGCAAGGCCAGACCAAGTTCCAGGGCTCATGCCATTTTCCTAACCATAGCATGCTTTCCCTACCCACCCTGGGCCCTCGTTTTGAAGTTGGAGACATAATTCTGTGTTATTCAGAACTGTGTGTCCACAGCTTGTACCTGCTTCAATAGTCCTTGTTCCCAAGCAACATGTTTTTGTTTGTTTATATTTTCATGTACTGAGTCTTCTTGCACAGAAATATGGTACTGTAGCTTTAGAGATCTGCTCCATTCTTGAGCTAGGGAATTCTCCAAGGGTGCAGGTCTCAGACCCAGTCTTCTAGTTCTGTCTTGTGTCCCTGTGGGGTCTTGAGGATGTACACTACACTCTATAATGTGGCTTACCTTGCCTTTGTGTTTTCAAAGCTAGAAATTCTCAAACTCCCTAGCCCGTTCTACGATGACATTTGGTTAGATATTTTATATATGGCTCGGGACTGAAGGTGGGGATCATAATTTCCCAGTTCTGACCTTTAACTCTCAATCCCACGTGACAAATAACCTTTCTAATGTGTACATCAGAAAATTTATGCCACCCTTCCTCTGAAGAGAATCTCAGGTGATCTATGGATATATAGTGTACTTGGCCTTGGCCAATATCCGAACATTGATTTTTTTTTTTTTAACAGCAAACAAGCATTTATGGGGAGGCAAACAAAATGTAGTAGGCATTAAAGAAGAAAATAGTCAGGTCTGGTGTGGAGAATCAGGTACAGAAGGAGGTTAAAAGGTTTATGGTGTCTACGCTGTCTAAGCTACTAAGAAAAAGCAAGGGAGAGAGGGAGAGAGAAAGGGGAGAGAGAGAGGGAAGGAGGAAGAAAGAGAAAGAGAGAGGGAAAGAAAGAGGGATAGACAGACAGACAGACTGAGATTGACCAGTTTTGGAGGAGGCCATTAGAGAGCTGAGAAGGCCTTGAAGACCAGACCAGTTGATTATTGGGTTATTGTTGTACCCTTCATCTGCTCATTCATTCATTCATTCATTCCTTATTTCTGTTTACTATGAATTTTATTTTATTGTAGCAAGATATGCAGAGCTTACAATTCTCCATTTTAATTACTCGTTTCACTGTATAGTTGTTTGAATAGCATTCAGTTTAATGATAATATCAACTACCAGCCCCACCCATCTCTAAAAACATTAGCTTTTAATTTCACTTTTATTTATTTAATTTTTGGATATGTGAGTGCTATATGTGGTGCATACATGTAGATGTATATGAGTGCATTTGTACCTTGTGCAGGTGCTTGTGGAAGCCAGATGCTGACACTGGTGTCTTCCTGAATCACTTCTCCACCCTAATTTTGATACAGGTCTCTCATCAAGGCTGAAGTTCACCGGTTATAGAAGTGCCCAGCAAACCTCAGGAGTGTCCCTGGCTCTCTTCCTAGAGCTGAGATCATAGATGTGAGCTGGGGTGGGCTGCAGAGCCCAACTTTGTACGAAGATCCTGGGGATCTGAACTCTAGTCCTTATGCCTGTGGAGCAAGGGCTTCACTGAGCCACCATGATCCCAGCCGCTCTAGAGCTTTTTGATCTTATAAACCTGACCCCTCCTTATAGATAGCAATCTCTTTATGCACCCCGCCTTCTCTTGGAAATGTTACTATTCTTCTTTCTAATTCTGAATTTGGCTGTTCTTGATACTTCACATAAGTAGAACCATACCTCATCTGTCCTTTCGTTGTCTGATTTCACTTTGAAAAATGCCTTCAAGGTTGTAGCATATGTTAGAAATTCTATCCCTTTAGAGTTAACTAAAATGCCTTCATATGTAACAGATAATATATAATACTATATTCCATAATATGTCATAACAACATTTTGTTATGTATGCTATATGGTATGCATACATACACATGAAGAGCATTTTATCTGTTCATCTGCTAGTACACACTTAGGCTGCTTTCTCCCTTTGGTTCTTGTGTAAATAACACAGCTATGAGTGTTGGACTGATTGCTTTTTCTTCTTTACTCCATATACTTGGAAGCGTGATCCTATTTTTAGCTTCTTGAGTAGTTGCCATACTGTTTTTATTATGAAATTTAGACATTCACAAGATTTAAAGAAGAGCTCAATAAACACTCAGATGCAAACCAAGACGCTCAAAGTTTGTAACCCTCAAATGCCATCTGACTGAATATGAGACATAGAGTTTTGGATTGCGATATGAACTCATAATTTCCAAGTTCTGGCCTCGAGTGCTCAGCCTCTATCATTCACAAAGCTCTGGTGCTTCCTTATTTGAAAGGAAAAAAAAAAAAAGACAAACCAAAATTCAAATCTAAGAATTGCTAACCATTTGCCAGTGTTTCATCTTTGTCTCTTCCTCTATATCAGAAGTGTTTGATTATTTTCGTGAATCGTTAGAGTATAACTTGCAAAGGTCATGACCCTTCTTCCCTAAATACATCCACACACCCACATATCCACATTGCACCATCACATGCATCAGGGTTAAAAATACCTTCCTGGTACCACTTACATCTCTGCTTGGATTCTGGTGTCCCAAATTGCCTGCTGTGTGTCATTATGGTTTTCTTCTTTCAAGCCTGAATCGGATAACCAAAGATCATACAGGACAGGGCTTTGAGTCTATCCAGCAGATAAAAAGGTTGTCACTAGAGGATGAGAGGTCCTGGCAGGAAAGAGATAATAAGGTCATTGTGGACTGAGACATTTTTTTTCCCTAGGTCCTTGAGGCCCACCCCTAACTCCTGAAAATCAACTTCAGAAACTGAAGGCTGAGCTCCCAACTCTGAGATAAACCAGATCTAGAGTGTGTCATGGTCTATACTTTGGCCAAATCTCCAATGTGTCTGCAAGTTTCAATGAGTCATTGCCAAACAACCAGACATTGCATGTTCCCCATCTCCAAGTCTTGTTATCTCAGTAACTAATGTGCTTGCTACAGATTCAACTGTGTGTTTGTGGCACATTAGATGCTGAGAATTCACCATGTGTATGATAACTCATTTTCTCCTGCAGGGTTCTTCTTCCTCTCTCTGGTTCCCTGGAATGATGGCACCCCAGGATGGTGGTATGGGGGTGTTTTTCTCCCCCAGGGCAGTACAGTCTTTATCTTCCATAGAACAAAACTAAGCATCCCTAAAGCCTTAATCTGCCACGAAAGCAGCAGTATGTTTACTGAGTGATAGCTATTTGCTCAGCACCGAGAGGGAGCCAAAGGAAAAATAAAGCACCCAGAACCAAGAAAAATAAAACTATTAGAAACATCATTACAGAGTTGATGCTTTCAACTAAGTGTGCACAGGGTGGCAGATGTGCAAAGAAGAGTGAGATAAAAGAGCAATAATCTATGTAGAACAACAATGAAAGAAATAATGGCTCTGAAAATTTGAGGGGAAGCAAATGAGAATTGCATAGGAGGGTTGGAATGAGGAAGTAGAAGGGGAAATTATGTAATAATAATAATAATAATAATTATTATTATTATTTGTTTGTTTGTTTGTTTGTTTGTTTGTTTGAGACAGGGTTTCTCTGTGTAGCCCTGGCTGTCCTGGAACTCACTTTGTAGACCAGGCTGGCCTCCAACTCAGAAATCTGCCTGCCTCTGCCTCCCGAGTGCTGGGATTAAAGGCGTGCACCACCACCGCCTGGCTGTAATTATTTTTAATTAAAAAAATATATTAAACAAGGGCAATAAGGAAATGGCAGACTTCCAGGGCTGTAGGGTCTTAAAGGATGTGCCGTGTGTGGCTAGGGGTTCAGGAGAAAGAGAAGGTCAGCTGAGTTCCTTTCCTACTTCTATGGAAGCCATCCACTAACAGCCAGGCTCTGGTGCCCTGAAGAGGAAGGTCCCTACATGAAACATGCTACAAATCTCTTGGTCTCAAGAAAGCCTCCATTGCATTCCTTCTTGATGTTGACAGAATACTTGAGGTCATCAGAGACCACACGGATTTTCTCTCAGGGAGCCATGTTTGGGGTATGGAGAATGGTGGGTAAGACAAGCAGACAAGTGCATTTCAGACATACAGTACTTACTGTGGGGGATTTGTGTAGAGACATGTATTTCTGATGTAAGGCAGGAAGAATGTATTAGCCTGGTGTTTTCATCTTCTTCCTCAAACTTGGATGACAGCTTAGCTCTTTGGAGTTTACCTTCCCATGCTCCAATTTTTTCTCTCTTCACTCTTAGAAGGCTGAGGTCCTTGAAGGTAGTTTAGCATTTTGTGTGTGTGTGTGTGTGTGTGTTTACTTATTTAGTCTCTGTGAGTCATTGGCAAGTCTGTGACTTGGCCTCTTCTTGACTTACAGTTGTATTTCCAATGAAATTGGCTTTAAGATTAACAGCACAGTTTGTGAAAGGGGTTTTCCTCACAATCATGGGAGCGCCTCATGTCACTTTGGAAAGACCAGGGAAAATGCATAAGTTGGAGGAAGCCATGACTATTCCTTGATACATTTCTTCAGAGCTTCCAAATGAATACAAAGATGTAATGTGATAAAACAAATGGACAATTGAGCCTAGAAGAGTTTAGTTGTGACAGGGTCTCCTCACCTGCCAGCTTTGTGGACCTCACATAAGGCGAAAGCACTCCTATCTATCACAATAGGCTCAAGCGTGACTCAAGATTTAGATACACTTTTAAAGCTTGGCCTGGCTGATAACTAGCTGTGTGAACTTTAATAACAACAACAGCAACAACAAATCTATGCTTTTTTTTGTGTATCCCCACTTCCTTATGGATAGAATCTAGATTATAGTAATTTTAAGAGTTGCAGGGGAACTTACAGATTGTTTTAAAATTTCCCACCCTCTAATATATATGATAATACAAACTTAATCATGACTTCCAAGTAGACTAACAGACTGTAGAGGGATCAGCCATAAGGATACAGGCCCTAGTGTGAATTTTCTTCCCACTCATAATCATAATTAATGGAGATCTATGGTATTTCCAACAAGTTCTGTTGTATCCCACGTTGCTGTTATCCTTGCTTAGTTTGCATCTTGTCAAGTTCTAAGATAGAGATAAGAAGCATGACATCAGCAATTCTTTCTATATCTGCATGGTTTTTCTTCTTAGCTGTATCTTATTCTAAATCCCACCTTGCTACCCTGATATAGCTGTCTCATGTGAGGCTATGCCAGTACCTGGCAAATACAGAAGTGGATGCTCACAGTCATCTATAGGATATAACACAGGGCCCCAGTGGAGGAACTAGAGAAAGTACCCAAAGAACTGAAGGGGTCTGCAACTCTATAGGCGGAACAACAATATGAACTAACCAGTATACCCAGAGCTCATGTTTCTAGCTGCATATGTATCAGAAGATGGCCTAGTTGGCCATCATTGGGAAGAGAGACCCCTAGGTCTTGCAAACTTTATATGCTCCAGTACAGGGGAATGCCAGGGCCAAGAAGTAGGAGTGGGTGAGTAGGGGAGCAGGGTGGGGAGGAGGGTATAGGGAACTTTCGGGATAGCATTTGAAATGTATATAAAGAAAATATCTAATAAAAAAATAAAAGCGAAAAAAAAATCCCACCTTGCCTTTCTACTCTGATTTCTTCTAGGATATGGTTCAGCTAAATTGTTGTCCTGTGTTTTAAGTATATGCTCTCAATCTGTGATGTCTTCCATCTTTTGTTCTCTCTCACTCTTTGCTAACCTCTAGGCCTCTTGCTGCCTTTACAAACCCAGTCCTACATCCCATCACTGTGACCTGAGTCTAAGAAGCCCTTACCCTAACCAGCTTATTTGGATCTAATTACAATTCTAGTTCTTTAATACACACACACACCTTGGTACCTACATACTGCAAGGGAAACTACAGAAGGAGTCTATACACAGAAGGTGTATAGGATAGTTATAGAGTTGAAACTCATGTTTCAACATGACAGAAATTTCCTGGTGTCCTGATTTTGAGCCTCCTAATAAGCCCTCAACAGCAGTAGGCCTGGCTTTTCCCCTTCTACCTAAGACATGGAAGCTGAGGCTCAGTAGTACTTGATGTCTCTTTAAATCCTCTTTGCTTAATTGTGGGGGTACTAGACCAGAGCCCACATTTGTAGCCCAGTGTTCACTCCTCAATGCTCTGGTCACCTGGAAAATAAGAACTATCTGATAACAAAGTAAAAACTATGTATTTACTTTGCTTATTTATACATGCAAAGCTTTCAAATACTGGGGGAATGGGAGAGAGGAAGAGGTTGGGGGTTGGGAGTTGGTTGGAACCAGAGAGCTATAATTAATCCTTTCTCCCACACAAGCCACTGAAATACCACATATAATAAACACCATCACCCGCAAAATGCCATGATTACACAGCATTGCTTCATATTCAGGAGGAGAGAGGAGGGGGTGGCACTAATTAACAGGTGGAAATAGAGTATTTACAACATACGATTACTGGTAATAGAATTATCTTCACCCTTCTAATCATAGTGGAGATGTAGGGATCTTCCCAGCTGTGAGGCTAGATGTGCCCTGTGAGAAAGGAGGACATGCAGTAGTTGGGGACCTTTTCAGCTCTTGATGTCCCCAGCTGCCGGTTGAGAAGCCAATGAGGCAATGCCTTTGGTGAAGCAGAGCGATGTCATCACACTGGAAAAGAATGACCAGCACACCCAATCTGTTTGTCATCCTAGAGTTTGTCAGTCTTCTTGGGTGCTTCCTCTCAGGAGATTGCTGCCCACATTCCAAAGAGTGGAAAGGGAACCCTTTTGTAAAGGTCCAAATAGGCAAATGACCTACCATCTCTTTCCATCTGACTCAGTCCAGCCTGCTTCCCTAAGGCTCTCCTTACTGGTCCATTGTTCTCTTTAAAAGCAGCAGTTCTTTTTTTTTTTTTTAATTTTCTTCATTTACATTTCAAATGCTATCCCCAAAGTCCCCTATACCCTCCCCCTGCCCTGCTTCCCAACCCACCCACTCCCACTTCCTGACCCTGGCATTCCCATGTACTAGGACATATAATCTTCACAAGACCAAGGGCCTCTCCTCCCATTGATGGCTGACTAGGCCATCCTCTGCTACATATCCAACTAGGGACACAAGGTCTGGGGGGGGGGGGTACTGGTTAGTTCGTATTGTTGTTCCTCCTATAGGGTTGCAGATCCCTTTTGCTCCTTGGGTGATTTCTCTATCTCCTTCATTGGAGGCCCTGTGTTCCATCCAATAGATGACTGTGAGCATCCACTTCTGTATTTGCCAGGCACTGACATAGCCTCACAAGAGATATAAAGCAGCAGTTCTTAACATGTGGGTCACAACCCCTTTGTGGGATCAAAAGACTCTTTCACAGTGGTTGCCTAAGAAAATCAGAAAACAGATATTTACATTATGATTCATAACAGTAGCAAAATTAGTTATGAAGTAGCAACTAAAATAATTTCATGGTTGGTATTTACTACAACACGATAATTGTGTTAAATGGTCACAGCATCAGGAAGGTGGAGAAACCCTGTGATAGAGTCTCTTATCTGCTGCTACAGAGCCTCAAAGATGTGTAGCACAATGGTAAACTTTAGGGATCAACTGCAAGGAAAAAGAGCTGCAGAAACATGAGAGGATACAGTGGGACTACAAAAGGTCTAACTGACAGCTTCCCATTGGTCGTCCCGCCTCTCCATGAGAGCTGTGTCTATTTACAGACGAGAGACTATTCCCTTGTGACTTCAAAGAAGAGAGAGATGGAGAAGATTCAGGAACAAAGTATGTTTCTCTAAGCTAGAGAGCTGGTGTTGTGACCACTTAGCAGTCTATTAGAAGCCCACAGGACATCAAGAGAAAGATGGTAAAGAAGGTCGTTATTACAGAGTGAAAATGGGAGATGAAGTAGGGATGGAGCCAGAGAAAGCCCACTCACATCAATAGTCACTGCAATTCAGGCCTTGTTGAGATCTCTCCATCAGTGTTGCAGGGGGACAGTAACTCTCTCAGACATATATGATTGTTGTCATTCAGAGAAAGAGAGAGAGTCAAGAGGACAAGATAGCAAGTTGAATTTATTTTTCTATCCCATGCTGTGTTGGCTAGGTGTGTGTGTGGCGGGAGGGGAGCGGTGGGAAGAAAGTGGGAACAGTATCACCATTGCTGCTACCATCACCCTGAGAGCACCAGGTGTCAGTCTCTAGTTCTTAAAGGTTGAGGGTTGAAACGATGATTAACTGAAGTTGGTGCTAGATGTAATGAGCTCATAGGTTTTTTTTTTCTCCAAAATCATAGCTCCCAACTGTTCTGATCAGCTTCTTTTGCCTAGAAATGGTGCAGAGAGCAAAACTAGTGTAACCATAGCCTTGGGAGACAAGAAAAGGGTCTTCTTCCACGTAACTCATGTACTACTTTGATACTCGAATCCTGCGGCTGTTGTGACTGACTCTCTGTTGATATATCCTTGTAGGAACAATGGTCCCTTCCATGACTCCTCCAACAAGTCCTAGAAAGAACAGGTTGGGTAGAGAACTGCTCGTCTTCCGCATAGAATGAGCCATGTTTAAGTTTTCTCAGCGGCGTGATGATTTAGAACTCAGAACACATTCTCTGATAGGGACCATGCTTTAAATAGCAGATAGGCTCCCCAGGCAGTGAGTAAAAGCTCATTTGTTCTGTCTGTAACTGAGCTGGCACTTGGCATCCTAGCTCCCACTTTAGCCCTGTCATTAGCTGCCTACGTGCCTGGGGAAGGCACTTAGTTGCTGCCTTTGATTTTCTTACCTGAAGAGGCATTTCTCTATAGATAAAATAGAATTTAATCACATCGTGAATACTTCCATGGAAAGTCTCTAAGGAACAATGTGGGAGAATGCCTATCTTTCCTCCCAGGAGGGGCAGAAATGAACATTCTGCCCACACTGCCTCCCAGAAGTGCAGGACCTGGCTGCACTAGCTCTCAGCAAGCAGAGACTCGAGGAGGGCTGAACTGATAAAAGCCTCTGGCATGTGGCAATAGAGGAACTGGGAAGGGTCCTTGCTTAGTTATGAGAGCACACAGCCAGGGGTCAGAGGCTGTAAGGAGGGGAGGTCATTAAGAAAAATTAGGGGATAGTAGTCTGAGATACATAGTAGATCTTCTGACATCACTTGGTAAGGAGGTAGCACAAAAAAGAAAAAAAGAAAAGGAAGGCTTTTGGCTTTGGGGGGAGACATTTGCTTGGCTTTTACTATCAACGATGAACTATCTAGCAACATTTGGAATCTCAGAAAAGGAGTAAATTTGAGTTCAGGATATTAGTTTTGAAAAGGAAGAGACCTCTTGACCATCCAGACTTCAGAAAAACCTTTGTCTTGCAGGTATTTGGAGGCTGTAAGGATTTGTGGGACTAGAGCAGTGCCTGGGTGACAGAGACCTAGACCCTGAGCCTTAGAGTCTGGGAACCAGGTCATCAGTGGGCAACCTGCCCACCATCTTCTCTCTTACCTCTGCCTCACTCCAGCTCCGTTTCCACCACATGGGGTTTCTCTTGTCCCCGAGGTTTGGAATCTTGACAGTAGCATGGTTTTTCCCACTGGGCCATCTGTGAGGGCACATGGCAGGCAAATTAGGCGATTAGGCAGAAGACAGAAACAAAGATGTGCTGGGATGGTCTGCTGGGATGGCCTGCTGGAGAGCCCTGAGCTTTCTGAAAGCTGCGGGGATGGTACGGAAGCTCTGTGGAGCAACTCTGACAGCCTGTGGTGGCAGCTCCCAGCACTGGCCGCTGAGGCTGGTGGCTGCTGTCCAGCCCAGTCAACCTAAGCACAAGGAATCCGAGACATAGCTGGGAAGGTGAGCCGCCAAAGCCAGAAGGTGACAGAGACAGAACAGCAGCCCAACTCTTGATGTTGTCGAAGCTCCTGGAACATTTCTTGGAAAGTAGGTGACGAGGTGAACTGACACAAAGGGCACCCTCATCAGCAGGGAAGGCACACTGACTTTCAGTCATCCCCAATTAGAAAACATCAAGCTGCAATCAGTGTGCTCTGGGTATGCAGATGGCACAAACTCAGCGTCCCTGCTGCCCCTCTTTGCTGCTTTTTAGTAATTTTGGAAAGGTTCTGCAACAGGACAAATTTCAATCAGATTTAAATCCTTGATCTTGACTTCCCTTGGCTTTCTTATTTCTCACCTTTGAGGGACCACCTAGTATCTCTGCTCTAACCCTGCTCTAACCTAGTATCTTGCTCTAACCGTCTCAAAGTCAACGCAGGCTCTCCTTACTCCTGTTTTGCCTGCAGCCACTTGGTGGGATTGGTAGGACCTTGGACTGTCCTTGACTTAGGCAGTGCTGATCTTTGTGGGTAGAAAGAGCCCTCTGAGGAAGGTAACAGGAAATGTAAGGGTCTGGTGGAATCACATTCACATACAAGCTGTTATTAAGGAAGAATTACAACAGTTCTGCTATCTAATTCTAGATCTGTGCCCCTTTCATCTTTCTGCAACATTTCAGCCCAAGTGAAGAATTGCACCAAATCTTTGGAATTTACAGTAATGAAATGTTCCCTATAATCACAGATGTCTAGAGAGGGGGACTTGTCCTCTAGTATGCTTCCTGTACACCTCTGCATGTCTGCCCAAGGACTGGATATATCTTGTTGTTTTAGGGGTATGTCTTGCCTTTTGGCGGAAGATGGTTATAGATGTTAACACGTTGGTCTTCTTTGCTTACTCACTGAACTACATATGAGATTTAATCATATGCCTTCTGTACTTCTGAGTCTTCTAAGGCATGTATATATCTCTTCAGGTTCTTTTCTTCTTCCCATGGCCCTAGGTTATTTCTGCTTCATCTTATCTTTGAACTTATTATTTAATTATGTGGAGACATGTGTATCTGCATATAAAAATGCACATATGTGTGCAGGTGCCAACTGAGGCCTGGGGCACCTGATCCCCTGGAGCTGGAGTAACAAGCAGTTGTGAGCCACCTGACATGGGTTCTGTGAATCAAACTCAGGTCCTCTGGAAGAGCAGCAAGTGCTCATAGCCACCAAGTCACGTCTCCAGTCCTTCCTTTTGAACTTTATATCTTATGTCAGGTCTTGGGGTTTTCATTATTCATTTCCCCTTATTTATAGATTTTCTCCATTTGCACAACAGGAAAAAAGAGACAGACAACAGCAGGAAACAAATACATGCTAAAAACTTTAACATCCTTGGGCCTCTATTTGTCGACCTCTTTGTTCAGTGGCAGAAGCATAACCATGGATATAAGCCAGTATCAGAGCCCCAGGAGTCTTTGGTCAAGTGGGGATAGCAAGCGTGGATGCAGACAATACTATGAGGCTACAGGTGCCGTGGGTCACAGTTTACCCACCACAGGCATTCTCCTAGTAGCAGGTATAGCAGGTAGCAGGTCTCACCGAGCACTTGGGAATTCTAATATTTTAGACCAAGCTTGGCAGAGCTTCCTGACTCCTCCTCTTCCTCCTCCTCCTTCTCCTTCTTGTTTTCCTCTTCCTCCTTCTCCTCTTTCTTCTTCTTCTATCATCTTTCTGGCATCTATTTGCCAGATGACAAGAACCAAGATATATCCAAATAAACTAAGAAGTTCAGAAATACAGATAAGTTTCTGCACCCTCTCTGCCCTCTGTTCAGTTCCTCCCTCCTGACTTTGTTCCCTGGCTTTTTCATGGTACACCTACTTTTTTTATGCTCTCTTTCGTTCTTCTCCTTGGGGTGGACATGCACTTCTATCTTAGATCAGTTTTCCCCATAGTTTTACAGTACTCTTTCATATTTCCTAGATGCTCCCATTGCCTCTGTTCTGTTTAAGACTGGGGGTTTATGTTGGGCAGTGGTGGCGCACACCTTTAAACCCAGCACTTGGGAGGCAGAGGCAGGCAGATTTCTGAGTTCAAGGCCAGGCTGGTCTACAGAGAAAGTTCCAGGATAGCCAGGGCTATACAGAGAAACCCTGTACAAAAAAATAAATAAATAAAAATAAAATTAAAAAAATGGGGATTTACACATCTACACCAAAATTGTATCTTTCCCCCATAATCATTAAAGCAGGTGGCCACTCTACACTGGAGTCAAGTCTTTGATGATTGTGAGAATAGATGCTGAAGTTCTGTTGAAGAGCAAGGGCCTCAAAAAGATAAATCAAGTCTCCTGCTTTCTATGGGGTAGAGACTAAAGAAGTCTCCAGGAGAAAGTATGATTTGACATAGGTCTAGAGAGCTGAGTGATAAAGCTTTTGCCATCTGGTCTACCCTCTTTTAACATCAGCTCAGTGTGAGCAGGTATTTTGATTTTCTATTTTTCTTTTATCCTTTCATTTATTCTATGAAACCTTGTCCAAAGTTCTGAGAACTCCCTTTTACATGACCATCCTGGAAGCAATCTTAGGAGGAATCAAAAGTGTCAGTCAATGTCAAGAACCAAGTCTTGAAAGGACCATTGATTCTCTGGGTCACAACAGGCAGGTAGTCTTTCTCATCTAATTCTACCCAGGTTTAAAGAATACTTTTTCAAGAGCTCAAAAGATGATTATAATGAGAACATTGGATTTGTATGTTTCAAAATTAATTCAACTCATTAATCAATGAGGGAGGCCGGCAGTAAGATGTTAGAATCAGACTGGAACTTGTAGATTCCACAAAGAAAGACATTTAAAACATATCTGAATAAGATGGCTAGGTGAGATATATATACCACAAGGCAGTATGCAGTAAGTGCAATTTATTGTTTGAACACAGAAGACAGAAATGATGTGCACCTACGGCCTGAATTTGTATGCCTAATTATTGGACAAAACCATTTTCTTTCCTGTTTTCTGAAACTATGAAAGGGTTAAATAGAGGAATGGCCACAAATGATGGATGGGACTCAGGTTTGTGGGGAGAGAAACCACTACTGTGTTACTTTTCTCATTGCCATGGCAACAACAACTTAGGGAAAGGTAATTCTTATTTCAGTTGGTGATTTAAGAGGTTACAGTCCATTATGGAGGGGAAGTGATAGCACTGGGTACATGAAGCAGCTGGTCACAGTATGTCTGCTTTATAGAAACACAGAGAGATGAATGCTTACGTTCAGCCCAATTCCTCCTTTTCCCTTTTCATTCAAGCTGTGATCTCAGCCTGTGGGATGGCCTCATCTATATTCTGTGAGTTTTCCCTCATCAGTTAAATTTCCCTCTGGAAGTGCACACACAGAAACATCCAGAAGTGTGTCTCTTACGCAATTCCAAATCCAACGATGTTGATAGTTAAAACGAACCATCACAACACTGTTAAATTGTGAATATCTTAATCATAAACAACAAACCAAACTCATCTCTTCCTAAAGACTCAGGCACTACTTAGTACCACAGACAAGAGCCGCAGGTAGCTCCTGTGCTCTATTCCCATATCTTACACACATTATTGAACAGTTGGACTTAGGAAAATTTTCTCTATTAGTAATAATTGCAGACACAGGGCTGAATAGACAGCTCAGTGATTAAGAGCACTGGCTGCTCTTCCAGATGAACCAGGTTTGGTTACCAGCAGCCACATGTCACCTAGCAACCACTTATAACTCTGTTTCCAGAGAATCTGATGAGCTTCACTGACCTCTGTGGCCACTGCACAGACATACCGGCATGCAAAATACCTATACATATAAACTAAAAGCAAGCAAGCATCCTCTCAAAAGAATGACTAATTAAAGCAGATACTTATTGAGCATCTCAACATGGAAAAGTCTTCCTGTGTGCTGAAGAGTCACAGAGAAGACAGAACCCTGCCTCCAGGAGCTGGCCGTGGTACAGTAAACACTGCAAGAAAGGGTTAAATAGAGGAACGACCACAAAGGATGGATGTGACTCAGGTTTGTGGGGAGAGAAACTCATTCTGGCACAGAAGAGCACAAAGCCTTCTTGAGGAAGCTCCTTAATGCCTGTGGGTTTAGCTAACCTCATCTTCCCCTTGTCTGGGGCGTGGGTGTCTGCTTGTCTGCCTGTCGAGGTGGAGGATCCCTTTGCACAGTCTGCAGAGAAGGGAGCAGAATTCTCTCCATGATCCCTTCCCCCTTCCCTCCCGTGCCTGTCATTCTGCTGACTTTTCTCCTGTCATCTTGGGAGCTGCTCCTTGGCATTGATCAAATACTGTGTTCCACGGGGGCACATGTTGCCACCCTCCTAGGACCAAGCATGGTGGTACTCTGTGCAAAGACAGAAGTGAGGGGAAGGAGAGGAGAAACAGGGTTAGGGCGGGGTTCAATATCCTAGCAGTTGCCTGGAGACAGGTGGATGGAGATAGACTGATGGACTACAGGTGACAAATGTCACAACCCTGGCTAGTTGGCTGTGTAATTATCCAAGCTCCAACCAGCCTGTTATTACAGGCACTTAGCTGTGTCGAGGTGAACCTGAGGCTGCAAAGCACACTTGAGTGCTGACAGCAACCTCAAAACCTAGATGGTTCTGGGTGAAAAGCAGGAGGGGTACATTAGAGAACTAGGCTCCTTACTTTTCCAGGGTTTTTCATTTAGTCACTATAAAGAGGGGGTCCACCACCCTTGGCAGAATTATCAAATGTTCTTTTCTGTAATCATAGGCTTCAAGCCAGGAATGGGAATATTGCCATTCTTTTCTGTGTGCTTGGTTAAAATTTCATTTGTGGCACTGGGAGATGGTTCAATGGATAAAACCCTTTCTGTGCAAATGTGAAAAACTGAGTTAAAATCCCCAGCACGCACATAAGAGTTAATTGGATGTGGTGGCCCACCTCTAATCCCGGCATTTGGGTGGCAGGGACTCAGAATCCATGCAGCAAGTTCCCTGACTAGACTAGCCTAATTGGTGATTTTGGGGTTCAAGGAGAGATCCTATTTCAATAAATAAAGTGCAGAATGCTCAAAGATTTTAACTTCTGTTCCCCTCACATGTGAATGCCTATCAACACATACATGCTGATGCACATTCATGAGAATATGCACACACACACACACACTGATTGATAACCAATTTTATTTTCTCTAGATTTGAGGCTATTTGAAAGAAATCACTGTCATATTCTTACATGATCTTTCCTATGTCTCTGAGTCTTCAACCTCACTTTTCTCTCACCTCTGTGGGCAAAGTTACTGGGCTCAGGGATGGCTAAACCCTACCCAGGATACCTTAAACCCAGGATGGCTTCTTGTTGAGATCCTCCGGTGAGTGACACCTATACATAACTGTGCTGTCACAGATCCCATTCCCATATAACATCACATTTGTAGATACGAGAGCTTGGAGCTTTCATGTACCTTGAAAAGGGACACAATTCAACCCGCTATACTCATGTTCCAGAACTGGGACTCTAAGAGGTTTTCTTCTTTTTCTAAGGTATGGGGCAACATCTCACAAGCTTGCTATTGTCTTATGCTGGGTCCATGCCTCTGAACACCCCTATGACTAGCATCCAATTTGGTCAGGTTGAAGCTGAAGGCTGAAGCTCAAGGCACCCTCTCTTGTAGCAGGTGTGTTCACCATACCCCTGCTTTGGATGTTTCCAATTTCTCTCCACCCTTGTCAGCAGACTTTTTCAAGGGCCCTTCTATAGGATGCAGATGTCTCCAAATTCCTCACAATACACCTGACCTGTGTCTCTGACCCTCTACAGTATTGGGGCCCTCAAGACTCAGCCAGAACTTCAAGCTTTGAGTCTTAACCTAGTGGAAGGGTTTGCTGGTCCTCTGACTAGCTGGGGATGGTTGGGTCCAAGCATGGATGCTCATATGCTTGGTAACATCCCAAATGAGAGGCGATGACCTGGTATCCATGCCAAAGGCCTGGCGTGGGCAGTACCATCAATCGTGTGTCTCTGAGTCAGAGAGAGATCACCAGCCTGGACATCTTTCCTGAAGTCCAGAAGCAAGGTTGTGATCTGTCTATATGACTCACCTTGATCATGACTTTGACCTTACCTGCTACTGAGTGAGAATGAAAACATATACTCCTCCATTTATCTCCTGGTCTGTAGGGCTCAAGCTATAAAGAGCTTGTGTGTACACATGAGAAACTGAGTTGGAGACCCAGCTCCCGTGTAAAAGCTGTGTCATGGCATGTGCTTATAATCTCAGAGTTGAAGAGGTGGTAACAGGAGAATTGCTGGGACTTGCTGGCCTAATCCACAAATACCAAGTTCAATGAGAGACTCTGCCTCAAAATATAAGGAAGAATAACTGAGGAAGACATTTAGTATGGGATGTCTCCAAGCACGTGACTACCCATACATGCCTGCACACATGTGTTCATGGTTTCCCCTCACAAACCTCTCTCTCTCTCTCTCTCTCTCTCTCTCTCTCTCTCTCTCACTCTCTCACCTCTAATATAAGTGTGGCAATTAATTGTTTTGGCCCTCAGTTTCTCCCACCACTAAACTCACACCTCTAAAGAAACTGAATGTCTTTATTGACCCATGTTCCCAGAGACAAAGTCACCTCCCTACCATTCAAAGGGGACAGAAACTATCATGGCAGAGGATGCAAGAGCCATAACAGGGGCTATGAGGCTCCTTCTCATGCTGCCATGGAAACCTGTGCATCTCTGTGGAGTGAGGATGGGGCTTCCTGGCGTTGAGGAGCCGCTAGATAGATTTCCATTTTGATGCACATGTCAGGGTGTCAAAATGTCTATGTTGTGTTCAATCCTCATTAAAATGGAAGCCCATCGCCACTGGCAAAGAGGAGGTGTGCTGCATTATTTATTATTATTTTTATCTGTTTTCCTAAAACTGGGCTGTTCAGGTTCAAATGGTAGATAAAATTGCCACCCACCTCTCTCTCCCCTGTCATTTTACAGCTCATATCTTCGCTCTGCACATTGTATGTTAAATGCTATATTACCAGAGTGTCAGGAGCCCTGAGCAGTACCTCTGAAATCTGATTTGTCTGGCTTCCTAGAAGCAAGTAGGGGCTATTTCTGCTTTTCCCCCCCTCAGGAAGGTCTCTGCCATTCCAGCTCCTGCATTCTGGCCTCTTCTGTATTTGAAGTCTCATTAAACGCTACTCTGAGGCATCCTCACCTGCCTTAGAAGGAGCGCCTGACCTTCTAGATCCTGATTTTGACCAAGCCCCTGGCCTTTTCTCCCAGATCATGGTAGTGTTGGATGAAGAAACATGGATTCCTTTAGTGAGGTGGCTCGGCAATGAAAGTGCTTGCTGCGTGTGCCTGATGACCTGACTTTGGTCCTTGGGATTGCTTCAGAAGGAGAGAATCAAGTCTCAGAGGTTGTCCTCTCATCTTCACACGTGTGTTGTGGCATGTGTATGTACCTGTCTACACAAAACCATATACAATAAAAAAGAAAAGATAGGGAGGGAGGGAGGGAGGGAGAGAAAGAGAGAGAGAGAGAGAGAGAGAGAGAGAGAGAGAGAGAGAGAGAGAGAGAGAGAGAGAGAGAGAGGAAATATAAACTCCATTTGCCACTCAAGAATTTTAAAGAATTTTTCCAGACAAAACAACCACTGATTGAACCCCACATCCCTGGGAGAGCTATCTGTTGGGCTAAAGGGACCATGTTTCCATATGTTAATACATTCATGAGAAGATGGGGATTCATGGAAATGCATGCAGTATGCTTAAGTTTTGGGGGAATACAATACCCTATCTTTTAACCAGTGTGAGAGGAGTCATTTGTGGGGGCAGATAGTGTAGTTTCATAGTACTACACCTTTAAATGACATTTAATGACGATCACATTGTTCAGGTTCTGAGTTAAAGCAGGGATTTATTACAATTTATGTATTTCCAGAACTTACACCTCCAAGCATATACATTCTAGAGATAGAATAGAGTTGATAGCCAATTTCTTTATAATGAATTAACAAAAGGATAGCGATGATTTGAATAAGCCCAGAGAAAGGAGGGCCTGTGACTTTTATCATGTCTGGCTCCATAGTGTTCTGTAAGGTAAAGGCCAACAGATTGCGGTCATGTGTAAGCCAAATACTGGCACACCTATTGCCTTCCAAATTACATACTGTGTGTTTATGCTACTGTGGCAGAGTGAGGAGCAAAGACTGTAAAACCAGCAAGGCCTAAAGATTTTACTACCTGTCACTTTACAGAGTCCAGATGCAGACACCTGCTCTTAACTCACAGACACCTCTGTGCTGCTTCTGACATGCGTAAAGACTTGGAAACCGGCCCTCTTTAATGACTGCACTAACCAAGTCAAGCAAAACCAAGCTGAAGAGACAGCAGTTCTTAGTCTATTGTCCAAAACAGGATATATGATCAAGCTTCAGTTACCCATCAGAAGACAGAACCCACTAAGATTAGTCTTTGTAGATGGCTTACCACCAGTTAATCTCTTATTTTGTGTTCCTTACCTCAGAACTGAAAATAGTTCCTCTACAATATCAATAGTTTATTGGTTTCTTAGTCCCCAACCTTCACTAAATGTTTAGGGTATGTTTTAAGAATTGTACACATATTCAGGGCTGGAGAGATAGTTCAGATGTTAAAAGAATTGTGTTTTAAGAATTGTACACATATTCAGGGCTGGAGAGATAGTTCAGTGGCTCATCACTGAACCATCACGGGTCCTGCACATATTCAAAGAACGCTGAGAAACAAGTGGTATCGATGACTCATGCTGTAAGTGAGAACAGTCAGAGAGATTACATAATGTATGGGAGCCTCAGAGCTGGATAGAACCCCATCTTAGGTCTGAACCTGAATTATGACCGGTCACTTCTATAATAAAAGTATCTCTCTTTATAGTGTTTCTTGAAACAGGAATCCATCTGGATATCACAGAATTGTAGAGTTGAAACATTTTGGGAATCTTAACCTAGCACATTCCACTTTGTTCGTAGCAGAAAGAGTACTCAGGAGATGAAGAAATGCACTCATATGCATCTCTGTTCATTGCTATTCATGCTGAGTCCATGATGTTGGTAGGTGTGTTAGCCAGCTCTCTGTTGCTGGGAGACATTCCCGAGACAAACAACCTATAAGAAGAAAGGTTTCTTTTGGCTCACCGTTTTAGAGGCTTTAGTCTGATTCGTTGGTTCGATTGCTTTGTGACTGTGGTTGTTGTTTATGACAAATTCATCACAGAGCTAAATAACTTACCTCATAGCCAGAAAGTAAAAATGATAGAGAAAAAGGCTAGATTCTCATAGTCCCCTTCAAGGGCATGTTAAGCTGAGAACCAAACCTTCAACACATAAGGTCTTTTATAGGAAGCCAACAATAAGATGACACCGGTTTCCGGTGTGCCGTTGTCATAAACGACACCACTGCACAGGCGTAAGCCTGAGTCTGGCGCCAACCCCTCCTGAGCGGGTACATGCTAATTAGGTGACAGTGGTTCAACCTATCCCAGGAGGACACGAAGCCTTTCCCTGTGTTGGGGTGCATATAAGCGGACCTCCCTGGGTGTGCGGGGTCCCCGTAGCAGCATCAAGGCGTTCCGACCGTGTTGTGTCTTCCTTGCCGGCCGACGTGGGTGCAACAGCCTTTGGAGAACATTCTGGATTCAGAATCTAGCAGTGGGTTAGCAGAGAAGTGAAGGACAATGGAAGACCCATATAGCTCCTAGTAAGAGCCAAGACTGGGCTTCTTTCCTGAGACTTTGACTCAGAGGTTCATTATATTCCTAAAAGGCCTAGAGATTCACTGACTTGAGTTGTTCAGAAGTCACCCATCCAGTTGTCAGCAATACCAGGGACACAACTGAGTTGGAAGTGAAATAAGCTAGGATTCCCAGGATAAGAGGGAGTTATTCCAGGAAAGCCTGGTTCTCCCCTGGTAAGGTGAGGACAGCATGAGTTCTCCCTATAATCATGGGTGGTTGTGAGTTCTGCTTTCAGCAGAACTTGTGTGAAGGGATGGTGGATGGATGGATGGATGGATGGATGGATGGATGGATGGATGAGTTTCATGAACAAATAAACAAAAATAACATTATAACATAGCTTCCAAGCTATACTGGAGATAGACATAAGTCTCAGTGTGGTTTTGCTACTACAAAAGAATATAGCAGGGTAATAATTTGTAATAAGCAGAAACATCTTGGCTCATAATTACAGAGGCTGGTGAGCCCAAGGTTGAGTACACATTTGACAAGGGCTTTCTTGATGCCAAAAGATGTCACATGGTTGACAGAGGCCACAAGATATCTGAACACACTTTATATAAATCAAATTTGCTCATAACTACACTAATACACTCTGCTCTTTTGACCTAATCATCTTCTACAGATGATCACAGGTACTATGATATTGAGAAATTTTTAATTAATGGCCTTGAGGGATACATTCAAATCATAGCAGAGTAGGCAAGAGAGACATAAGTCAGAAGTATGGTTGGGGATACAAGACTCTGCAGGGGAAAGCCTTAGAAAGATTCTGACAGTCCAGACAGAAAGTGGAGATGTTTCTATGCTCCAGGAACAACCATCAAAATGGTCCTGGTATAGGAGAACATGTACTCTGAAAGCTCAGTTATCCACCAATTCCCCATGGATAGATGGATATGGCTGGTATGGTAGGCACAGCTTGGGGAAAGAGAAGGCTAGAAAGCCAGGGACCAACCATATCTCCAAAGTCCAGAGTGGTACATTGGAGATTGGGGTTTATCCTGAAAGCAATGAGGGGCCACTGGAGGATCTTAAATGGTAGAGTGGCAAGATGAGGTATGCACTGGACATTTACTCTCGGCAGATACTCCAAGGTGGAAGGAGTCTACCTACTTTGTTAAAATAAAATGCCGGACAGAAGGTCCAAGGTCACCCATCAGACTATCAACCATCAGACTACCACACAGCCCATCAGACTACCAACCATTAGACTACCATGTAATACTGCTAAGAACGATGGCTCAGTGTCTGCAAGGGAAATGGGGCACTCCAGATGCCCAATAAGAAAAGGTAAAGGAAACTTTCCACTGTTTTATTAAAATAATAATAATAATAATAAGGCTATAGAGTGCCCCAGTATCGGAGATGACATGTTGATTGTTTTGCTCTGTGTCCTAGGGAAAATGACTTCACTTCTCTGTGCTGTTTCCCCATCTGTGAAATGAGCACCAAAGTGGGTTATTGTGAGAACTACATGGGCCAGTTTGAGTAAAATGCCACTGAGTACATTTTAAGTGTACCATATACTCTGCTTCCCCAGGAGAGTTGATACGGCTGACTATTTCTGTCTCCTCTATGGTCTTTGTAATTAGCCCGTTTTTGGTTTTTTGTTTTTGTTTTTTTCCAAGAAAGAGAACAGCAAGGGTCCTCCCTTCCACAAACACGAGTGCTTGTGCAGTTCTGACGACCGACCAGCTTTGTCTTTTTCCTGAGAAGTAATTTCATGGCTCATGCACTTGAGATTCCATCAGGAAAGCTGGGCCCTCTATCAAGCAGATCGGCCTGCTGGGCATTCATTGGCAAATCACAGTTCTGTTAATTAACTCAATGTGGGATTCCAGCTCTCAGCTCCTTTCAAAGCACCCTCTCTCTCTTGGGGTTTGAGTTGTGGCCTCTCTTCTCCTTGGCTCCCTGGGGAAAAGTGTGCCTCAGGCTGCCCCTTTGTCCTTGTCCTCTCTAAGCTCTAGAGTCCAGAGACCCAAGCCTTGTCTGCTATGTTGTCTTTCTAGCATCCCCTTTGCCTACTTGCTGGGAGGTTTCCTGCTTTCTTCCTGTTGTGAAAAGGGACATGTATTTCTATTTTGAGCACTTTGCTTTGACTTGGCTTGTCTGCTAGGTTCAGCTAGATGGGGCTATTTAAGAGTGCGTCTCTGCACACTAGTGCCCAGCTTGGAGCAGCCCTGCTTGGCTAGTGCACATCCAAGCAACTCCATGACCAACCCCAGGGGACCACTCACAGTCAGAGCTGCTTACCTCCATTTCTTATCCTTCCAATGCTTCCCTGTGTCCTTGGATTGAGACTTCCTCCTTCCCTCCCTTCTCCCTCTTTGCTTCTGTCATCAGTGCACATGTCTAAATATGCCCATATGTGTGCAGGTACACAAGTGTGTTCATATGTGTATAGGCTAAGAGTATTAACTCAGACATCAATCTTAGAAAGCAGTCCACCTCATTGAGGCAGGATCTTTCATTGTCCTGGAAAGCATCAATTAGGCTAAATAGGACAGCCGAGACCCCACAAGGGTCCTCTTGAGTATTCATCTCCCCAAAGTCACACACATACAGAGATAGAGAGACAGAGAGAAAGAGAGAGACAGAGACAGAGAGACACAGAGAGAGACAGAGAGAAACACACACACACACACACACACACAGAGAAAGAGAGAGAGAAACACACAGACAGACAGACAGACAGACACACACACACACACACACTGGCCATGTCCATGGTTCTCAAGAGACCTAAAATATAGTAGGCTCAGACAGGTGAGGTAACTTGAAAAGTTCTCACCAGAGGTAACTTGAAATGTTCTAACCTTGACTGTCTGAACTTATTTTTGGTGACTGATGCCAGGCCCTCTGTGGTTGTTGCTACAACTGTCTGACTCTGACATTAAAAGTAAGCCACAATACCCACGGAATTTTATACATAAAGAGATCAATATGATGAGTTCTACATGTGTCTTACCACAATGTAAAAGAAGGGGAAAGGGGAGGATGGTCTAACACATTCCACAACACAGAGGAACCTTGAAAACAGTAAGTAAAACAAGCTAGACCCCAGACCCCTCATGAAGCATCTAAGTATCTGAGTTCTCAAATAGATGGAGATATACAGTGAAATGGGCACTGACAGAGACTGGAGAATGGGGATTGAACTATCTGACTTTAAAAGCTACTCCCTTGTAAATTCCATTTATGTGTAAACACTAGTCTCAAAGGAGGATGAGAAGAAACCACCATGAAAAAAAAATTAAGCAAAAATAAATCAATAAAAATAAATGGAGGGAAAAAATGTAAGATCTATAATTTTAGAGCTCAGGAGGGTGAGACAGGAAGATGGTCATGAGTTTGAGACCAGCCTAGACAATATAGCAAATTGGAGGCAAGCCAGGGCTATCTCAAAAGATTCTGTCTCAAATCACCAATACAATAAAAATAACTATTTTAAAGTTCTGTTTACTGATTCAGCCATTCTCTTAGCCTTAGGGTATACACATGGCCTAAGTACAACATAGGCTATTCATGAAATCATCATGTTTAATACATTGCATTTAAAAGGGTAACTCGGACAGCTTGCCTGTTCGTTCAGCATGTTTATGAGCTGTTTGGGAGTCAGAGTGCTTGGCACTGAACAGAATAATCAGTGTAAATGCACTAATTGCATTGGGTTTTTAAAGGTCTATACTCTTCTTTTAGGAGAAAAGCCTGTGAGCCCAGGACCCAGCAGTTCTCTATTCTTGTAGGTTTGGATGATGTTTGACTTAGGTTGTAAAGAGAAGGTGGGGCTATCATATTTCAATGGCGTACTCTGATGCAAACATGGCTTTGCATCATGTAGGCACCCCTGTCCTTAGTAAAACTCATCCTTGGGTCACAAGTTTTCCAAGGCTGTCCCAATGTTACTTGGATTTCAGATGAGCTTGTCTGATCCACCCTCATTGTGTGCTCTTCCTGTTCCTGTATCCCCAGTGGCCATCTGATGAAATCAGCTTGTCCTTTATCAGTCCTTTATTTATAAGAAACAATATCTCCAAGCTGTCTTTGAAACACACTGTTGTTACAATGATTAAATGATAGAAATGTGAAGTCCTTCCAACCACAGCACATGGTCAATACTGCTTAAATGATGTCATTGCTTTGTAGCTGGGTACAATGTCGTGCTCCGAGGCTACAGAGGAGACATGCAGAGCCATGTTTTCTATAGAAGTCCTGTTCAGAGATAAATTGCCCATAAGCCTGCTCTACTGTGCCCTGGAATAAAGACAAGTATCCTAACAGTGTGACAGTCCTTTATAGTTCTGCCTGAGAATGGTGAGCCCAGGACATCTACAGCAGCTGGAACTGGTAGACCATACAATCCATGCTGTTTATTGACACTTACGGACATCATTCTGCAAAACGTTGGGTTTTTATTTGTTCTGAGCCATTTACTAAAGAGTATGTGGATAGATTCAGATGGCTGAATGGAAAAAAAAAAAACAACCTCTTTTGTTTTTCCCAGTGATATGGGGTGATTGGTGTCTCAGAGTCAAGCTTACCCCAGGCCCAGTTACCTGAATGGTTCTCCTTTGTGGCTATCTGCCACGGGCCATATTAGGATCCCCTTTTTTTTAAATGTGTGTTATTGTATCAAAATGCTTTGTTAATTAGAGGCTTGCTTAGCTTCCATTTCTGTAGCTTCCAGAGTATGATACCAACATCTGCCTTGCTCTGGTAAAGATCTCAAAACTGGTGATGTCACAGTGGCAGAAACATACTAAGAAAGACTATCAAAAGACAGGAAGCAAGATGTGCCTCATTTATACCAACAAAATTCTGTTAGGACTCACCCAGTGTGGGACCTAGCTTTAATCTCCTCTGAGAACATGGTCCCCAGAATCTATCTATCTTCTACTAACTCCTGCCTCTTTAAGTTCCCTAACTTTGCACTGCTGTGCTGGTGGTCAAGCCTTTAGCATGAGAAACTTTGGGGTACAACTCAAACAGTACAGAAACCTTTAATTTTTGCAATTCTGGGGTAAACACTGTCAGTACTGTTTTACAGATAGGAAAACTGAGGCTGGAGGATGGTCAGAGTTACAGGGCAGACAAGAATCAGTGCTTAAGCTAAGTACTTGGGTCTTAAAATTCTCAGTGTTGTAATTATGAAACAGCTATGATTGTTGAAGTCTTTGGCTTTGCTTTAGGTCTTTGAATTTAGGCATTGATACTGTCAAAAAGAAAAAGTGGGTTTAATAGCTATGTCATTATTATCTTTCATGTCATAAAACAGTGGCAGCCAACAAAATCTATAACTTCAGCACCTTTGGATGTCACTCAGGGTGCCACATCAGGACAGATTTATGGTGGCCCCATCTCTGTATTTCACAATTCTCGAATTGTTCAAGGTATAGGCATCTGTTGTTTCTGCTTTTCTGCAGAAATCTGACTCTGTGGTATGTGATTTGTTCCCCTCTCCCCATCCACACTGTTGCTTCTTTCAGAGTGTTCCTTGTTTATTCTTATCCTTGAAAGACACTGACTCCAAGTTTGCCTGGGGTACCTATGACATCACTAAGAATCCGGGCAACTAACTAAGTAAAAGAATTTTATTGGTATGTCTTGTCAATCATATGTCTTGTCATAAGGTAGAGATGTAGATGATGCTCTGTTCTTCTGAGAGTCCTTGAATCTGTTTCCATGGCATTCTTGGGTCATCTCACCCGTGCGCAATCATTGTGCTGCGTCTTCACAGCTGCTGTACTTCACAGTGGCCGCTGATGAGGGCACTTGCTTTCTGGAACAAAATGTCTCCAGGAGGGACAACTTCAGGTAGATGACACTGAAAACAGCCTTTAAACATCTTCCATCACTGTATCCCTCATTAAAGCCCAAAGGTTTTGTGTGTGTGTGTGTGTTTGTTGTTGTTTTAAAGAATACTTTCATTTTCTTCTTTGATATAAAAGCTAACTATACTTATTACATGATTTTAGAAACCACCAAAAATTATAAAGAACCATATGAAAATCACCCATAATCCTCTCCTTTCACTAGTAACCCTTTTATATATTTTCTTTTGGTCTTTTTTTGCTTATTATTATTATCATCAGTGTTTATGATCATTATAATTATATATCTGGGAGCCAATAGAATATGCAAGTTTGCATTTGTTTTTTTTTTCCAGCGTCATTTAATTTCTCCAAACTCATCAGCTTTATGGCTGCATAATAGCCCATAATGCGAACATACCATCATTTGTTTAACTGTGTCCCAATTGTTAGAATAGTTTGGGTTGTTTTCATAAATATGGCTTCTAATGTCTGCAATATGCTTCTCACATAAAAGGACATGGTTGGTCAGCTTGTAACACTTGGATATTAATACTTCACCAGAGAATATCTGTGAAAGTCTTTTGTCTCTCAAACTAATTTCTGATAACGTTGGATATTTCCTTACAGAAGGAAGTATCTAGCTTTAATCTAATTCTATTCATCATCTATATTTATTTAATCTCTCTATGCGCACATATACAGACTTAAGACGAAAATTTATGTATTTAGGTTTCTTTACATAAACATTATATAACTCTGACAAATAATCCTGCAGAGTGTCATAAATTAGATGAATTATATGTGCGTTTTTACTTAATCTATTTCCACCACAACCAATTTCAATGGATGGTTTCTTGTCACGGGCAGGGGAGTGAATCTTTGGGAAGTGTTAAGGGCTGGGCTGGCTGGACAGGACAGGAGTGGGAGGATCCTGGGACACAGGCTTGTTCTCTTCGACACAAGCAAAGGCAGAAAGACTAGAGGGCAAAGGGTGTTGTTTGGAGGGGCGAGTTGCTCATCCCACACACAACAGGGCAGAGCATGCGGAGAAAGAGTGATGGTACTGATAATGAGTCAGACATGAAGGCCTCAACTCAAAGGTGAGGATTGACCTGGCGATGCACAATAAGAGCAGAGAGAAACCTGAGAAGCAGGACTCTGGGCAGGGACCACAGAAGGAGAGGGTGGAACTCCTCTTAAAAGGCATTGTACAAGTGAACATGTTGTGAAGAAATGTTCAGTTTATCGGAATGGGTAAAACAGTGACAGTCATTAGCCCTAAAACCAAAGTCAGGCTCCTCGACTTCTCTGAGTTACCTAGCAATGCGAGAATGAGGACCAGGCCAGAGTGAAGCCAACATCTCCAGGGGTGGAGAGGAGAGACATATACATTAATTACCATGGTAACAAAATATGATGGGCTTGGCCACGGATCAGAAATAAAATGAGAATGAACAGAACTCAAAATATCACTGACATTTGGAAGTCCTGAGGATGCTGACGTCATGAACATCCGTGGGGTTCTGAGGCACAGAATTCTAATGCTAAAGCTCATCAAGAGGACCTTGGGCATTGAGAGCCAGGCCCAGGAGGAAGTTCTGCATGGCCAATATGGACTTAACAGACATTAAATTAGCGTTAATCTCCTGGCTCGTTTGCTTTCTGTGAGCTGCCGGTCCTGGGTATGATTTGTATCAGCTAACCTCCTTCCAATCGATGCAAGTTAGGAGTACCTATGGAAGCTGGAGAGATGGCTCAGTGATTAAAAGCACTGGCTACTCTTCTAGAGGACCCGGGTTCAATTCCTAGCACCTACATGGCAGCTCACAACTGTCTGTAACTCCAGTTACAGGGGATCTGAAACCCCCATAGAGACATGCATGCAAACAAAACACTAATCCACATAAAATAATAAATACATAAATCATGAAAAAAGAATAAAAATTGTTATATTCAAGTGTCATTGAATTACAATATAACTGTAAATTCAGATACATTTATATTCTCAACATTTTGCTAAAGAGAATAAAGTACCCTTATGTGTGCAGCCCACTGCCAGTGTGTCTGTGAAATGTAGCTTCAAATCAAAGGATCGCTCTGACATACACCCACTTGCGTGTGTGCGTGCCCATACACACACGCATATGCACGTGCACACCCCTGTATATCCAAGTGCTAAAAGCACCAAAGGTTTTGGTCTTTTCTTCCCTTCTCTACTGACAAGAATAATGTCTCCAGAAGGCAGAAATAAACCTAGAACTTGAGAATTGCTCGGTACTGCCAGGTGTGAAGCCACAGGGATTGTGAAGATCTGATGGGTTACCTCCAGAGGAATGACATACCTATTGTTCTCTTAGAAATCATCTGGGTAGAAAAGACGTCAATATATAATAAACATCTCACCTTAAATATTTTGTCCATCATCTTTTCTTTTTAAATTTATGATCCCATTTAGGTTTTTTTTCTTCCTAGCTTGATAAATCCAATACTTGAATTCTGTTACCGTAACTGGAAAAAAAAAAGAGTTTTGCCCAAATGTCTCTCATTTTTGTTTTGAGTTTGCATGTATCTGCCAGTGACCTTGTCCTCATTAGTGAGTGTCTTCTTCAAGCGGGGGGGTGGGGGGGTGGGGGGGAGGGGGGTTGGGGGCTTCAGTAGCTGCTACTGAACAAAGACAATAGGGAGGGTTAAAGGAGAGATTGGCTTACACGGGAACAAAGGGATGGAGATGCTTGTTTCTTGTACAACAAGACGTGAAGGACATAAAAATATTTACTTAACAAAAGACTCAACTGCAGGACACCAGCAAAATTCAAAAGTGGCCGACTACATGTGAAGCATGAAAAATGTTTCTAGCTAGACGAGAATAGAAAGCAAAACTCAGAGAAAATGGCCAACATTTGAAACTAGAAACAAGAAAACCATTAGGCATTACTGTTCAGTCAAACAGATTGAAACAGCATCCCCTTGCCTAGCTCAGAGTGAGCTGTGTGTACTGTGTGTGCACTGTCAGTGCAGCCTGGCATAGGACAGGTGCCAGGTAAGTGTCAACACCTTCTTCCCCCGCTAAGTGACTGTCCAGGAGAGAGACTGTGGACTCCTACTCATTTGTGTTCCCATCGTTCTGTGGAGAACTAGATTATCTGTTAGGCACTGGATGTTTGAGTGACGAGAAGAAGAGAAGCGTAGCCTTAGTCTTCAGTGACTGAATGGTGCCAGAAGACACCAGTGTGAGAGCAGGACAAGGGACTCTTACAACTAACAACCTCAAGGGAAGGAAGAGCTGGCCCCTTCCTCATCTGTGATGGCTGTTCTTGGTTGTCAACATGACTACATCTGGAATTAACTAAAACCCAAGAGGTTAGGTACACCTGGGAGGGATTTCTTTATTATTATTAATTAAGTCATTTGAAGTGGGAAGACCCACTTTTAATCTGTAACTCTTGAGGTTAGAAGATACACAATTAATGCGGATCTTTTGAGGTGGGAAGATCCACTTTTAATCTGGCCACTGGCAGCCTAGAAAAAGGACGCTTGCTCTCTTCTGCCTGCTTGCTCTTACTTTCATTAGCAAGTCCATTCTTTCACTGGCATTATAACCTACTTCTTCAGGATTCCAGTGTATACTGAAAATGATCTGAGAGATCTAGCATTTGTAGACTGAACAACTAGTGGATTCTTGGACCTTCTGTTGGTTAGGCAGCCATTGTGGACTAGCTGTACCACAACCTGTGAGCCACTCTAATAATTCGTGTGTGTGTTTTCATTCTATCTGTTCTGTTCTTCTAAAGAACCCTGAATAAAACATCATCTTTGTATTTTAGTGCCAAGAATACCTGACCAAAAGATAGAATTTAGTAAATGAACAAAAAATTATTTAGTCAATCAGTGAATGAGTGCATGTTTAGTACTAAGAGGTCTAGCCCACCACTCTGAACTTTCTTTCCAGAATGAGTGATTATGATCATATGCCTACAAGAGAAGTTGCAAAAGTGATAGGGTGAGCTGAGCCCAAGCCACATGACAAGAATAATTGCATCTCCTAACTCTAAACTTACTTTCTGGACACATCCCTCCAATTCCCCAAGCTTTGGTCCCTTTTTTCTTCCTGCAGCCAACTCCCTCTATAGAATATGTGTGTGTGGATGAATTTTCACACCATACTTCTGATTCTTAGATTTAATCTCTAAGTGCACATACAGTACCTGCTTTGCATTAGTTCATAATTGAGATACTGATAGCCTAATAATCTTGTAATGTAGACACTATTATGATCCCTATTCATCTGTGAAGAAACTCAGCCCAAGGTCTCAAGGCTAGGAAGAGGTACATCTGGAACTCAAGCCCAGAAAGTCTGACCATGAACTCAGTGTTCATCACCACCAAGCTCTTATGTGCAGGTTTTCAAGTGGAACCAAGCAGGCTTTCTGGAGTGTGTGTGTGTGTGTGTGTGTGTGTGTGTGTGTGTCCCACTCTGATCATCTGTATAAGGGAGAGAGCTGTGAAAGCTGAGCCTGTGATGGCTTCAGTTCATCTTCTCTGGAAATGCTTTTTTCTCCTACATAGAAGTAAACTCAAGGTTTGCATATATTAAACTCATCTGCCATTCCCCCATGCCCTAACACCACCTCCCTCTTTGGCCAGGCTGTTCGAAAGCATGGTATTTAGGACAGACTTTCAGCTTCTTGCCTCCCACTTGTTCCTAGTAACCCAGTGAAATTGACTTCTACTAAAAGAGCCCTTGCCAAGGTCACATGGGACCTCTCCTCATTGTGAATCTAGAAAACACCATGTGACAAGAACCTGTATCTCCATAGACTCTGTTTCTCCCGTGACTCTCCTGAGGGGTGCTTGGAAAATTCTTAATGAGGATTTTATGCTATTCTATCTTAATTGATCCCAACACCATTATCAATCAGTAAAACCTTTTATGTTTCCCTCCCATAGTGCCCCTTATATGGATGTTGCCCTGTCATTTTTGGCCATCCATTCTCATCCTCCTTTTTCATCTTCTCATCTCTTAAGTTTTAGTGTGGCAAATTCAGTATGAAATGCCTTCAAAGCACGTTTGCAGTGATTGGTCCAGCTGATGGCTCTATTTTTGGAGGTTCTGGAGACTGGGAGGTGTAGTCTACCTGGAAGATGTAGCTCACTGTGGGGCACGTCCTAGGGGATGTGTAATTGCAAGCCATTTCTCTGGGATTTCTCTTTCACAATGAACTGGTCTGCCACACCATACTTTTCCTTCCACGGCCAACTGAGTCCTCTGAAATAGTGAGCCAAAATAAGTATTTCCTCCATGAAGTTGTTTCTGCCAACAATTGTGGTCACAGTGATAAGACAAGTAGCTAATACAGTGTGTGTTCAGATTTCACCCCTGACTATCCTTCTTTATTCCTGTATGGCTTTAAGAAGCAGGCATTCAATAGACTGTTTCAACTGCATGAGTCACAAGTTACAATCTCAAGCACTAATTTCTTCTCTATACATGAGTCCCTGACAGTTAACATGACAATGGTAGGCATCTCTGATTATCTGTCAGTGTAGTGGGTATGTAATAAACTGACACTCAATCTTATATTTTTCTCATATTTGTCCTTTCATCTTTATTCCAAAGTTCCACCTCCAAACACTAAAGATATTAAGAACATCACATGTCTTTTTTTCTGTATATTGGGTGATGATGGCCTCGTTTTCCCATTACATGGTACAGAAGAATGGATGTCGTAAGCAGTAGCTATCTCACACCTTTATTTCTTATATTGTCACCAAGTATTGTCAATTTACTTGCTTTCTATATACCAGTCTAAATTCAGAAACCGCAGAAGTAGGGACTTAAAAGTTGCAGTCTTGGAGGTGTGGACTTAGTATCTAAATCGGCATTCTGACAAACTGGTAAAATCCCTTTCTAGAGACCTGTTATTGTGAAGGGAAGAAAGAGCAGGAGCTGTGTGGCAGGGGCTTTGCAGCCACTGTTCCAGATGACTGCACTTAGAAGATGACCAAAGTCTTCTCTTTTGGTGGCTTCCTGATGCCATCTCCACTAGCTTCTGTGTCGGTTTCCATTGTAACCATATCTGTCACCTCCTTTCTTTCCTGTCCTCCACTGTAATATCCATTTTTCATAGTCACTAAACAATTGTCTCCTTCCTTCACAGTTGGCCTCCCTCTTTGAAGCCATGAAGTTTTGAAGCTTATCTTTACGACTGAATATACTCCTAACCCCTTCCTTCCCTGAATCCAGGTGAAATCCGAGCTCTAAAGATGACACTTTTGGGCCGCATTAACCAAATGAGTGCCTCAGAAACACAGTTAAAGGGAGTAAACATCTCATGTTCCCCCACAACCCTGCAGTAGAAAATTGGAGGGGATGTTTCTGTCCTGGAAGAGAGGATAGCCAGTCCCAGCAAATGCTTTCTTGTTTCTAACAGAACACAAAGTCTGATTCTGCAGCTCTTAAGTCAGGGTGTATACTAATCATTAAGTGAAAATGTTACACAGTTTGTGCAGAGCATGCAGACTCCTGATTCATTTCCTTTGCACGTGTGATTCCCTCTGACTGGGATGCCCACAGGCCCGTTACCTCCCTTCCTCCACTCTTTATTCAAACACCATGGTCCCAAGGCAGCTCTGTAACTCTACAACCCCCTCCCATCCCGCTGGCTTTCCTTCCACTTCCATTTTTTCATCTTTGTCCACCAAATTTCTCCCTCTCTGACATTTGTACATATATCTATCTGCATGTGGATGCGTGTTTAGTTCATTTCTTTCCCTGGAAAGTAAATTTCATAGAGCCAGGGACTTGGTTTTGTCCACAAGTATATTTCTTATACGTAGTAGTAACTTGATAGCTACACATGAAATGGATTAATAAATTAATGTCTTCTGTTAAAGAGACACTATGGCAGAGAGATAGCCTACCAAATGGGAGAAAATGTTTGCTAAGCACACATATGAAAGAATATTAATATCTAAAATATTAAAAGGACTAAAAATCCCTAAATACCAAGATCTCAAACAGTCCAGGAAATAAATGAGCTAAAGAAATGAGCAAACAGTTCTCAAAAGATGGCATACCTTCATTAGCCATCAGAAAATGCAAATTAAACTACACTGAGAGCCGGTCTTACCCAAGGATGTAGACAAAAGGGAACCCTCTTATGATTCTGGTAGGAATGTAAATCCGGGAAATTACATGTTTTATTTTTCTCCTTACCACTTCTCTCTTCCTGAAATAAACACACACACACATACACACACACGTCCGCACATATATGCACATAATAATAATAATAATAATAAACAGTATATATACACAATGAATTTTACTAAGCCACAAAGAATGAGATTATGTCATTTGCAAGAAAATGGGTACAAAGGAAAATTACCACACTAAAAGAATTAAGTCAAACTCGGGCAAGTTATCTCATGTTCTTTCATTTGAGAGTCCTAGATTTATATAGATATATAAAACTGTGTATACATATGTGACATACAAATAGAAGCAAAAGTACCTGGAAGAACCAAGGTGGAAATGGGAGGAACTAGAAAGGAGAGCGGGCAGTATAGGAGGAGCATGATTAGAGTATATGAAGTACTTATATGAAAGTGTTATGAAGTCCCTCACTATATACAAAGAATTTATGTCCAAAATAAAAAAAAATAAATGACCCCACCATGTGTCAGTAGAACTACAGAGAAGCAGTAGGGGCAAGAAGAGAACTCTGACCCTTTCAGTCACTGTTGGTTACTAGCAGAGTGGGGGCCCTGGTAAGGAAGAGGAGGAAGTGTGGCCGGGAAGTGCGGTCCCTCCCAGCTGTGTGGGAAATGCAAGCCTTGTTATCATCTAGTGGATTTATGATACCTTAGCATTCTTAAAAATTGGCTCCACGATGTCTTATTAGTGCTTTAATGACAGGCTCTTTATTTTCAATTTGCTCCGTCTCTTGGGATAAAGACAGGCTGGCATTCTGCAATTGGCATTGAGAGTTACAACTATTGGAACAGAATTATCTGGTCTACCCCAGGACTGCCAGGCAGGAGGTTCATTTCACAAAGTAGATACACAAATGCAAAACAAAAGAAAACAGTGTGACGTGTCTCGTCTGTAAGGTGCGATAGCTAGCAGAAAGAAGCAGAAGCTGTCCCTGTTCCCCACATCATATCCCATGCTCATTTCTCCTCTGAAAGTGCCACAGTGCCTGCTTCTATCACTCCACATACATGGACTTTGGGAAGAAATATCTTTGCTTCTTTGAGGATGGACATAAGGGCATGCTCTTTGAGGCCCCTTAACTAGCATTCTTTGAAATTAGAAAACCAAATATACTGGCACGGCATAATTTAAAAGCCTTTTCAGGACAGGAACAACAAAGTGCTCATCTTGTATTTCCCATGTTGTTTGGAAAGATCAGTACACCCTGGGGCTGCTAAATACACATTGGATAATTCTGATGGTACTTGCAGGGTCCATTGTATTTGTGTTCTGTCTTGGAGCCTGGCAGTGAACATAAGTGATGACAGACATTTGTAGTAGCACTTTACAGTTTACAAAGGACTTTCAAAGATCTCACTTGATCCATGACTCTTGCAGGCTGTAGAACACAGTGATTAAAGCAAACGCCTCAGAGTCAGGACAGGGTTCTCTAGCTGTGTCTACTGCTTTCAAGCAGCTGACTTGACCCAAGTTCCTTATTATCCCATCAATAAAAGGGGAAGGAACATTAAATGTGATAAAGTATATATAAAGTGCTTAGGATGTGCTAATAAAGCACATGAATTGCTAGGTGTATCATTGTCTGTGATCATCATTCTAATTGCAGATTATACCAGGTTATCTCATTTATGAAAGACTATACTGTCAATTTTGTTTTTCTTACCCTTTAAGTTTGTTCTGTGTGATCCCTGGATAACACATGCAGGAGATCTCAATGAGTCTTGGATAGCTTGTTGGCATTTTATTTTATTTTAAGCTAACAAAATCTGAGAACTACTATAGAACTTGAACTCTGAGTCTTCTGTTGTCTTCTCTCTTTCCTGGCTGAACCTTGCCATGCATGAGAAACCTGCCTGTGAAAAGAGAGATTGGTTCTTTTCAAATTCTACCTGCTACCTGCTTTGGTTCCTTCATGTCTAGACTTGGAGAACGGCAGGCAGGTGACATGTTAAGGAGCTCTAACGTGCTTGCTGCTCTCATGCCCAGTGTTGGTGCTTTGCGTGTGGCACTCTCAATTACTGGCTGTATCTCTCGCTGAACGAATTTGTAATTTCTCTGGGAATGTTCTGAAGGAATTGACAATGTCCTGTGATCACCTGAGATAAACAGGCCATTGTCCAGGTTTTACTTCCTCCTCAACTCTCATTTTGGGTGCTATCCTCATTGAGACTCTCTAGCGAAAACATGTCATCAAAACAGGCAAGGCACTAGGACAGAGTCTTTTCAAGGTTGTTAGATTTCATGGCTGTAAGTTTGGCTTGTGGAGAAAGCATGAGATCTTTCACCAGGCAAACTCTGCAACTGTGCTGCCCTAGGCAGCTCCAGACAGCCCTTGACTCAGCTTTTGAGGCCACAGTTAAGTACCATCTCGTGTCTTGTAACTCAAGAGCACCAGTGCTGCTCCCCAAGTGGTTCTCTTAAGGTCCTTTCCTTGACTTGGGTAGGTAAGAGGGGAGATTACCCCATGGGAGGGAATGGAAATGCACAGTTCCCTCATGACTCTCTGCTAAGAAGCCTTCATCCCTCAGCCTCCTTTTCCAGTTTCCTACTCTCTTGTTATATATGAACTGAAGATGGAATGTTCTACAAGATGCAGAGCTAGGTTGGAGTGCCTTGTAGCAAGGTCTACACAGGTTCTTATACCTCTCCCCAACACACTGAAAGTCCTATAGGAGCATGACACAATCCACATACACAATTTTAAATGTCACATTAGTCACATTAAAGTCATAAATAGAAACAGGTATTTTCATAATATGACTTAATCCAATCTGTCCAAAATGCCATACCAAGATGTAATCAAAATAACAATCGTTAAGAAATGTTTTACAGAAATTCCTGCTGAGTCTGTAACATCCAACTATGATGTATATTTCACATACACAGCATGTTTCAAGTGTTCAATAAGCATTTCGAGGGCTCAGCTCCACATGTGGCTTGTGGATGCCATCTTGGACATTGCAACTTCTGGATACAGAACAAGTTTTTCTTCTACTATCCTTCCCTCTGAGACCTCAGAACTAAGACAATATGACAGTGATCTTCACAATGCATCCCAGCCAATATGCACGGGGCCAGGATGCAGATTCTAGGTACTACTGAGAAAGAACTGAAGGTTTGCAACTACCATCCTTTTTCACTGTTCCCATCCTAACAGATTGACTGAATATTTGTGCTTAGGACCATGTAAAGTCAATAAAACTCATACCACCCAAAGGCACGCAAAATAGGACTCTTAAAAGATTATATTCTCATTGTATAAAAGGCACCCCCAGATACCCACCCTACAAAAGGACCCTTTATTAACCTTGGCTCTGTTTCTCTTGCATGGTTATATGTGGGTAGGTACAACATACACACAAGCAATGTAGAAATATATAGGCTTGCACATTGCTCTTTGTTCAATTTTCTTATGTCATTGACATCTTTCAACAGAATGATTTTGATGAGTGAATATATTCCATCATCTTTTACTGAATGTTAACTTCAGTTCTGGGCTTTGAAATAGCATAGGGGATGAGAAGCATTGAAGAATGACATAAGAATGGCCAGAGTGGGACACTTTCTCAGAGATGATTCTTGCATAACCTTGGTCAACTAAAATCCCCACTTCACTTTCTATATTGGAAAAAAATTTCATCTACCTCATCGGACATTGCAAAGGCAAACTGGCCCACTCTAAGCATATTCCCCAATACCCCGCTAGATAGAGCAAACAGACAGTTTTGATTCCTATTTAATCTTTCCTTTCTCTGTATTAGACAAAGCTAACTTAGTTAGTTCCCAGGCACTGGCCTAATTTTTCTATGGAGTCCATGTGTTTTGATGCTCTTATCTTCTTTGTGGGGTCTCTCTGGAGTCATTTCTGCACCTTACACTCCAGGCATCTGACTTGTGGCAAGGAGAAGGTGAAATGGGCTCTTCTCTTGGGTATAAGAACAGATTGCCAGCTCCACCCAGGTGTATCAGGGTAGTGGAGTGACAGTTCCCTTCCCATCATCTCCTTGATTTTCTGTTATTGACTGATGGCCATCACAACAGCAGCAAGGGGCCCAGCACTGCAACTTTAATGTTCTCTAGGGGTTGGAATGCTTCTCCTTGCTCTAAATTCTCCCTTCTTTTACTTCTTCCTATACTTGCTTTGGCTGCTGGCCCAGCTTTCATCAAGCAAGCACAAACTTCATAACTTTTCTTCCATTGTTTTGACAATGAATGTGATTTGTATATGGCAGCATGGCTTAATATCCCTATTTATGGCAGCTCCCTAATCTGGAGGTAGGATTGAGGAGGAGGAAACTCCAAGTCTGTCGCCTGACCCAGAAACTGCATCTTGTTTCTACAGCAACTGCCTTCTCTCACTGTTTCTTCCTGGCTGTGGGCTTGGGTGATGCAGGAAGGTCTGTTTTATTCATCATCTGGGCGACAACACTTGTCCTTGTGGCCCCCATGCTTCAGGCGATTAGAAACCCAAATGCACGCTGATGTTTCCTTTGTACGCAGTAAGCAATGATGCTGAATTGTTTAAACAATAGTTAATGCTGGCAAACAAAACAAAACAACACAAAAAAAACCACAAATGAACAAAAAGCAAACAACAACAACAAAAAGCCACCAATAAAATAAAGAAACAAAGCCCCCTAAGATTAAAGAAGAGAAAATTTGAGTCACAAGTCACAATGACATTTGGGTCACTGAAGCAGGGTGAAGGTATTTTCTCCTTATTCCTGTGTTTTTACACACACACACACACACACAGCTCTGATAATTACTGCAGAGTCAGATGGTGACCACATTTAGCAAATATTGGCTTATGTCAGCCAATGAGTTCCGAACTAGGAAGACAGGAAGAAGCAAACCCCAGTGCAATCCTGAGCCAGCTTGAATTTACTCAAGGGAGAGAGATGTAAACAAGTGAGCTGGGTAAGACAGGGCAATGAAATCAGCCAAGTGCAGCCTGGGTACTGCTTGTGAGGTCTGCTAGAGCCCCACAGAAGCCACCAGAGATGCATACACATTCTGGCAAGATCTTCAAAGATGGCGTGGAGCTTGTCAGGCAGAGCATGGGAAGCTGGATGCTAGAGGACCCTCTGCCATTCAGAAGGGAGCTAGGGGAACAAACTGGAGTTTAGACAACTGGAATATGGAGGGCTTAAAGAAATATGGGGTGCAGGACGTGATAGAGAGCCTTCTGGGCAGCATTTTAGAGATCAGAACCCCATATCTGCCACTCTTCATGGACACCTGGATGCTAGTTTATTTTCACTAAATATTTTCTTTAAATATGACTACACTGTAATACTGAACCAACCTGTATTGTGTGAGTCAGAAGCATGAGCCATCCTGGTTTTCTTACCTAAATCATCGAATCACTCTTAACACATCATCCTGTTCTGCCCCATATTTCTTCCTCCTACATACCCAAAGTGCTCACTGCCAGAACCCAAGGTTGAAAGAGCCTGGGTGGCCACCAGCACCTCTGCTATTAGCTGCTGTAGCCTCCAGCTATTTGGGTCCTTGGAGGACAGACATTCTGGGGTGTATGCATCTCCATACTAATAAATAATTCCTTGGGCTTAGCCTCTCCAGCATTTGAAAGGTGAAGGAACACATTCTGGAAGGCTGCCCCCCCCCCAGTGGCAAATCTTTAACAAGAAGCACACCCCAACATCTGACTCCGTTCCTTCTGAGCTCAAGGGTGGCAGATCCAAAGGATGCACTGTGTGGAAAGCAGTTGCTTAAACTGAGATGACCTACAGTCCATTTCATATTCCTGCATCCCTAACATTGTTCGCACATATTAGCCCATGTACAACTCTTTGACATCAATGCTGTTCTAACCTCTATTCACCATCTGCATAAACTCCAGAGAGACACTTGCCCATGTTTCCAGGGTAGAAGAGTGAGAAATCCAACAGAAGTGCCCTGATTCCCAGAATCCATTCATTTGTTCCTCATTTCCACTCCAATACCACTTCCTTTGGAGATAAGGACTGGTCTCTGGAGTGTTTCCTGTCCTTTGAATCAGCCCATCCTAGTTGACATCATGGGTATGAAGTTCATTGCCAATTCAGTCTCCGTTCATAGTCTCTCCCCCTCCTCCCTCACATCTTCTCCCATACTGCCTGACCCCTCCTTACAAAGACTCTGAGGCTCTGTCCTCAGCATGTTGCTCAGCTTGCAAAGCCCATGACCTGGTTCATTTGTGACTGATTGTTCTGCTCCCAGGGTGGCCCCTTTGTAACCAGAGCTGTGTGCTTCTATCATTGGGAAGGGGGAGCTTCCAGCAGGTATGGCTTTCTCTAGGTACCTTCTAGCCCCCTCCCCCCAGCTCTTTCCTTTCAAATTGCAGCCATTAGTGCATGTATCCAGCCCTTACCTAAGAAGGGCTGTTTTTTCAGTAGGAAGAAAAGAGTTTCAATCGTGATCATTTTTCTGTACAAGGTCTTTATAGCGCAACTGGAAAGACAGGAAGAGCCTGATACCTAAGCTCACCCTTATGTGGTGTTCACTATTAAGTGAACATGTACATTAGCACACATCCTAGTTTCCCTCTGCAGAGCTGCAAGCAGTTCCTTTCAATTGAAATGTTAATTGGAGGTAAACTTAAAAAAAAAAAATCCCAAGGAAAACAATTTGTCTTTTCTAGCTTTATTTTATGGTTCTCCTTGTGTTTCTTCCTCCACCCTTCTTCGCAGCCCTCTTCCCTCTGCCCGCCTCTTCCCATCATGCTGGACTAAATTCAAGAGTTTAGGATGCACCTTCCTAATCTCAAACACTGGAACATTAAATGTGAGGGTCAGGAAACACAGATAACAGACTCAAACCCAACATGGTCCATGAGATTCTTCACTCCCATGATTGTCCACAGAACCAAACTTTCTCATCCAAGGCTCTTCTCTGTGTGACAGTAGAGACTGTTGTCACAGATTTCACATCATAGCCAACCAAAAAGTTTTCTAAAGCTGCCAGGAAAGGTGACTTAGAGCTTCCTAAAGGGGAGATACTTTTCACTTTCTTTTCTTTTTCCTTTTTCTTAATCCATTAAATGACAGAGAAATACAAACTGCTTAATTTCCCAATTAAAGGATGTTTCTGTGGGTTCAAGGAAACTGCAGGAATTGAGTGGTAGTTTCTTATTCCTAAAGAGAAAGATGGCAGGCAGGTAGAAGAGCTGTGGCACCATGTGCATATGACCACAGAGTGACAGATGGCACTAACTCAAATGCAAATAGAAAGCTAGAAAGACTGTTAAACAACAGACATATTACACTCTAATGCCTCTACATTCAAACATTCCCAAGTGCTCCATGAGCCAGATTTTGTGTGTAAATTAAAGCTAGACATTGTCTTCTTTCATCCATCCATTTTTTATTTTTATACCCTTTTTCTTTTTCTTACTTCTTCCCTCCCCACTCCCTCCCCATCCTCTCTTGAGTTGGAACCGAAGGCTTCATGTGGGCTAGGCAGTAGGGATTCTCTGACACTGCCTTTGGATTCAGCCCAGTCACTTCCACCCCCCAGCAGTGTCAAGGCCCCCACCCTTCTTGTTGTCTTTTTTCCTTTGATCCCCATCTCTTAGCTACAGTTCTGGCTTGATTTTAGAAGAAGGAATGCCAAACGCATTTGCTCACATCAATTTTAATTCTTTTATTTATCCTGTTTCCTCACACAATTCAATGATGCAGCTGTTAACTCTATTTGCAGTCCGCTGGCTTTGAGACCATCGATAACTTATTTATTTGTCTTTGGGTTTTGCCTTTTTCTCATCTGTAAAATTGGAATACTTCTTGTTCTGCCTGCCTTCTGACCTATTATAGTAGCTTGCCTGAGCTACCACACAGATAACTTGGTTAACTCTCTAAGGAGATGAGAACTGGTTGTTCACACGGATAAAGCCAGACTCAAGGGTGATGTGAAAATCTTTCCCAGGTCAATGGCAACACAGTCAGGACCTCTGTTTTTCATCCTATTTCTACATCAACAACTAGAGCAACCCTTTATCTAAGTCAACAATACCCTGCGGGAGGCACAGAAGTTTGCCTAAGCTGAGACAGAAAGAAGGTAACTGCCCTCCCCCTCAACACATACGCACAACACCCGAGACTCAGATGATTGGAATCTGCCAGGAACTTTTAGAATAGCAATTATTTTCTCCATTTGTCTGCTTTTCTGATCCTGCCCATTTTCTTATAAGTAGAACACTTTGCTCTCATCCTTCAATAAATGTCACCTCCTATTCTTTTGGTTGGCATTCTCTTTAGATGTCCTGCCTCATCAACCCACAGGTCCATCTCTGGCCAGTGTGGACTCACATGATGAGACCACCCACTCATCCCCTTAGGCAATAGCTTTACTCCCAAGGGTCTATAGTCTGGGGCCAGTGTAGGACTTCCGGGCATTAAAACCAAGTGAGCATTTGACCTCCAGGAAAGGTAAGTTTACTGGGGTTAAAAGGGCAGGACCCAGAAGCCTTCACTGAATGAAAAAGGAAAAACCTAGGAGAGGATGCTGAACTTAGTACCTTCTGTTTAAGATACTAAACTTCCCAGTAGTAGAGCTGGGCTCTTTCTTTTTCCATTAAGCAAGCAATGGTTAAAGTATTAATCACATATTATCTGTTCCTAAGAATCAATAGACATGGCCTCACATGTCTCCACTGACAAGTCTGATCAGGCCCTTATGGTAAAGGAAGAAGGAATCCCATGGTGGCCACGAGTGTGACTGTAGAGATGGGAATGAAAGGAGAAGCAATATCAGTCCATAGGAGCTGACCCACAGGGACTGGAGCAGCCCATGGGCAGGGATATTCCATCCTTAGCTATGGCTATGGATTCCAGCCATAGCTATGACTGGCCATGCAGGAGGCTGAGCTTGCCCGTGAACATTGCCATCAAATGGCTCTTTCAGCAAAGCTTCCCTTGACTCATTTGGCAGTATGAGCAATCTGCACACTGCTGTGTGATAATGAGGCATCCTTAGCAACTTACAGAAGTGAATACAGAGTGTCATTTCCACCTGGCTGGGGCAGGCCTGCTAGGTGCTCAGAAAAGCAAAAGAGAACCAGGCAGGGTAGGTATCTTCTCTGTTGCCCCTTCAGGGATCTCTGCGTCTGGGACTAGAGAACTGTCTGTCCAGCTTCTGCTGGCTTCACCTTCCCAGATGGGAGGGCCAGGATTGTTTTCCCTTTATGTTTGTGCCTCTCTCTCTAGTCAGCTTCTCTTGACTGGGATAACAGTGTCTGATTTTCCGTGCAGAACAAAGAGACCAGACCCTGCAAGAGAGGGATCTTGACTCAAACTGTGCTCTGCTGGAGGCAGAGGTCCCTTTTACGTGTTTCATGACTCAGGGTAGGAGTGGATAGAATGTAAGAGACAGAAAGGATGGAAGGGTGGCCTCCTTATGACGGACTCAGATCTCCGTGCCCACAGGGACACTGTTGCGTTTGTTCCTCTGGGACAAGAAGAGGGATGGGGCAGCAGTGGATATGAGGTACCTGAGTCCGTGACATTTTACCTTTCCTTTGTGAGAGGAAAAATGTCCTTGAGACCCTCTAGGATGCTCTTTGATGCCGCAGAGGATTCAGAGTCTGGGGCAGAGGCCAGGAAAAATGGTTTGTTTTTTTGTTGTTGTCTTGGGGTTTTTGTTTTGTTTGGTTTTCTCTTGCTTAGAACCCTGTTAGCAGGCTGGGGCTGGGGTACTGCCTTAAAGGTAGGGGCGGCAGGCAGATTCAAGAAGGAGTGACCAACATGATGGGTGACGTGCTCCCCAGGAAGTAAAGAGTCAGTTCTACGGGAAGGGCGTGAGAGAAGGAAAACATTCTGGAAACAAGTCCAGGCCAGAGCCACGCATGGAGAGGGAGCATGTGACAGTAGTTCTGGTGACATCTGGCCACACAGGGGAAGGAGCCAGGAAAGAAGCTGAGTTGGGCAAGATGCTAAGTAGCCAGCAGAGATACAGAACAGTCCTTCCATCTCCCTTCTGCTGCAAACAGCATTTTTCCAGCAACCTCCTTCCTCACCAAGTCATTCCTGGCTTTGTCAGATAGGTCAGAGATGTATCGAGCAGGTACAGTCCTCGCTGTGACGCTGGGGCAGACCCTTGAGTCAGAGGATAGAGGTAACTGCGAGGAAGGGGCCTGCTCCAGGGGCTCAGACGAAGGGAGGGGGATGCAGCTCTTCTCTGCTTCCAAGGTTGCTGGCAAAACTAAGCTCCAAGAGCCTGCTTGGGATGGAGCAGAGAACCAAACAGATATTTTCTCATGTGGCTTCTCCTACAGTCCAGCAGACCCTGGGTTAAAGCAGGGAGGGCGGCCTGTCTACAGAAGCCCTGCTCTCTCCAGCAGCCCACCTCACTGCTCTCCTGTCTCTAAAAGGCTAATGCTGTTAGCCACAGCTATCTGGGTTTGAGTCCTCTCTACCACTTACCGTGCTGCTTTTAGCAAGTTGCTCTATTGTCCACACTAGAGACAGCACCCGTCTCTTCAGAATGGGAGAGACTCACAGGAAGAGCAGCACATGCCTAGCACAGATGGAGTGAGCCGTCACACACAGGCGATGATCTGCTTGCCCTGTGCTTAGGAACCCAGCTATCACAACACACTTGTGCAGAAGACATTCACCACCAGTGGTTCTCTCCTGTGTAGGGGTCTCAATAGGTAGTCTTCCTGCCCTTGAAGTGCCTCTACCCTCTTCTCCCTACCCCAAGCTTAGGGTACCTGTGACCCTACTGTATCACGTGTTCTCATGCTAACTGTTTTCCTCCTGCTTCCTCACAGATCTGCGTAGAATGACAGCTGGCTTCATGGGCATGGCAGTGGCCATCATCCTCTTCGGCTGGATCATCGGCGTCCTGGGCTGTTGCTGGGACCGAGGCCTTATGCAGTATGTGGCAGGGCTTCTCTTCCTCATGGGAGGTAAGGCTGCATGTGGCTGCTGGGGATAGGGAGTCTGGAGAGGTCCTGTTAACTGGAACCATGGGCAAGTGGTAAGAGCTTACAGCAGAGGGGCACGGTCAACATGGTTCTTTGTGCTCCCTCATCTGTTGGCTCATCAACAGTCTCTGCCCCTGTCACCTATTGGCCACTATGCCAGCTTTTCAGGATGTAAACAGAAATGAGATACAGTCTTCAGTGCCTAGAGTCTTGGGGACCTCAGTGCCCAGATGAAAGGGAGATACTGTAGCTAGAAGACTCACATGGGAGCAGGTGGAGACCTCAGACTTGGATGCATGAAACCAGGATATGCTGGACGTTTCACACTCCTGTGCTCTGTATTTTAGTGTTGACGAAGGAAGGAGGCGTTTCTTCTCCTAAGAGCCATGCTCATCCTTGACTTACGGTTTAAAACAAAACAGTGGTGGGTCTAGACTAGATCCTTCTATTTCTGTTTCCTTTCTTACTACTGTATAGCCATTGAGTCCGCTCAGTGGCCTTTAGCAGACTGTACATAGAACTGGGGACAGGTTCTGGTGTGAGCAGAACTGTCTACTTGGGAATCTTCTCTTTGGAGTCTCTCAGTCTGTGGCTCAGCTCAAGTGTTGGACTGCCTAGAAGAGGTGGATGGGTGAATTGTGGGGTGCCTGGAGGGAGAGAGTGAGTGTGGACAGACAGAATTAGAAATGATTGTGGGAGGAAGAGAAAATGAGTCCCACATTCGGGAACAGAGCTCAGGCTTTGGGCAGTGTGCAGGTGCTTGATGCTGGTCTCTTTTATGCCTCTTTCTGAGCTAAGGAGAGAAAGATGAGGTCAGCTGTGGGACTCTTTAGCTGCAGGGGAAGCTGGGGAAGGGAGAAGCATGTCCCTCACTGTGCCCAGAGAGACATCTGGGGCATAAAAAAATCTGGCTTAGGAGAGGAGGAAGAAGAGAGGCTTTGTAGGAAGGACTTGAGCCCTGAAGTTTCCCTCTGTTCCTTTAAGCACAGCTACTCTGTGTCAAACACAAATGCAGGCTTCCCATGGAGCTGGTACTTTTAGGGGACTAACCTGTTACCAGAGTCAGGAAGTCCCCATGTCAGAGCTGCCACCCCTAGGACCTACACCTGTGGTTAAGGCACAGGCTCAGAGAGTGAGAGGAAAGTGGTGGCTCAATTATAGATTCTACACAGACAAGCCACCAACTCCCAATCCACACTTATATCCTGTGGGCTTCTCTCTCTCTGGTAGGACAACAACATAAATGAGCTGATGGTTCTCACACTATATTTTATGAGTATTTTCCCCGGTAAATTTATTTCCTGTCCACCTTTCATGAGGACTTCCAAACTATAAGAAAAGATGATGATGAAGAAGAAGAAGAAGAAGAAGAAGAAGAAGAAGAAGAAGAAGAAGAAGAAGAAGAAGAAGAAGAAGAAGAAGAAGAAGTAGTAGTAGTAGTAGTAGTAGCTGCTGTATTCTGTTTGTAGTGAGTCTGTATCCTATCTCTTTGGAGACACAGAACAGGCTCTGGTATCCCAGAGAAGCTGAGCAAACCAGCCCCAGGCTGAGCAGGAACCCAGAGCCCCAAGGGCAGCGACTGGCAGTCTGTCATCTCTCCTTCTTACCTGGCATTTGCTGTATCCTCTTGCCTTCTCTGCTTGCCTTTTTTTTTTTTTTTTAGGCAGGAACAAGCTCAGAACCTGGGACCTCTCCACTTGGATAACTTCCCAAGAACTTCAGTTAATATGCAGACTAACAGCCTAGCTGCCATTGCCTGCCTCGTCTTTTCTAGCCAGGCCACATGAGAAGGGCAGATAATAAGCAGGCCAGGATTGAGCAATAAGGGCTAAGCTAAAGGCTGGGTCTATAATGAGGTCACTGGGTTACCTCCCACTCATTGAAAGCCTTGGGACAAAAGGCAGGATAACAATGTGCAAGAGGGTACCTGGAGCCCTGCCCTCCTACTGCACGGGTAGCTACTAGGTGTCTAGAGCTCCAGGCTAGAGTAGGAGCCACAAACTCCTTTCTGAATACTGGGAGAGTGGAAGCCTTGATTTCCTCACCTCAGATAGACTTCATCCAGAGCTTCCTGGACTACTTTGACTATGCGGGCCAAGTAGTACCCACCCCACAGAGCTTTTGGAGCGCTCTTCATGTGAAAAATAGAGCCAAGAACCAGTGAGACAAATAAAACCAAGAGTCCTTCCAGCTTCTACCTTGAATACACAAAGACACACACATACACACACACACACACTCATACCTTGGGCTTTAAAAATATATTTCTTTGGACATAATACTACCAAAAGATCCAGCAATACCTCTCCTGGACATATATCCAGAAGATGTTCCAACCGGTAAGAAGGACACATGCTCCACTATGTTCATAGCAGCATTATTTATAATAGCCAGAAGCTGGAAAGAACCCAGATGCCCCTCAACGGAGGAATGGATACAGAAAATGTGGTACATTTACACAATGGAGTACTACTCAGCTATTAAAAACAATGAATTTATGAAATTCCTAGGCAAATGGATGGACCTGGAGGGCATCATCCTGAGTGAGGTAACCCAATCACAAAAGAACTCACACAATATGTACTCACTGATAAGTGGATATTAGTCCAGAAACATAGAACACCCAAGATACAATTTCCAAAACACAAGAAATTCAAGAAGAAGGAAGACCAATGGGTGAATACTTCATTCCTCCTTAGAATAGGGAACAAAATACCCATGAAAGGAGTTACAGAGACAAAGTTTGGAGCTAAGACAAAAGGATAGACTATCCAGAGACTACCCCACCTGGGGATCCATCCCATAATCAGCCATCAAACCCAGACACTATTGCATATGCCAGCAAGATTTTGATGAAGGGACCCTGTTATAGCTGTCTTGTATGAGGCTATGCCAGTGCCTGGCAAATACAGAAGTGGATGCTCACAGTCTTCTATAAGATGGAACACAGGGCCCCCAATGGAGGAGCTAGAGAAAGCACCCAAGGAGCTAAAGCGGTCTGCAACCCTATAAGAGGAACAACAATATGAACTAACCAGTACCCCCAGAGCTCATATCTCTAGCTGCATTTGTAGCAGAAGATGGCCTAGTCAGCCATCACAGGGAAGAGAGACCCCTTGGAATTGCAGTACAGGGGAATGCCAGGGCCAAGAAGCGGGAGTGGGTGGGTAGGGGAGCAGGGTGGAGGGAGGGTATGGGGAACTTTCGGGATAGCATTTGAAATGTATATTTTAAAAATCTAATAAAAAATAAATATTAAGAAAATACATTTCTAAGTCTTATGCAAAAGAAATAAGACAGTGTCAACAAGGCCCACCCAAGCCCTTGGCTACTGAGAGGTACACACAAATCTGTGCTTTCTTGGATATGATATGATATATATATATATATATATATATATATATATATATATATATATAATGTTTAAAATGTCAAATTTGTCCTTTTTGGTAAAGTATTGTGTGACAATGAACTTTTGGAAGCTTCTCTTCCTACAGTCACTTTTCACTGATTAGGGGACATTCCAGGCTAGACAGAATCTAGTTTATTCACATACTACAAAGCCTTCTCTTTCCCTTGAAATGTGTTTGTTTGTTGTTTTGTCTTAATTTTTGTCCCTAGGTAAAACAATACACTCCTGAATGAAGCTATGGTGGGAAGGGAAGTGGTATCCGTACACTTTTGGGTACTCTCAGGCCCTGAAATAACAAAGGGGTGTTAAGAAGGAAGCCATTGACTTCTAATCCCTCAAAGGTGCTGTTTTCCTTTTTGGAAGTTCTGGCATATCCTTCTGTCTTGAGCTAGCATCCTTTGTAAGTGAAAGAGACCCAGCTCTGGGAGGCCAGCAGCTCAGGGCAGCTGCCATGTGCTGACTCATGAACCTAAGTTCATGAGTATGTATTAAAAGACATTTGTGTTGGGGAGGAGATGGTCCAATATCAGAGACTAAATTCCTGGCTATGCTCAGTTGGGAGAGCTAAATTGAAGGGCCAGATATGAACCTAGAAGAAATGAACCTAAAACGTCTCTGTTCTCCAGGGGTTAGTTTCCTATGCGTGACCTGTCAAAGAACTCAGGGAATAAGCCACCTGTCCAAGCCACCTCCAAGACACAGCAAAACAGTCATTCAAACTGCACATATATTTCCCCTAAATGTGACACGTAGCCTTTGTTTTCCCTTGGGTGGAGGTCTCTCAGGTGTCTGTAACTGAGCAAATCCGGGTACCCTAGTGGTTATATTGGGCTGGAAGCAAGAGAAACAGATAGAAACCAAGAGCAGCATGTCTGGAGCTGGTCAGATATGAGTAGGACACGTAGGTAAAAAGGGAAGATTCAGCAAGAATGAAAAGGGCACATTCAGGCTGGAGAGATGATGGCTCAATCAGTAAAGTGCTTGCTTTGCAAGCATGGGGACCAGAGTTCAGTCTTCAAAACCCAAGCTAAAAGACCAAGTGTGATGGTGACTACTTATTATATCAGCACCAGAAAGGCAGGTAGATCTTTGTGGTTTACTGGCAAGTTATCTTAGCTAGACTAACAAGCTCTAGGACAGGGAGAGGCTGTCTCAAAAAGCAAGGTAGATGGCTTCTGACAAAGGATATCCAAGATTGTACTCTGGTTTCCACGAGCACACATATGCACATGTACCGATACATTTACACGTGTATGCACACACCCATACACTCATATTACACACATACATACTTGTACCTACAGGCATAAGTATACAACACAACAAATTTTTTTAAGTATAGAAGAATATTTGGAACCAAAATTCCAATGATTGAATTACTGGATACTCTAAGTGAAGCAATTCATTAAACACACTGGGCAAGTTCAACATATTAAGTAATATAACCTTTTGTACTATTCCATTTCTTGCCTAGTTATGTGTTTCTCTGAGTTATAGATATACACACACACATATATCTTATAAATAATGTATAATTTATAAATATAGGTAATTACAATTTATGAAATATATATTTTAGCAGGACCAAAATAGAGGCTAAAGAATTTTCTTCCCACCTTCTTCTCTGTTCTTCTAGAAAGATGGTCTACATTGGGCATTTCTGACTATTTCTGAGTTATAGAGAGTGTACCTCACACACTGTGCAATAACCACCAACAAACTGTTAAATGGGTATTCAAACCAGAGGAAACTATTAATTAAGCAGGGCAGCATTGTCTGGCCAGGAGGCTGGAGGAGGCTGGAGGTGGTAGGTGGGATCTAGTTTTCCAGAGAAGATCTAGCCAAGACTGGCACAACCTCATATGGATACAAGTAGCCATCGTAATGAATCACCAGGGATATCTGGAGGCTTGGGAACAGGATAACACATGGACAGACCATGTAGCACAGGAGCACATGACGACACTTCTCATTTCTGACTCCCTCCCTGAAAGTGCCGTAGGCACACAGATTTACAGGAGGAGTTGGAATCCCTAGCCTATGCTTATAGTATCAAGTGCCTTCCCACAGCCTTCCATAATTTCTGGAAGTCTTTGTTCCTCTCTACCCTGAGTCAGGGTGAAGGCTCTGCCATCTTTTGTCTAGACTTGCACTGAAGTCCCTTGCTGGCCACCTGACTCTACTATGGCTATTCCATGACCAGTTTTGAACAGAGCAGTTAGCATGAATCTTTTTTTTTAACTGTTATTACATTGTGTGTGTGTGTGTGCTCGCGCATGCACGAGGGCACCTGCTATGCCGCAGACATAGAGTCCAGAGGACACTCCTTGAGATTTGGTTCTCTCCAACACCATGTGGACTCCAAGGGTCAGACTCAAGTTGTGAGACATGGTTGCATGTGCCTTTGCCCACCGACTCATCTTGCCATCCCAGCATAAATCATTTAAACTATGAACCAGATGTGTCACCCACCTCCTGTCAGTAGTAATCTAATGATTTTCAGTTGAACTTAAAACTCAAGTTCCTTACCTTTCTTTTATCGGCTTTTATATTCTGGCTGACCTCACCTCTCTCAGCTCTCTTTCTGTTTCTTCCTGTACACTCATGGTGCTCCACACACACTGGCTGCCTTTCTGTTCTAACATATAGAAAGGTTGGCTCAGGCCCTGGAGCTGCGCAATATCCTTGACCTTAGCAACAACTCACAGATGTCTCTCTCCTTAGGTTTCGGTCCCTACTCCAAGGTTTCCCTTCAGAGTCTCCTCCACCAGCAACTCAGTGAGTGCGCCAGGCATACTCTACAGTTTAATTAGTTTCGATTTCTTTCGTGTGCCTCTTCTTGCCTAGACATATGTTGTTTGTGGGTTTGCCACTGGTTATTTTTAGCAACTTTAAACAATAAACATGTATTATCTCATAGGTTTCCTGAAGAAGAATTCCAGGTGCAGCCTAACAGGGTTCAGCTGAGGATCTTATTAAACTGTGCTCTGATTTGTGACTGGGTTCTCTGAGGCTTACAATCCTCTCCAGGGTCGGTGGGATTTCTCTCCTTGCAGGTATAGAACCCATGGAAGGTTGCTTGTTCAAAGCCACCAAGAGAGGATCTCTGACCTCCAGACCCTCTTTTTTGTCTGTTAATAACACGTTCAGTTTTAAGGAAAATTGAGAGCTTGTGAAATGGCTCAACAGGTAAAACGCTTGCTGCCAAACCTGGTGTCCTGAGTCAAATCCCTAGGACCTATGGGATGGAAACAGAATGCTAATTCTCACAGATTATCCTCTGATGTCCACTTGTGGGATGTGACATGTATCACATACGCAGCATACTTTTTTTTTTTTTTGGGTGTGGATCTGAATGTAATTTGTCAAATCGAGCATCAAACTTTTTATACAGAAGAAAATTGAGAAGTTAGGTGACACACCTAGGTTACATTTCTTACATAAAACAGAGGAATGCAAACACGGAAGGACTGGCAGGAACCAGCTGGGATAAAATTCAATGTTAACAAGTGGTATCAAAAACAGCCCCACCTAAAGTCAGCTTAATCTTAGAAGCCAGGGGCCAGGGCTTCATGCCCTTGCCATAATTCCTATTCTAGTCTAAGTCCACCTTCCCCCTAGGCCATTGTAAATTCTTGTGTGTGAGTGTAACTCAGCTATCTATAGTTCTAAATATCTACTCTGGTTCCTCCTTAGATCACAAACTTCCTTCTTCCTAGGTAATGGTAAATTCCTGCATAGGGCAGTGACTTAGGTATCCATGCCCAGGGTCAGCTCAAGGACTGCCTAGAATCTAACTTAGCTATATGTCAAACAGAGGCACTTATAATAAAGCAATATTAAGGGAAAGCACACAAATCCGTTTACCAACTAAAGCAAGGACACTGGAGCATTCGTTATACAGGATGCCAAGGTTCCAGGAGACTAAGTTTCCGTGAATTTTTCGCCTCAGGACTGCACCCAGGCTTTTCAGGCGGGTCACTGCCGGAGTGGATGTAGCACTAGACAATATTAATTATAATTGAGAAAGAGTAATAAATATTTAATATGTATCTGGAACACAGAAGTATAAAGAAGAGGCCTATTCCTGAAATAGAGTGATATTTATATGCAACAATTGAAACACAACATTCAGTGAGGTAGATGAACAGTGGCAACACAAAGCTAAAAGCTAAATTGAAAGTGCTTCCAAATATTTCACACTTCGCCCCTTCTTAGAATTGGGAGCGAAACACCCATGGAAGGAGTTACAGAGACAGTTTGGAGCTGAGATGAAAGGATGGACCATCCAGAGACTGCCCCACCCGGGGATCCATCTCATAATCAGCCACCAAACACAGACACTATTGCATATGCCAGCAAGATTTTGATGAAGGGACCCTGATATAGCTGTCTCCTGTGAGGCTTTGCCAGTGCCTGGCAAATACAGAAGTGGATGCTCACAGTCATCTCTAGGATGGAATACAGGGCCCCCAATAGAGAAAGTACCCAAGAGCAGAAGGGCTCTGCAACCCTATAGGTGGAACAGCAATATGAACTAATCAGTACTCCCAGAACTCGTGTCTCTAGCTGCATATGTAGCAGAAGATGGCCTAGTCAGCCATCATTGGAAAGAGAGGCCCCTTGGTCTAGCAAACTTTATATGCCCCAGCACAGGGGAATGCCAGGGCCAAGAAGTGGGAGTGGGTGGGTAGGGGAGCAGGGCAGGGGGAGGGTATAGGGAACTTTTGGGATAGCATTTGAAATGTAAATTAAGAAAATATCGAATAAAGAAATGTTGGGGAAAAAAGGAAAAAAAAGAAAAAAAGGCAGTGGGATTTGCAATTGTTGGGTTAATACTTAATTATTTTTTTACAAATTGAGCAAGCATTATAAAGAATTGAGGCATCACACTCAGCCATGTACCCAATTCCTCCTTTTATTAATATTGATATGTTTGTGTTATTGTGGCACATCTGTTACAATGGGCAAATACATATTGGTGCATTATTATTAACTAAAGTTCATGGCTCAGTCTGTTCCAGGATGTCATGTCTGACACCCAGATGCATTTAAAGCTACTGTTTCCCTAGGCTTTTCTAGGCGTTGTTTCCCCAAGTCTTTATTTAAGATGATCTGGGTAGTTTTGGCGTATTGACCAGGCATATTATAGGATGCCCTTCTGTTGGGACTTATATGATTTTTTTTCATTATTAGACTAACTTATGGTGTAGGGGAGAGAGATCCCAGAGGTTAAGTGCCATTTGTATCTCATTTCAAGATGACTCAGAGGCATATCAGTGATGCTCTGGTCACTTGGAATAGGTAGTGATTATACTGTCTCTCCAAGGTAAATTTTTCCCTCCCCATTTCTATAGTCTATTCCTCTGAAGGCAGTCATTGTGTCTCCACCCAGAAGGGATGGGGAGCAGCAGTGGGGTGCTGGAATGGAAGCACTCCTGTAGGGTAGAACAGCTGCAGAAACAATTTGGAGTTATCCTAGATGGGGTATTTGTCTCTTGCTCTCCACATTTAATTCGATGTGGACTCAAGGGCATTGATTTTTGTCATTAGGATTAGATAGTCCAGTGCTGCTTTTCTTGCTCTCTCCAGTTCTGCCAGCCTTGGCATTTGAGAAGTCTTCTAATTGGTTCTTGGGCCCATTGACATACCCTGCTACGTGAGGTTTTGTTTTCTGTTGTTTTGTGCTTTGTTATTTCCTTGTTTGCATGCTTGCTTTCGAACAGCACAGGGTGCTCTAGTTCATCCTATGTGTTTCCTGTTCCCACCCTGCACCGTCTCTCCAGCGAGCTGTGTTGCTTTTTATTAGATAATGACTTTTGAAATCAAGATCTAGGAACTAGGTATCTAGGATGGACTCTTAACACTCTGTATTTGCCCATCATTTCTCTGCCTGCACAGATACCTAAGGGTCACGAGCATCAGCCCAGAACCAGGTCTGTCTTAGTGACAGAATGCCTCCACTAAGGCCTCTCCTGGGTCAAGAGTGTGTGTGCGGTATAATAAATAGCTGCTGAGTGACTACGTTAGAAAAGCAAATTGTATGGAAGGAACAGAAAGTGTTTTGGTTTTGTGCAGCATCCTTCCAGAAAGCACCCCATCTTATCTATAGTCCCTGTTGGAACAGGATTCCCTTTCACTGGCTCCTCTTTTCATATTTACTGAGCGGCACTAGAATCTATCTTTCCCAGTTACAAAATATCTTCAGTTCCTTTAGGAAGCAGAATATAAGTAATTCTTGAATTCATGGAGTTTCTTGACCTTAACTTGGACTCCTGGACCCTTAGAAATGAAAAGGACTTTAGACACAGCCTAAACCCCCTGTGGTTTAGGTAAGAGCAGTTGGGTTGTTTCATGGAGCATCCAGCTGGTAGTTGGCATAAATGAATCTTAAACCTGGCCCATGACACCAGCCTATATTCTAGCAGCCCAGACTGCTGCCTCTTGCCCGCATCCCATGCTGAGCATCTCTGTGTCTCACTGAACTCCAGTGCTGTGCTTTTCAACAACTGCCAGCATTTTCACAATTTCTCTTCATACGTTCTGTACACATGCACACACATGGGTGCTCTCGCGTGTGTGCGCGCGCGTGCGCGCACACAAACACACACACACACACACACACACACACACACACACACACGCGCGCGAGCATGTGTTTTCTCTTTCCTCTTCCTCCTTCCCCAAGTAAACAGGAGGCATATGGAGGAGATGGTGGCCAGGCCTGAGGGCATGGGTGGTAATGGGGAAAAAGGAAACCATTAAAGGTTCTTCTCATACCATCTGTGATCAGCATGACCTTTTCTACCTTGCTGTCCCATCAGAGAGAAATAAAGAGAATGCCTGAAGGTAGCTCAAGCTATCAGCTTTGAAAGATTCCTATAATACATAAACTAGCGTTGCCATGTGTTTGGCATAGGTAGCCACCTGTGCTTCAAGCCCCCAGACACTTGGCATGATGCCCCTCTTCTGGCAGATGACAATCTTGCTTAAGGGTAGAAATTTTGAGAGCTTGAGTTTGGCATGATGGTCAAAGGCATTGGGCATGTGTCTTGAGCACTGTCTCATTTAGACCCTCAAGTGATTTTTCAGGAGTTGTAGGAGCATTCAAGTTTTCCCATCAGCCTTCTCTCCCAGCCTCTCCCCATTGCCAGTCCCTAGCTCTGGCCTGCTTGGAAACAGGAGTTTCTCTAAGGTCAAGAGATACTAAGTCTTCAACTTCATGCCTCCAGGTCATGACTTCAAAACTCATTGATCAGAGAGGGGAGATACAAAACAGAGGAGCAGGTAAATTAGATATTCCAGGAAGAGAGAATAAATCCAATAAGCCCATGACTTGGCAATATGCAAAGCTTATAATAAATGAGAGTGGTTACTATGATGTATACGCTCTAAGCAAAGTCTGTTCTAATGAGCTAAGCAGAAGTGACTCTGGTAATAAAAGCATTTACCCTGGTGGTCTGATTTTGTAGTTTTACGTGAGCCTTCACTGGGATATCGCAACTCTTTCCTAGACTTTTTGCCTTATCATCTTTCAAAATCTTTTTTTTTTTTTTTAGGTTTTTCGAGACAGGGTTTCTCTGTATAGCCCTGGCTGTCCTGGAACTCACTTTGTAGACCAGGCTGGCCTCGAACTCAGAAATCCGCCTGCCTCTGCCTCCCGAGTGCTGGGATTAAAGGCGTGCGCCACCACGCCTGGCTCTTTCAAAATCTTAAACAGATATTTACAGTCTAGTTCACACCCCTTGCAAGGTACATACTTGAATATTTATTAGCATTTGATAATTACATTCAAAAACATATCCTTGAAGAGTACATTTTGGAAGTAAATGTCATTGAGGGGAGGAGACATGTTGTCAGGAAGATTGGGAAATAGCATCCAGGTTTACTTTACACTGAGCCCGTGGCCAGGTAGCAGCCCAAGAAGCAGGGAGACTTGAGACCCTTAAGGGGTTGTAACATTGCCACCAGTGCTGCCATCCCTGTTGTAAATATCAGCCTCATAACAGGACAATAAGCATCCCTGGCCACTGTGATAATCATATTAGGAGGCTCTATAATTTACTCACAAAGATTCAAGTCTGCTACCTTACCATGTCCTGGTTAAGACAGGTGGATGCTTTCTTATTAAATTCTGAGATAAAATGCTGAGACAGGACAGGGAAGGGGGTGGGAGGGAGGTGGTTGGTGAAGGTATCAGAAAAGGTATCAGTACTTATGGAAACTAAACCCTTGCCTCTTAGATGTTCCCAAGCACACTTGGCCATATGAGCCACCTGCCATATCCTGCCTCCTAACTGGGAGCCCAGAGTCCTTGATCAGGAAGCAGAGTCACCCAATGAAAAGAGATAATTACAGGGTTTTCATGAAGATATAGTCCAGGACCTAAGGAACACCAAACTAGCCATATGACATTGGAACGTTCCTTATCTGCCTTTCATGCCTTGCTTCAATTTTCTCATCTATTAAAAAGAGCTAATAATAGTTCTCAATTCAAGCATAGCTGTGAGAGTTACAGAGTTAACTCATCTGAAGGACTTACAACAATACCAGGTATTGTCCCCATAAAAGGCTTTGGTGTTACTCTTTTAGCACTGACATACTTCTTTTCTAAATTTGTTTTCATTTTATTATTATGTTTTATGTGTATGGGTATTTTTTTACCCGAGTGTATGTTTGTACACAATATTATGCAGTGTCTACAGAGACCAGACAGGGTGTCAAGTCCTCGAATTGAAGTTGCAAATAGTTGTGAGCCACTATGGTGGTTGCTGGGGGCTGAACCCCAGATCTTCTAGAAGGGCAGGCAGTGCTGATAACTGCTGAGCTATCTCCCCAGTCCTTGAGACACCTCTCTTTTTAAATAACTATCTTTGCTGATACTCCTCTCTTTCCTGAGTGGCTTTATGTCATTGCTACCAATATCACCAAAAGACCCTATGACATGTGCTATGGAGACAGGAGAAATGAATTCTCACACAGCTAATCCCTCTCATCTTACTCACTACCCTAGTTGTTCATTTCTTCATTCAGTAAATACTGAGTCCCCGCTATGTGCCACATACCACTTACTTGGGATACACTAGAGAAAGAGAGAAAGTCCACGAAGCTCACATTCTAGTTGGAAAGACAGAAAATTAAGTCATTACCATAATTATAGAAAACATGTTAGGTGATAGGAACTGTGGAGGAAAGTAGGAATGAGAAGGAGAGAGTGGTGAGACACTGCAGATGGGAGAGAGCATGCAAGGCCTTGTTAGCAATGGTGGGGATGGGGCAGGGTACTGCATGAGGGATGGCAGAAGGCTCTAAGATGTTAGAGAGGACCATTCCTTACAAAAGGTTGCAGAAAGCACTTGGAATGGTGATGACCATTGAGTCTGCAGACAATTGAGCATCAGGATGATTGTGACAGGTGCCGAGACGGGTAGCGATGGAGGTGATGCCACGCAGGTAGACAGATCATGAAGGGACTTTAAGGTCATGGTCAAAGGATTGATTTATTGAAGGGACACCAGTCTCTATTCTGCTCTCTCATATATCCATTGCACAAGCTACCCTGGGGCTCTTCACTGCGTGACATTATGAGTTTATTCTTCCCTGGCTACCTTCTGGAGTAAGTACTGTTGGAGACTGCCAGTCCTAGTTTCAGTGAGGGTAGGGAGTACTGCATCCTTGCTGAGGTGACCAGATCAGGGTTATGGTGCTAAAAAGTGTGCTCTCAGAAGTCCTTGCAGTGTGATATACCCCAGGTGCTCCCCTGCCCTACTAGGGACCCATTGCAAAATTGAAACCAATTATACCGATATTGAATTAAAGAAATCACATCCACAGAGCCATCTGGTTTTCCAGCATTGTCCAGAGCATTCAAGCATCCTGTAACTAGAACAGAAGAATTTTTTTGTTTGTTTTAGAGCCTCTAGGATAGTGTTCTCAACCCGTGGGTTTCGGCTCCTTTGGGAAGAAGAACAAACCTTTCACAGGGGTCACTTAAGATCATCAGTTCATAACAGTAGCAAAATTACAACTATGAAGTAGCCACAGAAATAATGTTATAGTTGTGGGTCACAACATGAGGAACTGCAGCCTTTGGAAGGTTGAGGAACTCTTCTGAAAACAGCTGTGTTCTCTCTCCTGCTTATAGCTCCCTTTCTCCATAACACAGGCCAAGTATGCTGTCAGGATGACTGAATAAGCACAAAACTATGTGAGTCCTTTCCTTATACCCCAAGATGACCCCCAAATGTTGAAAAGGCAGAGGAGAAGGCTGACTCAGTTGTGTGGCAAGAGAAAATTCCACCTCACATCCTTTGCTTAGGCCTCAGAAGAAGTCAACTCAAAATAACTAGAATATTAGACTAAGCAATCTTTTCAGTGTGGTATTTGACTAATGCAGTGTAAGATTAATGACACCAACACTGAGTATGGATAAGGAAATGTCAGGGTCGATGGATACAGAAAGTGAGAATTTGGATCTGAGGGATTCAAAGACTCTTAGGGCGCACCCCATCTGTGGATGCTTTGACTGCAGCACTTGATGGGTCTTTGGGGGAAGTTCCTTTAGTGAATAATCAAATCATTTTCTTGGGTAGGATAGTTCCAGGAGTGGGCTAGCAAAATCGGAGTCATAAAGACAGTGAGGCCTGATCTTGTCTCTCAGTATCCAGAATGGGGGTGGGGTAGATGGGTAGATGATTTTGTTATTGTTCTCATAGGGAATGAATAATTTCTCCACAGCTTGGTGCCTTCCCAGCTTGCTTTCCTGTACTAGCACAGAAATATCTGAGCTGTTGAATCGATATGAGCCAGCCTGGGACCAAGGTGCCCTCAGGCTCCATCTCTCAGCACCAGACAGACTCCAGGCATAGAAATAATACCACCCCTGCATTGAATCTTGCTCCAGTTCTACAAGATGAACTCCCCATAGACAGGAGCATGGAATGAAAGACAGGCAGGGCAGTGGGAAGACCCTCCCCACTGCTGCGTGGTTGTTGAGAAAGAACAGGTTGCTCCATCCCCTCCCAATAGAACAGAAAGCCCCAGAATGCAGTGGAGGTGCCACAATGACAAGTTACCATGGAAACTTAGGAACTGTCTAAAGCAACTTCAAAAGACTCCCTTCCTGTTGCTCTTCTGGCTGCTCCTACAGAGATGGACAAGTTCCAAGGAAAGGGAACCTGTCACCCAAGCTCTAGTCCTTAAAACAAATCATAAATCAAAGGAAAAGGATGGTTTCTGAAGTAAGTGGAGACCTTTTAGGCTCAAGAGCTGCTCCAAAGAAACAATGATATGGGGGTAACCAGTGTAAAGAAAGAGGTGTGTCCTCTCTCCATTCTCCTGGGAATGGAAGTGTTGAGGGGAGGGGCAGATATGACAGTGTAGAAATTAAAAGACTGTGAGAAGTGGTCCAACAGAGCCAGACTGGGTCCACTGCTCTCCCGTGGCTCCTTGCTATCCATCCCTACTACTCTTGGGTGGCTAAGATGCATTTTTCGTACCAAAGCCTGAAGGAAGAGACTGGACATCAGAATAACCAGATCAAATTCCATCAAGCAAGCCCTGTGATAACTAAGGCACATTCCCACTGGGCAGGTGGAGTACTCAGACAGAGTTTAATTTAGTGCCGCCTGCTCCCCACGCCACTGGAATTTAGAAAACTGGCTGAAACTAGGGAACTTGGGAACAAAACCTAAAGGCAACCAATGCATTGGATAGCAAGGTACAGCTAGGGCTCAGAGCTATATCTGCACCTCACCTGTGGATAAAGTGGATGAATCCTGGCAAGCCCAATCTGTTTAGAGGTTCATACTGTGCCAGTGCCTTGGAAGCCTAGGGGACAGTGACCTTGGAGATATTTTAGAAGCATGTCCCTGGAGGTCCAAGTAGATTCTGCTCTGGTGGACAAACATTTTTATCCAACAGAACTCAGATTGCTGGGGTGGAGGAAACATTGCTCGTATTTTATTACCATGTCAAAAATAATTTAAAAATGAATATCCGCAAAGCTGATGTGCTTTGCTGACACTGGGGAGACCACCCCACATCTAAGACACTTTCCTAGTTTTAGAGCAGGCTTATACCTCATAGCCTGATTTGGGGCTTGGAAAATGCATACTCTATCTACAGGCACTATCAAAAGGTCAAGGGTATCCATGATGAGGCTAGGTAAAGGCAAGTATCACTAGTAGACAACAAGCTATCAAGTTCTTCTCAATTCTGGACACTGTAGAAGATGAAACTTCCTAATCTTGGAGTTGCTTCCAGTCTTGGAGAAGAACGGATGCCTAGATTTAGTATGACAAACTAGCTGTTTTCATTTTCATTGCTAATACCTTTAAATACAAAATTTAGAGAAGAATGATAATGGGGAGGAGGAGGAAAGAGAAGAGAAGGAGGAGGGGGAAAACAAAGGAGAAGAAAGAAGATGAGGGTGGTGATGATGGTAAATAATTTTGGTTTCCTGAAAAGGTTCTAATCTCCTGGAAAGCATGGAGAGATGATGTATATACCCTGGTGTCTTAGGGTTATATTTGCTGTGATGAAACATCATGGCCAAAGCAACTTGGGGTGGGAGCAGTTATTTGTCTTGTACTTCCACATCACCATTTGTTATTGAAGAAAATCAAGAAAGAAACTCAAAAAAGGCAGGGACCTGGGATCAGCAGAGACCATGGAGGGATGCAGCTTACTGGCTTGCTTCTCCTAGCTTGCTCAGCCTGCTTTCTTATAAACCTCAAGACCATCAGCCCAGGGGTGGTCCTACCCATAATGGGCTGGGCTCACCCCTTCAATCACTAATTAAGAAAATGCCCTACTTACTTGCCTGTAGCCTGATCTTATGGGGGCATTTTCTCAAGACTCCACCCTCTCCCCTGGCTAGCCAGCGCACCTAGGCAACATTTTATGGTTTGTAGAGCTTTAAAGGAGAGGAAAGGTCTCATCTGAACTTCAGCCTCATTCAGGAAGCACAGAGGGAAAAGTAGAAGAGAAGCGAATGCACTGGGTCAAAGGCAGACAGGGTTCAGAGTTCAGGCATCGTCCCGTCCCTTCTTCCTAGCAGCCTTTAAGGTCAGTGTTCCCACTTTGTACACCTACCCAGAGAGCCCTCAAAGCAGCCTAGAGTTGTACAGTCAACTAAGTGGCGGGGCCTTTAATGTCTTCATACTCCTTGGTCTTCTTGCTTCTGCGTTCCTAGCTGTTACAGGAGAAGAGGAAAGATACTGGAGGGAGAATACATGGGATGAGGAAATGGACCTGAAGGCTTTACCAGCAGCCCAGACAATACAGAATCTCTGACATCTATGCGCCAGGAAGGGTCTTGCTCCACTCTCCCCAGCCAGAAGTGAGGTGTTGGTCTCTGGTGGGACATTCAAAGGAGAGTCCCTTCTACCACCAGAACATCACTAATAATATCAAGTCTCAATGTAGTGAAGGTCTCCTGGGGTGAGACTCTGACTTAAGATTCTCTAACCTTTGTCAGTCTTATCCTTCACATAGCTGCCTCCCCACCTTGTAAAACTTTATGTGCCTTGTAGGGTTGTTATGAGAATTAAATGCTTTGACGTGTGAAATGCTTAGACCCTGCCTGGCATCTAGTGAGCCCTTCAGATGCTGGTGTGGAAGTACTCACTTGGTCACCAACCCAAATCTTCTCTGCAGTTCTTGACCCTTGCTGATAGTTTGGGGGCTTTACCCAAAGATACTAGAGTTATGGTTCAAACTCAAACTTACTTCACTATGGAGTCTGAGCTTTTCTCAGTATGCAGTACTGTCCTACAAATAGTAATTAGTTTAGTTATTTAGGATCAGATTTGTGATCTTCAAATAGTTCATGACATAGCAGAGTAAGAGATGACAAACACCCCCTGCCCCGGATATATCACCCAGTATATACCGATATATACCAAGGCTGGTGTCCTTGAGATGGCACAGTAGGAATTGGCCAAGCCTGTTCATGCTATATGCCTTAGACAGGAAAATGGGACTAGCTTAGGGCTCTATCTTTTCATATATTTTGGAACAGAACATGGTTAGAGTTCTTGAGTAAGTACAGCCCCACTTAACACCCAGCTTCTGTAATTCTGCCATGCACTCAGTGCCTTGCTTACAGTCCTGCCTCCATTTCCCTAGCAGAGGCCCTGCTTCTCCAGACACGTGCTGCTTCTGTCTGTTCTACCTGCCACTTGCTGTTGGAAAACCTCATCCTGGCTTTCCTATTGTTTTCTGACTCCATCTCCCCTGAAACTTTTGCCTTCTGTGGCAACATACAGGGGTTTTTCCCTTTTCTCTGTACTTTTTATTTTTGGTCTTGGCCCTTTGTTTGTCTGAGCGTGTGCGCACATGCGCGCACACACACAAAATACACACAACACACAATTCATATACATAAACACATAAAATATACATGACACACTCTTGTACCCCACACAATATCCATACAGAAACACATAAAATACATACAACATACACATAATACACACAACACACACAATACGCACACACAAACACATAAAATACACATAACAGGGCTGAAGAGATGGCTCAGTGGTTAAGAGCACTGACTGCTCTTCCAGAGGTCCTGAGTTCAATTCCCAGCAACCACATGGTGGCTCACAACCATCTGTAGTGGGAATCGCATGTCATCTTCTGGTGTGTCTGAAGACAGTGACAGTGTACTCACATACATGAAAGAAATAAATCTTTAATATATATATATATATATATCATACAATACATATACAGAAACACATAAAATACAAATAGTACACAGACAACACACAAAATACATATACAAAAACACATAATATACATATAGTACACACACAACACACATTCACAATACAGACACAACACACATACACAATACACACACAGTACATGCATGCACGCGTACACACACACACACACATATGTGAGGGTAACTCTGGTGACTATGAAACAGTCCTCTGAGCACAGGCTTCGTGCACTTCATTCCTACCCTGCTAGAATCCCAGGCATGCTTTCAAGTAGACTTGTCTTTTTTCTGCACAAATTACACAGTGCTCTTTGATTTTTAAACACATGAAAACACTTGGCTTACCGTAGGCACCCCATGCATGCGACCTCCCATTCTGTCCCTTTCCCCCAGGGAAAGCCACTCCTCCTTGACATCTGAAGACTCCGGCTGTCTCTGCCATTTTTTTCCTGGCCCCTTTTCACCTTCACCTTTCCATCAATTGTCAACATCTGCCATCGCTTTCCTCACAATGTTCATTTGCCTCCACTCCTCGAGCTCCATCTGGGCTGTTACTGAATCTGCAGTATTTCGGGAGTCATTTAGCTCTGGGTAGAAATCTCTACCCTCGCCCCAAGTTGGTTGCCAATCTCAGAGCCGGCGTTCCTCGTTTGTAAAACTGAGGTAGCGCTTCCAACTCTGTTGGGATTATTGTGGAGATGAAATGAGATAATATATTGCCACAGCATCCATCCCCCCGACAAGAATTTCATAAGTGCTCATTTCCCTACTTTGCACTGAATTCATCTCTTAAAACACACTGCTTTCCTAAAATATGCTAATTACATAGCATTTCTTGATGAAAAAAAAATTTTCCTGTGGCTTTCTTGTGTTTATGGAATAAAATTCAGTGTCCCCAGACTGGAGTTCTTGTCAGAAACAATCTTGTGCTGTGTACTGTTAGCTGCATGTCCTGTGTCACGATTAAATAGATCACTTGGATGACCTGACCTGGGCTTTCTTGCTCTGCATGTTGAAGTCCTGTGCCTTCCTTAGGCTCGTCATATGGTCAGCATCTCTCAAACTCTTCACCTGAACTCAGAACCTTGGAAGGCACTTGCCTCACTGCGAGTATTTGAGAGCACAGCTAGCTGGTCATTTCCTACCATATGGGGGTGAAACCTATGAAGTGGGAGGGTACCCCTTCTTTGCTGGCTGATCTAATTATCATGTCGGCATCCTTATTTTAAGCCTCACTGTGGTTTCAGATAGATTTGGTTTGGGTTCTTTCTGTTAAAAATGACATAAATGAAAGTCAGTCATTACTTCTGACTGTTTTTTCCAAATCTTTGAACATTACTGTGTCTATAATTTCTCTGATTTTACAACCGAATTCAGCCCAATTACTATTAACTGAGGGGTACTTGTATGTTAGACATTGTGCCATTATCACACAGACACAACTGAAAACATGCATGCTTGGCCCCTGTCCTTACAGGACACTCGGGCAAACTGTGGGGGCAAGTGGGTTGTCACATGCTGAGAGAAACAGGTAGATGTTGCCATAGCAGAGAGGATTGTAAAAACATTGGGGGAGACTCAAGGGGCGCCCGTGTTGAGGTTGAAGGTGGACTTCAGGAAATGTGCCCATCCTTACTCTCTTAGGCTAGACACATCCTTCTAGGGATGAAGCCGCCCTTTGGCCTGGACCTGGCAACCTTCCGGGAGTAAGAACCTAGATCTTATTTACCCCACTGTCGGATTTCCCGTGCTATTAGTACATTTCTGTTTTGATATATCACCGTGTAACTAAAGTCTGTTGCGGATGAAGCAAAGATTCCTTCTTCTTAAAATATAGTGCTTAAGGAGCTTTATATAAAGCTGAAGTGTGCGTCTATGATATTTGAACCCACACTCCCCCACGTGGACCCCGGAAAGAAAGGAGTGCCAAGGCTGTGCCCTTCCAATGCCGCTCTGACAGAACCCAGCTGTACCTCCTCAGAGATGTTACCACACTCTTGGTTCTAATTTACTTAAAAATAACAGGTAATTAATTAAAATGCTCTCTGTGGCTCAGCTTTTAACATTAGCAGTTAAGCTCCGTGAAAATCACATTTCCCAGAAGCCTCTGGGAGCGGCTTCTTATGGCTCCTGACTTAGTATGGCTGAGAGCATTGCCGGGATGGTCTCTCCCCTCAGCCTTCTCATTTAAGACTCGTGAATAGGAAATGTCTCTACTCACCTCAGGAGGATTTGGACTAAAAGTCCATGTCTTTTCAAAGCTTTCCTCCTCACAGAAGAGATGAGTGCCTTCCCTGAGAGGCAAGCTTGTGAGGAGGTCAAGTTATGGGGCCCAGACACAAATCTCCCCCACCTATCCACTCCTCGGTGGCAAAGACGACCTTGGGAGCTTGCGTTCTTCTTTCATTTTCTGGCCTGACTATGACTCGAGTTCTGGATGATACCTGTAGATACAAATGTCCTCTCGGACGAATCATTCTAAAATGGAAGCCTTGGGAGAGGTCTTAGTGAGCCTGGCTGTAGCCAGAGTCTAGCTGCAGTTTCCCACAGTTACACAGCTTTCTCCCTAACAGCTAGTATGGTGCTCCAAGCTCCCAGCCCACCTCTCCTCTGTGCCATCTCCTCTCGTCACAGCTTGAAGGCAGAACAGGGATGGACAATGCCGAGGAGTGGATAAATATCACCCCTCAGAGGTTTGAGAGGAAAGCAGAACAAGGAGGCTTGCCAGGTAGAGGCCCATTTCCAGCTAGCATGTTTGAGGGAGGGGTCCCCTCTGGGGGCTGAAGCATTCGAGGCTTCTGTGGGTTCTCAGCTGGCCACCCATTTCTACTGCTCACTGGATTTAGTTTCTGTCCTGCTGAGAAGCTACAATGAAGGTTGTACTGCCCTGCCTTTAAATCGGCTTCTTTCTTAGCCTTTGCACCTTTCTCTTCTTTCGAGCATCCTCCTTCCTTCCACTGGGAGGGAGTCATCTTTCCACCTGACTCAGGTAGTCAGAGATGTTAAGGCAGTTGTGATGGGTTCCTTAGATCGGTAAAGAAACCAGTACAGATAAGTGATTAAGTAGACTCCATGTCTAAAGGGCACCCTAGATCTATCTCTTCGGGTCACATGTGATAAAGACGGGGCTTGTTCTCCTGCTTTCAGCATCTAGTTGACAATTTTGATTCCGATACCACTGGGGATGTGGCCTCTTGGGGGATAAGAGTTTCTCCACTCCATCTGAGCAGGCAGGGCACATGAACACGAAGTAGCTGTGGTGACAGACAGCATAGCACGTGGCTAAAGCACCTGTTTGGATACTCATCCTCCTGCCTTTAGTGATGTAACCTTGAGCAATCGATGGAACCTCTCTGTGCCTCAGTTTCCCCGTCTAATCTCATAAAGTTCCTTGGAGAATTTAAGAGGCTAACATTTCTTTTTAATATTTATATAAAATAATACTTATCAAATATATGTGTGGGTAGTATGTATATATATATGATATAAATATACATATATAAACACAGTTTATCCATAAGCAGCTGTATTTGTATTCAGTAACTAACAGTGAAGATGTAAAAAAAAAAAAAAATCACTTGGATATAGATTACCTCCCAAAGAAAGGCCAAGGCCAACTTGTGTGTACTGGGCAGATGGAAACATAAACTGAACCAGGTGGCAGACTTGGCTTATCCTCTGGCCACAACCCCAGTTTCTTCCTGTACTAATTAACATGGCATTGGCTTGGGTCAGATAGGCCAAAAGCCCAAGAGTTTTCTTTCAGGAACCAATTTCTTCCAGACACTTAAACAGCTGGGCTCTATCCCTCCATGTTTCAAATCAGGGCAATTTGGAGCTGAGCCTCCTGTGCACATTGATATCAAACAATGACATCTACTGGTCTCGTCCACCATCCCTTCTGGGTATTCCAGAGGGTGAAAGAGGGTTATCTCTCCAGGAAGTTCATGTTGGACAGAAGTAGTGATACCCAGTCCTAGAGCAAGTCAGAGAATAGCCCCTCCTTAGCTCAGTGCCTAGAGTTATAGGGACATTAAGGTAGAAATGTCCATAAGACCTGGTCCTACCCCTCCCTGTGGTTGAGAGGTGAAGTGACCATTCATTTTATGGGAAGGCTTGGAGCCAGCACCCAGGTTTTCTGATTCTTAGTGGAGAACTCAATCCACTAAACCACACCCTTGCTCCTGTTACAGTCCTATCAGGAAGCTGGTGCAGGTTGACCCAGCATACTCCTGGACAAGGAGAGCCATGTGACTACCAAACATGACTTTACATATAGTGATATAGCTTCATATACTTGACTTCATGACAGCTCCCCTGGGGTACATTGTGGCTTTCTTTGCAAAAAGTCTTGATGATACTTCAGATGAAGGGCCAGAGCAAGTAGGAGGTCACAGTGACATAGAAGATCTGCAGGAAGCTGTCATTTCAAGCATTGTCCCCCTTAAGAAACGTGGGTAGGATTGCCTTCTGTCCCAAGATGTCCAGTTAGCCTTATGGACTGCTGTTATGAGAATGAGGAGAGAAGAGAAGCAGGCAGGAAGATGGCATGCTCTAAGTGGCTCTCCTCGTGGAAGCTCACGAATCACAGTTTGAGAATGTTCCTTTCCGCACAGCTGTAGCTGCCTGCCACTCCGATCGCTTGCTTGAGAAGCCAGTTGGATCCCACTAATTCTCAGCTCTAAACCAAGGCCCAGATGGATAAGACGCTGCAAAGATTCACATGGAAAAATATGTGTTGCTACACTCTTCACTCGTTTCCTTTCCAGAACTCTTCCTTCCCACTCCATGTGGATGCTCATACCAGATCTCCCTTCACAGTGTGGGCAAAGCAGTCCAGGCCAGCGGTTGCTTCATCTGTAGCACTCGTGTTCCCAAATGAGTGTGGCAGAAGAAAATGGAATGGGTCGCTCTCAGCTCTTTCTGCAGTCAAATAGTTTGAGGCTCAATGCCAAAATCAAATATTTGTCAAGTGCTGGAGACCTTCGGATTAAGTAATGTAATTCCACGTAGAATTGCTTCATGAATAGGAAATTAATTTGCTGTATATATTAACATATTAATGATCAACATAGTATGTACATATTAATATATTCATCGAATATATACTTATACATATACATATGGATACACATTTGTGTATAACCCCAAGAAATACAGAACTCATAGTGACTGAAGTTGGGCTTCGATGACTTCCTGAATTCATCACTGAGTCCACAGTATGGCTTCCTCATTAGAAAGAGCAGTGGTGGTGTTTTAGCCAAAAAAACCCAAAAAACAAAAAACAAAAAAAAAAAAAAAACAGGAGGAGAATGTGCTATTAAAAATTATGAAATGCAGTCATTGTTATCATTGAATAAATAAGTATAGGTAACCATCAAGGCTCCCTCGATCTTCCAGAGGAACTCCAGGGTCAGATTGTCTGCAGCAGCACTTCTACACAGCTCACTTTGCATGGTTACTCCACACTCTTTGTAATCCTGAAAAGCTTGAAGCAGCACAAACACTCGTCAGGGGAAGCGCGCTAAATGTGGCACTTATGGTGTAAGCTAGTTTCTAGTTAAGATTTCATGGGTCTTGAAGAGCCGGCTCAGTCTATAAAATGCCTCTTGCCCACCCTGCATGAGGACCTGAGTGTGCATCTCCACCGACCACATAAACACCAGGTGTGGTAGCACACATCAATGGCCACAGTCCCTGAGAAGCAGAGACACATGGGTATCTGGAGCTGACTGGCCAGCCAGGCTAGCGAATCTGTAAGTTATAGGTTCCATGAGACTCTGGGTCAAAACAGAGATGGAATGCGGTTGAGGAAGATACCCTACATCAACTTCTGGCCTCCATATGCATGTGCACATGTATGTGCATCTACACAGAGAGAGAGGGGGAGGAGAGGGAGAGGGAGAGAGGGAGGGAGGAAGGGAGGGAGGGAAGGAGGGAGGGAGGGAGGGAGGGAGGGAGGGAGGGAGAAGGGGGGAGGGAGAGAGGGAGGGGGGACGGAGGGGGAGGGGAAGGGAAGAGAATGAGAAAAGAGATTTAGATATGAACATTGAATGCTAGTAAAAGCTTGTTTAGTGGTTGAACCAAGGTGCAGAACAGTTAAGATAATTCTGTAGAGAATAAAGAAATTAGAATATCTGAAGCCTATCACTGTAGATAAGTGGTTGGGAGGAGCCGGAGCATCAAGCAAGAGGACTTGGGACATCTATTCAAATAGTATATAAATCCCTAAATTCATTTTAACTTTTCTCTCCGTCACTGTGTAATTCAGAAAAATGAGCTCAAAGTAAGATTTTGAAGAGGCCCCTGAGTCAAACTGTGTAACTCCTGTCAACGTTTCTCCTAAGGCTGGTCCCTTTTTTTATTCCACGTAGAGCCCACTGATAAGGCACACTTCACAGACCCAGTGTTGACATGTGACCCCTCAAGAGATGGTGACCCATAGGGATTCAAAGACAAATTCTTTTCCAAGAAAGTCAGTGGAGTTTGGGGTCCCTGATTTGGAAATAAGCACAGAATCTAGTGCCCTGAGTATCGCTCCCCTGGTTTCTGTTGAGAACAGTGGCTCTGGGTTGGCTTTTACCCTGGGCTGAGGCCACAAGAGAATGAACTTGCTGACAGATAGAAACAGCCGCTGCAGTTCTTTCCTGTCCTCAAGAACCATTTTCCTTCCGCCTCACTAAAGGCTTTCCATTTCTAATATTATACCTTACATATAGAAAGCAATTTTAACTTCTCTAAGCTTTTTCACATGTATTATTATCGCTCTTCAAAATAATCCTGCGGAGAAGGTATTATTCTGATGCAGAATTTCTGAAAAACTAAAAAAAAAATGCTTCCTGAAACCCAAGGTACCAATTGAATCACAAGTAGGTATAGTTCAGGCATGGGTGTGTGAGTTCCTGCATGCACAACACACACACACACACACACACAGAGAGAGAGAGAGAGAGAGAGAGAGAGAGAGAGAGAGAGAGAGAGAGAGAGAGAGAGAGAGAGAGAAACTCCGACAGACTGAATTAGATTCACAAACATCTCTGCAATAAAATCATGGTTTAAGTGGCATTCCAGAGGCTAGGTGGATCGGGTGCATATCCATTTCATTTTCCTCTTAAGTTTCAAGATCTATATGAAATATGTAAAATATAGAAATATATGAAATGAAAACTCCATAGGTTGAAACCCCCTTGTGCATAATCCAGGACACACCTCCACTACCTGGCCCTCGAGAAACTTAATCCAGCTGGACACAAACTAAACCCAGAGGCGGCTTCTAGGTGGTTGTTGAGTTGCCTGTTTGAGATAAGTGGAAGCTTTCGGGGTTCAGAAGACCTGTGGGTTATCTTGTGTAAGGTGCACTGGAGGAAAAGCCCCTTAGGATGTAACTTCAGGGACTCTGGGTGGCAACGACCCTTCGACCTTGGCCATTTCTCATTGTAAGGAAATGCTCAGCTCATCCCTCTACCTTTGGTCACCCTCTAGATGTCTTCACAAGTGGTTAAAGGCTCTGACTTTAGTGTAAGGGCCACCAGGGCCAGCGAGTTTGTAACAGCATCTATGTATTTGGGCAAGTATGAGCACAGGCAACACAGGTGAGAGGGGGTTACAAGGAACCTCAGCACTCCAACCAGTGATCCTTTCAAATGGGTACATTTTTGTGACTGTTCTAGCTATGGGATGGCCATCAAGTCTAGAAACAGGCATTTTTGGTGCACGCACATGTGTGTGAGTGAGTGTGTGTGTGTGTGTGTGTGTGTGTGAGTGTGTGTGCAGGGGCAGTCTGGATGGGCCAGTCCTTCAAACAAAATATTTTTTCAAACATCTTGAGGTTGGTTGTACCCTCAGGTGTCCAACTTAAGGATTTTGAAAAGGCCACGTGGGACCTAGGGAAACAGATTAGCAGTTAAAAGTGCTTTCTGCCCCTGCAGATTATCTAGGTTCGGTTCCCAGCACCCATGTGGCAGCCCACAAGCACCGATAATTACAGTTACAGAAAATCTGATTCGCAATTTGGGCTCTGCCAGTCCCAGCACACATGGTATATACATGCATACATGCAAGAAAAAATGTATATACATCAAATTATTTTTAGCCAGGTAGTGATAGCACACACCTTTAATCCCAGCCCTTGGGAGGCAGAGGCAGGTGGATTTCTGAGTTTGAGGACAGCCTGGTCTATAGAGTGAGTTCCAGGACAGCCAGGAATACACAGAGAAACCCTGTCTCAAAAAAACAAAACAAAACAAAAAACAAAACAAATAAGTGGCCAACTCTATTCTCTCTAGAATTGGTGCCAGTCTGTGAATGACCCAGTTATTATAGCTGCTTGACTTGGAATGCTGCACTACTGTAGCATAAACCTGCTAGGATACAGAACAGCCTTGTAATACAAAGATATAGCCTCGGGAATAAAAAGAGAAATCCTGTCCTGGGTGTTTCTGGGTTCTGCTCCTGGCAGTGTCTCAGCCTGGACGATTTTCACGGCTTGCAGAAGAGGCAATGCGGGTCTCCTCTCCTTGCCGCATGCTCCCTTCCCAAACACATCCAACATCCCTTGCCTCATCCCAGCAAGTCCCAAAGGCACCTTTGATGTAAAACCCTGTGACCTGCCTGTTGATGGCTGATGATGCAATGGTGTATAATTCAACCGTAATTTATATTCCTTGCAGGTCTGAGCATAGCTATAAAGTGTTCTCGAGAGCTGAATGCTGCTGGGGCGTTTAATCTCAGGCAAGGAGGGATCTAGTGTTCCTCAGCTTCCCGGGATGAACGCTCAGTGCTGGAGGAGGGGTCCTCCCCACCCTTCCCCTTTGCTGATTTGCACCTCTAAAGTTTTAAAGATCAAATGGGGACTGAGGGGTGATCTTAGGGAACAGGCTGCCTTTCAGGCACCCCATCCTGCATGCCTACAAGGGCATTTCTGCAGCAACAGAGGCCTTCTCCCTCACAGGAACAAGGGAAACAGGCCAGGGCTGGGGACACAAAGACGTCATCCCTCATTCCTGGGAGCAGAAAAATGTCACACAGATGGCTCTCTAGCTCTAGAAAGCTGGAGAAATTATGTGCCAGTGAGGTTTTGGGCACATCTTGGTCACACAAGAAATAGATATTTGGGAAAATGCCTGTGTACACAATATATAACTGATCTGGATTCTTGTAAGAACCCTGGGCCTCGGTCTCCTAGGAGATGGCTTCTTGAATTAGTAAGAGCATTCCTGTTGCCTAGCCCAAGGTCTAAATTCCGATGCTATTTCTCCACAGGGTCCATTGCTGTGGCATTACTTCCATGGCTTCTCTGAGCATCCTTAAGGGGTGTGGAACCACATGTGATCTCCTCCCTTTGCTCTGTAGGCTAACACAGCAGCTATCACAGAGGCGACACCATTTTGTTGGCCTTATGCACCTACAATTCATGCTTGGAAGTGGTCTGAGTGAGGTGTTAACACTATGGTTGTGCCTACCAGCTTGAAAAATGTTATATCATGCTTACTAACCATGGTCTCATCCCGCGGTACTGGGATGAGATGGAAGTCTTATTGGGCGGCTGGCTAAGTGCTCCTGGTAACATTTCAGGGCAACAAAAGAGTTACCTGTTCCCAAACAATGCAGTCCCCAGATGGGAATTTCTTAACATTGGCAACACATTCCACAGATCTGTGTTTCCCTGTTGTCCTGACTGAGGCATGGTACTTCCATGATGCAGTCACTACGGTCTGCCTCTTGCCTCCAGAGTAAATAAGACTACCCTGAAAATTTCAGTAGAAAGTGTGGCTAGTCAGTCTGCTTAGGGCTTCCTGGTGTTGGTACAGAAAGTCTCATACCCCAGGTACTCCATCCTATAACTCCTAGGGCATCTGGGACGCTTGGCCACACTGGAAATGTTGGCACTATTTTTTCTATGGACTGTTTTTTTGTTTTTAAGATTTATTTATTATTATATGTTTTACGGGTGGTTGTGAGCCACCATGTGGTTGCTGGGATTTGAACTCAGGACCTTTGGGAGAACAGTCAGTGCTCTTACCCTCTGAGCCATCTCGCCAGCCCTCTGAACAAGAAATCCAGTTCTTGACTGGATTAAAAGAAAGCCAGATGGACACCAGCATCTCTCTCCCCCTCCCCCTTCTTGACTAAGACTATAGTAAGCCTAGCTGCCTTATACACCTTCTACCATGCCTATCCTGCTATGATGAACTGGATGTCAAAACTATAAGCCCAAGTAAACCCTACCTTCCTTAGGTTGTTTTTGCCAGACATTCTTCTATAGCAACAAGGAACGTTAACTAATACAGCTTCATATTGATTTTGTAGTCAGCAATAGGCCAGGTGCATGACACTGAAGCTAAAAGATCAGAATAAAACTGAGAAATTCCTTTCTCCTGTTCCCATACACTTTCGTGGTATTCTTGCAGCTACTATTGCATAATGATGCATTTCTCCAGATGTGCGTACGCTGTACAGTGAGACGTATAACTTCCTCAAACTGAGTGCTTATTTGACTCATGATTCCGGAGGCTGCCAAGTCCAAAACCGTGACACCAGCCTTCGGTGAGACCTCCCTTTTCTGCATCACAGCAAGGTGGAAGACATCATCTGGCCAGAGCAAGGCTGCTTATTCAACTTACTTTTCCTCTTTCTTTTTAAAAATTGTTTTTAGACATTTTATATCTGTGTGTGGGAGGATTTTGCCTGCTTTGTATGTCTGTGCACCAAATATTTGCAGTTCCCACAGCGACCACAAGAGGGCACCAGATCTGGGACTGGAGTTACAGAAAGTTCTGAGCTTCCGTGGATGCTGGATGCTGGGCATTGAACACCAGTCTGCTGGAAGAGTAACCAGGTGCTCTTAGCTGCTGCGCCATCTCTCCAGCCTCTTCTTTTCACGAGAACGCCACTTGTTTGATTCTAATTACTCTTCCTGCAGCTCCACCTTTAAATATACTTACATACTAGTTTAGGGATTCCATTTCCAGCAGTTGAGTTTTGGGTGAAAATATGCGCATGATAGTGTAGGAGTAGCTCCTGAGCTACTGAGCTCTCTGTTTGCCCAGAGGAACATGCCATGTTCCTGGGATGGGAGAGCTCAATCATATCTTAGGGCAATTTCTGGCCAGAGAAGAGCAGTTTGTTGCCAGAGTGTGTGATGTAGTCTAAGAGGGAAAGCAGGAACCTGCAAGGTGAAAACAAGTGAAGGCTGACACACCTGGGAAGACTGAAGGAAATAGCTAGGAAAGCACCCGAACATCTGGCTTCAGGGCAGCTTGGAAACCCAGAGGTATCTAAACAGGAGGCGGCTGTCAGCTAGTGAGAGAGAAAGCCCGGTTCTAGATAAGGCAACCAGAAACATTAACTAGAGATGGTAGTAATGGGAAGGAGGTGGAAGGGGAAACCAGATTTGGAGTAAGAACAGGAGTTGGGAATTTGGGCAGGAAATTCTTCCAGAGGACTGATGTTCGATCCCCAGCATCCACTTGGCAGCTCAGAACCTTCTGTAACTCCAGTCCTGGGAGATCTTGTGCCCTCTTCTGGCTGCTGTGGGAACTGCATATACTTGGTGCATAGACAAACAGGCAGGCAACCCGCCCCCCTCCCCTATCCTCCTTTGCCCTTATTGGACTAAAGGGCATCATTTAGATCAACAGTTTTAGAACCCTGAACTAGATTGTCCTTTTGGTAGCCAGGCATTGACAGGGCTTAGAGACAGGAGCATGCAGCACAGGGTGGGTAGCTGCAAAGTGGCGTTAGATGTGTGCTTCCTGGAAGAACTCGAGATAGACAAGAAAGGGAGTAGGCGCTGTGAGCGAGTCAGCCACGGCAGCACTCAGACTACCGCCAGTTGCTCTCCTGGGCTGTGGCTTCCTGCCTGCAGGTAGAGTTTACAAATAGGGGCATCAGACAGTATGGGTCTGCGGGTTGGCACCGTCTGCATGCCAGCAGGTCTTGTTAGTGTAAACTCTCAACGTAGCTTCTTGGAATGGCACCATATCTGATTCTAACTGGACTCCTGAACTCTGAGCCCGGAGCAGCAAGAATCCTGGCACCAAGAGGCTAATTAGGTTTTATTTCTCATTCCTACCAGCTGGGACTGACTGGCTATGGCTGGCTGCCTAGAGACTGTGTTGAGAAGTCAGAGACTTCTTGCAGGGCCAGCAGGCAGGAGGGTTGAGACTGTGAGACATTTCTGCCAAATGTATGGGCTTGTCATTAATAGGGCAGCCATTGGACTTTGCTGTCTCAAGGACGGCCCATGCGGCGGCACACCTAAAACATGTCGGTGGTCTTTAAATGGCGTTCGTCTTGGAATGCTTTCTCCCAGTGAAATTTGTCATGGAAACAGATCAAAGCAGAGCTCTTCTGCTCAAACAGAGGAGAAAGGGCTGGGTGTCTCTCACGCTTCTCCCCTCTTTCCTAGTGGCAGCTCTAAAAACATCTACACATGAAACTATTTGAAAACCATTAGAGTAGGTGCTGCTTTACAAGAAGACAGGGACAATCTCTCTCTCTCTCTCTCTCTCTCTCTCTCTCTCTCTCTCTCTCTCTCTCTCTCTCTCTCTCTCTCTCTGGATGACATATGAATTGACAACCAGAAACTCAGGTCCATCTTGGGCAAGAGATCCCACCCAAGGGCCCAGTTGTGAAGCATGCTTCTCTAGTTTAAAATCACAGCACACCTTTTAGCATAGCTCGAATGTAGGGCTGTGTGGTCAAAGCAAGACAATTACTCTGGTAGGTGAACAGAATCCACTTGGGATTCTCCTCATGGAGAAAAGAAGTCTAAGTTGCATTGCTAGATGCTGTTGAAGGTTTTTAACAGGATAGAACCATAATTTGGCTAGTTTTACGTTTTCATTGGTTCTTATATAGGGCAGAAGTAGAAGTCAAAATGCCAGCGGTCTACTATGGGAGTTGATATAACATGGAACCCAGGCTTGGGTGGTAGCATTGAACGCCTTACAACTGAGAGGTGTATCGGGTATCTAGCATGTTGCTCTCTATTAGACATGAAGCCTCGGGACCAGGGTTCCTGACCAGGCTTGCGCCCTGCTGCCCCCTGGAAACACTCCTCACCCAGCACCACCGTCTACATTGAAGTTGCTCTACCCACTCTGCTCCAGATGTTTACAATCCACTGGACCCTGCTACATCAAGTTCCCCAGAGAGGAAACATTTAGTCTCTGCTTCAGCTCTTTGATTTCTCAGAAGAAATCAAAGGCCCAGAACTGATGATAACAAGCCCAATTCCCTCAGTCCCCTGTCTGGTGTTATGTTTGCTTTATTCTTGGTTTTTCATTCATGCATGGCTTATATCTCCATTACATCATAAGTTGCTTTTTACTTTCATTTTAATTAAAGACCCTTTAGAGCAGGGGTCATATCTTATTCTCCCTGTTCTCTCATCAACATCTAGTACAGTGATTGGTCCAAACAAAAGACAAACAAATGTTGTTGATTGGCCGTTCTGGTTCTATGAAGGCCACTGCCCAGCAACTACCCCTACCCCACCCACCATGGCAAAGCCACTCCTTTCCCTAGACTTGATGTTGCTTAGCAACCATGTAGACCCCACCCTCACCCTCTGCAGCTGCTGCCTGTGTTTGTATGTGTCAGGCTACACTTGTAGGCACTAGGTATCAGCAGTGCAGAGAGAGCTCCACCCCAAAGAGAAGGGTGCATTGAGGGTGGGGGCTTTGTCCTTCACTGTTTTGCTATAACCAATACTCAATTGCCATTGGAATCCCAATTGCCTTTCTTGACTCCTGGCTTGCCTCTCACTAAGTGCTCACAGGGAGTTGAAGGACAAAGTCTGCAGCATACTCTGTTTTTCCTTTAGAGTGAGTGGAATACAGACTCATTTCTGAGGCCTCCCATGTATGTCCCGGCATCTTTCTCCCACGGTGTGGATCTTCCCTCCCACAGCTTATCTCCCAAAGGCCTTCATTTGTTTAGTGAAGAGGATGGTGAAGCCACTGAGGATGAATACCTCTGTTTTCTAAAGTTTTTATGAAGTCCTATGTGATCTCTGACACTGCCAGAGATTCAGTATGGAAGATGCTGACCTGGTCTACATCTCCATCTCAGGTTTCTCTATCGCATGGTCTATCCATGATTCCTAGTGTCCAGAATGACCCAAAGGCAGGTCAGATTTGAACTTAACCCCACTGTGGGATGGTGCTTCATACTGTACCATGTGTGCATAATATTATCAAAAACCCATGCCTTAGTTACCTTCCTATTGCTTGATCAAGCACCATGACGGAGGCAACTTATAGGAGGGAGGCTTTATTTGGGGTTTATGTTCCAAGAGGGATAAGAGACCATCACCATCACTGTGGGGAAGCATGGCAGCAGGCAGGCATGGCAGCTGGAACATTAAGCTGAGAGCTCACATCTTAAATTGAAAGTACAAGCAGAGGGAGTGACCTGGGAATGCCATGTGGCTTTTAAACCTTAAAGCCCACCCAGTGACATATTTGCTCCAGCGAGATCACACCTCCTAAACCTACCCAGACAGTGACTCCAACTATACAAGCATACAAGCACCAGAGGGTAAGCGGGGAGAGGATTGTCACTGAAACCAACATACATCCTAAATCTACATGTTAACAAGTTCTACAAATTGCATACTAACTAATGAACTTACAGGTCAGCGACTGGAAGGCTATCTGTAGTACTCAAGGCATAAGCAGGCAGCTTTGATCTGTTAGAACTCAGATTGCATGACATTTATGTCGAGGCACATCTCTCTTTCCTCTGCTAATAAGCATGCAGTTCTGATCTAGAAAGTCTGTATTGAGACTTCATCATCTTGAGAGCCACCAGAGGTCTCCTGGTCCTTAGGACCTTAGGATCGGTGAGCCACGGCGCTTCATGGCTTCAGCAGGTCTGGGGCTACTATTCTCATGAGTGAGGTGTATGTGTTCTGTTGCTGTTACCATGGACACAAATGTATTAACTCGAAGCCTGGCATACATATACATATGTGAACTGCAAATACATGTGCACACAGATATTGGTATAAGCATTAATAAGCACATAAACACACATAAACACACTTGCACACATATTTCCGACGTGACACATACCCGTGTATTTTAGTCATGTCACTTGTATCCAAGTCATCCTGATACCTTACTTCCCATTTTCTCTACACATAATAATTTTTTACTGAAGAAAAAAAGTCCATGCACTATGTTCTGATCGCAGTTTCTCCCTAACTCCTCCCAGATCCTCCTACCTTCCCTCCCACCCAACTCCGCACCCTTTCTTTCTCTCTACTTAGAAAACAAACAGGATAAAAAGAAAAATCACAAGAAACACACACACACACACACACACACACACACACCCCTACCTGACCATTCTTGAAGTAGTCATTGACTAATCTATTAATTAGGACATCTTGGCTCTGCTCCCACTTCCCCAGACTACCCATGCCTCCTGTAATGGCCTTGTTTTCTCTTAGCTGCCTCCTTACACACACTCAATCCTCTGTACTTCTCAGTGGTCTTTGGGAGGAGCACAGATCGGAGTCCTTTGCGGTGCCTCTAAGCAGAGGGCAAGCTTCTCGACCCAGAGCCTGCATTCACAGAATGTTTGAGCTTGTGTGGGACTCTCCTCCCCAGCCACTCTTTGCCACATAAACAATCTCAGACCTTGGCCTTTATCCCCATGTGAGAAATGAATAGATCAAAAGTGTGAATGTTTGAACAAGCATTTTCTGTTAAACAGTAACAGCCTTCATTTTCCATAGAGCTATAGGATAGTCCTTTTTTTTCAATGCCCTTATTAGTTAAAATAGATTAAAAAAACAAATAAAACAAAGCCACAAACAAACAAAGAATAACAAAAGCAAGACAGAGGGTGAGAAGGTAGCTTGGTCAGTAAGATGCTCACTGCATAAATGTGAGGACTGCACTCCACCCCAGAACCCAGGTATAAAAGCAGGCGTGGTGCTCACGCTTGTATGGGCAGCACTAGAGAGGGAGAGGAAGGCAGGTACCTAGGGCTCCCTGGCCGGATAACTTAGCATACTTAGCACACACCAGGTCAATGTAAGATGCTGCCTGAAATAAAGGCAGAGGTGAGGGCTGACACTTTGGAGGGTGGGGAAGAGGGAGGGGAAAAGGGAGGGAAGGAAGGAGAGAGTAAGAGATCCCAAAAATCTAAAACAAAACTTTGCTAACTTGATAGACTGTTCTATCACTGTTTATTGAATTTTCTTATTTACTTTCTTCCATTTTTTTTTAAAGATTGACTCCTATATTTTTATTATGTATGTGCATGGTGTGTGTGTGTGTGTGTGTGTGTGTGTGTGTGTGTGTGTGTGTGTGTGTTTATTTGGAGGATGTGGACATAAATGCTGTACCCTAGAGGGCTAGGATCCCCAAAACTGTAACTATAGGAAGTTGTGAGTTACCATGTGGGTGATGGGAACCTAACTTGCATCCTCTGTGGTCTTAACTTTTGGGCCATTTCTCCAGCCCCTGTGCTTTGAATTTCCAATTCTTAGGTTATGGATAACATTGAACACATTTTATCTTCACTGCCTGGTGTATTTCTTCTTCTGTGATCTGAACTTTGACTGACTTTATTTCTCCTTCAGTAGAACCCTTTCTCCTAACAACCAACAACAGATCATCCATTCTATCGGTGTCATGCATCAACAAGGCAGAAGGCAGAGCACAGCTGGAACTTTAGTGGACAATTGAGGGTGGATAGGAAGGAGCCAGCTGCCTGATGCCAGTCTTCAATAGTACAATAGAGATGGAAACAGTGGCACACACATGTAATCCTAGCTACTCAGGAGTATTAAAGAAGTATTACAGAATTAAGACCAGATTGGGCTATAAAATAAGTTTAGGTCCAACCTGGAAAACAGCATTAAAAAAAAAAGTTTAAAAAAAAGAAGACTTGGAATATAGCTCAGTGGTAGAGTACTTGTTTTGTATGCACAAAGCCCTAAGTTAATATCCAGTGACCCCCACCCCACTCCCCCCAAAAGAAGTAAGAGCATGATTAATTGTAGCCTAATTGTAAGACTAATTGTAGCCTGCCTTTCCCATCTACCTGCTGTGTGATGTCAGGCACATGCTAAGATTCCTAGCAAATGGGGCCTGAAACATCCATCTCCTGTAACCAGGCAAGACTTCCAATGGAGGGATTGGGATATCAGCCTAGCCACAAAACCATAGGCCCACAATTTGTCCTGCTTCTAAGACATACAGGGGTAGAAGATGGAGCTAAATTTGAGGGAAAAGGCCAACTAATAAACTGGCCCTGCATGAGACACATACCATAAGAGGGAACCCACCCCTGACACTATTTGTGATATTTTGTTACACTTGCAGACAGTAGCCAAGCATTAACTGTCATCATAGAGGGTTCACTCAGTACCTGATGGAAATGGATGCAGAGACCTACAGCCAAACATTAAGTGGAGCTTGGGGGAACCCTGTGGAAAAGGGGGAGAAAAGATTGAAGGAGCAAGAGGGGTCAAGGATATATCAAGACAACCTACAGAATCAACTAACATGGGCTCATAGGACTCATAGAGACTGAACTGCCAACCAGAGAGTGTGCATGAGACACACCTAGGCCCTCTGCATATAGGTAGCAGTTGTGCATCTGGGTCTTCAGGTGGGACTCCCTAAAGTGGGAGTAGGGACTGTCTTTGTCTTCATTGCCTCCTTTTGGATCCCCTACCTGGGCTGCCTTGTCTTAAGCCTCAATGGGAGAAGATGTGTTTAAATCTCACTGCAACCTGATATGCCAAGACTGGTTGATATTCATGGGAGGCCTCCCCTTTTCTGACGAGAAGGGGAGAGAGGGGGAGGGGAGAGTGAGGTAAGAGGGGAGTGCTGGGAGGGAAGGGGAAGCTGTGATTGGGATGGAAAGTAAATAACTTAATAAAAAAGGAAAGAATGAATGGAAGGAAGAAAGAAAGGCTAAGCATGTGACAGCCTCTGGCGCACGGCACACTTAAAATTACAAGACTTTTAGTCATAGTCATTCTTTGACAATTTCATAGAGTGTATTTTGATTGTACTCACCCCCACTTCTCCCCATCTCTCCTTCGAGCACCGCCCCCTCACCTTTCACCCACTCCCAAGTTCGCGCATGCTTACTTGCGCTCGTTCTTCTCTATTTCTTGCTCACTCACTGAAAACCACCAAGTCTTAATTCGTACTGCCATGTACTCCTGGATGTAAGTTATCAGCTGGTCAATGGACCAGGGGCTACACCCTTAAAGAAAACAGACTCTCTCTCTTCCTCATTAGCTCCTCAGTTAGCTGTAGAGGGCGGTGAGGCCCATCCCCTCTCCTGCTGGAATGTTGCCTGGCTGGGTCTGTGTAAATGACCAGTGTCAGTTTGTGAGTCCTAGCATGTCCAGAAGTTGCATCTGCTCCAGTCCTCTCTGAATTCTCTGGCTCTTAGATTCTTCCTTCCACACTGGGATGACAGCAATGTCCTGTCTATGGCAGAGCAATCCACTGATGCTCTCTGTACTTTGATTAGCCGCACAACTCTTCTTAATTGTTAAGTATGACTGCAGCTACCAAGGCCATTTAAATAGTCACAGACTTAGGAATTTTATTGCCTTTCTCTGTACTCCTTCCCTTGTTCTCCCGGAACCTTCTGGAAGACATACGGCATGAGAGTAAAGGAACCAGAAGTTAGAAAGAAAGGTTTTGCAAAATGGAGAGCATATCACCTCTTATTTCCTCCCTTGTGAGAAAGCTTAGCTGTCCTGCTTTTTCCATCGACCCTGGGCTTCTTTGGGTCACATGAGTCATATGTGCAAGCAAATGCTGAAGAAGCTCTTGCATGTACTCTAGCTACATCAAATATGGGTATTGATTAAGAATGGACATATTAATGTAATATATCTTACCTTGTTTCAGCTCTTCTAATGATCTTCTAGTGGAAGGTTAATTTGAGGAATATATCTCAAATATATAATGTGTGTTGTAGGTGTGTTTGGATGTATGTGGTGAGGAAGATATTTTAGAGATAATCCTAATACCAAATAGGTTTGTTAAATTTCTCATTGAAGCATGTTAGATAAGTTACCTGATGCCTGTGTGGATAGTGAGGTTGTGAAAACACATGTTGGTCCCGGGGTGTTGACCCCACCATATATTACAAAGAAGTATTTCAGAGGGCTTGTTTTTCCATGGAACATTTTTTTCCCCCAAAATGTTGCTTTAGAGAAAAATGGAGAAGATTTTCAAGCATCGGGCAACTGAGACAATAAACTGAGAAGGTGTCGTGCTTCTTGGTGGCCAGAGGTGTTGGTGTCTAGATTGAAGAAAGAGTGCTTAAGTTTGCATAAGATGTTATGCATCTGTGAAAGAAAGGAGATGTTTTGTGGGATGTTTTGTGTCGACAACAAAAGATAACATATTTTAAATACTCTATAAAAATGGATTAAATATCCTGTGGTCATTCTCCCCTATATAAGTCTCTAATGAGATACTCATTTGGGGCATTTTTATCAGAGAAGAGACTTCCTGAATTTGTCCAAGATGGGTAATGGTTGGAGAGAACAGAAGCAATGAGCTTTTAGGAGTGACCTCTTCTCATGAGCTACCCTTGATGAGGGCCCACTCTTCCCTAAATCTCCTTATCCATCCCACTTAAGAAGTTGTAATATAATGATCCTAACCTCTCTTCTCTCTTCCTCCCCTCTTCCTTTCCTTTCCCTATTTCCCTGCCCCCTGTTTCCTCCCTTGGTCTCCAGGAACCTTCTGCATCATTTCACTGTGCACCTGTGTGGCTGGGATCAACTTTGAGCTATCACGTTACCCACGCTACCTATACGGACTCCCGGATGACATCAGCCATGGCTATGGATGGTCCATGTTCTGTGCATGGGGGGGCCTGGGCCTCACACTAATCTCGGGATTCTTCTGTACCTTGGCCCCCTCTGTCCAACCTGTCCCGAGGACCAACTGCCCTAAATCCAGACCAGAGAATGGGACAGTGTGCTAAAAAACAAACAAACCCATACCTATATATATATAAATATATATATATAATATACATATATAAAATGAAACTCAATCAAGATGATGCCAGTGCCAAGGTAGAGTTGAGTTGGCTCAGGCACCTGCATCTCACCAGACTTTGTGTTGCCTCATGTCCAAGATGGGAAAAGTATCCCCATCCTGTGGCTCTCTCATCCGTTTTTGACTTTGGCTTCATGATTTCCTCAAGACAGAGTGAAAGCCACCACAGGCATCTTGATCCTTGTCACTTGTAAGGATGTGGCGGTGACCTGGACGGGACAGAGGCAGTGGTCTGAAGCGACTCAGATTCAGAGAAGGAAGTGCCACACTCTGGGCCAACAGGAGAGAACACCACCACCCCAGCCATCAGATCATGGGGGAAACTCAGTCCCTTGAGTTCATAGAATGTAACCACATCTTTGAGGCCATTTTCAGAACCACTTCTCTGCTCTTCCTGTTCTGAGCTCCTTCCCAACCCACCAGCGACACAGCACAAGTGGAAGAGAAAACAGACCGAGAAGGAAGTTTTCTCATTGTGGCCAAACCTTTGGACGATGCTTTAGAGGTGGGAAGGGGAGAGAAGATGCTGAGAGGCAAGATCCACATCAACTAAAGGACATTCCAGTGGATGCTCAGAAAACCCAGTCTTACCTTCCAGCTGCCTTACACCCAGTTAAACAAGAGGCCACCCTGTCCTCCCCTGCCTGTGCTCTCTGGGCAGATTGGAGCCTTTGAGTAATGCTGTGATGTGTGTGTGTGTGTGTGTGTATGTACGAGTGTGGGGGTGGGTGGGGTGCACACACATGCATGTGTGCACGTGTGTATAGGTGTTGGGTGGTTACCTTTTTCTTTTTCACTCTGTGAATGGAACTATCATATTACTCTGTTGTCTCTCTCACTATTGTTGTTTTTGACCCATTATGGAGGCCCCAAGGACTGGGAATTATCTTGAGGGGCAGGCCTTCAGGGGTGCCAATGCAGCAGCTGCAGATCCCTGGAGAGAGACAAAAGCGAGTGTGTGTGTGTGTGTTTGGTGTGTGTGTGTATGTCCACATATGTGTGCATGCACACGTGGTGGATATTTCATGAGTGTGGGACTTTATAATTTGTGTTGCATTTATTTTCTATTATTTTGGTACAGCTGAAATTCCCAGAGGGCAAACCAAGAACAAAACTACTGGGCCACAGAACCCTGTGGTACCTCACAGTATGGTTCTGGAACTCCGCAAGATTTAGTCCACTAATTTTGGAAGTTCAAGACACAGCTGGGCACAAAAGTCATAAGAGAAGAGGGGGAAAACATACAGTTCAGGAGAGAAAAGGAATGTTGCTTCTGGTTGCTGATGTGCGAGTACGTATACCAAACAAGACCTTCACTCCCCACTGTGGGGGCTGTCCTTTGTCACTGGACGTCTGCTCCTTTTCTAGGGGGGCCCTGGACAGAGGGAAGGAACTGAGTCACACGCAGAGAGAGCACCTCCATGTCCCATGCGCTCAAGTTTGTATGATATTATGTAAATTAATGGAGAACTCTCGACTCTTTCCATTCTCTTCCCTTTCCTCTTGATCTTCAAGGCCATGAATCCCAAAATAGCTACCTATCTTAGAGGCTAGCACCCAAACTGAGGTGCCATCCAAACTGACAAGGCCGTCCAGGTATCTCAGGCTCACCTGAGCAAATTCGCACTGGGTGCTGGCAAGTGAAGAAGTCAGCCAGAGCTGTGAATGCCACAGGGCAGGAGCAGCTCATGGTTACCTTGGGAACCCTGCTGGTGCCAAGTGTCCCTGGGGTGGCAAGGAGAGAATCCTGAGCTGGCACAGCCATGGTCAGCCATGCAGAAGGGGAGCTCAGCAGCTGCAGAACAGATCTGCTTTGGAGACTCTGCCAACCACTCGGCAGCCTTTCTCCCCCACGTGCTCTGTCTGTCACAGCTCCCTAGTGTGTGTGTGTGTGTGTGTGTGTGTGTGTGTGTGTGTGTGTGTGTGTAACTCCTATCAGGTGAAATATCTGATGGATTTCAATGTGGGTCTCTCTTAGTGTGTGTCATTTTGGTGCACTCTGTGTGTGTGTGTGTGTGTGTGTGTGTGTGTGTGTGTGTGTGTGATATATCATTGTGTACCTATATACAGGTGTGGTTGCATTTCTCAAGACCTCCTCCTAAGGGCCCTGGTCAGATTCTACAGCAGACCTTGCATGTGAGCACCCGGAGTGTAGGTGTACCAGGTGAACAGGGGCAAGCTGGTGTCAGGAAATGCTGCTGGCATCCAATTGAGAGTTTTTAAATTTATATATTTAAATCAAATGCTGCTCCCTCTCCTGGTTTCCCCTCATGGAGACCTCCCCCACTGAGATTTCTAAGGATCATTTTAGAGACAAAGGGCATATTCTATGATAAGGGAAATCATTTTCAAAAAAACCCTCAGTTTTGTTTAAATTGACAATTTTCTTTTTCTTTGACAAGCTAGACTTTTCTCTTAAGGTGAAAGAAAGACTCTTGGATTGAGAGGTCTTTTGTTTTCTCTGTGGGTATCCTGAGCTGAACAGGGATAAGCAGGTAGGTATATATATCCATGAACACCCACTTGGGGCACTTTTCTGTGACTGAATGCTAATTCCAACTGTTTTCCAGTTGCAAAAAGATAGGGGAAGCTAAGCCAAATGGGACATTTTGTTATTAGCTATTTAAACTTTTTTTGAGTAAACTTGCTTGAATGTTTATGCTTTATTTTTAAAAACCCATACTCAATCATAAACAGATCATCTGCTCTCTCCAATTGCCCAACACCGTGATAAAACTTTTAGTGAAACTCACTCCATGGACCCCCAGGAAGGAGATAGACTCTCTGGGCTCAGCTCATCAACTCAGCATCAGCAGAACAGGACCTTAGAGTAACTCTTTCACTATTACAACTGGACAGGCACAGATACCGATGCTGGATTCTGATCCTTCTTAGCAACAAAACAATCAGGATGGAAGTCTCCATACTGATAGCAGACAGCAATCTCTGTCCCAGTGATCTGACTCCTCTACCACAGGGGATTGACCACTGGTTAAAACAAGCCCCTCTGATGCAGTTTCTGGAGCTTTCTGGCTGTGAGGCAGCTAAGGACTGCATAAAGAAGGAAGAGACATGTCTTGGTATGTGACACTCTCTAGGTCAGACTCTTCTAACTCCAAACCATAGACTTCAACCTTGTGAGGGGACCCTGGTTCCTACCCAGGTCAAGTTCCAATAGCTGTATGTATTCAAGGAGTTCAGTTGCACATGCCGTGGGCTCTGTGCAAACCAGCAGCATGAGGCCACTTTCAACAGTCACTTCTTTTGCTCTCTCCTAGATTGGAGGTTTGGGAAAGTTGGGGTCTAACTAGGGCTAAATACAATTTTCTGTTCGCATTGGGGAGTTATGGCTCTTTTCCAACTTTCCTTCTCCCCGTGGCTTTCCTTATGATCCATTTGTGACAGTTAACATCTTAGGGAGGCAAGATACTTCAAGCACTTCTCTCCTTGTTTGCCATGGCCCGAGGTCTCACAAGGAGCTGTGTTTATCACGAACATATGAAAAAAAAAGTTTGTCCTAGCTTTAGTCACCAGACAGCTTTTCAGCAGCCTTTCTCATTTCTAGGGATCATGAAGGCATAATTAGAGAGCTCCCCCAGAGCCAAATAAGTCTTCATTGGCTTCAGGTCCTTCAGTGGTAGCCTGGGCCCTGACACCGTACTGGTGTATTCTCCCCCAGGGTAGGTTTTCTACCCAAATGTGTCACCTCTCCTCAATAGGAAAGGGAACCCTGAGATTTTGCATCTCTTTAGACATCCATATACATTGTAAGAGACCTAATTAGAAAGCACCATAGTTTTCTCCTGACTTCAGGAAGATGTGTGATTTAGGTCTCCAGTGTTGCTCACCTATGTAATATTCATAATAACGAGGTCACATTCATTGCTCAGAGCATTTGGTGTCAACTGTCTTCTGCTGGGGACATTCATTCACTGACTTTCAATCATGTAGGGGAAGAAATAGACACATGCACCCTCTGTCTTAGTTTCTGTGAAATACTGGTTACCTCTCATAGTTAGAGAGAATCTTCTTGCTTGGAAGAGTCTCTGCTGCTTCTGGCCTGATATGCCCCAGTGAACACATCCATCCCTCTCCAGGGAAACATGATGAGTCAGAAGACCTGATTTTACAGACTAGCAGTAAGCCTTGCTGCTATCTTCCAGCCCAGACAGACAGAGGAAAGGGGCAGATTATTTTTCTTTTTAAAGCAAGTCCTAAGAGACGATGCATCCAAATGGTTCTGGTGCCTCTCAGGGTGCTTGACTTCTGGGGTCATGTTTACCATTTCTCCATCCATGCTGCTATGCCACAAAAACATTCTGTTGACATTGGTCCTAGTCCTTAGACTAGGTTATTACCAGCTATTAAGTTTCCTCCCTGAGGACTACATGCTCGTTGTAGAAAACCATGAGAAAAGCATGCAAAAGACTGAGAGACTGGTCAGAATCTCATTGCTCTGAGGCCCCTACCATGGATCCAGTCATAAAGGTTCAGACCTCAGAACCTCTCAATGAGTGGTTGTCATTGGGTGAGTCGATGGGGCCAGGACAACATGGCATGGCCACAGAACTGCACCGATTGGCATCAGTGACTGTGTGTTCTTGGCAGCAATACCAACCAGAAGAGTAGCAAGGAGGCATTTGAAAGCTCATGACAGAGCTAAAGATCTGCCCCCCCTTCTCTCCCCTACTTCTTTTTTTCAGGTGCCATTTCAGTCTAATCATAAGTATAAATTCACCTCAACCAGAGAAACTCACTAATTAAGCTACACTTGTATAACACAGCAAAGGCTGAACACTTCATTCTGCTCTGTACTAAAACAATTTGTGACTCTGGGCACTGTGTCTTCTCCATACTTGAACTTCCTCATCTACAACATGAGGACGGTGATAACACTTTACCTCATGGTATATTAAGGTCGACAAAGAAATTGCGAAGCAATTTGCAAACACAAGTGTCTATGAATTATGAGCTGTTCAAATTGCCCATTATCAGCAGTGCAGCCACTACAATGGAATGGTTCCATCAAGGCTCTGCCAAGAGGATAATGTAGAGTAGGAGAGGCCATCTTGGTTGCTGAACTTGAGTGTAGCTAGCCAACTGAAGCACATAGGATTCATGTCTCCTTTCAAGCCCTCCAGAGAAATGGTCTCCTTCATAGTCTTTACCCATTGCCAGACTCACTTCCTTTACTTCAAGGCCGGTCTTGCAAAGTGCACTCTCACTCCTGTGTGTTACCAGAAGTGACGATACAAAGAGATTGTGTGGAGGCCAAGAGCATAGATGACTAAAGTAGTTCGAAGCAGGCATGGAGTTAGTGCTGTTTGTTTGAACAGTTCTATTATCATTCTTAGCTATACATGCTCATGTTGGGGAGCAAAGTCCGATTCTTGAAGCTTTTAAAGTTCTCTCATATTTAGAGTAAAGAGAAGTATGATAAACGTAAGAGACCACTTCCTCTTGTCAGGTTGTAAAGCTAGTGACTTTCATCAGTAGCATCTCAGTTCTGGTAGGAGGTCCTGAGTGATGTGTCAAGTTGGGACACGCTCCTGTATGATCTTACTTGGATCCTAAATTCTAAAGGAGAAAAGAATTGATTCCCCCAAAAGAATTTCCATGCCTTTCTTCTTTCCTGTGTGCACTGAGATGTTCTACCAGAGAACAACAAGACCTTGTTCTCTTTATGACTAGAGTCTAGCCGATAATAAGGGTAATGGCATGCCCACAAGGGTGGGTTGTTCAGAGCCAACAAACAGAAAGCTGGGCCCCAAACCTAGGAGTTGCTCAGCTACACAACTCAACCTGGTATCTCCCTGACAAATGCCCGGCTACTACTCCTTCTACCTAAGACCTGTTATGACTCCCTAGGGAAACAACCTAGTGTCCTCTGTTGCTCTCCCTTGGACCCCGAACTATTCCTTTCCTCTCTGGGTGGTCTGTAGGCCCATTCCCATTTGTATGTGCCAGTATGTCTGTGTTGTGAGTGTGCTGGTGCCTTTCACACAGAGATTTCACAGAACCACTCTCATGTCCCTCCCTGGCCTACCCCACTCCCCACTGCCCACTGCCCATGGTGTGACTGTTTTGCTATTCAAGACTATCTGTAAAAAATGTACAAATAAAAGTTAAAAACTGAAAATTAAGGGGAGGGGGAATTGCATCTTCTTAAATGCTGTAATGTAGCCCTCGGTTTCCTGAGGGCCTGTGAGGACTGCCCTAGAATCCTGAATCTGGGGGGCACTTGAAGGGAGGGGACGCCTGTCACAGATTTCTCTGGTTGTTTTCCTGATGGTCGCTTCTGCTTGCTTGGTACTCTCTGTTCTGAAGACATTTGCCTTTAAACTTAAGTATGTCTCCCCCACCCCCAACACCCCTAAATAAAAGCATATCATCCAAGTTAGACTAGTGAAGGCCAGGATCCATCTCAACCCAGAGACATGACCTGGGGTGATACTAGTGACTTTGTTAATAGCTCACCTGGAACCTTGGGTGAATCTTGTGACCTCACCACGTATCCATGTCCTCTCAGACTCACGGGAAGCAGGGTGACGTTGGGGACACACGTGACACCTAGTCTCCCTGTCCATTCTGCTGCTATTTGTGCCCATGCTGGCTGTTGTATGCTGACAGAGCTCAGGCAACCTAGGAGCAGCTTGCTTCCTGTTGCTCTGGTCGGAAGCCGACTTTCCTCAGAAAGTAGCCTGCAGCCGGTTTGTGGACAGAGTCCAAAGCCTTTGATCTACCTTTTCAGTCTCAGATGCCTTTTCACACCCACTTTGATGATCTCATCTTGCTCTCTCTGATGGACAGAGCTTTGCCACACAGGACTGGGGTAGGAGAAAGATCATCAAAGGAGATATGTGAGTGGATCGCTCAACCAACTGTGGCTGGCTCTACAAATGTGGCTTCCTGCATAAAGAAGCACAGGCTGGCCAGGGGACACTATAAAATGGGGAGGGGGAAAAAGAACTTGGTTCTGGAGATAAGATGGAGGTTGTAGGTAGAGGATGTGGTTAGATAAACTTAGAGGTTAATGAAAAAAATGTTTGTGCTTCCAAAAAGTCCCTCAGCAGAGTAGCAGAGAAGCATCCCCAAGGCAGTAGTAACCCTAGAAGCATCCAGGGCATGGATAATCCCAGAAAGCAAGGGGCTACTAGGGAAGAGTGATTGCCCAAGAGAGATACACACATTTGGCCTGCGCAAGCAGCCCTCCACTCATGGTTATAGACCCTTCAGCCTAACACTTCCTCACTACTCATGGAGTTTGGTGACCCTCCTTGAGAACTGTACAAGGAAGGATTTAGACCACCCCACCACTGTCCAATAAAATTTGGTACAAGTTGAAATATTTGATATATTCTTCTACCCACGTTGAAAAGCACCAGCAAAACAGGTGATATTAATTTCAATACTATATTTGAACCCAGCACATCAAAAATATTATTAGCACTTCAACATGGAATCAGTATAAAAGTTACTGGCATGTTTTATGTTCTGTTTATTTCAAGATAGATCTTCTAAACCCAAGGTGGGTTTTACCCTGAGAAAACATCTCCAGCTGGATCAGCCACATTGTGGGGGCTCAAAAGCTGCACCAGGCTTTTGTGACCATCTAGGAGAACAGAGAGTAAGGTCTGTCCAGAGACTGAGCAGGATGCTCTGGCCAGTGAGTCACACACTGTGGTGGATTTCCTTGTGAGAACAAAGGCAAAGGCTGGATTTACTCAGTAGCAGCAGAGCTATAACCATGATGCTGACTCACCCTTGGAAGTTCTACTCTACCGTCTTAGTAAGGGGAGAGAGTCACTGCTGTGAACCAACCACACGTTATATCTGCCTCAAGAGGAATTAGTGCTATCCTTGGACAAGGCCCTGATGACTGTCAGAGTCCTAGGGAGAAAGCAGGGCATGCCCTTGGGCTGTAGGAGAGTCAGGCACGGCCCACCCTATCCATATAGATAGATGTCTTATATCTTATGATAAGAGATAGACAGGCCTCCCTGTTGTTAAGAATAAACGTCTTTCCCATCTTTTAACATCTGGTGGAGTCTCCTGCTAAAAACATCATCCTCCAATTTCTTTAATTTTTTTTTTTTTTTAAATCTTGAGTGTTGAAAAGGAGATATGGGAAAAGAATAGCAGCCACACCGGGTCTCCTAAGAGGTAGCAGAGACAAGTTCTGTCCTTACACTAGGACACAGGCCACCATTTCCTACCTCTCCTTTCTGCTTAGAGATCTTCCTTAGATCTAAATGAGCCTCTTCTGTGTGTGTGAGAAAGACAAGTAATGAGATCTTAGGACATAGAACAGAATCAATGCAAGCAACCAGCCCCTGGGAATTCTCCAACCATGGCAAAGAGCCTGTATGATAAGGCTTGATTCACTTAAAATCTAATATTCTGAGCCCTCTGCCTGCCACGCAGGAGAAAGGGAGCTGATTTGGTGAGTATGTTATATATGTGCTCATTAGACAGGGGCCATGGCCGGCAAAACTTTCAAACACCTGGAGTGTTGATGGTCCACCAACTTGTGGCTCAGTCAATATAAATTTATTTACTTTCACTCTAATTTGCATAGTGCTTTCTGATTGGTTAGACACAGTGTGGTGTATACTGCAGGATTCTAACAAGACTCTCCCCTTGGAAATAACAATTCCTGTGGTTATTGGTGCTAAAATAAGATTAAATATTATGTTAATTTGTTCTGATACAATTTGAATAAATGTATTGTTTAATCTTAACAAGAATGCTACATCTTATCAGATCTATTGTACTGTCTGTTTCTTCTCATAATTAATTAATTACAGGAAAGGTGATCCGAACCAGATCTGGAAACTCTTGTGATATTCTGAGAGGAACTTACCAGGGAAGTGGGAGGGGGAATGAAAAGGGAAATTGCCAGGTTCCTGTGACTTTGAAAGGACTGAGGAAGCAGAGAGCAAGCGTTTGGGGACTTCAATGAAACTGACTGCATCTTGCAATTTTCTTTTTCAAATTGGCAGAAATATTGTTATTTCCATCGATTGAAGAAAAAAAGTGTCTGGTAATTAATTAAATGACTTGTTCATGGAAAAAAAATAAAAATAAATAATCTGTCAGTTGTGGAATGTAAACTGATTAAACAATTAAATAAAGAAGACCATGTTGTGTGTTTTAAAAGCCTGTGTCTGCTGTCTGTTTGGGGTGGGTTTGGGGGGTGGGGAGAGTACAGGCTGTGGTATTTGATGGAGAACGGTGGTGTTCCCTTGGGTTTTGTAGAAAAATAAATTGTACAATTCTTACACGGCTAGCTGAAAACTCTAATCCAGAAGGAAACTGACAATGGACATTTCAATAATGTAACAGCCAAAGGTCTATGCTTTGAGCTTTAGGGAAGAGACAGGAATGTGTAGATGGACTGAAAGAGAAAAAAATAAAGAAGAAATTTGTTCCTTTTCTCCAGTCACAGACATTAAAGAACAAGAAATTCAGAGACTTTGTGGGATGTCAAAGCTGCTAATCACATCCCAGCCCTTAACTAATTTCCTAACTACCACTGAGGAGGGAATCTTCCTAGTCTTCTGTAGCTTTGTCCCTGACTTAAAGTCACAGTTTTGCTCTACCCACCTACCCCTCGAAATCTTCTGGCGCATGTGTGTCAAGGAAAGCTGGAAGAAAGCAAAGATAATTGGAGGTGAGTGGTGTTTTTGTTTTTGTTTTTGTCTTTAAGAGTCTTAGCTGGGCAGTGGTGGCAGGTGCCTTTCATCCCAGCACATGGAAGACAGAGGCAGGCAGATTTCTGAGTTGGAGGTCAGCTTGGACTATAGAGTGAGTTCTAGGACAGCCAGAGCTATACAGAGAAACCCTGTCTCAAAAAAACAATAAATAAATGTCTCATTTCTTCATCAGTATCTCTAGGTTTAAGAGAAGGAAATTGGCTTTGTGAGATACAAGTGGAAAACAAGTGTCCAGAAAAGACATGGCTAAGTAGATGCCTGGGTAGCCAGACTCCCATCCTGGTGTCATCTGGACCACTGGAATGCAGTTGTTGGACTCTGGACAAGATTGCCCTGCTGTTCTCCCTGCTGCTTCTGCCTTGGGGATGCATGGCTACTTCTGTCGCCACCTGCTCTAAAATGAGTCCTCATGTCACTGCTTTGTGCTTTGTGCTTTTGATCCAGAATCCCAGGTGGGTGCACCATGGAAAAGCGTGTCTCCTTCTCAGCTTCTCCCATAGGCGGTGAGCTCATGCTGCCACTCAGCCTCTCCAAGTAGACTATTCCTCAGGTGTGGACGCTAAGTGGCCAAAGAGGGAATATGATTCCTTAGAGTGGGACACTGCAGGAAGAAGAAGCGATGTCTTGTACCTCTATAGTACACACAGAGTACCCAAGTAGCTGTGGCATGAAACATGACCTTTGTATAGCAGCCATAGCTAGATGCCTCTGTGAGAAGGTAAGTTCAATGCTGGACACCAAAAAGGACTCAGGATGATTCGCTACATATCTACATGCAGCTAGTCTGAAAGAAAGCTTTGCTTTTTTTTTTTTTTTTTTTTTTTTTTTTTTTTTTAAAGAAGACATTTTGGGAATAGTGAAAATAAACAGCTAAACATTTCAAAGACAAACACAGGTCAGAGGAGGGTGATGTGGAGCAGATGGGGGAGACGGAATCATAAGTGCAGAGACACTTGAAGAATCCCAAGTGAAATCCCCATAAATGATATATCCCTTGGAAGAGAGGCAGAAGCAAAAAGATTATTGATCTGGAGCAAGCACCTCTGAGGGAAGGCAGGTGGAATTTAAAAGCCTCTTCCTCAGTGGGCAGGGATGACAAAGACAGGGAGCCTGCATTTCCCACACCCTATGACTTCAGTGTGACAGCATTCTGACATGGCCGGTGGGTAGAATCATCATCAGCTACCTGAGGAAAAAACCCCATGCAGTGCCCAGTAGACTGCCTAGGGTAAGCCTCAAAGAGCCTAACACTCTGTTCTTTTTCTTCCAATAAAGCAACTTTGATTTCTGTGTCTGTGATGAATTATGTAACTTACTAGGTTCCAGAGAGAACTTGGTTTGTGAGAAATACATCTAACCCCCCTTCACCCACCTCCCCATCACTTCAGTCCCAATGCCTCTGAGGCACACATATCCATATGGTAAAAGCTGCTAAATCATTACAGGAAGCAGCTCCAAGATCTACAACCAAGTCACAGAATACTCAGGGAGGTCTCTGGAGAAGAACTCTGAGAAACCATGGTTCCCTGAATGCTCCTAAGTCCCTTCCCCAGCCTCATAGCTCCTTGCTCTCTCTCTGTCCTGTGGCATTCAACCCTGGAGGATGAACAGTAGTATTTCCTTGGACCTTCTTAAAGATCGAGGATTTGGGCTTATCTTTATACTCTGGTGCGATAATGGTTTGTGTATAATAAGCACTCAGTAAATACTGATCTGAAAACCACAAGTTTCCCCCACCCAAGTTGGTCCTTAGTGGCTAGTATTAAATCTTTTAAGCTTTTATTGGGGATCCCCCAAACCACCAATTCAGTGATTCGATTGAAGGATACAGGTTCATATCTGCAAGGATAAAACCACATAGGACAGAGTCCAGGAGATGCCAGATGCAAGCTTCTGGCTGTTTTCTACAGTGCATTTGTGAAAATAGCATTTAATTCTCAAGACAGTGCTTTATGGCCATATCCAGAAAGCACTGGCAACCATAGAGCATACCTAAGCTTCCGGGGAGTTTCGCTCAGGTAAACATACACTGCCCATACTCACTATATATATATTTACTGGTATGACAAGATACCTGACACAAATGACTTAAGGATGGACAGTTTATCTTGGCTCACAGTTTCAAGGCTCAGTCCACTCTAGAAGGGAAGATATGGAAGCAGGACTATGATGGCGCTGGTCACATTTTAATCCACAGTAACCAAACAGAGACACGAATGCCAGTGCCAAACTCGCTTTCTCTGTTTTCTTCACAGTGCCATCTATTGGCATGGGGCCTCCCACATTCAGAGTGGGTCTTCCCCACTACGTCAAGCCTTTCCAGAAAGGCTTCATAACCCAGTGGTATGTTGCCATGGTGACCCTGACAGTGAATATTAATTATCAATGTTACTTAGTCTCTAGCCCTGTGTATTAGTTGCTTTTTTTGTTACTATAATAAAATGCCACGGCCAAAGTCAACTCATGAAAGGGGTCATTTTAGCTTCTGATCCCAGAGGGATAAAAATCATCATGATGGGGAGGCCCAGCAGCAAGCGTCAGGCATGAAGAGAACAGTGGAAGCTGAGCGACCATATCTTTAATAGCAAACCCAAAGAAGAGAGAGCTGGAAGAAGCTATAAACTCTCCAAGCCTGCCTCCAATGATCTACTTCTTCCAGCAAAGCTGCAGCTTTCTAGAGATACCAGACCCCTTAGTAAGTATACTGAAAGTCCAATGGTGATTGGTGGTTGTCTCAGTCAGGGTTTCCATTCCTGCACAAAACATCAGGACCAAGAAGCAAGTTGGGGAGGAAAGGGTTTATTCGGCTTACACTTCCATACTGCTGTTCATCACCAAGAAAGTCAGGACTGGAACTCAAGCAGGGCAGGATCAGGAGCTGATACTGAGGCCATGGAGGGATGTTCTTTACTGCCTTGCTTCCCCTGGCTTGCTCAGCTTGCTTTCTTATAGAACCCAAGACTACCCGGTCAGAGATGGTCCCACCCACAAGGGGCCCTCCCCACTTGATCACTAATTGAGAAAATACCTTACAGCTGGATCTCATGGAGGCACTTCCCCAACTGAAGCTCCTTTCTCTGTGATAACTCCAGCCTGTGTCAAGTTGACACACAAAATCAGTCAGTACAATTGATCCCTTGTCAACTTGGTGGTGGGATGGCTAGGGGAATTGGATTTGATTAGCACATGCTACATGGAACTCCACCTACATGTATAATTAATGCATGTTAACCAAAAATAGAAAATAAAAATGATCCTTGGCTTCCATGGTGGTCTGAATGAGAATGGCCCCATAGGTTCATATATTGCATGATTAGTCCCTAGATGGTGAACTGTTTGGAAAGGATTAGGAGCTATAGCCTTGTCAAAGGAGCTGCCTGAGCCTATAGGAAACATTCTCAAACCAGAACACCCTTCCAGAGGTATAACCGATAACCCAGATGGGCATGAGAGTGTATGCCTTTAATCCCAACACTTGGCAGGCAGGAGCAGCTGGATCTGTGAGTTCCAGGACAGCCAGCACCATTGCACAGAGAAACCTCTCTCAAAATATCAAAACCAATCAACCAAAACAAAACTGGTAACCACAGTCAAGGTCTCTACCATCCACCACAATATTGCATAAATAATCTCTTATGATTTATAAGCCAGGTAAAGGAGGGCATTGTTATTGTCATCAGACAGGACATTCTAAGGGCTTAGAGGTTGTTTCCCAGGAGTCAGCCAAAATCCAGATTTTGTTGGGATGTGCAGTGTTTGGCGAACTCAGGTCTGCTGCCTCAACCTTTTACCATGCACTAAGCTATGAAACGAGTTAGAACAAACAAAACGCATTTCCTGTCCATATTAAAGCTCAACCTCAGATCTTCAAATTCTTCATCTTAGTCAGCTACAGACCACCCTGGCCTGGATCTTCTTCATGAGTCAATAGCTTGAAGTTCTTTGTCTGATTGTCTCCTTTCTATGTTTCTTCTCAGGTGGTTACCTGGACCTGCACAGGATGCTGCAGTAGGAGAGTGGGTAGGCAGAGAGCACAGGCTCACGAGTCTTTAGGATAATCTGAATCTGAATTCCTCTAGCACAAGCTGCGTCCCTCAACATGCTCAGCCTGCATCCTAATGACATAGGCATACCAACATCTAGCTCCCAGAATACCTTAGAAAAGTTAAGAAATATAAGAACGATACCCGACCTACAATTGCTTCTACTCACCTCTCTTCATCTCCTCTGTGCTATGTGTCTTTTTCCTTTATTGTGGATATACCTAAGAACATTTTTCTGGACTGAATGTTGACCACTGTTCAGCATCCCACAAGCACCATTGTTGTTCAGGGGCTGGAGAAATGGCTCAGAAGTAAGAACACTAGGTTTTGGCTCTTGCAGAGGAATCAGGCTTAGTGTCCAGAACCCACACTAGGTAGAGCATAGGCACCTGTAATTCCAGGTCTAGAGGATCTGACATTCTTTTCTGGTCTCTATAGACACTTGCACACATATGGTAAACATAAGTAAGTCTCTTTCTCTCTCTCTCTGTCTCTGTCTCTCTCTCTCTCTCACACACACACACACATACACACACACACACACACACACACACTAATTTTTTAAAGCTGATGTGCAGTGAATACATATATAAATTTAAATGCACACATATTTCCTGTATCCAATCACTCTTGTGTTTGCAATCATCCTATACAGACACACAGGATATATAATAAATGTGTTCCGAATTGGTTTTAATTACGGAGAGGAAAAGATTGACATTGAAAATTATCTTCCCCTCTGTAGAAGTCTTCCTTTTCTTGGAGTGACAGAAATATTTGAGGACATTGCTCCCCTAAGAGTGGTTTTCTGTTAGCTCAGGAACACCATCAGGGGACTTGCTAGAATGCAGAAGTTCTGATCTCTAGATTCAGAACTTGCATTTTGGTATGGTACTGGGTATTTGGTGGTTGGTATACACTGGCAGGGGACACTCATTTGCTACATATGTAGTTTAAAAGTTAAAGACTAAGCCGGGCGTGGTGACACACGCCTTTAATCCCAGCACTCAGGAGGCAGAGGCAGGTGGAGTTCTGAGTTCGAGGCTAGCATGGTCTACAAAGTGAGTTCCAGGACAACCAGGGCTGTAAAAAAGTTAAAGACTTGTGTCCTGTCTATGGAATCAAATCCATAGTAGGTTTCCAAAGAATCATGAAAAGTAAAAACCCAGTCTGAGGTTCCAAAGCCATATCAGCTTTCTAGTTATATCCTATTGCTGAGAAGAGACCCCATGAGCAAGCCAAATATTATAAAAGGTAACATTTAATTGGGGGCATGCTTACAGTTTCAGAGGCTTAGCCCATGACCATCATGGCTGCAACAGGCAGACAGGGCACTGGAACAGTACTGATCCACAGGCAGCCCATAGAGACACTCTGAGCCTGGTGTGGGCTTTGGAAACCTCAAAGGCCCACTCCCAGTGATACACCGCCTTCAACAAGATCACACTACTCCAACAAGGCCACACCACCTAATCCTTCCAGGATAGAACAGTCACTCCTGGAGATTAAGCATGCAAATACAAACCACCACAGAAACCAAGTAGTATTTTTTTACTTTTGATTAGCATGCGTTCATTATGCATGTTGTTGGAGTTTTATGTGGCCTCCATATAGCATATACTGACTAAATCTAACTTTTCCTTACACACTCCCTCCCCCCTAGTAATCACCATTGGATTTTTAGCCTACTTGCTAAGGTATCTTATTAAATTAGTATCTCTAGAACGTATCCTCCTGTTGAGGCTATCCCTACCAGTTAGGGTAAGTACCAGGAAACTAAGGTCAAGAAATTAGTGTATCTACCAATGAACAGATTTTCAAGAGGCATTAACTCTGTACAGCAACTGATTGAGAGCAGGTGTAGGTAAGACCCACATTGACAGCCACAATGGAAATTAGAACTGTCCTGGGAAAGGGTTTTGGTTTTTGCTTCTTCCTAAGAAATCCTTGGGGATGTGGCCAACAGGATCTGAAGGGTAAAGAGATTAAAAACCTCTCATCCTAACACCTGTTCTTAACTGTGTTTATAACACTATGGGACAAGATTTAGCTAATGGCCATCTAATCACAGATGTAAACAGTCAGACTGCTTAGGTGCACAATTGACGCCATGTGTTTGCACTGAGTTAACCTTGAGCAAAGCAGTCAGTCTCTGTGCCTCACTCTCCTCCTCTGTAAATGGAGGATAACAATAGAGGGTGTTGTGAGGATAAAAAGGGCTTCTAGTGACCAGTTCTTTTAGTTTTCATTTTACGAAATCCATGAGTGTTTCCCCTGAATATATGTTTGTGTACCACATGCATGCAGTGGCTGGGGAAGCAAAAAGCAGGCATCAGATACCCTGGAACTGAAGTTACAGCTGTGTTTGAGCCACCATGTAGGAACTGGGCACAGAAAACCAAAGTTCTCTGGAAGTGCTTTTAATCATAGAGCCACCTCCCCCAGTCCATGACCACTTTCCTTAAGGAGTGAATGACGTATAACAGGTGTTATAGATAAGTGTTTATTATTAAACAGTTAAAATTGCACATGGCTTGTTTGGCAGTCCCACTGTCTAGTGGAACCCAGTCAGAGGGTGGTTCTGAGACTCAATCCCAGCAGTCTTCCTGAGGGACAGCAGTGGGAAGGCTTCAGAAGTTCTTCAGAGCACTGCTAGAATTTGGGGGGTTCTGCCAGTGGCATCTCTGGCTGGGCTTGACCCTTCCCAGGTTGTTGGGGCTGTGGACCCTGTACAAAGACTACCTGTGCTTCCTTCTGTGCAATGGTTGAGGCTGCAGTTGATAGTTTCACTGGGTATCAGCTTCTCAGCTCTTCTGGGGTAGAGCTAAGAGCCCTGTCTAGGACCCTTCTCACTCCCAATGATGCAGTGAGGATTGTGAGCAGAACTTCCCATGCACGAGGCCTTCTTGTGTTGCCATATGATGTTTACCATAGGAGCTCTGCCCAAATAGAGCTTGGTTGATCTTATTCACCCCTCCTCCTTAGTCCTCTCTAAACTCTATATTTTGGCAGTGTGCTACACAGGACTAAGGAAACCATCTCCCCACCGCAATCTACTGGAAGTAAAACAGTGCACCCCTCCCCCTCACTAAACTCCCAATGCTACTTATGGGTGAAACTGTTTGGGGAGCACATGTTTTGTGTCAGACATAGTTCTGGGTCCTATGGGAGGAGCAGTAAACAAAACAGACCGATATCTGTGCCTTCAAAGAGCTGACACCAAAATATGGGGCATGAAGGCAGCTCGTGAGAAGCAGCAATCAGTAGGGAGATATGTTATCAAGAGAAGGAACCCAGAACTGGAAAGGAAGTACTGGGAGTGTGGCCTTGAATGGTGAGAAGGTGATATCCCCTAATAATATGAACAAAGAAGGAAGGGAGGAAGATAAGGGAGGGAGGGAGGTGGGGAGGGAGGGAGGGAGGGAGGAAGGGAGGGAGGGAGAACAATCTGCATTCCAAGGACACAGATTCGGATAGAAGGGTCAAGATTCCACTCAGGGTAGTGGAAGAATGATAGAGGGAGCAACTGAGTCCATCCTATTTCCATCATGTTGTTGGTGTAATGGAATTCAAAACAAGGGTTTTGCCACACTGTGGTATTGACAAGCCATTGTTTTCCCTTTTCTCCCCCAGATCAACTTCTTAGTAAGAGCAGGAATTACCAAATAAAATTGAGATCCATTTGATTCCCTTTAGCCCTGGGAGTAAACCAGCAAGATTGGCACTTAAACATACTTTTAAATGGAGCTAACAATAAATAGCTCCACCATAATGACCTCCAAGCCAGCAGGGGTCTTCAGCCATCTGAGTAAGAACAAATGCTTTTTGCTTAAAACAATACATTCTTACTGGTGTGTACTTTGGAGAGCCTTTGAGGACAGCAAAACCTCTGTTGATTTTTAAACTTGGGCATCACACGCCATCTGAAGATCTTGTTCAGGAGAAGTCTGATATCTGCCAGGAAGTCTTGTGGAGCTATTTCCTCTCAACAGACCATACTCACCTGAAGGAGGGGGGAAGTGTGGGGGGGGGGGGAGGGGGGGAGACTCAGACTCAGGGAGCTCAAGGAACTGAAAGGACTCCTATGCCTCTCTACAAGATTATACAAGCAGCCATGGTTGCCAAGGGAAACAAGAACCTGGACTCCCTGCAAACAGGGCAGGGAGCTCCAGGGTTCCGGCTTTCTGCAATCATCATACATGCTGGTGTGGGGCTTTATGAAGACACAGTTGCTTTTGAGTCAGCCATGTTCCTGTACATAACCACTGGTTTACCATGCTGGACTTGATTCGCCACACTGGGCTTGAGTAGAATGATGTCTTTGGTTTGATATCAGGGAATTACCTAACCTGACAGACATTTGTGAGTGTCTTTCTAGTGAAAGCTATGCAAGATGACAAAAAAAAAAAAAAAAAAGGCAACACTTCAAAAGATGATTTTTTTTTTCTTATTTTATAGATCCCTTATCCCACAGTGGCATCTAAGGCTGGTTGGGCAAACCCTTCCACTAGTCTCTAGAAGGTCACCAGAATAATCACTGGTTTTGCTTCTTAGTTAATTTTTGCCATAGGATCAAATCTCAGCCTTGTATGTAGTAGGCAAGCACTTATACTACTGAGCCATAACCCCAATTTGACTGATGGTTTTAATTTAATGGGTCCTAAAAGTGAATTATCTTTGAGGTCCGAGGTTCATAGACTAAAACAGTAAAGAGTCAGAAACCAAAAAAAAAAAAAAAAATCAACTTTGATAATCTATATCTACAAGGTAAGTTGGGGAGAATTCTCACAAGGTACAGCTTTAGAAGGGAAAATGATGTCTATGCAAAGTAGTTCTCATTAATTCTGAACTGATTGGTCATAAGACCAAATGGCCTGCAGAAAGTACTCTATCTATCTGAGCTTAAGAATTTGGATTCTAGTCCCCAGAGGCCTTAGGCATACCTCTTAATATAACTTCCAAATGCTGAAGGATTGAGCTTCATCCACACTAAAATTAGGACTAAGCAAAAATAAAATCTATCCTTAGCTATTTTGAAGGCCAAGTGTAGATTCATCTTATTGAATATTGCATGTCCTAGAATATGCATTTTCTTCTAGAATAACCCAGTTCTTATACTAAAGGCTTTTTTTTTTTTTAAATTAAAATATGGAATAGCGTTTAAGCCATTTCAGAGGGAAAGAAAGCAAGCTTTTACAAACAAGGGAGTCAAGGTTGTTAGGAGAAGCTCCTACCTCAAACAAGAAATTAGAACATAAATACACACATACGGAAGAAGCCATCTGAATGTGAAGGTTGAGGTCAGGGTGGCAATGGTACAAGCCGAGGAGCTTCAAGGACAGCTAACAAACTCCAAAAGCTGGAGAGGAACCTGGGCTGGATTCTGTCTGGCAGCCTCAGAAGGAACCACTCTAAACCCAAACCTCCAGCCTCAGAAATGGGAGACAAGACATCTATTGTGTAAGCCACCTAACGAGCATGCTTATTTTGCTGTGACAAACCTAAAATACTCAGTGTCTAGAAGCCCAGTGACCATGGGCTCTCAATCCCCATTGTCAACCACCTTTGCCTTCTATGGAGCCAGATGTTCTAAGGCCAAACACATCAGCCACCTTTGTTCATAATCCAGCAGTTTCCATTCACATCCTCAGGCTTACTGAGGCCTGGATGCCAAGCAAGTCCTTTAGTGTGTTTTTCAGTCACTTCTTACTATGATCCTGTGGAGGGAGCATGGCTTTTAGATATCTTTGCTGATGAGAAAATAGCTTAGAGTTAGGTATCATTCCTGAGGTCCACACAGCTGCTATGTAGAAAACAAGATTCCAAACCCACATTTCTATGGCTCCAAAATATAGCGTTTTTTTGTAACTAATGTGTATTTTTTCTTTCCAGTTTTATTTCCATATAACTTCAAAATGTTTAAAAGTCTTTAAATTTACTATATCCTGCCTACTTTTAGATTCCTTCTACAAATTCCAGTCTTCCCATCTTGTTCTAGATTCATGCTTTTTTTATTGAAAAGAGGGAAATCACCTGCCAGCACCCCCCAAAAGAAGAAATCAGAAACCCAGATTTGAAGTTTTCAATAACTGACAACGCTACCTTCCGTCTCCCAAGCCCGTAACTGAAGTTGGCACTGAACTTACCACATTACATCATCATCTCATTCCATTCTGTGCCAAGCTTCATTTTTCAGATCTCAGTTGAGGTGACTTGTTAAGGTCACGCAAGGAGTCAGGCTTTGCCGAAAGAGCCTGTCTCTATGTTTCATTGTATACTGTGTTCTATCTATTAAGGAGACTACACAAGCAAAGCATAGAAGGACTTGGAGTCCAGGCCTTGTTGTGGGAAAGCCATTATGTATTCTTTACCTGGTCCCCATCATTTCTCATCTGGACCAAAATAATGCACCAAGAAACTCACATCCTTCTATGTTGGACCTCCCACCTGATCTATCCCTGGAAATCATATTGAGATTATAAATTCCATCTAATCAAGCTTAAAACCTCTCAGTGGTCTTCCACTGGGCTAGTAAACCCAAACACCTCTGAACCACCAAGTTCATCTGACTTTGTCTATTGACCCTCAGCTTCCTTACTTCCTTATACACTCAACTGAAGCCAATCTGGTCTCATTCCATCTCCATCAACAGTGCTAAGCTTGATCCTGCCTCACCACTCTACCCATCTCCTCTGTCTTAGGGTTTTATTGCTGTGAAGAGACACCATGACCATGGTCCATTATAGTCATGGCATGGTGGCATGCAGGCAGATATGGTGTTGGAGAGATATAACTGAGCTCTACATCTGGTTCAGTAGACAGCAGGAGGGAACTGTAAGCCTCTGGAACCGCAAAGCCTGCCCCCTAGTGATGCACCTTTTTTCAAAAAAGCCACACTTCCTCCAATAAGGCCACGCTTCCTACCACGCCCTCTGTCTATTGGGGCCATTTGTATTCAAACCACCACTCCCTCCCACACACTTCCTCTGCTGGACACACTCTTCAGTTCTCTCTCACTCCTGACCACCCCTCTCCTGGTAGCTTCAATGATACATCTACAAAAGACTTTCTCTGATCTCCAAAGAAAAGTGAGTCTGGTTCCCTTGCTTTGATTTTAAATTGAAACTCTTTTGTGTGTTTGCTCACTTAATTTTGTTTTAAATTATACTATAATTACATCATTTTCGTTTTCTCCTTTTTCCTCCAATCCCTCCTATGTACTCTCTCCTTTCCTTTGATCTTTGTCAAAGTCACGGACTCTGATATATTTTTCTTTCTTTCTCTCTCTCTCTCTCTCTCTCTCTCTCTCTCTCTGTGTGTGTGTGTGTGTGTGTGTGTGTGTGTGTGTGTGTAAGCACAACCCGTTCAGTCTATATAAGGCTATATGTATGGATATGATTTCAAGGTTGATCAGCAGACAGAACATTTTAGAAAACAACAACTAATCAAAATATAGAGAATAAGCAATACTGTTGTTTTCTGCCCCAACTGATCTATCTATAACAACTCCTGTACCCAAGGTGAGTGGATCTTACAGAATAGGGTCAGAAAGACTGTACAAGACAGAGGAACAGGGAGGCTACTGTGACACTGTGTCTCCCAGAAATGTCCAGGAAGCTATACCTATGATGCTTCAACAACATGGCTACCTAAACAAGACCTGAACAATTATGACCCTAATAGACATGCTTTCATGGAAGGTGGAAATGTCAAATGACCCAGCCTTAGCTAAAGAACTATAGGCAACTAAGGAATGCAGAGAGTGGGAAAAAACAATCAACCCTAAGGAAGAGCCCTCCCAATTAGTTACCCAACACCAAGTGGTCAGGAAAAAGTAAGCATACAACACTGTATATTACCTGTAAACAAACGAAAGGAGGCTGATTCCTACCAAGAACCCTTTGGGCACAGACTACTAAAGATGAGTTTCCATAATAAGGCCTCTGAAAGGGGAGGGCAAGGACAGAGACAGAAGTGGCAGTCAGTTATGCTCATCTGTCTATGAATAAATGCACTGTTACCTGGAAGGGTCTAAAGCATCTCTGCTTTGCTTCACTTCATTCCCAACTTCTCTCTCTCTTGTCTCCAGTGGAGAATGATCACCACAGGCAACCTCTCACCCATGTTTGAAGAACGGTTTCTCCTTCCCCATGTCTGTGATCTCTGTTTTTCTCATTTCCTCCTTGTTTTTCTCTGTGCAGAGTCTTGTGATCCTAGAAGCTTACTATTGAGGGAAGAAGTGTTGATGTATGTGTTGCAGTTGGCCAAACATCACATGCAGGGAGAAGGGAGGAGCCTGTGAAAATTGCCAAGTAACAGCTCTGCCTGTTATCCAGTTGTCAAGGTAATCATGAATCTTCAGTTCTCCTGTTATCCGGTTGTTAAGGTAATAATGACTCTTCAGTTCTTTGCTCTGGACCAGTCACAGTCAGCCAAGGCCCCAAGTCAAGAGTCTCTTCACAGACCGATGCAAGTTTTCTCAAGGCCATCTATATAAGACCCTCCTACACACATCTGCTTCCTCTGCATCTTTCTCCTCCCCATGACCCTTTGGGGGAGCAGCAGGTGTTTTGCTTGTGATCTTTGGACAGATCTTGAATGTTGGATTCATGACTAGATGTGCAGGCATGGATGTAGGATGGAGGTTAGAGTGCAGAATAGCATTAGGCTAGCAGAATTCCTGCCTCTTCAAACCCTGGATAGTGTTGACTTCAAATGAAAGAGAAAGCACCTGCCTCTTCTCCCTTCCTCAACTCTTTGCTGTCAGCTGTCACCCCTGAGAAGCAGATGAGCAGCTTCAGGTGGGAAAGTGCTTTCCACTGCCTTCATTACACCATAAGGAGAAAGACATACAGCTGCTCCTCTCATTGGTGCCTCCTCCACTCTCATCCCACTCCGGGTTCTATCATGCCCCACTCCCACCTCACCCTACAGGCATCAAAGAAAGATTGTAGTGATCATCTTTTGGTCTTCTGTCAATCATCTGAGACTTTCACTAACACTTTCATTTTCCTTTCAAAATGTCTTTCTTTAGCTTGCTATAGTTTGGATGCATTCCTCACATTCCATGTGTTAGAAACTTTCTCGCTAAATGGACATGTGAGTGGTTTTTAAGGTAGGGCCCAGGAAAGAGGATTGAGTCCTAAGGTCAGGATGCTCACAAATGAATGAATCCATTCATAGGTTAATACAATATGGTCCATGGGCATTAGTGGTGCATCTCTGTTATAGAAGTGACCTCTCAAACACATGTGCTCGGTCTCATCATGTCTCTTATACCAAGTCACAGTGTGGCAAGAAGGCACTCCCCAGATAAAGAGCAGAGGCTGATACATGCTCTTTAGTTCCTCAGCCTCCATAATCATGAGCCAAAGAAATGCTTTCTTTGAGAATTACCCAACCTATAAAATTGCCTAATTATTTTGTTGCAGAAACAGAGAGCAAAACAACATAGTTATTTTCTCTTATTTTACCCTGTCCCCTAAATTTCAGTACAAGGTCCATCCCCCCTTTTTAAAACAAGATCAACCTGCTGCTAATAAAAGCACAGTCGAAAAAATATGGGTCCAGTTTAGAACCATCTGGATATTCAGCACTTCATAGTTGATATATGTCTATTTTCTCATGGGACCTAGGGCTACCGGCCGCATTGCTTGGCTTCCAGAATCATGGGCAAATAGGCTCCTAGGTTGCAGGAGGTAATTCTAAAGGAGTATCTGTAACTTTTAAACAAATACTATATTAAATGTATGTACCTTAGAGCCGGCGGTGAAGTCCAATGCTGGAGTGCTTGCCTAGCATGCACACAACAGGCAAGGACCTGGTTTTATTCTCAGCACAGAAAGAACGAAATCCTGGGTCTTACATTCAAAGGAGCTCCTATATCTACTTCATCTTGAAAAGCAGTTATCTACCAAGAACAGACAATAATGCTCTTCTGACCCTAACTCGTCTCTTTCACGGGGATGGATGAGAGTAGACAGACTTTTGCAACTTTTATTAAACTCGGTGGGCAATTATTGATTTGGTCTGTAATATATAGACGTTATATAAAAGTTGACACTGGTTTCTGTTATTACATTGGGGCCTTTACCATTTTTTTTTCTCATCAGCAACATCATCTCAAGTATTTAGATCCATTGGTTTTAGAAATCCCTAAAATCTAATAATCAGAGGCAAAGGGAAGGGAGGGAGCTGACTAGAGTTACACAATGATAAAGGTGTTAAAGCTGGCATGGGAACTCAATCCTTCTGTCCCTGAGTATTAGAGTTTCTGTTATTAAAAAATTGGGTTAAAAGTTGCACGGGGTGGCTGGAAATTTGATTGTTCACTGGACTGAGTATACTAAAATTAGTTAAGTATACTAATGGCAGTGTTAATGTTTTGTTAAGACCTTATGTTTAAAAATACACCCTAAAATATGTTTGAAATATTAGTTATGGGTGAGTCTTGTATTTGCCTCGGTATAATTTAGGAGGTAGGACATAGATGAAGAAGATAGGCCATGAGTTAGGGATAATAGAGGAATGGGTAGGTAAAAACATGGGATCATTTCATAATATTTCTCCATCTTTTATATGCTTGAAATTTCTCATAATAAAAAGTCAAAAGGTGACAATAAAATGAAAGCCATATTTTAATACATACACCTTCCCAAATAACAGAGCATATGACTCTAGTTTGGCAGTTTTACATGCCATCTTTTGCCAAGAACTATGAGAACTGAGAGACCGCCCAAATGGCCAGCAACAAATGGGTCATTTCTGAGGGAAGCCGAGAGTCCCCTGCAAATGCAGGAACATGTCAGTGAGTGTCCAAAAATAAACCCAGATTCTGGCAGATGCCCACTCTGAGACAAGCACAACTGCTCTGTCCTCTTTACTGGGGCACCCAAGAACCCCCAAAATAGCACCAACAATGCTCCATGGGAGTGTAAAAGACAAAAGGCATTTCTGCTTCCTGCCCATGATGTGCCCATCATCCTTTCTTAGTGTCTTGTCACACGCTCACAGACACACTCGTGCGCGCGCACACACACACACAAGCACACACACACACACACAGCCCTTCTGTACCAGTAGTAGGTAGGGGAATTGGTGGAGGCTCTTTAGAGAACAAGTGGGCAATACCAAGAAGTTAAAGGCATTGACCGAAGTTCCCTTTATGGGAATTTTTCTACAGCTATATTCATATAAAGATAACTATACAAGGGTATTTATTGTAATGGCTTTTTATTTGCTTGTTGTGTTTTATAGCAAAGAATTATAAACAGCTTGGACGTTAGCTTTAGGGATGACAAAATAAATATGGCCATACAGAGCAATATCAAAGTTCTAATTCTCTGAAGCAATGGAGAGATGAAGTAAGATTACCATGATTTAGGTCTTTGCAGGGGGTGAGGTAGTTTAAAGACTGAGTGAGAAAACCTCTCATGTATAAGTGGGAAATAGCTTTCTCAATCCAGGGCTGGCAGGCCAGCAGGCTGGGGAGATTTCATAAGCCAGGTGTGAGCCAAAGACTGTTGAGGTGAACCCATGGCTGTTCTACCACATCTGTTCTTGAAGTCTTTTGAATTAGCACACAGGCGAGATAAACTGCTTCCAAAGAGCCCTGCCCAAGTAGAGCTGCCATCCTTGTCGGAGCCTCCAAGTCTCCACAGAGAGTCAGTCCATGGGGCAGAAGTCTTCCCCATAACCTGAAGGTAAGTGACAAGACTGCAAATCCTGTGCTGAGAGGAAGGCAGGTTGGGCATGTCTCTGGCTGAGTCCCATGCCCTTTACTCCACTTCCATCCTGCCTGCTCAGGCAGCCAGACAGTGGATAGATGCGTGAGGATGATCGACATCAGCAGTCAAAGGTCCTCAACGCTCACTTACTGCTTTGTTTCTTCCCTCTGGGAGCCGTCTTTTCAAATGATGACAAACAGAGCCTCATATTTAATGGAGATCTGACTAATATGGATAGAAGCCCAATGCTTTCTTCCTGGGCTTTGTACGCCATCCTTCTATAAATACATCCCGCTTTCATTTGGGCTTTTGAGCACTAACACTTCCCAGCTGCGTCCCTCCACCTGTGGTCAACTGTGACCTGTCTACTCTTTCTGTGTTACACCTGTGCCACACTGAGCTGTCTCCACACTGTTTTTCTGTGACTAACATCTATGTCTAAATTTATCACCGATTCCCTCTCTTAGAAGATGTGCATGATATTAGCAGGAACCAGAAACTATTCAATCTATTTTATTTAATTATTGTTTGGACAGGGAAAAATAACTTAGAAAAGACAGAAATAAAAGCTGACAGAAAAACTATAACTTATTGGTCAAAGAGGCAACGGCTTGTTATAGTGAAGGGAACCAGGGCTGTAAAACCCTGGGTTCAAGAGACATCTCCATTCATTACTGGTTGGGTGACCTTGTACAAGTGGACAGAATCTCTCTGGGTTCAGTTTTTTGCTCTAAAATGAGGTATTTGACCTCTTTATCACCAAGCTACTTCTTAGAGTCTCAAATTGTGATTACCTTTTGTGAAGAAAGTTTGTAATTGGCCCCTTTTCAGAACGACTTTTGGAATCTCAGAGTTAGGCAGAAAGGATGGCGTGTAAACAGGATTCTCTACAATGCATGATGTTTGATGGAACTCATCATGTTGGGCACATCATGGGAACAAGAACATGGGTATCTTCCACAATCCAAAGCTGGCATTGGAAGCAGGGCTGAAAAGAAGCTGAAGAAAATTTTTCTCCCTTTAGGTGAGTTCCTAGTTCACTTGTTTGCCACTTCTCCTCAGGAGAACAACCCCAGGAGTTATCAAGGAAGTAATAACTCTGACTTGTGACATCTCTGAGCCAGGGCTGTTTGACATGGATGCTACTTGGCATCTTGAGACCCTACAATTGACTTCTTGGCACCATGGATTCAAGGCCTTCATGTATTCAGCAACAAAAGCTAAGAATCTTCAGGAAGAAACGTCAAGTTCCTCAGGGAGACTGGAAGAAGCTTCAGGAGGAAAAGCAGCCTCCTTCTCCCCCAGGTGACTTTTATAAAATGAAGATGTTCAGGGTGACAAAATAATGTTCCATTGTCTCCTCCTGTAGGCAATAGTCTGATGGACAGCTCATACCACTTACCTGAGGAACTCAAGATGGCTCTATCATATTTAGGAAGGCCAACCTCAGAAAGTTTACATTCAGGTGTAAATCACCTTATCTGTGGGTATTAAGAGAGCTTCCACTGGGATGTCAAAGGAATCATGAAAGAAGTAAATTTGAAGACAGTCATCCAATGGCATCCCCATCATGGAATGTCAGCTCAGTGTCTGTGCCAGGTCATAGTCTAACTTAGATTTACGGCCAATGACATTAACAGTGATGTCATAAGTGGTGAACCCCGTTTATGACAGTAGCTACACAAGATTTTCAAGGAGCTGAAAACTACTCTTGTTGAATTTTTTTAAGACTCATGTGTTTAGCTGTATAAATATTTACATTTTTGCCACAGTAGCCTACAGTATTTAGTTCAGTCCATGTCTGCAGCCTACAAGCAATAGAAAACACTGTCTAGCTTATGTATGCCATGGGCCTATGGGCTATCTTTTGCAAGCTTATGTAAAGAGAAACTCTGCTAAGCCAGGCATGGTGGCACACACCTTTAATCCCAGCACTTGGGAGGGAGAGGCAGGCGGATTTCTGAGTTCCAGGCCAGCCTGGTCTACAGAATGAGTTCCAGGACAGCCAGGGCTACACAGAGAAACCCTATCTCGAAAAACAAAAACAAAACAAAACAAAACAAAAAAGTGCACTCTGCTATTTGCTTGGCTATGAAATCACCTACCAACAAGCTTATCAGAAAATAGTTTCATTTTTTTAAAATGGTAGGCAAGGAAAGAATTGAGAATTTGAACAGAGCCAACATGTACATGCCAAGAAGTTGTGCTATAAGCATGTATTATTGTCTTATTTTAGGAAAAAACTGAAATGTCATCTATAGTAACTCTAGATAAGATAGTAAAGTGAGGGGTATTGGTAGTGCTTGGGTGTGAAATTTCAGCTTACAATTGGTATTCTTCTTGTTAGTGAATCTGGATCAGTGTGGAAAGAGGTGCTTACCACTAAAGCTTCATCCTAGCCCCGATCTTCTCTACATCATTGTCAAAGAGCAACATAAAAACAGAAAATATATGCATATGTGTTTTTCCCATGACCCAAAGCCTAGAAGGATAGCTACTGTGATGTCAATGTCAAATTCAAAGCAATTTTGCTTGGACTTCAAAAAAATGAAATTCAAAGTCTTACACAGTGAATGAGAGCTCACTCACTCATATAGAAAGGACAAGATGCTGTTTGGTAGAAAGATTCATAAAATCATCCTAGTATTTCAGCTGATTACAAGCTTACTAGAATGTGGCTTTAAACAAAGCTGTTGTACTCTCAGTATTCTCCAGCAGAAGTGCCCACACACAAAGCATTTTTTCCTCCCTATGTTGTGATCTGGTCAAAGTCTTGGAGAACTTCCTCTCCTTTAAGAGAGTTGCTGAACTAGGCAGTGTATAGAAGCAAGCATCTGAGGTGGGGAAAGACAATTACTGTAACGTTGCCATCCATCCACAACTGCAGATTCTTCATCCACAGATCCAACCAGACACAGGCAGAAAAGGGACTGGAGAATCCAGACATTGGTACACTGAAAATACGTGGGGTTTCATTGTGCTGTTATTTTTCAGCTAAAGTTTATTGACCATGCATAATTGCCCTTGAAAATTCACTGAACAGCAAGGTGAGGTCCTTTTTCTCTAAAAACAAAAAACAGAGCAGAACGACCTTTGAAAGGGCAATTCTGCTATGGAAGATTTTGGCATGTGTGTGCTATAACCTTCCCATATGTTCTTCTTTTGCATTTCTGTTGGTCTATTTGGTGTTTGCTTGTTTGTTTGTTTGTTTGCTTGCTTGCTTGCTTGCTTGTTATAGAGTCTTAGCCTGTATCTCAGGCTGACCTAGAGCTTACTATGTAGCCAAGACTTCCCTCCACTCTCAGTGGTCCTCCATCTCAACCTTGTGGATTCTGGAACCATAGCTATGAGCCATCCTGACTCCTCCATTTCCTAGCTGAGGGCCATTCCTGGTCTTCAAGGTCACTGTGCAGTCCTCAAGTTAGAATTCTATAGATGTATAATTCCTACCGAATTTCCTCCAATTCTTTTTCCTGTGGGGCAATTTTTCACCAATTACTAACCCTTATATTGCATGATTTTCTGCTAGAATTCAGCTGGCCCGCCAAATTTAGTATTTCCTGACAATTTGACAGGCACATACTCAGTTCCTTTGTCCAGATCACAAAGCCCATGACTAGAATAGATCCACCCTTCACCCAGAGCAGGTGGCTTACTACTAGGTATGGCCTAGGCTACTCTCCAAGGATTCTTGCCAAGGACAGGATGGATGTGAAAAGACTTTGGGCTTTTCTTTTTTTTTTTTTTAATATTTTTTTTATTTCGTATTTTCCTCAATTACATTTCCAATGCTATCCCAAAAGTCCCCCATACCCTCCCCCCCCCACTCCTCTACCCACCCATTCCCACTTTTTGGCCCTGGCATTCCCCTGTACTGGGGCATATAAAGTTTGCATGTCCAATGGGCCTCTCTTTCCAGTGATGGCCGACTAGGCCATCTTTTGATACATATGCAGCTAGAGTCAAGAGCTCCGGGGTACTGGTTAGTTCATAATGTTGTTGCACCTACAGGGTTGCAGATCTCTTTAGCTCCTTGGATACTTTCTCTAGCTCCTCCATTGGGGACCCTGTGATTCATCCAATAGCTGACTGTGAGTATCCACTTATGTGTTTGCTAGGCCCCGGACTTTGGGCTTTTCTGAGCAAAGGAAAGATACTTAACTGAAATTTTTATTACAGTGAGAAAAGGCAACCTTGGAAATAAATAAAGAATTGGGTTGGTCTCAGGGAGACAAATGTATATGCCTTTAACTCAAGTTAAAAAATGGAGGAAGGTGAAAATAGTTCATAGTTGCTTTTTAAAAAATCTCCAGAGTGTAACTTTAATTTTTTCAAATCCTATTTTTAATGATGGTTCTTAAATGCTTTAACCTCCCTTGTAGCCTACCACCCACCAGAGGTAGTAGAAAAGAAAGGATAAGGGGGTGGGAGAAGTAAACCTTTTTAGAAAGGTTCTTTGAAGCAACTCCCATCTGCGTTGTCTGGAAATTGGCAGTTCAGTTCACAGGTTAGCAGGTGGCAGTAGCTCAATCCACTCCCAAATACACCAGCAGTCTAGCTTGGTAGAGTCGGATTAGCAACAGTGGTGACACGATCTAACAGAGACAGCCAGGTCTCAGCCTTGGTTTGAGTCAACAGGAAGGACCAACAGGAACACCAAGAGAAGTTCTATGCTATGCCTCTCTTAGGGAAGCGAAGATCAGTGAAGATGTGAGACCCAAAAGCATTGCACAAATAGCTATACCAGCAAGCCAAGCTCTGTCTCTCACTCGGTGGAGTCCCATTTCTACCCTCCAATCATCACATATCCTCCATGTGCCTTGCCTCAGCATGTGCATCCAATCAGCCCAATTCCTAGGAGTCCCAACAAATGCAGCTTAACTACACAGTGTAAGGCAGACCAAGATATGTGTGTTGTTAGCAAAGAATCCTTCATCATATGTCCTTTCACATATTTGCTTTAGCAGAACATCATCTCTCCTGTGTGTACTTCAGAGAAACATTCCTTCACGAGTCTGCCTTAGTCTCTCACCTATGTCCAATTCAGGAAAACACTCCTTCACATGTTTGCCCCAGCAAAACGCCATCCGACACAACTGACTCTCCAAAGAACCCCTAAGTTTCCACTTCACCAGAGGATATACATTCTGATGACTAAGAGGCAGGAAAATAGCCATTCAGCTGTTCTGTTGACTGGAGCTTCAAGCCCAGAATCTGAAAGGTTCCCTCACACAGGTTCTACCCATCTATGCTCAACAGTCCTTCCTGAAGGTAAGGTGGGTTGCTGCACCATGCCTCCTCTTTCATGCTCTTTCATCAGGTCAGGATCCACTAGAAACCCAGTGATCAGCTGAGCAGCTACCAAGAGTCAGAAACTTCAGAGAGTTCTCCACATTCTATAGCCCAGCCCTTATCTAATCCTCTCCTATCTTTGCTAATCGATAAGATTGTCTTATATAATATTCTTTGTGATGGGTAATTTTATGTATCAACTTGACTAGGCCAAGGTCACAAAATACTCAGGGGGAACACTCAACTCAACATCCCTGCTTCTTTTTAGATGAGATTAAGCAGGGTACCTTTGATAATATGGGTGAGACTTATCCAATTAGTTGGGGCTCATAACTGAGACAACAGTTAGGTTCCCAGAAAAAAGAGGGAAGAAGAGGGAATTCTATCTCAGACCTATGACTGAGGCTATACCACCACCCTCCTCTGGATCCCCTGTGAATCCTTGCCTGTTTCCACCATTGGGTAAGCTGAGTCTTTACAAACTCTCTCTCTCTCTCTCTCTCTCTCTCTCTCTCACACACACACACACACACACACACACACACGGATATAAATATAGATATAGACAAATGTAGATAGATGCAGATATTGATAGATCAGTAAAGAGCGATAGATAGATATATTCTATTGATTTTGTCTCTTTAGAGAGTATTACTAATATACTCTTTCCCTTGAGAAACAATGGGGCAAATTTATTGTGTCAGTTTTTCCTTTGACCTCAGAGGTAACCTTACCTACAATTTGACCAAGAAAACATAGGCTCCGGATATTGATTCCTTACACTTTCCACCCCTACAATCAAGCAACCACTGAGGGTTTCATGTGCTTTTGCTGCCTACTTGCTAAGCAAAGCAAAGTTGATTCCCCATGCTAGTCTGGGTCAGTCTCTTTACTTAGCTCTTCATCTGAAGCCTCCTCTCCTTTCTTCAAACGTACACTGTGCTCCTTCTCTTTCTAGTCCTCACAGCTCTGCCATCCTTCTTCCTGATCTAAGAACACATTTAGATGTGCCTCATGTTTTACAAAAGGAAGCAGGCATCCCTGGCAATCTGTTAGCTCTGTTCTTTCCTTCACAGCCAAGCTCCTCAATGCTTTTCTTCCAGTATCACCTCCACTGATTATTCAGCCTGCCATAGTTTACTTCTGTCCTCTCACCAATCCATTAAATCCACTTCACCAAAGATACAAACTGCCTTTGACTGCCAAATCCAGGGAGTACTTTTTGGTTCTGACTTGGCCTGGCAACTATTTAGCCTCTGATACTGACCATTCTATCTTAAGGCATCTTTATTTTAGATACTAGGCTCCATCTTATTTCATGTTCCCATGTGAGGGACTCATAGTCCTGATGGTAGAGGGGCTAGTTTTAGGTGGTGTAAGATCTCAATCAGAACCCCCCTGGTGCATAATACACTACCTGTACTGAGAGTCCTGCCTGAGCCCGAGTACCACATAAAGTATAAGCTGTAGAGTAAGGAAGCCCCATTCTCTTATAATGGTCTTCTCATTCTTCTCATTGAAACAGAGACACTCTCAGGTTTGCATTAGAGTAACTGTAGTTTAATGTGCTTGTTAATCAACCTTTGCCAAGTCAGAGAACGAGAAGAGAGGCATCTTTTCTGTAGTAGACAGAACGCTGATGTGGTTGTTATCTGTTTTCATTGGTGGTTGGTTTCTGAATTGCTTTGTATTTATGGCAAATGACTCCACTCTCTTATTTATTATATAAACAAAGAAAAGACAAGCAAAGTAAACTGGACTGAGAAAAAAATTATAGGGATATGCCTACAGTTTGGGAAGCATAACTCTCTAGGTTGGTGTCTCTCTGAATGCTGTCCACAGCCCCATGTCCTTGCACCCTACACATAATTTATGCACTTTCTCACCTAGTACTATAGTTTCAGTCACCTCTAATATTAGGTCTCTAGCTTATTCCTATGATATAAACATAGCTCTTATGGGAAATCCATGGACTATCCCATAGACATATCAAGTTTAAGAGTCTGTCTACTATTAATTGGGCATAGTGGCACATGCCTTTAATGGCAGATGGATCTCTAAATTTGAAGCCATCATGGTCTACAGAGTGAGTTTAAAGACAGCTAGGGCTACACAGAGAAACCCTTTCTCAAAGAACAGCAGCAACAAAAACCAAAAATAAAAGACAAAAACAAAAAGAAATGAAAAGAAAGAAAGCCTGTCGACTTATCTCAGTGTAGTAGCCTATAATCTAAATTTGGACACTAGGAACAAAGTTTGCATCCATCTGTCACCAGCAGCCAACTTTACAAAGCTGAATGAAATCTTTCTTTTTCTCTCCTATCAGTTACTGTCTTAAGTCGGGCTCATTGTCTCTGGAAGGACGTACCTGGCTTCCTTGATGCCAATAATATGCACATTGAATGCACTCTACACAAGGCTTTCAAATTCAGTTAGATGGAGCCATTTCTTGCCACTGCCTCAGGCTGCTAAAAGTTAACACAAAAACCAAATGAAATGGGAGTTAAGAATTTTAATCTGCAGTCCACAGATAGACCACAAGGGGACCCTGACCCTACTGAAATTAACAGCCAGCAAGACATGTTTCTTTCTAGGAAAAAGCCACAACTGTCATCAAATCCTCAGAGGACTCTTTAAGGTGAAGTGGGGACTCCCTTCTCTGCAAACACAAAGAAGACTTAACAAGAAGATTGAGGTGTGGATGGCTGGGGAGTTTTTCCCACTAGCCTCAATTAGGCTTTTTCTGGGGAGCCTCTCTCTCATTGATAGCCATCACCCTTCCTTCTGAAGTTTTCTGGCTCTTTAGAGGCAGGCTGATTGACTAATAACCTTCACTGTTTGTCATACAACCTTTATATAGGTGCAAAACAAATATGGCAAAAAATGCACTTCCATGAAGGTCCAGAAAATATAGCTAGAATATCTCAGGTGATCATTTCAAAAAACACCTTTCACAATCTACTTAAAATACCTCCAGTTTTGGTGAAAAGGAGATACCCATGTATCTCCTTCACTGTCCTGAAGAAGAAAATTGGGTGTCTATACACATGTACATGGGTAACAAAAATAACTACCTTTATTGTTAACCAGTTACCATGCAAAAATATTTGTCATCCAAGTATGAGGTTAGTGATCTCATTGACTAAAACACAGGTACTGTTCAGGTTGATCTTTACTGCCAACTGACATGGTGATTCGGAAGTCACCTAGGAGAAATATCTGGGTGTGTCTTTTGCAACTTTCCAGACAGACTTGACTGAGGAAGAAAGACTCAACCTTAATGTTTGTGATCTCTTAACATCTCAGACTAAATAAAATGGAGGGAGAAAAAGGACTCCATTAGTACCAGCCTAGATATTTCTCTGTATCCTGATCCACTCAGGACTGTGGCATCTCAGACATGTTTCTGTCACCATGAAACATGGTTTCCCTACCACCCTGGACTCTATCCTCTCAGTCCATGAGCCAAAATAAACCCTGCTGAGTTGTTGTTGTCAGATATTCAATCATGGCAATAGCAAGAGGAACTAATGCAGATACCAAAGCTTAGTGGGTAGGTAACTTACCTATAGTCACCACACTAGGAAGGCTTGGAGCTGGGCTTCAAGTACAGGTAGATTTCTTTGATCTTACTATGGTAACAGAAGCATGGTCTGTTTTGTTTTGTTTTGTTTTGTTTTCTAGTTTTTTTTAATATCCACTACATAAACTGAAAAACAACAAACATCATTCAACTTGTTCTTTGTAAGTTGAAAATATTTTATCAATGTAGGAAATAAAAACCTATACTACCATATTCAAAATCTCTGTACCCATTCTCCTCTCAACCTTTTTAACCAGACTATATGTTTATGAGTTTGGGAACATGATAAAGCCTTCATCTTGTCACTTGCACACATTGATTAGATGATTGCACAGAGACAAACTTTTAAAGTCATGGGCTTTCGTGCAAAAGATTCTGTGACGGACCCATTAGCCTCCATGAAGTTACATGCAGAATATGCTGGGTGCAGTAGTTTGAATGTGCTTGGCCCATGGGAAGGGGCACTATTAGGAGGTGTGGCCTTGTTAGAGGAAGTTATGTCACTCTCTAGCCAGGTTCTCTGAGATCCTATAGTGCTCAGACTCTGCCCAGTGTGGAAGAAAGTTCCTTCCTGGATGCCTGAGGAAGACAGTTTCCTTCTGCTGTTGCTGATCAAGATGTGGAACTCTCAGCTACTTCTCCAGCACCATGTCGGCCTGAACACTGCCATGATTTCCACCATGATGATAATGGACTGAACCTCTGAAACTGTAAGCCAGCCCCAAGTAAATGTTTGCCTTTATGAGAGTTGCCTTGGTCATGGTGTCTCCTTACTGCAATGAAACGCTAACTTAGACAAGAGTTAGTTCTCTGTGCAGAGGCTACAGAGACTCCAGGAACAGCCCAGATACCTACAGCGTCTTCTTGTCTTGTTCTAGCTCACATCCTGGTAAAGTTATAATCATCTCTAAAGTTCAGAGAAGATGCTGGGCTTGGTACCACAGAAAAGAGCTAATCTTTGTGCCTGTAGTTCTCTGATTGTTACAGAGTAAACTCCAGACATTAGAAATCCAAGGACAGATGGTATGAGGGAATCCCTAGATGAAGACATCTGAGACACACCCCCCTGGGAAGATACAAAGCAGTAGCCGATACCAGTGCTACACAGGCTGTGCCACTGTCATTTGTGATCACTAACTACAAGCCAGATACAGCATTAGAGAATCAGTGCCTTATGTCACAACATCTATGGAAGTCAGCAAATTCATTTCTTCCTGGACTCCATTTTCAACCCTACTGTCACTGGGAAAAATCATGTGACTGAGTTCTGGGTAGTTTTTAAATTATTAATTTCATATTTATTTAGTACAATATGTGTGTGAAATGAAATATGTGTATATATATATATATATATATATATATATATATATTACTTCTTTTGTACTCCCTAACTCTTTCTCTAGAAGACTTTTCTATGTCTATCAACTGCATAAAATGGAAGGAACACAAGTCTCTAAAATTTCATATCGCAGGTATCTCACCCAACACCCACTTGACCTATTGTATGCATGAGGGAAATGCATAGTGTTTTGAATCACTAAAATTTGAGACTTATCTCTTATAGTAGTTATAGTTCCCTACATTTTTTTTGCTCAAGCCCTCAAATGATGCTGTTACCATCATTTTCAAGTGGAAATTGTCTAAGGGTATATATAGGGTGCCCAAGGCCACACCTATTGAATTCTGGAGTCTAGATTCAAATCTAAGCCATTTGGCTTCAACCTTCATGCAGTTGCCACAAGTTCTCTTCTAGAAGGAGCTGTGCACATTAATGAGGTAGTGCATACTCAATGACTGCACAGTGATTGGTGTTTGTTCACTGTTAAATAAAGGCAGTACAACATCATTGTTCATGATTTCTGAGAGTGTCTGGTGGCCCATCACAGCCTCTTCTTCCAGTCTCATCTTGCTGCCTTTCTTTTGTTTTTCCACCCACAATGCTGACCCTAACCCATATCTATTCCATGCCTTCATCTACAGGGGTTGTACCTGCAGCCCTTCTGGCCCCTGTTTCTGTGCCATTACAGTATATTCTGATGCTCCACATCAGAGTCTATGTCGTTTGTAGAATGGGCTTCATTTTCCATCATACAGTTATGGACTTGTCTCCGTCCAAGGTTTTATCACCAGCTTGAATCTCTCCATGTGTCTGTGACTAAAATTACAGATGAATCAAAGTTGGGAGGCGGGTTATAGCTAATAAGATAGAAGAGAATAATCAAAGCTCCAAATGTTCACAACAGGCTGGAATGATGGGCCAATGCCAAGAAGAAATGTAACCGAAAAACAAATGACAGAATCTTGAAAGCACAGGACCTTAAAGGTCCTTGCCTGGAGCTTGTGATTAAACCCTTAAACTGGAAAGGGGTTCCTCCCTTCTGTTTTTAACTATTCTAGTCACATCTGTTTTTGATTATCTCTGAGTGCATGAAGAAATTACCTTATCTGCTTAAAAATCTTCCTAAATTCCAATTAAATGGACTGGGGTGGCTTAGATTTTTAAAGCCCAGGCTTTTACAGCTGCTGCGTGGGAAGCCGGCTCGTATCTAATCCCCTGTGTGATCTTTGCTTTGGAAAGCGTTTAGTGACTAAACCTCAGTGTTGTATTGATTGATGTTATGCTTCTGGTGGGGAACCAGCATGAACCTTCAGGTTAGCTGGTCCCTTTGCTCTGCTCACCTGAGGAAAGGGAGCCATCAAGTAGACAGTATGAATTCTTCTAATAAGCCAGAGGCAGATAATTAGGACTAATAAATTTGCTTCCTGAATGGGAGAAATGCTAGAAGGTTAATAGCTGGTAAAGTTCATTTCAAGTATGGGGAAATGTGGTTAGAGTGAACAGTAATTACGCTGGAAGGCCCAGGAATCTGCATTTGAACAATGCTATACGACAGAACTTACATGTGAGGAGGAGGTAAGATGGTCAGAGGACAGGCAACTTGCCAGAATCATTTCTCTCCTTCCACCTGTGGAAGAAGGAGTGCCTAGTCTTAGCAGTGCTTAACCCACCGAACCATCTCACCAACCCTCTAAGTCAGGTCTTAAGCTCAAATGAACATTTAGAGTAGAAAGAAGAACCTGGGTATAATACTTGTTTATAGCAATAGAGGACTCATAATTTAAAACAATAACGTATGTTTGGCTAATTCACACTATATGTATGTACTGGTTCACATTTGTATTTGTGTGCTTTTTCATGCCTGCATTTGTCAGGGTTCTCTAGAGGAACAGAACTGATAGCAGTATCCATCAAAGGGGCCTCATTAGATTTGTGAATGATCTGATCTGTGTAGTTCAACAATGGCCGTTTCATACTGGAGAAGCTGGAACCCCATGACTGTTCAGCTTGTGAGGCTGGATGTCCTACTCAGTACCCTCCACTGCACACACACACACATGTGCGTGCAGATAATCACACACATGATCACACACACTGTCTGAAGGATTGTTAGGAAACCCACTGGTCTTCAATCTACATCAAAAGGCCAAAGTAGCAGAGCTCTGATTTCAGCAAAGGATGGCAGGAGCAACAGCATCAGAGGCAGTGGTAGTGACAGCTGCAGGGTAGGTGAACTCATCAGCAGAGGCGACGAGCAAGTAGGCAAAAAGCAAAACAGCTTTTCTCTGGGACTTTCTTATATCTGGGCTGCAGCCACAAGTTACTGCCCTTCTTTAGGGTTGTTCTTGCCATTTCAATTAACCTATTCCAGAAAATCCTTCCTAAGTATGTTCAGAGACTTGTGGGTAACTTTAAGTCTTGTCATGTTGATGATAGTAACCATTACAGTGTCTATTTGGCTTTATTAGAAGTTGTCCCTTTTGTATAAAAAAATATATAACTGAGCAGAAAAACATGCTATTCTGTGCTCTATAGAAAGTGTAGTGGCTTGGATTAAAAGCTCATGGCCGAAGCACACCCTTCCTCATAAAGAGCAGTGTGCCTAACGACCTACAAAACTCTGGATAGAGAAAAGTGCCATCCATTTCTGGGTCTGTAAGCCCACACTGATAATAAGAATCCACAGAGCAATCTACCAAGTTAAAACACGAGGGCTACATCCTTTCCAATTATTTTAACTGGAGGTCAGTTAATGTTTCACCATGTCCCTATCAGCTCAACTGCCCATCACTGTCTATATTCCTATTGTGTGTTCATTATCGTGCAGGAGAGCAACTCAGTTCCTCTGTGTCCCTTTGAATTTGCTCTGGTGGCTAGTTTTTGCCCTAGGGTTAGCAAATCCTTGGCATGCCTCATGGTACTTCCAGTCCTTTTAATCACAAGAACAGATGTCTTTTCATAGTTCATGTGTCTGTCCCTACGTAATAATCTATGCTACCTAAAGCTTTGTGTCCTTATCCCCAGCTCTGTGCTGCCTGCAAGAGGGGTAGGATTACTGCTAGACTTTCTTCCACCAGCTTGTCTATCGCTGATAGCTGTGACTTCCATGCTGATGAGGGTCAGAGAAGGGATGGGTATAGCTTCTATTAACAGTAGTGTTGGTCATGTTTACCTTTGACAGGATTTCTGTTCATACTTCTTCCCAGGGCTCACTTCAATGAGCCATTAGTCTCTATTCTAATATTCTAAATTATTATAAATACTCCCCTTCTGATATTCTAAAGAGTCAAACGATGACTTTTCCTTTTCCTGTGTGCATCTAACACTCACACTCTTGAATTCAGGACCTAGCCCTCTGATGGGTTTGGTCACCCCATCCCTTAGCAGTGCTGTGGGCCAGGTCCTTTAAGGTGATTCTAGACTCCCTCATTCACATCTTTGGTTCCTTAGGAAACACATGGCTCATCTTCATGAGGATGCAGTCTCATCTCTGCTACTTTGAGCTTTTTTTTGCTTTTGTATCTTTCAGATATATTAGGCATACATTTCCAGCATCTTTCAAGAGTCATATCAGGCTTTCTGAGGGGACCCCACCACCCCTGCCAATTGAAAGGGAGTAAATCATCAAAATTCCTGGGGAATAAAGAGTGTCCCTTCAGCTCACTAAAGCCTCTTGTTTCACAGGAAGGAGGTGAATAACAAGCCAATGCCAATACATGTGATTGACTACGCATGGTCAAACAGCCATCAGGAGATCTGGACATGGTGTCTTACATGACTCTCACCTTTGAGCATTCTGTGGAAACAAATGAAAGCACAGGAAAACTGTTGCTAATCATATCATCATGAGCATATACAGAAAGCCCTTCTGTGTGTCACTTGTCCCATGGCAGGGGAAGAATTTATCTGGATCTTATTTCTTTGGGGACAGAACAAATGAGAACAAATATGCAGGCATGTGGTAAATATGTAATAATAAAAATGTTTGAGCATGCTGTTCTGTAGCATTTATGTGGGACTCAAATTGTTGAACTAAAGGTACCATTGGGGAATTAAGTGAAGGGGAAAAAGAAACCATTACATCAGTAGTTGGGAAGACGGAAATCTTCACACATGGACAAAGAGTCAGAAGGAGTTAACATTGTAGAGAATCCCAGTAGCTCAGGGAAAGTTGTCCAGCAGAAGTGTGCTAGCTTATACCTGATAATCCTAGTAGTATAGGCTGCAAGCCATGTTCTTACTCCTGCCTGGAATGCCACAGATACTTGAGAATACTGTTGGTTCCTTCTGCTGGCTTGTTTCAGCTTTGTAAATTCTCCCGACCTCCTTTGAGAACCACTGGATTATACAATCTCTGTGATCAAACCCAGTTCTAAGAGTCTAAAGGGAGCTTTACTATTTAAAGACAGAGCACATAACGCCATTTCCACTGATTCCCTTCAGGGAGTGGAGACCTAAGTGGGATATGAGATTAAAGATGGGAAGTGAGGAGGAGTCTCATCTCTGTGTGTGCACATGTGCATGTACATGCATGTGTGTGAAGGCAAGACCAGAGGTTGATGTTGGGTATCTTCCTCTCCCTTATGTTTTGAATCAGGGTCTGACACTGAACATGGAGTTTATTGATTTGGCCAGGGATCCTCCTGTCTCTGCATCCCCAGAACTGAGATTACAGGCATAGGCTTCCACACACAAATCTCTGATGTGAGTTTCTGGGGATGAAACTCTACAGGTTCTTATGCTTCTTCACTTTACCAACTGAAGCATCTCCCCAGCCTCTTACCTTCTTAAAAATGCTTATTGATTGAGGCTGGAGAGATGGCTCAGTGGTTAAGAGCACTGACTGCTCTTCCGAAGGTCCTGAGTTCAAATCCCAGCAACCACATGGTGGCTCACAACCATCTGTAATGAAATCTGACGTCCTCTTCTGGTGTGTCTGAAGTCAGCTACAGTGCACTTACATAGAATAATAAATAAATCTTTTTAAAAATGCTTATTGATAATAATAACCCCACTGCATGTGCCAACAGAAGATGCTAGCTTTCTGGAGCTTGCTTATTATTATTAGTCAGGGTAATGTGGTACATAATTGAACTCCATATGATCCATGTTAGCTCAGTATTGCCAAAGTCAGAAGCTACAAAAACTAGGAGCATTTTCTAGACTAGTTCTCCCAGACAGCAGATTTGAGAGTAACTAAAATAAGCTGGGTGAGTGAAGAAGTGACTAGGAAATCTCACAAGACCGGAGGAAATGGAGTAAGGGCTATGAGAAAGAACTGATAAGCAAGAAAAACTGGTGGACCTGGGCTCTCAGGCCTGGAATGCCTTGGTTTCTAAAGTTTTGAAAGTTAGCTAGGAATGGGACCACTCATCATTCCCCTCACATTTAGATTCAAAACGACCAAGGGATGGCAGTGGGAGTACCTAGCAAGAGTTTCTTAGTTAGGTTCAATTGCTGAGAAGAGACACCATGGCTATAGCTCTTCTTATAATGGCAGGAAGCATGGTGGCATGTAGGCAGATACAGTACTGGGGAAGGTACTGAGAGTTCCGCATCTTGATCAGCAGGTAGCAGAGGTTAGACTATGTGCTGTGCAGGGTGGATCCTGAGCACACGGTACCTCAAAGCCCACCCAACAGTGACACACTTCTTCCACCAAAGCTATACCTGCTAATAGTGCTACTCCCTATGGTACAATCATTCAAACACATGAGTCTGGAGAGCAGCACATACCTACTCAAACCACCACAAAGAGTATCCAGCCCATGTGAATATATTGAAGAGACTCAGGATTGGGCCATTAAAGCCACTGTTCAGTGAAGTGATGAAGTGGTTTCCCTGTGCAGCTTGCAGTATCAGCCTCAGTATTTTAAAACTGAGCTACTCCCATCAGTTGTTCCACACGGATGCATCCACTCCTGATCTCGTCCATCCTTCTCAAATTCTTTTTGTCAGCCTTTGTTCTTTTGCTGTTTTGACTTTGACCTTAAATTCTCTTTCTTTCTCTCATCTATGTTTTTTAAAGATAGGGTCTCATGTGGTCCCGGCTGGTCTTGAACTCTATGTAGCCAAAAATGTTTTTGTATTGCTCATTCTTCTACCTCCATCTCCCTATTGCTGAGATTACAAGTGGCCAGTTTATGCAGTGCTATGGCTCAAACCCAGGGCTTCATACACGGTAATCACTCTACCAGATAAGCTATATCCCCAGCTCCTTCGTTGATCTGATTTTAGTGACCACTATTCAGCCCAACCCATCTCTTACCCCATTTGTTTTCTCCTTTGCATTTCATCACTCCCTTCTAGATCCCTTCTCCTCCTCTCTCTCCCAGCTATGGATAGTAGGTAACAGAAATTGATCTAGCTTACTGTCCTGCTTATGGGACAATATAGAGATTTTAGAGATAAATGACTATACTAATATACAGTATATATAGTCAGAGGACAGGTAATGTAGTATATCATTTGATAGTTCATAAAGGCAGTGCTTTATACAAGATACAATGGATGTAACTTCATTTTGGGATTAGTGTTGTTTGTTCTTTAATTTTGAAGATTCAGAAACCTCTTTTGAGGTCACTGGGAGCAATCACACATTGTCAATAAAGTCACAGTATAATATACAACAGAGAAGGAAGACAGAACCATATGGCAGAAGGAATAAAGTGTAGCAGAGGTGAGCTAGGTAGCTTTCTAACAAGGTGTTAATCTTTTGACTTAAGAATCAGGAGGAGAAAGAGTGTGAGAACCCAGAGAACTACTCAGAAGTCAAGGATGAGCATGAGAGCACCCAGGCTTTGTGGTACATCGTGCCACGTAGAAAATACTAGAGGCCTGTCAGTGGGAGAAAAAAATGAGGCAAAGCCACAAGTCAGGTGTTGGGAACAAAATAAAGAAGGGGGGTGGAGAAGAGCCCTGGGGAAGAGGGGGAAAGGAAAAGGGACCTAACGTCCGGACAGAGTTCCTGTGCTCTGGACAGGCGGACACAGACGTTGCGAGGCTGCCAGGATGCTTTCCACACAGCCCCGGGTGAGCATCTAAGCCTCTGACCCACGCTGCAGGGGGTGGAGAAGGGGCAGCCCCCGACCTGGGGACCACCCCCCCCTAAAGCCACCCCTTTTTATGGTCTTCACTGTTGCTAGGTAACTGGGGAGGAGTTTATCCTGAAGGTCAGAAGCTTGGGCCATTGCTTACATGACTACTGACCATGCTTCTCTTGTGGGGGCTGTGGGAGGTGGCACCTTAGGCAGGGGCCAGAGTTCCAGGAGCAAGAGGGAACGCCTACCATCTCATGTAGGTGAATTATGACCATCAGGGTTCAGACCTCAGCTCGACTGGAGACCAACCTGCAATTCCCCACAGTCAGGAAGGCCTCATCAATGTTTCCAAATGGACAGCAAATAGATGTTGTAGGTTTTTGATTAATTAAATTTAGGAGCATTTCTTTGAACAATACACAGTTTATGAATTGAGGAACATTCAAAACAAAGGAGTGGAGAGAGTACCACCCTACCTGATAGGAAACAAGTATAGCATATAGGGAAACTGAGAGTAAAATAGAGAAATGCTGTGATTCCTTACAGCTGGGTCTGCTGTATGTGTACGTACTCTGGTTAGTTGGCCATCTGTAATTGCAAAATGTTTAGCTGCTATTTCTGGATAGGGTCTGACTGTCAATTGCAACACACACACACACACACACACACACACACACACACACACGCACACACACACTGAAGTTAGGTATCCAGTTTGTTTGTGCTTTACCTTTCTGTGACAAAGGCAACCTAAGAAAACCAGGTTTTTTTTTTTGGGGGGGGTCATAGTTTAAGGGCAATCATGTTGGGAAATGAATGACAGGGAGAGATGCTCTGTCTGTGACAGCAGGAGCATGAGGCAGCTGGTCATATTGCCTTCACAGTCAGGAAGACAAGAAAGATAAGCTCTGGTGCTCCATTCGACTTTGTTCTTCTTAGTCCATCCTAGACCCTAGCCTATGGAGCAATGTCTTACAACTACAAAGCTGGTTCCCATCTCAGTTAAATCTCCATGGAAATACACTCATAAATATTCATGGATTTGTTTCCTAGATGATTCTAAGTCAAGTGGACAATCAAGATTAACTTCAGTGGTCTGTATGTTCAGCTAGGTTGCAGTGTGTCACATGGTATGGAAATAGTCTTGGACTGGTGGCCTCTTGCTTATTTAACAAGTGTCTAGCAGGTCCCAAACTGTTCCTCGTTCACCTGCTCCACCTCCATAAGCACATGTTCTCTCAACTCATCATGGCCAAAACCCATAGAACCTGTCTTTCTTTCTCTCATGCCCCACCTGCAAACTACTAGTGGGTTCTGGATGCTCTTCTTCCACACATATCTACAAAACTGCTATCTCTGACTAAGAGGCTATATTCTCTTCCCTACATTATTCCATAGACTTCTACCTGGTCTTGCTGCTTCTGTCCTTATTTGTCTACTGCCTTCTCTGACTGTAGTCATAACATTTTTTTAATTAAAAAATGGAAATCAGATTATATTTCCCAAGCTCTCCAAGAGTTACCATACTACTGAAAATAGAATTCAAAGTTGTTCATGTGGTCTCCATGCTCTGGGCTCTACCTCCTGATGGAGATTACCTCCAACCACTCTCTCCTCCAGCAGACTTTGCCAATGGCCCAGTCACATCCCCTGGTGCATTTAAAAGGTTACCATGCTCTATGCTTCTCGGACCTCTCTTGCATCCTCCTGGCAGTATTTTATGCCTTTATTGTCTCTGAAGTTATTTATATTAATGAGACAGAGCATAGATGAATCCACCTGACTCTGGGATGTTTGTGAACAAGTTGTGTCTTAGGGTATTTATTGCTACCTCTAATAGGGCAGATCTGAATTCAGAAGGGAAATATTCCATACATTTCCCAGGTGTCACCAGCAAGATTGACCTTGGCTCCCTACAGTAGCAACCTGTGCTGGTTTGAAGAGATATGGCCCCATAGCATTATATATTTGAATGCTTAGGGGGCAGCATTAGGAGGTGTTATAGGCTTGATGGCATAGGGGTGTGTCCTTGTCAGAGGAAGTATGTCACTGGGAGTGGATTTTAAGGTTTCAGATGCTCAAGCAAGGGCCAATGTCACTTTCTCTTCCCGATTCCTGAGAATCTGGATATAGAACTCCATGTAAGCTATGTACTAGATGTAAGCTACTTCTTCGGCACCATGTCCAGCATGCTGTCACCCTCCTGCCATGATGATAAGTCTAAACCTCTGAACTGTAAGCCAGCCTCAATTAAATGTGTTCCTTTATGAGAGCTGTGGTGTCTCTTCGTAGCAATAAATACCCTAACTAAGGCACAGCCTGTTCCTTTATGTCCCATCTATTAATTTCCTTCTTTCACACTCTAACTTGCCTATTCTATCATAGCATTCCCTATGATCATCTCCAGAATAAGTCACTTGCTCCAAAAGTTGCATTTCATGGGATGTATGAACTAAGCTATCCTACTGACTCTAGCCATGCAACTTCCAGTTCCTAGAAGACACATCAGCTCTACCTTAAAGGCTATGCATCTTCCATTTCCTGTGCCTGCAATTTGCTTCCATTGTAGCCCTTCTAGTCTCTAATCCAAATGCTGTCTTCTCTGAAGTGTGTATAAAGTACCAACCTCTGCCGTCATGGAGCCTTCGCAAGTTGATCTATTTGTTCTCTCTCTCTCTCCCTTCTCCTCCCCCTCCCTCTTCCTCTTCTACTCCTTCCCTTTCTTTCTCTCCCTCCCTTCCTTTCTCTCCTTTCCTTTCTCTCTCTCTCTCCTTCTCTCTCTCTCTCCCCCCCATCTCTCTCCTCCCCCAGGATCAGTAAGCTTTATAAGAATGGCTCAATGTGTTATGTTCTATCTTACACACTGTAGCTTCCTCACCAGGAATGGTTCCTGGCACACATTAGGTGTTAGTCAATATTTCCCGAGTGAATGGACACAGAGTCAGAGACTGGAGAAGAATAAAAGGAATACATATTTGTTACCAAAGTCCAAAAATATATAGTGTGACTTTAATGACCTTAAGTGGTGATTGCCCAAAATCACCAAATAGAAATGTTACCACTCTACAAAGAAGGTCCCAGAACACACCCAGTCTCTTACTTTTTGTAACATAATTGGGACTTTTCCCAGTGAAAAAAAGGAAGACAATTTCAATGATATCTGTGCTTCTCAGCTGTTGTGTTATAAGAAGTATTTTGGAAAATTTGTAAGTGGCAATTTATTTACTTATGTATATGTAAACACATGCACGCGTGTGTATGCATATAGGGATGTGTGTCCCATTGTATATATGTGTTTACAGGACAACCTGCAGAAGTTGGTTTTCTATTTCAAATGCATGAGTCCTGGGATTGAATTCAGGTCATAATGCTTGATGGCAAAGCACTTTTAACTGCTGAATCATCCTATCAGTCCATATGATGTATTTTAAATCTCAATCATAATATATAGTCCACAAATTCTTTTACCTCACATAGTTCTATTTTCTAAAGTAAAAATACTCATGTTATCAAGTAGCTCAATTCTGTGCACGTATGTGTATGTGTACATGTGTGCATTCCTGAACCAAGAATGGGATGTGTTCAGGTAGTATTTCCTAAGGCTAAGTTGGTGTCCATGAATAAAACAACAACAACAACAATGACGACGATGACAACAACAATGTGGGCAGTGGTGCTGTGCCCTGTCCTGGGAGGTTTAAGGGGCTGACCTGAGTACTTTTCTTCATGTCTTCCCCTCTGTGGATGATTACGTGACCTCCATTTATGTCATCCTTCAAGTCCTATCTTAATGTCTCTCGGCCTGACCACCGTCTAAAGTGGGTGGCTCCTCACCTAGTCTCTCTCACCCTGTGCTGTTGTTTTCCTGTGACACTTGACACTGTCTGCAGTCACCAGTTTACTTTTCCCTGCCATTTATTCACTGCATGGAGTGTAACTCCTTGAGTGTAGGCCATGTCTGTTTGTCACAACTGTATGCCTAGGACCAATCACATAATATACATTCCATACTATGCTGTGGATACAGGATTGAAAGAACACAGGAAGGGTGCCTAGAGCTGGGGTGGCCACATGCACAAGGATGGCCATCAGTCACACTCTGGATGCACCCTCCCAGTGCCTATGCTGAGTACTCTCTGCAATGCTGCTCTTCCTCCCCATCTTCCCCATCCTCACCATCCTCACCATCCTTACCACACTGATCATCTTTCTGACAGGCAGGGTCATCCAAGACAATGAGAAGAGGAAAAGAAAAATGAGGCACAGGAGGGCAGAATGGAGCATCTAGGCTCTTTTAGCAACCACTATTCCTTATTTCCTGCCAGAATATTGGCACCTTTAAAAGCCTTGGCTGCCTTCTCCAACTTCCCCACTCAATCACAAACCACAGTGCCCAGAAAAACATAAAGGGGAAAAAAATCAATGTGCTAAATCTCTGCCGGGTTGGGTGGCAACTCCCTATAGCTTCCCTCTGCTGACTACAGACCAGTTCTCCAGCTCTGCCTCCAAGATGAACTCCACATGTTAAAGCATGTGCCCTTCTATACATGGTCCATCTGCTGTCTAGAGAAGAACGGGTGAAGGACCCTGAAGTTTTGGGCCACTGCTCTTCTCTCCTCCCCTGAAGTCTGCTGTCTACACCCTTCCCACTCTGCCTTCTCTGTCTCCCTCACCCAGTCAGTGACCTAGAAAGTCTCCCATTTGCAATTCCCCTCTACCCACCCTCTCTTTTCGGTGTGCAGGAGCACAAGAGGTGTGATTCTGTGTGTAGATGTGTGTTGGAATGGGATGAGGACTTCATTAAAATGACTTAGATTTCATTTTTCCATTCAGCCCCATTCGATTTGGCTCTCTGAGATTGACCCATGGAGTTTACTGTTTTAGTAAAGAAGGCAGGAACTATGTTAGGTCAAAGAGACAACTGGTCACCTTTGGGGTCAGCCCTCAATCTGCCCGGCTGCTTAATCATGGGTTTTGTTGTGAGAGCTAAGCTCTGTAGCAGGAAATCTTCATGTGCTTGCATTTCTGTTGGTGGAATCCTTGGTCCTCTGAAGATGAGCATGTCCTATTCTTTGGTACCTGTGAATGTGCTGCATCTTATGGTAAAGGTGAATCCAGGCAGTTGATGGCAATAACTTTCATGACCGAGGTAGGAAGGCTATTTTGAATTTGCCAGGCAGGCTCAGGATAGTCAGAAGGAGTCTGAATCAGTAAAAAGCAGGAAATGATAAGATCAGATTGATGAAATCAGAGGACTCCCCGCCTTTACTGTGAGCCAAGGATTATTAACAGCCTCTACAAGGGAAATGGTTAAAGAAAAAAGATTCTTTCTTACTATTTCGAAAGAACACAGACTTGCTGACACCTTGAGTTTACTCAAGGGGAACTAGCTGCCAATTCTGAACTGCAGAACTCTGGGAAAATACATTTTTATGGTAGACTGTCACAATGTGGGAATTCTCTTGTGGCAATAATGGAAAATTAATTCAACTAAATTCTTAGGAGTTGGATCACTATGTAGATACAGGTTTATCTTGTGTAGATTGTGTTAACTTTCTACCACTGTGACAAAAGACCTAAGATAATCAGCTTAACAGAAAGAAGGTTTACTTAGGCTGATAGTTTCAAAGGTCTCAATCTGTGGTCACTTGACACCTGTTGAACTCTTGAGTGGATACCAGTCACCACTGAGGTAACTAAGATGAAACCACAGTTAGTAGTTTGAGCTCTAAGTTCTAACCCCTATCTTCCAGAAGGGAGAGAGCTAGGTATTGGGTTAACAACCAATCATCCCCGTATTATGACGTCACCACAAAAGACCCTGGAAAATAGAGTCCTGGCAACATGTGGTTAGTGAGCACATCTGCGTGTCAGGGTTGGGTGTGGGTGATGCACTAGATTCCACAGCAACACAAGCTCCCAGGCTTGAAGCCCCTCCTAGCCTCATGCCTCTGTGTATCTTCTTCTGGCTCTTCATGGATACCAGTAGTTCTCAACCTTCATAATGCTGCAACCCTTTAATGCAGTTCCTCATGTTGTCATGACCTCAAACCATACAATTATTTTGTTGCTATTTCAAAACTCTAATTTTGATACTTTCATGAATCACAATATAAATATCTGTGTTTTCCAATTTGGTCTTAGGCAACCTGTGTGAAAGAGCCACTCAGCTCCCAAAGGGGTCACGACCCACAGGTTGAGAACCATTGCTCAATACCCTTTACCTTTGTTAGGATAAACCAGTAAGACTACACGTGTTCCCCCTGAGTTCTGTGAGCCATTGCAACAAATTATGAAGCTTGAAGAAGGAGGACGTGAGTACCTCTGATCTGTAGATAACTCAGACAGAGGTAGGTAGCCTGGGCCCTACTGCTGTGATGAGCATCTAGTAAGACTGATCCATTAACCTGTTGAGTCTGTCCAGGGGCACAGTGTCAGTACTGCTTTATGTAGAAAACCCACACATTTGGCATCAACGATGTTGTAGTAGCAAAACCAACATTTTCCTAATATGGTGTGATTTCTTTGTGCTATTGTGGTAAAGAAGGTATAGGATTTAGAATGTAACTCTCTAATTAACTATTCATAAAATCCCCTGCCTTCTCAAGTCACAAAATTAGGATTTTCTTTAATATTGTATGAAGACTTTTCTTTTCTTATTCCTCTTTAAAATTGTATAGCAAACAGAAGCAGATTCTCACTTGGATATCATACTCTAGTTACCTTAACAGTCTCCCTACACACACACACACACACACACACACACCATATAAACCCAGAGTTACAAACATATACAGAACATGAAACACAGCCACTTGGAAATAAATCTTAACACAGTAGTCATCAACACCAACAGACCATTAGGACATTATTTATAGATTAATAATCTCTGCATGAGACTCTTTCATTCGGAGGCTCTGTGATGAGCCCTGCATATTCAATGTTAAGACGGAAACACAATGGTCTTCAGCTGATATAACTTCTAAAATAAATCATTCCTATGTTTGGTGACTTGTACAATCCATTCCAGCACACTCCGTTACATGTTAGAAGAGGCTTTTATTTAATTTAAGCATTTTCATTATTGTGTACTTTTATTGTGCACTATTCAGTTCTGAGTCTTGGGCAATTGTTATAATAAGGTTACTAGTCAGAGGCTGCAGAGAAAGAACAGCAATTCAATAATTAAAAGGCAACCAGGAATGCAATCTGTCAAGTAGTAAAAAAAAATCAGATCTGAAGCTACATGAAGATGGGCTTAAAGCCAAAACTATAAAAGCAAAGTATGGCTATCTCCAGCGGTGAGTCCATGAGGGATTCATGTGTGACAGGGAGCTTGTGAGGTCATCAGACTAACTTCATTAGGCAGGTTAGCCTGGTTCTCTCTCATCTGCTCACAGCTCCTAAATATTTTCTCCCAGAAGTCCAAATTTCAAGGCAAGAAGCATTTACAAGAGCCCCAGAGCCAGAAGAATTTCAGTGTACACAGTGGAGAAGGTGCCCTACTGTTCTGGATTGAGGTAGAGGTGGTAGCATGCAGCAGTGACTTATATACCTGCCCCAGAGACAGCAGAGACATTGCCAGAACCCAAGGTAGGCCCAACCATCAGGCCCAGCTCCCATGGACCCATTTCTTCCAGCCAAGCTGACATCTCCCACCCCTGAATAAAAGGTGGTGCACCTTCTCCAAAGAGTGCCAACATCTGGGCTCATTTCACATTTAAACCACACAGTTCTCTTCTTGTGTATAGTTACTAAGACATCAACACATCCCCATATCTTATCTCTCATATAAGTAAAAGTGGAACTTCAAATTAAGTAAAAGGATCTCAGCATTTGACGCCAAAGCTGAGGGAGTGTGTGCTTAAATCAGTTAGGGATGGCCAGCGAGGGGCCTTCCCTCTACTGGCCCAGTCTTGTCACTAGGAGAATAGGTCCTGTGTTCTTTTCACCATCTCTTCTCTCTGTGTCTACTCTCCTCCCTATCTTCTAAACGGTGTCCCATGCTTAGGAAAAGTACATTTTGAAGGGGCTGGTGAGATGGCTCAATGGGTAAGAGCACCGACTGCTCTTCCAAAGGTCCAGAGTTCAAATCCCAGCAACCACATGGTGGTTCACAACCATCTGTAACGAGATCTGACTTCCTCTTCTGGAGTGTCTGAAGGCAGCTACAATGTACTTACATATAATAAATAAATAAATCTTAAAAAAAAAAAGAAAAGTACATTTTGAGACAAGGTTCAATCTTTTCCAAGTATCTTTAGGAACCACCCATTTGTCTCTGCTCCCATCAACGTACTGAATTTCTTAGGAAAGAGTCAGACATTCACGGAAGGAACAAAAGCCAAGAGGACTGGATAGCAGGACGTCAGAGGGAGGGTGACACGGCACCCAGTAGGAGAGCAGGCCAGGAGAGGGCTCCAGAGCTTGCAAGCCCAGTAAGGGTTCCAGGGATAACTCTAAGGGCTTTGAGGAGGTATTTTTAGTATATTGTGCAGCATATCAAGATCACACCTGCTGTTATATGGTGAATAGATATTATGGAGGCAAATGCGAGTAGAGATCACTATGAGGCTATTTCCAGTGAACTCCCCTGAGGGGAATCACAATGTCTATGTCGCTATTGTAGCACTAGACATAGGGAGAAACTGAATAGAGAGGAAATATCAGAGACTGCTTTTTCTTTTTCCAAGTTTTTATTCTGTGTGCATGGGTGTTTTGCCTGCATGATTGTATTTGGACCATGTGTGTGCCAGGTACCCACGGAAACCAGTAAGGGAATCAGATACCTGGAACTGGAGTTAGAGATGGTGGTGATCTGACATGTGGGTGCTGGGAATTGAACCCCGATCCTCTAGGAAGAACAGCCAGTGCTCTTAACCACTGAGCTATCCCTCTAGTCCCAAGAGATAGTTTGAGAACAGTGTAGGGGACATGTGAGAAGACGCCTTATATAAGACATGCACATACACATGAAAATACACACAGCATAGCAGGGGGCCAGGGATATTTGAGAGACTCATCTGACCTTAGGGTTAATCTATAAGTCAGCACACAAGGCCAAAGCATAAACATTTAGAAAAGGTCTGTGGAAAGCCCTGGAAGTCTGTATCACGGTCTCCAGAGACTCAAACACAAGAAATTAACTTGCTTTTCTCCTTGTTCTGTGGCCATTGGAACCACACATTCCCCTCTCCAACATCATCATCTCTAGAATAAGGGAAAACAGATTCTGATTTCTGGACATGGAGAAGTGAGTGTGAAAAAAGTAAGATCTGGTTTCTCTGCTAAGTGAGCTGCATTGAACCAGTTTGCCTAACATGGCTTTACAGTACAGGCTATTGGTAAATGGTTCTTAAATATGGGGATTGCTATGGTCTCCCAAGTGAGATTGTGGTAAGATGAGGACTGTATCTGTCCACCCTGTTGCCCTAAGAAACCACAGATGTGTGGCTAACAGTAGGAACTTCCGTTGAAGTGCTACAGGCTAGAAGGCAAAGCCAAGGCTTCCAGCAGGGCCACGCCCCTTCGAGCTTTCTTGGCCTTTCTCAGTTTGTAGAGACATGACTTCAGTGTCTGCTTCCTCGTGACAAGGCACCTTCTCCTCACATGTGTGTGTCTGGGTGTGCTGCTCTTACTTGGTGAGTTGTGGTGGTTTGTGAGGAATGAATGTCCCCCATGGGCTCAGCTTGGACCCCCGTTGGTAGTGTTGTTTGGGTAATTAGTCTATTTTTATCAGTTTTATATTTACCATACCATAATACAAGGCAAAAATATACTGAGAACACCTATCTATCAACTCACCAGTTCCCCCATTGGTAACTTCTTGCATCAGTTTGTTGTAATTGTCTGCCAGGGTTGACATACTTTTGTTGCCTAAAGCCCATAGATTACAGTAGGGCTTGTTCTTTGCGTCGTAGTTGCCATGGGTTTTGGTAAATCTGTAACATTCAGAATAGTTCACTGCCCTAGAAACCCCCTGTCTTTCACTTATCTCCTCTTCCTTCACTGATCATCTTACCATACCGTCTCCATAGTCTTCTTTTTTCAGAATGTCAAATAGAATCACGCAAAATAAAGCCTTTTCAGATTGACTACTTCATTTAGAATACCCATTTAATATTCCCCTTGCCTCTTTATTGCTAGCTCGATAAAGAAAAAGGAAAACAGTCTCTGGTATTACCTCGATGTGTGCATGCATGCATACATGCCTGTTTGCATGTGTGCATGCATGCGTGTATATGCATGTATGGGCGTGTGCATGTGTGCATGCACAATGCATTGCATGTGTGTGTGCATACATGCATGTCTACATGTTCATGTGTGTGTGCATATGTGTGCATGTGTGCATGTATACATGCGCTCGCGTGTGTGTGTTTCTGTGTGTGTGTGTATTTGCACATATGTGTCTAAGCACCTGTGGAGGCCAGAGGTGGATGGTGGATCCTTTCTATCACTCTCCATCTTCCTTTCTGAGTCAGCGTTTCTCACTGCACCGGGAACTCACTAACTCAGCAATGATAGCTGGCCATCAAGCTCCAGATAGTCTCCTGTCTCTACATCTTTAGCACTGGAATTGGAGGTGCACAACACCATGCTCAGTTTTTTTACATGGGTGCTTGGGACCCAAAGTTAGGTCCTCATGCTTGCATGGTGCGCTGGCTAGTTTTACGTCAATTTGACACAAGCTACAGTCATCTGAGAAGAGGGAAACATGATGGAGAAATGCCTCCATAAGATCACATTATAGGCAAGCCTGTGGAGCATTTCTTAATTAATGATTGTTGTGGGGGGGTATTCCAGCCCATTTCAGGTGATGCCATCTCTGGGCTGATGGTTCTGGGTCATATAAGAAAGCAGGTTGAGGTAACCACGATGAACAGGGCAGTAAGCAACATCCCTCCATGGTCTCACCCTCGGCTCCTGCCTCCAGGTTCCTGCCCTGCTTGAGTTCCTGTCCTGACTTCCTTTGATGATGAACTGTGATGTTGAAACATAAGCCTTTTCTTCCCAAGTTGATTTCATCATGGTGTTCTATCACAGCAACAGCAACCCTAACTGAAACACATGACAAGCCCTGACGAAGCCACCTCCTCAACTCCCATTCATTTCATTTTGTTGCTGATTAACATTCCAATTTAGAAATGCATTCACAAAAGATTTTGCTTGGAAAAAATAACCAAAGACTCTATTGCCTTAGAATTAGATTAAAAGAAATGTCCAAGAACTGTGTCAGAGATAAAGCTAGGGTAAAGGGGAACCTTGGTGTGAAGGAATGGACAGAGACAGCACAAGGCTTCTTGAAGATAGTGTATATTGGTAGAAGATGGATTGTGGATGCAGATAGTGAGTATTGGTAGAAGATAGATTGTAGATGCAGATAGTGTGTATTGGTAGAAGATGAATCATGGATACAGATAGAGTGTATGGACAGACAATGGATCATGGATGCAGCTAGAGCGTATTGGTAGAGAGTTGATTGTGGTTACAAATAGTGTGTATTTATAGACGGTGGATTACGGATGCAGATAGTGTGCTTTTGTAGAAGATAGATTGTGGATTGGCCATGAATACAAGAATCACAACATTCTCCTAATGTCCTCTTATTGAAGCACAGGCCAGCTGCCTGTTTCCCAAGTACAGGGCCTGAGCACACCCCCTACTCCATGATATCTGAGCCTCCTACTAATCAGAGGTTAAGAAAAATAATAATAATTAAAGTCCTATATCTCTTGGCTGTATGGATGCCACAAAATTCCATCCTGCAGATACCCACATAAGTGAGTGAAGAAGAAAAACTAGGTCCCCATACTCGGGGACTGAGGGAAGCGGATGGATGAGTGGGCAGAATAATGGGTCACAGATCTTGTAAAGAAGTTGGAACTGCTGCTGCAAAACCCAAGATATGTTTAACTAGATGCTGAGCTCTGTAGAAGGACTGTTTGGATCAGACTCAATCCAAACCTTTCCCCAAGATCCCCTGCAACAAAACCAGACTGGTGCTGGTTAACATAGGAAAATACTTGGGCAGTCTGTCCTCTAGTCACCTACTACTGCCGGATCTTTAGCGCCACCTCGTGGTATGCTTCTCAATCGGGCTGCTTCACAGAGGGAACCCAAATGTCTTGGTTTAAAGCTGCAAGGATTAAAGCTTTCCTCTTAAGGTGCAAGATAAGAGACTCTGTGGTAATGAACAAATCGAGAGCTTTAGGATTAATGTCAGAGAATTTGAAGTCACACAACTTAATCTCAGCAATTACACGCACAATTAGCAGCAGGATTTTATATGTGTACAAATCGTTGTGGAATTTTGGACATGAGCAATTTTGGACAGCGAGGCCAAGATCAAACGTTCAATCTATGCAAAGGCAATGAAGAGCCGAGAAGTAGGAAAGAGAATCTGACCCAGAATATAAGCTTTCATGAAATGGCCAAGGCCAAATGTCCAGTAAATTAGACAGGAGCCCCAGCTGCGTGAAGTGTCTTTGGCTTTTTGGCAGTACTACTTCAGAGAAGCCCTTTCCCTTCCAGAGTTGTTGTGCTTTGCCAAAATGGCTTTGATAGTCTAAGGATGGGTCAGTCAGCTTTATTCTAGTCTGAATCCATAAACTGTTCTTCCGAAGGTTTGGGTCACTGTCTTTCAGGCAGGAACTAGAGTTCCTATAATGTGAAGGGAAGTTTATTATACTTGTTAAGCATACATAAAATATCTATAATGGTGACTCTTGTCTTCTTTATTTCCTGCAGAAGCTTATCTCCATTTCTATATCTATTTTTGAAAAAAAATTTAAAATTTTTATCTGATGTGAATGCTTGTGTGCTGAAGGCATGTATGCATGCATGCAGGATCCCTCAGAGGTCAGAGTGGCAGATGGCTGTGAGCTCTATATGGGTGCTGGGATCTGGACCTGGGTCCTCTGCAAGAGCAGTAAGTGTTCTTAACTGCTGAGCCATCTCTCCAGCCCTCCATATATTTTTAATTTTGGTGAGTGATTGCTAGTGGATTATAATTATATTAATTGTACTATTAATAAAGGATATTCAAAATCTACTTTAACAAACATCTGGCTTGGAATTAAAAGGGGGAACTTGTATTTATTTGGCTACAGATGCAGACTAGGTGATTTGACATCTACTGATTTGTTTAATTGGAATGTTATGTTTATACTGATGAAGAAACAGACTCAGGAATTTTAAATGGCCACCCTCAGGGTTGTACATTAAAGGAAGAAGCTGAAAATTAAATCTATGTTTCCTTCTTAAAGTCTAGTAGTATTTTTATCATGCTGCATCAGTCCAATACAGTCAATGTGTCTGTTTTACTCTCAATTTTAACAGTACATAGAACACTATATACTGTACCAGACTTCCTTTTGCAAATTCACCATGCTCATCTGCATAGCAGACTTACACTGAGTTCTAAGAGAAAGCACGGATTTAGCCTCGTGGTCCTCAAGCTCATGAAATTATTGCTGCTGCTGCTGCTGCTGCTGGTGGTGGTAGTTATGCTGCTGCAATACTTGGGTGTGTGTGTGTGTGTGTGTGTGTGTGTGTGTTAACTTTCCTCTGAAATAGTCCTCTATAAAAAAAAAATACTGCAAAGAATGCTGGCCTACAAGGTAGTGTGCTAGAGTCTTACTGGAGAGGTGCAGACTCTGAGAGGTGGAGTGTTAATTGAACAAACATACAATCTTCTGAAGTAAGACTTGCACACACTTGCCAAAATAGTTCAAAGCATGATTTCATGTTCAATAGGTATTTGTAGCCATCCCCGCTAAGGAAAGAACTAATATAAGAGAGCAGGATTTTGGTGCCTTAGTGCTTATCACCAGCATTGTAGATGATGATGTAACGTGTATCCCTGGTACCCTCCAACGCCCTTTGTTCTTCTGCCCTCCCAGACTCACATGCTGTCACATGTCCATCTCACACCAGTTCTTATTTGTTGGTTTGGTGATAGCAAAACAGCCTGGTTATTCCACCATCAGTCCTCTGTGGGCTCTGAGGCTTTGTTGCTGGACTAAGCAGCCTTGAACTGGACAATTCAAGATGCTTATAATGAGATTTGGAAGGAATGGTACCTAAGAGTGTGTGAGAGCACAGCAGACTTGTCAGTTGTGTTTCCCTGTGTCATCCGCCCTCTGCCAGTGGAGTCAGTGTTCTGTCATTGGAATATGGCTTGAATCTTGGTACCATAACTCAGTGGTGGTGTGGTGGGGAACTCTTTCAGAGGCAGGGCTAAAATCAAGGTAATTAAGTATGTGTTTCTACCCTCATAAATATATTAATGCTGCCTTTCAGGAATGAGTTAAATTTCTGCAAGGAGTGAATTAATTCCCATGGAATCGGGTTGTTTAAAAGGGAGCCTAGCACCTCAGCACTGCCTTGCTTCCTTGCTCACACACATGCCTTTTCTGCCAGGAACTCTTTTCTCTTCCATTTCTCTGCCATGTTGTGATTCAGCCACAGGGGCCTATCACAAGATGCTGGTGCTATTAGTAAGAAGTTGTTTGGACTTTAGTGCTACCAGAACCATCATGAGCTCAGTAAAGGTGTGCGTGTGTGTGTATCTGTATGTCTGTGTGACTCTGTGTAGTTATCTGTGTGTCTCTATGTGTGTAGGTGTGTGTGTGTGTAGGTGTGTGTGTATGTGTGTGTGTGTGTGTAGGTATGTGTGTATATGTAGGTGTGTGTGTAGGTGTGTATCTGTATGTCTGTGTGTCTCTGTGTAGTTATCTGTGTATGAGTAGGTGTGTGTGTGTGTCTGTGTGTATGTAGATGTATGTGTGTATGTAGGTGTGTGTGTGTCTGTGTGTGTAGGTAAGTGTGTGCGTGTATGTAGGTGTGTGTGTGTATGTAGGTGTGTGTGTGTGTGTAGGGGTGTGTGTGTGTCTGTGTATGTATGTAGGTGTGTGTGTGTATCTGTGTATGTATACAGGCTAGTGGTAGTGCTGAGTACTGAACCCAAGGCATTGTGCTCATGTGCTTTTCATCAGGAATAGATGACAGCCTATGATGCTTTGACTAACATTCCAGTCCTAAGCCTGGCATAGGAAACACAGGTGGGGTTGGGGAGGGGATGAACAACAATTCATAATCACTTCAAAATTAGAAGATATAGATGACTTACTGAACATGAAGAGCATCTCTGAATAGTGCATTGTTAGGCTCACTCAGTGGTAAAATTCTGGGTGCTTTTATTCTTATATTAAGAACTAGATAACAATAGTCACTCTTACCAATTCTACTTAATATTGTCATGGTGAGATAGAGAAGTGAAAATAGATATGTGTATTAAGATTATAAGTGGTAGATGTGCCTCAGTAAGGAGAGATTCTGTAAGGGTAGGGGCACAGCTGGGATAGTGACTGGGCTCCCTCTGTGTCACCCTTACAGGACAAGGACACAGAGGGAGGCCAGTCACTATCCCAGCTGACTCCATTTTGTCCCTCTTGCATGATCTCTGTCTGAGTCACTTCTCTTCAGCTATCTCAGGTTCCTGCAACTGTGAAGCTTGTAGAGTAGACAGGTCCTCTTATAATGAGAATGGAATTGGTCCCTCTGGCATCTGCAGACAAAAGACACCAACAGGGCCTCATGGGATCAGAGGAAATAATGATCGGTGAGTGAACAATATGACCACAGAGTCTTGACTAAGCATAATTTTGTTTCCCTTGTTGTATTTTCTCTATAGAATCCTCTAAGCCTTCTCAGTGACTCCAGGGCAGGGCTTAGGAAGCCAGTCCCTCCAAGATGGGGCTTAGGAAGCTGGTCCCTCCTTCCCTCCCAGTGTGGCCATGCTGAGGAACTTTCTTTCTCACTGTAGTACCACTGGGCTCTAAGACTACATGTGGCTAAATCTCATCTTCTGGGACTCTAACATCAGGCTTCTTTTCTGTCCCCAGTAACACTCTCATGCAGATGACTTGATTGTATACACAGAGAATTCACCCAACAACAAAAATGCTGTAAATTCTAATTCAGCTTAGTAATATTATAGGGCCCAAAGTGAATATAAATTTTTTTTACATTCTAGCAACAAGAAACTAGAAATTAAAAACAAAAATAACACCATTCATAATATTTCTAAAAGTAAACAACAGAGATAGACTTAATATAGGACCTTAACACTTTAACATTGCTGATATTAATTAAATGACACATAAATAAAGACATTAATATCATGTTTGGTGATGTAATTTTGAATGGCTAGACACTTCTTTTTTTCCCTGAAGCAGGGCATCTCTGGCAGCTCTGGGACTCTCTGTATAGACCATGCTGTCCTCAAACTCAGAGAGATTTGTTTGCCTCTGCTCCTAAGTGCTGGGATTAAAGATTAAATATCTTTAAAATAACTTAGAGATCCAACATGATTTGGGCCCAAATCAAGGGTGTGTGTCGCGGGGCGGGGGCATAGAAATATAAAAACTGATTCTAAATTTCACATCGAAATTTGGAGAACCTAGGGCAGGTGGTAACATTTTGAAAAGGAATAAAATTCGACTACTTACGCTAATCAAAGTAGGAATATATTAGTTACTTCTCTCATTGCTATGATAAAATAACCAGAGCAACATAAGACAAAGTTTTCTTTCAACCTTTGAAGGTTCTTCATCAGGGAAGGTATGGCGGCAAGTGTCAAGAGCTGTGCTGACAAAAGAAAGGTGCAGCTGGTCACACTGAGTCCAGGAAGGGGGCAGTGGGGAGTGCAGCTGCCTTTCCCTTCCAGACACAGCGCTGCTCACATTTGGGTCTTCCCTCCTCAGTTAAACATCCAAGGAGATATCCTGATAGCCATATATACACATTTCTCCCAGGTATCTCTAAATGTTTCAAGCTGACAATGAAGATGAACCATGACAAGTGTGGTGTTGGTGTCAGGATAGACAGAGACCTGTGGAACGGTAAATCAGTTCTTGCTCCCCTGTTCTTCCTACACCTAATCCCCCCTTCCCTACCCATTTCCTCTCTTACCTGGTTCCCTCCCTCTATCCACCTCTGAGATCAGGGGGGAGAAAACAGAAATCAGAGGTTATAGGGAATCTCTAGGACATGCTAGAGACCGGGGATGGGAGCAGGGTGCCTATGGGGGTGACTGAGACTCCTAGCAGTAAGGAATATGGATCCTGAAGTGGTCATCTCCTGCAGCCCAAATCTGTCCTGCTTACAAGATGTGCAGGAACAAAGAACAGAGATGGAGGGAATGGCCAACCAATGGCTGGCACAACTTGAGACCCATAGGCAAGAACCAATCCCTGTTACTATTAATGATACTATGTTTTACTTGTAGACAGGAGCCTAGTATAGCTGCCCTATGAGAAGCTCTACTCAGCAGCCAATGGAAATAGATGCAGAGACACCCCTACCCATCCAAACATTAGATGGAGCTTGGGGAGTCTTGTAAAAGTGTTGGGGGAAGGATTGAGGAACCTAGAGGACAGGGACTTCACAGGACGACCAAAAGAGCTAAGTAACCTGGATTCTTGGGGGCTCCCAGAGACTGAACCATCAACCAAAGAGCATACATAGGTTGGACATAGCACACACACCCCAGTTACATAGCAGATGTGCAGTTTGGTCTTCATGGGAGTCTCCCAACAACTGGAAAGAGAGCTGTCTGTGAATCTGTTGCCTGCCTGTGGCTCCTGTTCCCCTAACTGGGCTGCCTTGTCTAACCTCAGTGGGAGAGGATGTCCTAGTTCTGCAGTGACTTAATATGAGGAGGGGGTATACCCAGAGGGGTTTCCCCTTCTCAAAGCAGAAGGGGAGGGGGCATGGGGAAGGATCTGTGTGAGGGAGTACAGGGAAGACAGGGGGGCTGATGTTTGTATGTAACGTGAATAAATAAATAAATATCTTAAAAAGAAGTAGATCAGTAATATATGCTCTCTGACAACTTTGCAAGGTAAGTCAGAGATAGAAAGGATGGTATTTTGTCAAATAGCTGGATAGCCATATGGGATAAACAAACCTAATAGAAATCACTTTAACATAGATGTGAGACCTAAACATAAAAATGAAAATTATAAAGCTTTTGAAGGAAATATAGAAAAATCTTAACATCTTAAGCAAAATATTCTTAAGTAGGCCATATAAACATGTACACTATGAATGAAAAAATCACTAGGTCATCTTCACTAAACTTTAAAGATTTTGTTCTTCTAAAGGTACTGTTATGAAAACAAAAAGGCAAAGCACAGACAGGTAGCAAATAATTGCAAAACATATGAAGGAGATCTTGGAACAAAAACATGAAAAGAGTTCTTACAGGTCAATGAGAAAAAGGTTACCTTTTTAAAATGTGCAAAACATTTGAATAGCTGCTTCATCAGGAAATATCTACTGTAGATAATTATACACATCAGGATGTCCTCAGATTAAAAAAAAAAAAACTGATATAAGTGCTGTAACAAAGTGTGTTTGCTGGGACTGTGATACACAATTTCCAGGAATATAAAATTTCAAGCAGTTTGGAAAATAGCTTGACCATGCCTTTAAAAATTAAGCATGCATTTGACCATACAACTTGGCAATCACATACAATAAATGTATATAATACTTTACCAAAAATCACCCATCTGTATACTTACTATGGGTATATAGTGTGTGTGTGTGTGTGTGTGTGTGTGTGTGTGTGTGTGTACATATATATAATATGTTTAACCTTGTAAATGTTTATTACATACACAAAGAGCTGCGTGTTTTGTAGGAAAATATTATTTCTTGTATAATTAGGAAGGCCATCAAGGAGGGGAATGCTAAGTATAAAATACATAACCAAGCAATTAAATATATAATTGCATGTTCCTATGAGACTAATCAAAGATGAGCAAGTTAAGGAAGAGTTAGGAATAACTGTTATTTTTTAAAATTATTTTTAATTAATTTTATGGTTTGGGGATTGAAGAAAGGCCTTGTACTTGTCTGCTGTGTGGGGACATTTTCTTCTCTAGAGTCCTTTGTGTTTGCTTTAGCACTGGGCTATACTCCAACCTTGAGGAACACACATATGCTTGGAAGGGTTTTCTTGGGTATAAATGCTGAGTCGAGACCAGTAAGGTGAATGAAAGTTAGTTACTAACTAAATGGAATGGTTAAGAAGGAAAGTGAAAAAGAAGACCTTGAGGCTAGAAAAGGTTGGATGTGTGCTGATATTTTAAAAAGTTATACAGGGCTGGGGATATGGCTTAGTTAGTAAAGTGCTTGCCATTGAAACATGAGGACCTGAATTCAGATCCCAGCACCCATGTGAAAAATTGGTGGTCCATGCCTGAGATACGAACCCTGGGCAGGAGAACATGGGAGGGACCCTAAGACTTGCTAGCCAGCCGATCTAGCTGAATTTCTGAGTTCCAGACTCAGTGAAAGACCCTGCAACAAAAATAAGGTGGAAAGCAATTGAAGAAGACACCCTTCACACATACATAGAAATAAAATACATACACAGATACACATACACACATATTTTTATAGATGAATTTTAAGGGATTAATATAAAGGTGAAACCATAGGAAACTTAAAGACAACATTGACAAATATTATTTGATCAGTTAGTTGATTCTATCAGAGCCTATATCTAAGATTTAACTTTATGAGGGTTAAGATTTTCTTTTAATGTCAAAAAATTTCAGTAGCCAAATACTAAAGCAAGTGAAACCAGAAACTATTTGTAAGAAGTCAAAGGGTAGTCATCCTTACTTCAGAGATAGTGTGCATCAAATTATTAGGAGAAACATTAAAGTATTTTTTTACCTCAGTCACCATTAAATGATTGTTCTGAAACAATTTGATCTTTTGACTCGATAGGTAAGTTCACAGAATTTAATAGCAGGCATATACATAAAAGGAAAATGTATAAAATAGAAATAAAAGATGATGCAAAGTAATTTAAGAATGAGAAAATATGCAGAATCTTTTGTTTTCTCGTACATGGGGACACCTCCCTCTCCCATGGGGCTTTTTGATTTTCTTATGCTAGACACAGAAAGTATTTTAAGCCTGGAACCAGATTTTTTTTATACTAGTTATTTCTATTTTGACTTTTTTATAAGTTTATTTTTATTTATGTGTACATATCTGGTGAGTCTATGCCACGTATTGGTGGGCACTCTCAGAAGCTAGAAGATATGCCAACGTTTGAGGGGAGGAGTATAGATTCCATGGGTGCTGGGAAGTGAACTCAGGTCATTTGCAAACAAACATAACAAGCATTTTTAACCACTAGCACCTGAGATGGTCCTGTTTTGCTGGGTAAGGTTTAAGAATGTGGCTTTGTGATGGGTTTCTGTTCTCACTCTCATCTTCATACAACGCATGCACTCACCACTTAGGTCTCACAAATGCTGAGAGAGAGGTCTGTACTGGAATCCTCAGCCCAGACACTGTATAGTCACACACATTTGCATTCTGGGATCATGTCCTGTTTAGTCTCCAGCCCCATTGGATTTCTTTCTAGACAGCTTAGTTACGCACTTCGGATAATTTTGTCTTATTTTATCTACAATTCCTAAATATTGGAGTATAGAGACTCCAATATTCTATTCCATAATGTTGGAATCAAAACTCTAGATGAATAATCTTATGACTAGCTTAGATTGCTGTTGCTCTCTCGGGCCCTCCACCTAAAAGAACTATTCTTATTTTATGCAGGTGAAAAGATGCGGGGGAGAGAGAAATCCGGCCTACATAGGGCCACAAGCCTCTTCCGGTCAGAAAAGCACCAGGGCAGCTGGGGCGCAGGGTCGGCTGACACTCGCCAGCTACCCACAACACCCGCCACAGGATCTTAAGACTTCTGGAGAGTGGAACACAGCTTCTGCTCCAATCCAATTGCACGCGGGACCAGAGACTGCATTAGTTAGGGAAGCAGAAAACCGGCCTGAGTAGGACCACAGGCCTCTTCCGGCTGGACCAGCACTGGGGTACTGTCAGCTACCCATGACCCCCGCCGCAGGATTTAGAGACTGCTGGTGAGTGGAACACAGCTTCTGCTCCAATCTTTAAACAGTGACAACGATAACAACTAACCCCAGAGATTACCAGATGGCGAAAGGTAAACGTAATAATCTTACTAACAGAAACCAAGACCACTCACCATCATCAGAACCCAGCACCCCCACTTCGCCCAGTCCAGGGCACCCCAACACACCGGAAAAGCTAGACACGGATCTAAAAGCATATCTCATGATGATGGTAGAGGACTTCAAGAAGGACTTTAATAACACACTTAAAGAAATACAGGAGAACACTGCTAAACAGGCAGAAGACACTAAAGAGGAAGCACAAAAATCCCTTAAAGAATTGCAGGAGAACACTGCTAAAGAGTTACAAATCCTTAAAGAAAAACAGGATAACATAATCAAACAGGTAGAAGTCCTTACAGAAAAACAGGAAAACACATCCAAACAGATGATGGAAATGAACAAAACCATACTAGACCTAAAAAGGGAAGTAGACACAATAAAGAAAACCCAAAATGAGGCAACACTGGAGATAGAAACCCTAGGAAAGAAATCTGGAACCATAGATACGAGCATCAGCAACAGAATACAAGAGATGGAAGAGAGAATCTCAGGTGCAGAAGATTCCATAGAGAACATCGGCACAACAATCAAGGAAAATGTAAAATGCAAAAAGATCCTAACTCAAAACATCCAAGAAATACAGGACACAATGAGAAGACCAAACCTACGGATAATAGGAGTGGATGAGAATGAAGATTTTCAACTCAAAGGACCAGCAAACATCTTCAACAAAATTATAGAAGAAAACTTCCCAAATCTAAAGAAAGAGATGCCCATGAACATACAAGAAGCCTACAGAACTCCAAATAGACTGGACCAGAAAAGAAATACCTCCCGACACATAATAATCAGAACAACAAATGCTCTAAATAAAGATAGAATACTAAAAGCAGTAAGAGAAAAAGGCCAAGTAACATATACAGGCAAGCCTATCAGAATTACACCAGATTTTTCACCAGAGACTATAAAAGCCAGAAGATCCTGGACGGATGTTATACAGACACTAAAAGAACACAAATTCCAGCCCAGGCTACTATACCCAGCCAAACTCTCAATTAACATAGATGGAGAAACCAAAGTATTCCACGACAAAACCAAATTCACACATTATCTCTCCACGAATCCAGCCCTTCAAAGGATAATAACAGAAAAAAACCAATACAAGGACAGGAACCACGCCCTAGAAACAACAAGAAGGTAATCCCTCAACAAACCTAAAAGAAGACAGCCACAAGAACAAAATGCCAACTTTAACAACAAAAATAACAAGAAACAACAATTACTTTTCCTTAATATCTCTTAATATCAATGGACTCAACTCCCCGATAAAAAGACATAGACTAACAAACTGGCTACACAAACAAGACCCAACATTTTGCTGCTTACAGGAAACTCATCTCAGAGAAAAGGATAGACACTACCTCAGAATGAAAGGCTGGAAAACAATTTTCCAAGCAAATGGCATGAAGAAACAAGCTGGAGTAGCCATTCTAATATCTGATAAGATTGACTTCCAACCCAAAGTCATTAAAAAAGACAGGGAGGGACACTTCATACTCATCAAAGGTAAAATCCTCCAAGAGGAACTATCAATCCTGAATATCTATGCTCCAAATACAAAGGCAGCCACATTCATTAAAGAAACTTTAGTAAATCTCAAAGCACACATTGCACCTCATACAATAATAGTGGGAGACTTCAACACACCATTTTCACCAATGGACAGATCATGGAAACAGAAACTAAACAGGAACACAGAGAAACTAAGAGAAATTATGAATCAAATGGATCTGGCAGATATCTACAGAACATTCTATCCTAAAACAAAAGGATATACCTTCTTCTCAGCACCTCATGGTACCTTCTCCAAAATTGACCACATAATTGGTCACAAAACAGGCCTCAACAGATACAAAAATATTGAAATTGTCCCATGCATCCTATCAGATCACCATGGACTAAGGCTGATCTTCAATAACAAAATAAATAATAGAAAGCCAACCTTCACGTGGAAACTGAACAACACTCTTCTCAATGATACCTTGGTCAAGGAAGGAATAAAGAAAGAAATTAAGGACTTTTTAGAGTTCAATGAAAATGAAGCCACAACATACCCAAACTTATGGGACGCAATGAAAGCATTTCTAAGAGGAAAACTCATAGCTCTGAGTGCCTCCAAAAGGAAACTAGAGAGAGCACACATTAGCAGCTTGACAACACACCTAAAAGCACTAGAACAAAAGGAAGCAAATTCACCCAAGAGGAGTAGACGGCAGGAAATAATCAAACTCAGGGGTGAAATCAACCAAGTGGAAACAAGAAAAACTATTCAAAGAATCAACCAATCAAGGAGCTGGTTCTTTGAGAAAATCAACAAGATAGATAAACCCTTAGCCAGACTCACTAGAGGGCACAGGGAAAGCATCCTAATTAACAAAATCAGAAATGAAAAAGGAGACATAACAACAGATCCTGAAGACATCCAAAACACCATCAGATCCTTCTACCAAAGGCTATACTCAACAAAACTGGAGAACCTGGATGAAATGGAGAAGTTCCTAGACAGATACCAGGTACCAAAGTTGAATCAAGATCAGGTTAATGATCTAAACAGCCCTATATCCCCCAAAGAAATAGAAGCAGTCATTAATAGTCTCCCAACTAAAAAAAGCCCAGGACCAGATGGGTTTAGTGCAGAGTTCTATCAGACCTTCAAAGAAGATCTAATCCCAGTTCTTCACAAACTATTCCACAAAATAGAAACAGAAGGTACTCTACCCAACTCATTCTATGAAGCCACAATTACTCTGATACCTAAACCACAAAAAGACCCAACAAAGATAGAAAACTTCAGACCAATATCCCTTATGAATATTGATGCAAAAATCCTCAATAAAGTTCTTGCTAACCGAATCCAAGAACACATCAAAACAATCATCCATCCTGACCAAGTAGGTTTCATCCCAGGGATGCAGGGATGGTTCAATATACGGAAATCCATCAACGTAATCCACTATATAAACAAACTCAAAGACAAAAACCACATGGTCATCTCGTTAGATGCGGAAAAAGCATTTGACAAGATCCAACACCCATTCATGATAAAAGTCTTGGAAAGATCAGGAATTCAAGGCCCATACCTAAACATGATAAAAGCAATCTACAGCAAACCAGTAGCCAACATCAAAGTAAATGGTGAGAAGCTTGAAGCAATCCCTCTAAAATCAGGGACTAGACAAGGCTGTCCACTTTCTCCATACCTATTCAACATTGTTCTTGAAGTCCTAGCCAGAGCAATTTGACAACAAAAGGAGATCAAAGGGATACAAATTGGAAAAGATGAAGTCAAAATATCACTTTTTGCAGATGATATGATAGTATATATAAGTGACCCTAAAAATTCCACCAGAGAACTCCTAAGCCTGATAAACAGCTTCGGTGAAGTAGCTGGATATAAAATTAACTCAAACAAATCAATGGCCTTTCTCTACACAAAGAATAAACAGGCTGAGAAAGAAATTAGGGAAACAACACCCTTCTCAATAGTCACAAATAATATAAAATATCTTGGCGTGACTCTAACTAAGGAAGTGAAAGATCTGTATAATAAAAACTTCAAGTCTCTGAAGAAAGAAATTATAGAAGATCTCAGAAGATGGAAAGATCTCCCATGCTCATGGATTGGCAGGATCAACATTGTAAAAATGGCTATCTTGCCAAAAGCAATCTACAGATTCAATGCAATCCCCATCAAAATTCCAAATCAATTCTTCAACGAATTAGAAAGTGCAATCTGCAAATTCATCTGGAATAACAAAATACCTAGGATAGCAAAAACTCTTCTCAAGGATAAAAGAACCTCTGGTGGAATCACTATGCCGGACCTAAAGCTCTACTACAGAGCAATTGTGATAAAAACTGCATGGTACTGGTATAGTGACAGACAAATAGACCAATGGAATAGAATTGAAGACCCAGAAATGAACCCACACACCTATGGTCACTTGATCTTCGACAAGGGAGCTAAAAACATCCAGTGGAAGAAAGACAGCATTTTCAACAAATGGTGCTGGCACAACTGGTTGTTAACATGTAGAAGAATGCGAATCGATCCATTCCTATCTCCTTGTACTAAGGTCAAGTCTAAGTGGATCAAGGAACTTCACATAAAACCAGAGACACTGAAACTTATAGAGGAGAAAGTGGGGAAAAGCCTTGAAGATATGGGCACAGGGGAAAAATTCCTGAATAGAACAGTAATGGCTTGTGCTGTAAGATCGAGAATTGACAAGTGGGACCTCATGAAACTACAAAGCTTCTGCAAGGCTAAAGATACCATCAATAAGACAAAAAAACCACCAACAGATTGGGAAAGGATCTTCACCTATCCTAAATCAGATAAGGGACTAATATCCAATATATATAAAGAACTCAAGAAGGTGGACTCCAGAAAGTCAAATAACCCCATTAAAAAATGGGGCTCAGAACTGAACAAAGAATTCTCACCTGAGGAATACCGAATGGCAGAGAAACACCTGAAAAAATGTTCAACATCCTTAATCATCAGGGAAATGCAAATCAAAACAACCCTGAGATTCCACCTCACACCAGTCAGAATGGCTAAGATCAAAAATTCAGGTGACAGCAGATGCTGGCGAGGATGTGGAGAAAGAGGAACACTCCTCCATTGTTGGTGGGATTGCAAGCTTGTACAACCACACTGGAAATCAGTCTGGCGGTTCCTCAGAAAATTGGACATAGTACTACCGGAGGATCCAGCAATACCTCTCCTGGGCATATATCCAGTAGATGTCCCAACCGGTAAAAAGGACACATGCTCCACTATGTTCATAGCAGCCCTATTTATAATAGCCAGAAGCTGGAAAGAACCCAGATGTCCCTCAACAGAGGAATGGATACAGAAATTATGGTACATTTACACAATGGAGTACTACTCAGCTATTAAAAAGAATGAATTTATGAAATTCCTAGCCAAATGGATGGACCTGGAGGGCATCATCTTGAGTGAAGTAACACAATCACAAAAGAACTCACACAATATGTATTCACTGATAAGTGGATATTAGCCCAAAACTTAGGATACCCAAGATATAAGATACAATTTGCTAAACGCATGAAACTCAAGAAGAATGAAGACCAAAGTGTGGACACTGTGCCCCTTCTTAGAATTGGGAACAAAACACCCAGGGAAGGAGTTACAGAGACAAAGTTCGTAGCTGTGATGAAAGGATGGACCATTTAGAGACTGCTGTATCCAGGGATCCGTCCCATAATCAGCTTCTAAATGCTGACACCATTGCATACACTAGCAAGATTTTGCTGAAAGGACCCAAATATAGCTGTCTCTTGTGAGATGATGCCGGGGCCTAGCAAACACAGGAGTGGATGTTCACAGTCAGCTATTGGATGTATCACAGGGCTCCCAATGGAGAAGCTAGAGAAAGTACCCAAGGAGCTAAAGGGATCTGCAACCCTATTGTTGGAACAACCAGAACCCCGGAGCTCTTGTCTCTAGCTGCATATGTATCGAAAGATGGCCTAGTCGGCCATCAATGGAAAGAGAGGCCCATTGGACTTGCAAACTTTATATGCCCCAATATAGGGGAATGCCAGGGCCAAAAGAATGGGAATGAGTGGGTAGGGAAGTGGGGGGCGCTATGGGGGACTTTTGGGATAGCATTGGAAATGTAATTGAGGAAAATATGTAATAAAAATATTAAAAATCAAAAAAAAAATAACTGCTGCCATCATTACTCACCTTAAAGGAAGCCAGCCTGAGGCTGAGGTATCTCACAGAGGATAAGAGGAAGAGGTAGAAAGAACCAGGGTCCTTAATGATGTCATGGAAACAAGTGGTCAGTCTATAGCTGGATCTAGTCAAACTAGATCTGTACATCCTATTATATGAGATAAGGAATTCTGGTTAGATCAAAGGCAGGAGCCATGTGCACCAAGGTGGCAGTCTACAAACCACAGGCTGCTGGTTGTCAGAGAGAGGACACTGTATTTAATATGACAATGTTGAGGCTTTAAGGCAGAATATAAGTGAAAATCAATGATAGAAATAGATGGTGGACATTACTGGTAAGCCTAACCTTTTACTCTTAATTCACTCTCAGTCATTTTGATGGTTCTTGAACCTGGACTATGCTCATTTAGAGTCATTATCCATTATCAGTAACAAGAGGACGAGTTCAAGAAGAAAAAAAAAAGATGTTGGAATGTATCTCTGCCTGTCAGTAGCCTTCTCTGTATCTCCTCAGATAAATTCTGAGGCAGGAGCAGATGGACCCCTGTGTCAGCGATTCTAGCGTGGAAAATGGGAGCAAATTCTTTTAACATTCACTTCGTTGTATTTATTCAATTTATGCACACAGATACTTCTTCAGACTCTGTGTTTCCTGCAAAGAAAAAAAGTATATGAAGTGGTGTTCTTGTGGTATTTATGCTTAAAATCCCTTCCTTAGTATGACCTTTAATATCCACTGAATCTACAACTACCAGATTGAAAATATGTAAATGAGGCCTTTCAAGAAACCAATGGCTTCTTAGGAGACAGAAGTTTTTCCAAATCATTGCAAAGGGGTTTGTAGAGAACCCTCTGTGAAACTTCTTGTCACCTGTGGCTATCAGGACTCTTCCTTCTCTTCTGATTGTTCTTTGTCTTAATGTGTCTCCTTGTCATCAGGTGCCACTTCCTCCTCACCTCACTTGGGTCCCAGCTTGCAATTGTAGCTGCCTGTTCCCTATGACAGTTTATAAGGACGAAGACCAGACCTAAGATGAAGCAAGGTCTACTGTATTGTTCTGCAAAGCCCAGTATCCCAGAGAATCCAATTCCTGAGTGTTCTGAAACAAGAAGGGGAAAATTCTACCTGTAATGTATTTATTTTGTTTTTAATTTGGTGGTTATCTTTCCCTTTTAGAAGCATAACATCCATCAAATTTTTTAGAGGTTTGGTTTAGCATTGCTATTGTTTAGGAAAACTAAAATTTCAGTTAAAATAATAATCCTGCAACACCATTCTAATAAACAACCATGCGATTAAAATAGCTGCATCTTTTCTTTTTTTTTTTGATTTTTAATATTTTTATTACATATTTTCCTCAATTACATTTCCAATGCTATCCCAAAAGTCCCCCATAGCGCCCCCCACTTCCCTACCCACCCATTCCCATTCTTTTGGCCCTGGCATTCCCCTATATTGGGGCATATAAAGTTTGCAAGTCCAATGGGCCTCTCTTTCCATTGATGGCCGACTAGGCCATCTTTCGATACATATGCAGCTAGAGACAAGAGCTCCGGGGTTCTGGTTGTTCCAACAATAGGGTTGCAGATCCCTTTAGCTCCTTGGGTACTTTCTCTAGCTTCTCCATTGGGAGCCCTGTGATACATCCAATAGCTGACTGTGAACATCCACTCCTGTGTTTGCTAGGCCCCGGCATCGTCTCACAAGAGACAGCTATATTTGGGTCCTTTCAGCAAAATCTTGCTAGTGTATGCAATGGTGTCAGCGTTTAGAAGCTGATTATGGGACGGATCCCTGGATACAGCAGTCTCTAAATGGTCCATCCTTTCATCACAGCTACGAACTTTGTCTCTGTAACTCCTTCCCTGGGTGTTTTGTTCCCAATTCTAAGAAGGGGCACAGTGTCCACACTTTGGTCTTCATTCTTCTTGAGTTTCATGCGTTTAGCAAATTGTATCTTATATCTTGGGTATCCTAAGTTTTGGGCTAATATCCACTTATCAGTGAATACATATTGTGTGAGTTCTTTTGTGATTGTGTTACTTCACTCAAGATGATGCCCTCCAGGTCCATCCATTTGGCTAGGAATTTCATAAATTCATTCTTTTTAATAGCTGAGTAGTACTCCATTGTGTAAATGTACCATAATTTCTGTATCCATTCCTCTGTTGAGGGACATCTGGGTTCTTTCCAGCTTCTGGCTATTATAAATAGGGCTGCTATGAACATAGTGGAGCATGTGTCCTTTTTACCGGTTGGGACATCTACTGGATATATGCCCAGGAGAGGTATTGCTGGATCCTCCGGTAGTACTATGTCCAATTTTCTGAGGAACCGCCAGACTGATTTCCAGAGTGGTTGTATAAGCTTGCAATCCCACCAACAATGGAGGAGTGTTCCTCTTTCTCCACATCCTCGGATGGCAGCAGTTATTAAGTAGATATTTACAATCGTATTATGTTGATCTTATAAAGCAAAAAGTGGGACCATCTCTTTGTAAATTTACTTTTTAAATTTTATGTATTTAAGTGTTTGCCTGCTTGCACATATGTGCACCATGCATGTACCTAGTGACGATGGAGGCTAGAAGAGAGTGCCAGATACTCTGGAACAGGCGGTACAGATGGTTATGAGCCACCATATTGGTGCTAGAAACCAAAACCAGGATGTAAGAGTCCTCTGGTAGAATTTGGGGGGTTCATTTATGTTTATTATCATATTGTCTTTTAATATTGAAACTTTGACTTCTTCCTTTCAAATTTGTATCCCCTTGTTCTCCTCTAGTTGTCTTATTGCTCTGGCTAGAAATTCAAGTACTATGTTTAAGAGATGGAAAGAGTGGACAGCCTTGTCTTGTGGAATTTTAGTGGAATTGTTTCTCTCCCTTAATTTGATGTTGGATCTTGGCTTGCTGTATATTGTCTTTATTGTGTTTAGGTATAAGTCTTGTATCCCTGTTCTCTCCAAGGCTTTTCTAATGAATGGGTGTTGAATTTGTCTAAGGCTTTTGATGTTTTCTTAGATTCAGTTTACAAGTATTTTATTGAGTATTTTTGCATTAATGTTCAGAAGGTAGGTAAATTGGTCTGAAATTCTCTTTGTTCAGTCTTTGTGTGGTTTAGGTATCAGGGTGACTGTGGCTTCATAGGATGAGTTTGGCAATGCTCCTTCTGTTTCTATTTTGTGGAATACTTTTGAGTATTTGTATTAGTTCTTTGGGTATCTGGTAGAATTCCATGCTAAAACTATCTGGTCCTGGGATATTTTTGGTTGGGAGACTTGATGATTGATTCTACTTCCTTAGGAGTTACAGGACTCTGTACATTGTTTACCTGACCTTGATTTAACTTTGGTAAGTAGAATCTATCAAGAATTCTATAATACATTTTTATTTAGATTTTCAAGTTTTGTGGAGTACAGTCTTTTGAAGTAAGACCTAATTATTCTTTGGGTGGCATCTGTCTTCCTTTTTATTTCTTATTTTGTTAATTTGGATACTGTCTCTCTGCCTTTTAGTTTATTTAGGTAAGGATTTGTCTATCTTATTGATTTTCTCAAAGAACCAGCTCTTAGTTTCATTGATTCTTTGTATTGTTCTCTTTGTATTGTCTCCAATTTATTGATTTCAGCCCTGTCTACTCCTCTTGGGTGTGTTTACTTTTTGTTTGTTCTAGGGATTTTAGGCCTGATTTTAAATTGTTAGTTTGAGATCTCTCAAATTTCTTTATAAAAACACTTAGTGCTATGAACTTTCCTCTTAGCACAGCTTTTATTTTTGTCCCATAAGTTTGGACATTGTCTTAGTTAGGGTTTCATTGCTGTAAATAGACACCATGACCAAAGCAACTCTTATAAAGGCAAACATTTAATTGGGGCTGGCTTACAGTTACAGAGGTTCAGTCCATTGTTATCATGGTAGGAAGCATGGCAGTGTTTAGGCAGACATGATGCTGAGGAGCTGAGATTTCTACATCTTTATCTGAGGGCAATAGAAAGTAGACTCTCTTCTACAGACAGCCAGGAGGAGGAGGATCTCTCCCTCACGGGCTCAAGTTCGAGAAATAGGAGAGACATCAAACCTGCCTACAGTGACACAGGTCCTCTATCAAGGCCACACCTCCTAATAGTGCCACTTTCCATAGTCCAAGCATATTTAAACCACCACAAATATGTTGTGCCTTCATTTTCATTGAATTCTAGGAACTCTTTAACATCTTTATTTCTTTCCTAACCCAGTGGTCATTGAGTAGAGAGTTGTTCAATTTCCATGAGTTTGTTGGCTTTCTGTTGTTTCCTTTGTTGTTGAAGTCCAGCTTTAATCCACGGTGATCTAGGAAAATACGAGGGGTTATTTTCAAGTTCTTGTATCTGTTGAGGCTTGTTTTGTGACTATATGGTCAATTTTGGAGAAAGTTCTATGAGGTGCTGAGAAGAAGGCATATTCTTTTGTGTTTGTGTGAAATATTCTGTAAATATGTTAGGTTCCTCTGAGTTATAATGTCTGTTAGTTTCATTATTTCTCTGTTTAGTTTCTGTATTGATGACCTATTCATTGCTAAGTGTGGGGTCAACACCTACTACTATTACTTAATTTTCTACTATTAATGGATGGGGTTCAATGTGGTATTTAAGCTTTAGTAATGTTTCTTTTATGAATGTGGATGTCCTTACATTTGGGGCATACATGTTCAAAACCAACTTCCACAGTGCTGTCCAAGGGAAGTCAGGACTGGAACTCAAGCAGGTCAGGAAGCAGGAGCTGATGCAGAGGCCATGGAGGGATGTTCCTTATTGGCTTGCTTCCTCTGGCTTGCTCAGCCTGCTTTCTTATAGAACCCAAGACTACCAGCCCAGGGATGGTCCCACCCACAAGGGGCCCTTCCCCCTTGATCACTAATTGAGAAAATGCCTTACAGTTGGATCTCATGGAGCCATTTCCTCAACTGAAGCTCCGTTCTCTGTGATAACTCTAACTTGTGTCAAGTTGGCACAAAACTAGCCAGTACAATCATCTTGGTGGATTTTTCCTTTTATGAGTATGAATTGCCCCTCCCCATCTCTTTTGACTAATTTTGATTGAAAGTCTATTTCATTAGTTATTGAATGGCTGCTTCATCTTGCTTCTTGGATCTGTCTGCTTGGAAAACCTTTCACCAGCCCTTTACTCTGAGGCAATGTCTATGTTTTGTTGCTGAGGTATGTTTCTTGTATGCAGCAGAATGATGAATCCTGTTTTTGCATCCATTCTATTAGCTTATATCTAATTTGTTTGGTGAATTGAGCCTGTTGATGTTGAGGTATATTAATTACCAATGTTAACTCTTGTTATTTTGATGTTGGTAATGATAAAGTGTGTGTGTGTGTGTGTTTCCCTTCTTTTGGTTTTATTGGTGTGGGGTTATTTGTTTTCTATGATTTCCTGTGTGTAGTTAGCCTCCTTGGGTTGGAATTTTTCTTCTAGTATCTTCTATAGGGCTGGATATGTGGATATTGTTTAAATTTGTTTTTGCTGTTAACTGTCTTGTTTTCTCCATTTATGGTGATTAAAAGTTTTGCTGGTTATAGTGGTCTGGGCTGACATCTGTGGTATATGAGAGTCTGCAAGATATCTGCCCAGGCCCTTCTTGCTTTTAGAGTCTCTGTTGAGAATCAAATGTAGTCTTATAGCTCTGCTTCTATATGTTCCTTGGCCTTTTTCCCTTTAAGATTTTAATATTTTTTCTTTATTCTGTACATTTAGTGTTTTGATTATTATGTGGTGGGAGGATTTTCTTTTCTGGTTCAATGTATTTGGTGTTCTGAAAGCTTCTTGTATGTTTATAAGCATCTCTTTCTCTAGTTTGAGGAAATTTTATCTTATGATTTTGTTGAAAATATTTTCTGGGCCTTGAATCTGGGAGTCTTCTCCTTCTATTCTTATTATTCTTAGGTGGTCTTTTCATAATGTCCCAGATTTCTTGGATTTTTTTGTGTCAAGAACTTTTAAAATTTATCATTTTTTGATTGGTGTATGAATTTCTTCTATTAAATTTTCTATGCTTGAGATTCTCTCTTCATCTCTTATATTCTGTTGGTGATGCTTGCATTTCTAGTTCCTGTTCCCTTCCCTGGGTTTTCCATATCCAGGATTCCCTCAGTTAGTGTATTCTTTATTGCTTCTATTTCTATTTTCAGGTCTTGAACAGTTTTATTCATTTCCTTCATCTGTTTGATTGTATTTTCCTGTATTTCTTTAAGGGATTTATTCATTTCCTCTTTAAATGCCCCTATCTTCTTTATAAAATTGGATTTAAAATCATCTTGTGTTTTGGCTGTGTTAGGATACCCAGGGCTTGGTATTGTGGGATTGTTAGGCTCTGGTGGTGCCATATTACCTCAGCTCTTGTTGATTGTGTTTCTACACTGGCCTTTAACCATGTGGTTGTTCCTGGTGTTGGCTGGGTGTTCCTGGTGTTGACAGGACTCCTCATAAAGGCAGGCAGAGCCTTGGGTCTGACTGGAGTCAGGGGACAGCATGCTGCTCAGTTCTGCTGGCTGTGCCCCAGGTGGACTTGGCAGGCAAGGTGACTGTGCCACTCTTGTTTCTTCCCATCCTACTTAGACAAAGGTAACTTCTGTCCACTACCTTCTAAACCGAGAGAATGTTCTCTCAGGGTTGGTCCTGGTAGAGCTTCCAGTAACTGGAACCTACTGGATTTCAAGATGGTCTGTGATCATGGTCCTGCTAAAATACTATTCCCCAGCTTCCCTTGTCAACTACAGATTGGCCACATCCCGTCTTCCAGAGATACCCCCTCACCATGAGTAAACATGGTCTTGCCTATGGTCCAATTGAACTTATCTTTCTTTCCACCTTCCATCTCTATACAGCTGCTTTTAATAATATAACAGTGTGGGATCATTTTGGGGGGGGCGGGGAAATCCCACAAATATTGAGACAGATGGAAGACTCTATTGATTCTGGGATTGACTGGATGTTGTCAGTATCCAATGTCATAGCGCTTCAGTGTCTTCAAGAGAACATCAGTTGATTTTACACTTTCCATGTGTAGCTTATTTCCACTCTGTAAAAAGTACCTATGTGGTAGTGTGCAAGATATGAAAAGAGATTCTAGTCCCCATCTTTGACAATGCAAAATGTTTCTCCCCAAAGATTCCAGGCAAGTGCTAAAGGTAGGGGCAAATTCCAGTAGCCTCCAGGGACTACTTTCCTGGTCTTCAGTGATTATCATGCTGACCAAAGACCATGGGAAATGAAGGGCACAAGCCAAGCCCTTCTTTCTGGCTGTGCACATCTCCATGGCAGATACAAGTCTCTACTGTCACAGGTGCTCATTTTGTCCTACAGGAAGCTCTATTCAGTGTGTCTCGTTTTGGATATTGTAACATGACATTGTCATTTACAGAGCTTATAGACAGGAACTATACAACTAAGTTACAAAAATGTCAGAAAAAAAATCATATGTTAGTTAAGTTTGTGAATTAATGTGACTTCACAGTCATGGCTATCCAAGGCACATGTAATCCACAGGTGCAGGTTGGACATGCTGACAAGAATTTCCAAAATTGTGAAAGGGGGCTAGTCTCAATCCTTGAGTAACAGAAGGTCTTGGGCTAAGTCAGTTTCTGGTGGGCTGCAGGAGACTATGAAAGGCTAGCTAGTAGTTAAGACTGATGATTCTAGAAACTGAATCCTAGTGAAACTGAACTTAGAATGGAGTAGAATTGACATAAATCTCCAAAACCAAACTGTCATATCTACCTGCAGGTGAGTATTCATATAAGATCAGACATGTTCATGGTTTTACAATCATAGACTTCAGGTATATATTTAGAAACTTTACTATTATTTCATTCTTACAAAAAAAATCACAATTGGTATCTAAAGTGAGAGATTCTGACTAGAAACATTACTATTGTTTGAGAAGGATCAAGTCAAATGCCATTTAGATATGTACAAAGACTGCATAGAGGCTATGGCATGATGGTATATGTGATGGCTATTCCCAGTTGTCAACTTGACTATATCTGGAATGGAATACAATCCAGAAATGTAGGACACACCTGTGGTCCAGATCTTAAGGCATAGTGACCATAAAAAGCTTAGGCCCAGGCAAAGTGGTACACACCTTTAATCCCAGGAGACAGAGGCAAGCAGATCTCTGAGTTCAAGGCCAGCCTGGGACAGACATGTTACAAGTAAAAAACAGCTTAGGTTCAGGTATGGTGGTACATACTTTAATTTGGGCCATACCTTCTGCTGGAGGCCTACATAAGGACAATGAAAGAAGGAAGGCTTTCTCCTTCTCTGCCTGCTTGCACTTACTTGCCAGCACATCTGCTGGAACTTACTTTTTCAGGATTCCTGCTTGTACAAAAGACCAGTTGAAACACCTAGCCTCGTGGGACTGAGCAACTACTCGATTCTTGGACTTCCCCATCCACAGCTGCCCATTGATGGGTTAGTCGGGCTGCAGACTGTAAGTCATTCCAATAGTTTCCTTTACTACATAGAGACATTCCATAAGTTCTGTGACTCTACAGAACCATGGCAATATCTTAGGTTTATTTTCTGTGGCTTGACAGACTACCACATCTATAAATAATAAGCAAAAAAAATATTTATTCAGGCAATGGTTCTGGAACCTGGGATGTCCAGCTGGTGAAAGTCTTCATGCAGTAGGATAAGCAGACACTCAGGAGAAGTAAAATCAGGCATAAATCACACCTGACCAGCAGGAACCTGCCATACAATAATGCCATGAAGTGAGGACAGAGTTCTCATCCTAGGCACCCCATTAAAGGTATCATCTCTTCTCACCATTCCAACCTGGCAGTGACATGGCAATTGAACTTGAGCATGAGTTCGCAGAGGACACTCAATCTGTAGGAGGTAGGTGGAGAAGAGGCATGGAGACACTACAGTTACACAGTGGGAATGGATGCAGGAGCCCACAAATGGCCTTACAAGAACAAAATGCAAACATGAAGAATTAACTTGAGACAGTGAATTAACTGGTATTAATTGGTATCTGCCCAGCATAGCTTGGATTCTCTAGGAAGCATAACCTAAGACAGTGCATGCTAATTGTGACAGCTTACCAAATCGCTGTGTACTCAGTAGTTTAACATACAATGTATTATCTTACAGTTTTGGAAACCAGAAATCTAAAATGGCTCTGCAGGATTAAAACCTTCTGTTTCTTGGAGAGAACCACAGGCAAACTTCAGAGTACTAAAGCAGTCTATGTGGTCAAGTTCGCACTCACCTGCGATGCCCCTGTGGCAGTAATATATGACTCTAGTCTTGAGAGGTACTAAGCCCAGAAAAGAGTGAGGTCCTCCCTTCACATATAAGATAGAAAACAAGACATAAGCCATAAGAAAGGCACACACATGTGCTCGAGCGTGCTCACCCCCCATATGCATATGTAATTATTTTTAAGGCTTTTTAAAAATATCGTTTTCTGATCAAAGTTCACTGTCCCCATTTTCAGGACTCCCCCTCGTTCCCAATCCTAAAGCATGTTCTTTGCCTTCTCCTTGGATCATCCCACAGGTTTCAGGGGTTTCAAGCCTCCAGTCAAGCAGTTGCACAGACGCATTTCCACAAATGAACAGTTTAGATAGTTGGAAAAGAAATTCTGAAAGTAATTCACTGACTCCCTCAGCAGTAAACTATTTTAGAACGCTAAGGGATTGTTTTCAAGCATAATGTTCTCCCATCTTCTAATGGACAAATGGAGAGAGTGGTTGGAAGTTCACACTATTCCCAGGGAGAGTGGCGGGAAAGTCACACTGTCCCAGTGAAAAGTAGGACAGAGTTTACTGTACTTAACCTCATCAGATGTTTTTGTTGTTCTTCAAGCATTCATCTGGAGTCTAAGTTATAAAGAAATAAAATGGGACTTGTGAAGGTAGATTGCAAGCCCTGTGGGGGTGGGCACCATGGAGGGCACTAAACTTGAAGCCAGACCTTTCCCTGCAACCCATCACACTCCTCTCAGAAGATGCTGAGTGACAGAATGATGGAAGGAAGAAGAGAGAAAGTTGTGTTGCTTGGCTTGATGCCCCTCCATCATGAGGGTTGCTGAATTTAAACTGTCTGGAGGTCTGCATCAGCACAGTATTCCTGTAGCTCTCTTGTTACTATGAGTCCACTGACTGCACTAGAGATATCTGTAAAATGTAAATGAGACCCAACAATTCTGCTGACAGAATCCTATTCTACTGAGTGGTATGTCCAAAAAAGCTTTTCCATTCAGGAAAGGGGCTTAATTTCTCTGTCCTTAAGGAAGACCTCTCCACCCCCAAAAAGGAAAGTAAGAGATTAACATGAGAAAACAAGCATAATTATTAATATGTGACCATCAGGAGGAAGCTCAAATTAGTGACTTAGAACTCTGGCTTAGATAGCACTCCAAACAAAGAACAATAACATTTAAGCAGGTGACAGAAATGAGGGGTAAAGGATTTTGATTTTATATTGACACCAATGTAGACGGAGTTAAATACATGGCAGATAAAGACCGTTTTGATAAATAAATCATGCTAATGCTGATGTGGGCCCACAGCTGTCCTCAGTGGTTAGCCTTTGTTGTCTGTGGACTAGAGTTGTATGGAAAAAAGATACACTGCTATTCAAGAGTCTGCAGACCAGTAGACTGATTAGAACTTCATGACAGTAGGGAGATGGAATGTCACAGATGGATAGCCAAATTTCTTCTCTCTTGCCTGTAGTAGTTATTTAGCACCAAGCACTCTACCTAACCCATCTTTGTGACTACTAGGTAAAATTTTAGGAATGATATAACTGTAAACTTCCACCAACCCAAATCTAAGAAGGTCATCCATCACGTGGCATCTGAAACCTATGGAAGAGATTTCTCTGCGCTGCTGTTTCCTGCCTACTTGACATCTTAAATGGTGTACTGGCTAGTTTTGTGCCAACTTGACACAGCTGGAATTATCACAGAGAAAGGAGCTTCAGTTGAGGAAATGCCTCCATGAGATCCAACTGTAAGGCATTTTCTCAATTAGTGATCAAGGGGGAAAGGCCCCTTGTGGGTGGGACCATCCCTGGGCTGGTAGTCTTGAGTTCTATAAGAGAGCAGGCTGAGCAAGCCAGGGGAAGCAAGCTAGTAAAGAACATTCCTTCATGGCCTCTGCATCAGCTCCTGCTTCCTGACCTGTTTGAGTTCCAGTCCTGACTTCCTTTGGTGATGAACAGCAGTATGGAAGTGTAAGCTGAATAAACCCTTGCCTCTCCAACTTGCTTCTTGGTCATGCTGTTTGTTCAGGAATAGAAACCCTGACTAAGATAAATTGGTAACCAGCAGAGTGGAATATTCCTGTGACAACCTGACCATGTTTTGGGGAGGACTGTGGAAGGACTTTGGAACTTTGGGCCAGAAGATTCATTCGGTGGTAAGAGCTCTGTCAGATGTTGTGTAGGAGCTTGGAAGATAATGTTGAGAACAGTGCAGAAAATGGAGGCCTGGCTTGTGAAATTTCAGAGGGAAAATTAAAGACTCTTTTCAGGGCCATTGCTGTTTTGATTGTGAAGATTCTGTAGTTCTGGTTAGCTGGGGCTGAAGAATCAGCTGTGATTAACAATATACCAGAACTACTAAAGCAAAAACTTTGCATTTCTGCAACTATTGATGCTGGTTAGCTGGAGCTAAGAAATTAGCAGTGATTAAGAAGAGACCAGCATCATTGAGGTGACTTCTTCTGGGAAGTGTTTTTTGAGAGCACAGAGACTGTATTCCAGAGATGGCCAAGGTTGTACCTTGTGCTGTGGCTGGACTTGATTATGTGTAAGAGTCACCCAGGTGGTACTGGTTTTGAAGCCATGAAGGGGTCATGCAGAGCAGCTGAGGCTCAGCACAATGAGAGGCCATAGAAGGCCATTGGTGAAGGTGCAGCCTCAACTGCAATTGATTTCCCAGGACAGAAGGGGTCATGTAAAGGAGTTGAGGCGTGGCACCATGAAGAGAGCCTATGAGAGGCTGTTGGTGAAGCATAGTTACAGCGGAAGACTGCAGTGTTTGGAGATGCCAGTACCATGAGATGACCATCAAGAACAGCAGCAGCAGTGGAGTACAGGCAGCTGGAGCCTAGAAGACAAAATGTATGCTACAAAGAACAGGGCTGGAGAAGTGACCCAAGCCCTTGGAGGAACCCAGAAGATCGTGAGTTTGATCCCAGACATTGAACAGTTGGAGTTTAATTTTTGCTTTTGATTGTGACTGTGCTCTGATATTTTTCCCTCTTGAAGTAAGAAACTATTTTAGTGGAGCCCACAGTTAAGAGACTTTTAATTGTAAAAAGACTTTGGGTTTTAAAAGAGATGGATATTTTAAAGAGATTGAAAATTTAAGAATATGTAAAGACTGTGGGACTTTTTTTTTTGATTTTTAATATTTTTATTACATATTTTCCTCAATTACATTTCCAATGCTATCCCAAAAGTCCCCCATAGCGCCCCCCACTTCCCTACCCACCCATTCCCATTCTTTTGGCCCTGGCATTCCCCTATATTGGGGCATATAAAGTTTGCAAGTCCAATGGACCTCTCTTTCCATTGATGGCCGACTAGGCCATCTTTCGATACATATGCAGCTAGAGACAAGAGCTCCGGGGTTCTGGTTAGTACATCATGTTGTTCCAACAATAGGGTTGCAGATCCCTTTAGCTCCTTGGGTACTTTCTCTAGCTTCTCCATTGGGAGCCCTGTGATACATCCAATAGCTGACTGTGAACATCCACTCCTGTGTTTGCTAGGCCCCGGCATCGTCTCACAAGAGACAGCTATATTTGGGTCCTTTCAGCAAAATCTTGCTAGTGTATGCAATGGTGTCAGCGTTTAGAAGCTGATTATGGGATGGATCCCTAAAGTTACTTAGATCTTGGGGATGAATAAGAATGTAAGGGTTGAGGCTTACTAGTGATGTGTTTGTGTGTCAAGTTGACAAGGGGTCAATTGTACTGGCTAGTTTTGTGTCAACTTGACACAGCTGGAGTTATCACAGAGAAAGGAGCTTCATTTGGGGAAATGCCTCCATGAGATTTTTCTCAATTAGTGATCAAGGGGGAAAGGCCCCTTGTGGGTGGGACCACCTCTGGGCTGGTAGTCTTGGGTTCTATAAGAGAGCAGGCTGAGCAAGTCAGGGGAAGCAAGCCAGTAAGGAACATCTCTCCAGGGCTTCTGCATCAGCACCTGCTTTCTGACCTGTCTGAGTTCCAGTCCTGACTTCCTTCATTGATGAACAGCAATGTGGAAATGTAAGCCGAATAAACCCTTTCCTCCCCAACTGCTTCTTGGTCATGATGTTTGTGCAGGAATAGAAACCCTGACTAAGACACATGGGTTCATGGCTGTATTTTATTTTCTGATTCGTAAGTGTCCAACTAACCTCTTCCACGGTGGAACGTGTCATTCAGGGCAACTTGAATCCGTGTTCCAAAACCATTGCCATTCATACTTGGCTCCGAATACATTTATTTCCTGTTTCCTAGGGAGACAGCAGTAAAGAAATGTCTATTCTCTCCAGATAGTGACAGGGACAGACCCCGAAGAAATGATCCCACTAAAGTCTAGATTTGTGAATCGATGAATTTGATTGGGGTAGTGAGGGATTACCTATAGGAACATGAGCAACTTAGAGGAGGCAATACCAGTGAAGAAGTTCTTGTCCCCCTCAACACTCCTCAGCCCCTCTGGCCCAGTAACTTTTAATTGCTTATATATCTTGTGGAAGATGGGAGTCCCTAGAGATCAAATGTTAGTGGGTCCGATCTTGGAACATCTCAGGCGAGTTCCCATTTGAAGATGTTCCCACTGAAAAACTGTTCCCATTTAAGACAGCAATGGCCCTTGTGCCCTCAGGGCAGACTTCTAAGAGTCCTCTTTGCAGCAAAATCTGTTTTATTTTATTGACATCTTCCTGGCAGTGAAAGGTGGCAAGATAAAAAGTTTTTGTAACTGCCTTGGTGTAAGGCAGTTAACAGGGCATTTCTCTGCACCTGCCCTTCATCTTCAGCCCAGCGATCTTTATATTTTAACAAGACACATTTTTCTGGTGTCCAACACCTCTGTGGGCTCTCCTGCTCCATGGCTCCCTTTTCTCATGGCTCTTTCTGCCTCCAGCACACAGGTCTAAGGGTTCTGTGATTTTGTGGGATTTCCCCATCCCCATCCCCACTCCCACCCCCCACCCTGCTCTTCCGTGCATCCAGACCTAATCCTCTTCTTCCTGCTCTCTGGAGCTCAAACTTCCGCTCGTTAATTTAACACAGTGCCTCCTCACCTCCCGCCCTATCGCCGGGTTTTGTTTTATTTTGTTTTGTTTCATTTACCACTATCTAAAATTGCCTTAGCCATTTAATTACTTTCTGATTTAGTTCCAAATCGTAAAACTGTTCTTATTATGTATTGTGAACTTTCCAGAAACGACAGATGGATAGATGAAAGATTGAATGAACAAGTAATGTGAGAGAAAGGGAAGGGAGGGCGGTGGCTGCTGCGAGCCCATCCCTAGGTCATGGGAGGGCTCGTCCCCGCCTGGTTCGCGCTGCTCCGCGTCGGAACCCGAGAGCAGGGGGAGCGGTTTCCCTGAAAAGAGAGGGAGAGTTTTGTGAGAGCACACAGGAAAGGCTGGGCGCTGAGCGGCGGGCAGCGGTGAGTTCGGGGAGCGAGCTAGGGCCGCGGGATGTGTGTTGTCAGGGTGTGGGGCGCAGCCGCTGGTGGCCGCGTTGAGCAGAGTGTCCAGGGAACCCGCCTGGCGTCCGGGGATCGGCCACGCGGTTGCTGACTGCGGTGGGGCGGGAGGAGGGGAGATTGGGCCGGGCCAGCGTGGCATGCACGCCGGTTGTCCCTGCGAGTCAGGTGTGCCGGTTCGAGTCCCAGAGCAGTCCCTAACCTGTGAACACCCCCCCCCCCGTTACTTCCCTCCTTGGGCTGTGGGGTACTCCGGAACAAAAAAACGGGGCCAGTAATATTTGAACCCTAAAGGGTGGGTCGGTTCATTCGTTCTATTTATTAGGTTCTGCAGATGTGGATGGCTAGAACCTGCTCCAGAAAGCTCTTTAGTGAGAAAACCCCTACCTTTCTTGTCAGAAGAGGGTCAGAATTTGAGAGTTTATGGGTTTGGGGAAAGCCTGTTTGGGAGGCAAAGATATGTTAATTTAGGCATAAAATTTGAGATTTTTAACTGACATTAGTGAGAATGAAAATTCCGGCTACTGAGAAGGGAATATACACTGAATGTAGTACAGATTGTGAAGACAAATACAGATTTTATTCACAACTGCTTCACTGCAAAAATTAATGGTATTTCCCTTTTTCTCTAGGGAAAATGTTAATTGACTTATCCAGGGTCTCACCATCTGTAAACGACAAAGCTAGGATTTTGTTAGGCACCTTGGCCAGTCCTCTTTGCACACTAGGCTGCCTGCATATTTCCCTCATCTTTTAATAATATAGAAAGCATTTAAGACAGGGTGGGCGTGGCTTTTAAAAAAGACAGTCCACTCAGTGTCGACTGTCCGATAATCGTTCCATGCCCCTCTCTACTTGGGTGATGTTAGTAGCCTTCATACATTTTCACAGGCATGAATCCCAATTCTGTACCGTGTGTGCAATTTCTCCTATTTCCAAAGGCTAAGCCCAGACATCTGCTTGTCTTCATTTGAGTGTCGCCAGCAGGTGGAACAGTCTGGAGTCTCCTGAACTGCACACTGTTTCCCCACAAACCTACAATGTAAATCCAAAGCCTTGAAATCACTTAACAATCCATTGCCCAAGCACAAAACTTGGCTCTGTTTCCTCGTCCTTCACCTCTTGCAATCAGTTGGTCATCAAGCCCTGTCCATTTCTATTTCATAAAGACCTCCAAATCGTTTGTTGACTCTTGTCTAGAAGTTATGGCAGTCACCCCTCGAATGGCCCCTTTTAGATTTACTTTCAGGTTCTGGCAGCCTGTTTTATATTCTGCACCTCAAATATGATTGTTATTCATCTGCTAAAAAAAAAAAAATCTCAAGTTTTTTTTCCATTGTTTTAAACATAATATCCAAAGACCTTAGTGTGGATGCAAAGCCTTTTCAAATCTCCCCCTCCCCATGACCCCATCGTTCATCTTAAAACATTGATTTTTTAATGTCTGGTGTGTTTGCAACCTCCATTGCAATTATGTTAGTAACTGCTAACTAAAAATCATATGACTACTCAGTTCAGGGACAAAGTAGGCTTTTGGGGAAGGGAGATAACGACCAAGAATATATATTTACAACAAATTTTCTGCATTTTAAATAAGGTTTAATAAGGACACTAAGGGCTGGGAGTCACTGTTGTAGACGCTATCCTGTATGTATAGTCTATCGATGGTGTTTAGGGCATGATCATCCCCAAGTTGTACATTGGCAGTTGAGGAAACCGTAGAAGCAGGAAGTTGTTGCTAACCTGAAGCAGACTTCCTGTATAAGGCTCTTGTGTTAGAGCTACCTGTCTGATGCATGTAGGAAATAGTACTTTTGTTTCTTTAGCTGAAGGGACACAGAAGAACCTGAACAAACAGACCTTGCTGGTCTTTAAGTCGTAGCACCTTGTTCAGTCATGTTTCTATAGAACTTTCTCCTTTTCATCAAATTGACCACACACACAGGGATTTATTTCTGAAGGTTCTGTGTCGTGAAAACTCACATTGAATAGATGTATATGCGTTTTCCTTGTTAATATGTCTTTTGTTATAAGATTCTTAGTTTTAGTAATGGGTGAGAAGAGAAATTACTTCTTCAGTCTACTACTTACCTGTGGTTTTCAGATCACACATACACACACACACACACACACACACACTGCCTTTGTATACTTATTAGTTCAGGTTGTTATAACTGGGATAGCTTAAATAACAAAGATTATTTCTCCCAATGTGCAAACTGGAAGTATGAGCCCACGATGGTTGTTGGCACTGGGCATGGTACCCTCTTCCTAGTTTGCAAATGGCTGTCTCATTGCTGTGTTTTCAGATGGTTTGGAGATGGAAGGGATATGAGGCTGTCTTGCTGGTGTCTCTTCTTAGAGGGGTACTAATCCCATTCATGAGGATAGCATCCTTAGAACCCCATTATTTCTACATCCTAATACCATTTCAGTGGGAATTAGGACAGCTACTTTGAAGTTTTGGAAACAGTTGTTCAGGCCATAGCATATACCTAACTATTTTACTCTGACTTCTGATCTGCAGGACTCTGCCTCCTTCAGGTCCATCCCAGTTAGGCCTATTTTTCTGAACTCAGGGTAGATCCTGTTCTTATTCCCCAACATGTATCTTATGGTGTTGCAGCATTGCCTGTATGGTTGTATTGCAGTTAGGGATTTAAGAATTCTGAGCATTTGAGAGCGGGACTTATCCTTCCCTGTCCTAGCCCTTAATATAGAGTAGGTATGTCTATTAAAGACCTCTTGAATGAATAAGTGATTAGGATCAGATGAGAGAGGTCAATAATTACGTGGACCTTTGGGAATTTTCTTTTTCTTTCTCTCTCTCTCTCTCTCCTTCTCTTTCTCTTTCTCTTTCTCTTTCTCTCTCTCTCTCTCTCTCTCTCTCTCTCTCTTTCTCTTTTTCTTTTTCTTTTTCATCAGCCTGGATGGCTTCATTGATGTTTGCAGTGTGGCTTTTTCTTCCTAGGAGAGGGATTTTAACCAAGGGAAGTTAAAGAGAGAAATAATTTTTATCTGTTTAGATAATAATTTATATTTATTTTGATATATATATATATAGAGAGAGAGAGTGCGAGCACGAGCGCGCACACAATTGTAAGATGTCATTTAGCACCCTACAACTTAGAGGATATTATGTAAAAGTTCTGCTTTTATTTATTGGTATTTTGGTTGGTAGTCCTCTTTGAATGTAATTGGGATAACACTAGTTTTAAACGCCTTTTACTCTGCTAATTTTATTTAACATTGTATTTGTTTGTTTGTTTGTTTTTTATATCTGTGAAAATTCTCAGTTAAAAAAATGAATTCCTACATGTCTCACTCACTTAATATATGTTTTTGGGATAGCTATTATGTGCCAGATCTTACTTGATGTATGGGTTCTAGTAGTGACCACAGTCCTGCATTCAGTGGACCTTACTCTAGTCAGATAAGCTAAGTAACATATTAATAAATATAAATGTCATCAAATGGTGTCATACAAAAACAGAATAAACATATTACACCATTTTATTTTATCATGAAGAACTAATTTATCTTCCTTACAGGAGTAGGTATGAGTATCTGTCTTGTATTTTGTCATCAGTGAATACGATAATTTAAAACTTAATTTTATATGTGAATGATAATAGCTCTTTGTAATTTGCATGCCTTTGATTAGTAAATTGAGTATTTTTTTTTTCTTAACTGAGCCACATGCATTGCTTTTTTAAAAGCATGTCCTCTACTGGTTTTCATATTGAAGACCTGGTATTTTCTTCTGTTTTAATAAGCTGTTGCTGGTATTTTGGGTTCCTTATATATAATAGACAAATACTCAACAATGGTATAGTGGGACAGTAAGAAGACAAACATCAGGGGAAGCCTGGCTATTTATTTCCTCCTTTCTGCCCTCCTTCCTTCTCATATGGAGAGGGAAAGGTGGGTGGATACAGAAGAAGGAGAGCCAAGGTAGAAGTACATGAAAAAGAAGGAAGCAGAGATTGGTGAGTGAATCAGAAGATGCTGATAGTGACTAGACAGGAAAGGATGAGAAGAACCAGAGCAGAAGTAGCAAAGGGAAAACAAGAAAGGAAAAGGGAGGGGTGGGGAGACCTTAGAGGAGGACTGTAGGATGCTCTGTGATTATCTTGAATAACTTTGTTTTCTTTTTCTGCCTATTAAATCTATAGGAGAAGATGACTGCATTCTTTAAAACGCTTCGAAATCATTGGAAGAAAACTACAGCTGGGCTCTGTTTGCTGACATGGGGAGGTCACTGGCTCTACGGGAAGCACTGGTAAATACTGACAGCCCGACGCCATCCGCATCTCACTATAGAAGGATCTGTAGGGCCAGGGTTGAAGTCTTGCCCAGCTGCACATCTCTATAAAATGCGGTGGTCAAACAAAGCTATTCAAATAAAGACAAAGGCAGAGCTTCTTGTAACCTGCTCTATGTAGTTGACTGCGTGAAGCATTAGCTGTAACATTCCACATCAATGCTTATCGTTGGTGAGGTTGGAAAGAAAGCAAGCTTTACTCACTCTATTTGTAATTGAAGACCTTGAGACCCATTCTAGACAGAATAAAGTCCTCTGAGAAGTAAGCAGTAAGCTGAAGTTGTATTGTGCGCATCTTTTGGGATCACTTCCCAGTTCTTCTTACTGTGGTCTCTATCTGCCGTCCCCTCGCTGCTGAATCCCCCCCGTACTGGCACTGCTTCCTCCATCCCCTGAGACTATCTTTGTCTATTTCATTAGACTGAATTAATTTAAATGAGATCACAGATTAGCATCCTTTGTGTTTGAGTAAGGAATTCAGTGTAATCGTGTTATATCAGCCTTCACACATGGTCAGAGAATAAAGTGCCACATCTTCCATTCTGCCTTTATATGGTGTACTGGCTGGTTTTGTGTCACCTTGACACAGGCTGGGGTTATCACAGAGAAAGGAGCTTCAGTTGAGGAAGTGCCTCCATGAGATCCAGCTGTGGGGCATTTTCTCAATTAGTCATCAAGGGGGAAAGGCCCCTTGTGGGTGGGACCATCTCTGGGCTGGTAGTTTTGGGTTCTATAAGAGAGCAGGCTGAGCAAGCCAGGAGAGGCAAGCCAATAAAGAACATCCCTCCATGGCCTCTGCATCAGCTCCTGCTTTCTGACCTGCTTGAGTTCCAGTCCTGACTTCCCTTGGTGATGAACAGCAACACGGAAGTGTAAGCCGAATAAACCCTTTCCTCCCCAACTTGCTTCTTGGTCATGATGTTTGTGCAGGAATAGAAACCCTAAGACATATGGTAAGATGTAAATGAGCAGACATTTGTATAAAAATTTAAGACACCAAAATAATTATAATCTTTAACCGACCAAGTGCTACCTACCTCTTACATGTGCCAACACAGAAATACAGATATATTCAGTATTGCTTGGCTGAGCAATACTCAGGAATCGTATTAGAATAGTGATCCATACTTGATATTTTTATGTGCATTCTCAGTTTACTGCTCACAGAACATATTTAACACTGTAGTATGCAGTCTGATTGTTTGTAGCTGTGTGGTTCTGTCCTTGCTAAGTATCTTCAGAGCTAAGTACCACATCCTTATAACCTATGTACACACAGCTTAGCACATGCAAGGTAAGAAAGAATATTAACAAACCTTCCCTTCCTTCTACCCTGGGCCCCGGGGAGCCTATGTTGTGTTTGCAGGGCCTCTAAGGCACACTGGTGCCAATGTGGAGACTCTAGCCCCTGTTGGTTGAAGATCCAAAGAGCTTACGTGTTCCTTTTTCAGTATGTTTCCAGAGGTCTTCTGATACTCCCTAAAGTCTTAAGACTTTTTAAAAGGCCCTTTAGTTCTCCAGCCTGAAATGTCCTCACTCTGAACAGGGTTTGAAGCAGCCTTTATGTTTGTTTTTGTATGTGGTATAACACAAAGGTACAGCCTCACTGTTTTGTACGTGGGTATGGGGGCTGGCACTGTTTATAGGAAGGGTTTCTTTCTCTGCTGTATGGTCTCTGGGCTTTGTTGAAGGTATTTTGACCATATATGATGGAGCTTTATGTCTAGGCTGTCTGTCCTGTCCCAGGGGCCTGTGTATCTCTCTAGGCCAGAACCACATTATTTTGATAATTATAGCGGTATAAGGAGTTGTAAAATTAGGAAGTGACACTCTTCCAACTTTGTTCTTTTTCTAGATTATTTTGGTCATCCAGGGTATTGGAGATTTCTTATCAATTCTGAGATGGCTTTTTCCTATTTTTGCAAAAAGTGCCATTGGGATTTTGACAGGAATTACATGGAATTGTTAGATTGCTTTGTTTTGTGGCCATTCTTAACAGTAGTGTCTTCCAGTCCATGGACACAAGATGTCTTCTTGTTTAGTGGCTCTTAATGAACACATCTCTTCTCTTACCTAAATTTATTTCTAAATATTTATTCTTTTTGATCTTCTTGTATAGTTGATTTCTTAATTTCTTTTATGTGTTGTTCAATCAGTGCATGGAAATGCAGCTTCCTTTGTTAATCTTTTTTTTTTTTTTTTTTTTTTGGTCTGGCTTTGATGAGGTTGTTTTATGGTCCTAACATTTTTTCTATGTGTTTGGGCGAAACCGTTCTGATGATCTATATAAAAAGCTCATGACATCTGTAAAGACAGATAACTTTCTTCTTTTCCATTCATTTTAGATGCATTTTCTTTCTTTCTCCACTTCCTTTTCCCTTCCTTTCTTTCTCCCTCAACCTTTAACTTGATGGTGTCTTGCTATGTTGCCTAGGCTGGCTATGAAACTTACCTTGGCCTCCCAAGTGCTGGCATTATAGGTATGTGCCACCACTTGCTTGGCACTTGTATCTTATTTTTCTTCCATACGTTCTCTGACTCAATTCCCCTTCTTGTACTGCCTGACCTTGTAGTCTCTTGAGTCCTCCCCTTAGCACAGCTGGAAACATTTCCTCTGATCCCTGCCTTCCAAACTTACACTTCTCCTGCCCTTTGTCTCTCTTTGCCTCTCTCCTTCTTGTCCTCTGTGACCCCTTCCTTCCCTTTCCTCAAGCATGAGGAAAGAGTTCTCCACCCGAGGCCCTCGTCTCATGTTATCATGCTCTGCCCTGAATGATCTCTGTTGTACATACTGTCTTCTGTCCAGTCCCAGGTTTTTGTTCATCTCTATAAAGACCTCTTCTGAGCTACAGACCTAAGTGTATAGCTTGAAGGAGATAGTCTCAGTGCCATAGTCTTGTGGCATTTGAACACTTGATCCTCAGTTGGCGGTACTGTTTGGGAGGTGTGGCCTTGCTGGAGGAAATCGGCTATTAAGGGTGGGTTTTGAGGTTTAAGAGACTCACAGCATTTATTGTTTGCTCTCTCTGCTTCCTTCTTGTGAGTCAGGGTATGAGCCCTAGCTTCCTTCTTCTGCTACCGTGCCTTTGTTATGCCATTGTGGACTCTCAATCTCTGGAAGCATTAGCCCATATTAACTCTTCCTTCTATAAGATGCGTCAGTCGTGATGTTTTATCACAGCAACAGAAAGGTAGCCAATACAAGTACTTATCTTAGGGTGCTTCACAGGTGTCTCTGACTCAGCATCCTAAAAACAAAATCCTCGTGCTCAACCTGCTCCTCAGTTAGTGGACATACTCACTATCTATTTCATTTCCCTAGATATTTGGACATCCTCTGTTCCTCCTTACCCACATTTCTTATGCCCTGTGCGTGGATTTAAATGGTTTTAGTCTCCTCCTGTGTTCTGTTTCTTTTGTCTGTCCCCACTCTCCCTGTCTTCATCCACACTGCCCTCCCTTCCTGTGTGGATTATTACTAGCTTCCCAGCTTTTTGACTGTTCTGTTTTGTACACCATTGCCATGCTGCTGTTTTGCAAGTGAAGGTTGCTGTTGCTTTTTAGACTGAAATCCCAAATTCTTACCAGCATGCTTGAACTTGGCCTCATCTGCATATATCGGTAACCTTGCCATATCTTACATTTTAGCATATGGCCTTCAAGTCTCTTTAAGTGATGAAATTATTATGTTTCAGAATCCCTAGAAGGGCTTTGCATATGGCATTCTTTTCTGGGCAACTGAAGTTTCTCCAAGTCTCAAGTACTGTCTTTTCAAAGAGATCTTCCCTCTCTAATCTAGATTAGGCAGTCTTCCTGCATTTTCTCCATAATGCTATGAACTCTTCCTCTATAGAATACTCATTGTTGTTGTGGGGCCAGTGAGGTGGCTCAGTGGCTAAAGTGCTTGCTATGCAAACTGATTTGGGAACCTCAGCATCCACATACAAGTTAGATATGGCAGTGTGCACCTTTGGAGTTGTGGAGACAGGACAATCCCTGAGCTTACTGGTATCCAACCTAGTCAAAACTGTGAGTTCCAGGTTCTCTGAGAGACCCTGTCTCCAGAAAAGAAGGTATAGAATGATAGAGGAAGACATCCAACATCATCCTCTTCCCTTTGTGAGTACCTAAACAGGTGAGTACACTGACACACGCACTCTCACGCACACATGTGCACATATACACACAAAAACCCACTCATTGCTATTGTGATGGTTTGCTCTGCTTGTCTCTTCTCCTATCATAATACTATATAGCCTCTGTATTGCATGACATTATCCCGAAGCCCCTGCACATAGAAGGACTCATGTACATGTGTTTATTGAGGAGGATGAAAGGATGACACTATGCAGCAGAGTAGCCACTGCGCTGGCCCCTTCTGAACTCACATCCAGGCTGTCAAATTCTAAACAAGTAGTGCACTTCAGCTATAGGCAGCTTCCTCTTCCATTGCTTACAAATGTATCCTGAAATATTCATGAATTTCTGGTAAATCCTCTGCCTTCTCTATACTCAGACAACCTTAGCTCTAATTTTAAAGAGAAAATTAAAAACTACAGGCCAGTTATTCACACACAGACACTTTTGTGTTCTTTCCTTCAGTGGATGAGGCAGCCTTCCTGCTGCCCAGTGACTCTCCTTTGTACCTGACCCTCACCATCTGCGCCTTCAATTTGAGTCCTTAATCATCAGCTTTTTCCTTGTTGATCAAAACCATTCCAAACTTAAACATGTCTTCTCTGAAGTGACAATTCTGTTTGTCTACTGCCCTCCCTGTCTTTTCATTTGTACCAGCTTTTAATGTTTTCCTCTTAACCTTTTCTGTCATTTGATACTCAGGCTAGTGGAGTTATAGGCCATCATTTGATTGAGCAGGCCTTTGACAAAGTCATGCCTAGCCTCTTAACCAAGTGAGTACTTTTCAACCTTAACCTGCTGCATTCCGCTGGCTGTCTTTGATCTTTTGTTGTTACCTTAGGCTGTCCTTTTGTTTTCTTTGTCTTTCATGCTGGTGTCTAACAGACTGCATTACTTGATGTGTTTTGTAAGTGACCCCCAACCACAAGGCTGTTTAGAGGTAAGAGAGAGAGATTCTGGGTGTGTTTCTTTAGACATTTATCTTCTCTTGACACTCCATGTAAATAGAGGTAAGAGGGCACTCACAGCAGGTCTGCTTTAATTTTTATTTATCTGTCCCATTTTTATTGCCTCCTTTTATTAATCTTTTGACATCACCTATTTGTAGGCTTTTTTTTTATTGTTTGTAGTAATTTATGGATTTCTTCTCTCTTGAGAGTTCCGTATATTTTCTCCCTTCTCCCAAGTTTCAAAGAAGAAATTCATTTTTATTTTTTTAAGATTTCTCCTATATAATTTTCCTGCTGAAGGCTGCTGTAGTTGGCAGGAGCAGCAGGAATGGCTCTCAGCGCAGCTCTGGGAGAGCAATTGAAGAGGAGGAAATGACCTCGTGTGCTGAGAGTAAAGAGAGTTTAAGTATTGCTCATTCCTCTCCAGCCGCTCTTACCGAGCCTTCTGGGATCCCCAGGGAAGATTATGTTCCAGGCTGCCTGTTCATCATGTCAGCGGTTTACCTGCAATAGCCTTTCCTACTTTTCTAGCCTTTTAGTAGCAAAGAACCTGCTGATTAAAAAGTAGCAGAAGAAAGGAAGCAGTGTGGTATGAAAGTTGTCACTGGAGTCAAATAGCAGTAAGACATCCTAGTGGTGTGACCTTGGGCTCTTGAAGCTTTACCTTCTTCAACTGTGGAACGGGCATAGTTCTATTTCATCGGGTCATTGAAAGATTGCTAAGATCACTGCAGAGGTCTAGCTTAGTGCGTTCTAGACATGCATTCAGTAAATGCTCTGAGTAATTTGATGTAATAACTAGGTATCTGGACAATGAATGACACGGGATAGCCACTAGGGCAGGAAGACAAAGACCTGCCAAATGATTGAAGAAGATGTGAGCCCTATTCTATTTCTCCCACCATATATAATGAGACAATTTGAAAAAGTCTAAGGTAGGGGCTGAAGAGATGGCTCTATGGTTCTGAGTACTGGCTGCTCTTGCAGAGGACCTGAGTTTGTTTTCCAGTACCTACATAGTCTCTGCAGGAGGATCTGATACTGTCTTCTGGCCTCTGGGGACTATGAATATACGTGGCATAGGTACTTACACATATACATAAGATAAACACATAAGATAAACATAAAATAAACTTTAAGTTCCATTCAGGGTTAACTTCAGAACAATAAGGCCCAAACCATTAAGAACATCAAGACATACCTGAACCCTTGAGGATCTGACTGGCAGCATTGTCTGTAATCACTGGAGACCTTGTCCTAGCTTTTCTGCCTTTGGTCTGTCTCACTGTTTTGGTCATGGAGCCTTGACACCACTTTTCAACTAACCCCTTTGGCTCAGTACTGATGGCTCTAATCTTGCTTCTTTTTGGCCCCACTTGCCAGTTTATGCCTCTGGCTCTAGACTTCTTCTGGTAGCAGTTCTACTACTGACCCTTGCCTGTGACCCAAATCTCCCTTCTCAAGAGACTGTCTATCATCTCAAGTTGGCTAGAATTCCTGCTATCTTTTCCTGAAGATTTTTAAAATCTCATTCACATTAAGTCCCTTGTTAAGCTTGTAGAGCAAATGATACTGTAGCCATGGTCCTGGGCTCTCTGCTCATTGGTTTGTATTAATCTTGAAGATTTCTTTTCCTCTATGTCTTGTAACACCAAACCTGAATAGATGTACACTTGGCCTTTCTAAACAATGGTTATGAAGTTGTCTACAGGGTTTTTTTCAGTGCCATTCAATTGATTCGAGACCTGGGTCTGATTCTCAGCTCTTGGTATTTATGACATTGTTTATTTTACCTAATAATTTGATGATACACTTATTAGTCTCATAGTAGCATGATAGCATGAGATTCATAGCTGCATGCAGGTGAGGAAATAGGGACAATGAGAGCGTATCACACTGTTGTTGTGTGTGAGTGACCAGAGGATTTGGGTGCAACTGCCAAGCTATTAAGAAAGAAGGGTCAGTTCTCAGAGGCCCCCTACAGTAACATAATTAAGATAGAGCCTGGCAATATGAAATTAAACTTCATATTTATCAGCAATGTCTAGAAGTTGCTGATTTGTGCTGTGAAGAGACACCATGACCACGGCAGCGTAGGCACACATAGCATTGGAGAAGTAGTTGAGAGCTTATATATATTTGAAAGAGGAGAGAAAAAGAGATGGTGGGGGTAGTGGGGAGAGGCTGACAATGACACCCTCAGTGACATATATCTCCTCCTATAGGGCCACACCTCCAAATCCTTCCTAGACAGTCCAAAAAGGGAACCAACCATTCAAATATATGAGCCTTTAGGGGCCATTCTCTTTTAACCACCACAAGTAGTGGAGCCTTGGGAAACTTCTCCGTCCATATTAGGTTCTCTGCCTATAAACTGGAGGTAGTAGACAGTAATAGCGCCCTTCTCTGTGAGCCAGCATACAGATGTTTCTCAGACTAGAACTTGGTACAAAGAACATTGACAGAAACAACGCATCTTCTTTTGTTTTTTCCCTCATGAGGGAAATCTTAAAAAGGTGTCATTTGAGTTGAAGACTTAGTGGAGATTGGTAAAGAATGTGACTAGAATTGCATGTTCTCAATGGACTATGAAAAAGCCAGGTTGTAGGGGGGGTTTACATATATGATACCTGTGTCTGAGCAGCAGTAAAGATCTTAAGGGGAGAAGAATATTGTGAACAAGGTAGCATTTTAGAGGTTTAGCCTAGCCTCCTGTGCAGGGTACATTTTAGAAGTTGATCACAGAGCTGTTAAAGGCCTGAAATAGTGGCAGCATAAGGAAAGGAGAGCAATGGGCAGATACGGAGCTGGGTACTAGGAGTGGCACAGCACTACAGTCACGAGGCTTCCAGGATTCAGGTTTGCTACCTGTGGGCTTCGTGGCCTTGTCAGTCACTTAAACCACTTAACTCTGAGCCTCGGCTCCTCGTCCCACATGAGGGATAATTATATGTGTTTGGCAGGTGAGTTGCAAGGACTGAATGAGGAGGTGTGGGTCAGCTGTCTTATACTGTGCTTAAATTTAGCTCTCTGCAGACGCTAGCTGTTGTTATTGCAAGGTGATTGACTGGGTATTTGGCTGAGGCAGAGGAGAAATCATTTTGTGGCTTCAAGACCGGTATAATTGGTGATGCAGAAAGAAGAAAGTCACCAAGGAGAATTGGTTTGAGGAAGAGGTATTATATTCTATTTTAGGCACACTGAGTTTGAGACCCTGACAGGATAGGCAAAGGGAATGTGTTAGCTGCCAGGTATAAATTATGCATGAGCCACACTTGACTAGACTGGTATTTTTTCCTTTGGTGGAGATTATGGTTTCAGGAGTGTCTCTGGATGTCTGAAAGCGCATGCTTTACCCTGATATCCGCTCAGATGAGCCTCTGACTCTGTAGGCCATTGTCCAGGCACTGGCTTGCTCCCCTGTACAGTTGCGTTGCCAGTGCTGAAGCTAGGAAGTTTATTCCCCTTTGTAGCTTCTCTTTGTTTCAGATTTTGTTGAAATTTTGATAAAGCCATTTGTTTTGCTTTTTAGTCATTTCAAAGTTCATTTTGTATCACCCCATCCCCCACCCCATGTACAGGCTGATGCTGAAATTGGGGTTTTAATGGGTTCTATTTAAAGAAGCTCATTTGTGGGCAATTAAATAACATGCTTGTCAACCCAGATGTGATAGGGAATAAGGGAACTTTTTTTTTTTTAAACTTTTAAATACAATGAAGTTTAATTATATTCCATTTCTTTTCAACTCCTTTTGTTAGATTATGTGGAAAACAGATTTCTTCCTTAAAAAAAAAATCGGTATCTGTACTTTCCTGTATCTAAGTGGGAGAGCTAAGATGGAAGACAGGGGGTATATTTAAGTTATATTTTGTCTTTTTGGCTTCACATAATTGAGGAAATTTTTATGTTAGTGGTGTTACTTGTTCCAAGGCCTGGACAGAAAATAATTGTAGCTGATGCTGAAAGTACCGCTTCCTTAGTAGAAACCAACACTTCAAATGTATCATGTTTCGAAACACTGATATTAGTAGCTATGAACTTAGTATTTTCAGGTCAGAGGTTGTCCAGATCTGTCAAGGAGCTTTGAACCTGTAGTGTGTACCATCTCATGTGGGATTTTTTTTTTTTTTTTTTTTTTTTTAGAGAGAATTGTTAGGTTGCAAGAGAAGGGAGATTTTCTCTCAACCTATATGTTCTTGAATACCTTCATAATACATAATCTCTGAGTAGCACTTTGTCATTTCTTCTCTAGATTTGGTTACCTTGCTTATACCTGAGACTCAGTATATATGTGCTTTTATGACATTTGCCAATATATAAGGATGGTCATTGGGACCTAGAGAACTAGTATTTTGTTGCCTAATAGAGTGGCAGAATGACATTTGTATGGAAAAAGAAATCTCGAATAAGGTGTTTAAATGGATAAAAATGAATGGATAGAAAAATGTCGACATGAGAGAACTGACTCCCAAAAGTTGTCCTCTGACCTCCACATATATGCTGTGGCAAATGCACCACACAAACATACGTACACAAGTAAATATTCAAAATGAATTAGGAGTAGAAATATTACACACACACACACACACACAAGCTAGAGGACAATGGATGCTCTCCAATGGTAGGTGAAGCATCCCCTAATGGTGGTATAACAACACATAGATGGAAGCAGAAATGTAGCCACCAGTCAGAGATGGACCCCTATACAGGAGTATAAAGAATTCGGTCTTTGTGCTTCCAGGACTATCAGAATGGTGTGCTAGGAAGAAACATTGGTTTCTTGTGTGGACTTGGGTCTAGAAAAAAAAGGAAAAAATAATTTTTTATTCTAAGGAAAGAAAAGGCTTGCGATAGACCTTTTCATTTCTCTCAGTCAATGTATGGACGTTGTGTGTGTGTGTGTGTGTGTAGTGGGGGACAGAGTGCAGAAGCATCGTCTGGCTAATGAAAAGTTCTATAGAGCAGGCTCACAGGACAGGCTAGTCATGAGAGAGACCCCTCAAGGATACCATCTTTAGTTAAATCATTTCCTATTCTGAGCTGGACGGGAACAGACATGAGGAAACTTGAGAAACCAAGAGTTCCTTGAAGCATTTCCGAGTAATAGCTTATTCTATACATGTGTAGAAAAGTAACTGAGAATCTGAGAATGTTGGGGAAAGGTGGTTTGGGCATTCCTTATTTCAGAGTGTGAAAGAATGGGCACCGATCAAGCTGCTTGGGAGAGCCTTAGGAGTGGTAGAGTTGAGGCCTCTGTCTTGGGAAGAGGTCATTTGTTGCCTGATAAATATTACTGAATTAATTAATGCAGAGGTTGGGAAAGATTTATAGGCTTTTCCCTAAGCCCACCTGCAGAAGAAAGACTGTAATAGCACTTCAGTACCAGTGCAGGGAGAAAGTGTGAAGTGGGTGACGGATGAGCAGTGGACAGGGCTCTGTACTGCTGAAAATATTTAGAAAGTGGCAGGGGTATCAGCAGAAGCTACAGCAGGCCGAGAAGCAGGGTGTTTTGAGTTCTAGTGCTAAGCCTCCAGTCACTTTCTTTCTTTAATTTTATTTTATGTATGTGAGTATACCGTCACTGTCCTCAGACACATGAGAAGAGGGCATCAGACCCCATTACAGATGGTTGTGAGCCACCATGTAGTTGCTGGGAATTGAACTCAGGACCTCTGGAAGAGCAGTCAGTGCTCTTTAACTGCAGAACCATCTTTCCAGCCCCAGCAGTCACTTTCTAAGAGTGTGCATGGCCACAGACCAGAGGTTACCTCAAACTAGGTCAATTAGTCATTTTCTAGGAGCTCAGAGGGGTTGAGAAAACTGCCTAAGTGAACATTCTGCAGTCTTTTGGGGATGGAGACTGAGGTTGGACTTCTATATGTTCTCTTTATGTCATTACAAGATGAGAATCACCTCCACAGTGCCCCTTGTTACTAGAAGGGTGCTGTTACGCCATTTGACTGATGGGGTTGGGTGTATGGAAGCATTGTAAAGGATGGGCTACATCGTTTTTAAGAACATTTTCAACCTTAGCATTTCAGATGTCTAGGAAATGGGACTTGAGTTTGGACACCATTGACAAAAGTATTTGCTCTGGCTGCTGTTTGCCTTTCCTGCTTTGGCAAAGAAACAAAGAGTAAAATCAGGGATTGCAGACCTAAATATTACTATCAATATTCAGGAGTCCATGTTTTGGCAGTGAGCAAACCCCTCTTTGAATCACAAATCTCATTCAGTAAGTGGGTTCCCACATTTTGGCAAAGGCTTGTTGGAAGTGTTTTTAGTTCATTGTTGAATACCCTCCTGCAGGCTTCTTTCTCATTCCCTATGTAGCTCTTGTATTAAATTCATTGAGCTCTATATGATTATTATTATTGTTGTTGTTGGTAATTATACCACTTTGTCTCTCCTCTCTTCCTTCTGTTTTAGCAAATAATAATTCTTGAGAGAACTGCTTTTGCTTTCCTTTATATTATTTTAAAATGTCTCTTCCACTGTTAAATTAAGCCACCAACTAAAAAGCTGCTGACCACCTTTGTGCACTTTCCCCTAGTCCAGGAGGCTGCCTACACATTTGCAGGTCGTTAGTTAACTTTCTTGTTCTTTACCCATTTTCACTCAGCAACACAACTATAGTGGCTTTGATGCCAGCCATCACCTATATGGCTCCTAGTTTTCTCTTAGTTTTATGGCATTGAAGTGAAGACATTTGGCATAGTATATATCAACAATATTGTCCTCCTTTGTACAACATCAGGACTATAGAGATTTCTGTATCATTTTGTGCTTGAGAAAATTGAGAAGATATAAGTTTCCTTGGTGTCCATCATAGGGAGTCCCAGGAACATGGAAAGATGCTATCCATAAAAACAGAGATACTAGAGTGGAGGACCTCGTATCCTTTCAAGCATTTGAATTGTCCCCTTGGGGTTCTAACCTGTCACACTGACTTTTTTCCCCAAAAGAACTGAACATTTTTTAGGAAGGAAAGATTGAACATTCTTCCAAGTAGGCTGCACTTGCCTCTGCTGGATCAAAGCTTCATCTCATAGGCACAAGTGATGTGGTCACTGTCTTCTCACGTGTAACAGGGCCCGTGCAGTAGCCTTCATCTCCTTGGGAGGGAGTCTAGGTCATGAGGAAGGGGTTGAACCATGTAATTGGGAAACACTTTCCCTCTAGCCACTGGCTGAGATGCACTGTTTGTATTGCTGTGATTTTTTTCTCTATCCCTCCTTCTCCATCAACAAGAAGTGAGTGCAGCCCCTGGCAATGTGATGACTAATTATTTTAGGAAACCTGAGTGAGTTACTGTGGTTGCTGTAAACATCTAAACTTGAAATCTGTTTTGTGCAAAGCAAAGACAGTGTTTGCATGCACCAAGGGAAAACTGGTGGTAGAAATTGCTGAACAATTTGCTTCTAACTGTAGTGGGAAATAATCCTTTTTGAGAAATACGATGGATCAATGTAATTTTTCTCTTCATGTAAAGCTGTTATTGAAGTAACAACTTATCTTATTTTGCAGTCCTAAAGTAATAAATAAAACATTTATGGCTTGGAATAAATTGAGAGCATCCTATTACCTGTAGTAGCAGGCAAGTTCACATTCTTTTCAAGCCTCAGGCAGTAACATCAGCAGGTTTTTTTTTTTTTCTTCCTTATTTTCTAATCCAGAAGCTTCTAATTTCTTTGTGTCAAAGAGCTTCCATTCTGGTTCTGAGTAGGTGTCGAGGGACCCTTTCTGATATGACTCCATTTTGGAGAACCTCTTGTAAATTGTATTTATCATTAGTGCCCAGTAGGGACCGTGCTGTATAGAAAGAACATGGGCTGCCAGTTGATGTACAGTCAATTTTCTATGTTTGGTAGCTAGGTCTGACTCACATTCAGACTCTTGATCCATTAGGTATCTAGAATTTTCTGACACTGGAACAGTTCTCGGGCTTAGTGGTTTACAGAAAGAACCTCATTGCTTTGGTCTTTTAAGAGTACCAGTTGCATCCTGTTCTTCATGTGTATGCTCACACACAGCCTGAGGGCCTTCTGACCTGGCAGGATTCCCATGACCATGTGGGGTTTTTCTTCCTTGTCCTTGGCTACACGGGAGAATTGTCTCAGATGATCTGCTGGTTCAGGATTGCCAGGTACTCAGACAAGAATAACCTTCAGTTTTCCTTCAAGGACGAAGTGTGCCTTCTGAACACAGTGAGTCAATTTTCCTGTTCAAACATTTGCCACTTATTTATTAACAAGTATTCATTGAGTTCCCACTGTCTGCAAGAGTCTGGGCTGTGGGTTGTATAGGAGAAAGTACTGGCAAATTATCCTTTATTTAAATAAGTTATTTAAAGGAAGACAACATGAGTAGTTTCATGTGTGGTTGGTTGAAAGCAGGGGTGGTTTTGTATTTGTTTTTTGTTTTTTAAATTTTTCTCCAAATTTGTATTAGTTGATTTTCATAACTATGATTGAAATAGTAAACAGAAACAATTTACAACAATGGACAAAAATCTTATTTGAACTCACTGTTTCATATGGGTTACAGTGTCTCCTGCACGGGAAGGCATGGAGGAAGGAACATGTGGATGGATTAGAAGGCAAGAGCGTTCAGACTGGAACCAAGGACAGAATTACCTTCAAAGGCTGACCCCATAGTGGCCCTTCAGTCAGCTAGGCACTACCTCCTAATGTGCTATAGCCTTCAAAACAGTACCACAAGCTGGGGACGGAGTGTCTGAAACACAGACTTACTAGAGATATTTCAGATTAAAACATAACATTTGGGGAAAGACAAAATGACCAAATACTTGGAAGTCTGAACTCTACTACCTTTTAGGAGAAGCAAAACATGAAGTATAAAAGTTGTATCAAAGGGAATGATGGGAAATAAGGAAAGTCGAACCCTTCCATTGGTTATCCACCAGAGCTTTCACTTTGTCTCCCTTCCTTCCTTCCTTCCTTCTATACTTCATCTTTTTCTTTTATTGAAAATAGATAACTTTCTCATACAATATATCCTGATTATAGTTTTCCCTCCCTCTTCCCTTTCTATTTCCTCCCCACCTCCTCTCCTCTCTGGATCTACTCTGTTTCTATCATTAGAAAAGAACAGGCTTCTAAGATAACAACCAAACATAACAAAACAAAATATAATAAGGTAAAACAAAAACTATCATATTGAAGTTGGGCACGGTAACCCAACAGGAAGAAGAGAGTCCTATGAGTAGGCAAAAGAATTAAAGACCAACTTGTTGTCACAGTCAGGAGTCCCATAAAAATACTAAGCTAATAGCTAAAATATCTATGCAGTGGACGGGCCCGTGCTTGCTGCTTCAGTCTCTGTGAGCTCAGAAGCACTTAGTTGATTCAGATGACCATGTTTTCCTGGGGTCCTCCATCCACTCTTTCTGTCTCCTCTTCAGAATTCCCTGAGCTCTGAGGGGAGGGTTTGGAGGGAGACCTCCGATTTGGACTCTCTGCATCTGTTCCCATCTGCTGCTGGAGGAAGCCTCTCTGGTGATGATTGGATAAGGTTCTGATCTAGGAGTATAACAGAATATTACTAGGAATAATTTTATTGGTTTGTTTGTTTGTTTTGTTTGTTTGTTTTTTAAGATTAGTCAGGTTTGTGTTTACCTTAGGTCTCTGTCTAGTTTCTGGTTCTTGGTTATCCAAGCCGTGTTGGGGTGCAGGTTCCTTCTTGTGGAGTGGGTCATAGGTCAAACCATACATTGGTTGGTTATTCCTACAAGGTCTGTGCCACCATTGTCCTAGCATATTATTCAAAGATGGGTCACAGGTTTTGTGGCTGGGTTGGTGTTCATGTTTCTTTTTCTATAGCCTACAGAGTACCCTTCTCTACTAAAGAGACTAGACTGTAAGGGCTCCATGTAGGCACCAGATCGACTTCTCTATGTTCAGTGAGGTGTGTGGGTGACAGTGACAATACCCCATCCCATGATAATTTGCAGAGAGCAGCCTTTTGTCTTAACAACCGCCTGGGTTGGAGATTTCTGTGGGAGCCTCTTGGCCAACAGCTCAATTGAATGTTCTCTAATCCCACCACTGGAAGTCTCACCTGGCTACAGGAGATAGCCAATTGAGATTCCATATTCCCCATTACCAGGAGTCTCCATTAGGATCCCCTTCATAGAGTCTAGAAAGTTTCCACTGTACTAGGTTTCCATACCACCCTTCAAGTGCTCCTCAGGTCTAGTCATCTTTCCCCAAACTCTCTCCCTCCATCCCATTTCTCCCCTCACCTGATTCCCTGTTGAATCCCTATAAACTCCCAGTTTACCCAGAAAGTCGGTTCTAATTACTCCTCTCAGGGAGATTCCCGTATCCCCCTCGATCTCTCCTCTTTACCTAACCTCTCCGAATCTATCGTTCACTCAATGATAAGTGAATATATATCATATTTATCTTACTAGGTCTGGGTTACCACTCAAGATGAGTTTCTCTAGTTCTATTCATTTGCCTTCAAATTCATGATGTCATTTTTTAAACAGCTGAGTCATGCTTCATTATGTAAATGTACTACAAGTTCTTTATCCGTTCTTCTGTTGAGGGACATCTAGGTTCTTTCTAGTTTCTGGCTACTGTGAATAAAGCCACAGGGAACACGATTGAACAGATATCCTTGTGTTAGGATGGAGTGTCCTTTCAGTATATCAAGAGTGTATAGCTGGGTCTTGATGTAGATTGATTGCCAACTTTCTGAGGAACCCCCATATTGATTTCAGTAGTAGCTGTCTGAGTTTGCACTCCCACCAGCAATGGAGGAGTGTTCCTGTTGTTTTACATTCTTGCCTGTGTGAGCTGTTACTGATCATAGCAATTTTGTCAGGTGTAAGATGGAATTTCAAAGTAGTTTTGATTTCCATTTTTTTGATAAATAGGATGTTTAACATTCCTTTAAGTGTTTTTCAGTCATTTCTGATTCCTCTCTTGAGAATTCTGTTTAGATGTGTAGCACATTTTTAAATCGGATTATTTGGGTTTTTTTGATACCTAATTTATTAAGGTCTTTATGTATTTTGAATATTAGCACTTTATTGGATATAGGGTTGATGAAAAATGTTTTCTCTCTTCTATAGGCTGCCTCTTGGTCCGATTGACAGTGTCCTTTGCCTTACAGACACTTTTCAGTTTCATTAGGTCCCATTTATTAACTGTTGATATTAATGCCTGAGCTATCGGAGTCCTGTTCAGGAAGTTGTCTCCTGTGCCAATGTGTTCAAGACTATTCCTCACTTTCTCTTCTGTCAGGTTCAGTGTGTCTGATCTTATGTTGAGGTTTTTGACCCACATAGACTAGAGTTTTGTGCAGGGAGATAGGTATGGTCTATTTTCTATTTGCATTTTTCTACATGTGGTTTTTCAGGGGGTGCCTGCTAGAATTGGGGGATGGGATTCAGCCTCAAGTCAGGGGAGGGAGATTAGAAGGCATGGCCTGTGGAATCCACAGACCTCTCTACAGCTTTTGCTGTTCATGCCGCAATATCTGCCTCCTGATAGTTCCTTTGTTTTTTCTGTATTTTTGTCACATGGTCATATTCTCTGAAGCTCTAGCAAAACCATATTTCTGAAACATTTTTAGAATTTCTTAAAGTAGTTATTAGAGCGTGATATATAGATCATCAAAATATAGTTGACTATAACTATCTGTAGGCTTAGCCTCTGTGGACTGAACCTACTGCAGATTAAAAAGTATTCATAAGTATTCAATCTATACTGAAGATGTATATATATTTTTTCTTGTCTGTGTTTGAACAATACAGTGCAAGTGTTTATTTAAGTAGCTTTTATCTTGTATCAAATGTTCTGAGTAGTGATTTGGGTATCTGTAGTGGAGGAGCGGTGTCTTAGATCCACTTTCTGTAGAACACTGGAGGACTGTCCATCTGAGTTCAAGGACTTTTTTTTTTTTTTTTTTTTGAGAATGCATTTGTGTTTTTACAAATATCCTGATTCAGAGAATAAGATTAAGACAGTTTATGTGATTTAGATATTAGAGTTAACTGTGATCATATTGAGATTTTCTTTGTATGGGCTAAATCAGTGCATATTCTGGCTTTCCTATAGGCAGCATATTCCATTTTGCACATTAGATTAATATTCTTTTGATTTTGAAGAATATTCTGAAAGATGAGGCAGTATTAATAATGATGAAGGGTCGGGGAGGGGAGAGGTTACACAACTCCCCTGCCACTTGTGTGCAAAGTTACACAGCAGGTGGGGCCTGACCCTGACTGTCAGAGCTACATGATGTAGACCAGCCCTCATAACAGATCAGTGCCTTTCAACTCTATTAATGTGTGCTTTTAAGGTACTGGAGCCATTATACTTTTCAGGGAACACTGTTTCTAGCTTTCAGGTCACTCACTATTTTGGGGTATTGTGTTGCTTGCCTGTGGAAGACAGGTTAACAGGTAGCAACTGTGGCAAAATCTGTTGGTTTATTCTCATTCCTTCCTAATTATCAGTCTTGAAATTACTGTCCATTGCCAAATTTCAGGTCTCCAATGTTATGATGGTGATCAAGGAATATATGTAAAGTAATCTTTTTTTCCTTTAAAATCTTTTCTTTGGTTATTTTCTAGCAATACCAAGTGTGTAAGTGCAGACTCGGGTGTTGAAGACTGGCCTTGGCCTCTGCAAGTACTCAGAGCCCATTTAGTGTGCGCTCATGACACACTTTAGAAAGCTTTTGTGTTAAATACATGTTTGCATTCTGAAAGAATGTTTTCATATTTGGAAGCCAAACTTTTCCCTCCTATGTCCACTTGTGATATAATAGAGTATCTGATAGTGCTATAAAAAAGAGGGGTCTCCTAAAACAGTAACGGAAGCAGCGGGATAGCAAATTCAGCTTTGTCAAATGACCCAAGTAATAGCCACAGGGTAGAAAGACCCAAGACGTATATTAGTTTCTTGTTGTTGACTAATAACTGAGTTTGACACACCGTCAATATTTATTATACTATTTTGTAGGCCAAAGTCCAAGGGTTTACAAGGCCTGCCATTCCTTCAAATGCTATAAGGGGAAAGGCTACTTCCTGGCTTTTCCATTTGGCAAGGCTGTCAACATTCCTGGGCCCATAGTTCCTTCTGTCTTTAAAGCCAGGAGGTGACCACCCTCCCAGAGTTATATGTGTTCTGATCACAGCCATAAAAGCTTCTCTGCCTAGAAGACCTATCAGATAATTTCGGATGCTCTCCTGGTCCTGAAGCTCTAAGTTAACCTGCACTTTCCTGTTGCAGCTCTTCAGGTTCTGGACAGTAGGCTCTAGATGTGTCAGAGGTCTGGGTCATTTTTCTACACACCAGAATGTAGAAATAGGTAATACAAGCTTTCACTCAGAGAATGTATTTCCCAAATGTGCTCCTGGTTTGAGATCAGGTCTTTAAGAAATCTTCACTTAAGGTACTTTTTTTTTTAAAGCCCATCCATTCTATTTGGGTCTTAATCTCTAGGAATGCTAATGCTGGGTCTCTTTTGTTTGCTTTGATAGTGATAACCTGCTAAGAAGAGCAGCCTGTCAAGAAGCTCAGGTAATGCCATTTCCTGTGATAAAATTAAATCGCCCTTATCTCCGCTGTGCAGAAGACACAGCCACTCCAGGGACTGACTTACTTGGGGTCTTGCATCAGTGCAGTGTGACTATTTTCCCTCCACCTCCAGATGGATCAGGCCGTCAGCCAACTCTGAGTGGAATGGGTGGAAGTTAGCCATCTGGTGAAGAACAGTGCTGACGCCCACCCTGTTAGGCTTGTTTACTCCTGGATCCCTCCCAAGAACACATAACTGGACGGCTGAAGAGCTAGGAATTGGCGTGTGTTAGCAGTTATCCTTGAATATCTGGCTAAACCCTGAATCTGGAACAGCCCCCAGGGATCTTGGTTCAGAGCAGATTTTACCTCTGAAAGTCAAGTCTTGTTAAAATTGTTTTCTTCTGCTTTTAAAGCCCATGTCACTAACATAGCTGATTCCTAGCACCGCACTGCCATCCAGTTCCATGAGATGCTGCTTAAGCATTAATTTATCTGGCTGTGGTGGTGATAGTTGAGTTGTAAATCCTTTCAGATTTAACACCCTGGCTTTCCTCTCTTCCCTATTTGTAGTTATACCCTGCAGATGGATTTCTGTGATTCAGTACCTTTTTGTTATATGTCATTTAAGCTTATGATGTCAGAAATGCCTGAAGAGATGTATGAAAGTTAAAATGGCAAAGAGAACGAACACATTTAGTAGAAGTGGGTGTCAAACCTCATGTTTGTTTCTGAATTATTTTCATAGATGATAATGACAATAGATACTATTAATAAATCCTTCTTTGGTTCCAAATATGTTTTAAGAATTTGATTTTATTTCTGCACAGATGTACCATCTAGTATAGCTTTAAGTTATTTTAAAAATTAATTTAAGCTTTAAATTTTTAAGATCAGCAAGATGGTTCACACCTATAATTCCAGCTTTCAGGAAGCTGAGGCAGGAGGATTGCCATGTGTTTACCTCCTGGGTTACATAATGAGTTTCAGGCCAGCCTGAGATAGGCTATGAGTCCCTCAAAAAATAAGCTGTTGGATTATTTTTGAGTCTCAGTATGATACTCTAGAACATATATATAATGCTTAATGATCAAATCAAGGTAATGATCAAATAAACCTTAATATTGAGTTCCAGGTAGTTCTGCTGATACACTCTCCTCTTACTTAAGGTGAACCCTCTGCTTATGTTCTTTCTGAATTTCAGCCCCACTTACTTTCCCAGGAACAAGGTCTTGTTAGGAACTTTTTCCACATACTGACCCCTTACTGTTCTAATCCTCCAGTCCTCTGCACATGTTTAGCATCTTCCATGTGACTAAAGGTGCATTGATCCTCTCAGCTTTCTCTACTTTTCCTATGGTCTTTTTAAATCTATTGAGTGATTTTAAAAAATCACGTAAACTCAACTCTAGCTTTTACAAACTTCTTAATCCATTATGGACCTGGCACCTGACTTTACAAGTCTGGCTAGGAATTCTTGGGACTAGGAAATGAGGATAAGGAGGGGCAGTCTAGTGCTGTAGATCTGGAGTCTGGCTACAGAGTACTGGGGTCCTGGGAAGAGATACCACCATGACCATAACTCTTATAAAGGAAAACATTTCCTTGGGGCCGGCTTATAGGTTCAGCGGTTTCGACCACTGTCATAACAGCTGGAAGCTTGGCAGCATGCAGGCAGACAAGGTAGCTGAGAGAGAAAGCCACACTGGACCTGGCTTGAGCATCTGAAACCTCAAAGCCCACTTCCTAGTTACACACTTTCTCCAACAAAGCCAGCCCTCCAGTAATGCTATTCCCTATGACTGTGGGGGCCATTTTCACTTAGACTACCACATTGTGCTCCCTGCTCCCCGTGGGCCTGTAGGCACATCGTCATGCAAAATGCAGTTAGTCTAACTTCAAAAGTCCTCACTCATAATCTATCACAGTTTCAACCATGTTTAAAAGTCTACAGTTGAAAGTCTATGATAATCAAGGCAGTCCCTTAACTATAACCTCCTGTAAAATCAAAATGAAAAAAACAAAGAAAAAAGCCAATCACATACTTGTAACATACAATGACACAGGGCATACATTACTATTCCAAAATGGAGGAAAGAGAAGGATAATGGAGTACTGGACCAAAGCAAGACCGAAAGCCAGCTGGGCATACTCCAAGCTTTGCATCTCCATGTCTGCTGTCAAATCAGCTCTCAAACTCCTTTCGCTGTTTTTGACTGAAACATAATTCTTTCTCTTGGACTGGTTCCATTCCCTGATAGCAGCTTTCCTTGGCAGGTATCCCAAGGCTCTGTCATCTTCAACATCTTGGGGTCTTCAAGGCAGTCCAGGCCTCACCTTTACAGCTTCATGCAGTGGTCTTTCTAGGTCTCCAAGAAAGGGCATCTGCATATGCCTGGCCTCAGAGGCCTTCCTTAGTTGTGGAGGGAGACTCTATACCTCTTTTCTTGTGTCCTTGACTCTATAAACTTAGGTACCATGTGGCTAAAGCTGCAAAGTTCTGCTGCTTGCGTGAACCCCTTATTCAAATACATTTTCTCCAGCTTTCTTGTTTATTTACTTATTTATTCATTTATTTATTTTCATTTTATTTTTCAGCTTTCTGGTTTTGATAGTTTCCTTCACTGCCTAAGTTTGGCTATCCTGGAACTTCCTTTGTAGACCCAGGCTGTCCTTGAACTCTGAAATCCACTTGCCTCTTCCTCTCAAGTGCTAGGATTACAGGTTTGTGGACCTGGCCTTATGCATTTAATTCCTTTTTCATTTAATTCCTTAGCTGGGTGGGGGTCTTGTTCTGAGGTCACCACTCCCTTTACTCCATTTAGCATCTGGCTTTTCTTTAATCTGTTTACATTCCCTGGGGCTCCTTTTCTTCCTCAACTGTACTTTTTGTATTTTTCCTTGCTCTTAAGTCTTTTGTTGTAGATCTGCATAAGACTTGCTACTATTAACCACAGAAGACAGTCAATGCTAGGTTGTTTGGAAAAGTTCTTTGCCAAAACATTTAATCAATAATTCCTTAATTTAGCCTCAGGGAGATTTTTTTGGACAAAGGCAGAAAACAGCCACATTCTTTACCAAAATACTACAAGAACAATCTCTAGGCCACGTATAATATTTTTCTCTGAAACTTCTTAAGCTGGGCTCTCATAGTTCAAATCACCCTCAGTACCACTATCTTCCATGATCCTACTAGTATGGCTCATTAAGCCCTGTTTAAAATGTCCAATGGCATTTCCAGTTCAAAAGTCCCAAAGTATTCCATATTCTTCCAGGCAAAAACTGTCAGGCCTATCATAGCAATACCCTATTCCAGGAACCAGCCTCGATCTTAGTTAGAGTTTCTATTGCTGTGAAGAGACATGACCACATCTCTTAGAAAGGCATTTAATCAGGCCAGCTTAAAGTTCAGAGGTTTACTCCATTGTCATAATGGCAGGAAGCATGGCAGTATGCAAGTAGATGTGGTGATAGACGGGTAGCTAAGTGATCTCTACCCAAATCAGCAAACAGCAGGAAGAGTGCCACACTGGGCCTTCCTTGAGCATCTGAAACCTCAGAGCCCACCCCTCAGCGACACACTTCCTCCTACAAGGCCATTCCTACTCCAACAAAGGCAGACCTCCAATAATGCCACTCCCTATGAGTCTATGGAGGCCATTTTCATTCAGACCTCCACAGCTGAGTTAGTTACTTCATTCCTGATGGAATCCTAGAATGAAATGGATCGGAACAAACCAAATTGATGATATGATATGGTTGATATATTTGGAGACTTAGCCAGAAAATGTCAAGATACAAGAGTAAAAAGAGAACAAGATACAAGAGTAAAAAGAGAACAGAAGAGATAATGGGCAGGTAGTGTGTGTGTGTGTGTGTGTGTGCACTTGTCTATGCAGGTGTGTATGGAGTTAGCATTGGCATGTTATTCTCCCTAGCTCTCCCAAGCTTTACTGAATTGGAGCTTGCCGTTTCCACTAGACCGTCTGGCCAGGGAGCCCCCCAGATCCACCTGGTTTCTCCTCCCAGCACTGGGGTTATAAACATACACTGACACTGGGGATCTGAACTCAGTGTCTTAGGCTTGTGTAGCACTTTACTATTTAGTTACCCACGTAGCCATCTCCCCAGCACAGAGCTTGTTTATTTAGAAGGTGTAGAAAGGATCTCTAGTGGACAGTAGAGGGGAGGCAGATTTAGACTGAGTTGTTCAATACAACATCTTGCTGTAGCTCTTCCCTCTAATCTTTGCTTGATACTTGTCTTCTAGAATTCTGCTGCCATAACCCAGACTTGTTTTTCAACACCAAGACCTGAGGTTTTTGGCCTTTTTAGTGTTTTGTTATCATGATTCTTTTCATCAGCTCTCTTCCCCAGTTTAGATGTCTCAGTAGTAGCTCCCCTTCTGTTGGTGTTTTGAATCCTCACATTTAATCCTTTGCTTCTTGATCTGTTCAGCCTTAGAGCCATAGAATAGAAAACAGTTTGAGTACTGGGTTTCTTCTATGTATACAGATGGTGAAAATTAACTGGTAACAAAGACTCCTGAGGAATAAATTTAGTATAGACTGAAGGCAAAAGGATTGTAGCATGAAAACCGAATGTCCCTTCTCATAGCCTGTGGCTGTGCAGGATGTATGCTTATAATAAAAGGTACTAACTACTACCACTGGTGAGGAAAGCCAGGTTTTTGTCCTAATGTAAAATCGTCATTGAGTAACTGCATACTTTGGTTATGATGCTTATAGTGACTCCGTTATGGAGATCATGGATGAGCTTTTGCTCTTTGGCTGGATGACAAAAAACAAAAAAAAACCAAACCGTATGTGATCAACAGCTGAATAAAGAATTTAATTGAAAATGTCTTTCTTTTTCAGGTGTTTGGCAACCAGCTCATTCCTCCCAATGCACAAGTGAAGAAAGCCACCGTCTTTCTCAATCCTGCAGCTTGCAAAGGGTATTTCAGTTTGTGACTGCCTGTATTTAGTTTTTCTAACGGCAAAGGACAAGTCTCCACAAAAGCAGGTGGTAATCTGTGTAGGACTAGAGTGACTGGGACTGATTACTCTGCAGCCACAGTTAGTCTCCAAGTGCTGCAAATTGATGTTCATCAAACACCAAGGATTTATATCAGCTTGAGAGCAGTCCTACTGGGAATGACTGCTCTCCTGCTTTGCATAACTGTGTTAGGCTGCCACCACAAAGAAGTTTGAGAGATCAGGAGCACAGTGGGCTCAGGAGGACAGTGTATTCTTTACGAAGGAGGGAACCTTCTACTGGCCTTAGAGAAAGTTCACTCTCCCCAAACAAGGATGTGGCCTGTAGGGCAGTAACCTAAGGACAGGAAAGATTGCTTCTCAGTAAGTGCTGCACGAAAGGATTGTGGAGAATAAGGTGGGAAGAGCAGCGGGGCTTTTGCTAGAAGTGGCATATTTGTTGGTTAGTTGATGGTACCCGTTGTATCACCCTGAAATGCAGGGTACTGTGAAGACAAGGAAAGGTTGTGGAGGAACTCAGAATTGCCCTGTCTGGGGGAAAAAGCCACAAGCAGGAAAAAAAAGTTTACAGTGTTAGTTAGGTTGTGGAGAATATAAATGCAAAGGCATCATCGATCACTTTAAAGAAACAGCTTAAAAATTACCTTTAAAAAATAGAATGAAAAAGTTGAAGAGGGAAAAAAATACTTACTGTTTTCAGTGTCCAGATCAATAGTGCTTTGAGTAATTTGTGAATATATATACTAGGTTGGACACTATAAGACTGAAGTCGCACACATCGATAATGAGTACTTGAGGCTGGATTTTAAGTGTTCAGGCACTGTTGTCTGAAGCAAAATGAAGCCGAGGCCCTCAAAGTCAGTTCTGTAGGATCTTTTGGGGAAGTTTGAGCATGACTTCGTGTATTGACCTCCTCTGTAAGTTGTACCTATAGATTATGCAGAGTAACCTTGCTTAATAGAATATTGCCAGACTTGGTTAAGGCCACTTCCCTCCTCCATAAACACACCAATTTTTATCTCAGTAATAAATGATACAAGTTCTTAAATAGCACAACCAGAACACCAGCACATCAGTCACTATGACCTGGTGAGGGCAGTAGAGAGCTCTGTGTGTGTGTGTGTGTGTGTGTGTGTGTGTGTGTGTGCTCGCGTGCACGTGCGCACACGCATTTGCTTCTGCTTCTAGAATATTCTGAGTTACTTAGCCTCCTAAATCTTCAGTTTACTCAGTTAGAAAACTAAACAACATAATAGACACAAAGCCAGAACACATACATTAAGAACCACATGATGTGTTTGTGTTAAATGCCGCAATGCTTATGAGTGTTAATTGTTTATTAAGGCCTGCTGCTGCTGCTGATGTGATGATGACAATGATGTTTGTGTCTAGCTGGGTTCATAATATTCTCCACTTTGTACTCTTATTTTTCCCAAGAATTTTTGTAAGCCCTCTTTCGCCCTTCTTTAAAGATAGCTGTTTGATGTGCCTGTCCTTTAGAAATCTTTAATTTCTGGTGAAAATGTTGTGGCAGTTTCCTTAAGATAGAGTCAACTATTATAAGTTCTGGCTTCCAATAAGTACTTGTTTGTGGGTTTTGTTGTTGTTTGGTTTTGGCTGATGTTTTTGCTTTTTTCCCTTGCCCATATTGTTTTAATATTCACAATTTAATTTTTTAGAGATTTAGGTCCTTACATTTTATACAAAACTGCACGTCCTGGAAGAATTAGTTTTTCCTTATCCTACCAGTGTGTGTATGGGAGGTATGTGTGCTTGTGAGTATAGGGGCCTGAGTGTGTGTATGGGAGGTGTGTGTGCTTGTGAGTATAGGGGCCTGAGTGTGTGTATGGGAGGTGTGTGTGCTTGTGAGTATAGGGGCCTGAGTGTGTGTATGGGAGGTGTGTGTGCTTGTGAGTATAGGGGCCTGAGTGTGTGTATGGGAGGTGTGTGTGTGCTTGTGAGTATAGGGGCCTGAGTGTGTGTATGGGAGGTGTGTGTGTGCTTGTGAGTATAGGGGCCTGAGTGTGTGTATGGGAGGTGTGTGTGCTTGTGAGTATAGGGGCCTGAGTGTTTGCTCTTCCACTTTACTCTTTGAAGTAAAGTCTCACAGTACCGCTCAGAGCTTGCCATATCACGGCTGCTGTCCCGGACCAGCTTGCTTTGGAGATCCTTGTCCCTGTCTTCAGAGGCCCAGCTGGCCATCACAGCCACTGGGTGCTTATGTGGGTTTTGGGGATCTGAACTCCAGGTCTTCACACCTGAGCTTGTTCAGCCAGCCTTAGCCATCACTGAGACAACACTCCAGCCCCTGCTTACATTTTTAAAATTAAAGCAGGCTCTTGTTTGTAAATCCAATACTTTATCTAAAGGTGGGCAAAGGTGTAGCCACAGATGGCCTCCTATAGCAAGGTGAATCCCTGCATGCACCTGGGACACAGAGCTCTAAAACTCCCCAGCACTTTTGTTTTAAAGCTTTCACTATTTAATGGCCCCATTTTTGTCATTGTGGCTATGTACTAACACATAATGTATAATTTATTGTACAGCTCTCTCATTATGTAGGACTGGTTTAAAACTTCAGGAGAACTTTAAGAAACAAGGTAACTATGTGTTTACTGTTAATAAATAATACATTAAAGAAGTAATTATCTTGTGTGGTGCCTGAGTCTAGGAATTGCCGTAAGTACATAAAGTTTTTATTCAGGCCTGATGCTATTGCACCCTTAATTATGTAATAAATAATGTATTTCTTACTGGCAACACTTGCTTTTCAATCTGAAGAAAAGTCTTTTTGCTTTTATTTTAGAGGTTTCCTGAACTAGTGGCATCATACAAAGATGCGAATGAACAGCTCCTGCTCAGATTGCTTTCCTTAAGCTCACAGAGGTACAGCTCTGTTGTGACTGATAGTACAGAGTCAGGCTTCATCAGAGGCTTGCTTTTAGGAAATAGATCTGCTGTGCTCCCAGCTGCTCTGTTCTTACCATTCCAGCAGTAAAAGCATCCCTTATAATGTCCCTACCTTCCCTATTTTTCTGGGCTAGGTACAAACATGGTGAGGAGGAAAAAGGCAATTCATTTCCATGTCGATTTCTTGTTCATTCTGATGGGTGGCAAATATTCTTGATGATGACCAATGGTTCTGTGAGCTAACATCTCAGTTTCTATCCTAGTTCACGATAAGGACTGTTTGTTATATTGCCATTTTGTTCTTTTCAGTAAAGATGGTGAATATCTTCTGTGCTCAACTCCTAAGTATTCCTCTTTAGCTGCCTTTGAATTTCTCATATAAATATCATTAAGAAAGGGGCTGGAGAGATGGCTCAGTGGTTAAGAGTACTGGCTGTTCTTCTAGAGTTCCTGAGTTCAATTCCCAGCGACCACTTGGTGGCTCCCAACCATCTAATGGGGTCCTATGCCCTCTTTTGGCACACAGGTGTATATACCGATAGAGCATTTATACATTAAATCAATCAATCAATCTTAAAAAATATATATATCATTAAGAAAGGCAAAGCATGCATCATTGTATTTTAAGGAAATTGTATTTCAGTAAGACAGCTAAGTGAAAATGTGCATAGAAGTTAGATGTTTTAATACTGGTTTTGGGGTGTGTGTGTGTGTGTGTGAGAGAGAGAGAGAGAGAGAGAGAGAGAGCAAGCGAGTGAGAGAGAAACAGAGAGAGAGAGAGAGAGAGAGAGAGAGAGAGAGAGAGAGAGAGAGAGAGCAAGCGAGTGAGAGAGAAACAGAGAGACAGAGACAGAGAAATTTATTTGATTTTTCAACTCTGCCATTTGTGTGGAGTGACTTTGCCACTTCTGCCTTTGATTCCTGGACTGTCTTGAGTTTTGACCTGCATTGGACTGGAGTGCAGTAATGGAATAATGTTCATGAGAAGTGCACAAGGCATCCAAAAAAGTGTCACAGCCACGTTGTTTGCCTTGTCTCAGAATTTACCTCTATGATTGGAAGAGATTTATTCCCTCATTCGTTTGTATACTAATCCATCATTTACTTAGTGAGTGCGTTTGAAATATCCCATCTGTCATCCTTGAAGTTGGCTGATTCAAGAATTAATAAGGACTGATATCTATTTTTGTAAGTTTCTTGAGTTGTCCTAATGACCATTTTGAAAGCTGTCCTCCTTGTATGTTGAAAGCATTGCTGATGAACAGGTGCATATCAAGTGCTAGCGGAATAAAGATGGGCTTCTGTGCTTGGGAGATGTAGACTGGCTTTACATTATCCTTGTTAGTCATCTATCCCAATAGATACCTTTTGCTTTTCCTTTCCTAGTAAAAATTCAGCTCTCATAGAAATACTTTTGATCTGTCTCTACAAGTTTAAAGATTTGGAATGAGCCCTAGTGTTTAAACTTAAAAAAAAAAAAAAATTGTGTCTTTTTCCAGAAGAGCGTTTGATTAGTAAGGGATTAAGTAAGTCTGTTCTGTTCCCATGGGCCATATAAATACTGTTACAGTAACTACCTCTGCTCTGCTCCTTATAGGAGAATATAAGGAAGTTCCAGTAGCAGACAGGCAGCTGCGAGAGTGTGAGCTGTGTGCGCTGCTCAGACAAGCCCTGCTTGATGCCGTGGTTATCTGTTCTGTTGCTGTATCTGGCGTTAGGAATTCTGCAAGGATCAAGCTTTGTTATTTTGAGTGGAGCTATATCTGTTGCTCATTGTTGCTCTAGAGAATGTAGCTTCCCAAATGTATACAAGCTGACTGTATGAGACGGGACAAACTTACTTTTCTCTCTATGGAAACTCACTGTTGAACTTCCTATTCTTGAACAAATAAAGCAGGTCTGTTCTCTAGGGCATGTGGTTACAGTTTTTATTCTCAGCTTGAGAATGTGTCTTAAAATACTGTGCTTTTTCTCCCCTTTGTCTACAGCAAAGCCAGAACTCTATTTGAAAAAAATGCTGCTCCAATTTTACACCTGTCTGGCATGGATGTGACTGTTGTCAAGGTGAGACTTCCTCTAGAGTCTTTAAGTACACAGGTCACCATTTTTAATGTATTCATGTGTTCTCTGCTCTTGCCTTCTAAGCAGAACCCAGTTTTAACTGAAGATAAGAGGAAAATCAATGTTTGTCTCATTCTATTCATTACTCAAAGCAGTTTTGTTTTCTCGTGACATGGTCAGCTTTGTATTTCAGCACAGACTCGGATGGGTGTTTGGAGGTCCTGATACTTTGCAGCAGGTAAAACTAACTCTCTCAGTTGTCAGAGTTCATCCCCAAAATACAAAACTCTCTACTTTGAGTGGTTTAATCTCTTGGTTTTCTTGGTAGTTCTACTAGCAGGTAAACATTTTCTTCCTGGTAAAAAAATTTGTGATAAATAATTTATAAAGTAAAATCATTAGAATTTTTTGATGTTTTAGGTAAGAAGAAAAAGGGACAAAATGAGTTAGAAGGAATTGTAAATTTTAGACAGCTCAGGTTTCCATTTTGATAACTTTAAGCAGCATATGTGTGAGTGTATGTGGTGTTCATTTAGTCAAAACCAGCCTTATGCTGTATTTATTGTTAATTAATTGAAGAAAATTGTGTGTATGTATGTGCACTGCATGTATACCTAGTGTTCACAGAAGCCAGAAGAGAACTATCAGGTCCCCTGGAATTATCAGGAACTGGAGCTATACATAATTGTGAGCCGCCATGTGTGTGCTAGGATTCAAAACATGATCCACTGGAAGAGCAACAAGTACTCTTAACTGTTGGGCCATCTCCGCAGCCCCTGCACCCTCCAGGGTTTTAAAACTGAGTTATTTTTTAAATTTTTTTTGTTTTTTAAAGTTATGGTTTAATGGCACTATATCTCCCTTCCATTTCCTCCCTCCAGACACAACCATATACCCCTCCTTGTGAAAATGGAGTTTCTAATGATATTTATTGATTCTTTGAGACTTTCATACAATATATTTTGATACTTTTCATTCCCCACTACTCCCTCTAACTCAGACCAGATCTACCTCCCCATCTGCACCCCCTAATTCTCTAACCCCTTCTAACTTCATGTCTCCTTTAAAACACAATCCGTTGACTCAATTTTGTGCTAGCATTCACTGGAGTAGGACCTACCAGAACCAGCTCTTAAGAAAACTATCTCTTCCTTCCCTAGAAGCCATGAATTGTCACTAGCTCCTTAATTACTGGTGGCAGCTCCTAAGCCCCTTTTTTTTTCCTTTTCTTTTTTTTTCTAATTAGGTATTTCATTTACATTTCCAATGCTATCCCAAAAGTCCCCCACACGCTCCCCCACCAACTCCCCCACCAACTCCCCCACCAACCCACTCCCACTTCTTGGCCCTGTTGTTCCCCTGTACTGGGGCATATAAAGTTTGCACGACCAAAGAGCCTCTCTTTCCACTGATGGCTGACTAGGCCATCTTATGATACATATGCAGCTAGAGACACGAGCTCCAGGGGGGTACTGGTTAGTTCATAATGTTGTTCCACCTATAGGGTTGCAGATCCCTTTAGATCCTTGGGTACTTTTTCTAGCTCCTCCATTGGGGGCCCTGTGATCCATCCAACAGCTGACTGTGAGCATCCACTTCTGTGTTTGCTAGGCCCCGCATAGTCTCACAAGAGACAGCTATATCTGGGTCCTTTCAGCAAAATCGTGCTAGTGTATGCAATGGTGTCAGCGTTTGGAAGCTGATTATGGGATGGATCCCCGGATATAGCAGTTTCTAGATGGTCCATCCTTTCGTCTCAGCTCCAAACTTTGTCTCTGTAACTCCTTCCATTGGTGTTTTGTTCCCAATTCTAAGAAGGGGCAAAGTATCCACACTTTGGTTTTCATTCTTTTGAGTTTCATGTATTTTGCAAAATGTATCTTGTATCTTGGGTTATTTAAGTTTCTGGGCTAATATCCACTTATCAGTGAGTATATATCATGTGAGTTATTTTGTGATTGGGTTACCACACTCAGGATGATGCCCTCCAGGTCCATCCATTTGCCAAGGAATTTCATAAATTCATTCTTTTTAATACCTGAGTAGTACTCCATTGTGTAAATGTACCACATTTTCTGTATCCATTCCTCTGTTGAGGGGCATCTGGGTTCTTTCCAGCTTCTGGCTATTATAAATAAGGCTGCTATGAACATACTGGAGCATGTGTCCTTTTTACCAGTTGGAACATGTTCTGGATATATGCCCAGGAGAGAGGTATTGCGGGATCCTCCAGTAGTACTATGTCCAATTTTCTGAGGAACCGCCAGACTGATTTCCAGAGTGGTTGTACAAGCTTGCAATCCCACCAACAATGGAGGAGTGTTCCTCTTTCTCCATATCCTCGCCAGCATCTGCTGTCACCTGAATGTTTGAACTTAGCCATTCTGACTGGTGTGAGGTACAATCTCAGGGTTGTTTTGATTGGCATTTCCCTGATGATTAATGATGCTGAACATTTTTTCAGGTACTTCTCAGCCATTAGGTAGTCCTCAGGTGAGAATTCTTTGTTTAGCTCTGAGCCCCATTTTTTAATGGGGTTATTTGATTTTCTGAAGTCCACCTTCATGAGTTCTTTATATATATTGGATATTAGTCCCTATATGATTCAGGATAGGTAAAGATCCTTTCACAATCTGTTGGTGGCCTTTTTGTCTTATTGACGGTGTCTTTTGCCTTGCAGAAGCTTTGCAATTTTATGAGGTCCCATTTGTCGATTCTCGATCTTACAGCACAAGCCATTGTTGTTCTATTCAGTAATTTTTCCCCTGTACCCATATCTTCGAGGCTTTTCCGTACTTTCTCCTCTATAAGATTTAGTGTCTCTGGTTTTATGTGGAGTTCCTTAATCCACTTAGATTTGACTTTAGTACAAGGAGATAGGAATGGATCAATTCACATTTTTCTACATGATAACCGCCAGTTGTGCCAGCACCATTTGTTGAAAATGCTGTCTTTTTTCCACTGGATGGTTTTTGCTCCCTTGTGACCATAGGTGTGTGGGTTCATCTCTGGGTCTTCAATTCTATTCCATTGGTCTACTTGTCTGTCGCTATACCAGTACCATGCAGTTTTTATCACAATTGCTCTGTAGTACAGCTTTAGGTCAGGCATGGTGATTCCACCAGAGGTTCTTTTATCCTTGAGAAGAGTTTTTGCTATCCTAGGTTTTTTTGTTATTCCAGATGAATCTGCCGATTGCCCTTTCTAAATCGTCAAGCTGCTAGTGTGTGCTCTCTCTAGTTTCTTTTTGGAGGCACTCAGAGCTATGAGTTTTCCTCTTAGAAATGCTTTCATTGTGTCCCATAAGTTTCGGTATGTTGTGGCTTCCTTTTCATTAAACTTTAAAAAGTCCTTAATTTCTTTCTTTATTCCTTCCTTAACCAAGGAATCATTGACAAGAGTGTTGTTCAGTTTCCACGTGAATGTTGGCTTTCTATTATTTATTTTGTTATTGAAGATCAGTCTTAGTCCATAGTGATCTGATAGAATGCATGGGACAATTTCAATATGTTTGTATCTGTTGAGGCTTGTTTTGTGACCAATTATATGGTCAATTTTGGAGAAGGTACCATGAGGTGCTGAGAAGAAGGTATATCCTTTTGTTTTAGGATAAAATGTTCTGTAGATATCTGTTGGATCCATTTGTTTCATAACTTCTGTTAGTTTCACTGTGTCCCTGTTTAGTTTCTGTTTACATGATCTGTCCATTGGTGAAAGTGGTGTGTTGAAGTCTCCCACTATTATTGTGTGAGGTGCAATGTGTGCTTTGAGCTTTACTAAAGTTTCTTTAATGAATGTGGCTGCCCTAGTATTTGGAGCATAGATATTCAGAATTGAGAGTTCCTCTTGAAAGATTTTACCTTTGATGAGTATGAAGTGCCCCTCCTTGTCTTTTTTGATGACTTTGGGTTGGAAGTCGATTGTATTCGATATTAGAATGGCTATTCTAGCTTGTTTCTTCAGACCATTTGCTTGGAAAATTGTTTTCCAGCCTTTCATTCTCAGGTAGTGTCTGTCTTTTTCCCTAAGATGGGTTTCCTGTAAGCAGCAAAATGTTGGGTCCTGTTTGTGTAGCCAGTCTGTAAGTCTATGTCTTTTTATTGGGAACTTGAGTCCATTGATATTAAGAGATATTAAGGAAAAGTAATTGTTGCTTCCTTTTATTTTTGTTGTTAAAGTTGGCATTCTGTTCTTGTGGCTCTCATCTTTTAGGTTTGTTGAAGGATTACTTTCTTGCTTTTTCTAGGACGTGGTTTCTGTCCTTGTATTTTTTTTTTTTTCTGTCATTATCCTTTGAAGAGCTGGATTTGTGGAAAGATAATGTGTGAATTTTGTTTTGTTGTGGAATACTTTGGTTTCTACATCTAAGGTAATTTGAAAGTTTGACTCGGTATAGTAGCCTGGGCTGGCATTTGTGTTCTCTTAGTGTCTGTATAACATCTGTCCAGGATCTTCTGGCTTTCATAGTCTCTGGTGAAAAATCTGGTGTAATTCTGATAGCCTTGCCTTTATATGTTACTTGATCTTTTTCCCTTACTGCTTTTAATATTCTATCTTTATTTAGTGCATTTGTTGTTCTGATTAAGTGTCAGGAGGAATTTCTTTTCTGGTCCAGTCTATTTGGAGTTCTGTAGGCTTCTTGTATGTTCATGGGCATCTCTTTCTTTAGGTTTGGGAAGTTTTCTTCTATAATTTTGTTGAAGATATTTGCTAGCCCTTTGAGTTGAAAATCTTCATTCTCATGTACTCCTATTATCCGTAGGTTTGGTCTTCTCATTGTGTCCTGGATTTCTTGGATGTTTTGAGTTAGGAAATTTTTGCATTTTGCATTTTCTTTGATTGTTGTGCCCATGTTCTCTATGGAATCTTCTTTCCCCAAGATTCTCTCTTCCATCTCTTGTATTCTGTTGCTGATGCTTGCATCTAAGGTTCCAGATTTCTTTCCTAGGGTTTCTATCCCCAATGTTGCCTCACTTTGGGTTTTCTTTATTGTGTCTACTTCCCTTTTTAGGTCTAGTATGGTTTTGTTTATTTCCATCACCTGTTTGGATGTGTTTTCCTGGTTTTCTATAAGGACCCGCAACTCTTTAGCAGTGTTCTCTTGTATTTCTTTAAGTGTGTTATTAAAGACCTCTTGATGTCTTCTACCATCATCATGAGATATGCCTTTAAATCCGGGTCTAGGTTTTTGGGTCTGTTGGGTTACCCTGGACTGGCTCAGGTGGGAGTGCTGGGTTCTGATGATGGTGAGTGGTCTTGGTTTCTGTTAGTACGATTCTTACATCTGCCTTTTCCCCATCTGGTAAACTCTGGAGTCAGTTGTTATGGTTGTCTCTGGTTAGAGCTTGTTCCTCTCGTGATTCTGTTATTCTCTACCAGCAGACCTGGGAGACTAGCTCTCTCCTGAGTTTCAGTGGTCAGAGCACTCTCTGCAGGCAGGCTCTCCTCTTTCAGGAAAGGTGCACAGATATCTGGCGTTCAGACTTGCCTCCTGGCAGAAGATGAAGGCCCGAAACAGGACCTGTCCCAGAAGCTGTTAGCTTCTGTAGTCCACAAGCTCACCTGTGCAGACTAGTCTCGGTGGAGTCTGTGAACCAAGATGTCTCCTGCAGATGCTTTGGCAATTCTCTCCCGGACCGGGCAGAAACCTCTCCTCTGTCAGGGAAGGTGCCCAGATGTCTGGAGCCAGAAAAGGGGGCTGCCTCAGAAGCTCTGTGGCTCCCACCTGTCCCAGAAGCTGTTAGCTTCTGTAGTCCACACTCTCACCTGTGCAGACTAGTCTCGGTGGAGTCTGGAAACCAAGATGTCTCCTGCAGTTCTTCTAGCAATTTCCTCCCGGACCTGGTGGACACCTCTCCTCTGGCAGGGAAGGTGCCCGGATCCTAAGCCCCTTTCATTATCCTAGAACGTTGACTGGACTGCTGTTAATCTATTTCTAAATTACACTTTGAGTATGTCACAGAGATTAGAAGGTCATGCAGTAAAATTTCCATGCAATTTTGGATTCACTTTTTTAATAGACTCAATCTTGTAGTTGTTTGTTCAGGGGTTAGAAGAAAGGGGAAGGAAACATTTACATGAGCATCTTCGATGTACCACAGTCTAGGTGTGAGAGAACATAGGGTGGTCATGTAGGGCTGCTATCATTAGTTCCTTATTATTTGATGAAACTTTTTGATAAAACTTGGGCCTGGAGACTTGCTGAAGGGAGACGGTGCATATTAGGCTTCAGTAGTACTACTACAAGTATGTAAGTTCTGTTTCTCTTTGGCAAGATAAATTCTTCAAGGAATTTCTTTTTCTTCTTTGATTTTCACATTAGCTGGCATCGAGTTGTTTATGATGTCCTCGTGTTCACTTTTGACTTTTTGTAGCTTTTGTAATGTTTCATTTTACCCTTCACCTCAGCTGGGCCTGCTCTCTCTGCCTGCTGCCCCCCCCCCCCCCCTAGTCTTCAAGACTTTTTTCAATTTAATGAGTTCCTGCTGAGGACCCAGTTTGCCTATTGATCTTTTCACTGACAAGGTTGTTTCATTTCTCATTTTCTTTAAAATACATATTTCCTTCGTTTTACTTTATTTGCTGTTCTGCTGACCTGTGATTTTCATTGGTTTATCCCCACACACACATACACAGTGTGCATATTTACAGCCATAAACTCTGTTGCTTCATCTGCATCCTATCACTTTAGACACAGTTCTTTCATGATCATTGCTCACGATTTTCTCGTTTCTATCATGACTTGCTTGACCTCTGAGTTACTTAATATGTTTTCATTTTCAGATATAAAGGTTTTCTGGGTATCATTTTGTTTATGATTTCTAAATTAACTGATCAAAGAAGTATTCTATATAATTTCAGGATCAAAATTTATTGGGATTTGTCTTTAGATCTAGATTGAATGTAGTTTGGTTTATTATGTGTCCTGTGTATGCATAAAAAAATAATTGATATCTGAAAGAAATTAAAGACTTCCTGGAATTTAATGAAAATGTTGACACAGCATACCCAAACTGATGGGACACAATGAAAGCAGTCCTAAGAGAAAAGTTCATAGCACTAAGTGCCCTGGTAAAGAAACTGGAGAGATCTTACACTAACAACTTAGCAGCACACCTGAGAGCCCTAGAACCAAAAGAAGCAAACTCACCCAAGAGGAGTAGAAGGCAGGAAATAGTCAAACTCAGGGCCGAAACTAACCAAATAGAAACAAAACAATACTAAGAATCAGCAAACCCAAAAGCTGGTTCATTGGAAGAATCCACAAGATAGACAACCCCTAGCCAAACCAACTAAAGGGCCCAGGGGCAGCATCCAAATTAACAAAATCAGAAGTGAAAAGGGAGAGATAACAGAAAGGGGGGAAATTCAAAAAATCATCAGATCCTACTATAAAAGCCTATACTCAAAACAAACAAACAAAAAAAAAAACTGGGAAAATCTAGATGAAATGGATGTTTTTCTAGACAGATGCCACATACCAAAGTTAAATCAAGAGAGGTAAACTATCTAAACAGGCCCATATCACACAAGGAAGTAGAAGAAGTCATTAAAAACCTCCCAACCAAAAAAAGCCCAGGACCAGATGGATTTAGTGCAAAATTCTACCAGACCTTCAAAGAAGACCTGATACCAATTTTCCATAAACTATTTCATAAAATAGGAACAGAAGGAATGCTATCTAACTCATTCTATGAAGCCACAATTACTCTGATACCTAAAGCACACAAGGACCCAACCAAAATGAACTTCAGACCAATCTTGTTTATGAATATCAATACAAAAATACTCAATAATATTCTTACAAACTAAATCCAAGAACACATCAAAACCATCATTCACCACTATCAAGTAGGCTTCGTCCCAGAGATGCAAGGTTGGTTTAATATATGAAAATCCACTATAAAAACAAACTCAAAGAAAAAAAATCACATGATCATCTCCTTAGATGCAGAAAAAGCATTTGAAAAAATACAACACTCCATGTTAAAAGTATTGGAGAAATCAGGAACTCAAGGCCCCTACCTAAACATAATAAAAGCAGTTTACTACAAACCAACAGCCAATATCAAGTTAAATGGAGACATGCTTAAAGCAATCCTATTGAAATCTGGTACAAGACAAGGATGCCCACTCTCCCTATATTTAGTTAATAGTACTCAAAGTGTTAGAACTATAAGAACAAAAACTGGTCAAGGGGATACAAATTGGTGAAGAAGAAATAAAGGTATCACTATTTGCAGATGATATGATAGTATACATAAGTGACCCCAAAAAATCTACCAGAGAACTACTCCATCTGATAAACAACTTCAGCAAAGTGGCCAGATATAAAATTAAATCAGTAGCCTTCCTTTATACAAAGGAAAAACAGGCTGAGAAAGAAATTAGGGAAACAATCCCTTCACAATAGCCACACATAGCATAAAATATCTTGGGGTAACTCTAACCGAACAAGTAAAAGACTTGCATGACAATAACTTCGTCTCTCAAAGAAATTGAGGAAGATCTCATAAAATGGAGAGCTCTTTCATGCTCATGGATTGGCAGAATTAACAGTAAAAATGGCCATCCTACCAAAGGCAGTCTATTAGATTCAATGCAATCCCCATCAAAATCCCAACACAATTCTTCAAAGATATGGAAAAAGCAATCAATTTCATCTGGAAGGGCAAAAATCCAGAATAGTGAAAACAATGTTTAACAAGAGAACAGCTGGGTGAATCACCATCCCTGACCTCAAGGTTTACTACAGAGCAAAAGTGATAAAAACTGCATGGTATTGGCACAAACACATGTTGATCAATGGAATAGGGGAGGTCCCAAGGCCTGACACTATTACTGAGGCTATGGAGCGCTCACAAAAAGGGATCTATCACGACTGGCCTCCAAAAGACCCAACAAGCAGCTGAAAGAGTCAGATGCAGATATTTGCATCCAACCAATGAACAGAAGCAGCTGACCCCTGTTGTTGATTTAGGGAAGGCTGAAAGAATTTGAGGAGAAGGGTAATCTTATAGGAGGACAAGCAGTCTTAGTTAATCTGAACCCCCGAGATCTTTCAAACACTAGACCACCAAACAGCATTCACCAGCTGATATGAGGCCCCCAACACACATACAGCAGAGGACTTCCAGGTCTATGTCATTCACAGATGATGCACCTAACCCTCAAGAGACTGGAGGCCCCAGGGAGTATAGAGGTCAGATGGAGTGGGGGCATCCATGTGGAGATGGGGTGTGGTAGGGAGGAGGTGTGGGATGTGGAGCAGTTAGAGCTTGGGATGGGAGGGGCAGGGAATGGAATATGGAGTGTAAAAGATGAATTACAAATAAAATTAAATTAAAAAATTGATATCAATTACTAAATGTTATACTTTTTTATGACCTATAAATCAAATCTACTCATTGTGTAGTACAAATCTTCTATTTCTCTCTTGTTCTTTTTTTTTTTTTTTTTTTTTTTTTAATTTTGCTTTTATTGGTGATAACTATTTTAAACTGTCCTGTCAGGGGAGTTACAAATATCCAAGTATGATTGTGAATTTGCCCATTTCTGTAGATAATTTTGTCTGTTTTTTTTAAATTACTATTATATGTTAAGATGATTAACTCTCGAGAACTGGACTGAACACAAGAAATTTGTTCTAAAGACAATCTGATCCAATAAATGTTTGTTGTAAATGCTGATACATTTTGGATGTGAACTTTAGCCTTTGGTGATTGAGCCTTTCCAGCCCAACTGTTGATATATTTAAACGTATTTCTCTGCTAGTTGTGTATTGGTATGCAAGATCTTGGTTCAACTATTGCTTTTCTGAATAGGATCTTATTGGTCGGCAGTCTGTTTAGAACTGCCTTTTGTGTTTGTCCAGGCAGGAATCCTTAATGTTATGGGTGGAGAAGAATATTTTTGATGGCCTTACTCATGTTAGGTTGATATGACTGTTGTGTGGCCCAGGTGGTAACCACTAAGCATCCTTACATGGTAACTGAGCTTTCTGAAATAAAACACATCCTATTTTATTTCTAAATACTTGAAGTTACGTGTTTTAATAAGGAAGTATATTTTTTCTGTGTAACTATATTGACATCTACATACCCAACAAATGTAACAATTCTTTAATTTTTTTATTGGATATTTTCTTTATTTACATTTCAGATGCTGTCCACTTTCCCGGTTTCCCTTCCCGTAAGCTCCCTATCCCATTCCCCCTTTCCCTGCTTCTATGAGGGTGTTCCCCCACTCACCCACCCACTTCTGCCTCCCCACCCTACACTGGGGCACTGAGCCTTCATAGGACCAAGGGCCTCTCCTCCCACTGATACTCGACAAAGGCCATCCTCTGCTACATATGTGGCCTGAGCCATGGGTCCCTCCATGTGTACTCTTGGTTGGTGGTTTAATCCCTGGGGGGGTGGGGGTGGGGGAGGACGGGTTCCTGCTTGGTTGATATGTAACAATTTTTTAATACTAAAGCCCTATGGCTTTTGGTTTTGTATTTTGTAATTTTTTCCAATTTAAGATACTAAACAATTATATACACATATACACACACTAATTTATTATTTATGTTACATATTCAGAAAATAGGTATTAAAGGGAGATTTAATCATTAGTAGAAATGTTACTGTTTTCTTCTTACAGTTCAGTTGAAACTATTGGTCTTTGAAAAGTTGATTTCCTGTCTTTCCTGTTAAATTTTATTTGGAAATAATTTAAAATTTTCAAAACAGTTAAAAAAAACTACATATACATATTTATCTACTTCACCCTGACTTAACATTTTTACTGTGTTTTCACATAATTTCTCTTTACATAAATGTGCATGTATGTGTATAATATATACAGGAATACCTATATATATTATGGATGAAATCATTAAACCATGATATATGAACTCACCTTTAGGCTCCTCTCCTTTTCCTAGAAGTTAGGGTGTGGATCTCAAGGTTCTATCCTGTAAGGTATCTGTTGGCGTCTCTGGTGACCCGTTCCTATCCAGGGTCCTCCCAAAGTTAACTCTATAGCACACACTCTGTTATGTTTGAGGAGTTTCCTGAGAGTAACAAAATAACTTCTGTGGATTTCTAGAATTCTATGCTGGGAACAGGGCACATAGAACAGGTATTTCAAATTATACTACAGGTGTTAGCCCATCTGATATTTAAGTATTTAGTTTTTGCCTGCTCTTGTGTCTAGTGTATTTTGAATTGGAGGTAGTATTTCTATTTCATTTACCTTATGCCCTTTTTTAACATTTGTCTTAAGGGGTATATATATAATATATATATATATCAATGTACACCCTGATGGTGGCTGAAATGTACATCAAACGTTCAATAAAAATGGGAGGATCGGAGTGCTCTTCTGTGGGTTCTTTCAAACATTCCTGCATTTTTTTATGTGCCATCATAGTAAAACAATAATAATCGTCATTTACTTAACACAGTACCAGTAGCAAACACTTTTCTAGCTGTTTTAAATTCTGCTGTGTAGCAATAGTACAGGAAAGCCATGATTAAGCCCTCTCTTGATACGTGGAACTTCATTGATACGGAAATTAAACTCCAGTGAGTTTAAAGCTAATCAGTTAAGAAGTCGCAGAGCTGAGGTTTCCTGTAGGTCTCTTGGGCTCTGAAATCTGTGCTCCTTTTCATTGTATCTGCTTCCCTGTTTGCATATGCACTGTCTTTCTGCCTTCATATGAAAAACAGAGTGCAAACAATGTAATAGAAGCCATAGTGGACTGGAAAAGAGTCCGGTGACTGGCTGGCTGTATAACTAAGGCAAATTACTGGGCTTGAATTTTATTTTTAGAATAAGGAGGTGAGGAGGTAGTTTCTGAAGCCAGTTCTGTCCTAGTAAGTATAAAACTAAAAATCCACACCTATTGCTGTCATAGAATTTTCATGTCTTTCAACCATGTAGAATTAAGGGAGTCAATATACAACTTTAAAGAACATGGTCCACCTTTTCACCCTCTAACGTGTGGTCTTACAGTGACAAGTTTACCAATGGCGTTTTGATATTGCAGACGGATTATGAGGGACAAGCCAAGAAGCTCCTGGAGTTGATGGAAAGCACTGATGTGATCATTGTTGCTGGAGGGGACGGCACACTGCAGGAGGTAGGGTCCTCCCGCCCCATGTAGGGCCATCTTTAGGCGAGAAGAATGGACAATGGCAACAATAATTAAGGAAATTGTTGTAATTCATTATTTTAGGGCTATTGCTCTCAAACTTAAGCAGCATTAAGCTTTTTCTCCTGCACTTTTCTTTCCTTGTTTTTGGTAAATCTTCCTCCCAGCTCAAAGAAGGGTTTATATGTAAGCAAGTCTGCCTGAGAAAATTAAATAAAACAAGGCTCTATAATCAAGTACTTAAGATGAAGTGGGAAGATCTTGAGTTCCAGTTAGTCTTGGGCTACATAGCAAGGTTGGACCTCAAATATTGAATAAAATGGGAGGAAAAATGGGTATGGATAGGCTAAGCTTTTTATGTTGTGCATTCTGTTATGCAGTAGCTCTGTGATGGCATCAAGGTTTCACTACAAGGACAAGTTCTCATCAAATTAAAATTTCTCTCAAGAAAACACTTTTATGGCCACTCACATAATTTCTGTTGTATAGAAAGTCAACTCTTAAGATTGCATTTGTAGAAAGAGATGATATTTGTTCAGATATATGCATTTATCTTCTTTTCTGTTGTTCTAAGGTTGGTTGTTTGGCAATCAGTGCTCCAGAACAAACCTCACATATGATGGGCAAGTGCTCTACTGCTGAGCTACATTCCTAGCCCTGTCTTGTTTTAACAGTAATACACTTATCCTCAGTGAGGTGCTACACCTATTAGAATGCCCAAGACATAGAACACTGGCAGAGTCAAATGCTGATGAGTGTAGAACAGTAGGAGCTGTCATTCATTGATGGTGGGAATGCAGAATGGTTTAGTCACTTTATATCTATCAGAATAACCAAAATCTAGGTCAAACAAAATGGAAAATGGGTGGTTTCACTGAAAACTGGACATACTTCTTGTCATGCGATCCAGCAGTTGTGCTCATTGGAAGTTATACAGAGGAGTTCACAACTCTTGTGCATACAAAATACCTGCACATGGTCGTTTATAGTATTTTTATCTACAGCCGACCAAATGTGGAAGAAATAAAGGTGTCCTTTAATAGGTTCATTGTAGAGTAGCATACCCAAGTAATGGATTATTTAGTGTGAAAAAAAAAAGAACTATCCACTTATGACAAGATTTGGAGCATATTACTAAGTGAAAGAACCACAAAAAGACTCTTTGACTTGTAGGTCACGCAACAATAGAGAGAATAAAAGGATGAGAGGTTGCCTGAGGTTGAGAGAAAAGAAGGATTCGCAGGCAGCACACGGGACTTAGAGGACAGGAAAGTGCTCTGGAGATGATAGTGATGCCTAGGAGTGAGCACATGCTTTTTAAAACCTGTGAAGTGCACAGCACAGAGCCAACACCAATCTAAACAGTAACATTTAGATGGTAATGTAGCTTCATCAATTTTACCCACATACTACATTACTGTTGGCTTTGGCCTCTCTTTGGTGGCTTCATCAGTGTGAGGGACCAGAGATGAACAGCAGAAAAGCTGTCCTTAGTTTGACTTGGCATTTATATGAGCCTTAGTAAGCTTCTTTTTAAAAAGGCTGTGCTAAAGATCTTGTAATTGTCTTTAAGCTTGTTAATGAAATGTGAAGAGTTCTGATTGTATACCTACAAAGAATGAAGCAGATCCCTGACAGCCTTTTAATACTGAAACCCAATGAGGCAGGACAAGATAAAGGGAAGAGATATGTCAACCTTTGTTTTTACAAAATGTTTTAAAGGAAAGACAGTGAATTGTGTATTTCGTGGATATGCAAGTCATTAAAAGACATTGGCCTAGAGAAATGATTGGCTTTTTATAACAGCTCATACCTGCAATCCCAAGGAAGCTGAAAGCAGAAGGAATGCTGTGAGTTCCAGGCCAGCCTGGACTACCTGATGATAATGAATAACTAAAGTAAATGATAATGTTAGTTGTCTAGCCCCTTTGTTTTCATAGCCCTCAGGAAGAAGCACTTGAGTACAGATTTCTGAGCATACTAAGCCAGCCTGTCCTCTGTGTACTGCAAAAGGCTAACATAGTCTTTTCTGTATAATTGAAAAGAATTCATATTCTCTAGAACCTATGATACATTAACATTAGTAAACTTATGTTTTGTAGACCTTGATATAATTTTACTAATGTAATGTGGGATTTTTATAATTTATCTTAGTCTGTATTATTCTTGGTTAAGAATAAAATTTAATTTAGCACTGATCCTATTTGACAGTATGATGTGTTTTTAAGATCTAATGTATTACTTAATATAGCTTCTAGAAGAAAATAAATAAGTTTATGGTCCATGAAATTTTATTCTAATTTTGTTTTGATAATGAAAATACATGTTGTTTATAATATTTTTTACATTCATAGGTTGTTACTGGAGTACTGAGAAGAACAGATGAGGTGAGCTTGTAAAAAATATGCTAAGCTTTTATTTGTTCTCATCCTTTGTCTTTCCCTCTTACAATGCATACATTCATATTTATATTTGTATGTATGTATATGTGTGTATACATCCATCCATACATGCAGTACTAAGGATTGAACCCAGGGCTTTGGGTGTCTTGGTAAGCATGCACCACTGTCTTACATCTCCAGCACTTTGTTAATTTAGTTTTTATTTTGAGACAGAGTCCTGATAAGTTGCCCAGGCTAGCCTTGAACTTGTTAGTCTCCTGCCTCAGTCACTGGAATCTGTGGGATTCTAGGCATAAACCATCATACTCTACTCCTGTGTTATATTTTCAATCCAGTGCAATTGTGATAGGATTGGATTTTTGATCAGATGGTGCAATACTTCTTCATCTGTCATAGGTTACTCTCATGAACCCATGGTGGACTTCCTGTGTTGGTAATCCAGGGTACCATGTACCTTTTAACAACAGCTATTGTGCTATATAAAAATTTCCTATAGAATCTTTGCTTCAAGGAATTCTTTTATAAATTAATAGTGATATGTTCATATAATATGATCTGGGTAGCAGTTAAATGGATGAACTAGGCTTATTTAGTTAAGAGTGAGCATGAGGACCTGAGTTTGATCCCCAGGATCCATGTAAAATCATCTGAGTACAGTCAGTGGTGCTGCTAGTAAGCCCAGTGCTGCCTGGCCAGGAAGGACAGCCATGTGGGAGACCTTATCTAAAAGAAATATGGACAGTACATAGGGAATACAACAAGAAGCTGCCCTGTGGCCTCTTTGTGTACCCTCAACACACACACACACACACACACACACACACACACGACACTTTCATTCTCCCTCACACATACACAGAGACAAATATGTAATGTGTATCAAACACAAGAACGAAGTAGATCTATAAATATCTACATCTTTAGATCTTAGAAATGTTAAATACGAGTAACTTTTAAAGAGGGTGAAATCTTTTTACAAGGTTTGAGAATTCAGAAAACAGTACTGTCACTGTATATTATTTGGTATGTAAGTATGTAGTATAAAAAAAAAATAATGGAAAAGAGTTGTGCCAACCTAGTGGTTTCCTGTAGGAGGGGTCAGGAAAGCAGAATCTCAAGGGACTTCATCGGTCTCTGCCTATTTATTTATTTTAACTTTGAGACTCAATTCATTTCTTAAGACATCAGAAGCAAAACGGCAAATGCTCTTAAATTTGGGTTGTGGACTTACGAGGTTTTGTAAGATCTCATTCATTTTTCTGCCACAGTTTAAAATACTTTAGTAAAAACAATAAGAGATTGTGTTCAAAATAAACTTTTAAGAATCTTCAAGTAATGGCTGTATATGTGACATTGAGTTAAATCACATGTTATGTCATTAACTGGCCATGATTTGACTTACTCTATCTGAAGTAGATAGCTTATGAAACACTGTCACCTGCCATTGGTCACTGTAGAATTAGTAGGTATTTTTAGTTGAATTTTGTCTCTGTATTTCTCAGCCAATGTGATAGCTTAGTACTGTCTCTCACACTGGTTCATTGGCCCAGTTGTTGTAGTTACTAAGTACCCAAATATGTTTTCTAAATTCTGCGTCATTGTGTTTTCATTGACCTCTTTGTTTTTTAAACTGCTCACGTTGGGGTATTTGCTTACTGACCTAGAGATGGGGAATGGAGATGAGACAGAAGACACAGCTAGTTACTTCGTTCTAGAGGATGCTCATATGCCTCCCTTTAAACCTAATCTTCTGACTGTAACAATACAACTTTGTCTTCTTCTTGTTCTACCAGGCTACCTTCAGTAAGATTCCAATTGGATTTATCCCGCTGGGACAGACCAGTAGTTTGAGTCACACTCTCTTTGCTGAAAGTGGAAACAAAGTCCAGTAGGTTGTCAATGTGGAATGCTAACCTATGTGTGTGGTAGAGCCTGGGCCTGAAAATTAACATATGTGATAACATCGACTTTTCAAATATTGATAGGTTGAACTGTCAAGTTATTGAGAGGGAACACCCAGTCTTTCAGAAAATTGACGTGCTCCCAGTTGACTTGTTGTACCTTTTTAATGTAGTAATTAATACATCCTGATGTTGGGGATGGAGATGGGTGCTTTCTGTCATTGCTGTTTTTCTGCCTTTGCATTGTAAGACCCTTTCATGAAGGTGAGGTCAGATTTGCTCTGATCATTTCCTTTTAGTACACATGCTGACAAATAGCAAGTCTCTCAGGAAACTGAACTGCTGGCAGCCATGGCTTCATTATCTTGGAGATAGAAGCAGATAAAACAACTAAATACAGTCATATGCTTGTGACTGCCTGGAGTGGCTGGGAGTATGGATATAGTAGCTGGGGGAGGGGTGAGGTTCTGACATTTAAGTTACATTGCTGTGAGCCTAACACTGTCCTCAGGACTCAGAAAGATTGAAAGCTTTATAGAACAAAGACCAAATCTTTCAAAAAGGTAGTGATCTTGAATTTGAGACCTGGCTTTTGCAGTAATTAATTAACATAATCTTGAGCAAATGGTTGTCAAAAGACGGAAGTAAATGGACAGTGTTGAAGAAATTCTTACATAGTGTGTAATGTAAAGCTTGTGATAGAAGAAGTCAGAAAGTAAACATTGGTTGAATGAATTAAAAAGTTCTCAGTTTTTCTTCTTATAACTGTCTAAGTCAATAATAATAGTCAAGGTGCTTTTTAATTTGGATTAATTTTTTTTGTCTTGCATTAGTATGTTTTCTTAGACTAGGTCTTCTAGACTGACTTTCCCTGTTATAATTTTGAGGGCCATCAATGGCATCTTTAATAATTTTATGCTGTTCATAAAAGCATGGGTGCATATAGGAAAGCCCAGGCATGCATATATATGTTTATCAGTCCCTTGTCCTACTGTCTCTCATGTGTCATACCCTTATAGGACTCTCCAACCATCCTGAGGCCTAGCAAACAGGAGAAGCCTTAATGGGCCATACCTTTTAGTCACGGGTTAGAATTTTGGAGAGGCAGTAGATAATGATGGATGTATGATTCAAGCATTTTTGCTGATCTGGTGTAAGTTCTCTCCTGTGTAGGCCTTGACTGTGTTAGGAGCTTATCTTTCCCTTGTATCAGTAGAGATTATTGAACTGCTTTAGCCATCGTTTCCAAATGGCTTGTCAGTGACCAGAAGTAGATTATTTTCCTTGTGGAAACCCTTCCCTATCCAAAAGCCTCCACTCACATGTGGCCACCCCCAGGATCCGAGACAGTGGTCTGCTTTTTAGGAGCTGGGGTTTTTTTCTATGTTTTTAAACTATTGTTATTAGCTGCTTCTATTTATAATTTAAAGATTTATAAAAACCTAATCTCTAAGCAAACCCCAGGGCCCTTGGGTAATCAGAAACTCTGCCTTTGGCTCAGGATTTTGCAAACTTTTTACATGACCGTTGCCTGGGGCTATGTAAAAAGAACAAAGCTTTGCCTTTGCCCCACTGTCAAGATTTCTTGTAAAATAATTATTGAAGAAGAAAAAAGTCTTTTTTTTCCTGAAATGTGGAGTGTAGCAGGTAAATAATCCTAAATGCCAGGCTGCAGTGCTTCCTGCCGTACTAGAACCCTGAGTCATTGTAAGGGAATGATAAATCTGAGGTGCATTTTAGCTGGCTTCGCCTAAGCAGTTTATAGAAGTAATTTAATGCAAAAAGCCTTTTTGAATTGCAATAGATTGAGTTGTTTTTTAGGTCTCTCAAAGCCACTTTCCAAGTCTCTTCCTGTGTGCCAGGTGCTATTCAGCTTAGTAAGTACAGTGTACACCTCAACTGTGGTGCTTCCCACATAGCCCATACACACTCACAATAGAGCCTAGACTTGTGCGCCTGCTCCTCGCTTCCTCCAAGTAGAATCTCATTTTTGAAAATTTTGCTGGCCACTCCCAGCCAAATCAATATTGAAATGAAAAAGGGGAGGGTGATTCATAAATAAATATGGGTGTTTGGGAGTTTTGCCTGTATGTGGAATTCCCAGTGCTCAAGGAGGCCAGTAGAGGACATTGGATCCCCTGGAACCGGAGGTACATGTGGCAGTATACCTCATGTGGGTGCTAGCAATTGAACCAGGGTCCTCTGCAAACACAGCAAGTACTCTAACCACTGAGCCATCTCTCCAACCCACAAATGCTCACATTAAGTACCAGAGAAAAGCAGTCCAGACAGCACAAGCACTGTTAAGTATATTCAGCTACTGAAACTCATGTACTGACAGCATGATGAATGCCAAGCAGTACAGCAACTATAGGAGCTAGTGTGGCTGCTGCTTATCAAATTAAACATAAGCTTTTCATACTGTTAGATATTTACCTAAGAGAAATGCAGAAATCCAGATCTGTACAACAACCCAAACCTTACTTGTAGAACTTGCTGCTAGTTGTCAAGAATCAGGAACAGTGCCAGTATCAATCGGCTCATGAATGGCTGAACAAACTATGGTACATGTATGCACCAGAGTGCTACTTAACCCTAAAAATTGTCTGCCCGTGTTGTTAATGCAGTCAGTAGTGGGAGTAATCTCAAGCTCATGCTTTTTCATTGTATTATATGATAGTTCCACAAAAGATTAAACTGGCTATGGTAATTGCAGGAACCGATGATTGTGGTAGGAGTGGGTTGGCAACAAAGATTGATGAGGGACTTAAGGGGATGTTAGAAATACTATATATTTTGATAATGGTGTTAGTTTCATAAATACATTTGTCAAAATGTATGGAAAGGCATGCCTAAAAGGACAGATTGTACTGCATATGGATTGCAACTCAGTAAGTCTGATTTTAAAAAAGAAGTTGGTCCTTCAGTTTCCAGGTTTACGTTTGAGGGGCTTTGCTGGAGGATCAAATGGAAAGCTGACAGGAGTGATTGCCCAGGATGCACAAGGCCAGGCCCAATCCCCAACACCACAGTTGAAAAATCAAACCAAACTACAAACTCTTCTTGGATCTGAACAGGAGGGGAGGATACCAGTCAAACAGCTGCCCCATGATTGAAGAGACAGGTGGGAACACAGTCCTGGCTCACCAAGGCGGACTCATGAACGTTAGCAGCTGTGGTAACCAGTGCTGGTGCAGGAAAACCTGAGGTTCAATGTGGTCAGCTCTGAGAGTTCCAACCTCCTTGGAACCCAGACTTATGGGATTCCTATAATATTGTGAGATTTATTTCAGAGAGTTTGCTGAAGATCCCATGCTAAGTACTAGGAAAGGAGGAAAGGAAGTACTCTGAAGCAGTCTTTTTCCCTCATAAGGTCTGTATCAGGAGAAACTCGTTATGCAGAGCCCAACCTAGAGTAGTCTTGGAGCTCAATAAGGATTGCTAGACTCTAGCTTGCTCTGGCCTTCCACATGGGAGAAGGGAAATACCCAACCCAAACTACTCTTCAGCCCTGCCCTAGCTCACGGGGTGTATAAAAGTGGACTGTTGAAATGAAAATGTTGTAATGAACACTGGACAGTTTTCAAATCCATGTGGACTATACAACATGCTTCTAAGACACGCATAAGACACGCATCAGGGAAAGTCCGGAGACGACGTAACATATTTTAAACTAAATAAAAACACTCCCAAAAATATGTGGTAGGCAGTGATGGTGGAGATTAGGGGAAGTTTGAAGATTTAGTATACATAGCAGAACAGAAGACAGAGCAAGATTAAGGGTGAAGGTACATACATGGGAAGGTGAGGCAGGAGGATTGTGAGTTTGAAACCAGCCTGGTTACACAGGCAGACACTGCCTCCAAAGTCAAGAGGAGGAAAGCAAGTTAAACTCAGAGTTAACAGAGAAAAGAAGAGTTTAAATCTAGAGTAAACAAAGGAAATTAATAAGAATTAGAGCAAAACTCAATGAAATTGAAAATAGAAGTCAATAAAAAGCTGGTTCTCAGAAATAATAAATTTCAGCGAGTCTCTAGCCAGGCTAAATAAAAACTAGAAAGGACACAAATGACTCATTTTAGTGATGAAAAAGAGGACATCAGTGCAGAGCCTGTGAACATGAAAGGTTATAAAGGAAGGTTATAGCTCTAGGCCCGTAAGTTTGATAACCTCAGAACAGGCTGACTCCTTCAAAGACAGATGGGCATAGCTCGTGCAAGAAAAAATAATTGGCAAGTGGGATTAATAAACTAGTACATTCAAACAGTAGAATCTCATTCAGTGATGAAAGAAATGAACTATGAAGCTACAGAAAGACAGGAACGTGAATGCATATTACCAAGTAAAGGAAAACATTCCGAAGAAGAAGGCTACACTCTATGGCTCTAACTGCTAAGAGTCCCGAAGAGGTCAAGTTGTAACAGTAAAAGGGGAAGTTTGGAAAAGCTACAAAGAGACTTGTGTAGCGGTAAAATTGCAAAGTACGTACTATTGAGTGGTAGATGTCATTAATGTTTGTCTAAACCCATTTAGATTGCAGCTATGATCAAAACTGGATCATGAATGGCAATAACAAGTCAGTGTAAGAGCCGGGCGTGGTGGCGCACGCCTTTAATCCCAGCACTCGGGAGGCAGAGGCAGGCGGATTTCTGAGTTAGAGGCCAGCCTGGTCTACAAAGTGAGTTCCAGGACAGCCAGGGCTATACAGAGAAACCCTGTCTCGAAAAAAAAAGAAAAAAAAAAAAAAAAAAACAAGTCAGTGTAAGTTCTTCAATTGTAACAAATGAGCCAACCAGTCTTGGGGGTGGGGGTGGAGAGATGTGATAGTGGAACAGCTGTGTCTGTAGGAGGAAAGGGGGTTATATAGGGGCATTTCTGAACTGGCCTTCAAATGTTTCTATGAGCCTGACCTAAGATGGCTCTAAAAAAGGAGTTTTATGTAAAATCATTGATCCATAGCAAAACACACACACACACACACAGAGGTGGGGGGAGGGAGAGAGGGATTAAAATTAACATAGTCCTTTCAAACTTCAATAAATTTACTTGATTAAACAAGTGTTAGAGATGTGTTCTAGTTTCTCCTGTGTTTTGTTAAACATCAGCATATCAGCATATACTTCCATGGCTACTACCTCTCACCATTAATTTTGATTATATGGTGATCCTGTACCTGTTCATTAAGTTCATATAACAATGTCAGTAAGTTGACTATCTACAGTATATTGAAACAGAGGAGATTTGTTTCATAGTGATAATCAGAAAATAAAAGTGAAAACCTGAACACATTTGGATGCTATGGGGAACCAGGTCATTTAGAAAACTGGTTTTAGGGTTTGTTTATTTTTTAAGCGCTGAGTGGGGAGGTTGGGGGCGCTGATATGGTGGTGTATACCTTTAACCATAGCAGTCAGAAGGCAGAGGCAGATGGGTCTCTGAATTCAAGGCTATCCTGGTCTGTGTAGCCAGTTTGAGGTCTCCTGGGAGACAAAGTGGGACCCTACCTAAATAAATAGGAGTGAGGAAGGAGGGATGTAGTTCAGTAGGCAAAATGCTAGGCTATGCATAGCCTGCTGAATTTCTGTGAATTCCTGAATTTGTGAAGTCCTGGGTTCCATTTGCAGCATGGAATAAATCAGTCATGGTGGTGCACATCTGTAATCCCAACACTGGGGAGATGGAGAGGGAAGAGCACAGCTGAAAGTCATTCTTGGCTACAAAGTCAGTTCAGTGCCAGTGTAGGAACATGAGACCCTGTCTCAAAGTTTTAAACAAGAGTTAATCATTTCTCTTGGCTTTCTTATGTGACCTGCATCTCAGTGCAGTTCAGGGGAAGGTTCTTCTGTCCAATAGAGGATAAATGAGAAGGATAGACTCGAGCTGGAGAGACCGCTCAGTGGCTATGACTGCAAAGTGACTCTTGCAAAGGATCCAGGCTTGGTTCCCTCTTCTGACATCCACAGACACCGCAGGCAAAACACTCATATGTATAAAATAAATTACATGTTTTAATGATAGATTTTAAAAAATGATTAGTTTGGAGCCCAGTAAATCTAGGTGATGATTTTCATTGGTGGCCATCATCACCAAAGACAGCAGGTGTTCTTTGTCTTCTGATGGAGATGTGTACTACCACAGGGGTTATTTAATGCTGCCAAAATCTTAAGGATGGATCGATACAAACTCTCCGTTTTAGCCATCCTCAGAAAATACATGAACTAGATATATACACTAGGGGCATACACATATAATCACTAAGGTACAAGTAAGGTACAGAAATTCAGTAGACAGATGACCTATTTCTTAAACAGGAAAACGAAAAGGAACAAATAATAGATTTAAAACATATAAACCAGTCACAATTTATGTGTCTTGTTTGAAGGAAGTAACTTATGTATTTATATATTATTAAAATTTCAGCATTGCCTAAACATGTTGATTCACATGTATCAAAGTTATAAATGTAATAATGATATTTCATAAAAGTCTCTTTTGCTGATACATAATGAACTACTAAGATATCAGGTTTACCCTCATACTTAGTGACTTACATGGTGATGTGAAGAAGTAAGCTTGCTCACAAGGGGATAATAGTTTTGAGTCTGAATGAGGAATATACAGAGTTGTCTGCAGTTTCTATGCTTGAAACTCTGGAAAATAAAATAATGCCCAGAAAATACCGATTGCCTGTAATTTGGCATACATTGTGCTGATGTCAGTTTTTTATTTGTTAGTCCATGAATATGAAGTGTCACTGGCCTTGTGGAGTTTCTGCTCCCCAGGAGGAGGCAGGCGATAACACCAGTCAGTACATAGTCAAGCTGTAGCCATGGGAGGACAGCAACAGTGTAGTGATGAGGGAGAGCCACAGTGAAGGACCATCTGCGAGGCTGGACGGGGTGGGCCTCTCTGAGGTGGAGCTGTCTGCAAGATCTCAAGGATGAGAGTGAAGGGCTTGCCGTAGCTGCACTTAGAGCATGGAGGGTTGACCAGCATTAGGAAAGGCCCTTGACGGAGGGCTGCTCCTTCTCTCCTGAGAGCACATGTCTTACTGTCTAGCCACGTGGTCTACTCTTTCTCTCCTTGACCATCTTTTGTGTATTTATGTGTGTCTGACTTTTAAAGTACAAACTCTAGGTCATGTGCAGATCTGGCATAATTTTATATGTCCTGGATAATCCAGAGCGTTTACTTTTTGATGAGTATTTTTTTTTTTTTTTACATAGAGGTTTTTGCAGAGATTGTCAGGATGTAGGTGAGAACAGTCTTATATCTTTGAGGGAAAGAATCAGCAGTGAGAACAGAGCATGAGGCGCAGCCTTGTGATCCTGGAAAATGAGGAAATGTGTCTTGGGTCGTGGACTATCATTTGCTATGATAGCTACAAGTCCTGGCCTTCAGTTACCTTCTGGCTGTTTGAGAAGAAAGACTATTTTTTTTTGAAATGGCAGAATTTCATATAGCAATTAAAAGATGCCTTATTATTACCATATTTTAAGTGGCAAGTTTTCTGATACGTGGCGCAGTGGAGTGATGTAATAAATGTATGCATTGATAATTGGGCACACGCTTTCCTAAGGTGATTTTGAAAGACTAGCTTTTACTGACCTCCTACAAGGCTTCCCAGTGTGTTCGTGTGGGGTGTATGCACAGATGTGTGCGTGCTGTGCACTGGGGGAGGTGGCATTTACTTTTTATAACAGGTTCCTTTCCATTTTTTCCCCTGTTTAGACATATTACAGATGCCACACTTGCCATTGTGAAAGGAGAGACTGTTCCACTTGATGTCTTGCAGATCAAGGTAAACTTTTTCCTTCAGATTTTGAAAAAGGTATTAAAAGTAGCATTTAAAAGGTATCAAAGTAATGAGCACATGTTAAAGAAAATGGAGTGTAGCAGTTTACATGGGGCTCTGATGGACACGACATTTCCTTCCTCTTCCCACCCTAGCACTAGTCCCCATAACGAAGCGTTGTCCACTAATGGATGTGTTTATGATCCCACGTGTAATAAGGATGATGTGACATAAAATTTACATCTGTAGTTACTTTAAATCTGCACTTCAGTAGTGTTGAGTGTGTGATGTCACCTTTTGATGTATTAGCTTTGAACCTAACTCTTGACCTCTGAAACATACAAGGATCCCTTTGTATTACTTCCTCGTGGAATTATATCTAATTTTAATTTCTCCAGCTACTACCTTTATGCCATAAGAAATCTAGCTATGCATGACTGAGTATTAAAAGAGCCCCAAGGCCAGACAAAATTATGCTGTATGCCTATAATCCTAACCCTCTATAAGTATCAGAAGCATGAAGGGTTCAAAGTTGGCCTCAGCAACACAGCAAGTTGAGGCTAACAGGTACCACATGAAACCTGGCCTTTAAAAAGGAAAAAAGACCCATAACATACTTTGGCAATAATTGATTTCAGTAGCTGTTTAGATGCTGGCTGCATCTCTCTTCCATGGTCTACAACACACGAGCTTCTTCTCGCGCCCTGCTGGAGCAGCTGTTATCTTTAACCTTAGCTCTCAGACACGTTTATGGTTAGGATTTTGTAGATCATCTGTCCATTCTTTCTTACATTGGGAACAACGTTTTCTGTAGCTTCCTGAATTTTGTAACTCTCCATTTTTCTGTTGAGCTGTGTAACATTTTCTTATTTGTAGAGGATAATTTGTTTTAGAAATAGGCTTGCTGGCTGTGCCAATTAAAGGGCATGGAAGCAATTATACCTCACAGTACGCATACTTGGCACGCAGATTTTGGTCTTTAATTACTGCCATCTTAAAGCAAAACAAAACAAAACATGACCACCAACAACAACCTGAAATAAAGGGAGAGTAAGTGTGAGGAAAGCAAGCACTCAGAAATTAATGGGGACATCACAGAAAGACATGAAGAGCCAGGCTGTCAGTGTTTGCATATCAAAATTATTAGTTGACAAGAAAGATAGATATATAGATAGTCACTGAAGTCTTGGTGGTAATATAGAAGAAATAATAGAATATTAACATCATTTTTAAGTCACCATTTTGATAATTGAGTTTACGTTGAGATCATCAGTAGAAACTGAACACAATGCACGATATCTATAGGGAAACAAATCTACAAGCATTCTCCAGATTATTTACTTAGTCGCTAAAGGGGCAGATATGGATTTGAGGTAGAGAAATCTAGAATATGCTACTTTCATGAAAAGAAATGAAAGTATCTGCTTTCTGGGAAGAAAATGGTGCCATGTTGCTATGTAGTTCTGATGAGAATAATGCCATGTCGCTAGATAGTTCTGAGAATAATGCCATGTCGTTATATAGTTCTGATGAGAGTGGTGCCATGTTGCTATATAGTTCTGAGAGTGGTGTCATGTCACTATATAGTTCTGAGAGTGGTGCCATGTCACTATATAGTTCTGAGAGTGGTGCCATGTCACCGTATAGTCCCCTGCCCCAAATGTGAGCTAATTTCAATCTAATCACTTGATAGTAATCAGAAAAAGCCAAACTGTGTGTCACTTTGTTTGTTTGTTTATTTTTTTGTTTTTTCAAGACAGGGTTTCTCTGTGTAGCCCTGGCTGTCCTGGAACTCACTTTGTAGACCAGGCTGGCCTCTAACTCAGAAATCCTCCTGCCTCTGCCTCCCCAGTGCTGGGATTAAAGGCGTGCACCACCACGCCCGGCTCTGTGTGTCATTTTAAACATTTTAGTCTGTCTTGCTTTAAAATGTTAATGTTAAAAAAATCCACAAAAGTAAGTAGTCTATTCAAGATGAAAAAGTAAGACTCTTGTAAAGGATACTGAATTTGAAGAATGAAAACCAATCGTAATCATGGATGTTGTTCAGACAAGTAAAGATACTTGTACACAGCCTGAATTTTACACTCTGCCTTTTACCTTTGATTCCTTGAGAGTGACTCTCATGCAAGTTCTTGCTCGGGGGAGATAATTGCTGTGAAAAGTTCTGATCTCTACAGCAGCAAATCTAGCAACATGACAAAACATACATGGGGCTGCAGAAGAACACTGGCTGTTCTTTTAGAGGAACCAGGTTTGGTTCTCAGTACCTACATGCAACAGCTCAAAACTTGCTGAAAACTACAGTTCCAGGGAATCTGATGCCCTCTTCCGGAGATATGGGCACTGCATGGACGTGGCACACAGCACACAAATAAACACACATAGATAAAAAGACAAACATGAGATCAGACTACAAGGAGGAGACTTTGGCAATGGTGACTTTAGGTGAGAGGCATAAGTAGTATACATTGTACTATTTAGAGTTTTGCCTTACATTGTTTTTCAAAATAAAAAAAAACAGGATGAAAGAGAAATGGTTCATTAGCAATTTCTAAGTTTTTGTCAACATTTGTTTAAAAATACTAGAAAAAAGATATACTTTTTTGACAGGAGTTAAACAAGTATTCTTTTTTTCATCTAATTAAAAAGAAAAAAAAAAAGCAAATGGCTCAATGGCAGAGTTGTACAGTTGAATCACACTGCAATAATGAACCCCGTGTTTGCCCACATCCGACTCTAAGATGTGCCTGCTCCATTCTGGATGAACATGTAGTGTTCACTCAGTTTTTGATTTTGTAAAAGTTGTAGGGATCTATACTGTGCCATGATCCCAAGTTTAACCCTGAAAGTTGCTGTTACATTGGTTGAGCATCCCTAGTCTGAACATCCAAATGCCAAGTGTTCCCAAATTGGAAGCTTTAGAGAATTCCAGATTTCGCAGTGTTGATGTGGGTAGGAATGCTCAATCAGTAGTTTTTGCCATCAGCAGCCAGAGTGTGATCAAAAGTTAGGGCACATCACAAGAGATCACCTGTGCATTGCATCCAAAATTCAAGAAACCCAAAAATTGGGAATATTTCTGGCCTCATGCCTTTCAGGCAAGGGACACTTAACCTATATGCAGTTTACTAGTATGTCTTTATAATTGGTGAACTTGCAAGTTTACAACCAAGTTTCCTTTTATTTTTCTTCATGCAGTGATGTCTAGACTTTCCATCATGATCTCATTAATCATAGTCTAAATTGCAATTGATCTTTTAGCATGTAATCAGCTAAGTTGTTTTCACAAAACATAAAAATGATGATTAAGTAGAGATTTTTATATATAAAGACATTGTTGTAAAATATGATTATTACCAAAGGAGGTGAGTGAGGAGATACTTCGAATAACTCAGTGATTTAGTATTTATTATATATATGTTAGAGGTAATTGCAGAATAAATTGAATGTAACTGGAAATTCTTACAATGCTTGTTAAGTATCTCTAGTCTCAACCCCCCCCCCCCATGTACTGATTTTGTAAATTGATGTCAGATTTTTCACAATCTCTGTATATTAATGACACAGCCCAGGAAGCACAAACATTTTAATCAATTCTTAGAAAATGTGGAACAGTAGCTTCTACCCTAGTTTCTGAGGAACCAGTTTGGTTTAATTGATTTTCTTCTTTCTCTTTATTTCTGAAAATTGCTTTCAGAATGTGGAGAAAATCTCTGTCAACAAAGCCTGACATCATAGACAGTGCTTAATGTCAATCTTTCCTTCCATGAGCTCCATGTTACATAAGTACAATAAATCATGAACTAGAATTTAGCTCATGCACTGTTCACTGTGTGTTCACATCTCATTTAAATGTTCAGTTTGGTAAGGAAATCCAGATGTGTTTCCTTATGTTACCTATTTAAAACAATAAAAGAACACAGATAGTCAAGAAACCATGCTGGCTCCATCTTCAAAGCATATTCAGAGGCCAGCATCTTGCCTTTACTCTCTTGGTCCCACCTTGGTCACCTTCACCTTACTTCAGAGCCCTCTATGACCTTGCCTTACACCCTTGCCTCCTTGTGGTTTGCAATCAGCAGCCAGAGTGTGATCAAAAGTTAGGGCACATCACAAGAGATCACCTGTGTATTGCACGGATGCTGCACCTGTCAATTAAAAAGCCCATGACTTAGGCAGGAAGTAGAGGTGGCTCAACTGGTAGTGTTATATCTCCCTGTTGGTTGTTGATGCCTTACTCTTAGGTCTTTTATGGTTTCATATGTGAATTTCTTTTTGTATACATTTTTGTATGTGCTTTTTGAGGTTGGAAATCTATTTTAGCTCCATTTCTTTGAATTTGTACTTTAGTTCTCAGGCTAAGTACTCTCCATCGTCTCTTCATACTTGAGTGCCCTAGCCCACAACTCTCAGATGAAGTGCTTTCTTCTACTTGGCACCTAGAGACAAACATGGCCTTGTGATCCAGTCAGCTGGTTTCTCAGCAGCACCTCTTTGCTTGCTTTGCATTCCCTGTCTGTCTCTGTCTCTGTCTCTGTCTCTGTCTCTGTCTCTCTCTCTCTCTCTCTCTCTCCCCCCCTTTCCCTCCATCCCTCCCCCTAGTTCATTCTCGCCATTGCTTATATGAATTTGGGGAGCAGAAAAGAAATCCACTGCATGAACAGGTACACAGCAAAGGAGTGAGAGATCCATGTCTCCTTCCTGTATAATTCTCCTAGGAATGTGTGTGTTTCTCACAGATCTCTTGCTTGCCTCTGGCACAGTGAAATGGGAGTGATACTAATGCTGGGATTACAGGAGCCCTTGATCCCATGAGCACAAGATACAGTGTGCTGTCTCTAAGACCTCTCCTTACCCCCAGGTCTTAATTTTGGCTTATGTTAGCTGTGGTGGAAAAGTGATGGTATGGGAGAATCCAAGTTGGTCCTTCTGTTCTTCAGCAAACCAAGGAGCTGTGTGTAGTATTGTGCCTCTTCTTAGAATGGGGGTGGGGGTGCCTTGTATCTATCAGTTTTGAGCTGTTAGAAGCTTGCGGCTTCGAATTATAGCTAATATGTTCCCTTAATTTGTGAGAACTGATACACAAGATCGCATCAGCTTTAAAGAGTGGATCATTCAAGCATTCCTACCATGTATCCATAGGGCTAATTGCTTTAACATTTGAACTTACATATAAAATGTTTGGTGTGATGCGATTTTCACATACCAGTGATTTCAACATTTTCTAGGTACTTATAAATTACTGTGTGCACAAATTAAATCAATTGTATTTAACTTCCAGGGTGAAAAAGAACAACCTGTGTATGCAATGACTGGCCTCCGGTGGGGATCCTTCAGAGATGCTGGCGTGAAAGTTAGCAAGTAAAGGATTACTGTGTTCTATGTAATGAGTCCTTAAAAGTTTTATCCCATCCTTGCTGTTGAGGTTTTGAAATACACTGGTCTGGGAGTAAATCTTCTAGGCCTGGAAGTTGAATGAGTTATTGATAATGAAATAGGAACAGCCAGGTAAAGTTTGAATTCTATAGTCAGAAAGGATAGGGAAAGGTCCATTAAGAAAAGAGTACATATCTATTTGCAGACACATTTATCATAGGTTCAAACAACAGAAGGGAAACTGGCTTTGCTTACCACACAGCAGCAGCATTCTTAGCTAGATCCCAAGGTGTTGCCTGGACCTCAGCCTCAGGGAGCCCTTAGAGTCCTAGTTGGTCAGAAGGCTGTGTGCAAGGTATTTGAGAACACTCACAGGTAGAGAGACTAAGGGCTGCTCTCTCTTACAGGAGATGGTTGTCGGGCTTTGCTGACAGGAAGAACGGGCTCAGGAAGAGTGATTAGTGGGCCACCACGGGCTTTCATAAGCATAGGCTTAGTTTTAGAAACTTTCGTAGGTTGAAACTTCTGGCTCTGAAAGAGGTGTGGAGGGGTAGTGTCATTGGGCTTCTGAGGCAGGACTAAAGCAGACACCAGGCAAAGTTCATCTCTTTTCTGGTGGAGGCGTCCTCTTTTGCCTACAGCTCAGGGTTTACAGTTTTAGTAGAGTTTATCTGTGTGATGATTGCTCTCATGTACTGCTCTTTCATCTGGAACCTCTCTTGCAGTTCAAGGGCCAGACTGCTAAACTTCCCAGAAATCTCTCCCACATTTCACTCTGTTATCCCTGGTAATGAAATTTCTGACAGTGGAATGCCAGTAGAGGAGGACTGCTGGATCTCTTTCCACGACACAGCCATTTGCAAGTGGGCCGTGGTTGTATTGATTCCACAAATAACCTTGTGCCTGATCGCTCATCTCAGATTCCCACAGCTCACAGAGAGTAACTGCTTAGCTTCCTCTGAGAAAGTCTGCTCTGAACAAACTGCTTTCCCAACTGATCAACAGTTCAGCACTAGTGCTGGTCAGCTGTCTTAGGAATAGCTCATCTGCTTGTTCCATAGTTTGACTGGCTTCTGATGGATGAGTTTTAAAGTCTGTGGGTGGTGATATTATACCTTGGCTAGGACTGACCACTGAGTCACTTTTGGAGTGAAATAAGAAACATTTCCTTGCTGGCTATAGGAAGACTGCAAGCATTGTGTCAACATTTACTACTGGTAAAAGTGCAAGGAACTGCTTAAACTTTAGAAATAGACCACCCGAGTCAGGGTGTTTACTTGGCTAACTCACAAAAGGAGAAACCAAAAAGCTTTAAAAACACCATAAAATATCAAATATCCAAGGCCCTCGTAATACTACCACAATATCAACGTGAGTGATAATTTAACGTGGCTCCACATTGGCTATAAATTTTTATTCTAGGAAATTAGGTCATTATCCCTAATGAACAGTTCTTCTGTGTTTTTATTTTTAAATCTTGCCCTTTCTTTGGCTGTTCTGCCTCTTCTAGCCTAAAGTTATTTTCTCTGTTCTTTGATGTGTCTAGATTCAGTCCATTTCCCAGTTCCTTCTGCCCCACCTGTGCTTTAGCCTGTGTACATTTCACAGTATGGCCACACTCTAATGCTGTTGTTGTCCTTCCTGACTTTTCTTATCAATAGTGATCAGTTTATAGCAAAACATATGCAGTCACTTATAATTTACTATTATTTGGGGTCTGTTATCTTCTCAACTCATAGGCCCAAAAGTAGGAAGTTTATCCTGTGTTCTTCTATATGTTTATACTTTCTACAACTTTCTCCATCTGTGTAACAAGAGCTGACTGCCAGCATTCTACCTGAATCCGTCAGGATCCGTAAAGTAGCACGGGTGTTGTCAGAGATGAGTCTAAAGAGTGACAGCCACATCACTTTCTGGTTGCAACTAGGCATCTTCCTCTTTAGTATTTTTCATGCATTTAGCAATATGCAATAGGTTTTCACTCTGAGACTTACACTTGCCATATTAAAGCTATGTAACATGAATAATATGAATATGTACTGGTTTATGGATGTGTGTGCACTTTGTGTGAGAGGGGCCACGAGGTACAGGATCCAGTCTTGCATTGATAATACACTCTCTCTGTGTGGCTTTATTGCTCTCTCCTTGTGACTCTTTGACTGTATACTCACCCTATTCTGTGGGTAAAAGTCTATATTATAATGACTTATAAACTTAGGGGTCAAAGAGACGTAGGCTCTATATCTCTTATTAACTACAGGAATTGTTCTACCATCTAAGTGTATATTCTTAGATGTGCCATTCACATTCAGGCTCAAAGTGTATTACTTTTGTGTTATGCCACAATCCTTAAGCCCCCAGAGCAGCCGACTACAGGAGAGGTCCATCCCTGATGATTTGATTGTCTTGGATGCTATCTAGCACTTGAGCAGCTCTTTTCATCTTTATTCTTGGTTTTTCTTAGGTACTGGTATCTTGGTCCACTAAAAACCAAAGCAGCCCACTTTTTCAGCACTCTTCAGGTAAATGCAGTTTATAATATAGAGCACGGCCTGTGTTAATATGATGTTTCTCTGTCATGTCTATATTTGAGATATTCATTCTTTACTACAGACCCATATCACATTTTCCAATACTAAAATGGGCGACATTTGACTTATATAATTACAGAAAACATTCTTGTTTTGATAGACAAGTACCCCTCGTATCTATCTGTTTATCTATCAATTACCCCGATGTCTGTTTCGTTCTGTCTATCTACTTATCCATCCATCTATCCATCTATCCATCCATAATTCATCATTCTGTTCTATGGCCAAACCTGTGTTTGCTTTATCTTGAATGCTTGCCTTTGCTTTACATTCACCCACCCTTACCAGATAAACCTTGAACAGAGTGAGCAAATGCATACATTATTAATATGTGTATCTATAGAAGTACCTGGCAGTAAACTGAAGATTTGTAATGAATTATAGATAAATTAATTATATAGGCTTGTATATATTATCAGTAGGTTTCAAACTGTTTTGGTTAAATAAGTGTAGTACTTATTATATTGGCCAGTACTGTATAGAACACTTCCCTCATCACAACGCTCTGCCAGGCTGTGCTCTCTGTATAATAATACATTAAAAGGTAAGTAATAAGGCCTGAGGTTGTAGTATAGCACAGTGATAAAGCACCTTGTCTAGCATATTTAAAGCCCTGGGTTTGATTACTAATGAGAGAGTAAGGAGGCATAGAAAAAAAGTTCAACAATTTCATATTAATGAAAAACCAAAAAGAAAAATCACTCAATAGGTGAGTTATATACTATGTTTCTCTTTCATGTAGATCAAAGCAGTATAGTTATAATTTATATTGGCTAATCTGAAAATTGATTGTGAAAAACTAGAATCCAATGTTAACATTTGGAGTTATCTGATTTCTTCTAATTATAAAATAATATATCCTTTGAAAAATGTAGCTCTCTCTAAGAAATTCCAGTTGGATTGAAAAAAATTAAAAGAAAAAACTAAAAGTTAGTAAAATACTTAGAGTAAATACAACATAATTTAAAAAAATTGAAAAGGCAAGATTTTTCTACTCCTAAGTTCAAACTGATTAGTAAAAAGTGTTATTGTTATAGAGAATAATTTCACTGGTTAAGTGGCAATACCCTGGGAAGCAGCAGTAGCTGTATGTGTAAATGGTGGGTGGCCTTCTAGATCCTATAAACACTTTCCATCCATTGCTTATCAAGTGCTTATTGGTAGCAGAATTTTCCCTGCCCACCTAATTTAAATATTAATACAACAAGAAGCCTGTGATTGGACGGGGAAAAGGGAGGCAGAGCTAAGAGTTTCAGAGACAGGGACAGGGACAGAGAGAGAAGGAAGGAAGATGAAGGAAGAAGATCCAGATTCCATGTGGCTTTAAATTTACTTGTTTGTGTACCATCGATAAATTGAGGGTAAGTTTAGCATGGGACCACTCTGCTCATTCATATTGATTTCTGTTGTTTGGATAAGTAAGTGTAAACAGTAGTTGTCAATTCAGTTTGTTTTTCTTTCTGTTATATGTTAGGGAACATACACAATCACTATGTTCATGGTTTTTAAGGTAAGGTTTGAAGTCTTCATATTCCCAAGTGAGGAGAATTCTGTTCATTGAAGAGACAATTAAATTATTAGAATGCTGACCTTTGCAGAGCAAAGCCCCCTGTGTTAGGAATTATGTGTACATGATGAAAGCTGTTTTCTTCTTCATTAACAGGAATGGCCTCAGACTCATCAAGCCTCCATCTCTTACACTGGACCTACAGAGAGACCTCCCATTGAGCCTGAAGAGACTCCTCCCAGGCCGTCTCTGTATAGGAGAATATTACGCAGGCTTGCCTCATTTTGGGCACAGCCACAGGATGGTGAGCAATGTGGTGACTAGATTACAAGCCCTGTTCAGCTTAGAAGTGGCCTGGAGCAGACACCCAGAATCAGTACTAGATAATTTCCTGGTGAATTCAGACTCCTGGGTGCTGTCAGGACAGGCTTCAGTGTCTTGTGACTAAGCACCACAGTTCCTTGTACTCTTTGTCACTGACATCTGTGCTAGTGTGCTGCTTTCACTGAGGATGCTTTAGGCATAGAGAAAGAACCTGGTGTTTATCCCCACATGTCAGAAAAATGAAATAATGCATAGAGTTGGACAAAGGGCTGGGGAAGCTGACTACCAGCAGCTCAGTAGTCTGTCAGTCTGTCTGTCTCCTCCCCCCACCCCCACGTGTGTGTGTGTGTGTGTGTGTGTGTGTGTGTGTGTGTGTGTGTGTGTGTGAGGGAGCGGGCAGGGACAGAGAGAGAAGTGTCAGTAGAAACACTGACCCATGTCTGATGGATTCCCACAGCCTTCTCCCGAGAGGTAAGCCCTGAGGTCTGGAAAGATGTACAACTGTCCACCATTGAACTGTCCATCACAACCCGAAACACCCAACTTGACCTGATGGTAAGTGCACTCAGTTTTTAAAAAAATGAATTTGGTGTCTGGGGAAAAAGTGACAGGTGCTTTTCTTGCACTGATTCAGTGTTTTTCTGTTTACTCTGTGGGCGTAGAGATGAAAGACTCAAGGAAAGGGAGGTGTGGTGTGCCTTTGAGAAACAATTGCACTGGGAAGTGGTAGCTGAGTGCATTGGCACACAGGAGCTCACAGATCTCTGAACACACATTTTATTCATGCGTGCATAGAGGCTCAGACGACTTGTTTTCTATTTATACAAGTAATTTTCCTCTCCTGGGAAATATTTGCAGACACAACCAGCCCCCTTTACTTTTGGAAATAATTCCAGTTGAATTAATGAACTAAATTCAAAAATAATAAAACTACTTAAGTATTAAGTAACATTTAAGTGATTATTAGTAGAAACTTGAAAAGTACAAAGAAGTTTTTCTAAGCATGACACCTAAGGCAAATTTTATATTGATACATTCATCTGCTTATTTAAAAAGATAAACTTCGGAATGACAGCTGGGGAGAATATTAGGATATGGCAGACCAGCAATTATTAGCTTTCCTTATCACAGACTCCTCGAGTAAATCAATAAGGAATGAACAGAGACAATATTAAACAATGGGCCAAAGGCTAAAAATAGAAAATGCACAAAGGGAAACATTTTAGGAAAAATAGCTCATGTTTATTACATGGGAGTCATTGTCCTAAGAATCTTACATGAATTAGCTATATTATTCTCAGATTTACACCATGTGTGCGTATGAGCAAGACTGTTTAACTGCATTTATACTAAGGGTAAAGAAAAAGTGTTAAAGAACAGCAGCTGAGATAGTAACTACTGGATGCCGAGTGTTACCCAGCCCGGTAGCACTCAGTGGTGATGTGCATGGGGAGCTGGGCCATCTCTTAGCCTTCATGAGGCTGTAAGCTGTAACTGTTTATTTTCAGCAGTGCACACCCCTTGTGGTAGCAGGGGTGTGGTTGTTTAGTTTGTGGGCACCAGCGCTTACCGTCCACAGTCTTCCCTTACTTGACACAGAATTGTGAAACCACCATGAAGGGATGAGGTTGAACAGTCCTCAGATCGGAGAGATTTTTGAGAAGAAGATAACATTTCTGTTACACACTCTCTTTATTCTCAGGCTGTGGTAACACTGTATTTGCAGTATTTGCTCCTGTTCTTTTGCCGTTGTTCTTTTCGCTGATGACTGAATCTCTCTGAATGCATTGCGTGCAGTGAGCCTGTGATTGCAGCTCTAGATGAGCCACATTCAGGCCGCTGAATGCTCGTATCTTTGTGCTAATTACAAAGGTATGTGACACTGCTTCTTATCTCTAGTGGAGCACAGTCAGTTCTCTTTCCTTCACCACTCTGCCAGAGCAAATACAGTAAAATAGTCACATACTGTAACTGTCATGTAATAGTTAAATGTTTACTTATCATTAAACTAATATCTCCATAATAAGAAAACAGCTTTAGGATTGTGGAATTTCAGAAATTTAATGTCTCTTAAATAAGCATGTTTATTCTTTAGTAGCACAGTGTATTAAATAGATTGAGTAAATAGCTATTAATGCTTTAGTTTAAAGTAATATATAATCTTTATATTTACTAATGTGGCAAGATGCTCATCATATATTGCTGAGTGATTTTAAATGATTTTCATGAGATAGTTACTTCCATTGTTATTTTTTAAAAACTTGCCACCTATAATTGAGTTTTGTGAATAGCACAGGTAAAGGCTCTTGATTTTATTTACTTATTCCAGTAGCCAGTTGATCGGATCAGTTTATTGACTCTTTCCCCTAGAGATGGACAGATCATTGTGAGCCACCAAACTGAACTCAGCTCCTCTAGAGCAGCAGCAAACACTCCTGAGCCGTCTCATCAGCCCCATGCTTTCTATAAATACTTGAGGGTGTTTATTAGGTTCGTCATAGAAGTTTTATATGGTTGCACTGCACACATACAACTTGAGGAAAAATGGCATGTCTATAGTATTGACCTTGTGGCATATCAACGTGATGTGTCCCTTCCTTTACTGAGGGCTTCAATATCTCTCAAGGTGTTTTATGGTTTTCTCTATAGTATTTGTCTATTGCTAGGTATACTCATGGCTATCTTACTTTTGATACTATTATCAGTATAATCTCTTAAAACTTCATTTCTCTGACTGAAGAGACAGACATGTAATTGGGTGTGTGTGTGTGTGTGTGTGTGTGTGTGTGTGTGTGTGTGTGTGTCTTGATGCTGAATTAGCATTCTAGTTAAATTCTTATTAATTATGTTATTTTAGATTTGTTATAGATTTTGCTATTATCAACAGCAAAAAGTGCCAGCCAGGAGTAATGCTAATGGGGGCCATTGCTTTGTTTTTAAATTTGATAGATTTTGGGGATACATTTTATTAGATGAGGAAGTTTCTCATAAGGAAAACTTTGCTAGGTTTGCCAAGAGTTTTATTAACTTTAAATATCTCAGACATTAAAATCTGTCAAATATCTTTTTATCATCCATTAAGGCAATAGGATTCTCACTGAATCTGCCAATATGAGCTGGTCTTTGAATGCATGTGAGACTATTGGCCAAGATATAGAGCAAGCAATCACTTTACCTTCTACCTTCGCATCTTAAACACTGAACAAAATCTGTGAAGTTACTATGGGCAAGAAATAAGTAGTATATGACAGTGGTCCCAGAGAGAAGGCACTCAGATAAGGTTGGCCTTGTTCCTGTCCTAGCTTCCTGCTTGAGACACCACAGCATAGACATGGACTTACCAGGAGTCCATGGTCTCTTCTGGGAAGGCATCTTTGAGAATTCAGGGGCACCTGGGCAATAAGAATTCAAAGCAAAATAAAAGAAAACTGCCTCAGAGTGAGCCAGGAATTGACAAGATCCACGGAGATCGGTTGGCTTTGTCTGTATCTTCACTGATATGTGTATATGAGAAACTATCTGAGTTGAAGAAAGAACTCCTCCCAAGAAACAGGTTCAGTCCTGGGAGATTCACTCACATCACAGGACCAAAAGTGTGTTCCCACAAGATAAAGGTGACAATTGTTGTCAGGCCTGGGGTGTTGATCCTTAAAAAAGCATTTTCTCCATATGGACAAAATTAGTCTGATGGCTTATATTTCCTCTACCAAAATCTGGAGGCTAATCCACAGACTCGCCATTTCCAGATAACCTAACCGTGCCTCTAAACAAAGCTGAGGAAAGCTGTCATCAGAGAATAACTATAGACCCAACTGGCCAGCTGCCTTCAAGCTAGGATGTTATTTTAATATGTTAGAATCATACAGAATTCAAGTTTCTGTGGACTTTAGTGGAACACAAACATGCTACCATATTATAGCACCCAGCAGAATCTAGTGGCCATCAGAGAAACTTCACATAATTCTCTCTGGTTCTTAAAAGAAAACACATGTTGATGTCCATTCTCACTGGAGCATGGCTTTGCTGCCCACTGCAAGTTTAAACATGCCCTTTTCCTTTCCCTTTATCTCCTGGGCATTAGAACTAGTTACTAGTTAGTTTTCAGCCTCTTCCTCACCTCTTCCAATGCCATCCTGGCATTATTGAGCCTTCACTGCTCCTTCTCATTTCTCTGTAATGTCTTGTCCTGGCTCACTGCCTCCCTCTGCAGTTAGACCTCTGTCTCAATTCTTAGCACAGCAGGCAGTGACCCTATTACAAACAAGCCAGAACATTTCCCTCCTTAGAGCCTTCCACTGCCTCTCCATTTCATTCAACCTAAAAGACACCTTCCTTAAAGTGGTCTCCAGAGCCCTACCCATACAGATGCACTCTATAGTCATCCATTTTTCTTTCCCCTACCACTCAGTCTGTACATTTCAGGGACAACCCTACCTAAAGTTCCCTTTGTATGTTTGGCTTGTCCCTAGAAATAGTGTTTTTTAAAGTATGATCTTTAGATCAGCAACATCAGATTACCAGGAAATGGTTTGAAATAAAAATTCTTAGCTTTACAACAGTCCTACTGAGCTAACTCTGAGAATGATAGCAGATACTGTTTTTTAAATTAACTTTTTAATCAACAAATATAAACAGAATCCTGATGTTAATCAGCCCTCTAGGGATACCTGCTAAAAGGTGAAAATACAAATAGAATCCTGATGTTAACCAACCCTCTAGGGATAGCTGCTAAAAGGTGAAAACCGCTTCCCCTGATAAGTGTGCTCCTTCCTTTCTGACCTCCTGGGCTTCTTTTGATCAGTCACCTTCTCACCTGGCCTCTCTTTAAAATATTAGTCATCGGGGCTGCAGAGATGGCTGCATAGCATACGAGCATTCTTACTCTTCCAGAGGACCCAGGTCTTCACCCAGAAGCTCACAGCCATCTAACTCTGACCTCCATGGATATGTACTGCATGGACATACATGCAGGCAAAACATACTACGCATAAAGTAAACGGAAATAAACCCTTTTTAAAAATTGTACTACAACCAGTGCGATCTCAGACTCCGTGTCTGTTTATGATACTTTGTAATATAGTCTCGTGTACTTCTAGTACACGCGTTTTCTGTGCATTCAGTAATATACTGCTTTATTATTCTGTGCACTCCCTTCAGTGAAATGTTAAGTTCTTTGTGGGCAAAATTCCTTCTGTGTTAACCTAAATATTCTGAAGGCTGATGAAATGTGGCTGACTCTTAGTAGGTAGTTGGATGAAATGTGAAACGTAAATTCTGAGCGGTCATTATGTCAGAACAATGTGTTTTGTAATTCCTAGTTGAGAGATACAGCTGTGCTTTAGTGGTACCTTTGAAGCTCAGGCAGTGGCTCACAGAGGCTTGTGTATGCTCTCCCGGGCCTACAAGGTGTGAACTTCCCCAAGAAGGCCATACAGAAGTGTCAGGATTGCTTAACTGAAGGCTAGGCTGGTGCTGCTTGCTAATGACTAGCAGGAAACTGAGGAGGGGCACAGGAATCATGACTCTTTCCATTGGCACTTTCTTCTGCATCAGGCTTTCAGAGCTTTGTATGGATAGAACCATCAAGCTTTGCAACCGTTATTGGGGAATAAGTAGGTTGCTGTTGTCTGCTCCAGTTGCATTTAGAACATTTTAGAGAACCCAGACACCTGTGGGCGACAGCTTCATTAGCCCAATTTCCAAGTCTTAACATTCCCATTCTTAATCTTTCTAGAGCAAAGAGGATTTTATGAACATTTGCATTGAACCTGACACTGTCAGCAAAGGAGATTTCATAATCATAGGGTAAGTGCCTGGTCTGTAGGAAATGGGGCTTCATCAAGGAACTGGTGTCCTCAAACCTTTCTATCCAGAGTGTGCTGTCTGTTCAAGATGGAGACCTGACAACAGCCTTGTCTGTCTGGGAATTCTGGCCGCCTTTTTTAGAATGGAGCTGGCATGTCTGCTGCCTGTGTACTTTTGCCCTCTCTGCTCATTTTGGGAAGAACAGAATGTTAACAGTCTGCCTTTCCATTGAAATGAAAGAATTCGGTGTTTCAGGCCGTGCTAAGGACTATCTATAGTCTCAGTCAGGGAGCTTGATTGCCTCCTCACTGGCTCTGGGACTCTAAGGTTGTTGACTTGTCTGAGTCCTTTCTCATCTGTAAAATGGAAGGTTATCATCATGTCTACTACCTGAGGACTACTTGTCAGTCTCAAGGAGGCTTTGACATTGAGTAGCACTTCCCAGCGACTTTTACTGTGCATGCTATTCACCTTGTTTTCCCATTTCCAGAACATCAAGGACAAACTTGAAAGGACAGTGAATATCTACCTGGACATTTCCTAGGCTTCCCCTTTTCTAATACAGTAGACTCTTCCAAGTCCTGCCTGATTTGTTAACTCCTGCCTTGGCTGGAATTTCATTGGCTGAGCATTCTGTAAACTCTCCAGACATCCTCAAAGTATCTAAGGAGCTGTATGTTTGTTCCCATGCCAACCCATAATCTGCTCAGCCTCCTTTGCTTTGTCCTGGTGCTCCCTCTTGTGCCCAATTTAGGGATTGGACATTGCTGCTGCAACAACTGTGTCTCCATGGCTGCATCATTATCTATTCCAGCATTGGCTGCAGCACACTTTTCATTAGTCTGTGTTGTTCTCACCTTTGATACAAATTCTTCAGATACTGAATGGTCCCTTCTGCAGCCTTTGATTACTCTCGCTGTATAGGAAAAGGAAGAAGGAAAAAGCCTGTCCCTTCCACAGTGTGCATAAATCACACAGTATCTTAAGTGCGTCTAGCTAATGGGAGCAGCCATATTCAAATCTCCTTTATAAAACTGACACCCAAACAAAAAAACCCATTGTATCAATTAATTAAATGGTATTATGTTCAGCATTCTTTAAGCAAGTTTCCTTTTGGTCCTTAAGAGAAGTAAATTTGTGTAATTCATGCGTCCACTAAATGTCTCAATGAAACGTGATGAAGCTGCTTTTGAAATTCTGATGACAAATTCATACATGAAAAAATTGCTATTTCAAAATAACAAAAGATTTTTTTTTTTTTGAGACAAGGTCTCTTCTAGCCCATGCTTGTCTTTAACTCCCCAAGTAGCTCAGGCTGGACTTAAACTTTTCCCTCTTTTTGTATTTATCATAATTAACTAAATGGAGTACATGTGTGTTGAGGTCTCGCATGTTTGTGTCTGATTGCTTTACTCCAAGGCTACTTAGCAAAGGTAAGTGTGCTAAGGAGGCTGTTATCTATGGAGAGTGATGAGAAAATAGCTAAGACTCTTTATAAGGGTAAAAGCATTATCTACCCTAAAGTAGAATAAATTACTTTGCCCTTCATAAAGGATCACAAGGACCAAGGAACAGAACTTTGATGCTTTCCTCAAATGACTGAATTACATCCTAATTTTTACATTTGAGATGCACAACTAGATAGATGTAGAACCATTTTAAAATTAAGAAAATTGAGAGAAACTTCATGGTAGCTTTATGCAGTTCTCACTCCACAGCAAGTCAGTCAGTCTCGTAGAATGTACCCCAACACTGGTTAGAATCCCAGGGAGACTTGTTCACTGAGCCCTGGTCTCCGCAGTCTCCCTTTCTTGCCCTCATCGGTGGGCTTTTCTGAGGTCTATTACAGTTGCCATCAAAGATTCCAACCTTGCTTTTTCTTATACTAATAGAAGTAAGAAGGTGAGAGACCCTGGCCTGCGTGCAGCTGGCACCGAGTGCCTCCAAGCCAGCCACTGTACTCTGGTTCTTCCTGAGGTAAGATGGACCACAAGCTGTTTTGAGTTGATTTGTCTTTTTCTCCATTTTCTTCCTCTTTCCATATTAACGTGTACCATTTAGGTACCTTCTGTTTAACAACTCATTATCAGGTCTGAGTTAAAGGAGACCAAAAAAGAAAGGCAAACACTTCCATGTTACTGATTTGGAGCAGGCCTCTGAGTGAGGCTTTGCGTCTCTAGGCCAAGGTTCTCCAAGTGATCCTTAGGTCCCTAACCTTTGCTTCTTCATGCAGTAATGCAGAAGATGTTCAGATGTTTATCTGAAGAATCTTCCATCTGGTGGGTATCGGGTTTTGTCTTTCCTGTAAAGTATGCTATAGAGTACCATTCTTAGAATAACAACTTTTGTAAATAGGAATAAAGAAGTGGCGATACTTGAATTGAAGGTAACTTGACTGCTGCAGCCCCAGGTCAGATTTACTCAGGCCTCTAAAGAGTTATGGCCATGCTGTTGCTGTACTGCATCGAAACTGTAGGCAAATGCAAGGTGTTGACATGTGTGGCCAACATAATTTCATGGAGCAAATGCTGAATTAAATGAGCTATGGCAGGACTGCACAGGGTCTAATGATACTAGTGTTGGCACATCCAAGTCTGAAGACCCTGAGTCTCAGGGAATAATGAAAATGAATCAATGGACACAACGTATCTCTCAGGAGTATCAGCTGGTTTTGCAAGGAGACTTATAGTCTCTGGCCCTATAATCAATTTATTTTTTCCATAGTGGATATCCTGATTATGTTCTTTGACAATTTCATGTATCTATAATATGTAAATGATCTTGCCTTTTGATAAATGTTTTAAAATTCTAATATTATTCAAGCTCCAAAGTGTTTCTTGACATAGAAGTTTTTTTTTTTTTTTAATGAAGACAGAGGAAATAAATTAGCTTTATTAAATTTTCATTATTTAAATGGGAGGAGGAAAACAGTCCAGTGATTGAGATTTAAAACTATATATTAATAGTGTAGGATCCTCAGAGAACAGTTTCATTTTACATGGAAATCATGCTTAGAAATTGAAACTGTTTTGCAAAAAATTATATCAGAGAAATGGCAGTCAGTTGAGGTTATGATGAAAGTGTCTAGTTCTTTTTTTTTTTTTTTTGATTTTTAATATTTTTATTACATATTTTCCTCAATTACATTTCCAATGCTATCCCAAAAGTCCCCCATAGCGCCCCCCACTTCCCTACCCACCCATTCCCATTCTTTTGGCCCTGGCATTCCCCTATATTGGGGCATATAAAGTTTGCAAGTCCAATGGGCCTCTCTTTCCATTGATGGCCGACTAGGCCATCTTTCGATACATATGCAACTAGAGACAAGAGCTCCGGGGTTCTGGTTAGTACATCATGTTGTTCCAACTATAGGGTTGCAGATCCCTTTAGCTCCTTGGGTACTTTCTCTAGCTTCTCCATTGGGAGCCCTGTGATACATCCAATAGCTGACTGTGAACATCCACTCCTGTGTTTGCTAGGCCCCGGCATCGTCTCACAAAACATCCAAGAGATAGAAGTTTTAAAAAGAAAAAATCCCTCTCTGTGGACTAGAGAGTTGATGCTTCCAGAACCAGTCAGGACTGAGAGATTTTTGTTAGGCTGAGTCCTCTGCAGACGCTTCCTTATCCAGTAAGGTCCCAGTTGTGCTCAGAACTCTCCTCTCTCTCTAGGGAACTGAGGGCTCCTTCAGCATTGACAGCGAGGAGTACGAAGCCATGCCTGTGGAAGTCAAACTACTGCCCAGAAAGCTGCGGTTCTTCTGTGATCCGAGGAAGAGAGAGCAAATGCTGACGAGCACATCCCAGTGAGCGGCAGCATGGTGGGCACTCCCAGGCTGCACTGCAAGCCACCAGTGGGACCACACGGGGATGTGTGTGCTTCTGTCCCCAGAGGGTCACAGGATCCCAAGGGAATTTTCATGGCAAGTACCCCCAGCCCTCCTGTTTGCTTCCTAGAGCACATACCATGTCATGCACTTGTGGTCAGTACCCTGTTAACCCTTGCTTTCCTTATGTTGAGGTAGTTTATCCCTCTTACACAGTGGTTGTCTCAGGCTGGGTCTAGAACGTTCTTGTACTCCCTGAGTTGGGAAGGGCTGGAGTTTTGTGATTGTCCCACAGTGGAGGGTGGAATCTGTAGACCAAGTTCCTGTTTCGGTTCTCTGACCGTCCTGGGGCACCCCGGGGAGGCAGCTGCTGTCTCCGGGAGCCTCGCCCTCTTTCTGGGCTCTCTCATGGGTGCTGCTCCTTCGTGAGCTCTCTGCTTTGGTTGGTTGGTCTCATCTGGAAAGCAAATGTGAGTTTGTTCCCTCTTTAGCCATGGCAGACAGATTGTAAAATGCTATTTTAAAACAAACTAGTGCTTCCTCATTGTTAGTTTGCATGTGTACAACTGAGGCGCATGTTGAAAACTAACTGACCTGGGACCTACCCCCAAACTTTGTAACTCAACCTGGCAGCAAGCTAGGGTTCTTCATTTTAAAAAAACTGCTTCCTCAGGTGAATCAACCATACCGGAAGAAAGTGTTTTAAATCTACTTCATAAACTTAAATGTATTATATATATATATATTTTTAAAAATCACATATTTGTGTTGACATCTATTGTTTCCATGGGAAGTTAAACACTTGTCAGTGTACTTACTAGTGTTGTGTAAATATTGTTTAAAAATAAAAACTGTTTCATCATTCTTTTAAACATATCCAGTGTAATCTAAATGCACCCCTTATTTATAAAAATTAACTAGTAAACTAGAGTCTTACTATTTGAAAATTTTAAATTATTTTTTTTCTCCCTTGGGTATATTTCTATACTATTGTGAACAAAGGACTTTTTTCTTTTTTAATATAACATTTTTATTGATTCTTTGTCGATTTTATACATATTTTGATCATATTCACCCTTAAGTTCGTCCCCAACTCCTCTCATATCCATCTCACCCCTCCTAATATTATTTTGTCTTATAACCCAAAGTTTACTTTTGGTGCTGTCTATATGTTTGTGCATGTCAGGCCATCCAGTAGAGGTCTTTCAATCTACCAAGGGCCACACCCTTAAGGAAAAACAACGATCCTTCTTCCAGAAGCCATCTACAGTCCATACACAGTTCCTCAGTTGGTAGGAGCTATGAGCCCTTCCCTCCTCCACGCTGCACTGTTGACTATCTTGATCTTGTGCAGGCAGCCACAGCTGCTGCCAGCATGTGCATGGAGCCGTCCTGTCCTGTCCTGTCCAGAAGACACTCCATCAACCCTGTCCTCTCCAACCTCTGGCTCTTACAGTCTCTTCCTACCCTTCTTCCATCATGGTACTAGAGTCCTGGCATGAAGAGAGTGTGATAAATGTGATGAAGATGTTCCACTCGTGGCCAACAGTCCATGTACTTGGCCAATTGTAACATTCTGTATTAACTGCCTTCCACTGCACAATGAAACTTCTTATGAGGTCTGAGATCTGCAGAGACCTGGCTGGTTTGTTTATTTGCTTGTTTAATTTAATTTTATTTTTTTACTTATTAACTTTACATCCTGCTCACTGCCCCTTCCCAGTCACCTCCCCCCAACAACCCTTCCCCCAACCCCTCCCCTTTCCTCTGAGCAGGTTGGGACGGGGAGCTTTGGGTGTCCCCCCACCCTGGCACATCAAGTCTCTGAGTCTAGGTGCTTCCTTTCCCACTGATGCCAGACAAGTCAGCCCAGCTAGAAGAACATATCCCACATGTAGGCAATAGCTTTTGGGATATGTCAAGGACCAGGCTTAGCTTGGAGCAGGGTTCTCACAGAAGTGGTGTATGGGAGCAGTGAAAAGAATGACTTGAAGTCAAATCATGGATCCAAGCTGATGACCTGTATTCTGCTTGATATAGCTTTTCCATTCTGCTTCTATGTTCCACTTGCTCTCTGTCTCAGAGATTTCTGTGTCTATATTCTGCTTGCTTTTGAGTGTGTGTGTGTGTGTATGCATGCTTGTGTTTATGTGTGCTTGTGTGTCCATATCTCCAAGCAGTTCTCTTTTTATCCTAAACATTTCTCTGGATAGGTCATTTCCTGTGGAACAAAGGTCCAATCTTTTATTTTACCTATCAATCCAGTCCAGTCATTTACTCAAGGTTTTCCTTTTGATTTTGAATCAGCATCCCTTGACTTCAGCCCTTTGAATCTTTTTTTTTTTTATTTAAGGCATTTTTATTAGATATTTTCTTCATTTATGTTTCAAATGCTATCCCCAAAGCCCCCTATACCCTTCCCCAACCCACCCACTCCTGCTTCCTGGCCCTGGCATTCCCCCAGCCCTTTGATTCTTAGCAGACCGGAAGCACACATTTTTTTTCCTCAAAATTGCAAAAGAATTCAGAGATCTGTCTGCCTTTGTTAAGCACAAATGATAAGCTAGTTGGGTGGGACCCTGTCCTGAAATTACCATTTCCACCACAACTGGGCCTAGATTTGCTGTGTCCCAGGCTGACCTTGAACTCAGGAATCTGCCTTCATTTGTACCTGCCTATCTTTGTATCTTTCTGACAAACTGACTCATAATGTTTGTTCCTTTAGATTTGTGAGTGCCTTATAATTCATATTGCACCTTATATTTTTGCATAGTTGAGAAATTCTATATATTTTGAACCCATGTTTTTAGAGTTCTCTCCACATCCTTAAAGACTATCCTGAAGGTCCCCTGTTTACCATTTTGCTGAGACATAGCCACACCCTCGACTCCTGGACTTGTGCTGTTTCTCATTATTATGGAGTTATAACATTAACAGGGAAGACATTCATTGGAAGGAAGAGTCCTCCACTGCTAGTGGGTCCAGAAAATAGGTACATTTTTACACAAACAAGTTTACACCCACAGCAACCATCAACACTTATAGATTCTCACACCAGTGGGGTAGGAACCATGTCACTCTGTCCCCACCAGGGCCATGCCAGGTTTGGCAGGGATAGCCCTGCTCCAATTGTTTGGGACCCATATGAAGACCAAGCTGCACATGTGCTACATATGTGCTGGGAAGCCTAAGTCTATTCCTGTATGTTTTTGGTTGGTGGTTCATTCTCTGAGAGCCCCAAGGGCCCAGATTAGTTGACTTTGTTGGTCTTCCCCTGGAGTTCCTACCCCTTTGGGGCCCACAATCCTTCCTTCTGTTCTTCCATTAGAGTTCTCCAAGCTCCATCCACTGTTTCGACTATAGGTGCTTGCATCTGTCTGTGTCAGCTCAGATAACATGCTCCTGTCTGCAAGCAAAACAGCGTGCCATTAATACTGTCAGGGATTGGTGCTTGCCCATGGGATGGGTCTCAAGTTGGGCTGGCTATTGGCTAGCCATTCCCTTAGTCTCTGCTCCACCCCTTGTCCTTTATTTCTTGTAGACAGGCTAAATTTTGAGTTGAAAGTTTTGTGGATGTCTTGATGGCTCCATTGGGGTTCCTGCCTGGCTACAGGAAGTGGCCTCTTCAGGTTCCATATCCCCAGCTAAGGGATTTTACCAGTTTATTTTTATGCTTGCCATTATCATTTATCCTTTTTCATCAGTAAAATATATAAATCTATAACTTAAGTATTAACTTATTACCAAGCAAATGTTTTTAACAATTATTAGTATACATTAGAAGAAATAATTATTTGAATAATTATTTTTTTGTAATTACATTTATGTTATGGGGATGTTCTTGTTCCTAACTTGTTTATTTACCCAACATGTAAATATTAGTTCTGGTGAGATAAGGATATCGAGTGTCAGTTACATTCCTTTTTCATTTATTATTTATGAGCCCAGAAAGTAGATGACTATGAATTCTAACAACTTTTTTTTTTTTTTTTTTTTTGGTTTTTCGAGGCAGGGTTTCTGTGTAGCCTTAGCTGTCCTGGAACTCACTCTGTAGACCAGGCTGGCCTCGAACTCAGAAATCCGCCTGCCTCTGCCTCCCGAGTGCTGGGATTAAAGGCGTGCGCCACCACGCCCGGCTTCTAACAACTTTTTTATAATTGCTTTGAAATTAGAGGGGAAAACCATACTATTTGCATTAAAATTAATAATGATCTTTCAGCTAACAATTTGATTCTATCTTCCGCTAGTCTGCTGCAAGCTGAGAACTGAAAGCACTTGCCTACCTGGTCAGTAAGACGGTTTACTTTTAATACTAGCATGGACATTTCCTTTGCTAGTGCCCAAAGGCCTGCACTGCGACTGAGCCTTTGTCATTGTGAAAGGGAAAGTGACACCCTTAGCAGCAGGAAGTGCAGAAAGATCAGAGTTAAATATAGACAGTAATAGACCTTTTCCTATGTGTCCCACTGGAGTAAAACCAGTGTATGAACGGAGTGGACACACAGCACCCACAGAAAGTCCATAATTGAAGATCATGAAAAATGAGGCTACCTATGCAGTTGTGTGTGCTTATGGTGGTGGTAAATGTTCAGCTTTAGCAACAGAGGAGTCTGAAGGTCGGCGTAGATCACTTTACTCTGTGCCAGCTGGGGAGGGAAAGGGGCTGCTATGGTGTAAGGAAAAATAGAATCTAGTGTTAGTTCTTAAGACACTGTGTAGTTGCACATTCTAACCATAACAGCCATGGGGTTAGGGAAGGCTATTAGACCCACATTATTAAATGTGCTCTGTTAATTTGTTTTCTTTAGTCAGTTGCACTGTCTTGGGTTTGTTTGCTGCTTTTTCATTGGATGGTCCATCCCTGCAATGTCCACATTTAATAACAGGTATACAGATGTTCAGCTCTGCTGAGATTGTAGGGATCACCTCCAGGCCTTTACACACACAACTGACATTAAAGGAGTATCAGAGCCGGGTGTGGTGGCGCAAGCCTTTAATCCCAGCACTCGGGAGGCAGAGGCAGGCGGATTTCAAGGCCAGCGTGGTCTACAAAGTGAGTTCCAGGACAGCCAGGGCTATACAGAAACCCTGTCTCGGGGGAAAAAAAACAAAAAGGAGTATCAGTTCTTATAATGCCTCTAAGGCATAGATTGGGTATGACTGCCCCAGTTAGAAAACAGAAACCTAGCTTTGCAATCAGTGTTAACAACTGATTTTATACTGGTTTAAAATAACTCTCCCTATAGATATACAATGTGCATATTTATCAATATATAATGCTCTGATAAGAAAGAAGCTATTTTATTTCAGAAATCTCTTAAGTCTAGAAGCTTCCTGTGGGGATTAAAGGTACAAGGTCCTGGTTCTCTGACTTTAGTTTCCATTATGTGTAGAGTGTTTATCCAACTGCAGCCTCTCACAGGACCAGCTACAGCTCCCCAGTGTCAGTCCTTGTCTCTGTAAGTAAAAGCAGCATTCATCCCTTGGGCTCTATCCGTGGGCTAGGCTGTCAGCATTCCTTCCTACCAAAAACTACATGGTAAAAGATCACAGCACACAGGCTCATGTTAAAATGTGAACTTTAATTGTAAAAATTTCTTTTGTAAATATAGTTATTATCAACCTCTGCACATAACTTGGTTCAGATATATACAGATATGATATACACAGGTGTTAACTTGTACCACAGAAAGAATCAATTCAAGAAACATTTACACTTAGCCTTGGGGTTAAGCCCAACTTCCTTCAGGTCTGTAAATAATACTCCGTTGAGGACACAGAAAGGATACATCGGTTTGCAGTAGTACCCAGAGCAAAACTTACCAATTATCCTTCTGACTTTGTCATGAGGTAAAGACTTGAAACAAAAATAGATTCGGGTTCTTTTATTGCTATAACTTTTAGACTGGGGTTATTTCTCAAAATAGGTTTTTACATTTAAGGCAACAGGGACACTATGTTTAAAAAAAAAAAAAACTAGGAAAAACAGATTTCCTTGATTACCATGACTTCTTTTTTTCAGGAAGGATTATATTCTAGACTTATGCAAAAATTTATCCAAGTTTTGGGCAAATAAAGGAAGTTGATTTTGTTTATCTCTGACCCAAAGCCTGGCAGCCACTTATGCAGGCAGTTCAAGAGGACAGAATCCCCCATTTCTCATGGCTGACGGCATTTCTGATGGGCAAGTTGGGTTTGCCTGACTTTCATATATATATAAAATCTCCTTGCTTAATTTACCCAGATATAATGTCAGTTACATATATTTTCTTTTTTATGGGCTTTTCACTTTGCAGCTCCATCTATGCACAATTTATAAAACCCTGCCCTGTCCCAGTGAGCCCCAGTATCATTAAGAAGCAAAGTAAACTAAGCAAACCACACAGGCACCTGCTGCAAATGCAAACAAACCCTCTGCTGTAAACCTGTCAGAATTTAAGTCAACATGGTTCTGAGAGGCAGCGCCATGCTGATGTTCTAGAGGAATCTCTAAAAGGAGTTTTATTCATCCCCATTTTCATTTCTCTATATAGCACCAAAAAAAGTCCTATTCCTTTTCTAATTTTACAGTATCACCCAACTTCCAGCCACTAAAGTGAATTAAAGTGCCAGGTAGCAGACTCCCTCCCATTCCCCTCTCTCTCCCTTGATCAAGAAGGAAGAGTCATTGAAAGGCCGTTTGCGCACTTCTGTTCTACAGATTTGCCCAAGGTCACTGTCCCTCTCATCTTGCCAGGCCGGTTGACTTTCTCTCCTGTAATGGCTGCTGAAATAATACAGCAGAGAGTGTGTGCTCATGCTTCAAAACCCTGTCACAGACAGTGACATGTCTAAGGGCCTCCACTGCTATTAAGCCACAAAAGCTGCCCGTGGCTGTTTAGATGATAACTTTGCAATTCCTTTCCATTTCAATGCTTCAGTACTTAATTCACCATTCAGTAACACTGGTATAAAAATAAACTTCCATTTCTCATAGGAAAAGCATTACCTTAGTTCACCGTCTTTTCCCCAGCACACTGGGTACTTCAGTAGCTCCTGGGAACAGAGGTATATTAGCTGTAAAGTGGCATAGTCAAAGCCCATGACTTGGGTTTAGAAGGAGCCCTTAACTCCTCCCCTTCCCCTACCTGACTGAAAAGGGTTTTCATAAAATGAGAAGGGATGAAACTGGGCTTGCTAAGGTAAGCTATGGGCCTTCAGGAGCCTCACCATGGGTAGAACTATGTGCTATGAGGGAGAGATGGGATGCTGGACAGCTCTCAGAATCCTAGCCTATTAGCCTGGAAGTCTAACGGGAAGATGTCCTATGGATGATGCTCTTGTCAGTTTTCAAGCTCTTCTCATAATAAGGCATGTTCACTGTGAGACCCAGCATTATCTTACAGCTCTGTTCACCCATACCCCATATCCCTTCTTTACCTCTGCAAGGACCATCACACTGGACTTGGAGAAAGCATCTCAATCCACTCTCTGGCTGTGCAGTTTAGGGGAAAAGACAGTTCCCAAGTCCCTGCGTCTCTAGGAGGCTGACTTCTACCACCAGGTAATTCACTAGCACTCCTGGAGAAGTCTCCCCAAAAGCTTCCGTGGAAGGGTAAGTCCATCTTACCTCTCTGCATTGATAGGCTTTCAGTTCCTCAAGACAGGAGGTTCGTCCCCCTTGCCTCCTTTATCATCTAGCTAAGATATATTAGGTAATTGTGTAAGCAAACCTTCCCATGAAGCATGTGGCATGATTGCATCTGAGCGTCACTCTCACCTTTCCATGGTTTCCAGCAAGGTAAGTTATAGTTTCAGGTTCTTATCCTAACTTCTATCCCAGCAATGAAACCAGCCCGTCTCCAGAAGCCAGAGTGGGTGGGAGGTGTGGGAGGCAAACACCTCCTGTCACATTGTACTCCTAACTGATTGAACCATATGGGCCCCAGGTAGGACACCAACATTGGCCTGGATCCATGCCCAGCACAGGGAGGGCTTCATGTTTAAAGCTAACACTAATACCAGGCTATGACTTGGCCTTCCTTTATAGACTGGTAGGAGATAATAAGCTCTGCTATTTTTACTGCTTCTGAGGAAAGAGTCCTGAGCCAGGCAACAACTAGCTGGGTATTACCATCTGCTGACAAAAGTGAAAACATCCACTTTAAGAGGCTCTTGTTCTACTCAGTATGTTGTACTTAACATGGATGTCCACATATCCAAAACCCCAATGTCAGGTCCCCTGAAGACTGTTACCATTGGAAATTTCTTCTACCTTAAAAATGACTGAATAGTCAGCAGTACAAGTCAGCAAGTGCTTCCAGGTTAACACATGGTTCCCAGCATGGTACAGGAGGGGATTAGTGCTCCCCAGAAGGGCTCTGCCAGCTCTGGCAGGGGTCTGATGGAGCCACCAGCAGAATGGCAGGGCAGGACCCACATCTGAGATTTTAGCCCCCTTCCTAGAGGCCAGTGTTTAAAAAAATGCTTGTCTCTGCTAATGGTCAGAAAGCTATGAAGGATGTGAACTAACTTCTTCCAAATAAAGCCAGATGGGTTTTCAGAAAGTATTTCAAGAGTGACGGGCTGGGCGTGGTGGCGCACACCTTTAATCCCAGCACTCGGGAGGCAGAGGCAGGCGGATTTCTGAGTTCGAGGCCAGCTTGGTCTACAAAGTGAGCGCCAGGACAGCCAGAGCTATAAAGAGAAACCCTGTCTCGAAAAACCAAAAAAAAAAAAAAAAGAGTGACGGGCAAGCACGTCCTGTGGCTACTAGCTTCTGCTGTCACTGTGTCACTGTAAAGAGATTCCTATATAGTTCTACACAAACTACTTCCCTTCATAGGAAACTCACAGAATATTATGCAGACTTGCATCTGCCCACTGCCACGGGGGTGGGGGGGGGAGCAGTCTGGTATGACTTCATAGTGATGTGGACTGGGCTCACATCTTAAGACTTACTCTGCAGCTGATAAAAGGGGGCAAAGGGTACAAGGGGTGCTAACATACACACTGTCGGCCACACAGACACCTGTGCCATGTTCTGGCCCTATGAGGAAACTGGCAAGGTAAGGAAAGACTGAAGGAGATGTTGAACAAGAAGTTCTGCTTCTGGGGGCTAGCAAGCCCAGAGCCTAAGACCTAACACAGCTGTTCAGTTAAAAAGAACCCATAAAGCCCAAGTTGACAACGGACAGCCTTTCTCACCTTCATTAGCAGTTCTCAGCTTGCTGCCTCAACAGCACAGCAAACAGTGCTGGCATACAGAAGGCTCTAGGGAGGTTCTCAGAAACGGGGGCTTCATTTGAATGAAGTCCAAAGTATCCCAGCCCCAAAGAACAAACAAATGCAGTCCCATCACAGACCAAAAGAAGCAGGCATGGTTGTTAGTCTGGGATTTCCAGCTATTCTCTTGGATGGGAGGCACTGTTATATTTTCCCTGTCAAATCTGTTAGGTCTATGGATCCAATTGCTTAGCCTCTCTTCAGTGAATTCTGAAGAGAGTCTTCCAGTCCTTTGGAAGCTCCTATCTCTGGCTATCTACCCCTGACTTTGAGCATTAGAGACCAAAGGAAGTATTGCTCCATCAGCATCAGGTAGTCCCCACTGCTCAGCCCTGGGGCAAGAGGAAAAGGTAGCCCTAAGGACAAAGCAGGAGAAACTTCAGCCACTGAGCACAGCTGTTTTCTGTAAACATTGTGTTACTGGAATGATGGCTAAACCCACACTGCAGAGGAGAAAAATCAATTAGATGGAACAGTTTATGTCAGTGCCTAAACTTATTTATATATTTACAGAAAGACGTTACCCTGACTCATCAGTGTCTGTTGGCATTCTCTCACACACCAACCTCTTCACTCTTGGATTTTTTATCAAGGAGCTACAGTGAAAATACTTGAGCTAAGTAATAAGCCTCAAGAACCCAGAACTAAGAGGCATGGACCCTCCCTTTGAAGTTCTCTCTGCTGTGGGCATCAACCTGGCTGCTCTTTAGCTACAGACATGGATGTTTGATGGCTGGCTAGCTAGCTATTCACATGGCTTTCTGAATATGGTTCACAGCTGCCCTCCAACATTGTGCATGAGTCCAAAGTATCCCAGCCCCAAAGAACAAAGTGACCGCAGTCCCATCGCAGACAAAAAGAAGCAGGCATGGTTGTTAGTCTGGGTTTTCCAGCTATTCTCTTGGGTGGGAGGCACTGTTATATTTTTCCTATCAAATCTGTTAGGTTCCTTGCTTAGCCTAAGGAATGTTGTCTCTACTTCAGAGATGTCTGTGAGAGTTTCAAATTGGTAAAGAGACCTGTTAACATCACATCGCAACCTGAGTTAACCAGCTTGGGCCCTGGCTATATTTCAGAATTCATCAGAAGTATCTGCTGTAGGACTGTGTACCATCCCTCCACAGAGCTCTTAGAGAAACTGAAAACTTCCCTTACCTATTTGAACCTGTTAGTTAGTTCAAGAGGATATTCAACGCGTATGAGTCTATAAGCTCAGGGCCAGCACCACCCTTCAGCACTGACCAAGAGGACTGGGGTGCAGTGGGGAGGGTGGATGCTATAACTCATAGCTTACTTTAGGAAGGATTTCAAGAATTCTTTCCCTGCCATTCTATTTTTTTTCCTCCTTCGTGGTGGTCCCTCTACGCCATCGAACAGAGAAGGTTCAGACTTGCCCTCTCACAACTAGGTGATCCTAACTTGACTCCTTGAACTTGGTGGAAAGGTCATCTAATTAGTTTCTGTCTTTAAGCAGATGAACACCTAAGGCCATACGGGGACACATAGCTATCTTATTTTCATATGCAACAAAGGCAAACGAAGACATACAGGTTTTCTGAACAGTTCATCCCAGAGTTTGACTCTGACTCACAGAACTCCTAAGACTAAACCCAAAGAAGCAGCAGTGGAAGACAGTAGATTCCCATGTCCAACCAGAGGCTGCAAGCCCAGGCAGCCTCACCCCAGCCCCGGGGCTGAAGCACAGAAAGAAAATGGCAAAAATTTCATGTGTTGGAAAGTATAAACAGTCCTTTGTGTCAACTTAATTAAAACTGAAGCTGCTGAGGGCCTGGGGTGCACTCCAGGCTCCTGTCACCCCACACAAGTGAGTGTCTCACCACCAGTCCTATCATGCTTCCTAAGGACAACAGGGGTTGTCAATGACCAGCATGACGTCGATGCCGTAGGCCTCCAGCAGGTCCATGAGAAAGCTCCTGTCTCCCTGGGGATCCAGTCCCATGCCTCGGGCATGCTCCGCTGTTAGAGTTTTATCTTGGCTGGCTGACACCTCCAACAGAGTCTGAAAAATCCGGTTGTTCTGCTCTAGGAAAAACCTGCATTTCCAAGACAGGAAAGGAAGACAAGAAGCTCATCTAGATAACCCAAACAAGCAGAGCCCCGTCTGTGCTTGGGTAGTGTACTTTTACAAGCCTTCCAAACTTGTAACAATTTTTAAGAGGATAAAAACTAGTGTGAATGAGGCCAGCAAGGAAAACACACAGCAAGAATTGTAGTGTCTCTATGGATGAGGGCCTGACTGCTGTCTTCCTGCTTTAAACATAGCCCCTTGGAGAGGTTCCATAGACAATGTCACTCCCTCTGAGTAACCTTCAGGAAAGTGAGTGAAGACACAGAACCTGATGATGCAGTTCTGAGACTGAGACTTCAAGACTGAGACTAAATATGCACACTTTTCAAAGCCCTGACTAGACCACAGCAACTGAGAGCCAACAGGCCTCACTGGAGAGCACAGGGTTGTGCACCGGCCTTGCAGCTGTCTGTGGTCACTGATGCTGTGCCTAGAAAAGGAGAACTCAGAGGGGCTGGAGCGGGCACAGCAGTTCTGAAGCCAGCAGTGTGGAAAGGGCCGGCAAGCCATACTGACTGAGCCTGGCACAGCCCACACCCTCTTCGTGTTTGCTCTATTTGGGAGGGGTGTCTGGAGGAAGAGCATACATAAAACAGGATTCAGAGTCACAGCTTAGAAAGACATTAGTTCAGCCATGCTGTCTGGGGGATTGGGGACCTTCTACAGACATTCCAAAATGGCTTAACTAGACTGTGTCTGCCCATTCACACAGTGTGCATGCATTAGAAAGGAGCCTCAAGAACAGGATCAACCTCTGTAGAGATGCCCTCATCAAAACTAGGGCCTCTCCAGGAGATTTGTTTCTACTTCAATTACAGTTGCACTCTAATTCTGAAACAGGACTTCCAGTGGCCACTTGAGTATAATGTGTACTGGAAAGAGCTGGCCCTTTCCGTGGCTACCAGATCTGGGGAAGAGAGATTACACTGCATTCAAAAGTTGGATTTTCAGATGATCTCATAATACTCAGCACAAAAAAACAAAACAAAACAAACCCTGGTCTTTTCAGAGGAGGCAGTGGGTGAGAGGGTGGAGAGATGGACAGCTATGTGGCGACATTCTGGATACAAATGTTTAATACAATGCACTTGCAGGATCCCCGCTTCTCCAGGGCCTGCCCTGTCTCTTCAGCCACTCAGGTTACCTCTAAGGACAGAGCACTGAGAGCCCAAGGATGATGACAGTCACCCTCCGCTGCAGTGGGATGCATGGAAGGGATGCAAGTTGTTTGCAGAAGTTGGTACTGAAAGCATTCCCAGAACCCCACAGCTGACACCCAGGCTGACTCACAGCACAAAGAGGTCCTCTTCACAAGGGCTGTAGTCTCCTTCAACTTCCTGGGAGTACAACAGCATCTGCCTGTTGGAAGCAGGAACACCATCAGACTCCAGTGGACACTACATCCAATTAGGTAATTGGCAGCAACAAGCACCAATGATGGCTGTATCTCTCAGGAAGTGGTACCTCACAGAGTTGTGCCAGGCCTGAAGTTGAGTAAACAAGGAACAGAACCTGGACTCAAACCCAGGATCTATTGCCCATTTTGCTAATGGTCCCCCGCCCTGCCTGCCCCATTAGTCATGGGACTGTTTTGTCCACTGACTGGGACAAATATTGTATTATATATTATATACATGTTATATATATATATATATATATATATATATATATATATATATATATATAGTACATATATATATATATATATATATATTACATATATATATATATATATATATATATATATATATAGTACATATTATATGCTAACTCTTCATTTTGTAGCATAAACAATTGAGAGTTACATGGAACAGTGTACATACACAAGCTTCCTAATGGGTCCACACAGTGTAGATGCTCAGTCAGTGGGTATTCCAAACATACAGGCAAAGGTCTTTGGGGTGTTTCTGAGAGGTAGTGTGACTGGTTCCTTCACTGGGGTTTAGAGTCTTAAGTCCATCAGGAACCCCCCATGTGTGAGGGCAAGATGGAGGAATGCCAGCCTTCTAAAGCACAGGAGATTGGGAAAGCTCAAGTGGTGATAGAGTGGGCTTTTCGCAGATTCGCGGGACCATCCTGCTTAGGGTGCTGCTGTGACTGGCCTGCAAGTCCCTTTTAGCACAGCACTGGCCTGGGCTGCACTCACTAGCACACAGGACACGCATCTGACAGATGAGCCGTCTCACCTCTGCTCATTGAGCCGACGGTACTTCTCCCTGTCTGCACTGTTGATCTTCAGCAGGGGTTGCAGGTGGTCATGGTGTGTCTTTACATTCTGGTTGTCCACGTACACATCGTACAGCTCACGCTTCTCTTCAAATATCTTCTCTGTGGTACCTTTGGAGCCCAGGATAAATGAGGTAAGAACCCCAAAGGGACACAAACACACACAAGCCAGTGCAATCTCACTACTACAGAATTAAACATCACAGGGAGAGGTGGGGAGGTCCCCATACTCACAGGCTACATAGGACACCTCAACTTCCAGGCTCTCAATGTCAGCCACGTTCACATAGAAGAAAGGCTTGGACTCAGGGATGGTGCCCCCAATGCCAGGCAGGGACACATTGGCCAGACAACAGCAACAGTACACTGTAAGAGGGGGACACCAGAGTGAGGAATTTTCCTCCTGTTCCTTTCTCCCCCACCCAAGACCAAGCAGGTCGATACCTCAGAACAGTTGTCCTACATGAAGCTGTTACATTGTGTTGTTGGTTCTTGCCAAACCCCATATTGAGGCTTGGTCACCAGTATAATAATATTGGGAGATTAGGGTCCCTAAGATAGAATTAGGTCACAGAGGTGCTACCCTTATAAAAAGTTATCTCTAAAGTGTTATAAGTGAGTTTGCTCCCTCCCCAATGCCCTCTTCCATATATGATCTCTTCCACCATGAGGCCTCAAAAGCTGACCAAATCCAAAAGCCAGTGTCATTCTTTTGGACTCTGAGAACCATGAGCCCAAACAAACCTTCCCAGCCTCGAGCGAGCGTTTAGCTAGGCCAATGGGAAGTTGTCTCAGAAGCCAGAGAAGGCTTTGTTTGTGCTACCTATCCTATAACCGGGTAGTCTTGGAAAATCTTCAGGGCCCCACTGCAGAACCTGATATCTTTTTTTTTTATTAGATATTTTCTTTATTTACATTTCAAATGTTATCCCCTTTCCTAGTTTCCCCTCCGAAAACCCCTACCCCCTTCCCCTGCTCCCCAACCCACCCACTCCCTCTTCCTGGTCCTGGCATTCCTGTATACTGGGACATAGAACCTTCACAGAACCTAGGGCCTCTCCTCCCATTGATGACTGACCAGGCCATCCTCTGCTACATATGCAGCTAGAGCCACATGTCCCACCATGTGTTTTCTTTGATTGGTGGTTTAGTTCCAAGGAGCTCTGGGGGTACTGGTTAGTTCATATTGTTCCTCCTATGGGGCTTCAGCTCATTGGGTACTTTCTCTAGCTCCATCCAATGGATGATTGTGTGAGCATCCACTTCTGTATTTGCCAGGCACTGGCAAAGGCCCTCAGGAGACAGTTATATCAGAACCTGATATCTTAAAGTTCTCATTGATAATTTATCACCAAATAGATGCTGAATTTTTCTCACTGACCTGACTGGCCTTCTCCCTCCTCAAGGCTCTGGCTCGATAGAACCTCCCATCCTCTGGTCCTCCCCTTTCCGTGCTCTCCTTCAGTCTCCTGCCCTTGAGCCACTATCGACCAACCTCTTACACCTGGCACCTTCATTCCTCACTCTCTCCAGGTGATGCTGTCATTCCAAGGTTATTACATAGGCTTTATGTCACTCTCAAGCCCAGCTATTCCCCAGAGATCCTAACCCAATCACACAACTGCCTGATGAACATCTCCCTGGAAATGTCTCAAATAGTGAACACCAATCACGCCCCAAGTTAGCCCACCACCAAACAACTCATTACTCTTTGGTCCCTCTGTTGGCATTCTGTCTAAGCTCCATCCCCACAGTTCCTGGCAGCAGCCAGGTATGTTCCTCCTCGCAGTTACCTGGCAACAGCCAGGTAGGCATGGCACTATAAAAGGGGCTGCTTGGCCCCTCCTCTCTCCCTTATGCTCTTGCCTCTTTCTTACCTCTTGCCCCCTTGCTCCCTATTCCCTTCCCCCGTCTCTCCACATGGCCCCCATTTCTCTACTCTCTCCTTCTCTCTGCCTTTCTCTGCCTCTGCTACCCTCTTAACTCCCCTTCCCATGCCCTAAATAAATTCTATTCTATATTCTATACTATATCGGTGTGTGTCTGTTTCCCTCAGGGGAAAGGGATACCTTGGCATAGGCCCACTGAGGCACCCTCTTCCCCCACACTGTGCCAGAATATATTCTTATAGCTCTTCCTCTTTTTATGATCACAACACCCCCACTTTCCTCATGATCCTTATCATCCTAGACTCTTCTTCAACCATACCCCTGCATACTTCAGCTAACCTGATCCAGTTTACCTCTTACCCACAATCCACCATTCTGGCTTCAACCCAGACACTTATCTCTTCGAAGATACTAAGGTAAGCCCCCTCCCCATCCATCTTCATTGCCTCCAGACTCTATACTCTAATTCCCATCAGAAGCCTTGATCCCATTGAAATGACCCAAACTCTTCCAAAGTTGGTCAACAACTAAAGGATGAGGGCATATGTACTGGGCATTTAGGAAGAGCCCCTCACTTGGGCTATTGGTTACCTCTATAGCACACGACACCCACAGGTGGGGGAGAAAATATCAGAATGCGCTTTCGAAGTAAGGCGAACTTCCAAAGAATGAGGATCTGTTCTCCAAAGAACTTAATAAACTGAGACATACAGCCAGCAGGGTGTGTGATCTGGAAACATACAAGGACAGGTGGACAGCTTGTTAGAGGTTACCACTGTGAAACAGCCTTCTGTAAAAACTCCAAAGCACCAGCAAGCATGAAGAGATAGTTGCTTCCACACAAAATGATCATCTGATGCTTTAAATTTTTCTTTAAAGTGGATTTCTACAATGCATCAGCTCCCCTGACAGAATGAAGTTTGAAATTTAAGGACTATAAACACTTTGGATAGAAATGAAGAGAAAACAGCTGAATTTTATTATTTAAACTAAGGGGGGGGCACCCACTAGGAGAAGAAGAAGGGGGTTGAGGGAGGATGGTAGGAGGAGGTGACCAGGAGGTGGGCAGTGAGCAGGATATAAAGTGGAAAAAATATATATGTGTAAAAATATAATATTATATATATATATATATATATATATATATATATATATATATGTGTGTGTGTGTGTGTGTGTGTGTGTGTGTGTGTGTGTGTGTATGAATGACAACTGAACCAAAAAAAAATAAAAGTAGCTTTGGTGATTCAGTGTGCTTACTGTATAATCATGAAAACATGAGTTCAAAAAATAAAATAAAATAAAATAAAATAATAATAAAAAAAAAAAAGAAAACATGAGTTCAGATTACAACACCCATGCAACAGGCATCCCACAAATACCTGCAGCTCCTGACCCAGGGGATCCAAGCTTTCATGTGTGTATGTGTGTCTGTCTGTTTGTCTGTCACAGACACAGGTACACAGATACACATAAACGGGCCTTCAATACAAAACCACCAGGATCGTACATGATACAGCAACAAGCAAACAGTTTGAAGTTGGGTTTCAAAGGATGCAGGGACCAGGTGACTACCTTGTACAGCAAGGTATCTGCAGCAGTTACAGGCAAGGAGGGTACAAGGGCCCCATGACTCCCTCTAGTAAACTTCAATTCTAACCAACTTCCTTGGAATGATAACTTCAGGGAGGCCCCCTCCCTGAGAGCTACCTTCTGGAAGGGACTTAAGAGTGTAAGCTTGAGAAATTGCACTCTGCCTCTGAAATCTGCTGACAGGGAAGCCTGGAAAAGTGACCCAATGTTTCCAGTCTGCTTTCTTAGTCTGTATAATGAGACCAGACCATGGGTTACCTCACCCAGCTTAAGGACAACCTGAGCCAAGACATGAGTGACTTACGGCTAGAACAGCCAACACAGAAAATACTGGCGTCACTGGCAGACTAGAGGCTTCAAATCAGAGGCCTGTGAATACTTCAGAAAGCTACTTTGATACTTAGTTGTTGGCATTAAGAGTGTTCATCTGCCATACAAAAGGTGGGCCAGCCAAGTTCTGAAGGTGGGCAGCTCTCTAAAGTACACACTGAGTTTAATAGGCTGAGAGATGTGTGGAGCACCCAAGCACTAAGCCAGCCCTGGGGCAGCCCCTGCACTCTGCCTCCACTAGCTGTCCTCCATCTCCAAAGCTTCTACTAGACTACTTGGTGGAGGAATTTTCTTTCCAAAGCAACGTCCACCCTCCACCCTGACACCCGATTCACCAGCCCCATGCTGCATACACAGCCACCCTCCTTCCCGAGCATGACCACTGTGACTCTTGGCCCATTTCCTCTCTATATGTCAGTCAGTCACCAGGAGAGAGGACTCAAGTTGAGCAAGACTGGTCAGATCTCTTTAGTCACTATCTTCTATCGAGACAAACATCAGACAGACAAGAAGGCAGCCAGAGCACAACCCACTCCTCCCTACCTTCCTTCTGCCATCTTTAGGCCTTTGGCATACATTACACACAGGTCTGATGGGGCTTGGGCAAGTGTGTCCTAGAATAAATTATTTATCCCAAACTCTCATCATGTATTTGTTCATTCATGGACACACATACCCATTAACAAGAACTATCTCCTAAGTGATTACTTTGTGCCAAAGCACTACGTATTCTAGTTTCAACAGTGAATAAAGACACTCAGGCCCTGACTTCCGCAGCTAACTGGAGAGCAGCCCAAGTCAAAAAGCAACTAGAGTAGAGCCTGGGGAGACAGCATGATGGGGAAGGACAGCAGCCATTGGGGGCAAATGAGAAAGCTTGGTTGCATTCTGGTAGATGGTGAAGGCTTCCTGATGGAAGTGACATCTAAGCGTCAACATGATGAGTCGGGAGGGCACAGTCTTGGCAGAAGGAAGTGTGTATGTAAATTTGCCTGGAGATGAGGCAATGCTAGTGCCTCAGGGCCCATATGTAGGCCTGTGCCAAGGAAGTGCTGAGATAGCCACCATAGGGTGTCCTCCTCTCTCCTGGAGATTAGTCACAGAACTCATACCCTTCTGCACCGTACCTGCTCACAGCACAGTGAGATCAGTGATTCTCTTACTTTGCTTTACATCTGAGCCTGTTTCTCTCGGGCTTTTACAAAGAACAATAAAAATTTCCCATTGTAAACATGTACATGATCTTCCATAAAAAGTGAATGCACTATGTAGCAGAGGATGGCCTAGTCAGCCATCAATGAGAGTCGGCCATCAGTGAGAGGAGAGGCCCTTGGTCTTGTGAAGATCATATGCCCCAGTACAGGGGAATGCCAGGGCCAGGAACCACGAGTGGGTGGGTTGGGGAGCAGGGTGGGGGGAGGGTATAGGGGACTTTGGGGATAGCATTTGAAATGTACATGAAGAAAATAGCTAATAAAAAAGAAAAGGAAAAAAAAAAAAAGCGAATGCACTCATGTCCTGGACGCTCAGTCTCCATGGAGGACTGGTTCCTAAGATCTACTCACCAGACACCAAAACCTGTGGCTACTTGGTCTCTTATATAAAATGAAAAGAGTACTAGCAGTTCTTCCCCTATACTTTAAATCACCTCTAGATTATTGATATACCTAATACTCTATAAATGCTATGTAAAACACTGTATAGTACTTTTAGCAGAATAATGAGAACAAAACCTGTATGTGTTTAGTGCAGAAGTGTTGTTTGACTCTGGATACAGAATCACGAATACAGGGCTGGCTGTATATGACTTCTAGTGCTCTCATTTTACCCCAAGCCCGTCCTGTGTTACACACGGAAGCGTTGCCCTCCCCCCACTCCCCATGCTTCACCTTGGCCTTAGGCCATACATGCGTTAAGGACTATATGTTCATTCGTATTGTTCTGTCTTCACAGATAATATGTGTATTCATAGAAAATACTAGCATGTAATGCCACAGTTCTTCCCATATACTTTAGATCACCTCTAGGTTACTGATATATCTAATATCCTATAAATGCTACATGATTCAGTGTAAGCACTGTTTGCAGAATAATGAGGGAAAAATCCTGTATGGATTCCGTACAGATATGTTACCTGTGCTTGGATCTCTGAGGGGAATACTGTGCCTCCTAGAAAATACATAATATGTATATTATGGTTTTGCTGGAGACTGTGATGGTTCAACAAAATATGGTCATAGTAGGTATAGTTTTCTGCCCTTGCTAAAAAACAGACCTGGTAGGACTTTTCTGTTGTTGTCGTCTTATGCTCTGATTTATTATTCATAATGGATATTTACAATATGAATATTCTGGCTCTCTACTGCTTAAACACTGCGAAATTACACACACACACACACACACACACACACACACACACACACACACTTCTGGTGTTTTCATATCTAAAGGGCAGATCCCAGCAGTGTGGCTGCTGAAACAAAAGATTTATTTTTAATTGTTGGCAGTGTGGCATGCTGTTTTTTGATAAAGACTGTGGCACTGAGGCACATTTCTATCTTCAGCCTATGTAAGTATCTTTCTACCACATCTGTGAGTCTGACAGGTCTGTTAATAAGTTAGTTGTCTTTAATGGGGCAAAGCCAAGTGCAAGTATCTTTTCTCTTTTTTTCCCCTTTGCCTATGGGGTGAGGAAGCTAGGAACATTCAGGTCCAATGTTAGGCACCGTCCCCTGGGTTTGGTGATAGCAGAGTAACTTCGTTCAGAAGAAAAGGGGCTGACAGTGTCCTGATCAATAAATTCTCCAAATCCTTCTGATCAGCGTATGCCCCTTGCCAACCGTCTCTCATCCCTATCAGGAGCAGGAAATCTGCATGCTCCATCTCCTGGACTCCCAGGCCACCTAGTCTCTTGTTAAGTTCTGCATATGGGAGCCATGAATTCAGCCATGAAGACCAGAGGAAAGGTGGACGTCCTTCATTTTACAGCTGCTTCATTCTCCAGCAGCAGGGAGCACCTCTCACACTAGCTGCCAGCCTCTCTCAGCACAAGTTGGACCATATATTTAAAAAGTACCAGGCTCAGTGGAACAGAGCATCCCTCAGAGATACAGGCACAGACAATGCAAGGCCCCTCCTTCCTGCTTCCTGGGCTCTGAGCCTAATGTCACTCCTACTTGTGCCCTGGCCCTAAATATGGCACGCAGCATCCAAGGTAAGGCCTGTGGCCCTGGTATTTACAGCCTTGTGCAATCCCCTCTCCCTCTTGAGGAACTTGCTTCTAACAAAGAGATTGTGGCTATACACAGGCCTTTCACTTCTACGATTAGGTTACAGCATTCTGACTTTATTGTGCTAGCACTCTCTTTTTGCTGACTTTGATGAAGCAAACTGCCAAGCTAGATAGCCCCACATGGTTGAGAGCTGAGGGAAAACACTAATAGAGGCCTTCAGTGTAGCATCCCTTAAGAAACTTGCTCCTGTAGGTGCTCATACGAGCTTAGAAAAACAGGTTCTTGCCTAGTTGAACCTTGTGCCACGGCTGGAGCCCTGAAATCTCTCACAGCAGACCCGAAATCTTGGATTCAGATAAGCCATGACTGGAGTATCTCTCCACAGAAACCATGGGATCATACACATGGACTTCTAGAAGCTTTTAATCTTGGGTGATTTGGTAGGGAGCAATAGCTTCCTAATGCAAGGTAGCATCCGTTGTCTGAGACTCCGAATGCATAGGGTTACTCTGTTCTCTGGCTGCTCCTTCAGCCCCTTGAATTAGTTTTAAATACCCAACACACTCTTGTTTTGCTGATAACATCTTACTTATTACTTTTCTTTTTCCTCTATGGCCAAATGACATAAAAAAAAAATCAGTCTCATTTAAATAATTTGCTCTTGACCCATGAGCATGTCTGTGTCCTCTTGTCCACATCTTAAGTAGGGCAGAGAGTGAACACTGGCTTTGCCACAGTCCTGGGTTTAGGTTCTGCCTGACTCCCAAAGCAAGTCACTAAACCATTTATTGATAAGCTTCAACTGCTTTAACTAGAAAACAAAGATTAATAAAAGAACCTTCTCTTGTTAATCTTACTTTTAAAAGAGTGCTGCAACAAGTATTGATACGTTAGCATAATGTCTAACTCATAGGCTATGCTAAGAAAGTAGGATCATGCCCCACCTCCAGCCAACAGGTCTGGAATTAGCACCCCTTCTTTTCTACATAAGCAAATGCTTTAGTGACCATCTCCTGTCCTGGGACGGGTTGAATGAAAACAATCCCCACAGGCAATATTGGAGGCCTTGTCGGATGAAGTGTCACTGGAGGTGGGCTTTGGGGTTTCAGAAGCTCAACTGTCTCTTCAGGTCCAGTGTCTCTCTATCTTCCAGATGCCTGCTGATCCAGATGTAGAACTCTTGGCTCTTTGTCCAGCACCATGGCCGCCTGTGTGCAGCCATACTTCCTGCCATGATGATAATGGACTAAACTTCTGAACTCTAAGTCAGCCCCAATTAAATGTTTCCTTTTATAAGAGTTGCTGTGGTTATGGTGTCTCTTCACTGCAATAAAACCCTAACTAAGTAATGTCCCAAGATACCTTCTATAAACTCATGCATTATTTCTTTACAAAGGGAGTCCTAAGCTTCACTGAAATATCTTGTGCCCAGCCACAGAACAGGGAGAAAGGAGAAAAAGTAGATTCGTGTTCTTAGGCCCTTCTATATCTTGTGACTACCTACTGTGTGGCCAGATTTCCTGTTGATATTAAACAGAGATGCTAGTATAAATGCAAAGGATGCAATAAAAATTCTGAATAAAACGTCAGAAATAACATAGCTAAGAAATATTACGTCTGTCCTTCAAACTCTACATCCTTATGTTTGGCTTTACATTAGCAGACACAATCAAAAGCATCCGCCCTCCTCAGAGTCCAGCATGAGCGGCCCAGCATATGTGGCTCTGTGCCATGGTCACAGAAGGCATATTGTTTAAGATCATTTACCTTATGTTTTAAATGAACCCAAAATGCTTATATGAAACCCAATTCTATCAAAGGCAGAATTCTGCATGAGGCTGAAGCATAATTTCTTTATCATTTAAAAATGAACCCATAATGACTATCCCCAGACACATGAGAGAACAGCCAGTCTCACCTTCATCTCAGGATACATATAGCGGTGAATGGAAGGCAACCAGTAGACAGGTGGCAAGCTGCCACCCCTCCCGGGGCCAGCGTGGAGCACGCCTTTCTTGTCTTCATAGAATGCAGCCAGATGAGAGTAATGTCCCGGCATCTCCAGCTGGTGTCTGTGTAACACACATGCAGAGTGAGCAGCTCTGCCCAGCATAAGTACATATCTCTACCAAAAGGGCTAAAGGCCCGGATGCACTCAGAACACCTGCACCTGGAGGTTACCTTCAAGTCTCCATTACTGTTAGAGAATAGCTTTATGCAAAGCTCAAACACAAGGTCTGAAATTCAATGGCACCATGTGATGCACATTTAGAAGGAACAGGCCATGTCTAGTGTCTAATTCTTGAGCAATCTATGCTGCAGATCACATGTAACTTCTCAAAGCACTGTTTATATTGTGAGAAGAGATAACTCAGAAAACCACACTCCATGCCAACAGTTGTTTGCTTTATGTAGAATGTGAGCATGCATGTTCTGTTACAATAGAACAGAGAGAATCTGAGCCCTCAATGTCCCAAAGGGAAGAGGGGGTCAGTTATTACTGAAGGCCACTGAGGGCTCATACTTCCACATCAGCTAAATGAATCTGAATCTCCCCTCCCCTACTCCACCCCTGTCACAGCCTCTACTCAGGCTGAGAGCCTTGTCAACCAACCCTCAGATCAAGACAATGACTCTTAGGTCCTAGACCACTTGGGCGACACAGAATGATGCCACCAGGTCAACGCTTTATGTTGCATGGGGACATTAGAGGTTGATTTTTTTGCTTCTCCAAAGATGCTGGAATCTTGGTACCAAAGAAGATGGCTGTATTTGGATGGATCTTAGGACCCAATTAGGTTAAAGAAACGTCTTTTGAGGGAACCTGGATTCTATGTGACTTAAAAAGGGGAAATTACACATGCACACACAAAGGCGTGGGTAGACACGTGAGGATGACTGCAGACACTGAGATGATGCAGATGCCCAGGAACCCAGAGACAGCCAGCAAAGCACAGAGCCAGGAGAGATGGGGGAAGTGGCCCTGCTGATGCTGACACCTTGACTTTTGATTCTTTAAGTCTCTGGAACTATGAGACAGTAAGTTTCTTTTGTCTAAATAAAGACACTGCTACCCAGTCCCAGCAAGGTAATATAAGGATAAATAAAAAGCTCCAATCCCTTCTGAACCCTGGTGTATTTTCTCAGAGCCTTCCAGTGACCACCACACAACGAAAAAGAAACTTCAGAGAAAAAGACACATCCCTAACTGTGGCTGAAACAACACTGATAAGTAATATCCCCGCTCCTCCCTTCCTCCAACATGCCATGAATCCTCCTCCAAGTTGGAACGCAAGCTGCTCAAAGTCAAGATTTCCACTGAAAAGGTAGTAGTAGCTGTTTTCAGTCACTGCCAGCCCAGAGTGGCTTCCAGCACCCACAACAAGATGATGGCAAGAAACTATGTGGACAAGTTTGTATTAAAAGCAGAAACACATCATCACTGTACTTAAAAAGATATTATTAGCTGTGTGTAGGTGACAGTGCACATCTATAATCCAAGCACTTGGGAAGCTGCGGCAGGAGAATCATAAAGTCAAGGTCAGCATGGACTATACATGGGACCCTGCCTCTACCCCAAGAAAACTTCAGAAAATAATTACTAAAAATAAGGGCCTCTTTCTAATTTTAGGAGTCTGAAAAGCTTTGACAGGAGGCCACCATGTGATAAACAAGCCTTCAGGTGCTTAGAGCAACTGCCGGTGCTCTCAGAAATGCTGGGCTGGACAAGAAAGCCTGATGGCTTACAGTCTGGCTGGCTGTTCTGAGAAGGCAGTGGGGTGCAGGTACTCTTCAGGAAAATGTGTCAAGCTTGATGCATAGGTGAAGTTCAAAGGTTAGGATCCATTTCCCCTTAAAAGCCCACTGAGAATTTCTACATTGTCTTTAAAAAGGTAACATTTAAATAATGCACTCTGCTACTCAGTTGTGGGCCTTTACTTTTTGACTACACTCAACACCATATCTGGACCAAGATTCTACAGAAAACGTCTACTATGAGTCTTTTAGACAGAAAGCTAGAGACAGAGCTGGCTCTTCCACTAAGCCAGACAACCTGAGTTTGATCCCTGATCCCACTCCCACACACAGAGGATAGATGTGTGATGTAAAGAGAAAACAACTAATTCAGAACTCTGTCCTTTGAGCCACTGCTTGATAGGACAGGATGACAATAACAGACAGTGCAGATGAGAACATGAACTCGGAGGCATAAATAGAAACTCACAGTTCAGCCATGACTGTTACCCACCTGTTGAGGGAGCCTGGGCTTAAACACATGGTAGATTTTGTAACAGATGAAGCCACACCAGCAAGAAAAACCAAACAGTCTGAGTGCAACAGAGTACCAGAAGACAAGATGTTTTTCAGAGATGGATATGATGAGGTTATCAGTAAGAGCAGGTAAACTCAAACACCACTCCACTAATGTGCTTCGCAAGCCAGTCATGTCAACTGAGCAATAGTCCAGTGGGGAATAAATGACTCAGTGAATGCTGCAGATGTGAAGCCTCCGCTGTGTGAAGCAGATCAGGGAGTCCCCCGTAGGGCCAGCCACTCTGGGGTTCTCTTGAAGCCCACAGTCCCCTGCACTGATCTGCCTACGGAATGTGCGCAGAAGTAGTGTGTTTAAGTTGAGGTTTCCGCTCCCATCTCTCTCCTTACTGCTTGCAATGTCATATGATGAAGGTGAGTCACCGTCCACCATCATGCTGGGAGATGGGTGACACGGAGGGCCCTAGCTCCAGTCACCACCCACACTGGAACGCTTCTCTCCATCTGGTCTCAAACCCTGTGCTAGAAAGCTGGAGTTCTGACTTGTTCCAACCGCTGTACCTTGGGGTCTCTTCTCTGTTATAGGAACTTAGCTTCTAGTTTAGCTAAAGCAGACATTGATACCCAGAAAATGAGTTACTGTGGAATCAAAAACCACAGTGTTGAGGTGTTGGCTTAGAAGCTGGGGAAAAAAAAAGAGTAAGGAAAATGAGAAGTAGTGTGTGTGTGTTTGGGGGGCGGGGGGAGGAACAGCTCATTTCTGTTACAATCCACCAATTTAGATCTCATGAGGCTGGGAAAGCCAACTTCTCTGTACCCAAAAGCAGTCAAGACTCTTGCTCACTCCAAAGTATTCTTGGGTAGACAGGGAGTCAGAATGTATGAATAAAATGTAAGACACAGGGAGTTAACCCTGAGAATTAAGGAAAGAAGGATGGGCAAAGGATATGGACCAGATTAGATCCCATCAGGTTAAACTATGACCAGGTGGCTAGAGAGGTGGCTCAGTGGTTAAGGGGAATCACTGTACAATCAATCATGAGGACTGCAGCCCACATCCCATTACCCACATAAAAAGTTTGGCATCCCACACAATTGCAAATTAAAAGGCAAGCCTGGCCGGGCGTGGTGGCGCACGCCTTTAGTCCCAGCACTCGGGAGGCAGAGGCAGGCGGATTTCTGAGTTCGAGGCCAGCCTGGTCTACAAAGTGAGTTCCAGGACAGCCAGGGCTACACAGAGAAACCCTGTCTCGAAAAACCAAAAAAAAAAAAAAAAAAAAAAAAAAAAAAAAAAGGCAAGCCTGGGCTACAAAGCAAGACAGTAACTCAAAATGAATGAATGAATGAATGATGCATGGGGTTTATATATAGTATCAGTGCCAAGTGCACACACACACACTCTTATATATGTTGTATGTGTGACATACAAGGTCTTGCTATGTTGCTACTAATATAAGCTAAAAGCCTTTTATTTCCTGGGCTAAAGCACCACCATGCCCAGTTGTCAAGGATATTTTATCAAAACACACAAATATATGTGTCAGAAAACAGACTAACATTTTAACAATGCTTCCAGGACTAGAGAAAAAATCCCCAGCACTGTTTGAAGTTTAATTAGGTTACCTGCATAATGCAATATATATGTAAATATAAAAAGTAACAATTTTTCTGCTTCTATTACATATTCTCCTACTACTCCAAAAAAATGATATGTATAAAACAATATTTAAAGTCTGTCTGCCTACCTGGGGGGGAAGTCAAAAGGATAGCAGCCAGCTGAGTGCAAACAAAGATGTTCATGTCTGATTAAAACGTATTTGATCAAAAAGTGATGAGAGTATTAATAAAAACTGAAAGTAAATATCTTCCCCAGCCTTCATTATAGGATAAAGAGCTATTTTATAATACATTTGCTGAAAGAAAGGAAGGTCACCTGAGGCTTTACCCAGAGCCACTGATGCTGTAGGAAGACAGCTGTCGCCCTGGCCCACAGTCCCCATCTCCAGGGACTCACAGCACAGGCACCAGTTAACAAATCCCGCTGCTGCCCGAAACATATAGAAGCCACTCACAGGCGCCACTTACCGAACCTGGTTCTCCAAAAAGTGCATGTAGCGGTAGAGTAGGGTGTAGGACGGAGAGAGGATGCCCACAGACTTCATCCGAGCACCTCGCTCCAGCTCGCTCTCCACAGGCATGTTGGCAAAGCAGGCCAGGCCAAAGAAGGGACCCTTCCGAAAATAGCTGAAACAGACCAAATATGCACTGCAACTCTAATTTAGGGAAGACGACAGTTTGGTTTTTTTTTTTTTTTTTTTTTGCAATGCAATCTCATCCCAAACGACCATGTTCAGAGCTCCAAAGCTGGGTCATAAAAGAAGCCATTCAGTCTCCCAAAGAGTGGCCACGGCTCCAAGACTCTAGAATGTGCCATCCCAGAGTGAAGGGGGGGTAGAGTTAGCTTAAAGTCTCTACAAGCATGCCGCTCAAATGCCCACAGCCAGAGACTGTGGTATCCTCTCTGGCACAACTAACAGCTTCAATGGGAGAACCAGAACCAGGGTTGACCTTCTGGCTCCTTTGGGACTCGGTCTGTTTTCTCTCACAAATCCTGATTCTCTCAGTTCCTTGGCTTCTGACAGCTCCCATGCAGCTGACATTTCACTTCCTTCTCCCTTTCATGCTTGAATCAGCCTTGGTTTCAGGCCAATGCAGAGATTAAAGCTACAAATTATCCTCAAAGCATGTCCATTGGCTTCTTACAAAATTCAGCAAGCACCATTTACAGGTCACTAAAACTGGCCTGCTTAAAGCTAGTATTTAACCCACACTAAAACCAAACCTCCCTGAGGGCCACACATTTGCTCAGTAATAGCTCAGTTGTATGAGCATGGAATATTGGGACCCCACTGAGAACTCCAGAGCTGGAGCCCTTCTTGCTGAGAAGCTGGATAAACACACAGAAGACTTACAGATACCATCTGAAGACACCTCTCGATAACATGCTCGGGAGAACATAGGAGAGACGGGATCAAGTGGCACCAGATAGGCTCAGAAGTACTCACATGAAATCAGACTGAACTTTATGGGACCCGCTGGCCATAGACTTGAACTCAACACCTTCAAGGTCAATATCTTGAGGTAAGCACCATTCTACCATGTTTCCTGTAGGAACAGGGGGATCAAGTTAACAGAAACAAAAACCACTCCGAGAGAAGAACGTAGCACAGCAAACATCGGTACTCAGAAACGCGCTGCTCCTCACACTGACCAAGAACTACTGAGATGCTCAGATGAACTACACCAGAGGACCAGGAGGGGGCAGTAGAAGGACTTCATCCCAGCTTCAGATTCAGTATCCTTTGAGCAGCTCCCTTCTGGTCACCCCCAAATCTTTCTCTCATGGCTTCATCTCTCTAAGTATACGTATATTTATTTATTTATTTATTTAAACCTTAGGCTCCCATTTCTTCATCCTATACTGTTACCTCAATCTCTTGAGATTCTACTTTTAATCTTACCATCCAAATAGCCACTAATGTCTGACCAAATATATATATATATATATATATATATATATATATATATATATATATATATATGTATGTGTATGTATATGTATATATATATGTGTGTATATGTGTGTGTGTGTATATACATATATATATGTGTGTGTGTATGTATGTATATATATTCCTCATTCTCACTGACCTCTTTGTGTTATTTGCTAATTCCTCAAAACTCCTCTTTCTCTTGACTTCCTTGAGAGGATGTAATTCTGGCTCTCCTACTCCGTGCAGTGTAGCTCATCCCTCATCCCTCTCCCCACATGTGGCCATCCTCAAGAACCAACTATCAGTCTTAACCTCAGGAATTCTGGGACTCATTCCCTCCTAAACTGATTTCTGGGTTTCTAAGCTTGGTGTTGGAAACACGACCAGAGGGAGATGAGAGTCTAAAGCTAACAGGATGACAGAGATGAAGACCAGCAGTTGCAGCTCAGTAAGGTGACTTCTGTGACAGAAGGTAGGAGAGGCTGTAGAACCATCAACAACGAGTGTGCCTGAGACAGAGGGGAGGAGCGCACTGCACAGTTAGCTATCGGTGGGCCCAATATCCTAGAAATCTCTTCTGTTTTGTGCATATTCAAATGTTTCCAAAGTGAAAGACGAAGTAACTTGTGAGATTTCATTTTTGATCAAATGTATTAGCATGCCAAGTCCCAGTTTTCTAGGCATTAAAACCATCAACAACTACCTTAGCCACCACCACCACTTTCAGATCATTGTTTGGGACATCAGAGAAAATATGGTCCAGTCTTATGTCACTGCAGACAGCGAAGAGGATCACCAGGTCCCACACTCAACAACCTAAAGCACTTTCAAGTATTCTATTTTGGAGAAAAAAAGAATCACAAATCTAGCTAACTAATGAATTCACTGAAACAAACAAACAAAAAAACATGAAAAAAAATTAAAGTTCCATAAAATAAAAAGGCTAAAATGACATTTTGTTACTTTGGTTAAAGATAAGAAAACATGGTCACAAAGAATGTGAAAGTAAACTAAGGTTCCTATACATCAAGTCCCCTGTTCCTGCATTTTCTCCCTTGATATGCATGTACATCCATCTAAAATTCAAGGGATCTAACCTATAGGCTGGTGCATACTAGACACAGCTGAGCTACATCCATCCTAGGCTCTATCCCCCACTCCTAATGCACTCACCTAACGCTAACCCATAGCCACGTATAGCTTGAGGAAATTTAACTTACCTAAACTTCGTACTGAAGCCTAGCATTAAGTATAAATTATACAACACACCCAGTTTTCCCAGAGAGCATTCCTGTATAGGAAGCAAAGGAAGGTTAAGAGGCAGAACCTATATTACACACACATAAGAGAACCCCTGAGAGACCCATGACCTCATCCTCTGATGAGTAATCGTGGTCCTGAAGAAGTCTGGTCTTTTTGACATTTTATAAAAGCAAGGATGTCTTCTGCTTATTATTATGTGTACGGTTCACCTACAGTGTTAATGATGGGTCCGTGTGTCACTTCTATCATTTAGATGTAGCACGATATCTACTTCGCTACTGGTGCCCATTTAGGTCAGTGCTCACTAAAAGCTATGGCAACTAGCATTGCAGTAAGCAATTTGTTATCTGTCATCTGGTAAGTGCCTGGGCTGAGTTTTGATGGCCTTTCCCTGAGTAGGCTGAACTGCACTGCTCAGAATTCCCTTCCATGCATGGTTCCAATTGAAAGCTGAAAGTGGCTATGAAGGGGTAACATCTGGAAGGTTGGTGTTGGAGCACCAGGCACTGTTGCTATCCTCACCTTCTGGGATGAGAATAGCAGCCCAGCCTTTCATCACAGTGACAGAAACCCTAAGACAATTGCCTTGAGCTTTCTAAGTTAGGTGTTTTCTCTTCCATAAAGAACATCAACTTCTCTTATAGGACACCCACACCACCAACACTGGAGACCAACTGACTAAGTATGGTAGGTGGTCCATGCCTTTTAACTTAGCACTTGGGAGCCAAAGGCAGGCAAGCTTGAGTTTGAGGTCAGGTTTCAGGCCAAGCAGGGCTACATAGTGAGACACCATCTCAGAAGAAAACAACAAAACAAACCTGGGAACAGTCACACTCACCCAGGTCCCTATCCACTCCCAGGAGTCCCCTCTGCCTCCTTTCCAAGATTACTGTCCTCCTTTTACATCCATCTACCCATGGATTCCAAGCTCCATGGACTGGCTAAGTAGTCCTCACAGCACATTACATAAGTTCTAGTGTCTGCAGCAATCCTTGCATGGCTGTCATAGCCGCTGTTCCCCTATCTGAATCTTGACTAACACGATTCCCACACGTTCCTGTTACTTCACTGCAAACTAAGGAATCTTTAGGGATTCGAAGGCAAATATGAACAGGGCTTCTTTTAAAAATGTAAAGTATGTGAAACACTTTTATGGCTAAATTTCCTTAGGTGAAACAAAGACTATATATATATATATATATATATATATATATACACACACACACAAATATATATATACATACATACATATATACACACATATACATATATATTATATATATATATATATATATATATATATATATATATATATATACACACACACACACATATTGTAGGACTTCATGGAGCATTTAGTATGCCATGTTGCAATAATGAATCTCTGAGAGATCAACACTGAAAACAAAATCATTCTGACACTGCCTCTGAGTTTTGTTGTTGTCTGTTTGGGGGACTATGATACAGGGTCTTATATTCTAGCCTAAGCTGACCAGACACTCACTGCCCAATCCTTCCCTACCTCAGCCCAAGAGCTAGAGTTATGGGAGTGGGTCAATATGCCTGGCGCAATAGTTCTATTTTTGAGGAGCATTTTCACGGAGCAGTTTTGGAGAAGGCCCCATTAGTGTTTTTAGACATGATGGTATAACAGATACTGCAAGCTGCCTCTCAATATCCATTCTTAAAACCTGCCCTTTTTAGCTTGGTACATGAACTCCCAATGACGGCTGTTTCTCCATCCTTCCTGCATGTGGGATCCAGACAGAAGTGAGGCACATAGCTACCGAAATGGACCTGAAAGGGAAGGGACACACTGTACTTTTTTCCGTCATGCTGCCTAACACTGGACAGGAGTGATGTTATCATCTGAGGAACAACGACGCTATAAACCAACAAGACCCCAGGTCTCTGATGGCCCCACTAATCTGAGCTCATATTTGTATTTAGGCAAGCTATTACACACATGAAAAGGAAAGGGATTCTATCTTGACTACACTGTAGCTACTGGATACCTGGTATTTATGACTAAGTTCATGTTCTACTTACTACAGCTGAAATAGAGGATAACGTCCCCATTCCTCAGCCTGGTTCTCAAAACCCTCCTCACTGTAGCTCTGTGCCTCACCAACGCTCATCCCTCATCACTCATCGTAAGGACGCCGAGAGAAGGAGAGGGCGTCCTGTCTGCTGCACCCAGAAGGAGGCAAGCCCTTCTGGGTTCAGAGCCAGGCACCTCAGAACAGGTGGGTGAGTCATAGACAGACAGGACTGGGGCTTCAGAACACCCTGCTGGGCGAAGTTCATTTTCTGCTGATACCCTCCTTGAAGGAAAACCAGGCATAGGCTCCACAGAGCCTACCATGCTTTAGATGCCTGCCCCGCCCCACTCCCCAGGACTCTAAGTCTCTGAACAATGGGAGAGGGGGACTTTTGCTTGATTTTTTTTTCTCACATCCCAACACAGCTAGGTGCCTAGGACAAAGAGGAAGGGCAGTAAAACCAAAACAAACTGGACAATCGTTTTTCTTAGGAACAAGCATGTCTTTATTCAGCTCATTGATGAATCAGTGGAAATTACCTGAGGCGTGGGAATGACACTGTGCCTACACAGGAAAGCTGCCTTACTCTGCGGAAGCACATTCTTAATTATTTAGGAGTGAGATTCAAACCATTCAATCAGACCATTGCAACTGATTTTCAAAGAGTTCGGGGGAGCTTGGCTGGGGGAGAGGTATATCTAAATCCATATGATACCAATGCCATTTACAATGTCTGTTTAGTGAGGGCCAAGGCAGCTGATTAGGGAACAATCTAGACACAGATATTTGTACACTTTCTATTACAGATTCAACGCAACCCCAATTTTTAAAAAGCAACCCAGCTTGTCATTTAATAAATAATGGCAAGTTAATTCTAAAGTTGAGCAGACTGAGATGGCTCAGTGGATAAAGGTGCTTAATCCGCATCTCTGAAACTATGAATGAAGCCCAACCTTACTTAAGTTGTGTGTGCCAGATATTTTACTATGGTGACGAAAAGTACCGAGTGACTTGGTAACTTGATAGCAGAGAATTTCACATCAGTTTTCACATGATTTCGACCATGAAAAATGCCAGATGATGTAGAACCTTCTGAACTCAAGCCATGAAGAAATATACAGTGTTCATTCTTCAACCTCTGTCTGTTGTGTGGAGCTGCCACTGGCCCCTGCTGGTATTTCAACTTCCCCTCAGATCTCGTGTAGCTCTTGGCCTCGTTCACTAGAACCCACCAGCTCAGACCACCACCATTTACCTCCTTAGGCAACCTGCTAGGAGGATTATATCCTCACAGCATTTCTGTATTTCTTACCCACCTCACAGCCTGACGACTGTCCTACTGTTCCTGCTGGCTTCCTCCCTCCTCCTTCCCCCCTCTCTCATTGTGTTGCTGACATTTTTGAGGGGTGTGTCCTCCTCTCACTTTTTTCATGAAATTAATTTACACTGCATGATATTTCCTAGCAGAAGTTTCTGGAACATGTCACTTCATATTACACAGGAATTGACTGTATGAGAATGAAGCCAATATGACAAAATGTCAACAGATGGGGACTCTACAGGAAGGATAAACAAGTTCTCCCTCCGAGATTCTTTCATTTCTTGACCCCCTCCCCAAGGTTTAACCAATCTCATTACAAATCAGGGAAACAAATGAAATGCTTGAGATTTGCATATATATCTATATATGTGTATTATATAGATAGGTGTGTATGTGTATAATATATTAACATATATGAGGGAAGCATAAAGGACTTTATAAAAACCTCCAGTAATTGAGAAAAGAAACCATACCTGAGGTGGGACAGAGGAATATTATGATTTGAGGTAATCTTTTTATAAAAGTATTCTGAATTAAGGACTAACTTCTATATGGAATTTGTAGTTTAAAGAAAAAGGGTTCTGTAGAAATAGAAATCCTTAAGGGAAATTATTTAATGCCAGAAAAACTTGACATGTAGTACTCCTACCTATCCCAGGCTCGGAATACATACCCTGCTCTCAAATTCACCAAACATCTTTCCTCTATTGAAAAAAGAACAGTGTGGCAGCCTGGAAGGAATCCAGCAAGCAGGGACCTTATAAAAGAGCCTCATCACTGGCACATGCCTTTCCCTTCAGCTTGGTTTCCTTCCAGCTCTGTATCCTCCCAGCTCTTAGGCCACACCTTGGGTCTATCACAGGGCCCGGAAGGTCCTGCCTGGCCCCTCCTGCATAGACAGCTTAGGAGAAGGATTTCATATGGTCACCTAAGGAACAAATGAGGTGATCTGAAATGTGTACATTCAGCTGGTCTGGTCACTCAGTAAATATTGGTAGAGTCTAACTTGGCAGCACAATGCCCAGTGCTGAGCTCATGCAAAGGTAAACATACTCCTATTCACGGGAACTGGACCGACAAATAACTGGGCTAGCAGCTTATGTTCCTAGGGAAAGCATGTAGGGCTGTGGATGGACACGTTGGTTTGAACTCTGCCATCCCCCCACCCCCCTGACTCTAAGGTGAGCCCAGGGGCTCTTCTGAGAGCCTCCCAAGCTGATGTTTTCAAAACTCTTGAGGGAGAGTTTCTATCCCAAGCTAAGGATACTTAAGAGAATCCTATGGTAGCAAGTACAGTAGAGTACTTGCTTAGCCCATGTGAAACCCTGGCTTCAATTCCAAGTACCATGAAAATAAGCAAAGTCTGTAAGACAGGTTCTCCCATCTATATAGGGCTACCTGTCTCCCAAGTACTCTGCTTAAATGTGAAATAACCTTACCCAGAGTGTACTGGAGTCTACAGAGCACAGTCCATATCCAGGCCAAACTGGCTGGCTCATCTCAAAGCCTTTGAAGTAGAGAAAAGAACATCCTGACCCCAACCTCTTAGAAGTTAGAAATTTGGTTCCCCCTTCTTTTGGGTGGCTCCAGTCAAGTACTTCCTCTTGAGGCTTCCTGTACTGGATATTGAGTGGCATCCTCTTAGCAAGACTGTAAGGGTGGGTGGGGCTATAAACATCCCCTGAGACTTGTACATTGGTTTTGTATCTTTTCTCTCAGCCACCTCCTGTTAGTACTTACACTTGGGACTCTAGCTTCAACTAGGAGATAACACGGAATTCTGACTCAGGTAGGCGCTGGATGTAGTGGCTCACACCTGTAATCCCAGCACTCAAGAGGCCAAGGCAAGAGTCTGAGACCAGCCTGGGTTATATAGAGAGTTCCAGGTCATCCTGAGTTAGAGTGACAGATCCTGCCTCAAAATAACAAACAAAACCCAAACAAACGACAACAACAACCCAATAATAAAGGCAAGAAGCAGGAGCAACTGCTGGTCCCAACAACACATTACTTGAATATAATCTTTTTTTTTTTTTTTTTTTTTAAATAAACAAGCCACTAAATCCATGGGATAGAAGAACCATCAAAGAGTGTTTTGGTCCGGTCCCTGTCCAGCCATTACCAATCGACTTCAAGTCTTCAGTATTTTGATGAAATCTTACATAGCCCTAAATGAGAACACAACCAAAGCATGAGGCAGAGACAGAATGGAGAGTTCTGAATCAGGAAGAAATTAATCCTGGTAACTTCAAGGCAGCCATATGTCAGCCCATGGCTGAATGCCAGTGCACCAATTTTACATAGGAAGGAAAAAAAAAAAACAAACCACACTTCTGGTTACCAGGCCACTCTCACACACACTTGCATGCACTTCACAGCCCCACACATCTGCTTTTCTCTCGTGTAGACTGTTGCAGGGGTCAGGGGCATGCTCCTTAACCCCATGGTACAGGTCCTGAGACCCCAGAAGCACACAGTAAGTGGGTAGGCATTATAACCACCACCCTTACTTTCCTCTTTGTAGATTTTTCAAGAGAAGAAACTAAATTCCCAGCAGATGGCCACATACTTGCAGCTTGAAACCACAAAGCAGGTGAATCACCAGTGGCCCAGGAAAGATTCGGCCAGTGTGGCATTAATCAATAACCACAATTGTGTTCTAATCAGCAACTGACAGGTGATGCAAAACACCGAAAGGACAGCGAGTGTTAACCCTCCTGGGACCTCCCTGTTACCTATCAGAACTGGTTTTCCCTTTCCTGCTCTGTGAGCTGGTGACTCTCAGGTCGACTGTCTATTTCCAGAGTTCCATTGGCTTTCCACTGTCAAGCCCCTCCCATTTCTGAAAGGAGTCAGATGGGCTGGGCAGCACTCCAAGTTATGATTGGGTGCCAGTCCTAGCCCTAATCTCATTATACCTTTCCACCTGCTCTGCTTGTATTTCCACGACAGACGGGGAGTCTATAAAGTTTAGAATGAAAACTGGTATGAGTGATTTTTTAATTAATTATTTTATTTATTATTTTTGAGATAGGTTGCAATGCAGCCCAGCATAGCCTTGAACTCTAGGATTGTCATGCATGGGCCACACCTGGCTGCTATGTGTGACTGATTGCAAATATTCCCATTTGACAGATGCATCATTCACACAGGTGAAGAGGTATTTGCATAATGTGGGTAAGAGCTACAGGTGGCAAGAGAACAGGTGATTTAACAGTAGCCTGGAAAGAAACATCTGGAAAACCCCACCAGGTGATGCTCTTTCCCCCTTCTGAGCAACCCCAGGGCAAACACACACACACACACAGAGCTTGGGAAAATGCCCCCCCCCCACACACACACATACACAGAGCTTGGGAAAATGCCCCCAAATGTCCACAAAATAACAGCTGCATAAAGTAACTCTCATAAAGAGAAGGTCTAAAGTAGGCAGATTCACAGGATGCCAGGCAGGAATTGAGGGGTAAAACGTCATCGGCATCTATTACTCTGGGGCGACAGCCCTGCCAGCCCATGTGTGAGCATGCCTTGCTCCTTAAAGAAGCAGAGAAAAGGGAATTTTACTAGAAAGTCTAAGAACAGATTTAAAGTCAGGTCTGAAATCACAGAACACACACACACACACACACACACAGAGAGAGAGAGAGAGAGAGAGAGAGAGAGAGAGAGAGAGAGAGAGAGAGAGAGAGAGAGCGAGCAATATTCTGGCTGCCAACCTCTTCTACTCAGCGTGCCAACTTAGCATCTGTGACTGGTTTCAATAGCAGCTTTGTAGCCCAGATGGCCAGCACCACCACCCTACAGCTAGTTCTCGGCTCCAGATAAAGACTGTGTGTGTGTGTGTGTGTGTGTGTGTGTGTGTGTGTATTTGTATGTGCCTTACCTTGAACTTGACGCCCTTGATCTTCCTGCCATTTGTACGCCAACCAACCAACCATAACTTTCCAGCAATAAGTCAGGAATACAGAGAAAATGATCACGTCTGTCCTTTCCTGTCTGATTTTTCAGACAGATGCCCCAAAAAGCTTCCCAACACGTATGTTTGAAAGTGTGAACAAATTCCTCTCCTCCTTCCCGCCCGAAAACACGAACGCACATTCTCCCAGGGATCCGCTCCACTCTCCTGTTCCTTCTGTGATGGTTAATTTTGTCTCTTAGCATCACTGGATTTCCAGTCGTCTAAGAAACACAGCCCTGGGGGTGGGAGTGTCTTTCGGGGTGTTCCTGCAAAGGTTTGACTGAGGAGGGGAAACCCACTCAGAAGGGGGGGTCATCATCCCATGCGCTGGAGTCCTGGACTGAGTAAGAAGGGGAAAGCAGGCGGGTGTCAGCACTCATCTTTGTCTGCTTCCTGTGCATGTGATGTCACTGTCACCTCATGCTCTCATCAGCACGTCTTCCCTGTCACGTCTGACTGAATCGCCTCAAACCACAAGCCAAACCCCTCCTTCTGTGAGCTGCTCTTGTCAGACAGACAGACAGACAAGCCACACTTATGGGTTCTCTCCTCCCATTCCATGTGTGTGTGTGTGTGTGTGTGTGTGTGTGAGATGTCCCTACGCACTGACTTGTAGATATACCCAAGGTAACCCATATCGGGTGACAGGACAGACGAAATCCACTGCCTGGGCAGTGACTGGGTTGATTTAGCTCCTAAAAATGAAAAGTGAGGGCAGAGGACAGGAAAGATATGGGGAAGTGATGTCAGGGCAGAGGAAGAACCCGAAACAAAGCCCTCACACCTATGAAGTTAAGGTGATGCATTCTGATTTGTGTACAGCAGCCTTATCTACTTGACTACTTCTGGTAATGCAGGCTGAGGAACCTGCCTGGGTGGCCCAGTATTAATTAGGAACACGTGGCAGATGGGACTCAGGAAAGTAGAGAAGACCCTAGATTAAGATGAGAAGACACAATACTGGTCACCGTGATGGCGCCAGCTTGTAGGACAACAGCAGGCCGCACGATCCTTTCTCAACTGGCCATCCTCAACCACCATACACAGGGGCACGGCAGTCCTCTTTCCTTTGTCCTGGGGCTGAGGTGTGTGACTTCACACAGTCCTCTGCTACTTCTAAGAGATGTGCTATAAAACTTTATTTTACACAGGAACTCCCAGTATATTTCACAGGATGAGAGAAGCCATATAGAAGGCTGGCATAGCTTAGAGGAAAAGAGGTGGGCAGGAAACAGCTGCTTTCTCCACCCAAACTAAACCAAGTTAACAATGCTCACCCAAGTGCACACACCTTCCTCTCTGCAGATCCTGGAGGGAAGTGACCAGGCAATGTGAGGGGCCAGGGTTCAGGCAGTGGAGTGCGCTAGAAAGATATTGGTTAAGCTGGCTCATTATTTCCAAACTATGTAACCATCCTTGGTGCCTTTCCTCATGAGCAAACTAGGTATAACATAATCAGCAAATTGCAGAGTGGTTAGAATTAAATCAGAGTAAAATGCTTGCACAAGTGTCACAGTATTAGTGACAGCTCTTGCCTTTTCACAGTAACCTTAGTATAAAAACCAACCCCCCTCTCTGTCTCTGTCTCTCTCTGTCTCTCTGTTTCTGTCTGTCTCTGTCCCCCCTCCTCCCCCCTTCTCAGACACACAGACAGTATAAACCAGAAAGCCAGTCACCAGCTGTGAATGGAAAGATATGGGAGCCCCAACAAGGGCCTCAACCTCGGTAATCAATGAGAGTAAGGGATTGATAATCCATTTTATCAGCTCTACCTGGTGTGAGATTTCCTTTCCCCCTCCTTTCCCTAGACTCTATCACCAGACAGCTACCATTATGCAGTCAGAAAGCCATTAATGTCTCGTTCCCAGTTCTGAACCTCGAGTGATTCTCAAGCTTGCCTCGATTTACCTGAGCACAAGTCCTGACTGTATGAGTCAGGGCAGTATGTGTGATGACCATTAATAAGTACGGAGAGGGCCAATACGAGTTTCCTATCAGGAAACTCGGGCTTCCCTTAGTTCGAATGTTCTGGTTGTGATGCAAATTTAATTCGATATGGCAGGTTAAAGTCAGAAAAGTTTGAAAGACTGTGGGATGAGGCAACAAGTAGACGGGATGGGGGTGGGGGCTGAGTTCTTCCCACAAGTCCTGCTGCTAGGGATAGGTCATTCGCCTTTGTAAGGACCACATGCCTGTTTGCTGGCTCAGAATCTTTGACCATGGTTAAGCCACCCACCCTAGAAGCCACCAGCATCCATCATATCTGAAATACCTTGCACATAATCCTAATTCTTCTTCCCATCCCATCCATCCTCTCAGGGTTGGAAGACTGGTTGGGAACTTCCAGAAGGAAGAAAACCATCCTTCCCTCACAAACACCAGCTCCTCACGCTAGCAGCTCAAAGGAGAAATCGAGGAAGAAGCATCCGAGCATTCCTCTTCCTCAAATAAGCAGCTGGAGGATTCCAATGCCCTAAACTGGAGCCCACAGCCATTCGTTCACTTTTATCCCCTCGCGGAACCGCCTACTGTTGCAACGCACTCCCCACCCCGGAGTGGGTGGCTAGGGTAAAGACGGTGTGACACAACCAGTGAGTCTTCCCAGAAAGGCAGCCTGCCAGCGAAGGCTTCTCCAGCCCCATCCCCTAACGCTCTCACGTTAATTCCTAAAAATGAAGCCTTCGGAGAAAGTGAACTAGGCGGCTGGGAAAGTTACGGCGCAGGGAGCAATCCGGAGCAAGGGCAGGCGCAGAGCAGGGTCGTTCTGAACCCTGGTGGGAGGCGACGTACGTGGGAGTGTGTGGTGCGGTGTCTTCCTCTCGGCGTCTATAAGAACCTTTCAGCCCAGCAGGAAAACAGAGAAAACAAAAGCCAATGTGCCCGCTGCCGCAAACCAATCCTCCCGCACTGAAGCGGAGCAAATAGGAGAGCGGCGACTAGGCGGCGGGACGGAGCAGGGGGCGGAACAAAGCCCCCGGGATCCCTTGGCTCCAGTCTGGAGACACAGCGCCCCCGTGCCCCGGGACCCCCGGGTAGGGAGGGATGCAGGTGTGTGGGTGCGAGTGCGTGCGCAGCGAGTCCCTCCCCCGCGCCCCCGAAACCCAGTGTGCAGTCTCCCCCACTGCCCCCCACCCCCCATCCTTCCATCCCTAAGCGGCTCTCACCGGAGCGAGGATCGAAGGTGACCACGAACACGGCCACCACCTGGTCCTCCTCTACGTCGCCTAGCTCTAGGCGCCCCGGCTGCAGCAGCACTTCGGGGGGAGCTGGCTCGTCGGGTTCCCGCCTTCGGGGCGCCTCCGCGGCCACTCGGCCGTCCCCACTGCCGCCCCGGACCCATCCTCCAGCTTGCAGCGCGGGGTCCTGCGGCACAGAGACCGCGGGGCCCTCGGCCCAGCGCAGCAGCGGCGCCGCGTCTCCCTGCTCCACCATGGCGAGGCGAGGCGGAGCCGGGGCGCGAGGGGCGGGGCAGGCTGCGGGCACTCCCCCCCGGGCCTGCCCGCCCTGCCGCTTTCTGCGGTGCGGTGGCTCTCTGGGTGCCCGCTGGGCTTGGCCACACCTGCCTCTGCTCCGACACCAGCGCACTTGCTTGGTTCCGGAGCTCTGGAAGGTGGCCCGCACGGGTTCAGCGCCCCGTGGCCTGGTCCGGGCTTCAGCTCTGCTTCTCTGTATGTGGGTGCTTTTGATCCATAGTGTAGGGTGCAGGACGCGCATCCCTTAGTCTGTCACCTGCGCGTGGGTTGAAGAGCCTTCCCAACTAGGATTCCACTGTGAATTTTTGAACGTCACCATTATGGAGCGGAGCACATATATTATATAATCCCGAGAGCTTGGTGAAAACTGCCTCCAAGTGAAGCAGAGGACATCCCAAGTGTTTCAAGTGTTTCAAATACACAAATAAATACACAAATAAATCAAGACCAAAAGGACTGTAAGGTTGCCATTGGGCATTTTACTTTATTTATATAACAGGCTGGTCGAGATAGTGATCATTGATTTATTTCCTTGCGTATATGCAATTTGGAGATATTAAGCTGGAGGGCGGGGGGCGGGGGGTGGCATTCTACATTAAAATAAGCAGGAACAAGTGAGTAGGAAAGCAGCCCTTAAGCCTGTCTGTGGCTTTGGTAAGTAAGGATTGCCTATGAACTCCCTCTGAATATTTACAAATAAAAATTTGAATGTCTCAGTTCTTGGAAGGGGGTAAATCTGGTGACTAACTCAGAGGTATGCATAAGAAATAGCCATTAAAATTATGGAAAAAAAATAAGATAGCAAGAGGCAATTATTTTTAGATAGAATTCACCTCATGTTTCTGACAAGGACTTGGTAAAATTTTTGTGTTACCTGTTAACACCAGGGACTTTGTGAAGCCCAGGTCTCCCTGCTTTGATCCTGTTCCCAAGAGGATCATCAATGACTGCCTACCCACAGCTGCTGCTAGTTCCAAATATGTGACTCACGCCTTAACAATAAAACGTTTTACCAAAAAGTAGCGATTGCTGTCATCATCATTAGTTAGTTCACCCTAACCCCCATCCCCTAAAGACATGTTAAGTGACTACCTCACTCATTTAATGGAGTAATTACTGAAATGGGAGTCTGGGGAATGTACAGTCCAAGCCAGGGCTAGGGCACAATTCAGTTTAAATTCAAGGGCACATCTGCTTGAGTTATGCACAAACTCTGAAGGCCAGACAACAAAGCCCACTACTTCAGAAACTGAGGCACAGCCAAAGCTGAAGTTGAGAAGTACAAGATTCTATTTTTAGATACAAAACTCGGTTGATAGATAATCCTTAACCACTTTCCAAAGTCACCGTTTTTAGGGCAAATGGGTTGGTCCGTTCTTTTCTTTCTTTTTTTCTCTTCTTTCTTTTCCTTCCTTCCTTCCTTCCTTCCTTCCTTCCTTCCTTCCTTCCTTTCTCTTTTTTAATAGTTGTGTTGTTTGTTTTTGGTGTTTTTCCTTCTTGTTTTTGTTTTGTTCTGTTTTGTTTGAGGCACTTTCTCTATGTAGTCCTGGCTGTCCTGGGACTGTCTCTATAGACCAGTCTAGCCTAGAACTCAGAGATCCTCCTGCCTTTGCCTCCCAAATGCTGGGATTAAAAGTGTGGGCACCATCACCGTCCAGCTGGTATTTTTCTTTCTTACTTGAGAAAAATACTTTCCTGGGTTTTTTTTTTCTTTTTGCAATGTCTACCTCTCCCACCACCCCCTAATTTAATGTCCTACATATATACCCATAAATCAACTTGTAATGTCCATACCAACCACCTCTCTGTACATAAAAGCAGTTTTCAAACTGACAGCCATGTTCTGTCTTCAGCATATTCTAGTTCACCAACCATGGAGCCTAATAATATATTCCTGGTGCTTTGCATAATATTGCTCAACAGGTATCTGTCAGCTCAGGAAGTGGAAGCAGAGACTTACACTCCGATGCTGCAGGCCCTCTGCCAGGCTTTATCTAGTATTGTGCCCGTGATAGATGCTCAAAACTGTTTGTGAGGGCGATAACACTCTTTTAGCACCCACACATTCACAATCTGAGAGCAGCCTTTATACCTGACCCCCTGATTAACCTTTGTATCTACTGAATTGTCACATGATGATAGAGACATTGAGTCTGGCTGTTAGAACACTTCTGCTTGGGAACAAGTGTTTGAGATGAGATGGGAGAAAGGTCACTTATTTTCAAAGAACACTCAGCTGGCAGAGTATTTTGAAATGTGTTCACTTAGAACACCATGTCTACATTTTAAATAAAATCTTTTAGTTTCCAAAATACTAAATATATCTCCATCACCTAAAATACAGAATATTTTTAGTCTACCACGTCATCACATAGATGTAAAGTCTTACATTGTCTTAGCTCATCAGTTCTAGAGCACAGAACGCAACTGTGTATAAACATGCTGTGGTGTCTGACAGTTGTCACTGAGGTCTGGTTGTCACAGAAGAGATTCCTGGTGGCATTGTCAGTCGTGGGAAGGAACCACCAACCCAACCAGGGACTACGCTGAGTAAAAGCCGTGCTTGAAGTTCCTGGGAAGCTGCTGGTGCTGTGACTTCAGAGAGAAAACTATCTGAATCAGCAGCCTGCGATCCAAAGTCTTAGCTGAGATTTTTGTCTCACCCCCCAGCCCCTCTAGTGACAAATTCAAAACAAGAAATGTCCTTATCTAGCTCTCTCTGTAGGAGGCTGCTTTACTGTTTTATATGGGGCTATACCAGCAAGGGAATTCAATGGCTTGTCTTAAACAGATATTTATTAGATAGCTTCTTTCTGTGTTTGTTTGTTTGTTTGTTTAGAGTATTCTCAATGTTAGATTTGTTTTCTTTTCTCCCTTACATCAGATCATGAACATTTTCGTATCCTATCACGGAAAACTACATGAATTATTTTTGTGGCTACTGTTATGTGAGAGTCGGATCATTTATATCACCATCTGTCATTGCTGGAAAGTAAAACTCTTCCCCTTCTGTTGTGTCTAAAGTTTTGCCCGAATTTCACTCTTACTGTAAAGCTCTGTAACCTTCAGCCCTGAGCACATAATGGGAGAGATATAAAAAAGACAGATGCATCTCTTCTCTCAAACTCATAACCCAGCAGGAAAAGCAGACAATAAATAAAACATGGGATAAGGGAGGACAATCAGCCATTCTGGTTGCTGACTTGTGATAACTGGGTTCAAGTGCATTCTTCTTTTTTATTAGGCTCTTGATGTATGTTTATGTTTTATGGTTGAATTTCATTTTTTTCCAAAATACGTGCTAGGAATTTGTCTTTCCTCTTTAGACCATGCCTGTCCATTAACTGTCTTAATCTTACCCAGTCTTGCTATGATGTGATATTTACCATTTTCTCACTGACCAGCTTATATCTGTGTGTGCTTATAGAATTAGTCCTTTAATTTCTCTGAGTTGTAATCCACTTAGAACACAATGTTAAATTACTATGTTTGCTGATTAGGCATTTTAGCTGTTGTCTATTTTTACATGACATCCACACTAATGGGAGACTTTGGAAGGTCTGGATATAAGAATGTCATGATCTTACTCTTTAGAGAGAGCCCATTAGCTGCTGGATACAGATACCTGTTTTGAGCCTGGTCTTCAGGGATGGATATTCTATTTCAGAGAAAGTGAGTTGTTCTCATTCATGTCTTTGCTGAGATGTGACAACAACACAGGAGGAGGATGTGGGGGGGGGGAGGCTTGCGACATGTGAAACTGAAGCCTCTTCCGTAGGCAGAGCGAGCTGCAATAAGATCAATGACAATCTGAAGCTCAAGGAGGACTGTGGTATACTTGTAAATCCCCAGGCTGGTGGCTGTAGATAGTGTCTTCAGCAATGACACTCTAGGGAAGTGAATTCAGATCAAAGTGCAGGGGACTGAGCCGAGGGAACTCCATGTTTTATAGAGGCTCGAACTGGAGAGAAGTCATTCCAGCACTTTATGCATCAGATTTTAAGATACATGCATTTATCTATATATTGGATTATAGGTAGTTTATTTTAAACATTACTTAAACATTATTTTAAACACTTTAATAAGTAGATATTAATGACAAAAGATTAATCAGTCTGGGAGATAGCTTTTAAGCCTGAGGACCTGCACTTGATTCCTAGAATGTGCATTTAAGAAGCCAGGCATGGTGGCGCACCGCCACAATCCCTGCTGTACTGGACAGGCAGAGAGAGAGAGAGAGAAGCAGATTCTGCCACCCACTGCTGTGGAAACCAGCAAGAGACCCTGCCTCCAAAACAAAACAAACAAACAAAGAGAGGAAAAGGAAGTCAGATGATGCCGGACAGATACAATCAAGGTGTCCTCTGTCTTCTACAGGCATCCCCCACCCAGCACATGTACCCGCACACACAAGAATACACACATACGCATGAGCGAGCAAAGCAACAGGCATGTAGGAAACAGTGACGTCTAGCTCCCACTCCCACTCTCTCTTTAGACAAAACTGCTTCCTCTGAGTTCTCAGTTTCTGGTGGATCCCCTGGGGGAGGTGTGTATGTGTCTGGGTATATGCAAAGATGTGTACATCCATCGATAAAGTGAGGGAGGAACCCTGAGCTCTCGCCTCCAACTGCTAGCTGAGGTGTCAGTGAACTGGGCGAGCCATTACCTGCTGTAATTTTAGGGAAACTGAAAATGCTCACAGCTAAGGGAAATGACCGGAGGAGTGGCTCCAAGGAATGATTTTAAAATATCTGCTCTGTGGAGTATGGGCAGCAGATGATGGATGCCTAAATCATTGTCAAAATAATTGTGCGCCAGTTTGGAAGTGTGTTCCTGCTCCGGGAATGCTGTCTCTACTGTCTGTGGCTTGAAAAACATCATTCTTTCTACCACAACAGTTATTTTAATGAACACCTTCTCATCCTAGCCAAGATGAAAAGCAATAGATCACTGTCCGTTAAACACTAGTTACATTTCAGGAGATTTCAAAATGATGGATTAACCTAGAAATTTTCATTTTTGGCACTGAAGTATTCAGGGGTGAAATGGCATGAAATCATTAATTTGCTTTTACATATCCAAGCATCCCTCCCCCTCAAAATAACAAAAACAAAAATTAAAAAAAAAGAAACTGAAGATAACAATGGTAACTAGATTATAAAGCTGTTATAATGCTTGGAGCTAGGTTATAATGCAGTCAGACTATCCTGTCTTATTTGATCATTTTCATTTAAAAAAAAATTTAAATAGGGGTAGAGAGACAGGCGGTTCAGTGGTTAGAGCGTGTGTTGCTCTTGCAGAGGACCCAGGTTTGTCTCCCAGTTCCCATATAGTGGCTTACAAGCATCTGTAATTGCAGTTCCATGAGATCTGATGCCCTCTTTTGACCTTCATGGGCACCACACATGTGAACATGTTACATATGCATACATGAAGGCAAAGCACTCATGCGAACAAAATAAAATAAATCTTAAAAAGAAAAATGTAAAAAAAAAAATTATTACTGAGAAGTCAGACTTTCCAGTGGTTTCCAGTGGAATAGTCTCATTAAATATAGGCTATTCTAACGTAACAATTTGTGTTTTCTTAGTGACAGGCTTAATTCAATTTTAAATAAAGTGGTAGAATTTGTGTTGAGGTATTTTTTACAATTCTCTCTCTTGACTGAGGGACCTCCAGTCTATATGACCTTCTCTGGAGTGACAGACTCTAGACTTCTCTCACCTTCCAGGCTGTAACTCTATACCTTTACAAAAGAGGAGGCTACCCCCAGTGGTGAAAGCAGGTGTCATGCCTTACAAAATCATTTTCTCCCGCCTGGCAGATCTTCCTGCTTCTGCTTCTCCCATCAGTGTTCCTGAGGCCCTGAACCAGAGTGGATTCTCCTTATCACTTGGGAGTATGTTTACAAGAGACAACCCTCCACCCCCACCCCCAAGCAAGAGACTTAGGGATATGAATGCAAGGCAAGGCCAGAATCCTTGCTACACATCTTACTTTTGTGATCTTTGGTTATTTTTCTGGGCAGCAACACAGTTTTGTTTTTGTTTTTATTTTTGTCATTATTTTGTTTTGCTTTTCAAAGTGAAATATTTGACTATTTTTAAACAGAACCGAGATATACTATTTCCCCACATCTATCCAAAAACAGTGGACAGAACATCTACTGTGTGTCAGGTATTAAGGGAAAGACCCCCTTTTGCTCCTACTGATAGACCCCATTAACAAATTACCCTGGTTATTAAGGGATGTGTGGAATGGATGCAATGAAGCAGAGCTGGGCTGCTCCAGAGCATGAGGGGGCAAAGAATGGAGAGCAAAGTATAACTGACCCTGGAAGTGGTGAGGCCCCAGGCAGAGGCAAGACTCGAAACTCTAGGGCGCTCCTTGGGTCGCGGGGAACCAGCGGCTGTTCAGTTCTCATGCATTTCTACCCCAGAATATCATGGAACTGACAAGTGGTGGAGAAGAGTGTAGAGTTAGAGTCTAATAGAATTGCCATTGGCAACACAAGATCTCGACACAGTTCCCTCCCCAGGCAAACAATTTAGCCATAAGTCACTTATTATATTTGTAATTAAGAAGTCTAACAGGGAGAGAGGAAAGGCGGGGCACAGTGGTAAGCAATGATCATCTGATTTACCTGGGAAGCACCCACCCAATCAGCGCTAGCTAAGCCCCGCCTCCAGGTCCAGGATACACTTGGTGTTTTATGTCAGACTCTATTCTGTTGGGAGCAAGGCCAACAACCGGCTGGCCCGGAGAAGAAGTGGCAAGTGATGTGACACGAGGAAGGGAGAACTGACCTACTCGGAGGCTGTGGGGAAGGGATCAGATCACCTGGTTCACTGGCTTGTAACCAAGAACCTGCTCCTGGGCTCAGAAACTCAGCTGACGGTGACTTCTTTGTTGGTAACCTGTGCCTTCCTTTCCCTTGGATGGTTTTTTTATGGCCACCCGTGGAATGCTGAGCCTCTGATAAAGGTGGGCACTGAGTTTTCACATTCGGAGAGGGTTATTCCGCTCACTGCCTGTTCAAGTACCTGGAACAGTGTGAGGGGGTGGGGGCGAGGAAGACAAAGGAAAGGTCATTAGTGGGCCACCTGCCAAAGCGCTGCCTCAGGAGGAAGCCTTTAGCTGAGGCTAGGATTTCTCACTCCTCGGTTTTCATTTAGGTTGCTCTCTCCATGAGTTCCTGCTAGAGATGGGAAGAAGTGGGAACGGCTGTGAAGGGACCAGTGGGGAGAGGGAGAATGGAAGATGAAGGGGAAGCAGTTGTAAGTCTAAGACTCAGTAAGCACTGCTAAATACTACTGGCATGCTGCTATTAGCTGAGAGGTAGGTGTGGCATGACGGAGGACAGATTGTGCATATGCACCACAGATGTGAAAGGGTAGAAAATAATTTCCTGCTGATAATGAACTTGCTTCCCAATTGGCTAATGGACACTTTTCGTAAATTAAAGGAAGCCAACCATCTTAGTAGTGTGTCACAGCGATTGGCCACTGGGAGACTCTGTGGGACATCAGGAGAGTTCTTAGAGGGCCTGGATATAATTGCTTGGAGAGTTGCTGGAGATTTCCTTAATCAGAATGGAAATAAGGATATGCTGAGGCCTTAGAAGTATGGTACTTAAGGGGAAAAAATCCACAGCCTGTCTCACAGCTGTTGGTGGGTAGAGGGGAGGGCAAGCAGACATTGTGCAACTGGTTGGGTTTTTGGTTTTTTTCTTCTTCTTCTTCTCCTTACCTCTATAGATTTATAGTGTTTTCCACTCCGAGACCTCCTTGTCTGCACTGAGATGGCTGACACAGAGACTGACCAGGGACTGAACAAGAAATTAAACTTCTCCTTTTGTGAAGAAGATACTGAGAGTGAAGGGCAGATGACTGCACAAGACATCGGAGGGGCCCAGAACCAAAAGCCTGGGAGGGAAGAAAGTGAGGAGTTGGAGGGTCCGATGCCTCCTACCAGAGATGAACTTCATACTTCTCTGAGCAGAGACAAGGAAAGTCCAGGTCCTGATCTTTGGAAATCAGTTTCAGGCCTTCCCAAATGCCCAGAGACACCAATATTATACAGCAAGAGCAAGCTGCCAGTCCCTACCAACTTCTCCACTCCCAAAGTGAGTAAACCCTGGAGAGGAGGGACCAGGTCTCTGGGATCTGTTCTCCTAAGGGTCAGCTGATGGGAGAAGAGGGTTTTGTCATTTACATATATGCAATGAACTTGCCTTACAGACTAGATATATCTTCAATTCCCTATTTGTTAGTGGAAATGAAGGCTAGTTTAAAGTCATGATGAAACAGAACGAAGTGTCTACCTGCTTGTTTCCCTCAACCAGTAACTATTTGGTATTGGCTGCACATATATCTTAGTTGAAAAGATCTTAAAGTATATTGGAACTTCAAGAAATGCAGAAGTCCAGGCATCCTGTGTACTTTGCTTATAAGAAAACCAATTTCCATGAGTCTGACCTCAGCTACTGTTAGGGAAAAGACCAGATACCTAATCTTTTTTATTCAGTCTACTTTCCTTTCCATTATGCTAGGTGGCTGTGTTTCTGGGTAATTGTTTACTAATATTTTCTAATAGAAATGATCACCATCAGCACACACTCATATCTGCTGTTGCTGTTCTCCCCAGCACAGAGTCCCCTCTGCTTTTGGCCAAGTGCAGTACTGGCACCTCTAATATACTTAAACAAAGCAGCACTTCTTTAAGAATTTAAAGAGGGGGCTGGAGAGATGGCTCAGTGGTTAAGAGCACTGACTGCTCTTCCAGAAGTCCTGAGTTCAAATCCCAGCAACCACATGGTGGCTCACAATCATCTGTAATAAGATCTGATGCCCTCTTCTGGTGTGTCTGAAGACAGCTACAGTGTACTTATATATAATAAATAAATAAATCTTTTTTAAAAAGAATTTAAAGTGTCAGCAATTAAGCACTGGTTGCTTATAGTTCACATATTACTTTACTTATGCTGCACTGCATTGCTCGTTTATTGAGGCCAAGGCTTGGGGATGGCTCCATGTAGCAGATTCTGATGCCATGGTGTATGGTTCCCTAGGGTGAATAGTAGCTCAACTCTCTGCCAGCTCAGCTTGAGGTGCTTAAGATCATTATAATATGTGTGATCCTGCCCACAGACAGTCTCTGTCAGCAGGGCTCTGGAGTGCCTGCTGAGAGCCATAGTATGTCTGACAGGGAATCCTAGGCTTCTTGTCTGAACTATAGATGAAGAGGTTTTGGTGTCCATCAGAAGGTATTTCAGTGTTCTAATACCAACCAAATGATTAACCCCCTTCTCCTTCCTCCTCTTCTTCCTCTTCTTTCTCTTCCCCCTCCTCCTCCTTCTTAAGAATCCACTGTGGGTTATTAACACAGGACACAATCTCCGTTTCCAATCAGTTTACAGTTTATCAGGAGATGGGCAGGGTGGTATTTGAAAGTTTTCTGTGCAGACTGACTCAGTGGGATGATGAGGAAAGATGGAAAGGTGAGGGAGCAAGTAAACAGCAATGAGAGTTGGCAGAATGTTGATAGATGATGGAGAATGGGCTTTGAGTGGAAGTATGCAGGCAGGACATGTGATATGCTTGCATATGCATTTCATTCATAACATCATCCACAACATGCTCTGTGTTAGCAGACCCTCTGCTAGAAGACATCATTTAATTTCCTCAGCAAGTGCCCCCAATTAGAAATCAACCAAAGCAGTAATAAATGCTGAGATAATGCGATGTGGAAGAATAGCAGGGTATGGGGAACAGTAACTGGGAATTAAATTTCACAACAGTGGGGAAGGTTTGTTAAAGGAAGTACTAGCTGAGAAAATACTTAAGTATGAACTGGAGTTAGGCAAGTAAAGAAGGGAAGGAGACCCTCAAAGGACGAGACATCCATGAAGGGAAGCTGTGTTATATTTAGTGGAGCAGAAGTCTCTGTAAAAGAGAGGCAGGGTAGGCAGGAAAGAACCTTCTAGTTTGAAAGTGTTGAATTAACCATTCAATGGCTTTGAGAAGGGATATTTTTAAAAAGTCAGGGTTTTATGTACAGAGTGGACTAGACCAGAAAAAAGTTTTGATATGGAGGAGTACTCACAAGGATTTTGTTGGGAGCAGAAAAAGGCCTGAATGAGGAGAGGGGTGAACAGGCCTCAGGTTGAGAGATGTTTGGGAACTAGCAATAACTTGATGGAGGTGTAGCAGAGAAAAGAGAGATCTAAGATGATGGTGAGCCTTCTTGCTTGATTGAATAGGTGGAATCTTGAATTAAGATGGGAGACACTGAGGATATGCAAGTTTGGGGGAATAAGTCGAATAAATAAATGGCTAAGTAGGACAAAGGGAAAACAACTGAAGCCAGGATCCCCTTTTGGCCATCTGTGGCATTTAGGAAACCAGTGAAGGCATTGGTGGGGATTAGGTCACGTGTTTCGAGTACTGGTATGAGAAGAGAGTTGCTATAGTTAGAGATCTTCAATTATGCCAAGATGAGGAACAGGTAGAGAAGAGAGCATGGAGAGGTAGGTGGAAATACAACAGGGAAAAATCCCTACTCCACAATGATACATTTGAACCAGGATGAGAGCAGACCATGGTGACAGATCAGGGTGGCAGCTAGTGGAGCTTTGCTGAAGACATTGCTGCTGATGCACAGGAAAGGAAAGTTGGCTTCTTGCAGCTTTTTTCCAAGAGGTGCAAACAAGAATCACTGAATACTAGAAAACCATCTTTAGACAGTATTGCAACGTTATAGATTCTAGATTCCAACACTTATTTGATCTCTGAGTTAGCAAATTCCAAATAATATAACTCCATCTTGATAGGAGGCTGCCTTCTTACTATCTTCGGAAGTCAAGGAGCTGCCCCCACATCTCCCTTAGTCATCCATCCAGAGTTTTCACTAGGCATTCATCTACACTCCTTTCTACTGCTTTTTAGTCTGCTGTACTTCCAAGCAAAGCTTTTTTTCATAACGGATATTAACAGTACCTTCCACTATATCACAAGAGGAGATTACAAATCCCATTGGCTGACATCTGCCATGATATGAAATTTCCCATGTTTTTATCTGAAAATTTCATAGGCTCTTTTTATTTTTTCTTAAAATATGGCAAAAGAATTCTTTGCAGCACTACAGATATGCAGAACTACACCCTCCAGGTCATGTGTGAAGGATTCATTTTACTTGGCATTAGAAAACAACATTTCTTGATCTAATGGTCGAGTATAACCCTGAGTTTTTTTCCCAAAATCATACTGGTAATGGAGACACATCATTATGTACTATAGTTTTTGCTTATTTTAAAACCACAGTCCTTTTCCATGATAAACTCACCAGAAAACAATAACTTTGTCACTGTGGGTTTTGAACACAGTCCTGGGATTATTCACTCTGAACTCTAAGAGAAATGCCAGACCTCTATATAAAGTCCTTGACTATGCTAATAGCATATTTTCTTCACCTATAAAACATATGCAAATTTGTATGCTCCACAGCATTGTTCATTTCTGCTCATCTCAATCATTTAGTAAACATTAAATCTAACAGTTTGAAGACTCACATTACTTAATGAGTCAGATGATGGTTTGGCTTCTGATTTTACAGTGAAAAGTCATAGGCAGAGCCCATCAAAATGGTAGGGTTCCTTAATAGCAACCCCAAGCACAATGAACATACTGTAAAGTTCCATCTTGACCATATGTTTGCTACTGTGTGCTTGCAGAACTACAGCATGGGTGCTTCTCCAGATCCTGACACTTAGGTCTAAGGGATCCTGATCTTTCAGAATACTTTGTCTTTGAACTTGGCAGTTGGTTAAACCCTGGTTAAGTCTAGATTCAGTTGGATTAGTAAGTCTTCATTGTAGGATATATTGGTGGCTGGTTATAGCCACATCAAAGCCCTGAAATCTTGCATGATTATTTTAGACTATATCATTTTTAGAGCTATGGTTGTTTAATGATCCACTCAGCCTAGTGTAAAACAGTTTTGGAGGGCTTTATCATCTGCATGGATACATGGAGTGGTTTTCTTCTATTTCCTGGCATATTTACCCATTCTTGGGGCTAATATACTTGAACTCCTCTACTGAGCTGAACCACCCTAGAATACCATTGAACTACTCTAGAATATATAGTCTAAGGGATGAGAGACCTTGTGCTTTTAAACATCTGCAACTATGTCTGCCACTCATGCTACACAGACATGATCGTTTATATTAAGTTATAGCTCTGTAAAATGCTGATGGTTGGGCTGCATTTAGTTAAAACTCTTTGTAATTCTTCTGCTCTTTCATTTCTACGTCTACCCTTTGGTTCCTGGGGCCACTGTTTTAATAGAGAATGACCTATTTCTTTCTTTGTTTATTTTTATAATCATTTTTCTTTGATTAAAAGTTTAACATGGTTACATTGTTTCCCTTTCCCATTCCTCCACCCCACCACCTCTGCACCTCCCTCTCCTGCCCCTTGCTCTCTCTCAAATTAATGGCTTCTGACCCCATTTTTCCTTACCGTAGGCAAAGAACTACAGGCAACTAAAAGATGCTGAAAAGATATGGTGTACCCCAGGGAATACCAAGTGGTCAACCTAAAATCATATACTACATACTAGTAACATTATAGGACTGGGCATGCTGTATTTATATATTTAGGAATGTATATATGTAGACTATTATTTTTAAATCCTTATTTCCCTTCATGGGGTTCTTCTCATTTTATGTGGTGTTTTGAGTAAATTTGAGAGCTCTGATTTTCATGTTTAGAAAGTCTATGAAATATAGCTCTTACAAAGTTATTAATTCAAACACACTGATGCACTGATTGACAAATGGTGTGCTCATTAAGAGCCAGACTGTATCCATTGTACCCATCAGTATCTAATCAAGCACCTGTCATCACGTAGGTACAAACACTGGGATTACTATTGAGACAGAGAGAGAATATCTAAGAACAGGAGGATGGGGGCATCTACAGAATCATTTTTGTCCACCTAGATGCAATGTCCTCATTTTTGAAAGCTAGGACTTAGAATTGGTTTCACAATTGGGAAAACTGCTTGGAAGAAGGGGTGGAGCTTAACAAAAGCACTGATTCTTGTGTGGATTCAAGAATGAGTCTAGAATTCTGTATGGGTAAAATAAGAGCACTAGGTATGGTGCAACTAGTTCTCATTGAGCCACACAGTCTTTTAGCAATGGCATCTGTTGGTCCACATATGAACTAGCTAGTTGATGTGAAACTTCCTTTTACTTCTTAAAGCCCTATTCTGACTTGCTGTTTGTCATCCTCACCTAGAATTTGCTGGGTCAGCCAGAGATTTCTCTGCTAGAGAAGCTCTCCTCCCGAAGCTCTAGACATATGAGGCTCACACCTGCTCCCCTTATGGATGAGAAGACCTCTTTGTCTCTGGTCAATATCAATCCGTTCACTCCGGAGACCTACAGAAAATTACTCCTTCAATCAAAGGGCAAGAGGAAGACCAGAGACTATCTGTAAGTGTACAGTTCTCTCAATTTCTGAGAACTCCTTTGGGCAAGTGCTTAGTTAAGAGTAAGGTTAGGAGTAAGAACTCCACTTGAATGAAGCTGAAGTACAAGCCCCTCATCCCTACAACAGTGTGCACACAGGACTCTGGCACCTTTCTATTCTGATGTGCACTGCAAGGAGCTTTTGGATAGGAGTTTGGCAGAACAAGAAATAGATCTGACTTTCAGTAGACAGCTGAATGTGCTAGAGACCAAAGTCCATGGATTTCTTTTAGTTACAATGAGACTAGCAAAGGCATTCGTATTTTAAACGGTATATTGCAGCTTTGAATTTGGCCTGTGATACCTGGTGATATTGGGAGCTACAGGGTGGTCGTTTGAACTTTTCTGTAGGTGATAGAAAATGGAATGAAGAGGGGGCAAAGATAGTGCTGCTTGCTTTCAAAGGCACTTAAAAAAAAGAAAAAAAGAAAAGTCAAAGCACCCTATTTCCCCCAATTGCCACAGAATGGTAAAAGTCACCTAAATAAGGGTTGCTTGTGTTACCTGGTGGCATTAACTACCTTTGTTACATTTCTCCCTCTGTATCTCTCTTTACTGTGTTCCTTTGTGTGTGTGTGTGTGTGTGTAAATGCACAGTCCCTGGCACATGACTGGAGGTTAGGGGACAACTTAGGGGAACCGTTCCTATTCGTCTACCATGTGGATCCCAGGGCTTGAACCCAGATCCACAGGCTTGTTGGCAAGTGCCTTGGCCTACTGAGTCATCTAACTTTTCTGTCCCAATTTGTGGATTATTTCTTTACTGGTTTACTTTGACATTTTGTTTTACACAATGGAAACAGTTCTAAAATAGGGAAGCCATTTATGTTCATACATACTCAGCAAAATAAATGCACAGCTCACTGTCTGAGCTTTGCAGAGCATTTAATGTACTGTGCTGTTTCTTTGGAATGTGTGGCTATGTACTATAAAGCTTTATGGCCAGACAAGGTTTTGCTCCATATAAGCATTCAATACCTAAACACAAGCCTATCCAATCTACTTTGGCTACTAAGAATCCTATTGGTGTTTCACTTGTTAGGCATCTTTATAAACCTTTGCAATATTACTACCCACTCAGCTCAGTGGAGGCAGCAGGAAAAGATAGATAATTTGGATTAATGAAGAGATACTGCAGTGGCACCATTTAGTGCTCAGGACAGGATAACCTCCCATCTTCACTGTGTTGTCACTTTAAGAAGTATCAGGGTAATGCCAGTGCCTGGCAAACACAGAAGTGGACGCTCACAGTCATGAGTTTCTCCCCTGTACTCCTCTAAAAGAAAACTGTCTGGTGTGCCCACTGAAATCTTCTCTAAAGACCCAGAAAATGACTCACACAAAGGAGAATGTTTGTCAATCATTTCTTATTATAAAATAATTGGAAACCTCTTGGGCAAATTTATTTCTGCTATACTCAATTTCTGTCTGCGTACTGAATTCAAAGTTGGGTTCTAGGGAGGCCAGTGTTAACAGGAGAGCATATTGTGGCTATAAATCAAAAAATGGCTTGAGGTCAGACTTGGTTTCAAATCCAAGTTTTTTTGTGAATTGAGGAACACAGTATGGTTTCACATCTCAGCTTTGGCTGGTTCCTTTTGGAGGATAACAGCACCTACCGTCTCTTCTGTTTTCTCCCTTGTTTGTTTGGGTTTTTTGTTTGTTTTGTTTTTTGAGACAGGGTTTCTCCATATAGCCCTGGCTGTCCTGGAACTCACTTTGTAGACAAGGCTGGCCTCGAACTCAGAAATCCCAAGTGCTAGGATTAAAGGTGTGCACCACTACGCCCAGCTTTGTTTCCAGTTCTTAGCACAGGGGTTCTCAACTTGTGGGTCATATGACCCTTTCATAGGGATCACATAACAGATATCTTTCATATCAGATATTTACATTATGATTCATAATAGTATAAAAATTAAAGTTATGGAGTAGCCATTAAAATAATTTTTATGAGAGCTGGAGAAATGGCTCTGAGATTAAGAGCGCTTGCTGCTCTTGCAGAAGACCTGGGGTTCCATTCCCAGGACCTGCATGGTAGCTCACAAAACCATCAGAAACTTCAGTGTCAGGGTATCCAACATCCTCTTCTGGCCTAACGAGTACCAGGAAATCATGTGGTACACAAACATATTCAGGCAAAATATTCATACATATAAATAAAACAAATCAGGTTTTTTTTAAAGATTTATTTACTTTATTTTATGTATGAGTACACTGTAGCTGTACAGATGTTTGTGAGCCTTCATGTGGTTGTTGGGCCCCGCTTGCTCAGGCTCAAAGATTTATTTATTATTATACATAAGTACACTGTAGCTGTCTTCAGACATACCAGAAGAGGGCATCAGATCTTATTTATGGGTGGTTGTGAACCACCATGTGGTTGCTGGGATTTGAACTCAGGACCTTGGGAAGAGCAGTCAATGCTCTTACCTGCTGAGCCATCTCACCAGCCCCAGGTTTTTTTTTTTAAAAGAAAATGATTTTATGGTTGAGGGTCACCACAGCATGAGGAACTGTGTTAAAAGTCACAGCGTCAGGAAGGCTGAGAACCACTGTCTTAATATGGGTCATCTACTTGCCTGAAATCTCCATTTCTTTCCTCATTCAGTTCCCATTCCTTCTTGGGTCTTAGCTTACATATTGTCTTCTGGAGCCTTTCCCCTCACGAGATACCCACATACCTAGGTGCAGTTCATGGTGTCTCCTGATGCCCCATTCTTATCCTGCATTATTTCTATTCCCTAATGTAAAGTGGAGAGGGAAGGAATTATTTGCTTACATCAGCAGAATGTATCACACCAGCCTCAGTGTCAATTAATTTCCAATCACCCTTGCTCTACCCTTTTTCTTTTTTAGTGAGGAAACTGGAGAAGAGGAAAGCAAATCAGTACAGTGGCTGCCTGCTAAGGTGAGCGTGGTCTCTTGGTCCAACTGTTACAACAGACATCTCATTCTATTCATTCTGCCTGCCTCTCTCTGCTGTTTCTCTTGCTCTCTATCTCTCTGCTTCCTACCCCTTTCCATATGTGAATCTGCATGTCCTTACGTGTGGTGTGTTGAATGGATGCATAGATTTAAGATCAACAAGGGTGGTAAACAATCCCTATAGAAAGCAAAATAGAATAGCCAGAAGCTGGAAAGAACCCAGATGTCCCTCAACAGAAGAATGGATACAGAAAATGTGGTACATTTACACAATGGAGTACTACTCAGGTATTAAAAACAATGAATTTATGAAATTCTTGGACAAATGGATGGATCTGGAGAATATTATCCTAAGTGAGGTAACCCAATAACAAAAGAAGTCATTAGATATGCACTCACTGATAAGTGGATATTATCCAAGAAACATAGAACACCCAAGATACAATTTGTAAAACACAAGAAAATCAAGAAGAGGGAAGACCAATGGGTGGATACTTTGTCCCTCCTTAGAATAGAGAACAAAATACTCATGAAAGGAGTTGCAGAGACAAAGTTTGTAGCTAAGACAAAAAGGATGGACTATCCAGAGATTACCCCACCTGGGGATCCATCCTATAATCAGCCACCAAACCCAGACACTATTGCATATGCCAGCAAGATTTTGATGAAGGGACCCTGTTATAACTGTCTTGTATGAGGCTATGCCAGTGCCTAGCAAATACAGAAGTGGATGCTCACAGTCATCTATAAGATGGAACACAGGGCCCCCAATGGAGAAGATAGAGAAAGCACCCAAGGAGCTGAAGGGGTCTGCAGCCCTATAGGTGGAACAACAATATGAACTAACCAGTACCCCCAGAGCTCGTGTCTCTAGCTGCATATGTAGCAGAAGATGGCGTAGTTGGCCACCACTGGGAAGAGAAGCCCTTTGGTATTGCAAACTTTATATGCCGCAGTACAGGGGAATGCCAGGGCCAAGAAGTGGGAGTGGGTGGGTAGGAGAGCAGGGCAGGGGGAGGGTATAGGGAACTTTCGGGATAGCATTTGAAATTTGAAATGTATATAAAGAAAATATCTAGTAAAATTTTTTTAAAAAGAAAGCAAAATAGAACAGATGTATGTGTACAGATAATACTAGGCAAAGAAAAGAACTAGTGTATAATTCTCTAAAAACAGGGGGATGGGGTCTGGGTGAGAGGGTGGGTTGGGTGGGTGAGTGGCTGGAAGAGGGCTAGCATGTTTGAGCTAAAAAGAGGGTGGCCAGAGCACTCAATTGCTAAGAAGGCTTTGCGTCTGTTTTCAGAGAGTTTAACTCTCTCACAGCAAACAACTAGGGTTTTAATTCTGTGGATCATTTTGCAAAAGTGTTATTACTAGAATAGTTGGAAAGAGAGTTGGTAGTGGAGGCAAATCCCAATATGGAAGAATCAGAGATTAGGATTGCTTAAGGGCAAAGAAAATTACAGGTCTTGCTGATAAGGACTGATTGGAATTGCATGTAAAAATCATCTAGGAATAGCTGTGTTCTTTCTTTTCTTTCTTTCTTTCTTTTTAATTTGCTAAAGTTAGATGAAAATCATTCTTGGTAATTGGGACATTAAAAAAAGATGACACTGAAGAGATAAATCATCTTAAATTTATGTATAGTTATAGATATTTTGATCATAATAATAGACTGTAAAATTCCCAAGTGTTGACATTATACTACGATAACTGTGATATATTGATATATATAACACATATCAACATACATAAACACAAATACAATGATATGTTATAAAAATGCTGTATATTGTGACATATTAATGTACTTGAGGAGTCATTGCTATGAATTTCATGTTATAAACAGAAACCGCTGCGTTGAGTGATTTTCCTGAGTTGATTTACTAGCCGACACTACCAGCTGGCCACTAGGGGGAGTTATTTCTGAGCTCATGTGACGGATTAATTCATTCAACAATTTTGTTTCCCAGAATAAGACGTCTGTGAAAACAAATTGAAATAAGAAAATCTACTCAACACGAGGTGCAAATACAGCATTCAGGCCTTGGAACATGCTTCACCTGTTTCTTGTTAGTCCTCTAGCTGAGGACAGTAGCTCTGGCTTTCAGAAGCTTGAGTTTCAGAAGGTGATGGGTCTCCCCCATCAGAACAGTCTGACCAGATGGAGGAAAGAACATTAAAAAAAAAAAAAAGTGATCAGGGGCAGCACTGACTTGTAAGTAAGGCTACAAAGGACATATGTATGGCCAGCCATTGGAAAACTCTTCTGCTATGAACCCATTGCCTTTCCTCACATTTTAAAAAGCAATTTAGGAAATGCAATATAGCTCTATTTTATTGCTCACAGTATATAGGAAGAGTTATTCTCTCTCTTCTCTTTAAATATTTTAGAGAAGTATTCTACAAGAAACTAATATGGCTTCCCGCTATGAAAAAGAATTCTTCGAGGTAGAAAAAATTGGGGTTGGAGAATTTGGGACAGTCTACAAGTGCATTAAGAGGCTGGATGGATGCATTTATGCAATAAAGCGCTCTGCAAAGTCCTTTTCAGGATTGTCAAATGAGTGAGTACCTTTGAAAAGTATTGGATGAACAGGCTTGGATTTGGTAATTTATTGATTCTCCAAGTAGTTTTTAAAAGAACACCAGTATCAATGAATACACACCATTTGCTTGTTTTTAAATGTATCCTTACCATTGGCTGTCATTTTATATTCATAGCTTTACCAAGTTGTCCAGAACACCAATTGCATTTCCTAAGAGAGAACATGATGATTTCAGATCATGTTGTTGTTTGTAGTTATAGGGTCTCACCATGTAACTTTTGCTAGCCTAGAACCCGCTAGTAAAGCAGGTTGGCCTTGACCTCAGAGATCTGTTTGTCTCCACTGGCATTAAAAGCATGTACTACCCAACCAGCATGCTGCTGCTGTTTTAATTTCTTGGCTTTTCTGTCTACTGGTCTTACTGCCATTCTAATGAATTGAATTATGGAATGGTCTCCTGGTACCTATTTAAGTTCATCTGAAATATTGTCGGCAGGAAATCCTCTCAAGTCTTTTAACTCTGTTTTGTACCCTTTTAGCTTACTCTCTGCAACTGTGATAAAAAGCTACTTGAGGAGAAAAGGGTTTATTTAATGTTTTGCTTCCTGGTCCCAGTCCATTGTGGAAAGGAAGTCAGGGCAGGAACTCAAATAGGAACAGAGACAAAAACTATAGAGGGACACTGCTTACTGGCCTGCTCCCTAGCTCATGCTGAGCCTGCTTCTTACGCTTGTCTAAAGTTGGAACCTCCTACACTGGGCTGGGCACTCTCACACCAAATATTAAGCAAGACAATCTCTTGTAGACATGGCTATAGGCCCATCCGATTTACACAATCCCTCACTTGACATTTCCTCTTCCTACGTGGCTCCAGTTTGAATCAAGTTGACAATAAAACTAACCAGAACATGTACTACTAATTAATTCATTAGTAAAGATTGATACTGTATGCAAAGGAAAAGCTATTAGTAATGTTTATATCTAACATCTAGAACTAACTGTCCAGTTCCCCCTTGATCATTAGGAAAACCAGCATTTTCTGATTGAATCAATGCTTTCGTGAACTCCTTTCATTTATACTGACCATGTGAAAGCCAGAAATTACAGTCTTTTTGTTTTTATATTGATATCAATCAAGAACAGAGTTTGCTTTTCTTTTGCACAATGCATCTCCTTCCCAAAACTTTCCCCATGACCTCATCTGATTGAGTTAATAATACTATAATGACTATGTAGCCTTTAGAGAGAATATAGGCCCATACAAATATCCACAATCAAGTGTGTGATGGCTTTCTTGTTATACCTATTAAGGCCTTTTCACTGTTTTACAGTAGTATAAGACCTAAAGCATATGTGCTATTGAGACAGTAAGCACACGAAGCACCACTATATATGCCATGTTCAATGTATAAAACATGGACTTTGGTACCAGGTTGACCAAGGTTCTGTTCTTAGAGCTACTATTACCAGTTTCACCTTGGGCCAGTCACTCTCACCATATTTTCCAATGTATCTTTCAAGAATCTATAAAGACTGAATAGATAAAATACTAAGCATGCAACAGGCCCTAGAAAAATATTTTATTTGTAATGCCTCTCATGTTTCCCTTTTAAGAAAACATTTTAATGTATATTATTTCAATTAATTTTCCAAATGCTTTTCTGTCCCCTGGGAGATTGGATTTGCATGAAGTTTATGCTCATGCAGTGCTTGGCCATCATCCCCATGTGGTACGCTACTATTCATCATGGATAGAAAACGATCATGTGGTCATTCAAAATGAATACTGCAATGGTAAGTATGTGGACTCATACAAAGGATGAACTTTTTAAATCTTCAGATATAAATGTGCCTCCTGACAGTTTAAGGTTTTACATATAAGTCCTACTGAACATGTTTGTGCCTGGAAGCAGAGATTAAGAATGGAATTGAAGAGTAGTTGAGTGTGTGTTATACAAAGCTAGTGTAGCTGATATAAAAGCCACTTAGGGATACCCAGGTTGGAATAAAGGTTTCTAGTTATAGTTGGTTTGGTAAAAACTGCCAATTCTGCCTATTTTACTATGGACTTCTGAGTAAAGGGGTCCTTCATGTCTCTTGCTGCTTCAGATCTTTGAGCCTAATTGTCCTCACCACAGGTATGAGGTGGGTGCTGTGACCAAACTCGGTAGGTTTTTTTTGTTTATTTGTTTGTTTTGTTTCTAATAAATTGAGTAATATCTGCACTGATTTTAGGGGTAACAATACATATTCTGATTGGAGAATATTTGAAAATCCTCCTCCCCAGAGCCATCCTTACTGTCTCTAATAGTGTAGTGTGCCTTCCAGTACTTTTGGTGCAAACCCACAGGCCCTCATAGAGTGGTCCAGCCTGGCTTTGGCATGTAGTGACCCGTGACAGAGCTTCTCCGTTAAGGAATGAGTGGATGAACTGGTAGGCGGTAACTAATGTCATGAAAGGTCAGGGAATGGCATGCACCCATACAAGACAGCACTGTGGCACTTCTCTTACTGTTTCCTTGTAGCTAACATTTCCCTTTGGCCTTAACCTCTAGTTCTTTTTATCTTCCCTCTAAACCCACGCCACCCTCTCCTTTTGTTCTAATAGTCCTCTGGGAGGTGGAGTCCTTTGTACGTATGATTGAGACCTTTCTTAATCATCTTTCCTTTCCAACTCCTTTTTCTAGGAGGAAAATTGGTTTGATTTCCATGATTTAGTCTTGCTACTAGCACAAAGTATGAAATAGAAAAAATTAACTCACAAAGTAAAATGTTAATATGATGCAGAGCCAAATGAAAAGCTCTAAGAATTTCAAAACCAGAAAGACAAGGAAATTGTTCTTATTATAATCATCCTTTACTTCATTTGGGCATTTGAATACCTCTCTATAGCTGATAGTCTACTAAACTCTAGCTAGAGAAATAGATGGATATGTCCTTCAAAGTGCCTTGCTCTACTCTTTCTGTTAGAAGAACTACATAACAGAAATCTGGTGCAAAGCTATCTGGTACAATCATAGATAAGGAAGCAGTCAGAGAAATATGATGGGGTACTCAAAGGGGCCTAGTTATTAAAACTGGAAAGACCTGGTTTTATAGCCCAACTCTGATGTTCACCAGCTATATAATTAATTACTGGAATGTCACTCAAAATTAGTACATAAATGGATGGTAGTATTTATTACAGAATTGATTTGGCATCTAACAATAACATTTGCCAAATATTAGCATATGCTAATAAAAATAGAGTAGCCCCAAATTTCATAAAGAAGGCAAGACTTGAATTAGATTTGCAGAAGAATTACTATAGTTCAGGAAATCAGAGGGAAGACATCCAATTGATGGGGCATCAGGCAGGCTAAAGGTAAAGTACGGAGAGTGCTCTGACCTGACAAAGTAGGAAAACCACTATGTAGCAATTCCCATAGTAGGAAATATTATCAGCAAGATAAAAGGTAGGGATACTATCCAGGACTTTAAAGTCCAGTCAGTGTTGTCAGACTAGATGTGGTAGGTTACAGGTTGCAGGGAATTCTTGCTTCATCATCCTGGCCCATTGCCCTCACAGAGTGCTCACTCATTGATGTGTAACTGATTTCGAAATTTAATTCTTACATGTGGAGCCTGTCCAAGTCCTCATTCTTCTTCCCTCCTCAGCTTCACCCCCGAAGTTTCCTTCCTTCTTATTTCCATCTTTTCATCCCAGGGCTTCCCACACTCATCTCCTAGCCCACCAATGCAGCCAGACTGGGGCCTGTACAGTTGTGAGGTAGTCGTGTGATTTAGAGTCTTACAAATGTATATTAGATGCCTATTACTAGAGACCCACTGCCATATAATTTCCCCTGTTGTCCCTCTTCAGCCTGAGCCAATCAGATGTCCTCTTTTTCCTGATCTTTGTCAAAATGCCTTGAGAGGCACTTCAGGATCAGTCTAGACAACTAAAAGGTCTCCAATAGATTCAACAGCCCCCAGGAGTTCAACTGATTCTGGGTCAGACTATTTTTCTCTCTGTAATGACAATATTTGTATCCCTGGTATCTTCTGCCATTGAAATTCCATAAAGCCAACCTCTGATTCTACTTATTTAAATAATGTGACACATCAGACGCACTCACAATTCTCACAGGATTTGTCTTGGACCGTGTTCTGACAGAGGTCCTTGCTTACTCATTTCCCTGTTGCCAGGGTAAACATCCAACTCGGAAACCTACGGCCTATACACCGGTTCTTTCAGAAGAGAAGCGAGCATTAGATGTGGCTCTTGCCTCTTAGGAGTACCCTGGCTGGGTGCAGCCTGGAGAGTTTTCCTGGGATGGAGCCCCCTCCTCTTTGTTGATCTGTAGTAGCTTCACCTACAGATCCAGTTCCACAGGCACTTCCTTTCTATTTTTAAAACAAAATTGAAAATGTTTGCTTTCCTTACAAGGAAGTGGAATTTTCTTACAGAATGTGAATATTTTAGCATGACAAACTGGCCTTTAAGGTTTGCAGGGACACTTTTTTTTTCTAAGTACAGACGTCTTTCAGACTTTATTATTTTAGATCTTTCTGTTAAACCAGGTACAGACTCAAATTTTGAGACCTTGTCAGTGAACTTGAATGAAAAGAAGTATTGAGAAACATTCTAACACCTGAGTGTGGGTGTTTAAGCCCAGGCATGGCGTGAACTCAGAACTTCAGTTTTATACTGATGACAAAGATAAATCAAGACAGTCTACAGACAGTGTGAAAATAGAGGATTCAGGCATAATAAGAGCTTTTAAAATTTCTGAGTCAACCTTTACATTTCTAATTTTATGATCTATCATTAATGAAATAAGGGTCACACTGAAGTTACTAATGTTCTATAATTATTAGTCTGACATTGACATAGGATTGATTATGAATCTAAAAACTACCCAAGTTGGCTTGATTGTCATGTGGTTAATAATTAAGTAAAATTCTTAAAATGTTAGGTAATCACATACCTGAGGCAGTAGGGCCACATACTGAGAAACTATAATTGTATTTTGCTTTCAAATTCCTGAAATCACAGCATCTATGGCTTCATTGTAGGGCTGATATTGAATGCTCTGCCCTGACCCTTAACAAATTGGATGTGTTCAAGTCTCTGATAATCATTTCCTGTGCATTTTCACACTTGTTTTGTTTATCTATTGTGGTGGTATCCACAATTTCTCCCCAGGTGGGAGCCTGCAAGCTGCTATATCTGAAAACACTGCGTCCAATAATCACTTCCAAGAGCCCAAACTCAAAGACATCCTTCTACAGATTTCCTTGGGACTTAAGTACATCCACAACTCTGGCATGGTACACCTGGACATCAAACCCAGTTAGTATTTTTCCATCTATATTCCTGCCATATTTTGTCTTTTATAGACCATCCTGAAAATCCACCCCTGTATACCTTCAATCTCAAAGACAGTACTGTCTATAAGAATCACTTTCTTCCATTTCTTTTCATAACAAATTCAAGTATCTTTAATTGTTATCTCCTTGAGCTAGGGTATACAAGGGGAAAAAAAGACAATTTTTCATGTAGAGCAAAAGTATTAAACTAGACATTTAATTTACCACATGTTGGCCATATTCTGATTGTGTTGTAACTAGTACTGTGCTTTTCTAAGTCATCTGTGCGCAGGGTGAACAGAGTGAGTGTGTTTATCACTTATGAAACCTAAGGAGAAGTTATTATTTTGTGGGTTTTGTTTATTTTGAGTCAGCATGTAACCATGCTCTCCAGAGGATGGGGATTGTATGAGGGTGGTTCATCTTAAACACATGTTAATCCATTACTGGCTGTTTTGATCCAATGTAAGAAGTTACAGAGCTGGGTATGTGTACCCAAGAGGTAGATGCAGAACAGTTTTTGTGTGTTCAAGACCATCTACATTATGAGTTTCAGGCTCCTCAGAAGTACACAGTGAGACAAAGACAGATGGAGAGGGAGAGAGGGAACAGGAAGGAGGGAGGGAGAAAGGGAAGGAGGGAGACCATGTAGAAAAAAAAATAAAATTAAAAGGTTAGTAGTTATTTTGCAACCATACCAAAGGAGAGAAGCTGGAATGTCATGGCCATGAAAGGCTGCTTTATGGGGTGGGAGCCCAGGAATCATTCCTTATGTGTACTCTATATTTTTTGAGGTAACATCTTCATTTGTCATAAGATGCAGAGTGACTCTCCTGTAGGCCCAGACGAGGCTGAAAGTGAAGCTGACTGGTTTCTCAATGCCAGTGTGATGTATAAAATTGGTGAGTCTTCTTTTCTATTCCATCAGTATATCACTTTATCAATAAACTGATAACTATATTTACTCCAACTCCAAGAAAGACATATTCGTAAAAACACCCTTTCTCTCTCTTTTAAAAGGTGACCTGGGCCACGCGACATCAATCAGCAAACCTAAAGTGGAAGAAGGAGATACTCGTTTCCTGGCTAATGAGATCTTGCAAGAGGTATAAATTAGGGAAACAGGGTGAGGGTGGGCTTGCTTTTTAATTTTAATTTTTTTTTGAGAGAGAATCTTGCTGTGTTATTCAATATGGCTGCTGCAAATCTGTTGTCCCCTTATCTTAGCTTCCCAAGTAGCTGGTGCTACAGCTGTTCAATGAATTCTATAATTAATTCAACTGTTTTTACTCTCAAATGAAGGCTCATGGTGCCCCAAATGAAGAGTATGCATTTGTAACTCAAATCGAAGTCTCATTTACATTCAGACCAAACACAGTAATGAAATTCCCAAAATGCATAGGAATGCTGTCTTCATCAACAATGAATCAATATTTACATAGTTCTTTCTAAAGATCCCTCACTGTTTCTAGTATTTCTTAGAATTCTTAGCCTCGTGGGTTGCATAGTAGGAAGGAAACCATCTCTTCATGGTCATCTTTGTCTTTATCATGTTACCTTCCTGATAGCCCACCAGCTCTTATCACTAAAATGACTGGTAGTCTCTTCCCATCATCTTGGCTTTCTGTTAAGTCTGACCTAGCTAGACTATAACTTCTTTCTGGGTAATACTTAGGGAAAAAAGTATTTTCTTGTGATCAGCTAATTATATATTCATGCCTCTTAGAATCTGACAGAAAAAAATGATGCAGACATCCTGCCATGGTCTCTTGGGGCACAGAAATATTGTTAAGGTTTGTTTGTTTCCTTTAGCTTCTCAGGCATAACCCAGCAACTACAGTAAATATAACTGTAGGTCCAGAAGCAGCTGAAAGCGATAGGCTCATAAGATTCAGACCTCTGCCAAGCACATTTTAGACTCACTATCTTTGGCAGACTAACTGGTCTTCCTGTCTTCTGTTTTGTAGAATTACCAATACCTTCCCAAAGCAGACATATTTGCCTTAGGATTAACAATTGCAGTGGCTGCAGGAGCAGAATCATTGCCCATCAATGGTGACATGTGGCATCATATCCGCAAAGGGAACTTCCCAGAGATTTTCCAAGAGCTCTCAGATGACTTTTATGGTCTACTCAAGGTGAAACATCTTCTGAGATGAAATGCAGATGAAATGTCAGTGAAGACAGGCATGGTGGTGGGGGGAAGGGGTTAGGTAAATATGAACTTGGTTGGGATCGTGCATGAACGAGAGGAGGAAGGATGTAGAAGTTCAGATAAGACAGAATGAAATTTCTTCGGAAAACTTAACTTCCATAATACACTGATGTGAACACTTTTTATTTGTTCTTCTTAATAACCCCATAGAATAGCAGGTGGCACATCTTTCTGCAGCAGAGGAGCTCTTGTATTCAGTTAATAATTTGCCATTCTAAATCAAACCTTGTCTTTCCCCTCCAACTTCAGAGTCTGCACTGTCGTCAATGACACAGTTTTCTAAAAGAATCACCTAAAGGGTGTCTTTAAAAGTGTAAGCAACTTAGCGTTAGAATAATGGTAGTCTGCATTTACTCAAGCGTTTCCCATAGCTGAAAATGGTAGAGACGTGCTGGGTAGACTTGGACAGTTTTTCTCAAGTGTTATTGAAGCATCAGAGAAAGTAGATGAAAGAGTATATCTTCTACTGAATTAAAAGGTTGAAAGCCAAATGGCTCTTCAGGCAACACATAAGAGACTTTTAAGTATTTTATGGTCACTAAGAGATTAACAACAACAACAACAAAAGTACAATGTAGTGGAAATCCACGTCATAGGTACAGACAACCAGTGTTACCAGACATGTTCCACTTTCTGTTCAAGGTAGAACAATGTTCCACTGAGGTCAAGCAGTTTTACAAAACCTACTGGTAGATATTGAGCTGAAGTGGCCTTGAATGGGAAGATAATTCCAGAATTAAAACTGTTTTCTTCAATGGTCCTAACTCTGTCTTCAGAACATGATCCACCCAGCTCCAAAGGAGAGACCATCTGCAGCAGCTCTGGCCAGAAGTCGAATTCTCTGGCCTTTCTTGGAGAAGACCGATGAACTCCAGAAACTACTGAATTTGGAGAAATCCAAGACAGCCATACTGAAAAGGTACAGTTGGTTGTTGGAGTCAAAAAAGGATCTGTTTGAACCACTCCCAGTGGTCTGACTGGACTAATGTGTCTTTATAGAGTCAAGCTTATTGCTTATTCTACATCATCAGACATAGGCTTTGCCCACAGGAAGCCTGGCAGTGTGCTTTATTTCTGGCATGGGATTCTGCAGCTCTGTGATTGGACAGCTTTGAAAGAATTCCAGGTAATGCAAAGGAAGCAAAAGGGAGGTATACAACACCAGCAATAAGCAAGTCCTTGGATTCTGAGGGACAGCAGGTATCAAAGTAACTGGTGATCACCTAAGCTAGTCTTAGCTAAATAGAGATCTGTTTTATGATACTTTGGTAAGTGGAGACCTACTTCAGAAAGCACCAAGTTGCAGAGACAGGAGGCAGGCATCCTATCCTGCTCACATGCTTAGAGGATTATATGTTTTCCCTAGAAAAGGCAATCTGATTCATCTCCCTTGGATGTAGGTTTGTATTCATTTGTTTATTTCTTCATTAGACAAATGGGAAATAGTGTGGGTGTGGTTGGAAGAGGTCAGACAATGATTTTTACATAAGCTTTTGAAGGAATTCTTAGTTTATTTTTGTATACGTGCACTATTGAAAATAAAAGGAAATGAAATATGGTCCTTTCTTAAAACTTGCTGAAATGTTCAATTTTGTTTAGCTACAAAGTCCATCCTAGAAGGACTAGCTTGAAAACCTGAACAGTCACCAAACTTATGTTTTGATTTTGAGCTGCAGAGACTCTCAGCCTTTAGTGAAGTAATTGGCTATTCCCAATAAACCACTTCATATTCTTTTGCTCTTTTTGAGTTTCTTTGTTTCAGGTAATAAACTACAACACACACACACACACACACACACACACACACATATATATATATATATATATATATATATATATTCACTCATAGGAATGTAAATTGTCCGTGAAGATGTGTACATACTCTGTGAGGCTAGGCTGGAGCTACAAGTGACTGCCATTGTTCAATACAAATGACAGTTGATGGGCACCCATCATATAGATGAGGCTAATGGCATCTTGAAGTTGTCTAGATCAAGGGGTAGTAAACTTGCTCTATAAAGGACTAGATATTTAGTAGTTCATGCTTTGAAGGATTTATGATTTCTGCTGAATTGATTCATCTCTGCCACTGGTGAATGAAAACAACCACTGAATATATATTTGTAATATGTATATAGCAGATACAAATGAGTAACTGTGTTTCAATAAGATCTGTAGTTTGTTGCCCCATGGTTCTTATATTTTGCCTAAAGAGTTGTTCACCTAGAATTCTAACTTTAAAGGTGATTTATGAACCATACATGTATCAACCTTTTAAATGATAGTAAAGATCATAAGAATTGATGGTGCCATTCTGCATACAGCTCAGGCTTGATCCTGTAAAACTGAAATAACAAGAGAAATTAGCTATGACTATAAATACTCCCTCTCACTAGGGAAGACTTTACCCATGCCTGTCTCCGTTGATTGCAGAGAACTGAAAAAAGCTCGGCATATCCAGACCCCTCAGAGAGACATCCACCATTGTTATTATCAGATCTACAAAGGCTCAAGACACCTACTGGTGGGAAGGAGGAGGAAGGCGCCCTCAAGCTTCACCTGTGGGACATCCTCCGTGTAGGAACTCACTCCTGGCCTTTTGCTACACAACACAGCCTTTTGAAAACGCTTACAGGATACAAAACTAAACCAGCTTGAATGTACAAAGATCTCAAAAGCCATCATGATGTGGCATCTATAGGCAAGATCACTGAGCTTCCAGGGTTTCTCCTTAGCAACGGTCTTGTGTATCGTAAGTACTGGAGTCTTCTTTTCCCTAATGATGTATTTCTAGAGTTGCTTACTAAAGACTCCTAATGAATCATCAGAAAACCTGGCTCTGAACTGAAAGGAGAAGCAGAAATGTGCTACTTTGGCCTATGGATTAAGAAGCTGCCTTTACTTATTCTTCACTGGGGTCCAAAGAACTTTCCCTGTACATAAAAAGGGATAAAATATGGCTTTAAGTGTCAGCTTCCAAGAGAATGTTGCCTGTATTTCAGAGTGCTTTCCAAGATCTGTCTGCTCCTCCAATCACCAGCTCCTTTGAGCAAAGAATTTGCCTACTATACTTTCTGAATGGAAGCAATCTCTTTTCTGATTTTGCATTATTAAATAAAAGACTATCATTGTGTGAAACAACTAGAGTAAGACTATAATTTGGATATTCCTGAGCTGCTTATTAATTTGTGAAACATAATCAGCAGAGGCAGAGGACCCAGGAAGGTTGGTGTACCTGTTCCCCGTGTGTTCCCCACGTCTTAGGTCTCTATGGCTGACTCCAATTGCTTTTCAGTTTTTGAACATCATATCATCATCTGGTTCTCTTCATTTTTTTTTTAACACCAGAACTCATCCTTTTGTTTTCTGTGCTTTTTAACATATTTTAATCCAAATCATTGTAAATAAAGATTTTTATCTTATCCAAAGACAAGCATGGGTAAAACATTATTTGCTCTGTGTACAAAGAATGTGAACTGAACGTTAGAGCTTCTTGTAATTATGAGGAAATGGGGATCATTAGTGGCATGTCTTTGTGTTAACACCATAAACCCAATGGCACAGGTACATCTATAATGACAATAAAATATTGGTCACAAATATATGCTTTTTACAGTCTTAATAAAGGCAACCTGTTAAAATTTTAATTAGAAATTAAGAAAATACCCTACTAACCACAAAGTATTTCTAAAGTTGCTTTCAAAAAAACCTTTAAGCCCTTAGCATAGTAGAAGGACTATAATCTCCTCATAGTCACTGTGAGGCTTTATGAAAAATGATTTGAAAGTGAGATTAGATTAGATTGATCTAAACTTGATTAGATTACATGGTGGTTTGAATATGCTTGGCCCAGGGAGTGGCACTATTAGGAGGTGTGGCCTTGTTGGAGGAAGTGTGTCATGGTAGGGGTGGGCAATGAGAGCCTCCTAACCACATGGGAGCCAGTCTTCTCCTAGAGGCTTTCAGATGAAGATATAAAACTCTCAGCTCTTCCCACACCATGCCTGTCCGGTTGCTGCTAAGCTCCCACCTTGATGATAATGGACTGAACCTCTGAACCTGTAAGCCAGCCCCAGTCAAATATTCTCTTTGTAAGAGTTGCCTTGGCCATTGTGTCTGTTTGTAGCAGTAAAACTCTAGGACGGACTATTCACAGGTGGTAGTGCTGGTTGGTTGGGTTTGTTGTTATTTTTTGTACCAATTTTCTATTTCCAAAACTTTCTCTTTATGATAAATTATTGCCATCCATAGCTGGAACTTTAACACACACACACACGCACACACACACACACACACACACACACACACACAGAGCGAGAGAGAGAGAGAGAGAGAGAGAGAGAGAGAGAGAGAGAGAGAGAGAGAGAGAGCCAAAGGTAACAATGTACTTTGCACTCCTGGGTATAGATAGTAATATGGTTCTCCTTCAGTCAGTTTGGAAAGGTTAAAATCTGTAGTTGTTGTTCCCAGATTATAAAAACCCCACAGAGACCACCAGGAATCACAACCCGCTGTAATCGCATGAGGGTCTTTACTCAAGCTCGAGCTGGGCCACCAACCTTCTTGATGGAACAGGAAAGAAAGTGAACCCCCAGGTCTAAGTGAAGGGGGTTTATAAAGGAAAAAAACACAAGCAGTGTTTCCAAGCCTTGGCTTGGAAAGGAGAGGGTAAAGGAATGCCGTCCATTTGTTCAGACAGCATGGCAGAACCGTGCAGCTGGAAAGGGACTTTTTGACCTGGGAGAAGTTACTTGTGCTATCAGAAGCTGGCGTAGTTTTACAACTGGCCACAGCTAGGGTTTGCTGCTTTTCCTCTGTTCCCAAGGCTGACATTTGCCACCCTCCCCCCGGGCATCAAGGGGAGAGAGTGCTAACTGCTCTGGCTCTGAGCAGGGTCAGGGGAGTGTAGGATGTGATGTGCAGGGTGTCTCTTCATAGTCTACTACTATTAGAGATTCAAGCTGAGCGCAGCTCTGGTGCCACAGCCTGCCATCACTTTTCACTGGGAAGGCTGTGTCCACAGGTGAACTACTTGATCACATCAGTCAGTCTCCCTCCTCCTGCCATTCTCTCTCCTGCTCTGCCTTAGTCACTGCTCTATTGCTGGAAGGAGACAGCATGACTGAGGCCAACTCTAATTTTTTTTTAAAGCATTTCCTAAGGGCTTGCTTATAGTTTTAGAGGTTAGTCCATTATCAGAACGGTGGGAAGCAGAGGGCGTGGCTCTGGGAGCAGTAGCTGAGAGCTTCCCATCCTGATCTGAAGGCAGCACACAGGTAGACACTAGGCCTGATGGAGGGTTTTAAACCTCAAAGCCCATTCCAAGTGACACATTTCTTCCAAGAAAACCACATGTATCCCAAAGAAGCCATCACATCTCTGAATCCTTCTGATTCCTCCCAAACTGATCCACTCCCTGGTAAACATTAAACATCCAAATATGAGTCTCTGGGGGCCTTCTCATTCAAACCACTACATGCCTTGTCTTCCCCTCTCTCTCTGTCTATGGAAAGGGTTCTGGGTTTCCCAATAATGGCATTGGAGCATATTATAGATTCTTGTATCTCTAACAAAACTTTTGAGCCTTTTTTTACCCCCAGTTAAAATTTTTTTTTGGTTCCTCAACATTTTGGCTTACTTGAATTTGAATATGCCAGAAATCATATTTCCACTCATGTTTTTGTGTTCCCCCATGAAATTTTTAGGTACACTGTAAGCTGTATGATCATAACAGGCTCTTTGTGTACTAGGAGCTAATCAATGGGGATGGCATACCTTCATGGTCATTTATATTACAATATGCAAAAGGGGGAGGGAGTAACTAGTTGAGGAGAACATTTTTAAAGTGTGTACAGGGCTGTATTTCAGGTTCTGGGGATATAGACAGCTGACCGAGGCTGAAGTGCCTGTTGCACTAAGAAGGAACATTACCAGAAGCAATTACAGTCTCTCCCTCACACTGTACAAGTACATATCCATTGTAACACCGTTTTCTTTGTTAAAAGGAAAATCATGAAGGAGCAGGACTTGCAGCTTCTTCCAGATAACCAGCCAAGGAAGGAGAATGTGCCAGTTCCTTTCTGGGTGGACAACAGGGCTCAGCCAAGACTCCCCATTCAGGGGTTCTTTATAAAACGTTAAGGCAGGGAGCTCTCAAGTTTCAGGGAAATGTCTATATTTTTCTTTAACCAACCTTCTCTACATTCTTCAAATAGAACAAAGGCAATACTGACGGGATAGTGAAGAATGGAACTGGCTATACATGAGCCAATAGATGTCTGCAATGGGGAAACAGAGTTAAGATTTACTCCACAGTTCAAGTCCAGGACCATTGAAACAAAGCTTGCAAGGTGCAGGCGGGGATTTCTCTCTGGAGGAAAAGGAGCAACTTTGTTTTTCCTTTGCCTTGTCTACAAAGCAGAAGTAGGGCTTGTAAAGAGGAAACCATTGAACTAATGTAGCAGGTGGGATGTCTTCTTATTACGGTGTGTGTGTGTGTCCAGGTCCAATTCAGTGCCTCCTTATTTCAGGAAATCAACTTTGTAAAGGTGAAAGTACAGGGAAGTAAACATCTATAAACACGTCACTAGTGAGCCAGACAATAATTCAGATCCCCCCACCTCCTAAAATTAGAAAGAATGGACCTTAGGAGGCAGTGTGTGTGTTTGAATGGTTTGGAGTTCCCTTCGGTCTAACACTGGAGTCCCACTGCATCTTGTTGCCTTGGGTTCCTTTTTTTGTAGGATTCATACCTGTGTTACTTCACTAGGGCCAGGATTAGGGTAAACAATGTAGGATTTAGAGGAGCAAAAGAAAGTCAGCAATCAAAAGAAAAGATGTCTCAATGCAGTATTTTGGAAATGTTAAAACTAAGAAATTTTACTATGAACATGATATTACCAAATACAAGATCAACAAGCTTAAGTTACTTGAGATTGTTTAAGACTGTCACTGAGTGCTGGATGTGATGGCACATGCCTTTAATCACAGCACTAGGGAGGTAGATGCAGCAAGGGGAATCTCTGGGAGTTAGAGACAAGCCTGGTCTGGTCTACATGAGATTCAAGTTTCAGGCCAGCCAGGGATACACTGCGAGACAGTGTCTTTTCTTTTCTTTTTCTTTTTCTTTCTTTCTTTCTTTTTTTAAAAGCCTTTCCATCTAGAATAATTGCCAAAGATGTAGAATTGAAACACAAAATGAAAAAAAAAATCTAAAAATACTGATCAGTTTCTTTCTATAAAAGTAAAATCTTAATTACACTTTGCTTTAAAATAAAGTAACATTTTGACTTTTAACACTTCTTCAAAATGTTTTGGAATTTCATAAACTTTTAATGTTTTAGGAAAAAAAGTATATACAAACAGATAATATAAGGGCGCATTTCTTTTTTTTTTTAACTTTTAAACATACTTATTTTAATTTGTACAATAATGTGTACATGTGCACATCTGTATGGGGTGTGTGCATCTTAATACAGATGTCCGTGGAGGCCAGAAGCCAGTTTTGGATCCTTTGGAACAAGAGTTACATGTGGTTTTGAGCAGCCCCATGTGGATCCTGAGAACAAAACTTGGATCCTCTGCAAAAGCGATATATGTTCTTAACTGCCCAACCACATCGTAAGGGCGCATTTCTCTTGTGCCTTAGGCACAGTTTGGGACCGGTACTTAATAAAGATGTTAAATATTTTGCTCCTCACGTATTTCTTGAATTTTTTGACTTAACATGTTAACATATCTAGATCACCGAGGTTTTGACAGCAATTAATTCTTCAGTCTTACTGCATTAGGAGACTTGTGTCGATTTTAGTTCCTCCAGGGGCTCAAGTTTTATTTCACCTAACTTGCTCCCTCTCCCAGGCTGGGAACATCAAATAATTTCAATTTAGGGCTGTGAATAGAGTTCTGGCCAGAGTTTGGTTAGCCAGTGCGGGGCCACTACCGGAGCGAGGGTGGTGATCAGGAAAAAAACAAAACAAACAAAAAACCCCAACAACCAAACCAAACCAAACAACAAAAAAACAAAACCAAAATCCTAAAACTACCCACAGGGGGCATCGTTGATCCGCCCACTTCCGCCTGGACAGAAGTTCCTGGCACTTATAAGTTGAGGGGTCGTGTTTCCGGCGTCATCAGCCGGCGGCATTTCAACGGCGCACTTCAGAGATTTCCTGTCTTTTTTTGCATCTCGCGAGCTTTGCGGGCTCCGTGCGCCGGAAGCGAGCCGCTGGCGGTCGGGCTCTGCGCGTCCGGTGAGGGAGGGAAGAAGGCTGGCATCAAGTTGTGTGTCTAGAGTGCACGGGCGCGTGCGGGGCTCGGGAGGAGGTGTGCGGCTCCTCTCTGGAGTCCGAGTGTTCCCCGCCGTTCTCTGTGCTGCCCGCGAGCGCCACTTTGGGGGGAAGAGCAGCCGCTTGCCCCCGTGGCGAGGCTGGGGAGCCGGACTTACTCAGCGCTAACGGGGACGAAGGCACTGAAGGCGTCCTTTCGGAGTAGCGTTTACTGTGCCCGCACTGTTTGTAGAGACAGTTTTAGGGGTCTAGAATAACAGAACAAATTGGAAAAAATGTCCGAGACAACTTATATTGTAAAGAAATTTTAGCAGACAATGGATTGCAAGTGAGAATAGTTTTTTTCTCCCTTTACTGCTGGTTGAGACCCAGAACCACAGTTTCTTTTGTCTCGCTCTGTTTTTGTTTTTAAAAAGAAAGAGGAACTCCTCACACGTGCAAAAAAAAAAAAAAGTGGTTGCAAATTGGGTGCACGAGAAGCTGGGTGCACTTAGGATTTAGGACTAGAGAGCATGCGTGTTCTTGATGGATACTGTAGTTTCTTGATTTATCATTTTTCTCTTTTCTTTCTTTCCTTTAGGAAAAGCCTAAAGATTAGGTTGTAAGAAAAACAGAAGCCATGTTTCGAAGACCTGTGTTGCAGGTAGTCACTTTTCTACATTAGTGAGTGCTCCACCGTGATTCCATAGTCTATAGCCATGTTTTGTTTTGTTGTTGCTTTTCGATTTTGCATACGTAAGCACGAGATTCTTACGCCTATCCAGCATGTTATATGTTTATTTGATGTGAAAGATTCAGAAGGGATTTTTTTGTGTGTGTGAAGCTCATAATGCTTACTGAGTCAAAAATAATTTTCAAAGTGTATTCACATATGTAGTACACCTCATGAATTTAATTTAGTAAATATTTGTTACTGGTGCTTAGATCAGAGTATTTATTTAATTATTTAAGTTATTATCATTTTTGTTTTTGTTTTGCTGTTTTTGAGACAGCAACTCAATAGTTGAGGCTATCTTGAGACTCACTGTTAGGCTGAGATGACCGAGAACCTTCCTCCTCCTGCTTCTACTTTGTCACCGCTGGTATTTCAGGCTTGCCCCATCGCACCTGGTTTCTTCTAACCTTGCCTCATATGGCTCTGGTGTCTTTTCTGACCTTCTGGCCCCTCTCCTCCCCACTCCAATCTTGCTATCCAGAGAGTAGAGTTTACTTCTTGGCACAAATTCATGACCATTCTGCAATCTAGTCGGGTGTCCTCTTCTCTGGCCAGCCTTAAGCAGGCCTTTATTACCATTTTTCCTCAGTGTGGCACGTGGGTACCAAGTCTTGTAAATTCCCCTAATATAAAATCTATTACTTTTCTTCTCCTCTTAAGACTAATGAATCAAATTTGTTATAAAAGTCTGTTGTCTTCCCCATCTCACTCTCAAGTTGGTCTATCCTTAGCTCCCTACTGTAATCTACACATTTTCTGAGCCTTTTAAAATTGAAGTTATACTCTAGTATCTTTAAAACCAAATGGGAAGTAAGTTTGCATTTTGAGGGTATTGAAATGAAATAATCCTCTCCCTATATCTGATTTGTGTGTGTGTTCCTAAGATGAGGCATATTGTTATTTTATAACATTTAATGAACACTGGCTCTTCTGAATCTCTCACATTAGTATTTTCTGTGATCGTGACAAAGGAACTGAGTAGCATTTTGGTCCTGTATCGTGTAACATCTTATATTTACTCTTAGTGATAGTATATAGCTAAAACCATTCATTTTAGTGGTGTTCATTTGAGTGGTATGGAGAGGGAAGGCCAGTATTAAAAGACCAGGGAAGGAAAGAGGTCCCCATTGGAATTTTTAAAAAGCTAGGTTTAGAAATCATAATGTGGTAACCTAACACCTCAGAGTTGTAGCCTGTCTCTGCCTTCATTTGCATGGAGAAGTTGCATAACTGGAAATTACGAACACAGCAGCTCTCACGGAGCAGTTGAAATGACCCTTCTTATGTACTAGGACTTCCATTCCATAGAACGTCCTTGAAAGTGAGTGAGTGAGAAGTTCTAACTCTCTAACTCACTAACAGTGAGAGTGACAGACAAAAACAGACAGCAATACCCTCAGCCACTGCCTGAAGCCTGAAGTGCGGAGAGTCCTATTAACTGTCAGCTGCCTCCTGAAGCCTCCTGAGTAAAATTGTTTCTTTTCTGTTTGTTCTAAAAGAATTCTTTGGCCTGCCTGCCAGTCCCTTTTTTTCCCATGTGGCAGATCTCTGCCTGCTATATTAATAATGCTGCCCCGTGTGAAATGTTTCTCTCTTAGAACGTGTCTAGCTCTCTGAACTCTCTGAGTGTAGTGATGTAGACTCTTCTTACCTGCGTGGTAACCATAGAACAGAAGCCTGTACGACAGCAGAGGGCAAGTTGGAAAAACGAGCTTGGTGTCAGACAGCCCGGAGTTGTAAGGCATAAATCACCACTGAATTCCTAGTTTCCTGGACAAGTGGTGGCTCTGGGCTTAACTTTCCTTGGAACTATGGTAAGGGTAGTTTGACTTTGTGTCTATAAAAGTTAAGGATTAAATGGTAAAAGTGTAATTTGTTTAGTGTATTAGGAGCTGCATTCTTCTGCACTAATTATGATTTCATTGCCATACCTTTGAACCATATTATTTGCACTCCTTTTCTGTGATCTCCTCAAGGAATGAGGTTTCCACTGCGCCAAGCTCACTAAGAAGTTGCTGACCTTCTGTAGCAGCCTCAAGAAATCAGTGCTCTTCATTGTCAGTGCTCACTCTTAAATGGAACATTCTAGGCCAAACATTTGAGATGTCCATTTCCTTATGGTTTTGAACAACCAATCGGAAAAAAACGTATTTTGTAAGATTTTATCCTTGTAAGATTTTATCCATAGTGCTTATTTCAATGTGAAAAAGATATACAACAAATTTAATGGATATTTGCTACCGTTGAACTAGTTTTCTTATTGCCTACAATTTAGAATGATGCTTAATACACAGGATGCTTAAATATCGTACCACTCAATTGCTTTTTATGTTTACTCAGTTGCTCTATAAAGCACTGATTGCTTTCTAGTCTCCTTTCTACTCTGTTCTCCTTTGCTCTCCTTTTCTGGAACTGTAGGAACTGTTGATTAAATGGTGAATGAATATGAGTAGGTCTTCTATTGGCATTTCTCTTTTCTAAAAAGTTTAAAACCGTGTTACTTGTTTGTTCTCCTTTAGGTATTTCGTCAGTTTGTAAGACATGAGTCTGAAGTAGCCAGCAGTTTGGTTCTTGAACGATGTAAGTAACAGAGTCTAAGTTTACAATGTTATTTACAGTGCTCTGCTAATACTCTCAAAGTACTATAATCTGGTGGACTGTGTTTAGCCATGGGTTGCAGGATATTTGATCACACTGTGAACCCTGAGATTGTGTTATTTACTGATACAAACAAACAAACAAACACCCAAACTGTTTCTAGTTTCAGTGTGGCTCAGCCTTAGCACATACTTTTAATCTCTCTAGGTGAAATACAGAGCTGCCCTTTAATCCCAAACAATGAAGGTAAAATTTGTTTGTAGAAGGAAGCACCCATATTTGAAAGTGATGTCTAATTGACTAGCAGACAAAGTGAATCAGAAAGATTTGACAGAATATGATATGGCCAACTCTCATGAGAACAGAGAGGGAAGCTGCCTGAGGGTCAGTGCAGAGAGAGGAGGCAGTTTTACTGGGGTGGTTATAGAGAGACAGGTTGTGAGGACAGAAGGAGCCAGAAGATTAGAGCATATTGCTAAAGTTAGTATGAGGCCAACCAGAGCAATTCAGTGAGAGGCCAAGAGAAGCCAGGTTGAATCAGTCAGCTTGGAGAGGAATTTGAGCTATACCAGCTGGCCAGAGTTCAGAAAGACTAAGAGTGAGCTTATTCAGCAGCAAGTTTCAGAGGTTGAAAACATTGTAGGACTAAAATTGTACAAGGCTAGAAGCTTCTAGGAGGAGGTCTAGGTTAGCATACTGAGGCAGCAAGCCTTGGAGACAACAGTTACTTCAGGCAAATAAAAGATACTTTCACAGTATGTAACCCATCCTACATTTGGTTTATTTTACCCTGCACCTCTAGCTGTGAAAACTTAGTGTAAATAGAGCTTATAGTGCGGATATCACCCCCTCCTGCCCCACTGTCTGATGAGTTCTTCAAGAGTGTGCTATACAGGGTTCAAAGAAGACTCACATTTACTTCTTTTTGTAATAGAAATTTTCTTAAACCTAAGATTTGCTTTTTTAGCTCAAGATAAAGACCTTAAAGTTTGTTCTGTGGCGCTGCTTTTTGCTTTCTGCTTTCTTGTCCTTTCTCCCCTACAGACTTTTCCTTTATTTGTTGATCTTCTTGAGCTTGAGTTTTTCATAATGCAGAGATTACTGTTGAAGCAGTATTTGCAGTTGTTCATTCCCTGGATATGTCTGTCAGTTTCAGGTGTGGGTTTATCCTGTATAACCACCCTGCAGACTATAATGAATAGAACAGGGTGGCTCACATCTCTGGTCTTGAAGGCTAAGACCAGTGTGTCAGCATGGCTGGGTTACCTGTCAGGCACAACTTACAGGTTTGCAGAGAATTGCCCTGTCACTTCTGTCTTTGGATGGCAGTAGTGGGGTAGTTGGGACTCTGATCTTTTTTCTTTCCTTATAAGGACACTAATTCCATCACAGAGGCTTCACCTTCATAACCTCGTCTAAACCTAATTTCCTACACAGAGATCACCTCCAGATACTGTCACACTGGAAGTTAAAGTGCAGAGAATCAAGTTTTCAGGATGCATAAACATAGAGCACATGGCTCTATAGAACATAGCCATCAGCTGTTCTCAGTTTCATTTCCTCTCTTCTTTGTATTTCAGCTCTGAATCGTGTTCAGTTACTTGGACGAGTAGGTCAGGACCCTGTCATGAGACAGGTGGAAGGAAAAAACCCAGTCACGATATTTTCTCTAGCAACAAATGAGATGTGGCGATCAGGGGATAGTGAAGTATACCAAATGGGTGAGTGTAAAAGGCCCTAGTTGTTATTTATCAACAATAAGTAGACATTACTTATTATTTCTTACCTAATTATAAAAATGTTAACTTATAGGTAGTCTGGCTTCATTAGTTCTGTTCTTTTTTTTTTTTTAGAAATTGAAAGTGTGTTTTCCTGAGACATGTTCTGTGTTGTTGGCATTTGTGTTACCTGCTGGCATCTATAACCTCATTTCCTGTATCTGGTGGTTTAGGTGACGTCAGTCAGAAGACGACGTGGCACAGAATATCAGTGTTTCGACCAGGCCTCAGAGATGTGGCATATCAGTACGTGAAAAAGGGGTAAGTTAGAGAAAGGGCCTTCTGGATTGGATGGCCAAAAGAGTCGGTAACAAGTGTTCTCTTGTCTGCCTTTCCCCGAAGTGCTGACATTAGTATGTATTTATTCCTTAATGTCCTGTTCATGGAAAGTCTGTGGTTTTAGCCCGCTGACAAGTTAGGACAAACAGCATCTGTACTTAAATAGAAATAAATGAGGCAAGATACTGCGAGGCCATTGATTCTCCAGCTGCAGGTGCCTTTTGCAAAGCATCTACAGCGTTTATCTCTAGGATATCCTGTGTCCCTGTGATCAAGGATCATGGAGGTCATGCCTGGCCTCTGAGCAACCACATAATGTCTGTAGAGGATCTGGACTATTTGATGTCTGATGTGCTAAGTTATGGTAGCTTTCACAGTAGTTATCTTATATTTAATAATTTTTTTAGATCTAGTAATTCCCATTTGGAACGCATAGGTTGATTATATATTGGAAGTATCTTTTCTGAATGTGTAGAGTAACAAAAGAATGTTTTTGTGGATGTACTTTTTATGTTTAGAAATATACTTATTTGTGGAACTAAAATATTTCATGAGAAATAATTTTAGCAGTGACTAGAATTTCAATTTCTTTTCAATAATTACACACCTTTATATATGGATATATGAAGACACATAAACATGGGCTATTTGAAGGAAAAGGTCAACAGTGTGAGTGTGTGAGGGAGCGAGATAGAGACAGAGAGAGAGGCAGACAGACAGACAGACAGACAGATTGAACCCAGTGCTTTGTACATGCTAGGAGAGTGCTATATCACTGAGTTATATCTCCTGTACTTTATGTAAAGTTTTCCATTGAGGCAGGGCCTCACTGAGGTGCCCAGGTGGGCCTTTGGCTTTAGCTTCTTGTGCATTGGATTATGAGAAGATACTACCGTGCCTGGGTAACGCTGTCCATCTTAACTAGATTGTGTATTGTGTTTCAGTTCTCTTAGTTTTAAAATTGAAGACATGTTTAGCAAAGTACAGTTGTTTCATCTTCAGCTTGTACTTGCTACCCATGTCCTGACACCTCGAAAGCCAGGATTAGAATCTACAGACTAAAGACTGCATTTCTTTATATCAGGGCTCGTATATTTGTGGAAGGGAAAGTGGACTATGGCGAGTACATGGATAAAAACAATGTGAGGCGGCAAGCAACAACAATCATAGCTGGTAAGAAGCTCATCATGCACAGTGTCTCTGGTTATTCATTGGAAGGGTTGGCGTAGTATAGGCTGCTTTTGCTGGGCTCTAAGCACCCCTGATGGCAGCACTGCAGGAAACTCCCCAGGGGACTTCCGTCCTGTTCCTTTTCCTGTGTGCTAATGTTCACATTTATTTATTCCTTTAAAAGGCTCTCTGTCTACTCACATGTTTAGTTCAGGGGGACTCTGGCGTAGAAAGCAACTTGCCCCTGCAGTACATACTGTTAACTTAGAGAATTGAATCTTGGTGTACACTCTGGCTGTACAGAAGTACACAACTGTGCAGAACTGTGATGGTAGGAATGTGTGATGTATTCAAAACTTTGAAAATGAAGGTGCAACAGCCTTCATTTGAAATTTAAAAACTTTTGTCTAAAAACAATATAGCTGTTTATGTATCTGTAACATAAATGCTCTTTTTACTCAAATTATATGTAGATAAATGAAATATAGATGCCTTACCAATTTAATACCATTTTTTAAGAGTACCTGCTTAACAGATTTTAATATGTTAATGTGAAAATTAAAATGCTATTAAAATTCATTTTTTAATGAGATAGACATGTTTTATTATTTCTTGAATATGTTGCAAAAATTATGAGTTAAGCCTCAGTTTACTTATTTTGTTTTTGTTATAAACGCCTAGAAACCCGTTTTATAAATAGGAGTGGGAAAAAAGGTACTGAAATTTCTTAGTGTTTATGAACTCCTGAGATAGGCTGTAGAGAGGTGTTACCCTATAGAGTGCTCTGTTTCTGAGGTCTGTGAGTAGAGAGAATGGTGGACTACGCAGTGTACTTTGCCTCCTCACTTACCACTCATGGCTGGATTGGTTCTTCGGCTGCTCTTTCTCTTCCAGGATCAGTTGGAAGTGACATTGCTCTATTTTAGTCATAAATATCAGCTCATATCGCTGAAAGAGAAGGTGTTTTTGTAACACTGTTATTTCCCCCCAGGTTGAGATTATTAGGGCATTTTTTTACTTCAGAAGACAGATGTCGTTGTCTCCACTCTTCCCTGAATTACTCCATAATATAATCTATATGCCTTTTTTTTTTTTTTTTTTTTTTTCGAGACAGGGTTTCTCTGTGTAGCCCTGGCTGTCCTGGAACTCACTCTGTAGACCAGGCTGGCCTCGAACTCAGAAATCCTCCTGCCTCTGCCTCCCAAGTGGTGGGATTAAAGGCGTGCACCACCACGCCCGGCTCTATACGCCTTTTAAAAATCCTTTTCTTTCTGTTCCAATGTTTATGTCTTAATCACTGTTCATATTGGTAAATTATGTTTTTTAAAGCAATAATCACTTATTTTCCTAATAGTAGTAGTTTTAGAAAATAAATGGACGGGGCTGGAGAGATGGCTCAGCAAGTAAGAGCACTGACTGCTCTTCTAGAGGTCCTGAGTTCAATTCCCAGCACCCACATGGTGGCTCACAACCACCTGTAATGAGATCTGATGCCCTCTTCTGGTGTTTCAGTGACAGTGTATTTATATAAATAAATAAGTTAATTTAAAAAAAAGAAAATATATTGACTTTGAAAACCAATGTAGATATTTTTAATCTTCATTTGTGTTCCACTATAAGTCAGATCTATGGGCAGTTATATTATTTGAATTGTTGAGTTTTTACAAACTAAGGTAGGTAGAGAAACATTTCATATCGTCCAGTTTACTTTTTCCTTTTCATAGTTGTTACTGGTCTGATCAGTTGACTGTATTTATGGTTCACAGAAAAGCTGAATAGCATTCAGTGATGTTTGAAGAAACCTATTTGATTTTTTTCTGTTTACCTATAACTTACTGTATATTAATATAATCTAAATAGTAAGTCCTCTTTCTCACATTGCAAACACAGCAAATATAGAGTGGTTTAAAAATATATTTAGCATCCTAAATTATTTTCTGTTGTTATTATTTTGTTTGCAATCCTTTTTTTTTAAATATTGACTGCTTCCATTTTTCTCTTTTTTTGTATACTGTTTTTTCACTTAGGGGTCATATTTGACCTTTAAAGCAAAAATACACCAGTAGATGGCACTCTTGGCTTCCATTCTAATCCGTACAGTCATGAAGTGATTGTACTATTAACTATCTTTTAGATAATTTTGTAGTTAAGTAACTTTTGTTGTATTCATGAGAGGTACGCAAGAGGCAATGAGTCAATCCAACAGAACATGCTGCAATTGCTTGCCACCAGTTTAGACTTCATTACACTTTGGGATCATTACTCCTAAACCATATAAAATGTTTGGAGTTATCCAAGAAATGCTACTCAACCTCTATCTTTGGTTGTTTTTAGCTAATTTTCTTTGAAATAATCAGAGCAATGTCCACTTTGTTTTTTAATTTAAAATGCTTGCTTTGTAATACTTAAAACTTTTCCCTAAAATAAGTATGAAATTCTGTTTTCCTTCCTTCCTTCCTTCCTTCCTTCCTTCCTTCCTTCCTTCCTTCCTTCCTTCCTTCCTTTTGAGGCAGGGTTTCTCTGCTTAGTCCTGGCTGTCTTAAAACTCGCTCTGTAGATCAGGCTGGCCTTAAACTTAGAGATCCATCTACCTCTCTTGCCTCCTGTCTTCTGGGATTAAAAGTATGCAATACAACCACCCAGCCAGAATATGAAATTCAGTCTTTAAGATGAATCTATTTCCTTTAAAAGCAAATAATCTTACAGTTGCTAAGTTGTAAAGTGGCTCTTGGCTTTGCTACATGATTGCAGCATGTAGATGTGGAATGTGTTGATCCGTCCTCTGGTGTGTGGGTGTGCTTACTAGTGTTTACAGAATACCGCCTTTACATAAAGTTGTTGCTGGAGAGAACTTAACGGTCTGGTCTCATCCTGTAATGCAGTCTGAATTGTTGGACAGGCAGTTGCAGCCTGTTCTATTGGATTGATTGCCTTTTGTGTACCTCTTATGAACACAACAAAAGTTACTTATTTTGAAATGTTTAATACCACTAAAGGATTTCTGTGTTGGAGGGGAATTATCAATGAAATGAAGACAGCATTCTGAAAGTGACTCTTCACACTTTGGTTTCTTTCCAGATAACATTATATTTCTGAGTGACCAGACAAAAGAAAAGGCATAGAACGGATGATTCTTCTTTGATCATTGTTTGGTACAGTCTCCTTTGCAAATCATGTATAGTCTATAGTTTAAAGATAAAAATTAAATTTTTTATATGAAATGAGTGGTAATATTTTTCTTGATTGACATATCTTGTGTGTGTGTGTGTGTGTGTGTGTGTATTAAGCCTGTCATTTATGGCACTTATCAATTGCTTGCTTTTTTAGGAGTGGTTTCTCTGTAGAAAGGTAGAAAGTAATACATTCTCAGGCTCCCTATGTGTGCCAGGGCCAGGGCATACATCTGGAAAGCCCTTTCTGCTTCACACTTGTCCTGTGGTGTTTCACCACTGGTTACCTTAGAGCCTTATGTCAGGAGTCTGTCTGTCATCGTTGTAAACACTGATGTTTTCACATATCTCTGTACACCTGTAGGTAAGTAGTGACTCTGTTTGGTGTTCCTGTACCTTTAGTTGTGTTGGCATGGAAGAGCCACCAGTAAGTGCTGACAGGGAAATGATCCTGAATTGAAGGAGACTACTGAACACTGGTTAGCATTCTAAACTGTTATAGAATTAACCCCCCTTCATATCTTGTTTCTTGGTAGTTTTCCTGTAATTTTTATGAGACTTTATCAGCACTAAGGACCTGAATGAAGTGTAACTACAGATGACATAGTTCTTTTCCTGGTGTCAAGGCCTTCTTTCCACACCACTCTGTGTTATCTTTTTCAGAGTTTATTCCATACGCTTAAGGGTGGAAATGAGGATCTTTGTCTGGTGCTCGGGATTAAACCTATGGTCATGTTAGGCAGGCCCTCTCCGGTTGAGCTGTACCTACTTCAAAGATCTTTTACCTTCGACTTTGCCTCCCTAGAGAGTCTGAATATATTTAGTTAATTTTGTTGTAAATTTACTAGTAATTTACCAATAAAGAGTAGATAAACTCAGTTTTTTATATCTTTTTTTCTTTTAAATTTTGTACAAGCCATCCATAGTCAGCCTGCAGCTTTCCAGAAGTTTGTTGCTGTGTTTAGTGTTTGAAATTCCTCATTTTGTCTGTTCCATGCTGCCCCTCCGGCCCCTGCTCCCCAGCCCAGCCTATGTATTTGAGAGTTTAGATTATGTTGGACTCTAAGAAGTTCCGGATCCCTGCTCAGTGTTAGGGACTCTTGCTTTCTAAAGTGATTCCTGTATACCTGAACGGCCTTTCTGTACTGACAGTAAAGTTTGTTTGAAGGAAGGAGTAGTTCCTTAGCTTTACCCCATCCTTACCCAGAGACAGAGGAGTTGCTGTCCTCCTTATCTGCCTACGTTTTCTGCCACTGGGATCATTGGTCAACATACTAGATCTTCCTGTGATTACACCTTGATCTGATAGGACAGTGTTCTGTTTTGAGCAACTCTCATGTCTTTTTCTCAGCTTTTATAGTCTTAAACATTGTGAGAGGCTATGTGTATAACTGAGTGAAATTTAAACAAGGTGGAGGTGGAAAAATCTCATCCTGTACAAGAACCAACTGGAAGCCAAAGCCACTCCTGAGTGTAGGCTGCAGAAGTAGAGCAGTGCGTCCTGCAGGATTGTCTCCAGGAGCTAAAGACTGCCTGCCCTCCGTGTCTCTGAAAGGCTGAGAGGCAGCAGTACTTCACTCAGGCTGACTCTTCTGCCTTCCTTGTGATGTCAGCCGATTCCAAGCCAGTCAGATTTGCTGGAGCCTAATCACATGCAGCCCCATCTGCTGAGAAACTTCACTGCTCCCAAGCTTCACCTGGCACTGAATAGACCTGTAGAAGCTAACAGCACTAAGAGACTCTAGGGACTTGTAATTCAAGTTTGGGGTCTTGAAACTTCTGTTTTTGATGTGATGATATTGGGGCTTAAAAATGCCCTGCAAGTTCGTTGTTGAGATTTTATTCCATATTAAATGGAAAGATGACTACATAGAAAAGTAGGAGAAAACATGTCAAACAGTATGTGTCATAGTATCCAATTTTTAAAAAATTATGTTTCAAAAGTAAGGAGGATATATATGCTTTAAAAGGCTGAAAGAGAAATGGCAAATGCTTTGCTTTTCTATAGGGGTATTGTGTGTAGATTGTTTATACTTCTCATGCATGCTTTTAAGAACAGAGCGTGTATTTTAAGATGGGGGGGGGGGGGACTCTTTTGTAAATCACAGAGCATTGCTCCTGCTCATCCTGCAGCCAGTGCTACTTCGTACACTGGAGTGATGAAGAAAGCTTTCCTTCTGTACATACCCCTGGCCATATGCACTTTAGCATCTTATGCTTGTGTACTGTGTCTTCACTCACCCGTTAATAGTGTGTGCATGCCTCTGAAGGCTGCATTTCAAAGATGGGCCAGTGTGAAAACCTCTGTTCACTTCCACTACAATTCTCAGACTGGATGATTAACCCATACAACCTCAAACAGCAAACACGTTGTTTCTCAGGCTGTTCAGGGAGATTGGTTATTGCTCATCAAGTTATATAAGCTAAGCTTAATAGCTGGGTAAGAAAATTATTGAGAAATTTTCCCTTGTTCCCAAAGGAGACCACTTAATTCTTAGTCAGTTTCTCATCTACTCAGATTACCCTAATGCCCCTCGTTAGCTCAGCCTAGCACAGTGACATCGTACTGTTCATTGGCATGGAAATATTGACATGGAAATGAGAGCCGGATCATCCTTCTTACTTTCTTACTTTCAGGATTTGCATTATGTGCTGTGAAGACTACTGGGAGTAGCAGCAAGACAAATATAGCAAAGGAGCAGTGCTCTCTCGGGTTAGTAAGTTACAGGGAAACAACTGAGACAGCGGCCATCAGTGTAGTGATGACTGAGCCTCCTTCGTCCATTGGATGAGTCAAGAATTGTGCTAAACACATTTTATTATTGTCTCATGTAACTTTTCCAAGAAGAAAGTGACAGTATCATTTTACAGATGAAATTCAGAAACAAAAAGGTTAAAACAATGTCCAAGCCATACAGTGGAACTTTGAATGCAGGTATGTGAACTTTTAGCTTTCTTCCATCGACACTCATATTCCACTGGCCAGATGTAGCTCCAGCCACCCAGTGTTAAACTGGAATGTCCCATATAGGGTGCTTCTTAATATACTAGAAATAAATGATAGGTTTCAGTTAGGGAGAGACTCACAAGTGAAGGAAATACTCTACCTCCTGTTCTCTCTTGCTGATCCTGTAGGAAAACAAGTCATAGTTCCTCTACTGGCTTCTGACAATCAAAGTAACTTCACTGTGTCTCCTGGTTCCACTGTTGACCAACCAAGCACTGAAATTGTCAGGACTGCTCAGGAACTTTTCAAGCTCACTACTTGACACCAGGAGAACTGAAGTTTGTTCTCATATCTCAGTTTTCCTCTTTGTTTCCTCATAACTTTACCTAGTATAATAGTGGGTAACTTCCGTGGTTACTGAAGCATCATTTTTAGCTTATTAAAAGAACTTCAGTTATTTGCTTGCTGCTGTGTTTTACACCACAGGGATTTATTTTGCTATAAAAGTGTATAACAACTATATCAACCTTCAGGCTATATCTACTTTCTCTACTTAGTGTATTGTTTTAAAAGGAAAAGCAAAAGGGTAATAATCTCTAGTAATAATTGTCAAAGGTAAGGCTATACAGTCAAACAACTCAGATCTCTTTACCAGCTGAATGTAAGTTACTTAATTTTCTCTGCTCTTGGTTGTTTTGTTTTTCTTGAATGAAACAAGGATAGTTGTACCTATCTCATAGACCTGCTTTGAAAAACACAATAAATATTATAATATTTGTGACTTAAAGTTGTAAATAAACTGTGCTACTTTTGTAGGTATTTTAAATAAGGCATGTTCTTCAACTACTTAGGAAGTCTCATGTGCGACTTGTGAGTATGTTAACTTAGGGTAGTTTATTATTTGGCTTTATTGTTACTAACTTCAAGGAATAACTAACCACTTCACATTGGTGGTATAATATGGTTGTTTTAAATCTTTTGGGTCTACCTATAATTGGGTATTTTAAACTTCAGGTAGTTGGGCACCTGCTGTATACAATGCAGCAATACATGCCTACATATAGGTCTTTTTAACAGGCCCCATATGTTAAAGGAACTCATAATTTAGGATGGTGAGGGGCCAGCAAGGAAGGAAAGCAGAAGATTTGTGATCTGATGTGGGAGAACGTAGCAAGTAAGCCATTGTTACCAGAGGAAATAGCATGTATAGATGTCCAGACATTAAAAAACTTTTGAACAGTGGAAGGAAAGACAAGCAAAGTGAGTTTGGAGTAGACTTTAGAGGGCTTTGGAAACTAGCAGAGAATTTCAGCCATGTGGAACTTCTGAAGGCTTGAAAACAGGAGTACATTAAAGATGTTCTTTAGAGAGAGCACAATAAAAATGGAGTGAGGGGTAAGAACTGCGACAGCTTTAGAAACAGTGAAGAGACACCAGCAGTGTGCTTGGAAGTGTTGATAGGTTGCAGACAATAAGGGACATTTGGAATTCAAGTGTATTCACCACTTTGTGCTCTAGTTTTCAGTCAGACCCTGTGTTTGCTGTAGCTTAAAACTATCCAAGAATAGCCCAAGGGGTAAAGTGCTTGCTGTTCAGATGATCAGAACCCATTAAAAAACCAAAACAAAAACCCAGTACACTTGTATATGCATGTAAATCTGGTCTTAGGAGCCCCAGGCAGGATGATTCTGGGACCTTGCTAGTCAATTGGTTAACTTTAGGTTCAGTGAGAGGCTTTATTTCAAAAAATAAGGTAGAAAACAACAGAAAGAAACTAATGTGGATCTCTAGCCTCCCTGTGTGTACATGGGTATGTGTGCACTAACATGGGTACATTGCACATAAACACACGTGAAAACATCAAGAAAAGCACACAGCTTCTGCCTGCCATCTAGTACTGACACAGTAAGTTGCTGTAAGAAAAAGCAACCAGGGTTTGGAGCTTCCTCCAGTCAGATGGGTAGTAGACAGTGGTACTCCCATTTCTGCATGTAGGAGCAGACTTCAGAGGGTGAACATCTAGGGAAAGTCTATAGTTAAGTCAGTATACCAAAGAACATATAAATTAACCCTGCAAAGACAGTTTCTTTTCTGGGTTCATATGGCTCTGAGGATTCAAAGCTACTTAGAATGTGAAGCACAAACATGATTAATATACTACCTATCATCTATTATTTATGTATTCACAAAACTTGTATTTGCTTGAAATAACAAAAAGCACAACTCAAATACTATAATCGTGTTCTTTGTGGTTATGGATTGACAAAAGGTTATGTGCAGAAGTCATTTGGTGAAACTTTTAGGAGAGAGTTCTTAGATGAACTGTGTGGAAACATGCCCTTTGTATTTCTCTAGACTCTCATTCCTTGACCTTTCTTTCTTTCCTGTGGTGGGAACATGTTGGCTGAATCTCCAGGTGCCATCCAGAACATGGGTTAGTCTTCAGGGTTGAAGATGGAAGAAGCTGAGCCTGTGATGTAGAACTACCAGAGCTTACCTGGACAGGCCACCTCTGAATTCTTTGGGAGATCCAAATAAACCTTTTGTGTTTGTGTGCAGTTAAATCTTTACAAATTCATACACATGCACCTTTATGTCTGTATAAATTGTCAAATCTCTGCTTTGGTTTTGTTTTTGTAATTTTTTTGTAAGTTGAAGAAAGAAAGCCTTATCCCTGATCTCACATTATTTTTCAATTCAGATTATTATAAATGTGTAAATGTGGGGAAGAAGTTGGATCATGAAAAATACACAAAACTTTAGCAGTCAGATTAAAGGTCCCCTTCCCTCTGTCCCCCCCCCCCCCGGGGGGGGGCAGGCATCTGTTCAGCGCTAAATTTTTCTTATGCTCCCTCATAAGGAACTTTAGCTCTCCTAAGGGAGCAGCAGGTAGGTTAAGAATTGTTGTCATGCCGGGCGGTGGTGGCGCATGCCTTTAATCCCAGCACTTGGGAGGCAGAGGCAGGCGGATTTCTGAGTTCGAGGCCAGCCTGGTCTACAAAGTGAGTGCCAGGACAGCCAGGGCTACACAGAGAAACCCTGTCTCGAAAAAACCAAAAAAAAAACCAAAAAAAAAAAAAATTGTCATATTTTCCTTGCAGATGGCAGATTAGAAAACTGAGTTGGGAGACTTTCCTAAGTATATATCGTTTCTTTTAGATTGGTAGGGCTATTAATCTGCTCAGGTAGCCAGAACAGAATACAGATTGGTAGTTTGAAAAGCAGAAATATTTTTTAACTTTGGAAGCTGGAAGGCTGAGCTCAGTCCCCATGATCCATTGTGGAGAAGAATCTGCCTTGTAAGTGGCTGCTGTCTTGCTCTGCTCATTTGGCCTTTATTTTGTGTGTTTGCAGTAGCAGAGCTCTACCCTTTTGATCTCATGTAACCTTAGTTTCTTCCTTAAAAAGCTCATCTTCAAGTACTTCTCTGTGTGGTATGTTACATGAAGGGTAAGGACTGTGAATTAGGAGAGCAGGGACATAATAAAACCCATAGCATTGGCTGGCAGGAAGAAACAGCTTAGTTTAACATTTTAAAAATAGTGGCTAAGCCGGGTGTGGTGGCGCACGCCTTTAATCTCAGCACTCGGGAGGCAGAGGCAGGCGGATTTCTGAGTTCGAGCCAGCCTGGTCTACAAAGTGAGTTCCAGGACAGCCAGAGCTATACAGAGACCCTGTCTTGAAAAACAAACAAAGAACAACAACAACAAAATATATATAGAGGCTAAAACATAGGCAAAACACAACAGAGGTTTATATTTGTTTTTCTTTTTTCCCATGGGAAGCAGCTTTTATTGACTTGTCTCCAGAAACCACAAAAGCTATGTGCTTTCAGTTATGCCCCATACCTCCAAGCTACCTCCAGGGCTTTACTTGGAAATGGAATACAAAATGCCTATTTCAAGGCCCAAGTCTTCCTTGTACAGATTAACTTAGAAACCTGAACAAAGGGACCTTTAATGGTGTATCAATCTTGTGGTTTATAAGTAAAGGTTATCTACCCAAAGTGCGGGTTAAATAGTAAATTTTCCTTTGAAATGGAAAGATGAACACTAAACATACTTGCACTAAGACTAGCAAGTACTGTTATAAGAGAGTTGAGATCATGAAGGGAAAGTGATTCATAAACGTTCTTGCTGCTTTGAAAGTATGGATAAGAGTTGCAGGGAATTAAGCAATACTCAAGTGTCAAGTTCTAAACATCAAAGGAACTCACACAATATCTACTCACTGATAAGTGGATATTAGCCCAAAACTTAGGATACCCAAGATATAAGATACAATTTGCTAAACGCATGAAACTCAAGAAGAATGAAGACCAAAGTGGGGACACTGTGCCCCTTATTAGAATTGGGAACAAAACACCCATGGAAGGAGTTACAGAGACAAAGTTTGGAGCTGTGACGAAAGAATGGACCATCTAGACACTGCCATATCCAGAGATCCACCCCATAATCAGCTTCCAAATGCTGACTGACACCATTGCATACACTAGCAAGATTTTGCTGAAAGGTCCCAGATATAGCTGTCTCTTGTGAGACTAAGCCGGGGCCTAGCAAACACAGAAGTGGATGCTCACAGTCGGCTATTGGATGGATCACAGGGCCCCCAATGGAGGAGCTAGAGAAATACCCAAGGAGCTAAAGGGATCTGCAATCCTATAGGTGGAACAACATTATGAACTAACCAGTACCCGGGAGCTCTTGACTATAGCTGCATATGTATCAAAAGATGGTCTAGTCGGCCATCACTGGAAAGAGAGGCCCTTTGGACACAACAAACTTTATATGCCCCAGTACAGGGGAACGCCAGGGCCAAAAAATGGGAATGGGTGGTTAGGGAAGTGGGGGGGAGGGTATGGGGGACTTTTGGGAGAGCATTGGAAATGTAATTGAGGAAAATACTTAATAAAAAAATGTTAAAAAAAAAAAAAAAAAAAAGAAGAGACCAGCATCATTGAGGTGACATCTTCTGGGAAGTGTTTTCTGAGAGCACAGAGGCTGTGTTCCAGAGATAGCCATGGTTGTATTTTGTGCTGTGGCTGGACATAGTAATGTGTAAGAGTTACCCAGGTGGTACTGGTTTTGAAGGCATGAAGGGGTCACGCAGAGCAGCTGAGACTCAGCATTGTGAGAGGCCATGGAAGGCCATTGGTGAAGGTGCAGCCTCAGTTGCAATTGATGACCCAGGACTGAAGGGGTCATGCAAAGGAGTTGAGGCTTGGCACCATGAAGAGAGCCTATGAGAGGCTATTGTTAAAGCTACAGTGGAAGACAACAGAATTTTGGAGATACCAGTACCATGAGATGACTACCAAGAATAGCAGCAGCAGTGGAATACAGGAGGCTGGAGCCTAGAAGACAACGTGTGTGCCTCAAAGGGTATGGCTGGAGAAGTGACCCTGATAGAACCTAGAGGGGAAACCCCCACTCAATTCCCGATTCTGCGTGCACCCAAAGAATCATGAGTAGACCGCCCTGATGTAATTACACAAGGTAGTTTAATGACAGAGCTCTGGACTGACATGCATCCCACACAGGAGATAATGGATGTCGGCCACAAGGCTCGAAAGCTAGGGGTTTTTATGGGGTAAGGGGCTTAGGGGTGTGGAATTCAGCATAGTGACTTATTGGCTTATTCAAACATCAGCAGAAAAATTACATGTACATGCAGGGTGTCAGAGTTCTGTGAGTTGTTGACTCAGTTTAGATAGCCCTGTTATGTCTTCACAGTCCTCTTTATCTTTAAGGTTAAGCTGTTCCCAGGAATGTTTTAACTACGGGGCATACCCGGGTTTGTTTTTCTTTTTTCTCAGCCCCAGGCAGCCTCTAGGCTTACAAACAACCAGCAATTTCTGAGTACTTTATATGACTTACAGGTCTTGAAATTTCATCTTTCTTTCAACCCAAGCCCTTGGAGGAGCCCAGAAGATCTTGAGTTGGATCCCAGACATTGGATTGTTGGAGATTGATTTTTGTGACTGTGCCCTGATATTTTTCCCTCTTGAGTGAAGTTTTTTAGTGAAGTCCACAGTTAAGAGACTGAATTTTAAAATAGTTTGAATTTTAAAAGATACTGGATATTTTAAAAGGATTGAACTTTTAATATGTAAAGACTGTGGGACTTTTAAAGTTGGTTAGATCTTGGGGATGAATAAAAAACTAAGGGTTGAGGCTTACTAGTGATGTGTTTGTGCGTCAAGTTGACAAGGGGTCAATTGTACTGGCTAGTGTTGTGTCAACTTGACACGGGCTGGAGTTATCACAGAGAAAGGAGCTTCAGTTGGGAAAATGCCTCCACGAGATCCACCTGTAAGGCATTTCCTCAGTGATCAAGGGGAAAAGGCCCCTTGTGGGTGGTGCCATCTCTGGGCTGGTAGTCTTGGGTTCTATAAGAGAGCAGGCTGAGCAAGCCAGGCGAGGCAAGCCAGTAAAGAACATCCCTCCATGGCTTCTGCATCAGCTCCTGCTTTCTGACCTACTTGAGTTCCAGTCCTGACTTCCTTTGGTGATGAACAACAGTATGGGAGTGTAAGTCGAATAAACTCTTTCCTTCCCAAATTACTTCTTGGTCATGATGTTTTGTCCAGGAATAGAAACCCTGAATAAGATAATGTGTATGTGGAGACAAATAGTATGTCGCATAGGTTATTCAACCCATGATGCCAGAAAAATTTGCTGTTCATTTGGGCGGATGGGTTGAATGTTATGCTTTATGCAAAATGAATTTTTGGCAATTGAGACCTATTTGCAAAATTGAAAATGACATTTTCATGAGTTGAGGTCATGGAATTTTTTTTTTAAATATTTTTATTACATATTTTCCTCAATTACATTTCCAATACTATCCCAAAAGTCCCCCATAGCGCCCCCCACTTCCCTACCCACCCATTCCCATTCTTTTGGCCCTGGCATTCCCCTATATTGGGGCATATAAAGTTTGCAAGTCCAATGGGCCTCTCTTTCCATTGATGGCCGACTAGGCCATCTTTCGATACATATGCAGCTAGAGACAAGAGCTCCAGGGTTCTGGTTAGTACATCATGTTGTTCCAACAATAGGGTTGCAGATCCCTTTAGCTCCTTGGGTACTTTCTCTAGCTTCTCCATTGGGAGCCCTGTGATACATCCAATAGCTGACTGTGAACATCCACTCCTGTGTTTGCTAGGCCCCGGCATCGTCTCACAAGAGACAGCTATATTTGGGTCCTTTCAGCAAAATCTTGCTAGTGTATGCAATGGTGTCAGCGTTTAGAAGCTGATTATGGGACGGATCCCTGGATACAGCAGTCTCTAAATGGTCCATCCTTTCATCACAGCTACGAACTTTGTCTCTGTAACTCCTTCCCTGGGTGTTTTGTTCCCAATTCTAAGAAGGGGCACAGTGTCCACACTTTGGTCTTCATTCTTCTTGAGTTTCATGCGTTTAGCAAATTGTATCTTATATCTTGGGTATCCTAAGTTTTGGGCTAATATCCACTTATCAATGAATACATATTGTGTGAGTTCTTTTGTGATTGTGTTACTTCACTCAAGATGATGCCCTCCAGGTCCATCCATTTGGCTAGGAATTTCATAAATTCATTCTTTTTAATAGCTGAGTAGTACTCCATTGTGTAAATGTACCATAATTTCTGTATCCATTCCTCTGTTGAGGGACATCTGGGTTCTTTCCAGCTTCTGGCTATTATAAATAGGGCTGCTATGAACATAGTGGAGCATGTGTCCTTTTTACCGGTTGGGACATCTTCTGGATATATGCCCAGGAGAGGTATTGCTGGATCCTCCGGTAGTACTATGTCCAATTTTCTGAGGAACCGCCAGACTGATTTCCAGAGTGGTTGTACAAGCTTGCAATCCCACCAACAATGGAGGAGTGTTCCTCTTTCTCCACATCCTCGCCAGCATCTGCTGTCACCTGAATTTTTGATCTTAGCCATTCTGACTGGTGTGAGGTGGAATCTCAGGGTTGTTTTGATTTGCATTTCCCTGATGATTAAGGATGTTGAACATTTTTTCAGGTGCTTCTCTGCCATTCGGTATTCCTCAGGTGAGAATTCTTTGTTCAGTTCTGAGCCCCATTTTTTAATGGGGTTATTTGACTTTCTGGAGTCCACCTTCTTGAGTTCTTTATATATATTGGATATTAGTCCCTTATCTGATTTAGGATAGGTGAAGATCCTTTCCCAATCTGTTGGTGGTTTTTTTGTCTTATTGATGGTGTCTTTAGCCTTGCAGAAGCTTTGTAGTTTCATGAGGTCCCACTTGTCAATTCTCGATCTTACAGCACAAGCCATTACTGTTCTATTCAGGAATTTTTCCCCTGTGCCATATCTTCAAGGCTTTTCCCCACTTTCTCCTCTATAAGTTTCAGTGTCTCTGGTTTTATGTGAAGTTCCTTGATCCACTTAGACTTGACCTTAGTACAAGGAGATAGGAATGGATCGATTCGCATTCTTCTACATGTTAACAACCAGTTGTGCCAGCACCATTTGTTGAAAATGCTGTCTTTCTTCCACTGGATGTTTTTAGCTCCCTTGTCGAAGATCAAGTGACCATAGGTGTGTGGGTTCATTTCTGGGTCTTCAATTCTATTCCATTGGTCTATTTGTCTGTCACTATACCAGTACCATGCAGTTTTTATCACAATTGCTCTGTAGTAGAGCTTTAGGTCCGGCATGGTGATTCCACCAGAGGTTCTTTTATCCTTGAGAAGAGTTTTTGCTATCCTAGGTTTTTTGTTATTCCAGATGAATTTGCAGATTGCACTTTCTAATTCGTTGAAGAATTGATTTGGAATTTTGATGGGGATTGCATTGAATCTGTAGATTGCTTTTGGCAAGATAGCCATTTTTACAATGTTGATCCTGCCAATCCATGAGCATGGGAGATCTTTCCATCTTCTGAGATCTTCTATAATTTCTTTCTTCAGAGACTTGAAGTTTTTATTATACAGATCTTTCACTTCCTTAGTTAGAGTCACGCCAAGATATTTTATATTATTTGTGACTATTGAGAAGGGTGTTGTTTCCCTAATTTCTTTCTCAGCCTGTTTATTCTTTGTGTAGAGAAAGGCCATTGATTTGTTTGAGTTAATTTTATATCCAGCTACTTCACCGAAGCTGTTTATCAGGCTTAGGAGTTCTCTGGTGGAATTTTTAGGGTCACTTATATATACTATCATATCATCTGCAAAAAGTGATATTTTGACTTCATCTTTTCCAATTTGTATCCCTTTGATCTCCTTTTGTTGTCGAATTGCTCTGGCTAGGACTTCAAGTACAATGTTGAATAGGTATGGAGAAAGTGGACAGCCTTGTCTAGTCCCTGATTTTAGAGGGATTGCTTCAAGCTTCTCACCATTTACTTTGATGTTGGCTACTGGTTTGCTGTAGATTGCTTTTATCATGTTTAGGTATGGGCCTTGAATTCCTGATCTTTCCAAGACTTTTATCATGAATGGGTGTTGGATCTTGTCAAATGCTTTTTCCGCATCTAACGAGATGACCATGTGGTTTTTGTCTTTGAGTTTGTTTATATACTGGATTACGTTGATGGATTTCCGTATATTGAACCATCCCTGCATCCCTGGGATGAAACCTACTTGGTCAGGATGGATGATTGTTTTGATGTGTTCTTGGATTCGGTTAGCAAGAACTTTATTGAGGATTTTTGCATCAATATTCATAAGGGATATTGGTCTGAAGTTTTCTATCTTTGTTGGGTCTTTTTGTGGTTTAGGTATCAGAGTAATTGTGGCTTCATAGAATGAGTTGGGTAGAGTACCTTCTGTTTCTATTTTGTGGAATAGTTTGTGAAGAACTGGGATTAGATCTTCTTTGAAGGTCTGATAGAACTCTGCACTAAACCCATCTGGTCCTGGGCTTTTTTTAGTTGGGAGACTATTAATGACTGCTTCTATTTCTTTGGGGGATATAGGGCTGTTTAGATCATTAACCTGATCTTGATTCAACTTTGGTACCTGGTATCTGTCTAGGAACTTCTCCATTTCATCCAGGTTCTCCAGTTTTGTTGAGTATAGCCTTTAGTAGAAGGATCTGATGGTGTTTTGGATGTCTTCAGGATCTGTTGTTATGTCTCCTTTTTCATTTCTGATTTTGTTAATTAGGATGCTTTCCCTGTGCCCTCTAGTGAGTCTGGCTAAGGGTTTATCTATCTTGTTGATTTTCTCAAAGAACCAGCTCCTTGATTGGTTGATTCTTTGAATAGTTTTTCTTGTTTCCACTTGGTTGATTTCACCCCTGAGTTTGATTATTTCCTGCCGTCTACTCCTCTTGGGTGAATTTGCTTCCTTTTGTTCTAGTGCTTTTAGGTGTGTTGTCAAGCTGCTAATGTGTGCTCTCTCTAGTTTCCTTTTGGAGGCACTCAGAGCTATGAGTTTTCCTCTTAGAAATGCTTTCATTGCGTCCCATAAGTTTGGGTATGTTGTGGCTTCATTTTCATTGAACTCTAAAAAGTCCTTAATATCTTTCTTTATTCCTTCCTTGACCAAGGTATCATTGAGAAGAGTGTTGTTCAGTTTCCACGTGAAGGTTGGCTTTCTATTATTTATTTTGTTATTGAAGATCAGCCTTAGGCCATGGTGATCTGATAGGATGCATGGGACAATTTCAATATTTTTATATCTGTTGAGGCCTGCTTTGTGACCAATTATGTGGTCAATTTTGGAGAAGGTACCATGAGGTGCTGAGAAGAAGGTATATCCTTTTGTTTTAGGATAGAATGTTCTGTAGATATCTGCCAGATCCATTTGATTCATAATTTCTCTTAGTTTCTCTGTGTCCCTGTTTAGTTTCTGTTTCCATGATCTGTCCATTCGTGAAAGTGGTGTGTTGAAGTCTCCCACTATTATTGTATGAGGTGCAATGTGTGCTTTGAGCTTTACTAAAGTTTCTTTAATGAATGTGGCTGCCTTTGTATTTGGAGCATAGATATTCAGGATTGATAGTTCCTCTTGGAGGATTTTACCTTTGATGAGTATGAAGTGTCCCTCCCTGTCTTTTTTAATGACTTTGGGTTGGAAGTCAATCTTATCAGATATTAGAATGGCTACTCCAGCTTGTTTCTTCATGCCATTTGCTTGGAAAATTGTTTTCCAGCCTTTCATTCTGAGGTAGTGTCTATCCTTTTCTCTCAGATGAGTTTCCTGTAAGCAGCAAAATGTTGGGTCTTGTTTGTGTAGCCAGTTTGTTAGTCTATGTCTTTTTATCGGGGAGTTGAGTCCATTGATATTAAGAGATATTAAGGAAAAGTAATTGTTGTTTCCTGTTATTTTTGTTGTTAAAGTTGGCATTCTGTTCTTGTGGCTGTCTTCTTTTAGGTTTGTTGAGGGATTACCTTCTTGTTGTTTCTAGGGCGTGGTTCCTGTCCTTGTATTGGTTTTTTTCTGTTATTATCCTTTGAAGGGCTGGATTCGTGGAGAGATAATGTGTGAATTTGGTTTTGTCGTGGAATACTTTGGTTTCTCCATCTATGTTAATTGAGAGTTTGGCTGGGTATAGTAGCCTGGGCTGGAATTTGTGTTCTTTTAGTGTCTGTATAACATCCATCCAGGATCTTCTGGCTTTCATAGTCTCTGGTGAAAAATCTGGTGTAATTCTGATAGGCTTGCCTTTATATGTTACTTGGCCTTTTTCTCTTACTGCTTTTAGTATTCTATCTTTATTTAGAGCATTTGTTGCTCTGATTATTATGTGTCGGGAGGTATTTCTTTTCTGGTCCAGTCTATTTGGAGTTCTGTAGGCTTCTTGTATATTCATGGGCATCTCTTTCTTTAGATTTGGGAAGTTTTCTTCTATAATTTTGTTGAAGATGTTTGCTGGTCCTTTGAGTTGAAAATCTTCATTCTCATCCACTCCTATTATCCGTAGGTTTGGTCTTCTCATTGCGTCCTGTATTTCTTGGATGTTTTGAGTTAGGATCTTTTTGCATTTTACATTTTCCTTGATTGTTGTGCCGATGTTCTCTATGGAATCTTCTGCACCTGAGATTCTCTCTTCCATCTCTTGTATTCTGTTGCTGATGCTGGTATCTATGGTTCCAGATTTCTTTCCTAGGGTTTCTATCTCCAGTGTTGCCTCATTTTGGGTTTTCTTTATTGTGTCTACTTCCCTTTTTAGGTCTAGTATGGTTTTGTTCATTTCCATCATCTGTTTGGATGTGTTTTCCTGTTTTTCTGTAAGGACTTCTACCTGTTTGATTATGTTATCGTGTTTTTCTTTAAGGATTTGTAACTCTTTAGCAGTGTTCTCCTGCAATTCTTTAAGGGATTTTTGTGCTTTCTCTTTATTGTCTTCTGCCTGTTTAGCAGTGTTCTCCTGCATTTCTTTAAGTGTGTTATTAAAGTCCTTCTTGAAGTTCTCTATCATCATCAGGAGATATGCTTTTAAATCCGTGTCTAGCTTTTCCGGTGTGTTGGGGTGCCCTGGACTGGGCGAAGTGGGGGTGCTGGGTTCTGATGATGGTGAGTGGTCTTGGTTTCTGTTAGTAAGATTATTACGTTTACCTTTCGCCATCTGGTAATCTCTGGGGTTAGTTGTTATCATTGTCACTGTTTAAAGATTGGAGCAGAAGCTGTGTTCCACTCACCAGCAGTCTCTAAATCCTGCGGCGGGGGTCGTGGGTAGCTGACGGTACCCCGGTGCTGGTCCAGCCGGAAGAGGCCTGTGGTCCTACACAGGCCGTTTTTCTGCTTCCCTAACTAATGCAGTCTCTGGTCCCGCGTGCAATTGGATTGGAGCAGAAGCTGTGTTCCACTCTCCAGAAGTCTTAAGATCCTGTGGTGGGTGTTGTGGGTAGCTGGTGAGTGTCAGCCGACCCTGCGCCCCAGCTGCCCTGGTGCTTTTCTGACCGGAAGAGGGTTGTGGCCCTATGTAGGCCGGATTTCTCTCTCCCCAACCAGAGCAGTCTCAGGTCCCGCGTGATTGGACTGGAACAGAAGCTGTGTTCCACTCACCAGCAGTCCCAAAATCCTGCGGCGGGGGTCGTGGGTAGCTGGCGGGTGTCAGGCAACCCTGCGCTCCCTCTATGGCGCTGATCTGGCCGGATGAGGCCTGTGGCCCTACTCAGGCCGATTTCTGCTTCCCTAACTAATGCAGTCTCAGGTCCCGCGCAATTGGATTGGAGCAGAAGCTGTGTTCCACTCACCAGCAGTCCCAAAATCCTGTGGTGGGGGTCGTGGGTAGCTGGCGGGTGTCAGGCAACCCTGTGCTCCCGCTACCCCGGCGCTGATCCAGCCGGATGAGGCCTGTGGTCCTACTCAGGCCGGTTTCTGCTTCCCTAACTAATGCAGTCTCAGGTCCTGCGCAATTGGATTGGAGCAGAAGCTGTGCTCCACTCACCAGAAGTCTTAAGATCCTGTGGCGGGTGTTGTGGGTAGCTGGCGAGTGTCAGCAGACCCTGCGCCCCAGCTGCCCCAGTGCTTTTCTGACAGGAAGAGGCTTGTGGCCCTATGTAGGCCGGATTTCTCTCTCCCCAACCAGAGCAGTCTCAGGTCCCGCGTGATTGGACTGGAACAGAAGCTGTGTTCCACTCACCAGCAGTCCCAAAATCCTGCGGCGGGGGTCGTGGGTAGCTGGCGGGTGTCAGGCAACCCTGCGCTCCCGCTACCCCGGCGCTGATCCGGCCGGATGAGGCCTGTGGCCCTACTCAGGCAGGTTTCTGCTTCCCTAACTAATGCAGTCTCAGGTCCCGCGCAATTGGATTGGAGCAGAAGCTGTGTTCCACTCACCAGCAGTCCCAAAATCCTGTGGCGGGGGTCGTGGGTAGCTGGCGGGTGTCAGGCAACCCTGCGCTCCCGCTACCCCGGCGCTGATCTGGCCGGATGAGGCCTGTGGCCCTACTCAGGCCGGTTTCTGCTTCCCTAACTAATGCAGTCTCAGGTCCCGCGCAATTGGATTGGAGCAGAAGCTGTGTTCCACTCACCAGCAGTCCCAAAATCCTGCGGCGGGGGTCGTGGGTAGCTGGCGGGTATCAGGCAACCCTGTGCTCCCGCTACCCCGGCGCTGATCCAGCCGGATGAGGCCTGTGCGAGGTCATGGAATTTTTAATAAAGGAACTGATTTTAAGACCAGTGACTCCTTTCCAGTCGGCCCCAGCACCAGGTCACCTGGGGCACGGAGTTGGCAGACACCCCCAAGGTCCATGGGATCTTAGGACCTCTGGTGAGTAGAATACAACTTCTGTCCCAATCCAATCCCGCGGGATCTGAGACAGCATTAATTGGGGAAGCAGAAAACCCAGACTGACCAGGGTCACAAGTCCCTTCCTGTCGTCCCCAGCACTGAGTCACCTTGGGCGCGGAGTCTGTGGACACCCCCAAAGTCCCCAGAGCACTCTCCATGGAATCTTAGGACCTCTGGTGAGTGGAACACAACTTCTGCCAGGAGGCGGTTCGAATGCCAGATATCTGGGCACCTTCCCTGCAAGAGGAGAGCTTGCCTGCAGAGAGTACTCTGACCACTGAAACTCAGGAGAGAGCTAGTCTCCCAGGTCTGCTGATAGAGACTAACAGAATCACGAGAGGAACAAGCTCTAACCAGAGACAACTATAACAACTGACTCCAGAGATTACCAGATGGCGAGAGGCAAACATAAGAATCTTACTAACAGAAGCCAAGACCACTCACCATCATCAGAACGCAGCATTCCCACCTCACCCAGTCCTGGGCACCCCACACACCCGAAAAGCTAGACCCAGATTTAAAAGCATAACTCATGATGATGGTAGAGACATCAAGAAGTACTTTAATAACTCACTTAAAGAAATATAGGAGAACACTGCTAAAGAGTTACAAGCCCTTAAAGAAAAACACGAAAACACAACCAAACAGGTAGAAGTCCTTAAAGAAAAACAGGAAAACACATCCAAACAGGTGATGGAAATGAACAAAACCATACTAGACCTAAACAGCAAAATAGACACAATAAAATCCAAAATGAGGCAACACTGGAGATAGAAACCCTAGGAAACAAATCTGGAAACATAGATGCAAGCATCAACAACAGAATACAAGAGATGGAAGAGAGAATCTCAGGTGCAGAAGATTCCATAGAGAACATCGGCACAACAATCAAAGAAAATGCAAAATGCAGAAAGATGGTAACTCAAAACATCCAGGAAATCCAGGACATCATGAGAAGACCAAACCTACGGATAACAGGAGCACAGAAGTGAATGCTCCCAGTCAGCTATTGGATGGATCACAGGGCCCCCAATGGAGGAGCTAGAGAAAGTACCCAAGGAGCTGGGGGAATCTGCAAGCCTATAGGTGGAACAATAATATGAACTAACCAGTATGCCCTGGAAAGTCGTGTTTCTAGCTGCATATGTATTAGAAGATGGCCTAGCCGGCCATCAGTGGAAAGAGAGGCCCATTGGTCATGCAAACTTTATATGCCTCAGTACACAGGAATGCTAGGGCCAATAAGTGGGAGTGGGTGGGTAGGGGAGTGGGGGGGAGGGTATGAGGGACTCTTGGAATAGCATTGGAAAAGTAAATGAGGAAAATACCTAATAAAAAAATTAAAAAAAAAAAAAACAAACCAAACGCCAGTGACATTGAACTTGATGCACATAAACTTCTTCCAGAGTGGTAGAATTCTGGCATTTCCTTTTTTCTGTCCTTGTAGAGAAACAAGACTTCTTACCTTGCAGGTAGTTCTGTGCTTCCGTTAGGTACTGGTCACCTTTTTCTTCTGGGTGGTTCCCAACACTACTTTTCTGTAATTCATGTAGTAAAATACCCTGACAAAAGCATTGTAAGGGAGAAAAGGTTTATTTGGGTATACAGTTCCAGAGGGAGCATCAGTCCAATCTTCTGTGCAGTGTAGGAAGCAGAGAACAGAAAATGGGGCCAGCATAAAATCTCAAAGCCCATCCCTAGTAGCAGTAATGTACTTTTGCCAGGTGCTACTTCCTTAGGTTTCCATAACCTTCCCAAACAATGTGACCAGCTGGCGCTTTTGTTTTCAAACTCATGAAATGATGGGAAATGCTTTGCATTCAAGTCACAGTGCCACTCCCTCTGAAATTGAGTCTCAGTCTTCCATATTCTTTGTGTCCCAGATATCCTCCTTGTCCTTGTGACAGTGGGCATTATTTGCATCTCAACAAAGAGCTGCTGAATTTAAGATCATAGAAGTGACAGTCTATGCCATCTGTGAAGAGGACAACCAGAGATTCACAAAGCTGTTCTGTAAGACAGACTAAATCATGCAGAAGGGACAGGTACAGTAAAGTAACAAGAGGAGCTAGATCTCAGGAAAAAATAATTGAAATTAACAAGGAGATGAGATTCATGAACAGAACAAGGATCAGGGTGGCCTAAATTCTAATATGTTTGGATTCATTGAAGGGGTGTTCCTGGTTCTGACTATCACTGAGTTTATTCTTGGAAATCTGGTGAATGGTTTCATTGTGTCAATCAATAGCAGCTATTGGTTCAAGAGCAAGAAGATTTCTTTGTCTAACTTCATCATTACCAGCTTGGCCCTCTTTAGGATCTTTCTGTTGTGGATTATCTTTATTGATAGTCTTGTAATAGTGTTCTCTTACCATACTCATGACTCAGGGATAATGATGCAACTAATTGATGTTTTCTGGACATTTACAAACAACTTCAGTATTTGGCTTATCTCCTGTCTCAGTGTTTTCTACTGCCTGAAAATAGCCAGTTTCTCCCACCCCTCATTCCTCTGGCTCAAATGGAGAGCTTCTAGAGTAGTTGTTGGGATGCTGTGGGGCGCACTGCTCTTATCCTGTGTCAGTACCATGTCTCTGATGAATGAATTTAAGATCTCTTCTGCCCTCACTGGAAGCAAAGACACACCAAATATGACTGAATACATCAGATTGAAGAGACAGGAATATAATCTGATGCATGTTCTTGGGAATCTGTGGAAGATTCCTTCCTTAATTGTTTCCCTGGTTGCCTACCTTCTGCTCCTTCTCTCTCTGGGGAAGCACACACAGCAGATGCAGCAATACAGTATTGACTCCAGAGATCAGAGTGCTGAGGCCCACAAAAGAGCCATGAGAATCATCTTTTCCTTTCTCTTATTCTTCCTAGTCTACTTTCTTTCCTTTATAATTTTGTCATCCAGTCGTTTCCTACCAGAAACCAGGATCGCCAGGATAATTGGAGTAGTAATTTCAATGTCATACCTTGTTGGTGATTCATTTATTCTCATAGTATGTAACAACAAGCTGAAGCATACATTTGTGACCATGCTCCCATGTGAGTGTGGTCATCTGAAACCTGGATCTAAGGGACCCTCTGCTTCATAAAACAGCAGAGGTTGTAGGATGGGAAATTCTTCAGCCTGGTTTAGATACGGAGCCCTTCTGACTTTCAGTGCATCAATCTATACCATTAATAGGAGAGATGCTGCCTGCTTTCCCCTGATTCTACCTGACTTAGAGGTAAAATCATGCTTCTTATGACCTCTCTCTATTTAATCACTTGGGACAGGCTCAACAGTCTTTGGGAAATGCCAATGTAGGAACACTCGCTATATGGATATGGAACTGTATTTTAATAACTGCTAGCTTAAGCAGAGCCAGTCTGTGTATTAGTTTTACCTGACATTTTATGATGGCAAAAGCATTTTTTTCCCTATAGATGTGGATTTGAATTTTAGTTCTTTAAACTTTCTATTTTTGTTCTTGGGTGAATCTTTTTGTGCTTTTTCCTCATCAAGATACACTTTGATGCTTAATTAATATTATTTAAAGAGAAGAATAGACATTGATTTACTTATTGTCATCAAATACCTTTGTCAAGTCAATGAGAATATTTAGTATCATGAAAAATTCTTTTAACTTTGTGAATATAGTCAGCTAGGACACATGACATTACTGAATGTGGATTTCTAATGTGACGAAATAATTGCCCTGGATTTTACATCCAACTACTTTGATGCGTAAGGGGAAATTTTGTAACCACAAATGATCTAAGCATAGATCCAGATTTATAAAGAAAACATGAAAGAGTGGGCGTTTTTCTTAGGTGAACCCCAAATGGACACAAATCCCTTTCTCTGTTGTGCCCCCCTCACCATGTCTCATGAAAAGTATGTCTCAAGGAGGGGATCGTTCCTCTAATTTAGTGTATTCGATTGAGTAAACAATCTCAAGTGTGAAGGGATGAAGGAGTGACAGTGACATGGTCAGAGTGCAATTGAAGAAAATGGGAGGCACACAAACTGGTTTGGATAGGCCATGGAGGGGAGGGAGGTGGGAAGAGCGAGGTGTGAGGAGCCCCATAATATTCTATCACTTCTATAAAGTAAACCTGCTGAGAAACTGAAATAGCCTCAGGCTAGAGCACTCTGGTTTGGGTTCGAAGTTCTTGGAGTCTGCCACAACATCCACTAGTCTTTCTGTCTTGGGGGAACAGATTCCAGATTCAATTAAGCTTGTTTGTAATTAGGCATTCCTAAGAAAATAAGAACAGGAGTGAAGAAATAGTAATTTAATCCTTGAAAGATTTGCATCTCAGTAAAAGCAGCTGCCTCTTAGACCAGAAATGGGGTTTGACATGCTGGAAAATAAAAAGGAGACTTCTTTCCAGGCTGCATCCTGTGTCTGCTTACTTATTTCAGTTTGTTTTCATCGGCACCAAACAAGGAAAGATGCTCTGGGAACTGTATGTATTTGTGTTTGCTGCCTCGGTTATTTTTAATTTTGTAGGAATCATTGCAAATCTATTTATTATAGTGATAATTATTAAGACTTGGGTCAAGAGTCACAGAATTGCCTCTCCGGATAGGATCCTGTTCAGCTTGGCCATCACTAGATTCCTGACTTTGGGGTTGTTTCTACTGAACAGTGTCTACATTGCTACAAATACTGGAAGGTCAGTCTACTTTTCCAAATTTTTTCTATTGTGTTGGAAGTTTCTGGATGCAAACAGTCTCTGGTTAGTGACCATTCTGAACAGCTTCTATTGTGTGAAGATTACTAATTTTCAACATCCAGTGTTTCTCCTGTTGAAACGGACTATCTCTATGAAGACCACCAGCCTGCTGTTGGCCTGTCTTCTGATTTCAGCCTTCACCACTCTCCTATATTATATGCTCTCACAGATATCACGTTTTCCTGGACACATAATTGGGAGAAATGACACGTCATTTGACCTCAGTGATGGCATCTTGACGTTAGTAGCCTCTTTGGTCCTGAACTCACTTCTACAGTTTATGCTCAATGTGACTTTTGCTTCCTTGTTAATACATTCCTTGAGAAGACATATACAGAAGATGCAGAGAAACAGAACCAGCTTTTGGAATCCCCAGACGGAGGCTCACATGGGTGCTATGAGGCTGATGATCTGCTTCCTCGTGCTCTACATTCCATATTCAATTGCTGCCCTGCTCTATCTTCCTTCCTATATGAGGAAGAATCTGAGAGCCCAGGCCGTTTGCATGATTATTACTGCTGCTTACCCTCCAGGACATTCTGTCCTCCTCATTATCACACATCATAAACTGAAAACTAAAGCAAAGAAGATTTTCTGTTTCTACAAGTAGCAGAATTTCTTTAGTAATTGACAGCATCAATTCATGGTTTAGTTGCATTAGAAATGTCTCAGTGATCTAAGGACTTAATTTTGTGATCTTGTATCTGGCATCCTGACCCTGAGACTAAATGCTTATATTTTGGTCAACACAGCATCTTTTGGCTAATATTTTAAAGTAAATCACATTCCATAAGAAATTGTTTAAGGGATTTACGTATTTTTCATGGTTATCACATTCCTAGACAATGGAAATCACCATACTGTTTCACTAGCTACTGAAGTACCAAGGGAAGTCCATGAATGAAGGCCACATTGTGATGTACTTGGTTAGCACAGATTAGAGAATTTGCCCTCAACTGAGCAAGATATCTCCATTAGCTAAGCTGTCACTGAGAGGAGATTGGCTTAAACTGTAACAATATAGCACAAAAAGAAAAGAAGGGGGTTTCAGAGAGAAATAAGGAGAAAAGTGTATTTTAGGCCTGCCAGATAAAGGATCCTGATGTTTGTTAAGTTACTACCATCAAGCAACCCAAGCTCTGAATTTTTGGCTTGATCTAGATAGGGTCAGAGTTGATAGGTCATAGGTAGAGATTGATAGTAAACAATCCAAATAAAATGGTTTAAACTCAAAGAATCTATCTTAATATCTAGAGAGGTAGCCCTAGAACAAAGCAAGTTCTGTTCAAATAGTGAGAGTAACACTGTGTGAGTGAAGATTTTCAGAGCATACCACCTATACCCTGTCATACAGAGTTCAGGGGAAGGCCAAGAGATATTGAACTGGTGTGCTGGACTTGGGCTTATTTCACTGGTTTCTACATTGCACATCTGTCCAGAAGAATGCCAGTTTGGACAATCTAATGGTGGGTGTTGAAAGGTTATGAAGTGGGGATTGAGCATTCATTATTTACAATTATATAGTTAAAACAAACTGCTAATGTAATATTTATACATTTCAAAATAAATAAATGTTCACAGTGTCTAGATCACCCAATGTTTCCTGTTTTACCCACCACAGTCTTCCATGTGATATTTAGTTACTATTAGCCAACAGGTATTAATGGTATAAAACCTAGAGGCATTCTTCATGTTATAATGTTAATATTAACAGATAAAGGGAATGCTGAAAGTATCTGTGCCATAAGGACTGTAAGTGAGGGAAGAGCCCTTCATTAGTCCCCCAATATAATTTTCTTTACTTTCTCATGGTAATCAAATTGTTAGCTGTCCAGAATTTGTATGTTGGGGCTATAAGACCAATAGAGTATGAATGGAGGTAATGTATGTAATTTCTAGGTATGTCTCTGAATTAGTCATTCCTTTCCTTTCCATTTTTCTTTTCTTTTTTCTCTTTCCCTTTGGCCCATGGGCTAGAATATTTAGCTATTCTGAACCATGCATTTGAGGAGAATACTTGGGCACGGCGGAGTTACTGTCCATTCTTGAATCGGTGGCATGGTTCATGCACTGGAAGGTTGCCACACCACCTCCTAATTAAATTTGTGCCTAAATTCCAGGATTTGTGAGAAGAAACAAGCATCTCTATAGTTTGTTTCTATGAAGTAACTTATGTTTTAGCAATAACATGTCTTCATATATTTATGATAAAATAGTATTTAACTACTTACAATATTATAATCAAAACACATGATATTTGTTAAGTAAAATAAAACCAAAAGCACATATATGCCTTATACCTATTTTTATAAAAATATGTATATCTGAAGAAAAGCCTAAAAGGAAATATATAAACAGACAAAAACATACATACAGCAATTATTTTTATGTTGGAAGTTGACTTTTCTTTTAAATGCTAGGCATTGAACCCAAAACTTTGGTTATACTGCCTAAGTTTTAAGTCATTAAACTACATCCATAGTTCATGTTGGAAGTTTTGAGTAATATTTTTGTATTTTACCAACCTCTATGATGAACATATATTTTCAAATATATGTAATATGTACAGTATACATCATATCTAACTAATGATCCATCTTTTTAATGGACAGATAGGGGATTCTTATATGAATATCTAGTTTCTCCTCACTCTCAGGAAGAAAAGTGACTAGTATTTTTCTTGTTTTGTCTGATTATTATTTTTCATGACAAATAATTTTTAAAGACAAACCCTTATAAGTGTTTAATCTCATTCAATTTATAGTGCCAAACACTTCTAGATTAAGTAGGTTTGATTGAGGTTACTATAGAAATGGCTTACAGAAAACATAGGGAGTTCCAGAAAGCACTGACTTTATTTTTGATATTTTATTAGTTCATTGAGAATGTCATAAAATATATTTTGATCATGCTCACTTTCAATTCCCTTAACTTTTCCTAGGTCCTCCCCATCTTTCTCACCCAAAACTTCCTCTAAAAGATTTAATAACCCATCTTATCCAGTTTGAGATGTCCATATACTTCTGGGTGTGGACCATTTATTGGAATGTAGTAGAACTACCAGGTGCCACACCATTAAAGAAAGCCAAATTCCCCTACTCCAGAAGCCATTAACTGTTCATACCTCCTTAGGAGAAGGTTGATTCCCTTCCAACTCTGTGCTAGAAAGTTGATTGGCTTGATCTTTTGTAGGTCTTGTGCAGATGACAACAGTTATTAAGAATTCATGAGTGCAGTGGTCTTGTCATACCCCGAAGACACTGTTTTGCTATGATCTCCATTATCTTTCTCATATAATCTTTCTACCCACTTTGTTGGGGTGTGAAATGGATGTCCTATTTGTGGCTGGGTACTCTCTGAACTTTGGCGGATTATGAGTATCCATGTTAACCACTATCTACTTCACAAAGAAACTTCTCTGATATGGTCCAAAAGCTGCTCTGTTCTACACGTAGAAAGATAGAGATTTAGAAGGCAGTTTGATACACTATATACTTAGCAAAATAGCTGTAGGTTCATTACTGAGGCCCCTGCCTCAACCATGAGTTTTTGGCTAGGATAACTGTATTAGACATATGTTTCCCACAGAGGACTTGACCTTTAATCCTATCATAAAGTGATTGATTACCCCATAACATTCATGCCATTATTGCATCTATGGGCACATCTTGCCTCATTGGCCATTACTGAATTTCCCAGGGTTCACAGCTGGATAAGACTGTTCAAGATCCCCCATATTCCCAGCAGACTTCATAGCACCTTCCAGTACTATGAGAGCTATCCATCAGGGAGGAAGATTCCTAGTCAATATCAAGTTGATTTCTTCATGTCCTGTGACTACTATGTGTAGTGTCTTGAACATTGGAGTTTTGCCATCAAGTTCTGGTGGGCAGTTAGTCAAGGGCAATGGCAGTGGTTTGAATGTATTGTTTGGGTGGGGTGCTGGGGAATACCTCTGTCTAACAAGGAGAGGTATCACATACCTGGCACTGGGCATTTATTTGCCAACCTGTTTTTGGAATGAGCATAATCTCCACATATTAACTTGGTTTGATAAAGTTCTGCTGATTGGTCTCTTAGGTAGCCCATGTTGTCTTCTTTTCCTCCTCACCTGCAGGTTTTCTTTACTGACTGTTTTCTTTACTGACTATTTTGCTTCTTGGAAAAGTCTCAAGAATTTGTTTAAGCACTTGCCTACAGTCCTCACTGGAGATTTTTTTTTTTTTCATTGCAATGGGCTTGGGATTTTTCTGGTTTCAACATACTCTGCTTAATATCTGCCATTAAGAAATTATCAACTGGATTTGGAGAGATGTCTTAGTGGCTAAGAGCACTTTCTGCCTTTGCAGATGACCCAAGTTTGCTTTTTGCTTTCCAGCACACATGTCACATGGCTCACAACCACCTATAACTCCAGGTCCATGGGGCTCAACTCTTTCTTTTGGTTTCCATGAGTACTACACTCAAACCCATACTCAAATACGTACATATACACATATCTGTTTTTTTTTAAACTATTAACCAGTTTAAAAAAATGTTTTGGTTTGTCTTCTAAAAGGCATGATATGTAGACCCTTGTCTCAGTTTCTCTTTATGTTGCTGTGATAAAGTAATCTGATAGAAACAAGTTAAAGAAAAGGCATTCATTTTAGCCTGAAGTTAAAGGTACAGTTCATCATGGTAGGGAAGTCAAGAAAGGGGGAACTTGAAGTAACTGGGGCACATCACTCCACAGTAAAACCCAAATCAAAACAAGTGAGCAAACAAACCACAGCAATGAACACATGCTTATTGGTCTTCATCCAACCCATTTTACTAAGTAGAGTCATAGTAGATCATCGTCCAAGATCCCTGTCCAGGCCCATGGTGGGCAGCTCTTCACATCTTAATTAGTGCAGTCAAGATAATTTCCCCAAGGAAGACTCACAGTTTAATTTTCCAGGAGAGTCTATATTATGTCAAATTGAAATTCATACTCTCACAGCACTCCATAAATACTTAATATCCCGTATTTCCTTCTGTTACCCACCTATTATAGGAACACAAGTTTCTTTATGTCACTTAATTTTGGGTTTCCTTATTAATGAATCCTTTTGAAGCTCTTTTTTTCTCTCCTTTTAGTTGATTGAATTGTTTATTTACTTTACATCCTAATCACAGCCTCCCCTCCCTCCTCTCCTCCCAGCCCCCACCTCTAGCCTTATCCTCTGCCCCATCTACTTCCCCTCTCCCCTTCTCCTCAGAAAAGGAAAGGTCTCCCATGGATATCAACCAGCCTTGGCATATCAAGTTGCAGTAAGGGTAGGTACATCTTCATCTATTGAGGCTAGCCCAGTTAGGGGAAAGGGATCCAAAGACAGGAAGTGTAGTCAGAGACAATCCCTGTTCCCATTTTAGGAGTCCCACATGAAGACCCAGCTGCACAACTCTTTCATATATATGGGCCTACCTCTGTTCCATGCATGCTTTCTGGTGGGCAGTTCAGTCTCTATGAGACGCTGTGGGTCCAGATTAGTTGATTCTGTAGGTTTTCTTGTTGTGTCTTTGACCCTTCTGGCTCTTTCAAATCTTTCTCTCCCTCTTCCACAGGATTCCCCAACCTCAACCTAATGTTTGGCTGTGGGTCTCTGCATCAGTTTTCATCAGTTGCAAGGTGAAGCCCCTCTGATGACAGTTATGCTAAGTTCCTGTCTGCAAGTATAGCAAATTGTCATTAATAGTGTTAGGGGTGGCCTTCCCCTCATGGCATGGGTTTCAAAGCTGGGCCAGTCACTGATTGGCACTTCTCTCAAATTCTGCTCCATCATTTACCCCCGTGTATTTTGTACACAGGGGTAATTGTGAGTCTAAGGTTTTTTGGCTGGGTTGGCGACCTATTCCCTTCATTGGAAGTCTTTCCTGATTATAGCATCCATATCCCTCATTGCTAGGAGTCTTAGCTAGCATTACCCTCATTGAATCCTGGGATTTTCTATTGTTCTCAGTTTCTAGCTTGTCCCAGAAATGACCTCATCCTTCCTGTTCCCATCACCCCCTATACTCCTCTTCCATCCAGCCTCTAATGTCTAATCTATTTCCCCTTCTCAGTGAGATCCAAGAATCGTCCCTTGGGCCTTCTTTGTTCCTTAGCTTTTTTGGGTCTGTTGTTTGTAGCATGGTTATCCTGTACTTTGTGAGTAATATTCCCTTATAAGTGAGTATCTGTCTGAGTCAGCTGCTGGGTGGAGCCTCTGTTCCTGTCTGCAAGAATAACAGAGTATTTTAATACTGTTAGGGATTGGTGCTTGCCAATGGGATAGGTCTCCAGTTGGGTTGGTTATTGGTTGTCAATTCCTGTGGTCTCTGCTCCATCTCCCATGCCTGTATTTCTTGTAGACAGGATAAATTTTGGGTTGAAAGTTTTGTGGGTAGGTTGTACAGTGGATGGAGCTTGGGGACTCTTATGGAAGAACAGGAGGAAGGATTGCAGGCCTCTAAGGGGATAAGAACTCCACAGGAAGACCAACAGAGTCAACTAGCCTGGACCCTTGGGGTTCTCAGAGTCTGAACCATCAACCAAAGAACATGGGCTGGACATTGGCCTCTCCACTCATATGTAGCAGATGTGCAGCTTGGCCTTCATGTGGGTCCCAAACAACTAGAACAGGGGCTATCCCAAAAGAGCTTGCTTATAAGTGGGATGTTTTGCTAGCTGGGTGCCTTGTCTGACCTTAATGAAAGAAGAGGCTCCCAGCCTTAGGAAGACATGAAGTGCCAAGGTGGGTGGGGGGCCTCCACTTGCTCAGAGGAGAAGGGGGTGTGTGGAAGGGTTGTGAAGAGAGTGACTGGGAAGGGGGCAGTGAGCAGGATGTAAAGTGGATAAGTAAAAATTATTTTGAATTAAATTAAAAAAATAAGTGAGTACACATCATGTTTGTCTTTCTGGGTCTGGGTTACCTCACTCAGGATATTTTCTAGTTCTACCCATTTTTCGGTGATTTCATGATGTCATTGTTTTAGTCATACTCCATTGTGTAGATGTACCACATTTTCTTTATCATTCTTCAGTTGAGGAATATCTAGGTTGTTTTCAGTTTCTGGCTATTAAGAACAAAGCTGCTGTGAACATAGTGGAGCCAGTGTCCTTATGGTATGGTGGAGTTTCTTCTGGCTATAAGCTCAGGAGTGCTGTAGCTGGGTCTTAAGGTAGATCTATTCCCAATTTTTTGAGAAACTGCCAAATTGATTTCTAAAGTGGTTGTACATATTTATATTGCTACCAGCAATGAGGGAATGTTCTTCTTGCTCCACATGCTCAACAGAATGAGCTGTTGCTTGAGTTTTTTTCTCATATTATTATTAATTTTTTTATGTGCATTGGTGTTTTGCCTACATGCATGTCTGTGTAAAGGGGGTGTCAGATCTTGGGGTAAGAAACAGTTGTTAGCTGCCATGTGAGTGCTGAGATTTGAACTTGGGTCCTTTGGGAGAGCAGCCATGCTCCTAACCACTGAGCCATCTCTCTAGCTTGTTTCTTCTTTTTACAACGTTTAACTTTGCTCCCTCTTTTTCTTTCTCTTTTATTTTACTCATTCTTAGTAGTACTTATACCTTTTTTTTTTTTTTTTGCAGGCTTTTTAGATTTTATTACAAAAGGGACATGATTGAGCCCAATTTCCCAGCAAAAGTCACCAACTCCAAGTCTAATTTGGCTTCCTGGTTGGGGAGCAGGCTGGTAGATAGAATAGTCTTCCTTAGACCATTCCACACTTCATTTTCTCTGTCCCTGGATGAATACCCCACGTCTGTAGAAACTGCTTTCAAAGTTGTTCATTGGGCCTCATTGAAGTGGGTCACCATTGTCTTGTGCAGTGTCTCCTTATAGGATTCTGTTGAGGTGATCCCATAGGAACTGCCCCTGGCACCCAGGCCAGAACCTCAAACTCGTGTTTGGGCCTCAATGGGTGTCACAATGCCCTGTTTCTTGCGGCCCAGACCACTGCCTTCTTTCCAGCCCATGGCCTGGAGCATTCGACTGCCAATGTTGTCACTGCCTAATCCATCCCGAGTGGGTCGTTCAAAGTCCACAGAGGTTGTAGATATGCCACCATACTTCCTCCGTTTGGGCTCTGGTGGCTCAGGGATACCATACTTCTCCCTGAGTTCAGCTGCACGGTCTCTATACTTCATTTGCTCCATGTCATTTTCCTCTAGTGCTTCCAATTTGTTTTCTGACAAGTGGGCTCGCAGATGAATCTCAAGGTTTTGCTTGTGGAACCCAGAGAGCTGCTGGTGCCGGACAAGTGCCTCCTTGCTGGGAAACTGGCGGCGGCAGAGCAGACAGGCTAGCTTGTGCCAGTCTGTGAGCTTTTCTTCCCGTTCAGGACCTCCTCGCTCCTGTTCCTCCTCACTGTCACTCTCCCCACTATAGGCTGCCACCAGCCCTCGAGGTGGGCTTGGGCGGTCATCACTGGCCAGCTTTGGGAGATCCATGCTGGTGTGCTGTCTTTCAGCTAGCGCTCCCTTCTTCTCAAGGATGGCATAGCCTGCAACTGCAGTGGCCGATTCCCGCCTTTCATCATCTCGTAGAGCACTAATAGGCTGGAAGCTGTTTTTGAAGTTTTCTTTTTGCTTATTGAGACTGCGTGCCCACCGCTCCATGTCCTTGGCAATCTGTTGGGCTGTCTTTGTCTTATGCTTCTCTTTCTTCTCTTTTCCCTCCTTTGATGATGCCCCTGTGTCTTTATGTCTATCAGCAGACTGCTCCAAGGCAGGTAAGTAGGTCCGCCGCTCCCTATCCCAGTATAGGTACTGCTGACTCTGAGCATTGTAGTAATACTGGGAATTGGGATCATAGTATAGACCAGTCTGGGGGTCATAGTAGTAGCCAGATGTCTCATCATATTGGTAAGTAGAGACACAGGGTACTGGCTGTAGGACTCTAGGGCAGTGGGACTGGTAGCCCGTGGTAAGGCAGAGCTGGGATGAGTAGGGTTCTGGAGCTCAGACTTGAGCACAGCAGGTGATATGATGGTATATGACTGTCTGTTGGTAGCAATGCTCTGGCCACTGCTTCCCTCAGCTGATTGCTGATAGAGCCCAGGGGCAGCACCAGGCTGGACTCGAGAGAAAGCCTGCAGTGACACAGAGTCTGCTCCAGCCTCAAGGGAGGCCTCAGGACCTGCTCCAGCTGGGTCCCCTTTGGTCCCAGCCATGCCAGGGCCCTTGCTGTTCTTAAGGTAGCCACGGGCATAGAGGGAATCTGTTCCCTGGCTGCTGCCATAGCCCTCATTCTGTTGGTAGTAGCTGTAGTCAACTGGTGGTTCCTCGGGGGCAGCCCAGGCACTCTTTCCACCCTGGGAGGCCTGTGAGATTGCCCACTGGGCTGCAGCAATGGCAGTACTGGCCACAGAGGCAGCATTGATGCGACTGCCTTCATTGGAGGCCATATCCCTCTTAGAACCCTTGGCAAACTCCACGTTGATGGTCTTGCCATCGATGGTGAGCGGAGGGTGCAGGGCCTGCAGGATCTGTAGCAGCTGGACTGCTTCCACGATGGTGGAGAGCTGGATGAAGGCGAAGCCTCGGTTCAGCTCAGTCTGTTTGTCCTTGATAACACGCACATTGGAAGAGGGCAGCACCGCATAGGGTGCTAGGGCCCCGAGGATGGAGTCCATAGTGCTGTGTGGGTTCAGGTTTCGTAAAATAATGGTGTCATTGGCGTTCTCGGAGCTTGGCTCTGAGCACTGTGACAGGGCTTGTGAGGTTAGCACTCCCTTGGCCTGGTAGGGCTGCGGCAGTGGGAGTAAGCCCTGGCTTAGCTCCCGCCCACTCAGTGGCAGTGTCTGTTGATCCAGGCGAGTGCCAAGGGGCAGCTTCTGCTCTGCCTCTGATTTGGGCACACCACATTTGAAGCACTTCTCTCGGCGCTTGAAGTTCTGGACACCACACTTATTACACAGCCAGTCCTCATTGATCTTGGGCTTGGGGCCGCTGTAATGCATGGATACCTTCTGGCCCATGATGTTGAGGGTGTGCTGACTGGCTTCCATCCATCGTGTAGCGTCCTGCAAGTGACTAAACTCGACGAAGGCGAAGCCCTGGCTCTGACCTGAGGATTTGTTCCGCATCAGCCGGACCTCCCGTGCTTGGACACCATGGGACTGCAGCTGTCCACGGATCTCTGCACTTTGCTCTTCAGATGAGTCGTCATACTCATGCTTGCCCTCCTGACTGCCATACACTCGTGGGTATGAACGGTAGTACATGTCTCTATAATCATGGTCCCGGCTGCGGTTCTCTCCACTATCATCCTGTGAACGATCAGTGGCTCCATAGCGGCCAGTCCTGTCACCACGACTACCTCGTCTTTCATACTCCATGTCCTGATAGGAGTTTAAGGAGCTGCTGGGGCCCCTCCTCAGTAGCTGGCTCCTTTCACTTCTCAGCCACCCCTGTTGCTGCCAGCATGATCTGTCTGGGTGATACCTCCTGCAGAGATTCTTCTCGGCCTGGGCTGTCAAGGGAGGGCTCCCAGGCATCATCTCCGCCCGCCACCACCTCCTTCAGAACAGTTAGTTCAAATGGGAGCCAATGCATGCACCTACCAAGTCCAAGACTGGGAGCAAAAAAGAGGAAAGGGGGAGGGGAGACGCGACCGACCCGTTTCTCTCCCAAGGAAACTCAGTGCCACCTCCTCCCAGTAGGCCACAGACACCAACACAAAATGACGACGAGAAGAGAGCTGGCGCTCCGACTACCACCCACCTACTAAGAGAGTGCGCTCTGGCCGGCCTTGACGATTGGTTGCCGGTCACCATTGGCTGGCCCTGGCATTCTCTGATTGGCAAGCATATGCTACCTCCCCATTCCCTGTGAGAATGTCCCAGGAGTCCAGAAAAAAGAGTAGCTATTGGCTACCCCGCTCTTTAGAAGCTTGCTGTCCTTTGAAGTTGAAAGACAAGTGGAAGCTCCACCTCTTTCCCTACAGGGCCATCTAGATGTCACCGCTTTCTTCTTATGAAGAAAATGAACAGACCTCTCAAAAACAAATCTCTCCCAGACTAACAGAAATGATAATGTTGATTCGGTAGCGACACGGCGTGGGAGGTAAAATAGAGTCCGCACCTTGCCGTACTCGTAAACAAACTTAGGCCGGGGATCTTACTTATACCTTTTGTATTAGTCAGGGTTTAACTGCTGTGAACAGACACCATGACCAAGGCAAGTCTTATAAAAAACAACATTTAATTGGGGCTAGCTTACAGGTTCAGAGGTTCAGTCCATTATCATCAAGGTGGGAGCATGGAAGCATCCAGGCAGGCATGGCGCAGGCAGAGATGAGAGTTCTCCCTCTTCATCCAAAGACTGCTAGTGGAAGACTGACATCCAAGCAACTGGGGTGAGAGTTTTAAGCCCACACCCACAGTGACACACCTATTTCAACCAGGTCACACCTATTCCATCAAGGCCACACCTCCAGATGGTGCCACTCCCTGGTCCGAGAATATACAAACCATCACATTCCACTCCCTGGCCCTCATAGACTTGTTAAAAAACATGCGTCTATGGGGGCCATACTTAAACATAGCATAATGCAAATACATTTAGTCCAACTTTCAAAGTCCTCATAGTCTATAGCAGTCTCAACAACGTTAAAAGTCCAAAGTACAAAGTCTCTTCTGAGATCCATCCAATCACTTAACTGTAATCTCCAAAGCAAGACAGGAAATCAGCTGGGCAAACCCCAAACTCTGCATCTCCATGGCTGATGTCAAAGCGGTCTTCAGATCTCCACTCCTTTTTCATCTTTCTTGACTGCAACAAACTGCTTTCTCCTGGGCTGGTTCCACTTCCTGTTAGCAGCTTTCCTCAGCATGTATCCCATGGCTCTGAGTCTCCAAGGCAATTTCAATGTTACAGCTTCTTGCTTCAGTGTCTGGGATTCCACTTGATCTTTTGGGCTCCTCCTAAGGGCTGGCATCACTTCTCCAGCTCTGCCCTCTGTAGCACTCTAAGCTCAGGTTGATCCACTCCGCTACGGTTGCTGTTCTTGGTGATCATTGCATGGTACTGACATCTCCAATACATTGGGGTGTTCCACTTCAACTAGGCTTCACCAATAGCCTATCATAGGCTCTCTTCATGGTGCCAAGCCTCAAATTCTTTGCATGACCCCTTCAGTCCTGGGTCATCAACTACAGCTGAGGCTATACCTTCTCCAATGCCTTCCATGACCTCTCACAGTGCCAAACCTCAGCTGTTCTTTGTGACACCTTCATGCCTTCAAAACCAATACCATCTGGGTGATTTTTACACATTGCCAAGTCCAGCTGCAGCACAATGTACAACCTTGGCTATCTCTGAAACACAGCTTCTTTGTGCTCCCAGAAGATTTCACCTCAGTGATGCTGGTCTCTTCATAATCACTGCTAATTTCTTAGCTCCAGCTAACCAGCATCAATTGTCCCAGTAGTTCCTTCCATTCTTAACTCTAGAGCCAGAGCCACATGGCTGAAGCTGCCGAGTTCTGCTGCTGGCAGGAATTAGAACATGACCTGCTTGTACTATTACATTGTCACTGGCTTTCTGTTTTCCAAATCCTTCACTGCCTTAGCTTGGCTATCCTGGATCTTGCTCTGTAGATTGGCCTTGAATGCAGAGATCAGCATGCCAGTCTCCTGGGATTAAAGGTGTGTACCACCATGCCTGGATCTAAATTTAGCTGGGTAGGATCTTGCCCCAAGGTCCCACTTCCTTAATCTGTTATCTCCTAGAACACAAGATTTTGCTCCATTCCACTCCCTGGTACTCCTTTAATACTTGAACCATGTATTTTATATTTTTCCTTTCTAACCTTGCTATGCTTGTTCAAACTTCTCTTCATAAGACTTAACCAGAGAACAAAGTCTCTGCTGGGCTTTTTTGAAACTTTCTTTGACAATGCAATTAATCTGAGTCTCTTCACCTTAGCCTCAGGCAGACTTTTCAGTCAAGGGCAAAAAGTAGCCACATTCTTCACCAAAATACCACAAAAAACAGTCGTCACGCCACATTCTGAAATTCTTCTCCTTTGAAATCTCTTGGGCCAGATCAATACAATTCAAATCACTCCCAGCAACAAAGTCTTCCATATTCCTTCTAGGATGGCCCATTAAGCCCCATTCAAAGCATTCCACTGCTTTCCAAATCCAAAGTCCCCAAATCCACATTCTTTCAAATAAAAGCATGGTCAGGCCTATCACAGTGATACCCCACTCCTGGTACCAACTTCTGTATTAGTCAGGGTTTTACTGCTGTGAACAGACACCATGACCAAGGCAAGTCTTATAAAAAACAACATTTAATTGGGGCTGGCTTACAGGTTCAGAGGTTCAGTCCATTATCATCAAGGTGGGAGCATGGCAGCATCCAGGCAGGCATGGTGCAGGCAGAGCTGAGAGTTCTCCCTCTTCATCCAAAGACTGCTAGTGGAAGACTCGTTGCTTGAGTTTTTGATCTTAGACATTCTGATGAGAGTATGATGTTGTTTTAATTTGCATTTTCCTGATGACTAAAGATGTTGAACATTTCTTTAAATGGTTCTCAGCCATTAGAGATTCCTCTGTTGAGAATTCTCTGTTTAGCTCTGTATCCTGTTTTTTAATTAGGTTATTTGGTTTGTTGATGTTTAGTTTCTTGAGTTCTTTATATATTTTGGATGTCAGCCTCTGTTAGATGTGGAGTTGGTGAAAAATTTTTCCCATTCTGTAAGCTGTTGTTTTTTTTTCCTTTAAATGGTGTCCTTTGCCTTACAGAAGCTTTTCAGTTTCATGACATTTTCATTAACTAATTGTTGATTTTGATGCCTGAGCTGTTGGTGTTCTGTTCAGTAAATTGTCTCCTGTACCAATGTATTCAAGGGTCTTTTCATTATCTCTTCTATCTGATTTAGTGTTTCTGGTTTTATGTTGAGGTCTTTGATCCACTTGGATCAGTTTGAGTTTTTTTGGATCACTTGAGTTTTTTTTTTTTTTTTATAGTTATGGATCTATTTGCATTCTTAAACATGCAGACATCCAGGTAGACCACCTCCATTTGTTGAAAATGCTTTCTTTTTCCCACTGCATAGTTTTTGCTTCTTTGTTAAAAATCAAGTGTCCATAGGTGTGTGGATTTACTTCTGCATCTTTGATTTAATTCCATTAATCAACATGTCTGCATTTATACCAGTACCATGAGGTTTGTATTGCTATTGCTCTGTAGTATATATAGCTTGAAATCAGGTATGGTGATACCTCCAGTTTTATTATACAGGATTGTACAATATCAATCCATGAGCATAGGAGATCATTCCATCTTCTACTATCTTTAATTTCTTTCTTCAATGATGTGAAGTTCTTGTCATACAGATCTTTTACTTGTTCTGTTAGAGATGTACCAAGATATTTTATTTTATTTGTGGCTATTGTGAAGGGTGTTGTTTCCCTAATTTCTTTTTCAGCTCATTTATAATTTGCATATAGGAGAGTTACTGGTTTTTTGAGTTAATTTTGTATCTAACCACTTTGCTGGAGGTGTTTATCAGCTGTAGAGGTTCCCTGGTAAAATTTTTGGTGTCACTTAACTATATTATCATATCATCTGCAAAAAACTGCAGCAACAGTAAGCAGAAATGATATCTTTTTTTTGCTCCATAATGATTATAAGTAGGTATTGTAAAAGGAAATCTTTCCCTATCCTCTTATGTAAGGGGATTGTGAAAAATCGATATTTAAAATCAATTACTATCATAGACCATGACTTAGATAATAAGAAAGGTAAAGGAATTCCAGGCTGTAATAGACCCATTGGTTAAATTACAAATTATTCACTGCTCTTAAATCTGTTAACATTCTCCACTTTCATGATTTCTTTTTATGACAAAAATGGGGATTCCATAGGCTGGTAGTATGTTTAGCCTCTAGCTGTTCTTATATCAGCACTTGCTTCTCAAGTGCTTGTGTTTTTTTTTTTTTTTTAGTTAATGGCCATTGCTCTACTCACACAGGCTTGTCAGTAAATGATTTAAGGGTAGGGCTGGTGGTATTTCAGCAGTGCCTCCCCACCCCCCCCTTATAAGTTGGTAACTCAATCTCTAAGATGTCCTGTGTCTGGACAGTTGGCAGAGCTGCAGATTGTTTTTGACACATGTATCAGTACCTTTCCTGAGAAGCATCTACCATTTCACCCCTAATGTCATTATGAGTTGTCTCTGAGATTGGAGGAATATTAATCTGAGAACCCCACTGTTGTAAAAGATTCCTTCCCTATAAATTTATAGGTATGTCAGCCACACAAGGTCTTAACCTTCTTATTTGAACCTCTAGTCCCACACATTTGTTCCATCACACACTTTGTTTTACCTGAGATAACTTTCCAATTCCTTGAAACTGTGAATTCCAAGATTTTTGGAAATAGTAGTTGCATCAGCTTTTGTATCCACAAAACCTTTTTTCAACACCATTTACTTGTGATTTAATTTTAACCTCTGATCATTAACTACTGTATGCCAGAAAACATGTTTTTCCGTACTTCCAAATTATCTTGTTCTTTTTACTGGAGTGGCTCTGCCTTTGATGTAGTCCTGGAAACAGTAGAATTTGAGCAATCTTTTAAAAAACATAGGTCATACTTTTAATTCCCATTTATAATTCCAGGATGCACAATGAATTCTTGGAAAGTCAATCCACTCCTTTCCAAGATCCTCCCCATGGCAAAGGATCATAAACTCTAGTAGTTTTGGGGATTAGGATAAAAGGTTTATCTGTGGCCAAGTCTAGATCATCACTGCCTACAGAAGTGTGCATGAGATCAGCAATACATAATAGTGGTTTTTCTGCTTGCTTGTTTTTTATGGCTGAAGGAAATGGCTTTTATTTTTGATATGGGGCCTCAGGCTGCTAGGCTCCCATTTCATTTCCCAATGGCAAGAAATTGCCTTGGATATTAAAATTATACTCATTGGTCCAATGGTATCCCTTGCCACAATGTCTGGACACCCCAGGAAATCTGGTTTTACATGGCTTGGTTTGTTTGAAAGTATTTTGTTTTTAAGTAAAAGAGAGAGAGCAGAGCCTTTGGAATGGAAGAGGGAATGAGTGAAAGGAATTATGATCTCTAGAGCAGAGACAAGCAGGTACCTTTGAGAAATGGCAAAGAGCCAAATCCTATTTGTGATGGCATCCTAGATTAATTTGGCCATAGTGACCCACTATTGGCAGTTTAGCCACTGATGCCAAGAAGTGCTTGCAGTCAGGAGCCTGGCATGGCTGTCCTCTGAGAGGCTCTGCCAGCACCTGTCTGAGACAGATGCAGATACCTATAGCCAACCATTGGACTGAGTCCAGGGACCCCTATGGAAGAGTTAGGGGAAGGACTGAAGGAGCTGAAGGGGATAGAAGGAACAACAGTATCAACTAACTGGACCCCTCAGAACTCCTAGGGATTAAGCCACCAACTAAAGACCCCCACTATATATGTAGCAGAGGACTGCCTTGTCTGACCTTAGTGAAAGGAGATGTGCTTGGTCCTGTGAAGGTTTGATAGCATCTCATTCTTTAAACCTGGTCAGATGCCTGTGATCATAGAGATTATAGTAGACGGGAAGCTACTTCTGTTGTTTTTGTTTGTTTGTTTTCTTTTTGTTTTTTTTTTTTTTTGTTTTTGTTTTTTTTTTTTTGAGACAGGGTTTCTCTGTGTAGCCCTGGCTGTCCTGGAACTCACTCTGTAGACCAGGCTGGCCTTGAACTCAGAACTATCTCCCTGCCTCCGCCTCCCAAGTGCTGGGATTAAAGGTGTGCACCACCACTGGCTGGCTTTGTGTTGTTTTTCTAAATGGATGTGATGTGTCTATGAGATTTCCTTATTAATAATTGTACTTATACCCACAGATTAGTACTACTGTTTACTTTGGCTAGAGAAGCTCCTTTTGCAGTGAGCAATGGTAAGTTCAGAGATTTGTATTGGTCAATGTGCTGAGGACAAGTAGCTTTTATGTACTCTACCTGAAGGGACACCTATCTGAACCTCATCTTAAGGCTCAGGATGCATCATGGAAGAGGGAGTGAAGAAAAGCTAAGAGCCAAAGGAAGGGGTGGAGTACTGTGGAACATTCCTAGGCATAACCTGGCATCTGTACTCTAGAACTCATAGTAGCTGTGACTTACTATACAAGACTGTGGAAGATTGGACCACTAAAAATCCTGTAATAGAGTGGGCTCACAAAGTGTTATCCCTTCCTCAGGATCTATATGGTATTTAATAATTGCTGGAGGAAGGAGAGCTTTTTCATGTGGTGTATCCCTGCTATGATGCCCTTGTTCCTGTAAGAAACTGTAATGAAATATACAGTGTCACAAAACATGACAACCCCAAACCATGAAAGTAGATTGTGGACAAGATGGGAAGAGGAGGGAGATCTGTGTGAGTAGGAGGGGAACAAGAAAGGGTCATGTAAAATGACTGTGTTCAAACACATATACATGCATATATTAAAATGTCCTGATGAAATCCATTTTATGTATAATTAACATATGGTAAAAATTAAAGAATATTGGGAAATATAAAATAGTCAGAATAAAAGACAAAATAAACAAAATTCCCCAGAGAAATATGTTGAAACCCAGCAGGTCTTGATGAAGTGTTTTTTAGTATACATGTGATAGACCTGTCTTTAATTTAGACGATTCCATTTATTATATATTGGTAGCTGCTGGAGGACCCAAAGATCTTTGCAGTCCATGGGTTTTGCTCCAGAAGATCCTCCCAACTCCCCAGTTGGTAAACATAGGCACAAAGGGCTATTTGTTTTGGATGCTGGAGGAAGCAAAACAGAATACTGAGTTCTGCATTAAAAAAGGAAAATAGCAGGAAGTCTGCCTACCGGCCTCAGAGTTTTCAGATGTCACCCAGCAGTAAATAGCCACATGGGAGGAAGGCAACTCCAGAGACCAAGTAATCCAGAATTCTCATGTCTACAATATATCATAGGTAATGGTTTCATTACTGCTAGATCAGGGAAGTCTACTGACCACCATGCCTTCCACAACCTGAAATTCCCCTGCATAAACTCCATGGAGAGCCTATTTCCAACTCTTTATTTCCAAGTGCTTCTTGTGACCATCTTCCCTAGCCGACATTATAGTAGAGTGTTCTCAGCCTTTTTTTGCTTGTGATTGTATCTTATTTTCAGGTCCCTAGGAATGCTGGCTAGTTTTACTATCCTTGACACAACCTAGAACCACCTGGGAAGAGAGTTTCCATTAAGGAATTACTTAAATGAAGTTGTGCTCTCTCTCTGTGTGTGTGTGCTTAATTATTAGTTGATGTAGGAAGTCCTGCCTTTTGTTGACAGCAGCAGCTGGTTTTGGGCCATTGTCCACCTAAGAATAGAGAGGTCACTAGCTGAGTACTCCGAGCAGGCAGCATGAGTACATTCCTAGTCTCTGCTCTTGACTGTGGGTGTGATGTGACTGGCTGCTTGAGGTCCTCTTATGACCGATTGAAATAATAGACTGTAACCTGGGACTGTAGAACAAATAAACCCTTTTCTACCCTATTTTACTTTTAGTTGGGTTATTTTATCACAGCAACAGAGATGTAGTTCGAGCATCAGTATAACTCAGACTGAAAAAACAGACCCATTTTAAGATTGTGCTTGGCTATAGTATTCTGAGATATGGAGTGGATTTCTTCTCCAATGCTAGCCTGCCATGCTAGAGGAGCCACTGTCAGACAAAGTCCCTGCACTGACATGAGGTTTCCAGAACAACAGTTCCTCCTGAGACTGGGACTGCTGACCCATTGTCATCAGGAACTACTGGCTTATCTTCCCTGGAAGAGCAGTGTAGGAGTTGTTGGGCGTTTCCTCTTTTCTGTGTTGCCTATCTGCTGCTATCTTCATTGGTTAGTCACTGCCTTTTCCAGTGCTCTTTCTTTCTTTATCCTTGTACCACTATCTCTTCTCTGTCACTTCAACTCTTCATAAAGTCACACAGAGGAAAGTTTGAATTCACCAGCTTTCCTTGGAAACCATCCTAAACTGTATTTTTAAAGGATCAAACTGACAGTCTCATGTTTGTCCTTTACAGAGGCTCTGGAGTTGTCTTGGATTTACAGACACTGAATAGCATGTTGGTTGTCTTCAGGCTTTGTCAAGAGCAGCAATGTAGTAAGAAATTACAGAGAAAAGCACCAGGGTAGCGAGGGTGCAGGGTCGGCTGACACTCGCCAGCTACCCACAACACCCGCCACAGGATCTTAAGACTTCTGGCGAGTGGAACACAGCTTCTGCTCCAAACCAATTGCGCGCGGGACCTGAGACTGCATTAGTTAGGGAAGCAGAAACCGGCCAGAGTAGGGCCACAGGCCTCATCCGGCCGGATCAGCACCTGGGTAGCCAGAGCGCAGGGTCGGCTGACACCCGCCAGCTACACACGACCCCCACCACAGGATTTTGAGACTGCTGGTGAGTGGAACACAGCTTCTGCTCCAGTCCAGTCACACGGGACCTGAGACTGCTCTGGTTGGGGAGAGAGAAATCCGGCCTACATAGGGCCACAAGCCTCTTCCGGTCAGAAAAGCACCTGGGTAGCGAGGGCGCAGGGTCGGCTGACACTCGCCAGCTACCCACGACCCCCGCCACAGGATTTTGAGACTGCTGGTGAGGAGAACACAGCTTCTGCTCCAGTCCAATCACGCGGGACCTGAGACTGCTCTGGTTGGGGAGAGAGAAATCCGGCCTACATAGGGCCACAAGCCTCTTCCTATCAGAAAAGCACCTGGGTAGCGAGGGGGCAGGGTCGGCTGACACTCGCCAGCTACCCACAACACCTGCCACAGGATCTTAAGACTTCTGGAGAGTGGAACACAGCTTCTGCTCCAATCCAATTGCGCGCGGGACCTGAGACTGCATTAGTTAGGGAAGCAGAAAACCGGCCTGAGTAGGACCACAGGCCTCTTCTGGCTGGACCAGCACCGGGGTACCGCCAGCTACCCACGACCCCAGCCACAGGATTTTGAGACTGCTGGTGAGTGGAACACAGCTTCTGCTCCAATCTTTAAACAGTGACAACGACAACAATTAACCCCAGAGATTACCAGATGGCGAAAGGTAAACGTAATAATCTTACTAACAGAAACCAAGACCACTCACCATCATCAGAACCCAGCACTCCAACTTCGCCCAGTCCAGGGCACCCCAACACACCGGAAAAGCTAGACACGGATCTAAAAGCATATCTCCTGATGATGGTAGAGGACTTCAAGAAGGACTTTAATAACACACTTAAAGAAATACAAAGGAACGCTGGTAAACAGGTAGAAGACAGTAAAGAGGAACCACAAAAATCCCTTAAAGAATTGCAGGAGAACACTGCTAAGGAGTTACAAATCCTTAAAGAAAAACAGGATAACATAATCAAACAGGGAGAAGTCCTTACAGAAAAACAGGAAAACACATCCAAACAGATGATGGAAATGAACAAAACCATACTAGACCTAAAAAGGGAAGTAGACACAATAAAGAAAACCCAAAATGAGGCAACACTGGAGATAGAAACCCTAGGAAAGAAATCTGGAACCATAGATACCAGCATCAGCAACAGAATACAAGAGATGGAAGAGAGAATCTCAGGTGCAGAAGATTCCATAGAGAACATCGGCACAACAATCAAGGAAAATGTAAAATGCAAAAAGATCCTAACTCAAAACATCCAAGAATTACAGGACACAATGAGAAGACCAAACCTACGGATAATAGGAGTGGATGAGAATGAAGATTTTCAACTCAAAGGACCAGCAAACATCTTCAACAAAATTATAGAAGAAAACTTCCCAAATCTAAAGAAAGAGACGCCCATGAACATACAAGAAGCCTACAGAACTCCAAATAGACTGGACCAGAAAAGAAATACCTCCCGACACATAATAATCAGAACAACAAATGCTCTAAATAAAGATAGAATACTAAAAGCAGTAAGAGAAAAAGGCCAAGTAACATATAAAGGCAAGCCTATCAGAATTACACCAGATTTTTCACCAGAGACTATGAAAGCCAGAAGATCCTGGACGGATGTTATACAGACACTAAAAGAACACAAATTCCAGCCCAGGCTACTATACCCAGCCAAACTCTCAATTAACATAGATGGAGAAACCAAAGTATTCCACGACAAAACCAAATTCACACATTATCTCTCCACGAATCCAGCCCTTCAAAGGATAATAACAGAAAAAAAACAATACAAGGACAGGAACCACGCCCTAGAAACAACAAGAAGGTAATCCCTCAACAAACCTAAAAGAAGACAGCCACAAAAACAGAATGCCAACTTTAACAACAAAAATAACAGGAAACAACAATTACTTTTCCTTAATATCTCTTAATATCAATGGACTCAACTCCCCGATAAAAAGACATAGACTAACAAACTGGCTACACAAACAAGACCCAACATTTTGCTGCTTACAGGAAACTCATCTCAGAGAAAAAGATAGACACTACCTCAGAATGAAAGGCTGGAAAACAATTTTCCAAGCAAATGGTATGAAGAAACAAGCTGGAGTAGCCATTCTAATATCTGATAAGATTGACTTCCAACCCAAAGTCATTAAAAAAGACAGGGAGGGACACTTCATACTCATCAAAGGTAAAATCTTCCAAGAGGAACTATCAATCCTGAATATCTATGCTCCAAATACAAAGGCAGCCACATTCATTAAAGAAACTTTAGTAAATCTCAAAGCACACATTGCACCTCATATAATAATAGTGGGAGACTTCAACACACCACTTTCACCAATGGACAGATCATGGAAACAGAAACTAAACAGGGACACAGAGAAACTAAGAGAAATTATGAATCAAATGGATCTGGCAGATATCTACAGAACATTCTATCCTAAAACAAAAGGATATACCTTCTTCTCAGCACCTCATGGTACCTTCTCCAAAATTGACCACATAATTGGTCACAAAACAGGCCTCAACAGATACAAAAATATTGAAATTGTCCCATGTATCCTATCAGATCACCATGGACTAAGGCTGATCTTCAATAACAAAATAAATAATAGAAACCCAACCTTCACGTGGAAACTGAACAACACTCTTCTCAATGATACCTTGGTCAAGGAAGGAATAAAGAAAGAAATTAAGGACTTTTTAGAGTTCAATGAAAATGAAGCCACAACATACCCAAACTTATGGGACGCAATGAAAGCATTTCTAAGAGGAAAACTCATAGCTCTGAGTGCCTCCAAAAGGAAACTAGAGAGAGCACACATTAGCAGCTTAACAACATACCTAAAAGTACTAGAACAAAAGGAAGCAAATTCACCCAAGAGGAGTAGATGGCAGGAAATAATCAAACTTAGGGGCGAAATCAACCAAGTGGAAACAAGAAAAACTATTCAAAGAATCAACCAATCAAGGAGCTGGTTCTTTGAGAAAATCAACAAAATAGATAAACCCTTAGCCAGACTCACTAGAGGGCACAGGGAAAGCATTCTAATTAACAAAATCAGAAATGAAAAAGGAGACATAACAACAGATCCTGAAGACATCCAAAACACCATCAGATCCTTCCACCAAAGGCTGTACTCAACAAAACTGGAGAACCTGGATGAAATGGAGAAGTTCCTAGACAGATACCAGGTACCAAAGTTGAATCAAGACCAGGTTAATGATCTAAACAGCCCTATATCCCCCAAAGAAATAGAAGCAGTCATTAATAGTCTCCCAACTAAAAAAAGCCCAGGACCAGATGGGTTTAGTGCAGAGTTCTATCAGACCTTCAAAGAAGATCTAATCCCAGTTCTTCACAAACTATTCCACAAAATAGAAACAGAAGGTACTCTACCCAACTCCTTCTATGAAGCCACAATTACTCTGATACCTAAACCACAAAAAGACCCAACAAAGATAGAAAACTTCAGACCAATATCCCTTATGAATATTGATGCAAAAATCCTCAATAAAGTTCTTGCTAACCGAATCCAAGAACACATCAAAACAATCATCCATCCTGACCAAGTAGGTTTCATCCCAGGGATGCAGGGATGGTTCAATATACGGAAATCCATCAACGTAATCCAGTATATAAACAAACTCAAAGACAAAAACCACATGGTCATCTCGTTAGATGTGGAAAAAGCATTTGACAAGATCCAACACCCATTCATGATAAAAGTCTTGGAAAGATCAGGAATTCAAGGCCCATACCTAAACATGATAAAAGCAATCTACAGCAAACCAGTAGCCAACATCAAAGTAAATGGTGAGAAGCTTGAAGCAATCCCTCTAAAATCAGGGACTAGACAAGGCTGTCCACTTTCTCCATACCTATTCAACATTGTACTTGAAGTCCTAGCCAGAGCAATTCGACAACAAAAGGAGATCAAAGGGATACAAATTGGAAAAGATGAAGTCAAAATATCACTCTTTGCAGATGATATGATAGTATATATAAGTGACCCTAAAAATTCCACCAGAGAACTCCTAAGCCTGATAAACAGCTTCGGTGAAGTAGCTGGATATAAAATTAACTCAAACAAATCAATGGCCTTTCTCTACACAAAGAATAAATAGGCTGAGAAAGAAATTAGGGAAACAACACCCTTCTCAATAGTCACAAATAATATTAAATATCTTGGCGTGACTCTAACTAAGGAAATGAAAGATCTGTATAATAAGAACTTCAAGTCTCTGAAGAAAGAAATTATAGAAGATCTCAGAAGATGGAAAGATCTCCCATGCTCATGGATTGGCAGGATCAACATTGTAAAAATGACTATCTTGCCAAAAGCAATCTACAGATTCAATGCAATCCCCATCAAAATTCCAAATCAATTCTTCAACGAATTAGAAAGGGCAATCTGCAAATTCATCTGGAATAACAAAAAACCTAGGATAGCAAAAACTCTTCTCAAGGATAAAAGAACCTCTGGTGGAATCACCATGCCGGACCTAAAGCTCTACTACAGGGCAATTGTGATAAAAACTGCATGGTACTGGTATAGTGATAGACAAATAGAGCAATGGAATAGAATTGAAGACCCAGAAATGAACCCACACACCTACGGTCACTTGATCTTCGACAAGGGAGCTAAAAATATCCAGTGGAAGAAAGACAGCATTTTCAACAAATGGTGCTGGCACAACTGGTTGTTAACATGTAGAAGAATGCGAATCGATCCATTCCTATCTCCTTGTACTAAGGTCAAGTCTAAGTGGATCAAGGAACTTCACATAAAACCAGAGACACTGAAACTTATAGAGGAGAAAGTGGGGAAAAGCCTTGAAGATATGGGCACAGGGGAAAAATTCCTGAATAGAACAGTAATGGCTTGTGATGTAAGATCGAGAATTGACAAGTGGGACCTCATGAAACTACAAAGCTTCTGCAAGGCTAAAGACACCATCAATAAGACAAAAAAACCACCAACAGATTGGGAAAGGATCTTCACCTATCCTAAATCAGATAAGGGACTAATATCCAATATATATAAAGAACTCAAGAAGGTGGACTCCAGAAAGTCAAATAACCCCATTAAAAAATGGGGCTCAGAACTGAACAAAGAATTCTCACCTGAGGAATACCGAATGTCAGAGAAACACCTGAAAAAATGTTCAACATCCTTAATCATCAGGGAAATGCAAATCAAAACCACCCTGAGATTCCACCTCACACCAGTCAGAATGGCTAAGATCAAAAATTCAGGTGACAGCAGATGCTGGCGAGGATGTGGAGAAAGAGGAACGCTCCTCCATTGTTGGTGGGATTGCAAGCTTGTACAACCACTCTGGAAATCAGTCTGGCGGTTCCTCAGAAAATTGGACATAGTACTACCGGAGGATCCAGCAATACCTCTCCTGGGCATATATCCAGAAGATGTCCCAACCGGTAAAAAGGACACATGCTCCACTATGTTCATAGCAGCCCTATTTATAATAGCCAGAAGCTGGAAAGAACCCAGATGTCCCTCAACAGAGGAATGGATACATAAATTATGGTACATTTACACAATGGAGTACTACTCAGCTATTAAAAAGAATGAATTTATGAAATTCCTAGCCAAATGGATGGACCTGGAGGGCATCATCTTGAGTGAGGTAACACAATCACAAAAGAACTCACACAATATGTATTCACTGATAAGTGGATATTAGCCCAAAACTTAGGATACCCAAGATATAAGATACAATTTGCTAAATGCATGAAACTCAAGAAGAATGAAGACCAAAGTGTGGACACTGTGCACCTTCTTAGAATTGGGAACAAAACACCCAGGGAAGGAGTTACAGAGACAAAGTTCGTAACTGTGATGAAAGGATCGACCATTTAGAGACTGCTGTATCCAGGGATCCATCCCATAATCAGCTTCTAAACGCTGACACCATTGCATACACTAGCAAGATTTTGCTGAAAGGACCCAAATATAGCTGTCTCTTGTGAGACGATGCCGGGGCCTAGCAAACACAGGAGTGGATGTTCACAGTCAGCTATTGGATGTATCACAGGGCTCCCAATGGAGAAGCTAGAGAAAGTACCCAAGGAGCTAAAGGGATCTGTAACCCTATTGTTGGAACAACATGATGTACTAACCAGAACCCCGGAGCTCTTGTCTCTAGCTGCATATGTATCGAAAGATGACCTAGTCGGCCATCAATGGAAAGAGAGGCCCATTGGACTTGCAAACTTTATATGCCCCAATATAGGGGAATGCCAGGGCCAAAAGAATGGGAATGGGTGGGTAGGGAAGTGGGGGGCGCTATGGGGGACTTTTGGGATAGCATTGGAAATGTAATTTAGGAAAATATGTAATAAAAATATTAAAAATTAAAAAAAAAAGAATCAACCAAACCAGGAGCTGATTCTTTAAGAAAATCAACAAGATAGATAACCCCTTAGCCAGACAAACCACAAGGCACAGAGACAGTATCCAAATTAAGAAAATCAGAAATGAAAAGGGAGATCTAACAACAGCATTTGAGGAAATTAAAAAAAAAATCATCAGATCCTACTACAAAAGCCTATACTCAACACAACTGGAAAATCTGGATGAATGGACAGTTTTCTAGACAGATACCAGATACCAGAGTTAAATCAGAATCAGGTAAACCATCTAAATGGTCTCCTAAAGAAATAGAAGCAGTAATTAAAAGTCTCCCAACCAGAAACAGCCCAGGACCAGATGGGTTTAATGCAGAATTCTACCAGACCTTCAAAGAAGATCTAATACTAATACTCTTCAAACTATTCCATAAAAAATAAACAGAAGGAACACTACTCAATCCATTCTATGAATCCACAGTTATGCTTCATATTCTCTCTTGGAGATAGAACAGTTTCTGTCTAATCAGGAACTTGTCACAGTTTCCTTTCATAGAGGACTTTTTTTCATAGGGATTTTTTTCCTTCTATTATGTTTAATGTTCCAAATAGATTTTTAGAACTGAAAAAAAAATAGGCCCGTGGATTTTTTTGTCCATTTCTCTAAGGACAAGTCTTCTTCCAAAATGCAGCCATGAAGTAGGAGAGATTGACATGATGGGCACTCTTATTCCAATGGAGACAGTGGATCCTCTGGGAGAGCAAGGAGTGCTTTGAGCTGCTGTGCCATCTTGCTAGCCCTAAGAGCTGGTATTTTGTCAGTATGGAGTGGTGACTTGGTTTACCTTTTACTATTTGGCTTTATTTTCAGTAGCATTTATTAAAATAACCTTTTCTTCCCTGCAGTCCTCCATGGGTTATATCTAGAGTCTTCTGTGTTGACTGTGATGCTAACTATTCTATAGAGTCTGCCATGCTTAACCCTTCTTCTCCTCATTTTGAATAATGTAACTATAAATATTGATGGCAGTTGAATTGTGTTGGATGGTATTGTATGATTTTAATGCATGGACTGAGACAAACATTCTGATATTTTTTTTGTTTCTTGTATTTGTAATATTTTCTCAAAGAATCAGTTTAGCTTTATTATGTAGTTTTGTTTTTCTTAAAATTTCTGCTCATCGTCAATCTGTAATAATAATAATTATATCATTATCTTTAAAAAAAAAGAAATTACAAAGGGTGGAAAAAGTTATAAAAAAATGTCTTTCTTTCCTGGGAACATTAATGTCCTCTTATAGCAGTGTCCTATGAGGTAAACATCCATCATAGAGAAGAATCTAAGCATAGAGAGGGTAACTGGCTTGTCTAAGCAGATAGTTACTAATTGATTCAATTGGGAGGCAGTGACATATCTGACTTTAAAACTTGTTGCCTTCCTATGCATGACTGCACCTAGAAGCCAGAACGTGGAATTTGCTACTTCCTCCTAATACCAAATGCCTGAATTCTCATGTGTCAGTCATACTGACCAGTGAGCAAGAACTTCTTTTCCTAGGTTGATGGGAAAGAAACTCGAAATACTCTGAATGTGTATACATTTAGCATTTCCCTATTATGTATGCTTACTAATAATAATCTTGATCTGCTTTTTTAAATATCTGGATGAATACAATTTATTTAAAGACCAGCTTTGCTTAGGTTGGCAGCTGCCACAGTGGAGTTGCCTCTATACCATCTAGTGGCAGGAAAGGCACAGTTCTGGGAAAGTAAAATGTTTCCTGTTAGGATTTTAAAAATTTTTAATTATGTGAGATGTTTTTTACAACATGTTTTGATTATAATTCATCTCATCCCCAACTCTTCCAAGATACAGCCATTTTCTCCATCCATCTAGCTTTGTGTCCCCCACTACTGACCATCAAGAACAATTTGTGCTGCATAAATATTCTGGGATATATGGCCTTCTATTGGAACATGGTCAACTTACCAGGGTCTACAGTCTTAGAGAAAATGGACTTTTCCACTCCAAGAAGCTAACAATTGCTATTAGATCCATGTCTGGGGATGTGTGTGTGTGTGAGATTTTAAGCCCAGTCTCTTTTACATGATGAGGTTGGGCTTTCACAGGTCCTAAGCTGTCACATTCATTGTGAGTTCACATGAGCAGTTGTCCTATTGTGCCCAGCAGACAGTTTCTCTGTAGTCATCTGCCATGCTTGGCAATGATACCTTTTCTGTCCCCCATTTCCACAATAATCTTTGAGTCTTGAGAGGAGGGATATGTGTGTGTGTGTGTGTGTGTGTGTTCTGATTGGAGTTGAGCATCCTGCAGTCTCTTTATTTTCTGTGTCTTGAGAAGTTGTGGAATCTGTATTAACTACTCTTGGTGGCAAATAGAAGTATCTATGATGAGGGTAAAGAGATGCACTAATCCAGGGCTGGAGAGATGGCTCAGCCGTTAAAGGCTAGGCTCACCACCAAAAATAAAAGAGATGCATTAATCTACAGGTATAAGGATAAGTCATTAGGTATTAAAGTTTAATACTTCCAGTTTAATACTTATTATGTTCATTTAGAAAATGATTGTCAGTTCTCCCCTAAGGTCTATGGCCTGTGTAGCCATAGATTTTTGGCTAAATAATGGGACTAGTTATGAGTTTCATCTTGTGGCCTGGGGCTCTTGTTAAATCAGGAGTTTCTTGGTGAATTTAATTACATTTGTGCCATTATTGCACCAGTAGGCACATCTTATCAGGCTGGTCATTATTGTAGATGTAGGGTTCACAACTGGTCAAATTAATGATCACAGAACCCTCCTTTCCAGTAATATGAAGGTTGGACAAAAGAGGTCAAATTTCCAGGTCAGCACCATCTTGGTTTTTCCATACCCTTTGACTTAAGTATGTGATGTGTTTAGCAATTGAGACCTACATCAAGAAATTGTGAAAAGTCTATAAAAGTCCTCATTGTCCTGAGCATGGTAATTAGCCTTACCAACAAATTTGGAAGAGTATTCACCCTTTTAACTTTTAGAAAATTAAGAATAATTGATAGTATCTGTAAACATTTAAGAGAGTTTAGCAAGTGAAGTCATCCACTTGATATTTTCATTATTGACAGGCTTTTTATTCTGAAATAATTTTATTACCTGTTATTGGTCTGTTTAGGCATTTCTGCTTTTATGGTTATACTTTGGTGAGTTATATGACTTTAGAAATTACTCATCTCCTGTAAGTTTCCCAGTTTAGTGTGTGTTGTATACTTGGCTCCCTCCTTATACCCTATGAAACTCATATAATTCAAACATTTTTTTGTGTACTTTTAGTTTGTTTTCATTTTTTTCTTTTCTATTTCTAGAAATTAAAAAAAAATCCTCTTTAGGTTCAGAAATATCTTTCTTCTGCTGAACACGGTATGTTGTTAAGACTTTCAGTTTGGTTCTTTACATGATCTTTCTTTGTTGAATTTCATATTAGCATCATGACCCGTTTCTAATTCCATTTGTCTGAATACCCTTTCAGGGATTCCATTAACTTCTTTGTCTTTGCTAGAGTCGTGTTCCACTGGAGGTGCTGTGTGTTCTGCCTTTTCATACTTCTTTGTCCTGTGTTAGTTACTTTTTTTTTCATTTCTGTGACAAAATACTTGACAGAAACAGCTTATGAGGCAGGAGGATTGATTTAAGTTTATAGTTTAGCACAGGAGAGTTTGGTGGAAAATTGTGGTGGGAGCAAAGTGAGTGAATACAGGAGAGGTCCAGGGCAGGCTGTAACACCCAAGGATATGCACCCAGTGAACAGATTCTCTAACTAGGCCCTTCCTCCTACCTTTCACCACTTTCAAATAACATAATCACATTATGAATCCACCAAGGGACAGATCCATTGATTAAGTTAGAGCTCTTATGATCTACTTATCTGTGGAGATGGCACAAAAAGACCTGCTTTACTATCCTTCTAGACATGTCTCCATCCAATCCAAGCTGACAGAATTGGCTATCACATGTCCTTCCTTCCCTTGATGCTTGTGAATCTGGCTGATCAGTTGTTCCTATTGATTCAATTGTTTGGCTTTCATGGGAAAAGTTTCTCGGGGGTCTGGTTATATATAATCTCAAAATGATATCACATTGCAATAACCTAGATGGATCCCACCTCTTGAGTACTTTAACTGTGCACAGGCCTAAGCAGTCCTATAGTTTCAGACTGGGGCAGTTTTTGCAAGGCATTTTTTCCCTTTAACACATCACCTAGCATCTCCATATTTCAATTGTTTCATTTATATAAGCTATGTTGCTATACTCCTCCAAGGTTCCCTAACTGAATAGCTACTGGTAGGAGAGATGTTTGGGCAACATGCTCACATCACTGCCTGAAATCCTTGGTCTGTTATTGTGTCCTTCACCTGGTTTACATGGTGGCTAGCCTCTTCTCTGTCCCTTCCAAGTGTTCTCCCATTGATCTTAGCTTCTAACACATGCATGGCTGCCTACCTTTCTCTTCGTCCTATTATGTTGATCACGTCGATCCCTAGGGTGAACCAGATTTATCAGAGACGCTTTGTAGAAGACAATGTGTGTTTACAGAGCCTGGGGCCCATGATCAAAGGGAAATGGGGAAGTAAGGATATTTGGGTGGACCATGTTTTGCTAGTTCTCTATGAAAAAGTTGGGTTTTTCATATCTTTAAAGATTTTTCTGGTGTCAAGATTTTTCTTTGACACCAACTTAAAGACTAACATTGCTTTTCTTCTGACAATGTAAAATAAATTATTTTAATGAATTATAGAAATGAAGATTGGACTTTATGTTTCATAGAAGTTTTATGATATTCCCTCTCTATATGGTAAATATACATTATTTGTACATGTTATATTTTCTTATATTTAAAATAAAATGTTACAATTTATGTTTGCCTTAGTTGGGGTTTCACTGCTGTGAGCAGACACCATAGCCAAGGCAACTCTTATAAGGACAACATTTAAATTGGGCTAGCTTACAGGTTCAGAGGTTCAGTCCATTATCATGAAGGTAGGAGCATGGCAGTGTCCAGGTGGGCATGCAGGAGGAGCTGAGAGTTCTATATCTTCGCCCGAAGGCTGCTAGCAGAATATTAGTTTCCCAGCAGCTGGGATGAGGATCTTAGAACGCTCACACCCTCAGTGACACACTTACTCCAACAGGGTAACAACTACTAGTGCCATTCTCTGGGTGGAGCATTTGCAAACTATCACAATGTTATTAATTTTTATGAGCATTTACTTATCTATCAAATGGTAGTAACTATAGACAAACTTTATTTAAGGAGCAATCAATTTCCCACTTCTTCACTTAAGTAAATCTAATTGAATAATAAGACATTTACATTCTGGAAAATTCTTTGAGCTCCAGTCTTACCTTTTAGGGTGAAAGTCAGTTAACTGCTATAATCTATGTTAATATGCAAAACTTGGGGCCCAAGTGGGACAAAATGGGCACTGAATACACTTAGTTCTGTTCTCAAAAGAGCAAAGTTCATGAGAAAGTCATGGCTTCACCTTCTTGGTTCACTTTAGTCTCCCTGTAGCCACAACTGGAACTTTAGTTTACCAGGTCTTTGTGTTTGTTGGTTGGAGACCAACTGGTCACAAATTTACAGCAGTAGTTTATTTGTTTTTTTTCCATGTTGGTAATGACTGGAACTAACCCATAAAAAACATGAGTATTTTGAAGATGACTGGTTATCTGCACTCACTTGTCATAAAGTTCCTATTTGTATTTTAAGAAACTGAGCCCTGGTCTGGAATACATGGGCACAGGGGAAAAGTTTCTGAACAGAACATCAATGGCTTATGCTCTAAGATCAAGAATCAACAAATGGGACCTCATAAAATTGCAGAGCTTCTGTAAGGCAAAGGACAAAACAGCAAACAACAGACTGGGGAAAGATCTTTACCAATATTACATCTGAGAGAGGGTTAATATCCAATATATACAAAGAACTCAAGAAGTTAGACTCCAGAGAAACAAATAACCCTATTTAAAAAATGGGGAACTGAGCTAAACAGCAAATTCTCAACTAAGGAAACTGGAAGGGCTGAGAAGCACCTAAAGAAATGTTTAACATCCTTAGTCATCAGGGAAATGCAAATCAAAACAACCCTGGGGTTCTACCCCACACCAGTCAGAATGGCTAAGATCAAAAACTCAGATGATAGCAGATACTGGAGAGGATGTGGACAAAGAGGAACACTCCTCCATTGTTGGTGGGATTGAAAGCTAGTACAATCACTCTGGAAATCAGTGTGGTGGTTCCTCAGAAAATTAGACATAGTACTACTTGAGGACCCAGTAACACCACTTCTGGGCATATACCCAAAAGATTCTCCAACATATAACAAGGACACATGCTCCACTATGTTCAAAACAGCCTTATCTATAATGTCCAGAAGCTGGAAAGAACCCAGATGTCTCTCAACAGAGGAATGGATACAGAAAATGTGGTACATTTACACAATGGAGTACTACTCAGCTATTAAAAATGATGAATTCATGAAATTCTTAGGCAAATGGATGGAACTAGAAAATATCATCCTGAGTGAGGTAACCCAATCACAAAAGAACACACTTGGTATGCACTCACTGATAAGTAGATATTAACCCCAAAGCTTGGAATACCCAAGATACAATCACAGACCACGTGAAGCTCAAGAAGGAAGACCAAAATGTGGGTGCTTTGGTCCTTCTTAGAAAGGGGAACAAAATACTTATGGGAGCAAATATAGAGCAAAGTGTAGAGCAGAGTCTGAAGGAAAGGCCATCCAGAGACTGTCCCATCTGGGGATTCATCCCAGATACAGTCACCAAACTCTGACACTATTGTAGATGCCAAGAAATGCTTGCTGAAAGGAGCCTGATATAGCTGTCTCCTGAGAGGCCCTGCCAGAGTCCTTAAATATAGAGTTGGATGCTCACAGCCAACCATTGCAATGAGTGTAGTAGCAGAAGATGGCTTTGTCAGGCATCGATGGGAGGAGAGGTCCTTGTTCCTATGAAGGCTCGATAGATGCCCTAGTATTGGGGAATTGAGGGCAGGGAGGCAGGAGTAGGTGAGTGGGTGGAGGAACACCCTCATAGAAGCAGGGGGAGGAGGGATGGGATAGGGAGCTTCTCGGGGGGGGGGGAGAACCAGGTAAGAAGATAACGCTTGAAATGTAAATACATACATACATACATACATACATACATACATACATAAATAAGGTATGAGCCAACACACACACACACACACACACACAGAGGAAAGAAACTGAGCCCTGACAAAGATGGTGGCTTGCCTACATGTTCACAGAGAACTGTGACAGTGCTGGAGTCATTGCTGCTCCCTGACTCCTGGTCTAGCTTTCTTTTCATGATACCAAGCTGGCCTCTTGAAGTACCAGTCTCACTCTTCAGTCTGTTAATCTTGGTAGGTCATTTTGTACACACAAAATATACTAGGATTACCCTGAGGAATGATTAAGCTTATTAATAGTTTCAAACACATGAAGTAACAAGTTATATTTCAAATTTGATAATGTGCTGTACTTTGGAGCTAAATTCAAGTTTCTTGACAGATCACAATTTCCATGATTTGGTTTTCTTTAAGAACATAAAAGTAGTTAAGATGTGAATCCAACCTAATGACCACTGTCACATAATAAAGTGGAACATAAAATTGCAAAGGAATATTATTCACTCTCTCTCTCTCACTCACAAATATATTTAAGTTAAACCACCAAAATTACTTACCATGTCTTCAACACACATTGCCAGGCACTGTTACATTAAAGCTTAAGGGCAGGAATGTGTCATTTTGTTTGTTTGTTTTTATTAAGTTACCTATTTACTTAATAATTCTATTGCAGCTTCTCCCCCCTCTTCTTGTGCATGCTGAGGTAAAGATGAAGCAGAATTTGAGGAAAGGGCCCAGCAATGAATGGCCCAACTTGAGGCCTATGTCATGAAAGGGAGCTCACCCCAGTTACTATTAGTGATATTCTGTTGTACATGCAAACAGAAGCCTAGCATATCTGTCATCTTAGGGGCTTCACCCAGGAACTAAAGGAAACTGATGCAGAGACCCACAGCCAAACATTAGGTGGATGTTGGGGAGAGGTTGATGGGGGATGGGAGAGAGAGATAGCTTATTTTTCTGGGTACTAGAGAGGAGGAGGGATAGAGAGAGAATGTCATGTGAAGCAATGGGTGTATTAACTTGATTGTGCTAATCACTCCATGATGTTTACATAAAATATAAATATAGTTTTTAATTTACCAATTATAGCTCAATAAAATTATATTCTGTCCCATGAACCTTTTGGGATTTGATTTCCTTACCCTTCTTGTGGATGATTTAATTTGTGACAGGTGTGAGCCTGCTTTGTGTTTTAGCAAGAATACAAATCTGGAGGCAAATCTCTGTTCTTGAATTGAATCCTATGTAATTACATCCTTTGTACAGTTTGCATTTTCAGAATTGTAGCTGTGTGTGTGTGTGTGTGAAGGTCATGGTCAGAGTCTGTGGCTAAGCAGTTTCTTCCCTTTATCTCATCCCAGACTTCTGATTCTCTTGTCCAACAGCTGCCCTGGGATGCCATCTTCCTTATATGTAGATGTCATTTTTACCTTGATGCTGAATCAACAATTTTTTTTTTCACTTAAATTGTTGATATTGGCCCCAAGTTTCACTGTTTACTTCTCACTTTTCCCATGTGTGGGCTCTTCCTCTGTAACATGCTGGTATCAATGCAGCCATGAGATGAGCAGGTCTTTGGATAATTTTTTCTAATACTTGAGAACTTAGCCACCTGAAGTCTTTTGAATGAGGTAGCAGGGAAACAGGAGCCAGTGTCTGTTGTGAAGCTGAGATGGGATGGTAGCCAGGAAGGCAGGGCAAAGGCTTCTGTTCTATAGCTATTTGTTTCTCAGGGACCTTGTGGAACATGTAGCGGTACGGAGGAATCAATTGTAATCTGCCTTTTGTTGATAACATTCTCTAGTGCAAATGGCAGGGCTGGCCTATCCTATTATCTCTTTGTGATATAGGTTGGTCTATATCACACTCTTTGATTTAGGTAATAAATAATTCCTATGTCTGGACAAAATAGGGAGCCTCCTTTGATAGGAACCTCCTCCTCCACTAATGAAAATGTTTTGCTATAGCCCCTAGAGACCACCACTGTAAGCCAAATGGTGGGAGGAAAAATGGCACTCCTGAAGACATGGTAAAGAAAGGAAAGGAATGACTACTCCTTTATTGTGTTTTATTTTATTGGTTATTCAATTTATTTACATTTCAAATGTTATTCTCCTTCCCAGTTTCTCCTCCCCAAACCCCCTATCCCAGACCCTCCCCACTGCTTCTAGGAGGGTGCTCACCTACCCACCCACCCATCTATTCCTACCTCACCACCCTGGCATTCCCCTACACTGAGGCATCAAGCCTTCATAGGGAAAGGGCCTCCCCTCCCATTGATGCCAGATAAGGCAATCCTCTGCTACATATGCAGCTGGAGCTATGGATCCCTCCATGTATATTCTTTGATGAGTCCCACTTATTGGAATAGGTGCTCATAGACCTTGCTTGAGATTTTATGAGATTATTTTAAGCCTGCCTGCCCTTTCCTCAGGTAGTACCCTTTGAACTTAAAGAACTGTCCCAAGTTTTCTCACTTTTTTTTTTTTTTATGAATCAGCCCTGAGCCCATAGCAATACCATGGTTTATTCCATATATCACAGGGTGTAAAATATATTTCACATTCCATTCCATTCCATTCCATTCCATTCCATTCCATTCCATTCCATTCCATTCCATTCCATTCCATTCCATTCCATTTCTTTTCAGGCTTTGATAGCTACTAATTAATAGTGATGCTTTGGACTCAAAAATTGTTTGATGAAGGAAAAATGATAAATTCAAAGGTTTGTTGTGAACATTATGCATGATAGAGAGCAGAACCCAGCACAATGTAGTAACAGCCGTTTCTTCCCATCATAATGTGGTGTGGACATGGACACAAGTAAGATATAGGCTCCCAGGGTGCTGCATTCCAAACTTTCTGTTTGGAGAGTTTATTTCAGTTTAGGGACCATGTAAGCTCCTTCAGTCAATGGCAGAGACAATGAGATGCGGAGGAAAAAGCAGGGCATCATGTCATCTTCTCCTTAGTGGTTTTCTCAATCCATGGTACATATGAGTAAATGTTGGTATAGATGCCAACGTCCCCTCCCATGAAGTGTCCAACTTCAATTCCCTGGAGCTTGTTTTTACAAATGACAGTAGCTACAGCAACCTCCTGCCAGAGATGGGAGAAGAAGGAGTGAGGGAGAGAGAAATTTTAAAAATTCAAGCCATGCTTGTTTTCACAGCTTTTTTTTTGTTGTTGTTGCAACTATGGGAATGAACATCAGCAAGATGTTATTAACCAGGGATATATGATGCTCCTTAATAACTAAAAATCCTTTTGTAGGAAGATTATGACTGAAAAAATTCAGGTGTCATTGCAACAAACTTATCAAAGTCTCAAGTTACTTGGAAATTAAAATGTATTATGATTAAATAGTCAACTAGACACATACAAATAAATGAAATTTGAACATAGACAACAAGATTACCCCAAAAATTCGGCTGAATACTTTCACAAATCTGACACATAAGGAGTTTCTGTGGCTGCTTCCTTGTTGGGTTTTCTGGCATTCTTTGTCCGTCATCACCGGAGCTTCCAGGTTCTGCCGTAAGTCAGGGTGCCTGCCTAAGGGGAACAACATCTGGCTCATCTCACAACTGTGGCTTATCCCTAATCCTCACCTCCATACTTCAATGATAGTACTCTGTGTATGCATAAAAAAATTAGAAAGGTGAGAAAGGAAAACAACCTCCCTCCAAAGCTTTGTTAGTGAGTGTTAACCCTGCAGATTATCCTCATTTCACAAATGAAGTACCAGGTACACATAGTTTCATTTTACCAGTGTGAAATAGACTTGTGTGCGTTGGAATGCAATTTTCCTTCTACTCTGTATCTATAAACGATCTGATTCAGGTTCTCCAAAAATGTCCCTTACATGCGAAATGTAGGACCACCACCTCCTTATGGTGTCTGTGACTATAAGGGATGTCCTTCATGCAGTCAGATGGCCCATGAAATCCAGCTGCTGGAGTTCTGCAGAGGCCACTGAAGGTTCACTTGTCCCCCTGACAGTAGAAGAGCACTGGAATTCTAGACAGCTCTCTCTTAGACCACACCTGTAGCTCCTTCCTTTAGCCATTTTCTACTCCATCCCACCTTCCAGCTCTGAGGACATGGATGTTCCTCATTAAGGGTGAAGCTGATGGCTTTACTTGCTGTGGAAAGTGTGCTTACCATTGTTTTCTTGACTCCAGTCCAAACCTGAAAGTGTACAGACAGTGCCTGGCCGGACGTTAGTGGTGGCTATGGGAAGAACCTGGACTTTGTGGTTGAAGGTGGCAGGCTTAGCTAATTTAATAAGCATGAGGTCATCCTGTGGGGCTGTGTGACTGTAGTTCCAGTAGCGGATAATCTGGATGGGATAAATAGTCTGCTCTGTCCCATCTCTGACTCTGCTCTTGAAATTTCCCAACATCACCCTCAGATTTCTGGAGGAAGAAGGGATAGGAAGAAACCACTGTTACTATCACCACTACATCCCCACCTATTACACCTCCACCCATTACCATCACCACCACCACCACCACCACCACATCATCATCATCGTCATCATCACTCACTATCACCACTATCCCTCACCTCCATCATATCATCACTTACCACCATCATCAGCACTCATCAGCATCATCATTACTCACCATCATCATTTCATCAACATCACCATCATCATCACCACCACCATTTTAGATATTAGATGATACACTGTGCAAGATACTGTGACAAGAACTGTATCTGGGTTACCTTTTACTTATAATAAGTGTGTGCAGTAGATCTTATGTTAATTCTCACTTTACAAATGAAGTGCTAGACACACACACAGTAGTGATTTACTTGTAGTCAGAGTAAACAGTATAGTCATTATCTAATGTTTTTGAATGTAGTACATGGTAGAGGAAAATAATGAATGTAAAAGTAAAAGTGAGTATTCAACCCTCTTTGGGCCTCATTTATCCAAGTGGGTAATTTCCATTCTAGTGGATACATGAGAGTAAAATGACCAGAGTGTTGGATAACAAGCCCACCAACAATTCCCCTTCCCTTCCTCCCTTTTTGATTTGGAAGATGATGTGGTTTGAATCAATGAGCTTTTGTTTCTGGCTTCTAATCAATAGGAAGTTCAAGAAAGTATTTGGAGGAGGAAGAGTGATGTTGGAGTATTTATCTTCCCAAACCTTTTCCAAGAGGTATTGCCATAGATTTTAAAAGTACCTTTTGGCAAAAGTCACAGTTCCTATCACATAGCATCTTCATTCAGTGATTGTTTCTATTCTATTAAAACCATTCTTTTCTCTTAGGATAAGGACGGTCACTGTATTTGCTCAATATTTCTCTGGTGGGACATAAAACTATCTCATACTATTAGTTCCTTTAAAGAACATCTCTTTTCAATTTACTCAGTTTATGAATTTGAGTCACCTGCTGAACCCCTACTTGATTAGATGTAATCACATTTCCAGGGGGAGGAAAAACCTTGAAAAGCTGATGGGGCAGCAGGGGAAGCATAGTACAAAACAGTCTGTCAACAGCAGCACAGAGTTTTAGGTGGAGACATCTACAGAAATTTACAGCATCTTTCTAGGATGCTTCCCATTAGAAGCTAATAGCACTATTCCTGATTGTGAAGATCCAAAATACCTTCAGACATTTCTAAACATATCACGGGGGGGGGGGTGGAAGTTGTCCCCAATTGAGAATCACTGATCTAGGATGAGGAGAACCCATTTGGGTAGGGGATGCTCAATACTCACGGTAAATAGCAGTGAGATGGGGCCAGCACCCAGCTGGCTTTGATCAGGACACCCACGCAGGGATTGAAGTTAGACTTGAGGTATGCTAAGTAGGGAGCATGGTCCTCTTTCTGCACAGATGAGTGAGTGAATAAAGCTGTTCCTGAGAAAACAATATCACACAAATATCAGAGTAAATGAGACATTCTTATCTTCCCAGCAGAAAAGGAGTATGAATGATTTTAAGGGAGTAATCAATTGTCTGGGGGAAGTATTTTTCCTCTAATAAAGATGTAAATTAAAATGACATAATTTAAGAAAAATAATGGCAATATTGGTAGTATTCATTGAAAGAAAAGGTATAATATAAATGATATAGTCTCTGCTCATAAATTGATTTTATTGTCTTGGAAAGCAATTTAGAAATGGGCATCAAGAGCTATAACTAGTTCATAATTGTCGCTTGAGTATTCCAACAATAGGAATCCATTTTAAAGACATAACCAGATGTAGGCAAAGATAAATGATAAGTGTATATATTTTTAGTAATACATAGTAGTTGTTAAACATTGGAAGCATAAAAATCTAATATATAATGTTAGATATTGAAATAAAAAACACACAAGTAAGTAGAACACATCAAAAATAGTGACACTTGATTTAAAAATTTCAAAAAGTAAAAAAAAAAAAAAAAAGCAGTGGAGTATAATAGAGATGTAGGCTGAGACTAGGGCTGTCTTCTATGCTCTTACTGGTACTTCTGCCAACTAGTTGACATCTGGGCCTATGCCTAACCTCTGTGTAACCATACTTAAAAACTTCAAAGCTGGGAAGATAGATTATTAATAAAGGCAAAAGATTTTGAGCTCTATATGAGGTGCTGGGTTAGTTAGATTTCCCAAAGTCAACCCAGCTAGTATATGACATGGGCTGGTGGAAAATTCTTCAATCCCAAATTCATGGAAGCAGAGACTGAAGTAGTAGAAACCATCAAATTAAGTCTTTTGTTCCAACCTTTACCACTTCCTGCATTCCAAGTTATGGTACAGAGGAGAAACCAGAAGTCAAACAGGGCCTTCTGTTCATGTGACCACATTAGGATCTTCCCAGAAGGCAATGAGGCTCATATTTCACAATCACCAGGGGGCGCTCTCATTGTTGAGAGTTCTCCAGGGCAGGTATGTGCCATAATCTATCCAAGAGCTTAATACTTAGGCTATAGTGTTTGTGTTCAGCCCTTGGATGGGGTCTAAGTGAAGAGACTCAGATTCTACTCATATCAGTAGATATGCATAGATCTGCAAGCCATCAACCCACTCATTTCACCTCACTATGTTCAGATTAACCCACACTGTAATGAACAGAGTACTAAGTCTTAAATACATACCAGCTAGGATGGTGAGATAGATAATAAGTTTCATGATGGTCCAGCTCTTTCCTTGCAAGGTGTAGAAAGAAGATCAGCAGAGGCCGGAATCTGCTGCCCACTTGTCTCCTGGGGGATGTCTACCGGAGCCAGCAGGTTTGGCTAGGTAAGGGCTCTAGGCAAAATCAGCAGGTAGAGAAAACTCCAGATAGGAAGACTGAGAAACAGGAGACTGTGCTTCTACTGGGACTTTTCAAACAAAGGGAAAGAAGTTTGATTTGATGAACTTCTTAGTCCAAGTTATCCTATATGCTACTCTCCTAAAAGCTCCATGAACTATATAGTTAGTTCAACTGTTTGGGAAGAGGAGCTCCAGGCTCAAGACTCACCTTTCTTGCAGAGTTTCTGAGCACAGAGCTGTGAGGAACAGGATTCTCTACCTTGGCTCAGGGAGAGCATGCCCTTAATGGTTTGCTCTGAACCTCCTAATGGTCACTTCATGCACCCCTTAGCCCCTCCCATCTTTGTTACATCTGTCACTGTTTCATCACTCAGATATCATCACCAGCTGGGCCTCTTTTGGTCCTGATCAGAATCACTGAGCAATGTCTCTAGATAGACAAATAGAAGAAGCACAGCAACGGTGCCCCTCTAATGCTGTATATAGTTGTCTCTTCAGCTTTTTGGTTTATACTCTTATATTTTAACTTAGTCTATCAAGAGTTTCAGAAGTCTTGTGCTTGGTTTCCAGTTCCTCTCACCATTACACAAGTCACTGCTACAGACTTCTTTTCTGGTTCATTTTTCTTTTCCCATGCATTGAGATTATTGCTCTGTGATTTTTCCCTTTCTTGAGGCACACTGAGTAGTAAGGGATCTCTAGTGCTAACCAAGATGGATCCCTTGTTCAAGCTAATAGGTTTTGGTATGGTAGTGGAGGACACAGCAGAGGGAACAGAACAGTATTCTGTGTGGTCAAGTGGATGGTTCTTCTCTGTTCTTTGGTTCTCATCATAGCTCCAACCTTTTGCATCAATCATGTCTGATCCTCAGATCAGGAGGAAAGGGGTTGCTTTCATGGTCCTGTAGCTTTATATAGACTTTACTTGAAAGATCCTATGCATATATGGTACACATTATGATTCTACTTGCCTTCCATTTAGTTTGAGTTTAGTTGCTCATCTTAGACCTCAGAATGATCCTTAAGAAACCTGCTTATAGATCTATTATTACTACTGGTTCTTTGGGTAAACTATGATAACTTTATCACATTTACTACCTCTTTCATTAGAGATATGTAAAATACTAATATTTAATATACTATGATTTAATTCATAGCCTATAATGGAAAAATTGATTACAGAATCAATACATTTCAGATTTTAGATTTGTTTTATCAATGAAAAGAAAGATTAAATCAGATGATCCTAGTAGTAGATCATTGCTGCTCAGATTTTTTTTTAATAAAAAAATTGTATTTACTTAGAAGCATTCATAGTGACAACAAAATAGTTGCATTTTTTGCAATTACAGAGTAGTATCAGTTAACAGAACAACAATTATCTTCATATAAACATATGAATCAGAGATATCTGAAGATGAAAAAAAACCCCCAAAAATAAAGCCAAAAGAAGAAAAAAAACCCAAACTTCTGTCCCCATATATAACTACTTTGAGCTGTGTACCAACAAGAACCTGCTTTAAATTTCCATGCGAATTTACAACCCCCAGACTGTACCAGGCAAGGTTAGTGGCTATTGAAAATACCACCAGGACAGGGCTATCTAAAGACACATTCGGTAGTGCGTTAACTATACAAAAATAAATAAATAAATAAAAAGACACTGAACAGTTTAAAAACAAATCTTACAAAGTCTTACATTTCAAATTTTTTCTTTAAAAGGAGTGAGGTGTGTACAGGGGGCTTAATGCCTTATAGACAAGAAAAAAAAAACTGTGCTAGAACCAACTTATTTATCATCATCATTTTTTTCATCTTCACCTTCCTTTTCATCCTCTTCCTCATCCTCTTCATCCTCCTCCTCATCTTTCTCTTCCTTCTTTTTGTTGCTCTTTTCAGCCTTGACCACCCCCTCTTTTGCTGCATCAGATTTTCCATTTTCCTTTAGCTCTGTAGGCATCACTATCCTTCCCGTACTTCTCCTTCAGCTCGGCAGCCTTCTTCTCATAAGGCTGCTTGTCATCCACTGAAGTGTTGTTCCACATCTCTCCTAGTTCCTTTGCAACATCACCCATGGATAAGCCAGGATGCTCACCTTTGATTTTGGGGAGGTACTCAGAACAAAACAAGAAGAAGGCCGAAGGAGGCCTCTTGGGTGCATTGGGGTCCTTGAACTTCTTTTTGGTCTCCCCTTTTGGGGGGGGGGGATGTAGGTTTTCATTTCTCTTTCATAACGAGCCTTGTCAGCCTTTGCCATATCTTCAAATTTCCCCCCCCTTTTTTTTAGCAGACATGGTCTTCCACCTTTCTGAGCACTTCTTGGAGAACTCTGAGAAGTTGACAGAAGCATCCGGTGCTTCTTCTTGTGCTCCTCCCGGCAGGTTTGCACCAAGAATGCATAACAGGACATTTTCCCTCTTGGCTTCTTAGGATCTCCTTTGACCATGTTTTAGTTGATTTTCCTCCTTGAGTCACATAGTTGCCCAGTGCCCGTTGGGCTCTTGCTTCCACTGCCCAGTGCCTGTCAGGCTTTTGCAAGCCTCAGCTCTGTCTCTATGGAGCTCAATGCACTGCAATGGTCATGAGAGTGGAAGCCAGATGCACCCTCCTCACTCTCTCTGCTCTGTAACTGCTGCTCAGTCTTAATGTCTCTCAAAAGTTCATGTGTTAGAAGTGTAATTTCCATCTTGACACTTTGAGAAGTAGTTTACTTACTTTTATATTGCTGTGATAAATCATCACAACCAATGCAATTTATAAAAGGAAAAGATTATTTGGAGATTACAGTTCCAGAGAAATAGGTGTCCATAACCATCATGGCAGGGAGCATAACAGCAGGCAGGCAGGTATAGGCATTAGAACAGCACATACCCAGATCTAAAACAGGAAGCAGAGAGAACACACTGGGAGGGTCATGAATCCTTTGAAAACCCACCTCTGGTGACATCATCCTTCCAAGAAACCCTTACCTTCTAATCCTTCTCAAGCAGTTCCACTAAGTAGAATCAAGCATTTAAACACATGAATCTATTGGGCCCATTCTCACTCCAACTACCATAGGAGGTGATGAAAACCTTAAGAGGTAGAGCCTATTGTACAATCTTTGTGTATTTGAAGGCATGCCCTTAAAGAAGATTCTAGGGCTTTGCTATTTTTCTCACTCTGTCTTTTGTCCTGGTCATGAAGTAAATAGGTTTCACTACATGCTCCTGCCCCTTCTATGCAGGCCTAAAGCATGGACTGAAATCCCTAAAACTAAGTCAAAATAACTTCTCTTTGCAAGCTGATTACCTCATGTAATTGACATAGTTGCAGAAAGCTAACTAATAGAAAATAGACTGGGTGTAGGCAGTGGTGAATTAGTTAATCTGCTCTGATTAACCTGGTGGGTTGTTCAAAAGCAAGTCTCAGGTGCCCTTTGGATGAAAGATACACACACACACACACACACACACACACACACTCGAGTTAATTTTGATATACCTTGATTGGCTCAATGGCTGGGCATGTTTAAACCTCCCCATAGCTAGCAAACACTTCCTCCAGTATACCTGAATTAACACCCTCCAAATATACATTTTATCTTTATTGCCCTGTTACCTTTTGGGCATCCCGTCTCCCTCCTAGGGCTGCTTTCCATTTATACTAAATTTCAGCCATCTCACCCTCCTCTCTTTCACAGCATGGTCCAGGGAATCCTAAAAGTCCTGCTTCTGTCTGCTCTTCCCAACCATTGGATGCTGGCATTTTTATTTACCAATTAGAGCTAACTGGGGGCAGAGTACTTCAGTGTCTTATGTGCAGACACATGTATAAGCAGTTTTGGGCACCAAAACTAACATTAAGATACAAGCAGAAGCAGGCTAAATCCACTTCAAATAGGTTTTGCTTTTACTATATCTGAAAAATTTGAAAACTTTTGGGAATTGGTTTGAAGGAAGGATTTGGGTTGATGGGCTAGGGAAAGCCTTCAGTGCTATAAGTTAATTAAACAGGTGTTTCTGGTAAGGGCTCAAAAGATTCTAATATTGATGAGAATGTTTGTTGACACTTATTGAGGCCTTGATGAAATTTAAGATGAGAATGAGTATTATATTGGAATTCAGACTGAAAAATATGCTTGAAACACTGTGGTCAAAGATTTGGATGCATTTTGTCCATGTCCTGATACCATGTGGGGGACTGAGCTTAAAGGTGATGAACTAATTAATAGGCAGAAGAAATATTAATGACATAGAACACCCAGACAGCAAAATGGTTATTACTTGTGGCATTTAGCCAAATTTGCAGTGAAAATCAGGAGCAAAGAGGAGAAGAGAAGGATTTGAAAAATTTACAAGTTGGTAAGCAAAGGAGAACATGTAAAGTACAGTTAGGGAGGCCCTGGTTGCTAAGGAGATGAACACTCATGGAAAGAGGCCATTCTAGGTATGGCAACAGATGCCTGTAATCCCAGCACTTAGAAGGCAGAGGCAAGAGGATTGCCACAAGTTGTAAGGGACCAATGAATCTAAGAATAATTCTCATTAATGCAGATGTTTCTCCAGCTTCACATACTTGCCTACAATGTCACTGAGGTTGGGAAAGCTGAACAATTGGGTGTATTTCACCTAGTAGTAGCACAAAGTCTAGGCTAAGACTTCTGAGGAATGCTCTTAGAAATTTAGAAACAGAATCAGGAAGAAAATTGCTAAGGAAAGAGATACCAGAAAAGGAAAGGAGAATGCTCTTTAATCACTCTTTAACTAGGAAAATATCAGAGAGTACTTCCATAATAATCTTTATTTTATCTTAGCCATGCGACACTGCTGTTTCTGGCTGTGTGATGTATAATAATGGGACAGAAGTCTATCCTATGCCAAATTTCCAATTCTGTATTCAGAATTGTTTCCCTAATTTCTTTCTCAGCCTGTTTATTCTTTGTATAAAGGAAGGCTACTGATTTATTTGAATTAATATTATATCTGGCCATTTTGATGAAGTTGTTTATCAGCTGGAGAAATTCCTTAGTAGAATTTTGGGGGTTGCTTATGTACATTATCATATCATCTGCAAATGGTGATACCTTTATTTCTTCTTTACCAATTTGTATCCCCTTGATCTCTTTTTGTTGTCTTATTGTCGAGCTAGAACTTCGAGTACTATATTGAATAGATACAGATAAAGTGGGCATCCTTATCTTGTCCCCGATTTCAGTGGGATTGCTTCAAGTATGTCTCCACTTAATTTGATATTGGCTGTTGGTTTGCAATAAATTGCTTTGATTATGTTTAGGTATGGGCCTTGAATTCCTGATATCTCCAATACTTTTATCTTGAAGGGGTGCTGTATTTTGTCAAATGCTTTTTCTGCATCTAAGGAGATGATCATGTGATTTTTTTTCTTTGAGTTTGTTTATATAGTGGATTAAGTTAATGGATTTTTGTATATTAAACCAACCTTGCATTCCTGGGATGAAGCCTACTTGATCGTGTTGAATGATGGTTTTCATGTGTTCTTGGATTTGGTTTGCAAGAATTTTATTTAGTATTTTTGCATTGATAGTCATAAGTGAGATTGGTCTGAATTTTTTTTTTTTTTTTTTTTTTTTGGTTGGGTCCTTGTGTGGCTTGGGTAACAGAGTAATTGTGGTTTCATAAGACAAGCAAAATAGTGTTCCTTTCTCATTCTATTTTATGGAATAGTTTGAGGAAAGTTGTTATCAGGTCTTCTTTGAAAGTCTGGTAGAATTCTGCACTAAATCCATCAGCCCTGGGCTTGTTTTGGGATGGGAGGTTTTTAATGACTTCTATTTCCTTGTGAGATATGGGCCTGTGTATCTGCTCTTGATTTGACTTTGGAATGGGGTATCTGTCTAGAAAGCCACCCATTTCATCTAGATTTTCCAGTTTTGTTGAGTGTCTTAGTCAGTGTTTTTATTCCTGCACAAACATCATGACCAAGAAGCAAGTTGGGGAGGAAAGAGTTTATTTGGCTTACACTTCCATACTGCTGTTCATCACCAAAGGAAGTCAGAACTGGAACTCAAGCAGGTCAAAAAGCAGGACCTGATGCAGAAGCCATGGAGGGATGTTCTTTACTGGCTTGCTTCCCCTGGTTTGCTCATCCTGCTCTCCCTTATATAACCCAAGACTACCAGCCCAGAGATGGTCCCACCCACAAGGGGTTCTCCCTCTTTTTTTCCCTTGGTTTTGTATTTTATTTATTTATTTATTTTTTAATTAGGTATTTATTTCATTTACATTTCCAATGCTATCCCAAAAGTCCCCTACCCGCTCCCCCACCCACTCCCACTTCTTGGCCCTCCCACTTATTTCCCCTGTACTGAGGCAGATAAAGTTTGCATGACCAATGGGCCTCTCTTTCCACTGATGGCCGACTAGGCCATCTTCTGATACATATGCAGCTAGAGACACGAGCTCTGGGGGGTACTGGGTAGTTCATATTGTTGTTCCACCTAGGAACAACACAAGGGTTGCAGATCCCTTTAGCTCCTTGGTTACTTTCTCTAGCTCCTCCATTGGGGGACCTGTCATCCATCCAATAGCTGACTGTGAGCATCCACTTCTGTGTTTGCTAGGCCCCAGCATAGTCTCACAAGAGACAGCTCTATCTGGGTCCTTTCAGCAAAATCTTGCTAGTGTATGCAATGGTGTCAGCGTTTGGAGGCTGATTACTCTTAATCACTAATTGAGAAAATGCCTTACAGCTGGATCTCATGGAGGCATTTCCTCAACTGAAGCTCCTTTTCTCTGATTACTCCAGCTTGTGTCAAGTTGACACAAAACTAGCCAGTACATTGAGTATAGACTTTTATAGTAGGATCAGATGATTTTTGAATTTCCTCCATTTCTGTTGTTATATCTCCTTCTTCATTTCTAATTTTGTTAATTTGGATATTGTTCTAGGCTCTTTACTTAGTTTGGCTAGGCGTTTATCTATCTTGCTGATTCTCTCAAAGAACCATCTTCTGGTTTTGTGGATTTTTTGTATTGTTTTCTTTGTTTCTATTTAGTTGATTTCAGCCGTGAGTTTGACTATTTCCTGCCTTCTACTCTTCTTGGGTGAGTTTGCTTCTTTTTGTTCTAGAGCTCACAGGTGTTATGTTAAGTTGTTGGTTTAAGATCTCTCCAGTTTCTTTACCAGGGCACTTAGTCCTGTTAGCACTGCTTTTATTGTGTCCCATAAATTTGGGTATGATGTGTCAACATTTTCATTAAATACCAGGAAGTTGTCAATTTCTTTCTTTATTTCTTCCCTGACCAAATTATCACTGAGGAAAGAATTGTTCAGTTTCCACGTGTATATAGGCTTTCTGTAGTTTTTGCTGTTCTTGAAGACAATCCTGACAGGATTTTGAGATTGCTGGTGAGTGGAACACAGCTTCTGCTCCAGTCCAATCACGCGGGACCTGAGACTGCTTTGGTTGGGGAGGCAGAAATCCGGCCTCAGTAGGGCCACAAGCCTCTCCGGTCAGAAAAGCGCCGGGGTAGCTAGGGCGCAGGGTCAGCTGACACTCGCCAGCTACCCACAACACCCGCCACAGGATCTTAAGACTTCTGGTGAGTGGAACACAGCTTCTGCTCCAATCCAATTGCGCACGGGACCTGAGACTGCATTAGTTAGGGAAGCAGAAAACCGGCCTGAGTAGGACCACAGGCCTCTTCCGGCCGGACCAGCACCGGGGTAGCTAGAGCGCAGGGTCGGCTGACACCCGCCAGCTACCCACGACCCCCGCCACAGGATTTTGAAACTGCTGGTGAGTGGAACACAGCTTCTGCTCCAATCTTTAAACAGTGATAACAACAACTAACCCCAGAGATTACCAGATGGCGAAAGGTAAACGTAATAATCTTACTAACAGAAACCAAGACCACTCACCATCATCAGAACCCAGCACTCCCACTTCGCCCAGTCCAGGGCACCCCAACACACCGGAAAAGCTAGACACGGATCTAAAAGCATATCTCATGATGATGGTAGAGGACTTCAAGAAGGACTTTAATAACACACTTAAAGAAATACAAAGGAACACTGGTAAACAGGTAGAAGACAGTAAAGAGGAAGCACAAAAATCCCTTAAAGAATTGCAGGAGAACACTGCTAAAGAGTTACAAATCCTTAAAGAAAAACAGGATAACATAATCAAACGGGTAGAAGTCCTTACAGAAAAACAGGAAAACACATCCAAACAGATGATGGAATTGAACAAAACCATACTAGACCTAAAAAGGGAAGTAGACACAATAAAGAAAACCCAAAATGAGGCAACACTGGAGATAGAAACCCTAGGAAAGAAATCTGGAACCATAGATACCAGCATCAGCAACAGAATACAAGAGATGGAAGAGAGAATCTCAGGTGCAGAAGATTCCATAGAGAACATCGGCACAACAATCAAGGAAAATGTAAAATGCAAAAAGATCCTAACTCAAAACATCCAAGAAATACAGGACACAATGAGAAGACCAAACCTACGGATAATAGGAGTGGATGAGAATGAAGATTTTCAACTCAAAGGACCAGCAAACATCTTCAACAAAATTATAGAAGAAAACTTCCCAAATCTAAAGAAAGAGATGCCCATGAACATACAAGAAGCCTACAGAACTCCAAATAGACTGGACCAGAAAAGAAATACCTCCCAACACATAATAATCAGAACAACAAATGCTCTAAATAAAGACAGAATACTAAAAGCAGTAAGAGAAAAAGGCCAAGTAACATATAAAGGCAAGCCTATCAGAATTACACCAGATTTCTCACCAGAGACTATGAAAGCCAGAAGATCCTGGACGGATGTTATACAGACACTAAAAGAACACAAACTCCAGCCCAGGCTACTATACCCAGCCAAACTCTCAATTAACATAGATGGAGAAACCAAAGTATTCCACGACAAAACCAAATTCACACATTATCTCTCCACGAATCCAGCCCTTCAAAGGATAATAACAGAAAAAAACCAATACAAGGACAGGAACCACACCCTAGAAACAACAAGAAGGTAATCCCTCAACAAACCTAAAGGAAGACAGCCACAAGAACAGAATGCCAACTTTAACAACAAAAATAACAGGAAACAACAATTACTTTTCCTTAATATCTCTTAATATCAATGGACTCAACTCCCCGATAAAAAGACATAGACTAACAAACTGGCTACACAAACAAGACCCAACATTTTGCTGCTTACAGGAAACTCATCTCAGAGAAAAAGATAGACACTACCTCAGAATGAAAGGCTGGAAAACAATTTTCCAAGCAAATGGTATGAAGAAACAAGCTGGAGTAGCCATTCTAATATCTGATAAGATTGACTTCCAACCCAAAGTCATTAAAAAAGACAGGGAGGGACATTTCATACTCATCAAAGGTAAAATCCTCCAAGAGGAACTATCAATCCTGAATATCTATGCTCCAAATACAAAGGCAGCCACATTCATTAAAGAAACTTTAGTAAATCTCAAAGCACACATTGCACCTCATACAATAATAGTGGGAGACTTCAACACACCACTTTCACCAATGGACAGATCATGGGAACAGAAACTAAACAGGGACACAGAGAAACTAAGAGAAATTATGAATCAAATGGATCTGGCAGATATCTACAGAACATTCTATCCTAAAACAAAAGGATATACCTTCTTCTCAGCACCTCATGGTACCTTCTCCAAAATTGACCACATAATTGGTCACAAAACAGGCCTCAACAGATACAAAAATATTGAAATTGTCCCATGCATCCTATCAGATCACCATGGACTAAGGCTGATCTTCAATAACAAAATAAATAATAGAAACCCAACCTTCACGTGGAAACTGAACAACACTCTTCTCAATGATACCTTGGTCAAGGAAGGAATAAAGAAAGAAATTAAGGACTTTTTAGAGTTCAATGAAAATGAAGCCACAACATACCCAAACTATTGGGACGCAATGAAAGCATTTCTAAGAGGAAAACTCATAGCTCTGAGTGCCTCCAAAAGGAAACTAGAGAGAGCACACATTAGCAGCTTGACAACATACCTAAATGCACTAGAACAAAAGGAAGCAAATTCACCCAAGAGGAGTAGACGGCAGGAAATAATCAAACTCAGGGGCGAAATCAACCAAGTGGAAACAAGAAGAACTATTCAAAGAATCAACCAATCAAGGAGCTGGTTCTTTGAGAAAATCAACAAGATAGATAAACTCTTAGCCAGACTCACTAGAGGGCACAGGGAAAGCATCCTAATTAACAAAATCAGAAATGAAAAAGGAGACATAACAACAGATCCTGAAGACATCCAAAACACCATCAGATCCTTCTACCAAAGGCTATACTCAACAAAACTGGAGAACCTGGATGAAATGGAGAAGTTCCTAGACAGATACCAGGTACCAAAGTTGAATCAAGATCAGGTTAATGATCTAAACAGCCCTATATCCCCCAAAGAAATAGAAGCAGTCATTAATAGTCTTCCAACTAAAAAAAGCCCAGGACCAGATGGGTTTAGTGCAGAGTTCTATGAGACCTTCAAAGAAGATCTAATCCCAGTTCTTCACAAACTATTCCACAAAATAGAAACAGAAGGTACTCTACCCAACTCATTCTATGAAGCCACAATTACTCTGATACCTAAATCACAAAAAGACCCAACAAAGATAGAAAACTTCAGACCAATATCCCTTATGAATATTGATGCAAAAATCCTAAAAAAGTTCTTGCTAACAGAATCCAAGAACACATCAAAACAATCATCCATCCTGATCAAGTAGGTTTCATCCCAGGGATGCAGGGATGGTTCAATATACGGAAATCCATCAACGTAATCCAGTATATAAACAAACTCAAAGACAAAAACCACATGGTCATCTGGTTAGATGCGGAAAAAGCATTTGACAAGATCCAACACCCATTCATGATAAAAGTCTTGGAAAGATCAGGAATTCAAGGCCCATACCTAAACATGATAAAAGCAATCTACAGCAAACCAGTAGCCAACATCAAAGTAAATGGTGAGAAGCTTGAAGCAATCCCTCTAAAATCAGGGACTAGACAAGGCTGTCCACTTTCTCCATACCTATTCAACATTGTACTTGAAGTCCTAGCCAGAGCAATTCGACAACAAAAGGAGATCAAAGGGATACAAATTGGAAAAGATGAAGTCAAAATATCACTTTTTGCAGATGATATGATAGTATATATAAGTGACCCTAAAAATTCCACCAGAGAACTCCTAAGCCTGATAAACAGCTTCGGTGAAGTAGCTGGATATAAAATTAACTCAAACAAATCAATGGCCTTTCTCTACACAAAGAATAAACAGGCTGAGAAAGAAATTAGGGAAACAACACCCTTCTCAATAGTCACAAATAATATAAAATATCTTGGCGTGACTCTAACTAAGGAAGTGAAAGATCTGTATAATAAAAACTTCAAGTCTCTGAAGAAAGAAATTATAGAAGATCTCAGAAGATGGAAAGATCTCCCATGCTCATGGATTGGCAGGATCAACATTGTAAAAATGGCTATCTTGCCAAAAGCAATCTACAGATTCAATGCAATCCCCATCAAAATTCCAAATCAATTCTTCAACGAATTAGAAAGTGCAATCTGCAAATTCATCTGGAATAACAAAAAACCTAGGATAGCAAAAACTCTTTTCAAGGATAAAAGAACCTCTGGTGGAATCACCATGCCGGACCTAAAGCTTTACTACAGAGCAATTGTGATAAAAACTGCATGGTACTGGTATAGTGACAGACAAATAGACCAATGGAATAGAATTGAAGACCCAGAAATCAACCTACACACCTACGGTCACTTGATCTTCGACAAGGGAGCTAAAAACATCCAGTGGAAGAAAGACAGCATTTTCAACAAATGGTGCTGGCACAACTGGTTGTTAACATGTAGAAGAATGCGAATCGATCCATTCCTATCTCCTTGTACTAAGGTCAAGTGTAAGTGGATCAAGGAACTTCACATAAAACCAGAGACACTGAAACTTATAGAGGAGAAAGTGGGGAAAAGCCTTGAAGATATGAGCACAGGGGAAAAATTCTTGAATAGAACAGTAATGGCTTGTGCTGTAAGATCGAGAATTGACAAGTGGGACCTCATGAAACTGCAAAGCTCCTGCAAGGCTAAAGACACCATCAATAAGACAAAAAAACCACCAACAGATTGGGAAAGGATCTTCACCTATCCTAAATCAGATAAGGGACTAATATCCAATATATATAAAGAACTCAAGAAGGTGGACTCCAGAAAGTCAAATAACCCCATTAAAAAATGGGGCTCAGAACTGAACAAAGAATTCTCACCTGAGGAATACCGAATGGCAGAGAAGCACCTGAAAAAATGTTCAACATCCTTAATCATCAGGGAAATGCAAATCAAAACAACCCTGAGATTCCACCTCACACCAGTCAGAATGGCTAAGATCAAAAATTCAGGTGACAGCAGATGCTGGCGAGGATGTGGAGAAAGAGGAACACTCCTCCATTGTTGGTGGGATTGCAAGCTTGTACAACCACTCTGGAAATCAGTCTGGCGGTTCCTCAGAAAATTGGACATAGTACTACTGGAGGATCCAGCAATACCTCTCCTGGGCATATATCCAGAAGATGTCCCAACCGGTAAGAAGGACACATGCTCCACTATGTTCATAGCAGCCCTATTTATAATAGCCAGAAGCTGGAAAGAACCCAGATGTCCCTCAACAGAGGAATGGATATAGAAATTATGGTACATTTACACAATGGAGTACTACTCAGCTATTAAAAAGAATGAATTTATGAAATTCCTAGCCAAATGGATGGACCTGGAGGGCATCATCTTGAGTGAAGTAACACAATCACAAAAGAACTCACACAATATGTATTCACTGATAAGTGGATATTAGCCCAAAACTTAGGATACCCAAGATATAAGGTACAATTTACTAAACGCATGAAACTCACGAAGAATGAAGACCAAAGTGTGGACACTGTGCCCCTTCTTAGAATTGGGAACAAAACACCCAGGGAAGGAGTTACAGAGACAAAGTTGGTAGCTGTGATGAAAGGATGGACCATTTAGAGACTGCCGCATCCAGGGATCCTTCCCATAAGCAGCTTCTAAACGCTGACACCATTGCATATACTAGCAAGATTTTGCTGAAAGGACCCAAATATAGCTGTCTCTTGTGAGACGATGCTGGGGCCTAGCAAACACAGGAGTGGATGTTCACAGTCAGCTATTTGATGTATCACAGGGCTCCCAATGGAGAAGCTAGAGAAAGTACCCAAGGAGCTAAAGGATTGTTGGAACAACAGGATGTACTAACCAGAACCCCGGAGCTCTTGTTTCTAGCTGCATATGTATCGAAAGATGGCGTAGTCGGCCATCATTGGAAAGAGAGGCCCATTGGACTTGCAAACTTTATATGCCCCAATATAGGGGAATGCCAGGGCCAAAAGAATGGGAATGGGTGGGTAGGGAAGTGGGGGGCGCTATGGGGGACTTTTGGGATATAGCATTGGAAATGTAACTGAGGAAAATATGTAATAAAAATATTAAAAATTTTAAAAAAAGAAGACAATCCTTAGGCCATGATCATCTGATATGATGCATGGCATTATTTCAGTCTTCTTGTACTGGTTCACGGTTGTTTTGTGACCAATTATATGGTTGATTTTTTAGAAGGTACCACGAGGTGCTGAGAAGAAGGTGTATTCTTTTGTTTTAGGGTGAAATGTTCTGTAGATATCTGTTAAATCTATTTGGTTCATAACCTCTCTTAGTTTCACTGTGTCTCTGTTTAGTTTCTGTTTCAATGACCTGTCAATTAATGAGAGTGGAGTGTTGGAGTTTCCCATTATTATTGTGTGGGGTTCACTGTGTGCTTTGAGCTTTAGTAAAGTATCTTTCATGGATGAGGGTGCTCTTGCATTTGGGGCATAGATGTTCAGAGCTGAGGCTTTCTCTTGGTGGATTTTCCTCTTAATGAATATGAAGTGTCCTTGATAACTTTTGGTTTAATGTCTATTTTATTGCATATTAGGATGGCACCTCCTGCTTATTTCCTAGGACCATTTGCTTGGAAGACCTTTTTCCATTCTTTTACTCTGAGATAGTATCTGTCTTTGTTATTGAGGTGGGTTTCTTATATGTAGTAAAATGCTGGATCTTGTTTGCGTACCTAGTCTGTTAGCTTATGTCTTTGTATAGATGAGTTGAGTCCATTAATATTGAGAGATAGTAAACAGATTACTGTTGGTTCCTGATAAGTTTGTTTTGTGGGTGCCTTTATGTGCTTGTGCTTCTCTCTTTTTGAATTTGCTGGGTATAGAGGCCTGGGCTGGCATTTGTGTTCTCTTAGAGTCTGCATGATCTCTGACCAAGTTCTTTTGGAGTTCATAGTCTCTGTTGAGAAGTCTGGTGTAATTCTGATAGGTCTACCCTTGTATGTTACTTGGCCCTTTTCTCTTGCTGACTTTAATATTTTTTCTTTGTTCTGTGCATTTAGTGTTTTGATTATTATGTGGCGAGTGGATTTTCTTTTCTGGACCCATTTATTTAGTATTCTATAGGCTTCTTATACCTTTATGGCCACTCTTTCTTTAGGTTGGGGAAGTTTTTTCTATGATTTTTGAAGACATTTTCAGGTCCTTTGAACTGGGAATCTTTGTTCTCCTCTATTCCTATTATTCTGAGATTTGGTCTTTTCATTGTGTTCTGAATTTCTTGGATGCTGTGGGTTAGGAGTATTTTTTTATATTTTGAATTTTCTTTGACAGTTCTGTCAATCCCTTCTATGGTTCCTTCTACACCTGATATTCTCTCTTCTATCTCTTATATTCTGTTGGAAATACTTAATCTGTAATTCCTGACCTCTTTTCTAGGTTTTCCATTTCCAGGTTTGCCTCCATTTGTGTTTTCTTTTTTGTTTTTACTTTCACTTTTAGGTCTTGGATCACTTTATTCAATTCCTTTACCTGTTTATCTGTGTCTTCCTGTATTTCTTTCAGTGAGTTATTGATATCCTCCTTAAAGGACTCTATTATCTTCATGAGATAGAATTTTAGGTCAGCTTCCTGATTTTCAGGCGTGTTCTTGTATTCAGGGACTACTGTGGTAGAGAACTGTGTTCTGATGATGCCCACATATATTGGCTTCTGTTGCTTAAGGTCTTGTGCTTGCCTTTTGCCATCTGTATATTTCTCGTGTTTGTTGGTCTGGGTGACTGGAGTCTGCCTCTTTTGTCCCTGGATTGCTTCAGGTTTCCTGGTAGGCCTGCAGCCTTGGCTGTATCGGACTACCTGTGGGGCCTTCCAACTGGGGCTCTTCACAGGGGAGATCTGTTGCTCTGGCTGCAGTAGATCTTCTGGGAGGCCTTCAGAGTGTTGGGTCTTCAGTGGAGCAGTCAAGCTGTTGTCCAACTGCTCTGAGTGCAGCTGATCCTCAACTACTGTGAGTGCAGCTGATCCTCAACTGCTCTGTGTGCATCAAGTCCTCTGCTGCTCTGAGTTCTCTGGGATGGGTCAGGATATGGTGTCTTCACTGGAGCAGACCAGCCAAGAGTCTGCCCCAGCAAAAAGGACCAGGAGAATGGTTTTCTTTTCTTTTTTTAAAGTTTAGAATAGAGTCTATTTAGGGGATGGGGAGGAGAGTTGAGGGGGTAGGAGAGAGAGAGAGAGAGAGAGAGAGAGAGAGAGAGAGAGAGAGAGAGAGAGAGAGAGAGAGGAAGAAGGAGGAGAAGGAGGAGGAGGAAGGGGAAGGGGAAGAGGAAGAGGAAGAGGAGGAGAGACCATACATGAACACATGATGAGGGGGGAAGGGAAGTGTAGAGAGAGGGGGAGAGGGTAAGGAAACAAGAACAAGAGAAGAGGGTCATAAGTTTTCTAGCTTGTCCCAGAGATGCCCACCCCACCCCCCAATTCTGGTTTTCTCTTTCAGTATTTTCTCCTTCCATCCTCCCTCCAGTATATCCTTCCTGCTCTTCTCTTCTCCTCCCCCACTTTGTTCCCTTTCTCATTTACCTTTGATGTCTTGTCTACTTCCCCTACTCAATGAGATTCAGGCAACACCCCTACCCCTTGGGTCCTCCTTTTTACATAGCTTCTTTGGGTCTGTGGATTTTAGCACATTGACCACTTAAAAGTGAGAATAGCATCTATGTATTTTTGGGCCTAGATTTACCTCACTCAGGATGATCTCCTTCTAGTTTCATCCATTTGCCTGCAAATTTTATGGTGTCATTGTTTTTGATAGCTAAGTAATATTCCATTGTATAAATGAACCACATTTCTTTACCCATTCTTTAGTTGAGGAACATCTAGGCTGTTGCAGTTTCTAGCTATTATAAATAATATATAATGAATAATATAATAATATATAATGAATAATAGCATATGAACATAGTTGTTAAGTGTCCTTGTGGTATGGTGGAGCATATTTTGAGTATATGCCCAAGAGTGGCATAGGTGAGTCTTGAGGTGAAACTGTTCCCAATTTTCTGAGAAACTGTCAAATTGATTTCCAAGGTGGTTGTACATGTTTGCACTTCAACTTGGAGGAGCAATGGAGGAGTGGTCCCCTTTCTGTACATCCTAACCAGCATGTGCTGTCACCTTTTTTTTTTTTTTTGATATAGCCATTCTGATAGGTGTAAGATGGAATCACAAGAGTTGTTTTGATTTGAATTTCTCTGATGACTAAGGATGTTGAAAGTTTCTCAGATATTAGAAACTCCTCTGCTGAGAATTCTGTTTTTCTCTATACCCTATTTTTCAATTGGATTATTTGGTTTGTTGGCGTCTAGTTTCTTGAGTTCTTTATATATTTTTGATATTAGTCATCTGTGGGATGTAGTGTTGGTGAAGATCTTTTCCCATTCTGTAGGCTGCTACTTTGTCTTATTGATGGTCTCCTTTGTCTCACAGAAGCTTTTCTGTTTCATGAGGTTCCATTTATTAATTGTTGATCTCAGTGCCTGAGCTTTTGCTGTTCAGTTCAGGAAGTTGTCTCTTGTGCCAATGAATTCAAGGCTATTCTTTGAGCATTTTGTTAGTTGCTAATTGATGTAGGATGGACCAGCTCCCAGCCAGAGATGGGATGTGCAGGGTGGTGGGATGCTATCTCTAAGCAAGTGAGTCTAGGATGCATTTAAAAAGTAGCAAAGCAAGCCAAAAGGCAGCACTCCTCCATGGTCTCTTCTTCAGTTCCAGTCTCCATGTTCCTGCCTTGAGCCCTCCTCTCCTGGCTTCCCTTAGTGTTGTACTAGAAGCTGAAAATGAAGAAAACCCTTTTCCTCACTAAGATGCTTATGGTCATGGTGTTTATCATAGCTATAGAAACCAGACTAAAACAAGTTGGAAAAAAACTATAGAAGAATGTCTCAAGAGAAAAATCCAAGTGATTTGTGTCATGATATAGTTATTAATAAGAGTTAAGGTATATGTGTTCTTTAGGAAGACGATAATTGCTTTGATTCCTTAAAAAGTTTTGAGAGTGGGGAAATAATTGGTCCCTTGGGAATCAGGTAGAAAACTTTTCAGTGTTGAAAACATTTTTCTAATTTAATGGTTCCTTCCCTTTTGTTGAAAATGATGTCATTATTTTACATAATGAATAACATTCTTGTGTTTTTATGATCATTCAATCGACAGTAGATGTTTAGTTTGATCTACATCTTAGCTATAGACATGAACATGAAGGCATCTCTGTGGTGTGATGACTTCATTTCCTTTGTTTTTATAGCACAGTGAGAGGAGAGAGAGGGCTGTGATTGGGATGTAATATGAATAAGAAAATAAATTATGGAAAGTATAAAAGAAGAGGAGGGGAAGCTTTGATCAAGGTGTGGGTAAATTAATTAATTAATTAATTAATTAAAATTGGCAATAGTAAAAGTTTCTGGATGCACAATGACCAAACACTACTTTGAATTGAAATGTGTGACAAGCCTGAGGCAATGCTGGCAATGCTCATGCATACTGCCTCATGTGCTTTAGCCGCAGCCTCATGAATGCAGATGTGAGACTTAGACTTTCACGGAACCCTTTCATTGCATATCCTATGATTTCCCCACCCCAGTTTACACTGGCATGCTCTAGAGCTCAGACTTTTAATGGTATGTTATTAAAGTTTATGGTGGCATGGTGAGCCTTTCACTTCTTTCTTATTTATTGGCTGAGGACATCAGATACTTTGACATATAGAATTTTCTATAATCTTTAGGTGTGCCTTTTCAATTCATGTTGTACAGTTAAGCACATCTTACACATTTTTTTGTTTTGTGCTTTGTGTGGATAGTCATGTACCATAGCAGAAGAGACAACTTGTTGGAGTCTGTTCTCTCGTTACACTATATGGATCCTGGGCATAAAGTTCAAGTTAGGAAGCTTGTTGACAGGTTCTTCCCTTGCTGGTCCATCTAACTGGTTCATTTAAATATTTTAAAAATCACATTCATCCACTTTAAATGTATGGTGTGTGTGTGTGTGTGTGTGTATGTGTGTGTGTGTATGTCACAGACATGCAATGGCATATGTGCGAAGGTCAGAGAAAAGACTGTGGGACACAGCTCTCTATTGAACTCAGGCTATCAGGCATGGTGGTAAGTGGCATTATTTACCAGTTTATCTTACTAGCCCCATTTCTCCATATTTTCATGGAAGTTGATAGGCAGTTTTAGAGGCTTGACCAGATTATTTGTTTGATGCATAAGGAATATTATCTTCAGAAAGTGACTATTTATTAAAACATCATTATCAACTCACAGATATAAAATATATTTAATGGTCTTAAAATGACTGTTTTTATTTTTTTATTTTTTGGAGCACACTGTCCATCTTTGGCCCGTAGGAATCTTCTCCAGTTGATGACTTAACATTTTACCCCTCTGACATAAGTAATCTTTGATAATTGGCATAACAAGTTGCTCTGAGCTTAAAGCTTACTGTGTAGATTTTTCTGTAATTGACTGGAGTCAGCAATTTCTGCAAGAAGCATTAGTTTCTTGTGCTAAGATATATTACAAAAGATCAGGATGCAGGCCTAGGAATACTCACTGGTGTTGAATTTGTCCATGTTGCTAGATGTCTCATAGACAGACTCAGACTATAGTTTACAGAATCCAAAGAATCTCTCTCTCTTTCTCTCTTTACGTATATATCTATATCTGTGTTTGTAGTGTTTATATATGCATATGCACACATACATGATGTATATTTGTACGTGTATGTGTATGTAATATACAACTTTTTCTATGTGAAGAATCATTTGTATTGTCCCTGATAATACACATAGTAGTTTGAATAATGCTAATGCATCAGTATGATACTAAACGTGGAACATTCTATTCATGTGTTCTCCATTTTTTTTCTTTAATTGTAAGACTTTACTTACATCTTTTTTTAAGGGGAAAATACTTTAAGACAATATATACAAGCTAACTACCATAGTATACATTAGATACCCAACTCAGTTTGGCTTGAATAGAGAAACCACAAATTGGAGGCCAGTCAGGGCTACACAGTGAATTGCATACAAACCAAAACAAAAAACCAGCACCTCTACCTAAAAAAAAAAAAAAAGCCTCCCTGTACAAACAATAAAGCAAAACAAAGCCCCCAAATACATACAAACATGAAGAACAAATGAAGAGAGTAAATTTTACAATTAGTATTTCTGCAAGACAGAATATTTATTTAAACCCGAGAAATACAAAAGCAAGCCAGATTGATCAAAGTTACCTGCAACATTCGTATGACGGCTGCACAAAGTCCCAAAAGAATGCTTATCTCTGTGCTTACAAAATTAGCAAAGCCATCTGCACAAGCAAAATCCATCTCTTTTTTTGTTCCATCTTCTCCAGTTAGTTTTACAGACCCAATTGTCCAAACTCAATGAAGATCTTTAGCCAAGATATCTCCACTGGTACAATGAGAATAATAGAACACCAAGCCACTCTTGACATTGTCAAGCAGTATGTTTTGTTTTTTTGTTGTGTCAGTGAATTGGACATTTTCATGAAATAGAATTTAAGGAAATATAAAGTGCACTATACTCGTGTCTTTCCTATCACTCTTCTCTGCATCCCATTCTAATCATCATTTCCCAGGAGAGCTAGTTGTGTTTCTTCCCAGATTGGCTTCCTCCAAATATATACATATATATACATACAGTTAAAAATTTCTTGTTCTTATTTTTTATTAAACAATATATTCTGGACATTTAAAAAATGATAGACATCTTTATTCTTTTTATCATCCTGTAGCATTCCACCAAATCAAAGTTCCGCAATGATTTCAGCAACCAATTTCTGACTTCTGAGTTACCATCAACTTGTATAATTATTTGTGTAACGGGGCAGAAGATATTTCCAAAGCTCTATCATAAGATGCATGAATAATGAGAAAGTGTAACAGGAGCAAGAGCTGGACTAGGGTGACACTGAGTCAGACATTAGGGGAGCATGGAGGATGACAGACAGCTTGGTAAACTTGATCCTGGTAAAGGAAGAGAGGAGGTAGAGGAATGCAGAAGTGAACATGGAAATCACAGGAAGAGAGACAGAAAAAGGACTTAGAAAAAGAACTTCTCAGATTAGAGAGTACAGTGGAGAGCCAAGAAGAGCAAAGCTACTAGGACTATAGCATGTGAAGCCCACAGAGAGCCACTTCTTCCCCAGTCTTCTTTGGGAGGACTCAGCCAGACAAGTTCTGCCATGTTACTGAACTTCAGATTTCTAGAGAACAGCTTCAGAGGCCTGGGATGATGTTGTGAGTGGCATCAGAACCTGCCTCATTCCTACACATTCTTTGCCAACCTCTAGGAAAGTTCACAGATTTAAGATGCACCTGGAGAAAGCCTGGCCTGAGACTGCTGAAGGGCCAGGGCTGTAGAGTGAGCTCACTCTCCTTACTACCAGTAGAAAAGTTCCCAGTGAGGTGCTGTCACTCGTGAGACCCTGGAGGCGTGACCTGTAAGATGGTTGAAGCATGAGCCTAGTTCTGACATTGCTCAGCAATTATAAGCATCAAACATCAGGAAAACACAATGAAAGCTCATTGCTATGTAGAGGAAGATAGTCTTGGAAACTAGAATAAAAAAATTGTTAGCTCTGAGCGAATAAATCTAATTTTTTTATCCCACACACATGTTCAGATATTATAAAATGAGCATATAGTTCACATGTCAAATTTATTTTAGGAAATGCTTTGTAATTATAAATATTTGTATATTGATCTACTAAAAATAACAGGCTGAAGGCTGGGATACAGCTTAATGATACAGCACTTGTTTAATATGTGCATTAGCATAGATTCAATGCCCAAGACCACAAAACACAACTAACAATAGTTGAGTAATCTACATAGAATCCACTCTGTTGCAAATGGCAGCTACTCAGAATATTAAAATTGTCTATGAACCACACAAAATCTGATGTGGAAAATGTTTATTACAGAATGGTTTGAATTGCTTGTTGTTTTCAGATTGCGAAAGCCCACAGTGAAGATGGTACCCAAGGTAGCCCTAATGCTTGAGAAGTTGGCAGGAGCGCTTCACTCCATCTCTGAAGGCCTCTATAAATTTGTCATTTCGAAGAGTGGAGATGAAAGGATTCAGAAAGGGTGCCACCACCAACACCAGCAGTGAAGCCACCCTGTTGTACTCTGCTGCCTGTGTCTGCTTGGGAACAAGCAGCTGCCATAGCCAATCACAACATAGGTAAAGTGGGAGGCACAGGTGGAGAAGGCTTTCCTCCGACCAGAAGCTGAGGGGATCTTGAGGATGGTGGAGACGATGTATGTGTAAGAGATAATTGTAAGGATCATGGAACCAACGATAATGAAAACAGCCATTAAAAACAGAATCAACTCTGTGAAAAGGGTGTTTTCACAGGATAGCTTGAACAACTGTCCCCGGTCACAATAGAAATGATCTAATAGGTTTGTCTTGCAGAAAGTAAGCTGAAATGTGGCATAGACTGGCCATATTTAAAAGAGGAATCCAACTACCCATGACACGGTTACCATCCAGGTACAAGTATAGCTGCTCATGATGACATTGTATCTCAGAGGGTTGCAGACAGCCACATACCGGTCCACTGCCATCACCCCTAATAATATTAACTCTGAACTCCCCAAAGAAAGATACAAATACAGTTGTACGCAACAAGCAGTCAAAGATATTATCTGCGTCTGTAGAAGTAGCCCCTGGAGCATATAAGGGACAGCCACAGATGTGATGAGGATCTCCAGGACAGAGAGGTGACCAAGGAAGAAGTACCTGGGAGACTGCAGACATTTGTCAGCATGGACTACTATGATGATGAGCATATTTCCCAAGATTGTCACTGAGTACAAAAGAAGGAAGGTCGCAAAAAGGATGTGATGTAGTTCTTTGGTGCCAGGAAAACCTAACAGAAAAAATTCTGTGGCACTAGAGTAGTTTCCCAACATTTGTTTCTGAGCACGTTGTCACTATGAACTCTAAAGAAAAGGGAGATAAAACACTGCTTGCTATTTCATTTTACAAATAATATGGTCCAGTCATGTGCAGCACAATGGCTAGGGCTGAATGAAAGAAGACAGACAATAAAAGACAAAGTGCTTTTTCTTATGTGGAAGTTACAAATGTTAATCTGAATGCCAAATTCAGTAATTAGAGATCAGGCAGAGTTAGATGTTTGGAGTATGTGCTTAAGGAAGGGGAGCTGGATTTGAAGAGTGAGTATTGCATGCATATATAAAAAATTCTACTAAACTCCATTAATTTATGCAACTTAGCAGATGCTCATGTATACTAAGAATACAAGGAGCAGATACCACTTGTAAATATACTCCCCTCCTGTTCATAAGCTCTCAGTGACTATGAAAGATTCTTGCTGTCCTATTTCTTTACACAGTTGATGATAACAGTTTTTCCAAAGCCTGAAGAACATTGAACTGGATAAAAGATGGTCTCAGTAATCAACACCACAGTATGGCCATTGAAACCTACCAACAGATACTCTCTTGCTCCTAAACACAGTCCCTAAGTCTCCATCTTTGACACTAAGCATCCAATGAGTATGCTTCTTGGGCCACATAAGGCTCTTTTTTATGATTAGCTCCTGTCATCTGCAATATCCTAATTATCATATCTGGTGAGTGTATTCTGTTTTATGGATTGCTGCTCTAGCACTGTGTGCCAGAGGAAACCTCTTCTGTAGAATATCCTCAGAGATGCTAGTTCCTGTGTTTCTCCAGAATTTAGGCTCCATTTACCCTCTTGTAAAGAGTGTGTTTTGCCCATTGTCATTGCTGTGGTTGGTGAGGATGCAGTATGGAACTGTGTGGATGATTGAGAATAAGGCTGAAGATCACAACTCAGTTTCCCCGAGTCTGTTGGCTGGCTGGTTCCCTGAGTGGGCAGTGTCTTCTTCCATCCTACTCTTTTTTTTTTTCTTTTTTCAAGACAGGGTTTCTCTGTATAGCCCTGGCTGTCCTGGAACTCACTTTGTAGACCAGGCTGGCCTTGAACTCAGAAATCCACCTGCCTCTGCTTCCCAAGTGCTGGGATTAAAGGCGTGCGCCACCATGCCCAGCTCCATCCTACTCTTGGGCAGAAAAGTCTTCCTTGCTTTCCCCTCAGTAAATCTTTTATTAAAGGAGGATTAAACAGGAGCTAGGATTTTTCAGGCAAGGCCATCCCTCTCCAAGACTTTAGTGCTTGCAATCACCAGAAGGACAGAAGGAGGATCCAGAAGAAGGACCTAGAAGAGGCCTTTAGATCCTCAATCCTCAACTTCTATTCTTCTTATGTTTTCCTTATGTTGACCTGGTGAACAGGAGGCCCTGGGTCCAAGTAATATCCCTTTTTCATGATAGCTGAACATTCTAGAAAAGAAACAAAGCTATCATCCATGAAATCCAAGTTCACCTGGGTCTTACATAAGATAGATGGTTATGATCTCAGTATAGTAATTCTAAGAAGTCATCTCTGAGTAAATGTTCCTTCTCTAATCATGCTTTGCTGCATGAGTAATGTGAGAAATTTCATTTTCTACCTGTTACTAGTATGCAATAGACAATGACTTCAGCCCATTAGGATTTGGGGTCTTCTTTTTGTAGTCTTTTTGTTGTTTCTAAGGTCCAGGATTAAGAGGTTATTTTGTATCACTACTTCTAAGAGAACATATAGTGCCTTTTACTTGGTTCAGTAAGATTCCTTATGTTGTCAGCTCTTACAGTTGAAGTTGAATGTCAAATGCTATTTATGCTCACTTGTCTCACCACGTCCTCACACTATGAGAAGATCCTTGCCCTTCTTGTTCATTATGGAAAGTGGCCTAGTTCCAATTAATATTTTTTAGTCAATCCATGAATTAGTTAATGAAGGAAAAAATGTTATAAGCAAAGCTTATCCTATCTTTGCTATATACAATTCTGGTGATTTAAAAAAATTTTCCTTTGTCTTTATGACACTGTCCTTTTAACCTTCAGTCTTTTTAGGTAAATATTTATGAAATAGCATTGTGGAGTAGGGACAGATAAGCTGGGAGGACTCACTCACTCGCTTTTTATAATCTTTGCCTAGTCAGGACCATATGAAAAGTTAAGAGAGATGGGGATTTGAGAATACCAAGAGCTCTGCCTGTGTCTAACACTGAGCCTGAGCAGATCCAGATCCAGATCCAGACTCTATGCCTTGGAAAAGTCCCCTCTTTTGACTCTGTTTATTCTACTGCTCCTCTATGCCCCTCCTCAGGGTCTAATTTGTATGATTCTACTAGGTAGCCAGCCCTGGAGATGTTCATTTCAGCACATGCCCCTCTCTCCTCCACAGACAGGGAATCCTGGGAGAGACTCACCTCCATAGAAAAGAGCTGACCTGAACAAGATGCTGTAGTTCATCTCAGGCTACCTCCTCCTGGCTGATCTGTACTGAGCATGATCTACTGGCTAGAGCAAGCTGCTTCTGTCTTTACTCTCAGAAATAAAGAATTTTCTTTGCACTAGTATTTAGGGAAAACCCAGAATGACCAGTGATCTTGCACGTCTAATTGTTTTTCTTAACTTTTCCATCTGCCATTTCCCATCTCACCACACTGTGTTTCCCTAAGGGAAACTGTTCAGTGAAGAAAGTTAGTTCACTGGGAACCTAGGGATAAAGTCTAGAGAAAGCCAGAGAAACTATTACCCCATTTCTCCTGAGGCTGATCAGGGTTGAGAACTTCTAAAAGTGTTGTTGTGTAATGGGCTAAATGGAACACTCTCTCACCAAGGGTTTCTTATCATGCAGGTTGCTTTCTCCATGGCTTCAAGTCTTAGTTGTCCACAAACAGTTCAAATCAGCCCTTCCTTCTCCTATGTGCATCCCTTTATTTTAATCCTATACAAAATAAAGCTATCATTAAGAAGACTGTACCAAAGGTTCCAATATCTATGTAGAAAGCCCAGAAGCCAGGATTGGGACTATTAGGAAGTGGGCTCTGCTTGGAACAGGCAGGTTACTGGGAGCACAACTTCGAAGGGTTTGACTTTTCCCTTCCCCCTTCCCTGGCTAACTCTGGCTCCTGTCTGCCACCAGATGAGCTCTTTGCTTTACAGCATAGCCCTGGCAATGATGCTCTGCCCAGAAACAGTGAAGCCAAGTGAGGACAGACTGAAACCTCAATACTGTGAGCACACACACGTTGTTCATACTCTCCTTTTAAAAGGCTTTCCTCAGGCATACTGACCCAGTGGGGCAAGATTAGTATCCCACCTTCAAAATGCTGTTTAGACAACAAAAGCGTTTTGTCATATTCAAAGCTGCTCTAGCCTCTACCAGTTACCTAACTCCCAAAGCTATGTACACATTTTCAGATATATGTGCAGTAACAGTGCTGCTTCTTGACAACAAGGTTTTTTTATTTTAACCTATTTTGTGCTTTTCCATCAAATACTCGAGGCTGAGTAGTTTATAAAGAAAAGAAGTTTGTTTGGAAATTGTAGAAACTGGGAATTCCAACAGCATTTGGGTGGCGTTTGGTAGATAATTTCTTGCTGTGTTTTAACACAAGGGCATCACCTAATGAGAAAGAGCAAGTATGGTAACTAATGTCTCTCTTTTATTACGAAGCCACTGATGCTTGTTTAACCAGTGGGACTCCCTGGGTTAATTGTTGTTGTTATTAATTTGTGAAAAATTAATTAATTATAATATAATTAGATCATTTAACCCTTCCTCTTGTCCTTTCTACTCTGGTCAAGTTCACTGCTTTGAATATATGTAAAACAAGTAAACAAATAAACCAAACTGCTGATTCCATTCAGTTCAGCCTGCCTGTATGTGTTTCTCGGACTGACTGTTAGGTAAGGGACTGAGCAATGAGGGAAGCTCTTCCCTGGGGAAGACAGATTCTCTTATTAATTGTTAATTGCCTGTGGCTCTTCATCCGGGGCTGGGGCTTCCATGTGAATTCTATGCTGGAATGTCACTGTTGGAATTGTTCAGTTCTTGATTAGGTGGTGATGCTGATGGTATTTCATGGATGTAGCTTCTTTCTCAGAGCTGAAAGGCACACTCTTTTGGACCTATGGCTTACAATCTTTTTGTACTCTCTTCCACAAAGACCCCTGAGCCTTCGGTTCAGGAGTTCTGTTGTGCATGTATCAAGTGGTGCTGTGCACTCTACAGTTGAATATTCTCCACGTTTGGCTGGATATAGATTTTTGTAATAGCCTCTTCCTGTGGCAAAAAGACACTTCTTTGATGAGAGGTGAGAGATACGCTTATGTTTGTGTATGAAGATGGAGGGTAGAACATGACATTGGACAGGTAAGGGGGTATAGAAACTTTGGGAGGAGTTGAGGGGAGGGAAAATATGATCAAAATATATCATATGATAAATTTTAATACATTTTCAGAGAAAAGGGAAATATGAAGAAACTTAAAATAATAGTTTTTAAAAAAGACAAGTATTTAGAATCCAGTTAGGAATTACAATGATTTAGCAGGTGGCAGTTGTAGGATACTGTAAGATCCATGACCCTACTGGCCACGTAGTTGGCTAGGTTTAGAGTGCCAGGTGTGATTTTCCTTCTGTTAAGCAGGCCGAGACACTTAGACAATTATTAGTTGCCACTTAGAAATAAGTGACACTCTTACACTTAGGAATGAGTGTCTTGTCATTTTTTTTGGTTCATAGCTGCTGACTACTCTCCTTACCTTCAGGTATTATGAAATCTGTTCCTTAGGAAGGCAGCTTTTCAATCAGTGCCAGCTCAGATCCTCTGAGTCCTATGTCCAAAGAGCAAGGATATGGTGTCTTCAGCAATAGGGACCTATTTTTAAATTCTGGAAGGCAACCAAGGGCAATAGCAATAAGCTATATTGCTTTGGGAAGCTATTAGACTCAATTCTGCATTCAGTTTCCAGTGAACACACACACACATACACACACACACACACACACACACACACACACACACACACACACAAATAAAAAGTTTAGATTTGCAACAAAAGAACAAAGGAGGGACACATTTAAGGCTAAAGTGAGATAAAATAAAACTATCTCATGAGTCACATAGTTTAAAACTCATAGTCTAGATATTTTCATTGACAATGCTTCCCAAATATTTCAGGTAAAGTGATAGCCATTTAAATAAAGCAAAATAAGAATGTTTTCAGATTGTTGGTGGGATTGCAAGCTTGTACAACCACTCTGGAAATCAGTCTGGCAGTTTCTCAGAAAATTGGACATAGTACTACTGGAGGATCCCGCAATACCTCTCCTGGGCATATATCCAGAATATGCTCCAACTAGTAAGAAAGAAACATGCTCCACTATGTTCATAGCAGCCTTATTTATAATAGCCAGAAGCTGGAAAGAACCCAGATGCCCCTCAACAGAGGAATGGATACAAAAAATGTGGTACATTTACACAATGGAGTACTACTCAGCTATTAAAAAGAATGAATTTATGAAATTCCTAGGCAAATGGTTAGACTGGAGGGCATCATCCTGAGTGAGGTAACCCAATCACAAAAGAACTCAAATGGTATGTACTCACTGATAAGTGGATATTAGCCCAGAAACTTAGAATACCCAAGATATAAGTTACAATTTGCAAAACACATGAAACTCAAAAAGAACGAAGACCAAAGTGTGGACACTGTGCCCCTTCTTAGAATTGGGAACAAAACACCCATGGAAGGAGTTACAGAGACAAATTTTGGAGCTGAGACAAAAGGATGGACCATCTAGAGACTGCCATATCCAGGGATCCATCCCATAATCAGCCTCCAAAAGCTGACACCATTGCGTACACTAGCAAGATTTTGCTGAAAGGACCCTGATATAGCTGTCTCTTGTGAGACTAGGCCGGGGCCTAGCAAACACATAAGTGAATGCTCACAGTCAGCTATTGGATGGATCACAGGGCCCCCAATGGAGGAGCTAGAGAAAATACCCAAGGAGCTAAAGGGATCTGCAACCCTATAGGTGGAACAACATTATGAACTAACCAGTACCCCGGAGCTCTTGACTCTAGCTGCATAAGTATCAAAAGATGGCCTAGTCGGCCATCATTGGAAAGAGAGGCCCATTGGACTTGCAAACTTTATATGCCCCAGTACAGGGGAATGCCAGGGCCAAAAAGTGGGAGTGGGTGGGTGGGGGAGTGGCGGGGGGGAGGGTATGGGGGACTTTTGGGTTAGCATTGGAAATGTAATTGAGGAAAATACCTAATTAAAAAAAAGAACGTTTTCAGAAGCATTTCATAATAAGCAAAGCTTTTCTAGTGTGAAATCCTATGAAAAATCTTTACAAGAAAGAAAAACAATGGGGCAGTATTTCTCATTAGTGCATAGGTCAAACCCTAAGTAAAAATTCAGCCAAACATAAATCAGTCATTGTTAAAGCTAAGAACTTAGGCTAAAATCATCCCATATCATTTCCACATTTCCCACCAGCACTGATACAATTATCCCAGGAGTAGTTTGCTGTGTCTTCTTCCCATTCTTTATCATGCTGTAATAGCACCACAGAGCATGCAATGCTTAGGGTCTACTAATCTTTCCATTATATGACGACTCTGAGATCATTCCTTTTGCATATATCACTACCTAATCCTTCTCACTGCTCAGAGGTGTGTCCTTGTATGAGTATTGTATAAAAATTCTCTTGCTGATGGATATTTATCTTAGTCACTGTTCAATGAAATCAATAAACTAACATGGACATCACTTTGAAATTCAACGTGAGGACCCATTTTCATTTATTTTTGGCAACTACATAAAAGTGAAATTGGTGGGTGTTATGTTAGCTGTAAATTTATGTTTACCAGAAATAGTCTTTTATCATTTTATATTCTTTGCTTCTCTTCCTCTTTCTACTATGACAACATATAGTTAATAATTCAGGAGAAACAGATGGAGACACTGAATTATTCCTGGAAATAGGGAATTTGTTCAGTTTTATAATAACAGGGAAGGAGAGAGGGAGGGAGAGAATGAGAACAAGAGTGAGCGAGCGTGAGAGGGAACCTCAAATGCTATCACCTGGGAACCAAACTTCAACTATCTGAACAACTGGAAGCACAGCTGTCATGGGGATAGGGACCTTTGGGTATGTCCTTATTTCATCTGTAAGATCTGTATATAAGCAACACTGTAGCATCCTGTCAAGAGCCTTTCGGGGTAGTCACTATATGATGTCATTTAATGAGGTTTCAGATTTCTGTACATGACTGGAGAATCTTTGGCTAATAGCTAAAATTTAGTATGCATAAATTAAAATCTATACAAATATATCACCTCCACGAGATTTATTTGTAGATACATTATTGGGATATGTCAGTTCCAGTCTACTGTGAGCAGTAAACATGCAGACAGGTGGGGCTGGACTATAAAAGAAAAGTGGCTGAGTGTGAGCCGAGGGGCAAGTCAGTAAGCATTGTTCCTCTGTGGATCTGCTTCAACCTCCTGCTTTGAGTTCTTGCCCTGACTTCACTCAGTGATGGGCTGTGATATGGAAGCATGTAAGCTGAAGTAAACCCTTTACTCCCCAAGTGGTTTTGATAAATGTGTTGTCACAGCAACAGAAAACAAAGTAGAACATTATGGCAATAAAATGTGAAAGAAATGAAATGTTTATGGATAGCATACTAAATACATAAATATTATTATAGCTATAATATACTGATATTTATTAAATATCAATTTAAATGTGATGGGAATGCAGCTGGTAAATTTGGAAAAGTTTATTTCATGCTTACACTCATATATCTATACATATATAGTTCCCCATCTGTATCAACGTATGACTGTGTCCACGTTGCCTGCAGATGTTCTAGTCCCATATCATGACCATATCAAGAGGATCAAGCACAGGGTGTAACAGGCCCTAGACCTTAGCACAACTTACACCACTATGAAAGTACCATTGAGGCTACAAATCTCATTGTGTAGACAGCACTTTTTGCCAAAATAAAAACAAAGACCTAGTCCATCAAACTCCATGGTCCTGGGATAATCTCTAAATTCACTTACCTTGCTTTTTGGCTTCTGTAGTTCTACTTTTGGCTAACTGTGTTTGAAAACTGAGTTGTGTCAACCCAGGATGTGTTTTTTGTGTGCTTAAAATAGCACCCTGAGAAAGGGTTGGGGTTACACTGGGATCCTGAACACCCAGTGCAATAGCCTGCTGTCTAATAAAGACTTTCTATTGGCTTAAATTTATGTACAAGTAGTCTTTTCTGGTGGATACCTTACTATGAGGGAATGGGGGGGGGATAATATTTTATAATATGTCACTTTATACAATTTTATTTCAAAATACATAGTATTTTATTAATTCCTTTATAATTTCATACCTGCATACAATATACTCTGATCATACTCTCCTTTTAGTTCTCACCTTAATTCCTCCAAGATATACCTTATCAATCAATTATTTTTACAATCTGACCAAAGTTCCCCCTTTTCCTCTCAGCCCCCCACCTCCCAACCTATGCTTCCTCCATTTCTCTTCAGAAAATGGTAGAGGCTCCATGCATATCAAGCAGTCATGGCATAGGTCCCAAAGGCAGGCAATGTAGTCAAAGACATCCTCTGCTCTCAATTTAGGAGTCCCAAGTGAAGACCAAGCTACACAACTACAACATATGTGTGGAAGGCCTAGGTCAGACCCATGCAGAATCCCTTATTGGAAGTTCAGTCTCTAGGAGCCCCTGTGAACCTAGGTTAGTTGACTGGGTTTTCTTGTGGTGGTCTTGACCCCTTTGACTCCTACAATCAATCTTTCTCCTCTTCCAAAGATTCTCAAAGCTCCACCTAATGTTTGGCTGTCAGTCTCTGCATCTGTTTCAATCAGTTGCTGGGTGAAGCCTCTCTGATGACAATTCTGCTAGACTCCTGTATGCAAGTATAGCAGAATGTCACTAGCTGCATTTGGGGTGGGCTTTTTTTCATGGAATGGTCCTCAAATTGGGTCAGTCATTGGTTGGCCACTCTCTCAATTTCTGCTTCAACTTTATGCCAGCACTTCTTATAGGTAGGACAAAGTGTAGGTCTAAGGTTTTTTGGCTGTGCTGGTGTCCCAGTACATCTATTGGAAGTCTTGCCTGGTTACAGGAGATGACAGGTTCAGGCTCCATTTCCCTCATTGCTAGGAATCTTAGCTAGGGTCATATTCATAGATTTCTAGGAGTTTTCATTGCTCAAGACTTTCTAGTTTATCCCAGAGATATCAGCCCCATCCAAGTCTCTATCTTATTATTCTGTCCTCCCCACCTGATCCCTCCTGTTTTCATCCCCAATGTCATCTTCATCCATCCTCCCATTTACCCACAATGTCTAATCCCCTTCTCAGTGAGATTCAAAAATCCTCCTTGAGCCTTCCTTGTTTCTTAGTTTCTTTGCCTCTTTGGATTGTAGTATGGTTGTCCTGTGCTTTATGCCTAATATTGGGGCTACATTCTTAAAGAAAAACCGATTCTTCTTTCAGCAGCCATAAATTATCAAAAGCTCCTTAGTTAAGAACAGGAGTTTTCAACCCTTCCCCCACCACGTTAAAATGCCTTGGTACTGGCCTTGGATTTTTCTTCCTTCTAGGAAGATTTATAGTAGGTAGTATAGTAGATAGGTATTTATAGTATTTAAGGTAGGTGATATGTAGGGTGCTTGGAGGGTTATAAGCCATCATCAATCATCTTACCCAGCTTGTAAATCCTTTGAGTTACAAATAAAGGTCAGCATGACAAGATTATGTTCATGGATTCAATAGTGGTATGAACATTATGGCCGTAACCCAGCACTTTCTCATTGGATTTAAGGGCAGCTCTATAGAAAGAAAACATGCTTGTTACTTTAAATATATCCAAGAACCTGTGATTGGATAGATAAAGGCCTCAGGGGTGAAGTTTCTGCTATTATTTTGCTAAATGAACGTATAGAAAACAACCTTCTAAATTTATATCTCTATCTTCATACATTCACCAATTTCTGAGACCTCATTAGAGAAATTTTTTTTGTGTGGTGAACAGCGGTTGACAAAGAAAGTCACAATTTGTCAAAGCAAAGAAAGTAAGTGTCTGTTAAGTGCTCAGTCACAAATGGGACATCTATATCACATTCTTTCCTTTGCAAGACCCAGGAATCATTGCAGAAGCAAGGAAAGATTATAGGAGTCGGAGGTCAGGGAGGGCCATGGTGAAACAATGTCCTCTGGATATGATAGAAGACACTCATGAAGTCAACAGGTATGCTGCCTGAATAAAAGACCCTCACAAAATCAATATATTTTCCCCTTCTCCTCTCCTCCCAGTCTTACCCTTATACCTTACCCTCTCCATTTATCTCTCCTCTTCTCTTCAGAGAATGGGAGGCCCTCCATGGGTATCCACCCACCCTGGTACATCAAGCTGCAGCAGAACTAAGCACATCCTCACCCACGGAGGCCAGACAAGACAGCCTAGCTCCAGGAAACAAATGCAAACAGTCAGAGACAGCCTGAACACCAATTATTTCCACATGCAGAATAAGTTGTACTTCTCTTACATGTGTGTAAGGGCCTTAGGGCCAGGCCATGCATGGTCTTTGATTGGTGGTTCAGGTTAGCTCAGGTGGGCCCAGGTTAGTTTATTCTGTAGGTCTTCTTGTAGTGTCCTTAACCACACTGGCTCCCTCATTCCTTCCCCTATTCTTTCACTAAACTACTCATGCTTTGTCTATTGTTTGGCTGTGGATGTCTGCATTTGTTTTCTTTTTTCTTTTTTTTTTAATATTTTTTATTACATATTTTCCTCAATTACATTTCCAATGCTATCCCAGAAGTCCCCCATAGCGCCCCCCACTTCCCTACCCACCCATTCCCATTCTTTTGGCCCTGGCATTCCCCTATATTGGGGCATATAAAGTTTGCAAGTCCAATGGGCCTCTATTTCCAGTGATGGCCGACTAGGCCATCTTTCAATACATATGCAGCTAGAGAGAAGAGCTCCGGGGTACTGGTTAGTTCATCATGTTGTTCCAACTATAGGGTTGCAGATCCCTTTAGCTCCTTGGGTACTTTCTCTAGCTTCTCCATTGGGAGCCCTGTGATGCATCCAATAGCTGACTGTGAGCATCCACTCCTGTGTTTGCTAGGCCCCGGCATCGTCTCACAAGAGACAGCTATATTTGGGTCCTTTCAGCAAAATCTTGCTAGTGTATGCAATGGTGTCAGCGTTTAGAAGCTGATGATGGGATGGATCCCTGGATACGGCAGTCTCTAGATGGTCCATCCTTTCATAACAGCTCCAAACTTTGTCTCTGTAACTCCTTCCATGGGTGTTTTGTTCCCAATTCTAAGAAGGGGCACAGTGTCCACACATTGGTCTTCATTCTTCTTGAGTTTCATGCGTTTAGCAAATTGTATCTTATATCTTGGGTATCCTAAGTTTTGGGCTAATATCCACTTATCAGTGAATACATATTGTGTGAGTTCTTTTGTGATTGTGTTACCTCACTCAAGATGATGCCCTCCAGGTCCATCCATTTGGCTAGGAATTTCATAAATTCATTCTTTTTAATAGCTGAGAAGTCTCCATTGTGTAAATGTACCATAATTTCTGTATCTATTCCTCTGTTGAGGGACATCTGGGTTCTTTCCAGCTTCTGGCTATTATAAATAGGGCTGCTATGAACATAGTGGAGCATGTGTCCTTCTTACCGGTTGGGACATCTTCTGGATATATGCCCAGAAGAGGTATTGCTGGATCCTCCAGTAGTACTATGTCCAATTTTCTGAGGAACCGCCAGACTGATTTACAGAGTGGTTGTACAAGCTTGCAATCCCACCAACAATGGAGGAGTGTTCCTCTTTCTCCACATCCTCGCCAGCATCTGCTGTCACCTGAATTTTTGATCTTAGTCATTCTGACTGGTGTGAGGTGGAATCTCAGGGTTGTTTTGACTTGCATTTCCCTGATGATTAAGGATGTTGAACATTTTTTCAGGTACTTCTCTGCCATTCGGTATTCCTCAGGTGAGAATTCTTTGTTCAGTTCTGAGCCCCATTTTTTAACGGGGTTATTTGATTTTCTGGAGTCCACCTTCTTGAGTTCTTTATATATATTGGATATTAGTCCCTTATCTGATTTAGGATAGGTAAAGATCCTTTCCCAATCTGTTGGTGGTTTTTTTGTCTTATTGATGGTGTCTTTTGCCTTGCAGAAGCTTTGCAGTTTCATGAGGTCCCACTTGTCAATTCTCGATCTTACAGCACAAGCCATTGCTGTTCTATTCAAAAATTTTTTCCCATGTGCCCATATCTTCAAGGCTTTTCCCCACTTTCTCCTCTATAAGTTTCAGTGTCTCTGGTTTTATGTGAAGTTCCTTGATCCACTTAGACTTGACCTTAGTACAAGGAGATAGGAATGGATCGATTCACATTCTTCTACATGTTAACAACCAGTTGTGCCAGCACCATTTGTTGAAAATGCTGTCTTTCTTCCACTGGATGTTTTTAGCTCCCTTGTCGAAGATCAAGTGACCGTAGGTGTGTGGGTTCATTTCTGGGTCTTCAATTCTATTCCATTGGTCTATTTGTCTGTCACTATACCAGTACCATGCAGTTTTTATCACAATTGCTCTGTAGTAAAGCTTTAGGTCCGGCATGGTGATTCCACCAGAGGTTCTTTTATCCTTGAGAAGAGTTTTTGCTATCCTAGGTTTTTTGTTATTCCAGATGAATTTGCAGATTGCACTTTCTAATTCGTTGAAGAATTGAGTTGGAATTTTGATGGGGATTGCATTGAATCTGTAGATTGCTTTTGGCAAGATAGCCATTTTTACAATGTTGATCCTGCCAATCCATGAGCATGGGAGATCTTTCCATCTTCTGAGATCTTCTATAATTTCTTTCTTCAGAGACTTGAAGTTTTTATTATACAGATCTTTCACTTCCTTAGTTAGAGTCACGCCAAGATATTTTATATTCTTTGTGACTATTGAGAAGGGTGTTGTTTCCCTAATTTCTTTCTCAGCCTGTTTATTCTTTGTGTAGAGAAAGGCCATTGATTTGTTTGAGTTAATTTTATATCCAGCTACTTCACCGAAGCTGTTTATCAGGCTTAGGAGTTCTCTGGTGGAATTTTTAGGGTCACTTATATATACTATCATATCATCTGCAAAAAGTGATATTTTGACTTCATCTTTTCCAATTTGTATCCCTTTGATCTCCTTTTGTTGTCGAATTGCTCTGGCTAGGACTTCAAGTACAATGTTGAATAGGTATGGAGAAAGTGGACAGCCTTGTCTAGTCCCTGATTTTAGAGGGATTGCTTCAAGCTTCTCACCATTTACTTTGATGTTGGCTACTGGTTTGCTGTAGATTGCTTTTATCATGTTTAGGTATGGGCCTTGAATTCCTGATCTTTCCAAGACTTTTATCATGAATGGGTGTTGGATCTTGTCAAATGCTTTTTCCGCATCTAACAAGATGACCATGTGGTTTTTGTCTTTGAGTTTGTTTATATACTGGATTACGTTGATGGATTTCCGTATATTGAACCATCCCTGCATCCCTGGGATGAAACCTACTTGGTCAGGATGGATGATTGTTTTGATGTGTTCTTGGATTCGGTTAGCAAGAACTTTATTGAGGATTTTTGCATCAATATTCATAAGGGATATTGGTCTGAAGTTTTCTATCTTTGTTGGGTCTTTTTGTGGTTTAGGTATCAGAGTAATTGTGGCTTCATAGAATGAGTTGGGTAGAGTACCTTCTGTTTCTATTTTGTGGAATAGTTTGTGAAGAACTGGGATTAGATCTTCTTTGAAGGTCTGATAGAACTCTGCACTAAACCCATCTGGTCCTGGGATTTTTTTGGTTGGGAGACTATTAATGATTGCTTCTATTTCTTTGGGGGATATAGGGCTGTTTAGATCATTAACCTGATCTTGATTCAACTTTGGTACCTGGTATCTGTCTAGGAACTTCTCCATTTCATCCAGGTTCTCCAGTTTTGTTGAGTATAGCCTTTGGTAGAAGGATCTGATGGTGTTTTGGATGTCTTCAGGATCTGTTGTTATGTCTCCTTTTTCATTTCTGATTTTGTTAATTAGGATGCTTTCCCTGTGCCCTCTAGTGAGTCTGGCTAAGGGTTTATCTATCTTGTTGATTTTCTCAAAGAACCAGCTCCTTGATTGGTTGATTCTTTGAATAGTTCTTCTTGTTTCCACTTGGTTGATTTCACCCCTGAGTTTGATTATTTCCTGCCGTCTACTCCTCTTGGGTGAATTTGCTTCCTTTTGTTCTAGTGCTTTTAGGTGTGTTGTCAAGGTGCTAATGTGTGCTCTCTCTAGTTTCTTTTTGGAGGCACTCAGAGCTATGAGTTTTCCTCTTAGAAATGCTTTCATTGCGTCCCATAAGTTTGGGTATGTTGTGGCTTCATTTTCATTGAACTCTAAAAAGTCCTTAATTTCTTTCTTTATTCCTTCCTTGACCAAGGTATCATTGAGAAGAGTGTTGTTCAGTTTCCACGTGAAGGTTGGCTTTCTATTATTTATGTTGTTATTGAAGATCAGCCTTAGTCCATGGTGATCTTATAGGATGCATGGGACAATTTCAATATTTTTGTATCTGTTGAGGCCTGTTTTGTGACCAATTATGTGGTCAATTTTGGAGACGGTACCATGAGGTGCTGAGAAGAAGGTATATCCTTTTGTTTTAGGATAGAATGTTCTGTTGATATCTGCCAGATCCATTTGATTCATAATTTCTGTTAGTTTCACTGTGTCCCTATTTAGTTTCTGTTTCCATGATCTGTCCATTGGTGAAAATGGTGTGTTGAAGTCTCCCACTATTATTGTATGAGGTGCAATGTGTGCTTTGAGATTTACTAAAGTTTCTTTAATGAATGTGGCTGCCTTTGTATTTGGAGCATAGATATTCAGGATTGATAGTTCCTCTTGGAGGATTTTACCTTTGATGAGTATGAAGTGCCCCTCCCTGTCTTTTTTGATGACTTTGGGTTGGAAGTCAATCTTATCAGATATTAGAATGGCTACTCCAGCTTGTTTCTTCATACCATTTGCTTGGAAAATTGTTTTCCAGCCTTTCATTCTGAGGTAGTGTCTATCTTTTTCTCTGAGATGAGTTTCCTGTAAGCAGCAAAATGTTGGGTCTTGTTTGTGTAGCCAGTTTGTTAGTCTATGTCTTTTTATCGGGGAGTTGAGTCCATTGATATTAAGAGATATTAAGGAAAAGTAATTGTTGTTTCCTGTTATTTTTGTTGTTAAAGTTGGCATTTTGTTCTTGTGGCTGTCTTCTTTTAGGTTTGTTGAGGGATTACCTTCTTGTTGTTTCTAGGGCGTGGTTCCTGTCCTTGTATTGGTTTTTTTCTGTTATTATCCTTTGAAGGGCTGGATTCGTGGCGAGATAATGTGTGAATTTGGTTTTGTCGTGGAATACTTTGGTTTCTCCATCTATGTTAATTGAGAGTTTGGCTGGGTATAGTAGCCTGGGCTGGAATTTGTGTTCTTTTAGAGTCTGTATAACATCTGTCCAGGATCTTCTACCTTTCATAGTCTCTGGTGAAAAATCTGGTGTAATTCTGATAGGCTTGCCTTTATATGTTACTTGGCCTTTTTCCCTTACTGCTTTTAGTATTCTATCTTTATTTAGTGCATTTGTTGTTCTGATTATTATGTGTTGGGAGGTATTTCTTTTCTGGTCCAGTCTATTTGGAGTTCTGTAGGCTTCTTATATGTTCATGGGCATCTCTTTCTTTAGATTTGGGAAGTTTTCTTCTATAATTTTGTTGAAGATGTTTGCTGGTCCTTTGAGTTGAAAATCTTCATTCTCATCCACTCCTATTATCCGTAAGTTTGGTCTTCTCATTGTGTCCTGTATTTCTTGGATGTTTTGAGTTAGGATCTTTTTGCGTTTTACATTTTCCTTGATTGTTGTGCAGATGTTCTCTATGGAATCTTCTGCACCTGAGATTCTCTCTTCCATCTCTTGTATTCTGTTACTGATGCTCGTATCTATGGTTCCAGATTTCTTTCCTAGGGTTTCTATCTCCAGTGTTGCCTCATTTTGGGTTTTCTTTATTGTGTCTACTTCCCTTTTTAGGTCTAGTATGGTTTTGTTCATTTCCATCATCTGTTTGGATGTGTTTTCCTGTTTTTCTTTAAGGACTTCTACCTTTTTGATTGTGTTATCCTTTTTTTTTTTTTTTTTTTTTTTTAAGGACTTCTACCTGTTTGATTGTGTTATCCTGTTTTTCTTTAAGGACTTGTAACTCTTTAGCCATGTTCTCCTGTAATTCTTTAAGTGAGTTATTAAAGTCCTTCTTGATGTCCTCTAACATCATCATGAGATATGCTTTTAGATCCGTGTCTAGCTTTTCCGGTGTGTTGGGGAGCCCTCGACTGGGCGAAGTGGGAGTGCTGGGTTCTGAAGATGGTGAGTGGTCTTGGTTTCTGTTAGTAAGATTATTACGTTTACCTTTCGCCATCTGGTAATCTCTGGGTTAGTTGTTATCATTGTTACTGTTTAAAGATTGGAGCAGAAGCTGTGTTCCACTCACCAGAAGTCTCAAGATCCTGTGGCGGGTGTCGTGGGTAGCTGGCGGGTGTCAGCTGACCCTGTGCTCTAGCTACCCAGGTACTGGTCAGGCCGGAAGAGGCCTGTGGCCCTACTCAGGCCGGTTTTCTGCTTCCCTAACTAATGCAGTCTTAGGTCCCGCGTGATTGGACTGGAGCAGAAGCTGTGTTCCACTCACCATAAGTCTCAAAATCCTGTGGCGGGGGTATTGGGTAGCTGGCGGGTGTCAGCTGACCCTGCGCCCTAGCTACCCCGGTGCTGTTCTTGCATTTGTTTTCATCCACTGCTGAATGAAGCCTCTCAGGACACAGTTATGCTAGGCTCCTGTCTTCAGGCATAGCTAAATATCATTAAAAGTCTCAGGGGTTGGCTTTCTCATGGAATGAGTCTCAAGTTGGGCCAGTCATTGGTTGGCTATTCTTTCCCTCTTTTCTCCATCTTCATCCCTGTGCTTCTTGTAGGCAGGACAAATTTTGGGTTGAAGATTTTTATGGGTGGGTTGGTGTCTCCTTCCCACCACAGGAAGTCCTGACTAGCTACAGGATGTAGCCTCATCAGGATCCATATCCTCTGTTGCTAGGAGTCTCAGGTCCAGTCACCCCCAAAGACTCCTGGGAGTTTTTCTCCAAGTACCAGATCTGCCCCCTGATTTCTGTTCTCTCTCCTAGCCCTCACCTCCCCATACCTGATCTCCACCCTTTCCCCCTCAAAGCCCCCTGTCCCTCCCAGTTTCCTCCCTTCATCTACTCCAGATGTCTATTTTAAAATTTCCTCTTTTGAGTGAGACTCACTAATCTTCCTTCAGACCCTCTTTATTACATAGCTTCTTTGTATCTATAGCTTATAGTGAGGTTATCCTGTCCTTTGTGGTTAATAAGTGACTATATACAGTGTGTGTCTTCCTGAGTCTGAATAACCTCATTTGGGATGATATTTTTTCCAGTTCTGTCCATTTGCTTGGAGACTTCATGATGTCCTTGTTTTTATTTTTCCATTTATTTGTCTGTCTATCTATCTATCTATCTATCTATCTATCTATCTATCTATCTATCCATCCATCCATCTTGGTCATTCCCTCATACAGTCCCTCCCCCACCCCCCATTCCTTTCTCCTCTGTCAGGGTGGAAACTCCCCTGGGTATTCCCCTGCCCACGCCCCTAACCCTGACCCTGGAGCATCAAGTCTCTGTAAAGCTAGGCACATTCTTTCCCATTGTGGCCAGACAAAATAGCTCCAGTTAAGGGTATATGATCCACAGGCAGGCAACAGTTTTAAAGATAACCCCTGCTACAGTTGTTGGGGGGTACACATGAAAACTGAGCTGCACTTTTGCTACATACATGGGGGGCCTAGGTCCAACCCATGCATGCTCTTTGTTTAGTGGTTCAGTCTCTGTGAACCCCCAAGGGTCAAGGCTAGTTGACTTTGTTGGTCTTCCTGTAGAGTTCCTATCCCCTCTGGGACCTTCAGTCCTTCCCCCAACTCTTTTATTAGACTCCCTGAGCTCCAGCCAGTATTTGGCTGTGGGTCTCTGCATTTGTTTCAGTCAGTTACTGGGTGGAAACTCTTAGAGAACAGTTATGCTACACTCCTGTCTAAAAGCAAAACCGAGTATCATTAATAGTGTCAGGGGTTGGTGTTTGCCAATAGGATGGATCTCAAGCTGGGTCAGTTACTTGTTGGCCATTCCCTTAGTCTCTGCTCCATCTTTGTCCCTGTATTTCTTGTAGACAGGACAGATTTTGTGTCAAAAGTTTTGTGAGTTGTTTGGTGTCCTTATCATTTTATTGGGACCCTGTCTGGCTAAAGGAAGTGGGCCACTTCAGATTCTATATCCCCAACTGCTAGGAATCTCACCTAAAGTCACCCCCATAGACTACTGGGAGCCTCCCCCATCCTGGAACATCTTAAAGATGTCCCCAGCCCCACAACCTCACCAGCTCCCAATTCCATGCATTTTCCTGGCCTTCTTTCCCGTGTCTCACCATACCCAATCCTGAAATCCCCCACACCCCCTTCCAATCTCCTCTCCCACCTAGTTCCTTCCATCCATCTGCTTATTATGACTATTTTATTCCCCCTTCTAATTGAGATCAAAGCATCCTTGCTTGGGCCTTCCTTCTTATTTAATTTCTTTGGGTCTGTGGAGTGTAGCTTGGGCATCCTGTACTTTTTGGCTAAAATCCACTTAACAGTGAGTACATACCATGCATGAATTTTTGGGGTCTAAGTTGTCTCACTCAGGATGATATTTTCTATTTTCATCCATTTGCCTGCAAAAATTCATGATGTCCTTGTTTTTAATAGCTGACTAGCATTTTGTTACATAAATGAACCACATTTTATGTATCTATTCTTTGGTTAAGGGACACCTGGGTTGTTTCCAGCTTCCGGCTATTATGAATAAAGCTGCTATGAACATAGTTGAATAAATGTCTTTGTGAGGTGGTGGAGCATCTTTTGGGTAGATGTCCAGGAGTGGTATAGCTGGGTCTTCAGATCAAACTATTTCCAGTTTTCTGGTTTGATGGTGTCTTGAGTTCGTTATATATTTTGGATGTAGGTTTGATGAGCATATTTTCCTGTGTTTCTTTAAAGGATTTATTCATTTCCTCTTTAAAGTCTTCTATCATCTTTGTAAGATTGGATTTAATGTTATTTTCTAGTACTTCGCTGTGTTAGAATATCCAGGGCTTTTTGTAGTAAGAAAGATAGCTGAACTCTGGTGGTGCCATATTGTCTTGGCTCTTGTTTATTGTGTTCTTATGCTGGCCTTTAGCCATCTTGTTGTCCTTGGTGTTTGTAGGCCTTGTAGTGCTTGCTGGCAGCAGGCCCTCTGGTAGTCCCTACTGGCAGCAGGCCTGTGGGATTCAGGAAGATCTGTGGTCTGGGTAATGGAGGGCACAGGAGACAGGGCAGAGCTTTCTGCTTGATCAATACAATTTTGTTTTAAAACTATAATCTACACTAGTTACTTGAAAAAAAAAGGGTATATGTTTCACAAAATATAAAAACAAAGATTACTGTGTGTGTGTGTGTCTATGTGTGTGTGTGTGTGTGTGGCATATGCATGCATTGATTTGGATGTGCTCATTTATGCCTGTGCATATAGAGGTGAGAGATTAGCATTGTGTATCTTCTTCTGGTATCCATCTTAATTTTTTTAAAGACAGACTCTTTCACTGTGCCTGGAGCATACTGGCTAGATTGGCTGGCTAGCAAGCTCAAGAGTCCTCTGGTTCTGGGATGATAGACTCAGACTACAAATCACATCCTTTTTACCTGGGTTGTAAGGCTCTGAGCTCAGGTTCTCATGGTTGTGCAATGAGCGCTTTCCTCATGAGCTACCTCCCAGTCCTAAAAGTAATATTTTAAATGTAATTTTTTCATTTACCCAGCATTTGAGACGTGGTCATTTTTATATAATATTTTCTGTCACTTCCAAATACTATTTCTTTATATTTTACTCCTTAATTCAGGCAGGTAGGCATAGCATGAGAAGACTCACAAATTGCATGGCTGAGCTGAGTGACCTCCATTGGAAAGTGTGTATGCTGGAGAGACTCAGTGATCTCTGACACTAACAGAGTATGATGCTTAAATAGGGGGGCAGTTCTCTCCCATTTGTTTTTTCTTACCATAATGCACACAACTTCAGGTATAGTATATCTGACGGGAGATGGGGATCAGCTGGGAAAGTGGGTTTCTAACATGGAGACACAGAGACAAGTCTTGGCAGTTCATTTTGTGATTATGGGTTTTGATATTCCTATAGGAGCTCATAGCGAGAGCACCAGCCTGGTGTGGCTGAGGGTCTGTTGGACTAAACTGCATCAATGATAGGTGCAGATCTGATGAGGAGGCTGCCACTTCCCATCCTTGGTTGTATGCTCATAACTTAGAGCCTGAGAGAAACTAACCTGGGGATTCAGAAGTTCCTGATGAGGAAAGCTTCAAGTTTCCTGACTAAATGACTTTTCAGGCTTCCAGAAGTTGATTAGCCTCCAGAGAGAAGGATGAAAGTTCTGTTCAGCTTTTCTTTGCCAGTATCCCTTGTGTATCTTTGAACTTGTAGAAATTGTACCTTAGTGGATAGCTAACTTTCCTTGGGGGCAGATATAGGAAAGATAGAAGGAAACAGAGAATATAAGAGAAGGAGACAAGTGAACTTTCCATAACAACATGATTGCTGGATGTTTGCTTAAGCTTCACTGTGCATGGACAGTGTTCTTCCTTATGAATGGGAAAAGGAGCCGCTGGTTCTGCCTTTTTGCCTTCCGTCTGGACTAGCCAGGAGATTGTCAGTGTGGGTAATCCCTGGAAAGGCAGTGAATTTTCTAATTGAGTCCCTTGTCTGGAGTTGTCTGCCAGGGGCTCCTGCCTGTGAGCTACAGAACAGTAAAGCACCATCATGGAAATGCTTGGCTTGTCACCTTCTAAGGACACAGATACACTGAAGAGAAACTGAGGAGCTGTACAAAGGGTGAGTCTGGAGTCACACATCTTCCTCCTTTGCAGAGAAATATCTATCTGTCTCTGTGCAGGGTTGGTACAAAGTGCTGCCTTGTTCCCAAATCCCACCTCTCTCTTCTCCCCATTCTCTAACCTCCCACCATTCTGTAGAGGTCTATAACTGGAAGATCTACAAAATCATGCCATTCTCTCTATACCGCCTCATGTCCTCACCTCTATTTGTTGGCATACTCATTAAAAAAACCACCAAGTTCATGTGGCATCATATTCTTTTTTGACATGGGCAATACAAGTGAGAGACAGTATAGGAAGGATAAGCTGGGAAAGTGTTAATTAAATGTGGGGTTCTGAGGCCATACTTGTAAGCAAGCAAACATGATTTGATGGTAGATCTTACCACTAAGAGCAGTGATAAGGAAAGTACAGCCTAGTGGAGGGTAGCAGAGGTGTGCTGTGCTGCTTTCAAGAAAATGGGGTTTCTCTAAATGAAAGGCTGGGAGCAACAGACATTTGTGCAAAGATCTGAATGAGGTGAGAGAAGGAACCTAGGCTACCCATTGGTGCATTCTGGTGTTTTTTTACCCCCGCCTCGGGACTGTGGAGGAAACAGGCAGTCACAGTAGAGTTGAGGTGCCATATTTGAAGCTGTTTGGTGGGACTGAGAGTCAGTGGTGGGTTAGACTCGTACACTAGTCATCTGAGGTCCTATCTCTCATGGAAAATAGAGCTTGAGACCCAAAGGGGAGGGAGGAGATGCTCTCTCTGCTCCAGTTATTTTCTTGCCTTCTGGTCCCAGGTGAAGGCTTCTCATAACAGATGGAAATTGAAGATTAAAGTTTGACCGCCCTCACTCAGTCTGACCTCTTCCTTGCTTGCTTGCAGAAAACTTACTCAGTAAGGTAAGAGGTGAGGATACCTTTCATTATATGAAAAAAGAAAAAAACAAAACTGGAGTTCAGGGAGCAATCCCAGAGTCAGAGGAAGATATCATACTTTCTTTCAGAAAAAGCCACGTCTTATGACAGTATCCTGTGTAGACTCTACTTCCCAGCCACACCCCATAACTGATCCGTATTGCAGAGGTGGAAACTTTCAAATGAACACAACGGAAATAGAGCCTGTGTTTGGAGGATATAAAGGATACGAAGAACCCGTCTAAGTCAGATTGACCAGTACTTAAAATCACTGAAGTGCAGCAGGCATTTGTAAGATTGGGACCCAATTGCAGGCAAGAGGTACTATCACTGAGCAGACCGTGATCAGGGAAGTAATGTGGTGACAACTGATCACAGCAGAATGTAGGAGGATTTCTATCATGTTGAGAGACAAAGGTTACAGTGGGTGAGTTCCCTATTTATGATGTAAGTGTTGTGGTATTGATGATTAGCACCTATCCATTTGAGCCTGCACATTTTTATTATATATTCACATATACTTGAATATATGAATTCATACATATGGGATTCCTTAAACATTTAACAACAACTTTGGATAGAAATAATAGCCATGCTGTGGAGTTAAGGACTGCCAGGGGATGGTTTTTTGTTTTTTTTGTTTTTGAATCTGGTAATATCTTCAATAATTCTGAGGTGAGAAATATTGTCTTCTCTCTTTTGCTCTCTAGGTTTCACAAGGAACAAGGACTCAGAACTAAATGTTGGGGAATCACACTAGTGCCACTGAATTTTATCTTGTTGGTTTTCCTGGCTCTGAAAACCTACGCCACGTCCTTTTTGCTATCTTCTGCTTTTTTTACTTAGTGACCTTAGTGGGAAACACGGTCATCATTGTGATCGTGTGTGTTGATAAACGTCTGCAGTCCCCCATGTATTTCTTCCTTGTTCACCTCTCCATCCTGGAGATCCTGGTTACAACCGTTATTGTGCCTGTGATGCTCTCGGGGCTGCTGCTCCCTGGAATGCAAAGTATATCTTTGGCTGGGTGTGTTGCCCAACTTTTTCTGCACCTTGCTCTGGGGACCACGGAGTTTTCTTTGCTTGGAGCAATGGCCGTGGATCGTTATGTAGCTGTCTGCAACCCTTTGAGGTACAGTGTCATCATGAACAGTCACACCTGCAACTCTGTGGTAATTGTGTCATGGGTATTCGGGTTCCTTTTTCAAATCTGGCCAGTTTATGCCACATTTCACCTTAACTACTGCAAATCAAATGTGGTGGATAATTTCTTCTGTGACCGAGGGCAGTTGCTCAAATTATCCTGCAATAATACTATTTTCATAGAGTTTATCCTTTTTCTAATGGCAGTCTTTGTTCTTTTTGGTTCTCTGATCCCCACAATTGTCTCCTACACCTATATCATTGCCACCATCCTCAAGATCCCCTCAGCTTCTGGCAGGAGGAAAGCCTTCTCCACCTGTGCCTCCCACTTCACCTGCGTCATCATTGGCTACGGCTGCTGCTTGTTCCTCTATGTGAAACCCAAGCAGACGCAGGCAGCGGACTACAATAGGGTGGTTTCCTTGATGATTTCGATCGTAACTCCTTTCCTCAAGCCTTTCATCTTCACACTCCGTAATGACAAAGTCATAGAAGCCCTTCGGGATGGAGTGAAACGCTGCTACCACTTATTCAAGAGCTAGTCTTATCCTGAGGTATCTACATGGCCAAACACAAGTTACAAATCCTGGAATAATCTGAGAAGACCATCTCTGAGGTGCACCACAATCACCATCATTATCAAATAATCTGTGTTCAAAGACTAAATTGTGGTCACATTTTTTTTTTATTATATTATCAGATTCTCCCCCTCCCCCATCCACCCAACTTCATATTCTTTTTCTCTTAAAAACAAAACAAAACAAAACAAAACAACAACAACAAAAATCTACTAAAAACCACCATGTCTTATCTGTGCTGATTATCTACTCCTGAGCTTAGTGCCTGCTGTGGAGTGTGTTTGATACACCAAGTGTCACTCCACTGAAGAAAATCAATCTTCCTCTCCCAGAAGCTATCAGTTGCAAATAGCTTCTTGGCTAAGAGTGGGATTTTGTGTTCACTTCCTATGACTTTGTGCTGGTATTTCATATTCTGGCCTGAACTTGTATAGGTCTTCTGCATCCTGCCATAGTCCTGAGTTCATCTGTGTATCTGTCCTGTTTTTCTTTATGGGAAATTTAAAAACCACACAGGAGGGCATACTATAGAAATTGTTGACAAGGCTGTTCCATTGTTAAGGGGGAAGGTTTTTATTTTGAAAGAGAGAGAGAGAGAGAGAGAAAGAGAAAGAGAAAGAGAGAGAATGTGTATCCAGAGGTATCTGGTTGGGTTCAGAGCAGAGAGAAAAGGAAACAGACAGGGTATGGCCGGGGCTAGAGAAGTAGGAGAACATAGGGGATATAACAGGAGATGGAGAATTGAGCATAACAATAGAGAGAATAGTGAGAACAGCAAGGGAGTAAGATGATGGCCACAGATAAAGTGTGTGGGGTAGGGAATCATGTGGAGTATGAGAAGGATGAGTGTGCTCAGGTGAGCGGGAAGACCAGTGCAGGCTTTGAAACGCACAGGTACTTGTTAGTAGGGACTGAGGGAATCTGGAGGCCAGCATGGGTACTATATACAAGCCATATATATATATCCCTTTTGCCAGAGGTCAGGGAAATGACTCCTTCAGGCAGAATGGGAATCAGTTTACAAGTTCCTGAGGAATGCTGCCGTTTATCTAGACACCAGAAATCCTTGCATAGTCCAGCATGAGCTCACTCCTAGACAGATGGACTACCTGAGACCTAGCAATCACTTCCCTAATTGGAGAGCTTTCTTGAGGTGTTAGAGAAAGAGGTGGGGAATTATCACCCAGATAAGAGCTGCATGATCACCCAGATCCTACTGTTGCCACAAAGGAGTTGGGTGACGGAGATAGAATGAGAAGAGGGCTGGGCTTCCCATCACCCCGGACTAAGGGGCGCAGTGCGCAGGGCTGAAGAGGAGGCCGCCTCTGTTCCTCTCTGGGATGCTCAGTCCTCATTTTCTCCAGGTCTGAAATGCCTCCTTTGCTTCTGTTCTTCTTCATTTTTTCTCATCTTCTTCTGCGGTGCTTCCCCATTTATCTCTGAGTTCCTCTTTTGGTGGTTCCAGTTCTACAGTGTACTCCTGGGTTCTCATTTTTCCCTTACTCAAAATAATCAAAAGTTTTCCATTCAGTTGTCCAGCTGTCTCCAGTGTTGCTCTCATGCCCAACTTCCCTCTTTCCTGCCAGCTCCACCCTGCTCCTAGTCACTGTTTCCATTTCTTTGATCTTGGCTACTTTGTGAAGTGATCCGTTATAACATTTTTAAAAGCGACGAATTGATGCTGTGTGGGATGTCCACAGGGAGCTGTTTAAACTACATTTTATCCATGCAATGAACTGTTAAGAAGCTGCTGGAACAATGATGTTCTTTCTGCAATGGCTAGAAATGTTATAAGCTCTTTATCCTTAAGCAAGAAGAGCAGAGCAGACAGAATGTAAGTGGCTGCACAGTCACAGCCGCTGTGGGTGGCAACATAAGAGGGAAGTGGTAACTAGTTGTCCTGAAATTATGGCAGGGAAGTGGGTATGAAGGAAGAAAAGACTTGGTACTGTGCACCTTTCAATATTCTTTTTATTTCTGCAAACATATACTAATTTATACTATAAGTTATAAATAAAATTTCCTGTACAAAATAAAATAATTGAATCTCTTCTTTTTCTTAAAGGGTATACAAAGTCAAACTCCTATTCAATTTTAATTTCAGGCCACAGGCCCGAGATCTTCAGACCACACACATTTGCCCAAGTAAAGAGAGGTTTTGTGAAGTAGTCCTGACGTTAAATCATGGTATTTTTGGGAACAGTTTTGGATGCATACTGTAATCCTAGTCCTTAGGAGGCAGAGGGAAGAGGATTGTAAACCCAAAGCTATGCTGAGTTGCACATTGATTTCTAGACTGGTGTCAACTATGTAGCAATAGCCTATCTTAAAACAAAGGAGTTAAAAAGAGGGCATTAATCTATTTTATAATGTTCTTTTTTTATTATTTATTTTTTATTATTTGGTATTTATTCCATTTACATTTCCAATGCTATCCCAAAAGTCCCCCACACCCTCCCACACCCACTCCTTCACCCACCCACTCCCACTTCTTGGCCCTGGAGTTCCCCTGTACTGGGGCATATAAAGTTTGCATGTCCAATGGGCCTCTCTTTTGAGTGATGGCTGACTAAGCCATCTTTTGATACATATGCAGCTAGAGTCAAGAGCTTCGGGGTACTGGTTAGTTCATGATGTTGTTCCACCTATAGGGTTGCAGATCCCCCCAGCTCCTTGGGTACTTTCTCTAGCTCCTTCATTGGGGGCCCTGTGATCCATCCAATAGCTGACTGTGCGCATCCACTTCTGTGTTGGGCCCTGGCATAATCTCACAAGAGACAGCTATATCAGGGTCCTTTCAGCAAAATCTTGCTAGTGTATGCAATGGTGTCAGCGTTTGGAGGATGAATGTGGGATGGATCCCTGGATATGGCAGTCTCTAGATGGTCCATCCTTTCGTCACAGCTCCAAACTTTGTCTGTATAACTCCTTCCATGGGTGTTTTGTTCCCAATTCTAAGAAGGGGCAAAGTGTCCACACTTTGGTCTTCATTCTTCTTGAATTTCATGCGTTCAGCAAATTGTATCTTATATCTTGGGTATCCTAAGTTTTGGGCTAATATCCACTTACAGTGAGTACATATTGTGTGAGTTCCTTTGTGATTGTGTTACCTCACTCAGGATGATGACCTCCATTTGCCTAGGAATTTCATAAATTCATTCTTTTTAATAGCTGAGTAGTACTCCATTGTGTAAATATACCACATTTTCTGTATCCATTCCTCTGTTGAGGGGCATCTGGGTTCTTTCCAGCTTCTGGCTATTATAAATAGGGCTGCTATGAACATAGTGGAGCATGTGTCCTTTTTACCGGTTGGGACATCTTCCGGATATATGCCCAGGAGAGGTATTGCTGGATCCTCCGGTAGTACTATGTCCAATTTTCTGAGGAACCGCCAGACTGATTTCCAGAGTGGTTGTACAAGCTTGCAATCCCACCAACAATGGAGGAGTGTTCCTCTTTCTCCACATCCTCGCCAGCATCTGCTGTCACCTGAATTTTTGATCTTAGCCATTCTGACTGGTGTGAGGTGGAATCTCAGGGTTGTTTTGATTTACATTTCCCTGATGATTAAGGATGTTGAACATTTTTTCAGGTGCTTCTCTGCCATTCGGTATTCCTCAGGTGAGAATTCTTTGTTCAGTTCTGAGCCCCATTTTTTAATGGGGTTATTTGACTTTCTGGAGTCCACCTTCTTGAGTTCTTTATATATATTGGATATTAGTCCCTTATCTGATTTAGGATAGGTGAAGATCCTTTCCCAATCTGTTGGTGGTTTTTTTGTCTTATTGATGGTGTCTTTAGCCTTGCAGAAGCTTTGCAGTTTCATGAGGTCCCACTTGTCAATTCTCGATCTTACAGCACAAGCCATTACTGTTCTATTCAGGAATTTTTCCCCTGTGCCCATATCTTCAAGGCTTTTCCTCACTTTCTCCTCTATAAGTTTCAGTGTCTCTGGTTTTATGTGGAGTTCCTTGATCCACTTAGATTTGACCTTAGTACAAGGAGATAGGAATGGATCAATTCGCATTCTTCTACATGATAACAATCAGTTTTGCCAGTACCATTTGTTGAAAATGCTGTCTTTCTTCCACTGGATGGTTTTAGCTCCCTTTTCGAAGATCAAGTGACCATAGGTGTGTGGGTTCATTTCTGGGTCTTCAATTCTATTCCATTGGGTACTTGTCTGTCACCATACCAGTACCATGCAGTTTTTATCACAATTGCTCTGTAGTAAAGCTTTCGGTCAGGCATGGTGATGCCACCAGAGGTTCTTTTATCCTTGAGAAGAGTTTTTGCTAGCCTAGGTTTTTTGTTATTCCAGATGAATTTGCAGATTGCTCTTTCTAATTCATTGAAGAATTGAGTTGGAATTTTGATGGGGATTGCATTGAATCTGTAGATTGCTTTTGGCAAGATAGCCATTTTTACAATGTTGATCCTGCCAATCCATGAGCATGGGAGATCTTTCCATCTTCTGAGATCTTCTTTAATTTCTTTCTTCAGAGACTTGAAGTTCTTATCATACAGATCTCTCACTTCCTTAGTTAGAGTCACGCCAAGATATTTTATATCATTTGTTACTATTGAGAAGGGTGTTGTTTCCCCAATTTCCTTCTCAGACTGTTTATTCTTTATGTAGAGAAAGCCCATTGACCTGTTTGAGTTAATTTTATATCCAGCTCCTTCATTGAAGTTGTTTATTAGGTTTAGGAGTTCTCTGGTGGAATTCTTAGGGCCACTTATAAATACTATCATATCATCTGTAAAAAGTGATATTTTGACTTCTTCCTTTCCAATTTGTATCTCCTTGATCTCCTTTTGTTGCCGAATTGCTCTGGCTAGGACTTCAAGTACAATTTTGAATAGGTAGGGAGAAAGTTGGCAGCCTTGTCTAGTCCCTGATTTTAGTGGGACTGCTTCCAGCTTCTCAACATTTACTTTGATGTTGCCTACTGGTTTGCTGTAGATTGCTTTTATCATGGTTAGGTATGGGCCTTGAATTCCTGATCTTTCCAAGACTTTTATCATGAATGGGTGTTGGATTTTGTCAAATGCTTTTTCCGCATCTAATGAGATGATCATGTGGTTTTTGTCTTTGAGTTTGTTTATATACTGGATTACGTTGATGGATTTCCGTATATTGAACCATCCCTGCATCCCTGGGATGAAACCTACTTGGTCAGGATGGATGATTGCTTTGATGTGTTCTTGGATTTGGTTAGTAAGAATTTTATTGAGTATTTTTGCCTCAATATTCATAAGGGGAACTGGTCTGAAGTTCTTTATCTTTGTTGTGTCTTTCTGTGGTTTAGGTATCAGAGTAATTGTGGCTTCATAGAATGAGTTGGGTAGAGTACATTCTGCTTCTATTTTGTGGTATAGTTTGTGAAGAACTGGAATTAGATCTTCTTTGAAGGTCTGATAGAACTCTGCACTAAAACCATTTGGTCTTGGGCTTTTTTTGGTTGGGAGACTATTAATGACTACTTCTATTTCTTTAGGGTATATGGGACTGTTTAGATCATTAACTTGATCCTGATTTAACTTTGGTACCTGGTATCTGTCTAGAAATTTGTCCATTTCATACAGTTTCTCCAGTTTTGTTGAGTAGCCTTTTGTAGAAGGATCTGATGGTGTTTTGGATTTCTTCAGGATCTGTTGTTATGTCTCCCTTTTCATTTCTGATTTTGTTAATTAGGATGCTGTCCATGTGCCCTCTAGTGAGTCTGGGTAAGGGTTTATCTATCTTGTTGATTTTCTCAAAGAATCAGCTTCTCCTTTGGTTGATTCTTTGAATAGTTCTTTTTATTTCAACTTAGTTGAGTTCGCCCCTGAGTTTGATTATTTCCTGCTGTCTAATCCTCTTGGGTGAATTTGCTTCCTTTTGTTCTAGAGCTTTTAGGTGTGTTGTCAAGCTGCTAGTGTGTGCTCTCTCTAGTTTCTCATTTGAGGCACTTAGAGCTATGAGTTTTCCTCTTAGAAATGCTTTCATTGTGTCCCATAAGTTTGGGTATGTTGTGGCTTCATTTTCATTAAACCCTAAAAAGTCCTTAATTTATTTCTTTATTCTGTTCTTGACCGAGGTATCATTGAGAAGAGTGTTGTACAGTTTCCACGTGAATGTTGGCTTTCTATTATTTATGTTGTTATTGAAGATCAGCCTTAGTCCATGGTGATCTGATAGGATGCATGGGATAATTTCAATATTTTTGTATCTGTTGAGGCCTGTTTTGTGACCAATTATATGGTCAATTTTGGAGAAGGTACCATGAGGTGCTGAGAAGAAGGTATATCCTTTTGTTTTAGGATAAAATGTTCTGTAGATATCTATTAGGTCCATTTGTTTCATAACATCTGTTAGTTTCTTCAGACCATTTGCTTGGAGAATTGTTTTCCAGCCTTTCATTCTGAGGTAGTGTCTGTCTTTTTCCCTGTGATGGGTTTCCTGTAATCAGCAGAATGTTGGGTCCTGTTTGTGTAGCCAATCTGTTAGTCTATGTCTTTTTATTGGGGAGTTTAGTCCATTGATATTAAGGAAAAGTAATTGTTGCTTCCTATTATTTTTGTTATTAAAGTTGGCATTCTGGTCTTTTGGCTGTGTTTTTGTAGGTTTGTTAAAGGATTACTTTCTTGCTTTTTCTAGGACGTGGTTTCTGTCCTTGTTTTTTGTTTTTTTTTTTTGTTTTTTTTTTTTTCTGTTATCATCCTTTGAAGGGCTGGATTCGTGGAAAGATAATGTGTGAATTTGTTTTTGTCGTGGAATACTTTGGTTTCTCCATCTATAGTAATTGAAAGTTTGGCTGGGTATAGTAGCCTGGATTGGCATTTGTGTTCTCTTAGTGTCTATATAACATCTGTCTAGGATCTTCTGGCTTTCATAGTCTCTGGTGAAAAATCCGGTGTAATTTTGATAGGCCTGCCTTTATATGTTACTTGACCTTTTCCCCTTATGGCTTTTAATATTCTATCTTTATTTAGTGCATTTGTTGTTCTGATTATTTTGTGTCGGGAGGAATTTCTTTTCTGGTCCAGGCTATTTGGAATTCTGTAGGCTTCTTGTATGTTTATGGGCATCTCTATCTTTAGGTTTGGGAAGTTTTCTTCTATAATTTTGTTGAAGATATTTGCTGGCCCTTTAAGTTGAAAATTTTCACTCTCTTCTACTCCTATTATCCGTAGGTTTGGTCTTCTCATTGTGTCCTGGATTTCCTGGGTGTTTTGAGTTAGGATCTTTTTGCATTTTGCATTTTCTTTGATTGTTGTGCTGATGTTCTCTATGGAATCTTCTGCACCTGAGATTCTCTCTCCCATCTCTTGTATTCTGTTGCTGATGGTTCCAGATTTCTTTCCTAGGCTTTCTATCTCCAGCGTTGCCTCACTTTGGGTTTTCTTTATTGTGTCCACTTCCCTTTTTAGGTCTAGTATGGTTTTGTTCATTTCCATCACCTGTTAGGATGTGTTTTCCTCTTTTTCTTTAACGACTTCTAACTTTAGCAGTGTTTCCTGTATTTCTTTAAGTGAGTTATTAAATTCCTTCTTGATGTCCTCTACCATCATCCTGAGATATGCCTTTAAATCCGGGTCTAGCTTTTCAGGTGTGTTGGGGTACCCAGGACTGGCTGAGGTGGGAGTGCTGGGTTCTGATGATGGTGAGTGGTCTTGGTTTCTGTTAGTACGATTCTTATGTTGCCTTTCACCATCTGGTAATCTCTGGAGTCAGTTGTTATAGTTGTCTCTGGTTAGAGCTTGTTCCTTTTGTGATTCTGTTAGCCTGTACCAGCAGACCTGGGAGACTAGCTCTCTCTTGAGTTTCAGAGGTTAGAGCACTCTCTGCAGGCAAGCTCTTCTCTTGCAGAGAAGGTCCACAGATATCTGTTGTTCAGATTTGCCTCCTGGCAGAAGACGAAGACCCGAATAGGGCCTGTCCCAGAAGCTGTTAGCTTCTGTAGTCCACACTTTCACCTGTGCAGACTAGTTTTGGCGGGATCCGGGAAGGAAGAAGGCTCCCGCAGATGCTCTGGCAAAGCCCTCCCGGGTGGCGTGGATACCTCTCCTCTGGCAGGGTAGGTGCCCGAATGTCTCTATTTTATAAAGTTCTAATTCTGTCATGTTTTTTGGCTTGAGTGGTGGATAAATGCTTAAAATATATTCACTACTGGAAGTGTAAAATTTAATGGAAAGTCACACAGCTTCCAGTTCAAATGTCATTTCTAATTATATATAAATTCATTTATTTGTATAGACTTTTGGTCTGGTTGATTTTGGTGTGTGATGTTTTTATTTATATGCAAAGTTTTTTATATGCAACCTTTTCATAATAAAATTTACTAAAAAAGAACCCCACACCAGAAAAAAAACAACAACAACAAAACAAAACAAAACAAAAACCCAAAACAAAGGAAGGACACTAAAACTTATTGCTAGAAAGGTAGCATAGTATGTAGAATGTGCTGAGTTTCATCTTTAGCATGTCTTAAGACACAATTATGGAGGTATTTCTAGACTTTTACAAAGAGGCTGAGAGCTCAAGGCTATTAACAAAAAAAGATGTGTTGATATGACCATATCCTTTTCTTACATCTTAAATTAAAATGTCCAATATGAAGAAAAACATAATTCTCAGCAGAAGAGGTTACTCAAAGTACAAGAAAGATGATAAAGAATGGAGATGAAATACAAATCAAAATAACCGTGGGAACACATTAGCATAAAGCAAGGCAGTTAGGTAACAGTTCATATTGGCAAGGGTATAGAAAATATTAGAGTCCATACATATTCCTGATGGGAAAGTGCAATGGTTCAGTAGCTTTTGAAGACAGAAAGTTCTTTAAATAATGTATCGGATAACAAGACAAATTAGCAGTCTCACTCCTAAGTGTATGCTTGAGAAACGGATGTTTGTAATAGTTATAATAGTTGACAGGTACAAAGCTAAAATACTGATCATCCATTGAAGGAATAAGCAGATGAAATAGTATTCATCCATAGAATGAAGTACAGATTGTGATAACAAGCTTTGTACCACTGTAACACATACCTGAGATACATAACTTATCAAAAGGTTTTAGAGATTTCTATCCCTAATTAGTTGACCACACTTTATGTTAAACGCATGCAATAGAGGACAAACACTCCTGGCTTGGGAGCAAAATGAAAGGGCAGAGGATAGTACTGTCCTCAGAGAGAGCACACTCTCAGGGACCTAAATCAACTCCAGGAGTTTAAGGGCTCTACCACATTCCAATATCACAATCCTAGGGAATGAGCCTTTGATCTATCAGGGACACTCAAGATATAGACTGGGACACTGCGATATGCTGAAATTCATGGGTGAATCTTGAAAATCTTATTCTAAACAGAGGAAGTAGTAAAGAAGGACATACATTGTATGATTCTATTCATATGACAGCCAGCATAAAGAACTCTGTAGAGACGGGAAGTAGATCAGGATTTGTTTTTTAGGTGATGGCTGTAAACTACTGTGAATGCACCAAACCTATTGAGCTGTACATTTCAAATGGGTAATTAGTGGCTATTCCTGGTTGTCAAAAATTTTTGGACATGTTACTCATATTCTAATGAAGCTATAAAGACTATACCTAGTGGGCCTGATGTGTAAGGGAAAGTATCTTAGAACTTAGGTCAAAACTCCAACCCAAAGTCTTATTAATCCCATCTTAAAACTCATATCACTGCTCCCTAACAAAGGCCACATTTATTTACCCTTCACGAGTCCCTTCCCCAGTAATTGAAACAATATACACAGAGTCCCTGAATATTCTTTTTCTCATGCCAGCCCCTGTGCAGGCTTCTTTAAGAACATGTACATGAGTAACTTCTCATCTTGTGGGAGATTCAGACTTCAACCACAGAAATCACTAGATGTCCTCATTTCCTGACCCCAGGAGTCTGCAACTCTTCTGTCATAATATAGGAAGTGTGGCAATGAAAGTTCCCCTTTCTCAAAAAGAACCAAGATTTCCCTTCTGTTGTCTGAGTTATGGGTCTGACCTCTGGTTAGAACACAATTGCTTCTCCCTACCATAGATTCTGCCCACCTTGTCCCAGCTTTGATGTATTAAGACTATCAGAGAACACATAGCTCATTGGGTACAAATGCAATTCCAGTATCTACTAGATCATTTCTGATGACCTTCTTCAAGCAGGTTTAAATAGGTAGTACATTGTCCTATTAAAATATAAATCTGCTAATACACCAAATATGAAACCTAGAAACTATAAAAATAACTTAGTATTGTAATAACAGAATTTACAATTTATTTTGACTAGTAATGCATGTACATATTACTATTAGTTGAAAATAATGAATTGATTATTGGATGGTTTTAATTCCTTTAGCTTTCTATAGGCTTCTCTGTAGTTTAATTTTTGCTACTTAAAATAACCAGCACATCTCTTTTCTCCTATACTTTATGCAGCTTGTACCTTCTTGAGATAACAGCCAAGGCATCCAAAAAGTTTTCAACCTCATTCCTGCCTTTCTTTCCTTGTGATCAAATTAACCTCTGCTTCATCTCTCATGGTGTCCATTTGTCCCCAATTTTGCCTTTTCTCTTCTAATGAAAAGGTATTATATATGTTACAATAGACTTTTATCCAAAACCTGAAAAAAATTTAGCTTGAGTGTTTTTCCTGGCTCCTCCTGTCGCTTTTTCTCCTGCCCATCATTCCTTTCCCCCTCCTTCCCACTTCTCCTTTCTTCCTATCTCTTTCCTTCTCCTCCTTGCTTATCTCTGTCCTATTCAGAACTTTCTTCATTCCCTCAATATTTGTTCAGTTCCAAGTCGAGCTGTAGAGGTCCTTCCCCCAATTCAGAAGGACCTCTGCTTCTAAGATGGTGTATGGGAATGGGAGTCTTTCTGGAATGGGGGAGGTTGTGAAGCCAAGTTTATAATCTTCTGCCCGTAGTGCTTCCTAACAGTTCTCATATCTGTTCCATGAGCAGTTACTCCTCAGTGGCGTGGGCATGTTCTCTAAGGATCAAATAGTTCTGACAACAGACAAAACCCTACTGATTAGTTAAAAGGCTCAGCTCTACAGAAACAGACTGCATTTCCATATTGATTTCATCTCCAGAAACCTGGCTCTGTCTGGAGATAAGTAGAATCCAGTCCCCTCTCACAGGAAGTGTGGTCTTAGGGAATACTTGGTCAGAAAGGGAGTTTTACTATGTGAAGATGTTTGTGGAGTAACAAATTGACTTTGAGGATTCATTAGGGAACTCCACCTATGGAAGATGGGCACAGTCTTTGATGCTCTATATTTCCTGGGCTGGTTTCAGTCACAACTAATATCCTTTGCTGGCTCTGTAAAAATTCACTCTTGTAGAGATCTATGATCATTTGGCATTCATTTCGCAGATCCAGCGATAGCTGACTTCACATGATGCAGCATCATATGTCTTCGTCAGACCTATAGTGACACAGTTGAAGTTCTGATCCTGATTGGTAACACTAAATGAAAAGAGAAAGCTTGGTTAGGCTTCTGGTTTCTATTCTGATTTTAACTGTTTGTGACGTGAGGTTCTCATGGGAACTGTGCATGGAGGGAATGCAGTTTCATGAAACCACACACCCTCCTCCTTGGCACTGAGTCTTTCATCCCAACTTAAATCCCTGCTTTTCAATACACAGTCACCAATCCAGCCACACACCCACTGCTTTCTTTCAACTCTCCTGTGAACATTCACAGATTCCAAGTATCTAGGTCTCACTTGCTCATATTAGGTTGAAAATATCCCATGTACTGTCACCCTAATCATATTTTAGTACTGGATGCATGTTTATAACAGGGAGATCCAAGGCAGGGCAGGAGGAGAGGGATTTTTTAAATCCTTTCCTGGATTTGAACTGGTTCTAGGAAAAACTTGGTGAAGTTAACTGTTGGCATTCCTATACTCCCTTTCTGTCATTCAGATCCTTTTGGGCTGACTGCAAAGCCTCATTTCATGAAAAAGTAGCATGCTATTTGGAATCAAGGGACTGTAGAATCAAATGATGGCTCTGCTCTGTTGGTATATGAAACTCAACACATTTCTAACACATTCTCACACTCAGTGCAACAGCTTGGGACTAATGAAAGCTTTCTACATGGCTTCCCAGTGAACACACTAAGAGGTAATTCATGCTTAGCACAGCACAGCACAGTGCCTGATGGAGAGTAGATACTGAGTAGATATTAATTTTCCTCCCCCTGTAAGGAAATCCATTTACAGGTTGGAGACCTAGCTTGGACCTTGTTTGACTCATTATTTCCATATGAATACTGGAATATTACATCCTCCTGCAAACTTTGACTCTGTGGAGTGATGCCTTGAAGGGCTCTTGAGGGTTATAGGTTCAACTTTGAGTCACAGATAAGGCTTAGGCACATAATAACCTTTTTTTTTAATGAAGGAGCTATATCTGGGGAAATGACATGACAAATAGCTTAATGGTCTATGAACTATCATATGAGGTACAGTAGCAGCTTTAATGTATGATAATATATTAATATAATATATAATTTAATATAATTATAACATTATAATATGTTAATACAATAATATATAATATATCATTATAATATAAAATATTATATATAAATAGAATATAAAAAGAATAAAAGTTAAATAGCAAAGAAATGGGTTGGAAGCAACTAGAAAAGTAGAACAGAGTCCTGTCTAAGTCTCTGAACTATCAGCTATCTCAGCTATCTCAGGTTTTGTCTTATGTAAATATCTTCAGAGAAATGCAGGCTGTTCACGTACTTGCCATTGAACACAGAGTTGTTGATCCAGCGCCACTTTTTCTCTCCAGGCTGACGTACCAAACCAATAAAGTAATTCTCAATACCAGCTATGTCCTGAAGATACTTCTAGAAATTAAAAAAAGAAGTCCATCAGTGAGCTCTTCACCTCTGCATCCCGAGCTGGTGGTCAATGGTTGATCTGTTTCTGCGAATCAGGAAGGCAGCCACGGATTAGACGCCGGCTGATGCTGACATTTGCCATTAATCCCTGAGAAGTTCTGCGACTTTGTAGGATATCTGGACCAAACACAGAGTACCTAGCTTCTGGTGCAGAAACTAATGTTAAGGATGAAGAACTTACATTATTGATAAATACCCTGGTGATGTCAGTATTGTTTTCTGAAGTCAAGCAGAAGGAATGGGAAAGGAAAACACCACAGTCAAAAACAGGTCATTTCACATACACATTTTATGTCTGGCATGATTCTCTTTGTAGGATTTTCATCAAATCTAGAAAATTTCACACTCCCAATTAAGTTATATCAAGTGAACAAAAATGTATTGAGAGTTATAGCAAAGCATCAACGATGTGATCTTTTTCTGTAGTCAATATGCAGAGGAGGCTGGGCAGAGTAGTGTGGTGGGAGTTGGGTACACCAAAACTTAAATGGAGAGTAGAGAAAATGGAGGGCTCAAGTTTTCTCGTTCTTTCTTCTTTTCACCCTCTGTTTTCTCCCCCATTCTCTGATTCTCTCTTGCTACCTAAAAAATCTTGCTTTTCCACTTGAGTGCTTCATCCTAGAGAATTTGTGGGATTCTGATTGCTGACCTTGGTCATCTGTTCAGGGACAGCCTTCCTGAAAATTCTGCCCCATCAGAGGATGATTTTTTTTTTTTTTTTTGGAGAGAGGGATAGAGGAGAAAAATATGAATAGTGTATAGTCTAGTACCTAGCATCTAACCAATGGTAAAGGTTTGAAGAAGAGACAACTATAAATTGATGAATATAATGTTCTAATGTTTATATATATGATCTTTGTCAGATAGCTTATTTTGGTGGAGAAGGTATATCAGTTGGTGAAGCATCTGCTGTCTAAGTGTGACTACTTGAGGTCAGATTCCTTGAACTCATGGGAAATCCCAGGGATGCAATGAACATCTGTAATCCCAGCTCTCCTATGACAAGATGAGAGGCAGAAACAGGAAGAAGACTGGGTGAAGCTAACCTCGCTATGTACTGGTGAATAATAAGCCACCCTGACTCAAGGAAGATTGAAGGTGAGGCTGTGGCACATGTGTGCCCACATGAACACACACACACACACACACACACACACACAACCATTTCTTTTCTCTAATTTCCTCATTGCATATGCATAAAATATGCATGATAATATGTTTCATGGCTATCACAAAGTAAAAGGATACAATAAACAGAGTGCTACATAGTATTAGTCTATTTTCATTATCACAAAGGTAAAATGCAAACTTTTATCTTTTTTTTTTTTTTTTTTTTTTTTTTTTTTAGAGGATACTAGGAGATGGTTTTATTATACTGCTAGAATAGTACCTTAAAAATCCAGTTTCAAGTAGTCATCTCTCAACACTTGGAGTAACTCTAAATGAACTCAGTATGTTTTACACACACACACACACACACACACACACACACACACACACACGAACAATAGTAAATCTTCTTAGAAAAAATGTAATGAAGTAACTGTCACGGCTGTCCTCCTGAGACAGAACTAAAACCTTTAGTAGAATGAGTCCAACAGTCTCTAGTATTCTGTTGCATTTTATCAATGTTTATCAGTAAACAAGGTCAAAAGCAAATCTCTTTTACATGGGATCAGCTATATACTCTTATTATCTTGCCTCAAAGCTTTCACTTCTCATAATCTAGCAAACTTTTATCTTATTTTTTGTTTTTCACATTACTAATTATATTAACATATTTTTCTTATGTACAATGAAATGATACATTAATATCTTAGTAACTCATATCTTTCTTTTTTACTATATACATTAGCATCTCACAAAATATTCTGTAATTTTTCAGTAACTTATGTTTTATTATATTTGACATTCATTCATTTACTCATTTTTGTGTTAGTGTATTTTGTGAGCTTATATGTATATATTTATTTGTACAATCATACATGTGGCACTTTTGGAGGTTAGAGAACCAATTGTGGGAGCTGGTTCTCTCTGAGATCATGTAAGTCTCAGAGATTGAACTCAGTTTATCAGGTCCAGTGGCAGGAAAGTTTATCTGCTAAGCCATCTTAGCAGGTTCATATGTCATGTATGTATGTATGTATGTATGTATGTATGTATGTATGTATTTTATTTATTTTATACATATATATGTGCTCACATTTGAGTGGCACAGTCTTTCTGTGGAGACCAGAGGACAATTTATGAGAGTTACTCCTTTCCTTGTATTATGTGAATCTCAGATCTCTGAGACTGAATTCAGGTCATCAGGCTTGGTAGCACAGGACTTTACCCACTGAGCTATCCTCATGGTCCTTAAGCTGCTTCTTCAGATCTTTGGCCAATTCTTGCACTTCAAATGTCCTGGTACATCCCTAGAGTATGAGCCTGATGCTTGGTTTATAGAGAAGACAACAAAAAAGATCTAGATTTCTAGTTTAAATGGAAATGAAGAACCTTCCAATCTCAGGTTTACAACAAGGACTGTGAACTTCCTAGCTAGGCACATCTTTACTCCTTAACCATCAACCTACCCTTACATCACCAAATTGTTCCATAGATTCCACCAACTGCAGCAAGTGTAGGGCAGACTATTTTCTTATAGCATCCTAATGCTTTACCAGTTTCTCTGGAGTGTTGACAATTGCCAGTGTGGATCCTTGTGTTGCACAATAATCCATGCTGTCTTTCCAAGGTGATTCGGAGAAGGAGAAGAAAAAGCATTTTCCTTGGTGAAAATCCCAGTTTCTGGGACAGACTGGAGAGATAGGGGGAGGAGGGAGCAGAGACAGAGACAGAGAAGGAATACATGTGATTAGTGGTTTGGAGTGTGAGCACATTTCTTTGTAACTACATCATGATATAAATTCTTCCCAATTCTGGAAGAAATTTCATCACTCTAGTCTGCCTTCTTGTCCCTAACATAAAGGGAATGAAAGCTCTTCAGGGTACCTTTGCACAAAAGTCCCACAAGAAAGGAGGTGTTGGGAAAACCCCTTGAGAAGCCAGCTTATGACTACCAACTGGGTGGAATGAGCCCAGGATCATGCACTATACCTGTTCCATAGCTCCTTGTAGGCATGGTACTTTCATCATTTCTCCCAAAAATCTGTGAGACTGAAATGAAAAGAAATCCTGATGGTTACTATATATTGAACAACAGTCATTAGGCTGTGGGCTGCTGAATTTTGAGTATTTGTTTCTAAACACCCCTGATATTCTAGACAATCCAGAGGTGGAAAGAAAAACCACTATACTTGATGAAAACCCTATTTGGGGCGGGCAGATTTGAGATGGGAAGGTGCAGAAAGAAGGAGGGAAGAAGAGAAGAAGAAGCTGAAAGAGATACTATGGAGAGGAAAAGAGTCTTGGCTACTCTGAACTAGAATTGTCAAAAACACTGTCTTTGAAGCATCCACTTAACTGTAACCACAATCTATTATGTGTGGTACTCAAGTCCTACTATCTATCTATCTATCTATCTATCTATCTATCTATCTATCTATCTATCTATCTATCTATCTATCTACCTGTCCCTCCACCATTATGGTAGTAGCTGTGAAATGCTTAGGAGATTAATGAGAGAGAGACAGAGAGAGAGAGAGAGAGAGAAGCCCACCCAGGTAGGTTATTACTCCTTTCTTATATACAGGTTTGACACTGTTTTCAGAAGGCTGTTTGAAGCACCTTTTTTATTTTTTTTACCCAACAGAATATTTTTATTGATTATTTGTGAATTTTACATAATATGCTGTGATCACATTCACTTCCCAGTTCTCCCAGGCTCACTCTCATCCTCCCTTGTGACCTCTCCCAAGAAAAAGAAAGGGGGAGATAAATAATTCCAAGTCTATTTTTTTTGTTGCCCACATACTTTTACTCCCAGCTCCCCACAGCGGTTTGGCTGTTCCCTTTATTTCTGGAGTCCAAACCCTCTATGGGAGGCTATCATCCCGGGCAACCTTTAGGTGCTTTTCTCATAAATATTTCCTCAGCTCTATGGATGATAACTGAGTAAAGCAGATCCAGGATACAGAGAGTTGCAGCAGATAAGGAAATAGGTAACGGATCTAGAGATTCCTCTAAGAGTAGAAGTTCACTTTTTAAAATACAAACTGTGGAGATTAATGGCCCCTAAGGGGCTCCTTTCACTTGGATGCACCAGCTGTCTGAGCAGACAGTTTCAGTGGCTCCATAGGCTATTGAAATATCTGCTCAGGGGCCCTGGTTATTTGTTGTTTATGCTTAAGACTACTTTCATTTACCCAGATGCCAACTAGTCACTTAAACTCTTATTGTTAAAACAGGCATGAGCATTCATATTTTATTGTACTCCTTAGCTCTGAGACTTTGATATTATAATAGTCCATTTTTAAAATATTTTATTAGGTATTTTCTTCATTTACATTTCCAATGCTATCCCAAAAGTCCCCCATACCCTCCCCCCCACTCCCCTACCCACTCACTCCCACTTTTTGGCCCTGGCATTCCCCTGTACTGGGGCATATAAAGTTTGCATGTCCAATGGGCCTCTCTTTCTATTGATGGCCGACTAGGCCATCTTTTGATGCATATGCAGCTAGAGTCAAGAGCTCTGGGGTACTGGTTAGTTCATAATGTTGTTCCACCTATAGGGTTGCAGATCCCTTTAGCTCCTTGGGTACTTTCTCTAGCTCCTCCATTGGGGGCCCTGTGATCCATCCAATAGCTGACTGTGAGCATCCACTTCTCTGTTTGCTAGGCCCCAGCATAGTCTCACAAGAGACAGCTATATCTGGGTCCTTTCAGCAAAATCTTGTTAGTGTATGCAATGGTATCAGCGTTTGGAAGCTGATTATGGGATGGATCCCCGGATATGGCAGTCTCTAGATGGTCCATCCTTTCGTCACAGCTCTAAACTCTAAGTTAGAAATTTCTACTTTGGTCCTAAAGATGTCAATTGTAGCCCATGTCTTAAGAGGCAGTGGCAGGGAGTCCTTGCAGAAAGCTGCATGAAGAGTGGGCTTGGGGCTGGAGCGATGGCATAGTTCCCAGCATCCCCATGTTGGCTCACAACACCTGTAACTTTGGTTCCAGAGGATACAGTGTCCTGGCAGCCATAGGTAGCCCATGCACATGGTGCACATATATACATGAGGATAAATTATTCACACACATAAAAATGAACAAATCAAATAGAAGAGAGGTAGGACTAGAAATACCATGGCCTCTGTATGTGAAACATATGGCATTAATTTTTTTGTGTTATAAATGAGGCTTGATTACCAATCTGTTTTTATTCTTATCCCATGGTGAGTCTAGCATAATTTTTAGTTCACAAAATGATGCTTAGCCCTTTTTTTGTGGAACATGAATTCTTTTGTGTGTGTGTCTGTGTGTGAGCATGTCTGTGCATGTGTTTGTGTGTATGGATTGTATGTACATGTCTAAGTGGATGTATGTACATGTGTGTGAAGATGTGTTTACATTCGTGTGTGAGGGGACCACTGACTGACACTGGGTGCCTTCTTCAATCTTTGTCCATCTCATGTATTAAGACAGGATCTCTTTATGAAACTGGAGTTCATTAATTCAACTACACTGACGGGGCCAACGAGTACCAGGGATTCTCCCAGCTCTGTCTCCATCCACCAGTCTTGCTGTTACAGACACACATGGCAAAGACTTGACTTTTTCTTATGTGCTGGAGATATATGCTCAGGTCCTCATTCATGTATTCACTTTACCAGATGAACTATCTTCTAATGCTAGAATTTTGTTTCTTTTCTATTTTCCAGACAGGGTTTCTCTGTGTAGCCCTTGCTGGCCTAGAACTCACTCTTTAGACTAGGCTGGCCTCAAACTCAGAGATCTACCTGCCTTTGCCTCTTGAGTGCTGAGATTAAAGGTTTGGGCCACCACACCTGGATAGAATTTGGTTTGTAACAATTCCTTGTAAGAATCCATGAAATTCACTTACAATATATTATAGTAGTTCCACACGAATCATTCTCAAGCCCAGGAGGAAAACTGAGGATCATAAATTCCATACAGGGGTTGAGGTGGGTGTAGTTCAGTACTAGACTTTGTGCTTCCTATGAGCAACGTCCTGCATTTGATCCTTAGTACCAATAGAGGAAAAATCAGGAAGATACAGTGATCAATGAGTTTTCTGTTCATTTTCACACTTGTAAAGGAGAACAGGACCTTGGTGTAGCATCTGTATGCAAATTCATAGGAACTGTTAGAATTCAGGACATAGAGGCTGGATGCTAGAGAGATTACCATTTTGCACACTAGTGGTTCCGTAGCTCTCCGTGGGGACGAAGCCATCATTACTTTTGCCAAAAACCTGTGGGACTGCAAAGAAAACCAGCTAGTGGCTCAGCTCCAGTGTGGCTGCAAATGAAGGCAGCAAATGAGCCACAGGGGATGCCAGGAAACTGTGACCACAGGAGGAAGCACTGAGCTCTGCCTCCGTGGGGTGTGTGTATATTCACCCTTCTCTTACCTACTTGTGTATCTTTTCTGAGCCCGTTATAGTTATTACATGTTCACATTGGGTCATAAGGAAAATATCTCTTACCCAACTGCTGCAATTTACCCACATTTCCTTCCTCCATTTTTTCCTACTGGCTTCAGAACTAAATCTTTGACTACGAGGCTCCCTGTACTAATAAATTTATTGAGAAGAATTTATGTACAACACACACACACACACGAACACACCTCTCTGTTAAATCTTGCTCTTATAGTTAGCTCTTCATACAGCTTTATTGGGTTGAACTAGAACAGTAATTTTTAAAATTATAGCAACAATAAAAAGTCAGGCTAAATACTCCAGTTTAGATTATCCAGTAAAGCCTCTTATTTTTATAGTCAGTTGTGTGTCTCCATTGTAGATCATGGAACCTGATCCCATGTGTCTGCTAGAGTATGGGAAGACAATGTGGAAGAACTTGGGCACTGAACCTTTACACTCAATCTGGCATTCTGAGCAGAATAAAACAACAAAGATGCTGGGGTTGGGGGGGAGCTTCCACAAATACTCACAATACAGCAGAAAAAAGGTCATTCCAACAACTTTGATCACTACTACGATAAGCCCCGAGATGATCATGTGCCAGTTCATGATGATGGGGATTCAGGGATCTGTGAGGATGAGAGCAACATCATCAGAATATGGGGATGAAACTGCTGGCCTTAGTTAACCTTGAGTCTTTCTCAGAATACTCAGGGGAGAGCTGGAAGTCAGGAATTCCACTGACAGGTGAAAGGAGGTAACCCAAACATGTCCAGAACACCGATAGGAAACTGTTCTTCATAAATACTTTAGGATTAGGTCTTAACCTTGTTTCCATTTGTGGTTTCATAAATCCTGTCTACTGAGTAATTTCCCTACAATTCAAGAATATTTAGTCTTGAAATGACCCTTGCTCACAAGCTTATAGTCTCTGCAATGCTAATTTCACTTATAAAAGCTCCAGTCTCAAGTATGTCAGATGAACAAAGGGCAGGCAGACAGACAGACTGACAAGACTGACTTACCTGATCTCTTTCTGGAAGTCTGGGTTGGCATACAAATAGGAGTCTTTTTGATAAGGTATTCGGTGCAGAGAGCAGGGTTCCTTGTCTTCTGAATGTATGCTCCTGCTTGGGTAATGGGTAATGTCCTTGTTCACATCCTCTCTGTTTTAGTAGCATCTCCAAGCACATACTTCTTCCTGTTCAGTGCTCTTGTCAAAGGAGCAGGCGGGGCAAAAAGAGGAAGGGAACTTCTACTTCTGCAGGAGGAAGGTTCCTTTCAGGGGAAACTTTCTAGAGGGATTTGGAAAACCACATGCCTCAGCACAGACTTAGTCTTCATCTGTTAACTTTCTTTTGCTTGTAGCATGGGATTTGGCTCCTCAGTGTAGTATATAAATCTTTGCATACTCCTCTCATGACTGCTAAGTGCTCAGACATATGCTAGATATTCTCTTAGCCTGGGATATATGTGGTGGTTCTGTACCTCTCATTGGCACCTCTCAAATCTGTCCTGGTCTTATCTGCTGAACTGAAATTTTTTAAATATATTTTCTCTTTGGCGTCATATTTTCATCACATATTCACATGACACACCTTTGTTGATCTCTCTCTCTCTCTCTCTCTCTCTCTCTCTCTCTCTCTCTCTCTCTCTCTCTCATATATACAACAGACTCCTTGATGTTCTCTTTGACAAGATAATTCTGGTGTATTCCTTAGACCTCACTTCCTCACTTCTTTCAGGAGAATTCTTTAGCCAGTCCTCCATTCGCTTGTCCCAGTTTGGTTTAAGGATCCCTTACTTCATTCCATGACTAGGTACCTATTCCTAGGGAGAATTTTTGCATGATTATCTGCTTGTGCACAATAATTTCCACACTCTGAAACAATGCAGCCCAAAGCTATTTATTTTCTCACTGCTGTTGCCCGGGCACAGCCACAGTCCTTGGATCACTCACTGTACTTGAAAATGGCATCTGGCTTTTAGGATTTTATTTGTGGACTTATCATTAGACCCATAAAATAAACATTTATGGTCTGATTTTTTTTATTACACTACTTATCCAAATAGACGAGTTGGTTGTCTTTGTTTTCAAAGATATTATAGATGTCAGACCACTTCCAAAGATGCAGATTCCTGATTAAAACCCATGGACTGTAGACTGTGATGACAGTACTCAGAATGGTGACTAACCATCCTCTCATTTGTAAACAGAGTTAACTTATACTACAAATATAATGTGGTTTCAATGTAAATTGCCACTCAGCTTCGATAGCAACTCAGAATTCATAGAAAAATATGTTTTTTAATAAATAGAAATGCTCTCTAATAGAACACTGTGATATAACCAAACTGATATGTTAGGGAATGGAGGTGATGGTCAGGTGTGGGGCCTGGACAGGGTTGGTTCAAAGACCGTGTAAGGCTCTCAGGTCTGCAGCCTACCAGGAACAGAGATATCATGGAAACACACTTGACTCCCACTTACTGTAATAACCAATTGAATAAAAGGCAAGTTCTATTGCAGAGGAGAGTCATTCTAGTTAGATGCTAAAGACACTATCTCATTAATATCAAGCTGTTTTAGTTCTTAACAGATGTAGCACAATACTCAGAAGACAGACTTCCTACTTGTATGTCTTTAAACAAAACCAGAAATAGTTGTAAAAAATAAAACAACCCCTATCTTTCTTCATTAAGTCTGGCAAGATCTGACTCTTACAGTGTCTATCAGTAGCCATGACAGATGTGCATATGGTTAGAACTTTCTCATATCTCACTTAAAAGTTTAATGTAAAGGAGACTGAGCATGATGACACACACCTTTGGTCCCAGCACTGGAGAGGCAGAGGCAAGCAGATCTCTGAGTTTGAGGCAAGCCTGGTCTACAGAGCTAGTTTCAGGATAGCCACGGCTACACAGAGAAAACCTGTCTCAGAATCTGTCCCCCATACCCCCTAAAAAGTTAAAAAAAATAAATAAATGAATATGTGAGCATAGCTTAAAATGAAATAAGGATTATAAATAGATCGAGCCTTCATCTATGAGTTATAAGCTTTATGACCCAGGAAATACTAGATCATACCTCACCTATGCTTTTAGAAAGATGTTGGAAAACATTGATTCTGTATAAGTAAAATGCCATTAAATTGACAAGAGTCACTTGGAGGTTTAGTGGTTGATTAAAAAGCAATGAACAGTAGGATGAAGGGCTCTGAATAGTACATTAGATACCATAGGACAAGAATGAGAAAGTCAGAAGCTATCACTGAGATAGCAATTCAGAGGAAAAGGGAAAAATATAATTAGAGAAGAAATATAGAGATATTAATATTGGATCCAATGAAAATACAACTAGAGATACTCTTATAAAGTAAATTAAAGAATAACTCCTCTACATAAAAGATACTGATGAAACTTAAATTAACTAATAAAGAGCTAGGATTTCCATTGCAAGTAAATTCATGATGCGATAGTGATTTTTTTATAGATAACATATTTCCCAAAGGATGTCTACAGAGTGCAGGAAAAATACACTGTTTAAATAAAATCTAATGTGAAATCTATTCTAGCTGGATACACAGTTGCTGAAGATAGTTAATATGGATCAGACCTTAGTAGACCACAATTAGCTATAAAGATATAAGTAAGTAAATAACAACTGTGGGTAGTTAGTGATATTAATCTGTAGTATTGATAAACAGTTTTGTACTATGAATTTTCTTATAATGTATAAAATATCAAGGTATAATTTATTTTTATGTTAGAGAAAGCCTTGGTATTTTACTGTGAAAATTAGTAAGCATAATGAGATAGAACCTTTGTGGGAAACATCTTAAAGTCATGCTTAACAGTAACTAAGACCACTGTGGCCACCTTTCACAATGACCAAGGACCAAAGTCTGTTCATTGCACAATTTATCAGGAAACACATTGTGTTAATATGTTCATGAATTGGTAACTAAGGCTGGGTGCCACACAGGCTTAAATGTCTGAGATCATAAAAATCCTAGGGCTTTGCAGAATGAATTGGATTTATAGCACAAGATGTTTCATCAACATTAGAATGAACAAGATGTGTGTGTGTGTGTGTGTGTGTGTGTGTGTGTGTGTGTGTGTGTCTGTGTGTTCGTGCACACAAATGTAAGGTGTATTATATTCATTGGCTCTAAGATCCACTCAGGATATCTCTTATCCAACAATAAGAAGGTTTTGCCCATGTTATAATTAAGATACTATTTTCCCCGGTGGCTAATGTACGGAGGCTATGTATGTATGTATTTATGTATGTAAATTTTATTCAGAAGAGGGGCACCTGAGAAGTATCTGCCTTCATCAATGACTTAATCCACCAAAGGATTTAAATTTTGAATCAACAATTAGTAGGTTGTGGGACAGTGAAAAGTGAGCCTAGCTGAGAGAAATAGATCATTGGGAAGTGGCAAGAATGTCCTTAGTGATTATTTCCTGCCTTGGCTCTTTCCTGCTGTTTTATTCTTTCTGGCTACCATGAATTGAGCAATTCTACTCTATCACTCCCCTATATTCTGACATTTTCTCTCAACATGGCCACTAAACAATGGAGCCAGCCAACCATGGACTGCATCATCTGAAACCAGGAGCCAAAATAAATTCTTCCTCCTTTAGGTTATGTATTTTATAACAGCAATAAAATTCTGGTTAATATAGTACTCTATAGTCACCTAGAATCACCTCTTCCAACCTCATATTCTAAAAATCAAGGGTGATTGAGGTTCTTATGCAAAATATACCATTTTTGCAAACAACCTATGCAATCCTCTTATACACTTCAATACTTTATAGTTTTCTACAAATGTAATTTTTAAAAGTATTCTCAATTGACAGTTGAATTTACAAATAAAAAACTCATTTATACAGATGACTGATCATTATATTTCAATTTTTATTTCTTAGTGTTATATAATACAATGAGGAATCATCCCATTGTTATCGTCTTAGATCCCGTGAAATACAATAATAAAGAACAGCATCAATTAAAGCCATAACAATCCAAAACTTTGTGAAACATGTTATATTACTGACTAAACTTGACACAGCCAATAGAAGACTTGAAATACTCTTAAAATTTTGCCTAAGATTTTTGGCAAAACTGTCAAGTGTAAGCTGCCCAAAACCCCAAGTTTTGTAAGTAGCAATTTATATGTGAAATTTAAGTTTGAGACATCATAAGCATTTTTATCTTAAAGATATTTATGTGGTACCTGACATACTTTCAGCTATCAGCTTGATCCAAACCTTAAATGGTTTTGGGGAAAAGGAAGCTCAGTTGAGAAACTGCCTCTTTCAGATTAGCCATGGTATTTATGTGGGCATTTCTTTTTTTTATTCATCTTTCTGTTTCCTTTCTTCCATTCAGTTTCTTTTTTGTATGTTAATTTTATCATTTCAAAGCAACCCTTTCAACATAACAAAATAAAACATAATAAGATAAAACAAAACCCATCATACTGAAGTTGGACAAGGCAAACCAACAAAAGAGTCCCAAGAGAAGGCACAGGAATCAGAGATCCACCCATCCACTCATTCAGGAGTTCCATAAAATACTCAATTTACAGCTATAATATATATGCAGAAGACCTCATGCAGACCCATACTAACCCCATGCTTTCTGCTTTAGCCTCTGAATTCATATGACCTTTGCTCAGTTGATGTAGAGGGGCTTTGCTTTCCTTGTGACTACATCCCCTCTAGTTCTTACACTTTTTCCATTTCCTCTTCTATGAGCTTCAAGAGGAGGGATTTGATAGAGACATCCCATTTAGAGCTTTATGCTCCTAGGGATCTCTCTCAGAGTAGTGTCTGGCTGTGTGTCTCTGTATCTGTTCCCATCTGCTGCAGGGGGAAGCTTCTCTGATGATGGCTGAGCAAGGAACTGATCTGTGAATGTATCTAGGAGTCATTTTATTGTCATTCATTTTTTTCTTTTTGAAGCCAGTGACACTTGGTTTTGTCCAATGTCTTCGGGCCATTTAGTTTTTGGTTATTGGTCACCCAAATAGTGTTGGTTATGGCATACTTTTCATAGAGTGGGACTTAAGTTAAACCAGGCACTGGAGAGGCTGAGCAGGTACGCACATAGAACCTTCACTCCTATGTTCTAGTGTCTTTGGTACAGGAAAGTACTCTGCAGGCAAAAAAAAAAAAAAAAAAGGAAACAACAATCCAGCCACAAAACCTTTGATCTACAATTGGTCTAGTCTGCAAAATTTGGTGGCATAAAATTTGTTGGCGTAACCAACCAATGTGGAACATTTTACTTATTGCTAATTGATATAGGAGGACCCAGCCCACTGTGAGTGGTTCCATTCCTAGAGAGGTGGGCCTATGCTATGTCAGAAGGAAGCTGAAAGTGAGCCTGGAAGAAAGCCAATAAGCAGTACCTGCCTCAGTCCCTGCATTTTGCTCCCTACACTGATTTTCTGACTTAACCTCCCTTGATGATGGACTCATAACTTATAATCCAACTCTCTCCTCCAGGTTACTTTGGTCAGTGTTTTATTATACCAATAAAAGCAAACTAGGATAGGTACAAATGGATAAAATAAATTGTTTTGGCATATGTTAATAATGCATAATGAGCAAATCAGTGTGGGTACCACTTCCATCACCTCACTCAAAATCATCTTTTCTAGCTGTATTGAAATATATGATATGAACGTTGTTTAGTTTAGTAAACTAGACTGTATAGTAGATCCATTTCTTCCTACCTAATTATAACTTTGTAGTTCTTAAATCAGATCTCTTTGTTTTCCTCCAATCCCCAACTCTCCTCATTCTCTGGAAATTATCAGTCTTCTCTCTATGAGAATAACTGTTACAATTCCATATATGAGGGAAGTAATATAGTAATTAATTTCTTGTGTCTAAATTATTTTATTTAACATGTCTTTTAGATTCATCAAAGATGTGGAAAGATTTTTTTTTTCTCACAGTAGCTGAATACAATTGTATTGTTTGGTCTCTTTGAAAACATATCACCTTCTCAGGCAGTATTTAAGAGAGTAACTAAAAAGCCTTATTTAAGTCTGATCATAAAGATATTGAGTGATATATGCTTTGTAAACCAACAGAATAAAACATACTTTGAATAGATTCTACCAATAGCCCACTCACTGGACCTTCTGATGTTGTTATTGTTTTTACTGAGTCAATCTTCCATTATTCCCATTTTACCTTAACTCCTAGCTAGGTCATTCTAATTCTTAAAGACTGTTGTTTTCCTAATCCATAGTAGACTTACATGTTTATTCCTTCTCTTGTCTGTCTGTCCATAGACTTAGCTGTCCCACCCAAGTAGTTTTGTAACACTTACTTTATCACAGGTCTTTGACAGCAATGTTAGAGCTTCAAGCAAATTTAAGGGACAGGGACATAGTGGCCCATGGAATAGAAGTGGTCGTAGATTTAAATCAAAGTGGATGAAGAAGCAGCTGGGGATGGGGATCAGTTAATATGTTCAGGGTTCAATCTTCAGCCCCAGAGAAAAGAAACAAAAGAAACAGTGTTAACTAAACTAGGTGAAGATGCAGATGGAGATGTGGCTCTGTGGCTGGTCACATGGCCAATCGTGTGTGAGGCTCCAGGGTCAGCACTCAGCCTCATGGCAAAACAAAACAAAGCAAACAAAAACCAAAACGCACAAACCAAAGTGGTTTAAGATATAACTGGGTCTCTGTAAAATCAGGAGGCAAATCAAACTAGGCCTCTTGTCTCTGCTCACTCCGGTGTGTGCAAAGCATCATGACAGGGAGCATGGTCATAAGGGTCAGATGGACTTCATGAACTACAGACTTTTCTCAGATTAAGTTAGAAAGGACTCAGGAATGGATATTTATGGGTCTAGAATGAGCTATTAAATATGGTAAAGGGCAGAATACTGGTGGTATGTAAGGACAAACAGCCACCCTTAGGCAGGATATGTGGTAAGGGGAAAAAAAAACAAAACAAAACAAAAAAAAAAAAGGAAAAAAATACATGAAAACCCAACTCTCCCTGTAATCTCTCATTCACCTGCTCTTCTCAAGACTTTATGGCCTCATGTTATTTTTGTTGTTGGAATTATGTTTGTGTGGCTATCTTCTTTTGGGTTTCTTGGAAGAAAATTGTTTTCTAGCTTTTGGTGAGGTAACCCAATCACAAAAGAACACACATGGTATACACTCACTGTTAAGTGAATATTAGTCCAAAGCTCGGAATACAAGAAGGAAGACCAAAGTGTGGATGCTTCAGTCCTTCCCAAGGGAGGAAATATGGAGACAAAGTATGGAGCAGAGACTGAAGGAAAGGTCATCCAGAGATTGCCCCACCTAGGGATCCATCCCATATTCAGTCATCAAACCCAGACACTACTGCAGATGCCAAGAAGTGTTTGCTGACAGGTCCCTAATATAGTTGTCTCCTGAGAGGTTCTGCCAGAGCCTGACAAATGCATAGGCATATGTTCTCAGCCAACCATTAGACTGAGCACGGGATCCCCAGTGGAGGAGTTAGAGAAAGGAATGAAGGAGCTGAAGGGGTTTGCAACCCATAGGAAGAACAGCAGTATCAACCAACCAGACCTTCCAGAAATCCCAGGAACTAAACCACCAACCAAAGAGTACAGATGGAGGGACCCATGGCTCCAGCTGCATAGTAGCAAAGGATGGCTTTGTCAGACATCAATGGAAGGAGAGGCCATTGGTCCTGTGAAGGCCTGATGCCCCCCAGTGTAGGGGAATCGCAGGAGTGGGTGAGCAGGTGGGAGAGCACCCTAATAGAAGCAGGGAGAGGGAGGATGGGACAAGGCTTTTCCAGAGGGGAAAATGGGAAAGGGGATAACATTTGAAATGTAAATAAATAAAATATACAATATAATAATAATAATAATAATAATAATAATAATAATAATTATTATTATGGCCTCTTCCAACATTGCCAACATTTTCCTTCTGCCTTTATAACCTAACCCCAAACCTACATTCGTAAAGACAAATTTCTTTTTTGATTATGAGTCCAGTTTTAGATCTGACATCTAATGTGAATCAGGCACTTCTCGTTTCTAAACCTCTGCCAGTGATCTGCTGTCAACCCTGTTGTAGTAAGTCCTAAGCTACACTAGCATTTCCTCAAAGCTGGAAGGAAGAAACCTCTTTCAACTTCTTTGTTTCTTACTGATGATTGCATCATAGCAGCACCCAGCAATGAATCAGCCATGCTAATTCCTTCTCTGCTGACCACTCTCTAGACACTAGATGATGATGCATTTCCAAAGCATTCTTAGATCTTTTCTTTCTTTTTTTTTTTGATGTATTTATTTATTTTTTTCCATTCCATATTTTATCCCTCACCCCCTCCCTCCCTTTGACTGTTCCACATCCCACACTTCCTCCTCACCCCCCTGTCTCCATGTGGCTGTCCCCATTCCTGACCCCACCTGACCTCTAAACTCCCTGGGGCCTCCAGTCTCTTGAGGGTTAGGTACATCATCTCTGAATGAACACAGACCTGACAGTCATCTACTACTTCTCTATTTCCACTCCACATCCTGAAACAGGAAATTTGTCTCTTTTGATTATGACTGAGGTGCAAATGACCAAACACTTTGCCTTCACTCTTTCAAACTAATCCCACACAACATTGCCATGTGAGTCTTTATAAAAGAATTGTCATAATAATGTCACTTCATTATCTTAGGTTCTGCGATAACCACTAATATGAGAAGTCTCAGTTAAACATTGGCTTTGCTTATTCATCTAAACCTTTTATTCCATATCACTTATGTAAATTCTAATCCAAACTATGGTCACATGTTTTGTTTGTGCTAATATTTGGGCACCTAATTAAATGCACCCTATCATTATTTTATTGTTGTCTGTAAATATGCATATATTTCTGGACTAATAATCAAGTACTGACTGTGTCTGATTAGTCTCTGTGCCCAGTGAGGGCCAAACTGGAGTCCCTCAGCCCACTCAGTTACAATTCTGCCATTGCACCATCCCTTCCTTAAGGTTTTTCTAGTAAATGCCTGAGGACATAAAGTTTGAGATGGAGACACATTGAGACATTTTCTCTTAAGAATCTTTTAAAGAGGCCTAGAAAGAAAAAGTAAGTTTCATGACTGAGAACAACCCCCATGCGAGTGATGGTAAAACAGAAGACAAAGTCAATGTTGTTATCTTTTCAAATCCTTGAGTAATTCAGTTTTAATTCTCACTGAATTGAAGATCAAGATGAGAGTAGGGGTGTAGCAACTTGTGTTGGAGAGAATAGTCTAGATTCATACAATGGGTAAATCATCAGAATAAGACATCTTTGAGGTCAGTTCAGCCGATATACATTAAGACTTTTGTACTGAATTGGCTAGGGATATTGCTCAGAAGTAAAACATTTTTACAGCTCATGTGAGGTCCTGGGTTTGGTCATCAAGACTTTATTAACTCAGGTTGTAGATCCAGGAAGGTCATCAAACTCTAGAGTGGATCTATACAAAGGAACTCATATCTACACAGCTCATGGTCAGGTTGCTGAAAACTAAATATTTTAAAGACAGCTATTACATTACAAGCAGGAAGGCAGAAGATCCAAAAGTACTCTAGGCTGAAAAACAGTGAAAAGATGATTTTATAGTGATGAAGAAAAACTAAGCATGCTTACTTGTTTTTTCTCAGTAATTTATATATTTTTATTCATTTACATCCTGATCACAGCCCCCTTCCCTCTTCTCCTCCCAGTCCTGCCATTATAAATCCCTCCTCATTACCACCTCCCATTCTCCTTAGAGAAGGGGACACGTCCTTGGGTACCACCCCACCCTGGGACATCTAAGTCCCAGTAGGACTGGGAATATCCTCTCCCTCTGAGGCCCAACCAGATAGTCCAAGTAGGAGAAGGGGACTCAGTAGCAGGCAACAGAGTCAGAGACAGACCCCAATCCAATTGTTAGGGGACTCACATGAAGACCAAGCTGCACATCAACTACATATGTATAGTGTGCCTAGGTTCGGCCCATGCATGCTCTTTGGTTAGTGGTTCAGTCTTTGTGAGCAAGCCTGGGCCCAGTTGTCTCTGTAATTCTTTTTATGGTGTCCTTGACCCTCCAGCTTTCTCAATCCTGTCCCCACTCTTTTTCACGACTCCCTGAGCTCTGTCTGATGTTTTGCTCTGGGCCTCTGCATCTGTTTTCATCCACTGCTGGATGAAGCCTCTCAAAACACAGTTATACTAGGATCCTGTCTGCAAGCATGGTAGAGTATCATTACTAGTGTCAGAGACTGGCTCTCTCACATGGGATGGGTCAGTTGGGCCAGTCACTGGTTGGCTGTTCCTTTATCTCTGCTCCATCTTTTCCCTGCACATGTTCAAGGCAGGACAAATTTTGGGTTGAAGGTTTTATGAGGAGGTTGATGTCCCCCTTCCTTCACTAAAAGTTCTGTCTGGCTACAGGAGGTAGCCTATTTAGTCTCTATATCTCCTGCTTATAGGAATCTCAGCTATAGTCACCTCCATAGACTCCCTGTAGTCTCCTGGCCCAGGTCTCCAGCTAGTTCCAGAGATGCCCCCCATTGATTACCATTATCATTCCTAGCCCTAACCTGTCCTCCTCTCCCCACACCTGACTGCCATCCCCATCCCTTCCTCACCTCCTCTCCCACACAGTTCCCTCTCTCCATTCACCTCTGATGACTATTTTGTTTTTCCTTTGAGGGAAATTTACAGTGCTCCCATGGGCCCTCCTTATTACCCAGTTTTCTAAGAAGAACTCCAGTGGCTCATGCTCTAAGATCAAGAATTGATAAATGGGACCTCATGAAACTGAAAAGCTTCTGTGAGGCAAAGGACATAGTTGATAAGACAAATTGGCAATCTACAGATTGGGAAAAAAATCTTCACTAACCTCATATCCAATAGAGGGCTAATATCCAAAATATATAAAGAACTCAAGAAGTTAATCACCAAAAACCGAAACAACCCAATCAAAAAATGGGGTATAGATCTAAACAGAGAACTCACAACTGAAGAATCTCAAATGGCTGAGAAGCACCTAAAGAAATGTTCAGAGTCCTTAGAGATCAGAGACATGCAAATCAAAATGACCCTGAGATTCTACCTTAACCCAATGAGAATGGCTAAGATCAAAACCTCAAGTGACAACACATGTTAGAGAGGATGTGGAGAAAGAGGAACACTCCTCCATTGCTGGTGAGGAAGTATAGCAAAATTCGAGGCTTTTAGGCCCAGGCTTGAGAGTGTGGTCTTTGTGGCTTAGTGCTCCAGGTGCTGGTCATAAAACAGATATCGACATTCCTGGGTTCAAAGAGTGTTCATTCAAAGAAAGTCACCCTGACCCACCCTGACCATTACTGGAATCTGCAATGCAAATGTGCTATTGTTAGGGGCTCTTAGATTGTTAGGGGCTCTTAGATTGTTAGGGGCTCTTAGAAACTGTCTTGAGAGATAACCTGACACTTGTGACTTTATACTTCCTTGTGACTCTTAACTGGTATTTTTGGTATTTTCCAACAACGCTCTCCCCACCTCCTTGAGTTGTGGTTTCTTCCTTTAAATACCCCCTTAGTCAGCTACTCGGGGTGCCATGGTCCTCTACCCCTGCGGGGTGTATGACCATGGGCCCTGAGAGCACTCTTGAATAAAAATCCTCTTGCAATTTGCAGCAAGACTGTTTCTTGTGGGTGATTTTGGGGTGTCGCCTCTCCTGAGTCGTTGTGGGTCTTTCACTGGTGGGATTGCAAACTGGTACAACCACTCTGGAAATCAATCTGGAGGTTTCTCAGAAAATTGGAGTTGAGTTTTGTACAGCGTGATAGTTACTGGTGTATTTGCACTCTTCTACATGCAGATATCTAGTTAGATCAGCACTATATGTTGAAGATGCTTTCTGTTTTCCATTGTGTATTTTTGGCTTCTTTGTTAAAATCAAGGGTCCATAGGTGTGTGGGTTTATTTCTGGGTCTTCTATTCTATTCCATTGATCAACCTGTTTGTTTTTATGCCAATACTATTTGTTGTTTTTATTACTATTGCTCTGTAGTATAGCTTGAAATTGGGGGTGGTGATACCTCCAGAAGTTCATTGTATAGGACTGTTTTAGCTAATTCTGGGTTTTTTGTTTTTCCATATGAAGTTGAGAATTACTCTTCCAAGGTCTGTAAGGTGTTGGAAGCCATCCCGCGGCTCACATGGACTGGGGTTACTCCTGGGAGGCAAACTGGAGCTGAAAAGACAGAAACTAGGGGGTCGAGAGAAAAATGGAAGCCAAGACAAGGTTCCTGATCAAGGCTCAAATGTTTAATAAAAATCTGTGCTTATAAAGGGGGCAAACCCATCCCCTGCCATGCCAAGTTTCTTGTTGTCGCGATGACAAGTTGTCAGCACAATCTTTTAGCAGTAAGTCACCAAATTCACAGATTGCAGTTAACTCAGGAAAATTTTGGAGGAGAGGTTCAACCTCTCCGCAGGTGGTAGGCAGTGTCACAACAAAGGAAACCAATGGAGTCAAGAGCTGCACCGCAGGTGGCCCTGCCTCTGTGGCTTAAGGTCTGAACCAGCCTGCTTTAGGCTGGAGGAAGTTACAGTAAGGAATTGTGTTGGAATTTTAATGGGAATTGCATTCAACTGTAGATTGCTTTTGTCAAGATGACTAGTATATTAATCCTATTGATCTATGAACATGGGAGATCTTTCCATCTTCTGATATCTTCCTTAATGTCTTTTTTCAGCAACTGGAAGTTCTTGTCATATAGGTCTTTCACTTGCTTGGTTAGAGTTACACTAAGGTATTTTATATTATTTGTGGTTACTATAAAGGCTGTTGTTTCCCTAATTTCTTTTGCAGCCAATTTATCATTTGTGTAAAGGAGGGTTACTGATATTTTGAGATAATTTTGTGCCAGCATGTTACATTGTAATTCTACAAATATAACTACCAAACCCTGTAACTATAAAGATAAACATTTACTTGCAATTTTGTCAATAAATTTTTACAATGAGGATACAATAAATATGCAAGCTTTATAGTCTGCATATTTGAACTAAAATATTAACTAAACAATGTTTTCAGGCAGAAGAAAAATGACAATAAATAAAACCTTTGATTTACAGCAAGAGCTGAGGCACATTAGGCATGCTTTGTGTTAGTAACTTTAATTGTTTTTATCACCTTCAAGTCTCCAAAAGACATTGATTATTTTAGGTGAAAATTATATGTGGAATTTCAAAAAGTAAATATACAATAATAGAGATTGTATTGATGGTTACCAGGGATTAGAAAAAGGGAAAAGATGAGAAATGTTGGTCAAGGCTTCAAAATTCTAGTGAAATATAAAGAGGAAAAGTTCAGGAACCCTAACATAAAAAATAGTGAATATGATTAAAAATAATATATTGTATTCTTAAGAATTATATAGTAGATTACAAGTATTCATATTACAAAAATGGATACATAGCACAATTTATATTGATTAGCTTAACTTAGTCACTATACAATATATACATATTTCAATACAACATTTTGTACATAAGATTATGTAATTGTTAATTATCAAGATGAACGGGGCAAAGTGATAATGTTATATTGTATAGTTGGTAATGAATGTAATTTTAAAACAGAAGACAAAAGATGAGGAATGTTACTATTCTTCTGCAAATAAATTGTGCACAATTTACAAAAAATTGTATTACATTTTATTTTTAATTTATTTTTCATTGATATAGAATGATATCACTGTCCCCTACCCATTTTCTTTTTCCAGTCCCTCAGGAACCTTTCCTCCAACTCCTTCCACATTTTCCCCAATGTCTAACTGGTAGCCTGTTTTTTGATTAGTATTGTTATATATATAGATACGTATGTATGTATATGTGTACACAGATATCTATATATGACTGCTTTTGTTTGTGTGTATATGGTTTCAGGGCTGACAACTCTGCACTGGACAACCAATAGGAGTTTTATCCTTGAAAGAGGTTAATTGTCCTTCTCTCAGAAGTCCTTAGTTGCCTCTAGTTATTTGGCTAATGGTAGGATGCTTAGAAAATTCTCTTCTTCCACATTAATATATTCATTGACATTTCCATTGTTCAGCCGTTTCTAGGAGAGACTGTTTCACTGTAGACATTCTTGTATTCTCACCTACAATCGTTCCTTCTTCCGGGATGCTCCTTGAATCACAGATGTAGGAGCTGTGATGCAGATGTATTGTTTTGGGCTGAGCTCTCTATGAGCCATTGATTCTTGCATCGTGTTAAGTTGTAGCTTTCTGTGATAGTTTCCATTTGTTGGAAAGAACAGTTTCTTTGATAGGAGCTGTAGCTATACTTATATCTGAGGACTTGGAGCTAGGGGCCACAGATGAAATAAAACATAAGATGTTTGTCTTTCTGGGTATAATTTATCTCACATAATATAGTTTTTTATAGGCCCATCCATTTGCTTGCAAATTTAATGAGTTTATTTTCCTCACAACTGAATAGTATTCTATTGTGAATAATTACCACATTTTTTATTATTCATTAATTTGTTGAAGGACATTTAGACCATTCCCATAGATAATATCTGACAAGACTTAGATATAGGAAAGAATTTTCTGAATAGAACTCCATTTGTCCCAGAAATTAAGGTCAACAATAGACAACTGTAACCCCATAGAAAAGTGCTTCTTTACACCTAAGAAAACAAATATTCAAGTGAAGAAGAAATCCACAGACTAGAAGAGAATGTTTGTCATTTATAAAGCTGGCAGGCATCAATATCCAAAATATACAAAGAACTCCAAAACAAAGAGTCAAGGAAACAAATGACCCAATTAATAATGGCTAGGAGAGTTCTCAATAGAAGAAATAAAAATGGCTAAGAAACACCTCAAAGATGTTTATCATTCTTAGCAGTCAGGAAAATGCAAATTAAAACAGCATTGAGATTTTATCTTATGCAAATGAGAATGGCCAAGATAACAAAAACAACTGGTAACAATGTTGGTAAAGCTGTGGAAGGAGAGGAACCTTTATTTACTCTTGACAGGAATGCAAATTGGTGTGGTCACTCTCTAGAAATCAGCATGAAGAATCCTCAAAACACTAAAAATAAATCTACAGTGTGACTCAGCTCTACCACTCCTTGGCATATGCCCAAGGGACTTGACATCCTACTTCACAGATACTTGCTCAGTAGTATTTGTTCACTGGCACCAGATTCACAATAGTCTCCAAATAACTGTCTTAGTTAGGGTTTTACACCATGACCAAGGCAACTTTTATAAAGGACAACATTTAATTGAGGCTGGCTTACAAGTTCAGAGATTCAGTCCAGTATCATCAAAGTGGGAGTATGGCAGCATCCAGGCAGGCATAGTGCAGGCAGAGCTGAGAGTTCTACATCATCTGAAGGCTGCTAGCAGAATATTGGCTTATATTTTTGTTGTTGTTCAATATTAACTCTAAGTAGACTGTTATAATGATTGGTATGAGAAGCTGTGGGGGAATACCCTCATAGAAGCAGGGGGAGGGGAGATTGGATAGGGGTATTTTTTGGGTGGTGGTGGTGGGGGGGCAACCGGGAAAGGGGATAACATTTGAAATGTAAATAAAGAAAATATTCAATTTAAAAAAATCTAAAAAAAAATAATTACTACACCAAAAACAGTAGAAATATATACCAAAAAAATACAAGAAAAACTACACAAAAATATAAAACAAATAGCACGTTAAAATCCTAATGCAGGAATGATGCTGAGATATTTAGTATTTATACATAATTTTATAAGAGATTTTACTAAGAATCATAAAACATATGGAAAATTACCGATGTTAATAAACAAAGATATTTATGTTCACACTCAGTCAAACTGAATATTTTTATGAAGTGAACTCTTTCCAGTTGATGTTCAGATTCAGTACAATAACACCCAGAATCCCAACAAAGCTTTGTGTATGGATATATGCATCTATACATGTATTCATATATATGTATGTATGTATACACACACATGTACATATATAGATACATAATTCTAGATATTTAAATTTGGATTGAGATTTAAATTTAAGTTCACATCGTGTGATTTCAAACCTTACTAGTCACCTACAGCAATCACAAAAGTAGTGATGTGATTAAAGCTTAGACAAATCGATTGAGCACAACATTGGAACCAGCAAATAATCAGCATGCATGGAGCCTTTAGAGTTAATTTAATGAAGACATGAAGGACATGAAAGTTTTTGATAAATGATATTGAGGGACATGGATGGAATACAAAGAAACTTCAGCAGTCTCTTCAATAAATTACAATATAATGCACATTTCAAAATTAATTAAACCTGAATTTTAGTCTTAAACATAAAAATGAAGCCTATTAAAACTTCAGAGAAGACCAATGAGGTCTTTTAGAGGCAAGTAGATATATCCTACAGGAAATACAAAGAGCACAAAAATTAAGCATAAAATTTGAATTTATCAAAATCCAGAATTTCTGCTTATCAGTATATGATCTAGAAAATGAAAAGATAAACTATAGTTTGGGTTATAATAGTAGCTATATTTCACATGAATGAATTTCATATGAATGTATTCTGGAGTATACTTGGACACATATGCAAGTGTGAAGCATGTGACTATAATTTATGTATACATATATAAAATACAAATAATATATAAAAAGGAACTCTTAAAAATTATAAATTGCATGTGTATTTATATGTATGAGTTGTATAGTATATATATATATATATATATAGCATACATATGTAGTATATATATATGTGTGTGTAAAATGTCAAGATTAATGAAGTTCTAAAAATCAGTAATAAAAAGATATCTCAGCATAAAACATACACAAATTAGTTTGTAGTAGAATATGTATAAGAAGATGGCCAAGAAATGTATAGAGATATGCTTTATATTGGCAGTTATCAGAGAAATGCAAATTAAAGACATTTCACTTTAATGACCAAAATTGAGACTAGAAGAAGTAAGTTTGTATTGTTGAGAACATGGAATGACTTCCGTATATTATAGTGGGTGGCGTCAAATACTAGGATCACTTCAGAAAAGTTGAACAATTTCTTGTAGTTAACTTTTAAATTCAGCAACTGCACACCTAATTATCTAAAAGACACAAAAGCTTTGCCTGCAAAAGGATAAATTCAAGAATATTTATAGAAACTTTATTAATAAAATCTGCGAAGGATACAAAGTGCAGCATCAGTTAGAGTGAAACAATAAATTGGGGTTTTAGTATTTCTTGTCTTATTGGTTCAGCTTATTTTGACTGTTTTATGGTTCTTTTTCAGAAAATGTGAGGGAGAAAGACCATGAAGCTGGGTAGCTAGGGAGGTGGGAGGATCTGGAAGGAGTTGGGAAGAATAGGATCAATATATATATTGGCTTAAAAATTTTAAATAAAACGTAATGGGATTCATATTGAAAGACTCCAAGAGGAGCCCCTCACTCAGGCCTCAGGACAATAGTGGACACCCAAGAACTCACGATAGACCGAGCTTGTTGAAAACCACATGAGGCTTTATTCGGGGAAAACCAGAGCTCTGGGGACGACTCATATCCCACGCAGGGGTAGAGGAGTCGACCTTGAGAGGAAAGAGGTCCCAGTTTTTATAGGCCCTCAGGGGAGAAAGGAGAAGGGGGGAGGAGTAGGGGATTTCCAGATTTAAACAATGTCTATTCTCAAGAAATGGGTATGGGAGGGGTACAAGGAAAGAGTCTGGTGCAGGTGTAGTAACTCAGGATTGGCCGGGCTGTGGTTGCTGGGGAGATTTTCTGACTCTTTCTCAGCAACCAATATCACAAACACCTGGCAATGGGCTTCATCAGTGGGCACACACATGGGTCAAGGAATGGTCAAAACATTGGCAGACACACAGGTTCAAGGAGTGGCCAGAGCATTGTGCACCTCTATTTTTCTAAATCAGTGAAGCTAGTTCTGCTAACACTGACGTCTATCTTACCAATTTCAGGGCTTCTGTGTCCTTTTACATTCTGTCAGGATCATTCAATATACCATGGATACATTTAAGAAATATGCCAAAACTACTTTTGTGAAAAAAAATCACATGAGAAGAGACCCACATCTAATGTTTTCAGTGAGAAAACAGTGAAAGTGATAAGATCCACTACAAGCTGTCAGAATGCTGGAGTCCAGGATAGGTACAGCATCTGCAGAGAGGCACAGCAAAAGGCACTGTCACTCACTGTGGTGGCAAAGCAAAAGGATGAGTTTGGTAGGTCCTCACAAAATTAAACACATGCTTACCATGTAATCCAGCATTCCATTTCCTTGGAATCGATTCAAGAGCCAGAAGCTTATGTGTACAGAGAATCTGCACACAGATTTTCCTTGTAGCATTACTGCCAATTGCCAAGCCTCTGAAACAGCCAAGCCACTCTTCAATGAGTGAGAGAATCGAGGATGGCTCATTAAAGACTACAGAGTATAATAGAAAGAAACGAGCTGCCGACCCCATAAGAAGACAGAAAAACCTCAGATGTAGGGTAGTAAGTGAACGTCTCAGACCTCCAAAGGCTGCATGTGCGGTATAATTTTAGCTACATATTTTTCAGGGGCCTTAAAGTGCTTCCAAAGGTGCTCTTTAAAACATCATAGAGAACAACAAGACATAACAAAGATAATATAATTCAATATAATTCAGATATTACTCAAATAAAAAAAGAAAGAAAAGAAAAGACAGGATTTCCTTTACTTCTCCCCTTCCAGATGATACTCCACAAGTATGGTAGGGAGACATGGGGCCCAAAAGCAATGATGTAATTTGAGTGCATCACATCAACTAACGCAAACAATGGGGTACCAAGAGTAGTGGTTTTTGATATTAGCTGTACCATAGATTACTGAGGAAGCTCTAAAAATATGATATCTAGGTCCATCTTCAAATATTTGATTTTGCTGGCCTGAAGTATTGGCAATGGGGTTTCATTTTAAGTTTCTCAAGTGATTATACTCGGCGGAATCATGAGTGGGGAATCAAGCTGCTGAAGGAAACCTTAAACTATGTCTACTCCACCAAGGAAGTCTTGGTCATCGGAGCTAAAGAAAAGGGTTATTTGCTTGGAAAAACGTAAGAAATGCATCTATCAATAACAGAGGCCTGAGAAGAGAAAATGCTCTTGAGTTGCATCAACACAAAAGAAAAGCCTTCCTTTCTGGGAGATCTGTGGACTCACCCCTCTGACAGATTTAAATACCTGACCTATAACTTTCTTTCTTGATCTCTAGATCTGAACTTTGGAAAACCTTCCTGGTTCAGTGTCTTTTTTTTTGTTTTTTGTTTTTTGAGACAGGGTTTCTCTGTGTAGCTCTGGATGTCCTGTAACTCACTCTGCAGACCAGGCTGGCCTCGAACTCAGAAATCTGCCTTCCTCTGCCTCCCAAGTGCCGGGATTAAAGGCGTGCGCCACCACTGTCCGGCCCCGGTTCAGTTTCTATACAGGAAGATAGAGAGCTGGATCTTCCCAGACCTGCCTTGCTGCTCAGCCTTTCTGGCAGACTGCCTACTCAGATAGATTAAGGAACCTGGGCAGTCAGGAGGTACAGTAGATGTTCCATTATCCAGAGCTTGTGCAGAGCACATATCTACCTCACTCCTCTGTTTGTGAAACAGGCAGAAGTATGCTTTGAATTCAACATATTTTCAAAATGAACCCTAGTCATGGACCCCATTAGAGTTTTTATATAGCACACTTTGAAGCAGACGCTATGGCATAGTTGTTTCTGCACAGTTTTCTTTTTTTGTCATCTCATATTTCCATGGAAACCGTGGGGTTTGAATGATCGATGTGGCAGTAACTATTTTCATGTGTGATTATAGTACCTGTTCTTTTAGAAGAAAAGACTTCCCATGGGGTACCATAATCAATAGTGAGCTTCAGTGCAGAAATGACTTACAACGAAGCTCTCATTTTTTTTTGGGGGGGGGTAGGTAATTTTACCAAACACATCTAAGGAGCCAACACTCTTATATTTGCTTAGACTACGTAGTTTCAGTTGCTTTATTCTACCACTAGAGAGTCTGTTGACATCAAGGAGAAGGGATTCTAGTTATATTTATTTTATGGAAGAAACTGTAAAACTTCATGAAGAATTGGAAGTGTATTTGTGAGAAGCATACTTAATGACTTATCAGAGTGTCCTGGGAGGAACCTTGTGGACTGTTCTCACCTTTTGCCTGCTTTGAAGCCAGAATAGCATGGTCTCTATGGCCCTCCTCAGCTTAGCATTGCCTGATATCAGGATGGCTGCATGTCCAGAAGGACAAGCTGCCATCATCCCTATACAAATCATCACTCCCCACTTATTGTGCCATAGCATCAGTAAGGGTATTGATATTAAAGCAGCACAGAATGACACCACGTAAAAACAGAAAAAGGAGATCAGAAATATGATGGCTCTGATGTGGGCCTCAAGGCTGGGGTCACGAGAGCCGCTGGTTTGGGACTTCATAGTCCTCATGTGACTCCCCAGGGAGATAACCAGCACTCCAGAGGAAACCAGGAAAGCTAGAGAAGGGGGGACAGAGCCCACATTGCAGAAGATAAACGAGTAAAAGAAATTGAGTTTTGCAATTTGCAAACTGAATTCTGTGCTGTTCAAGTGCAGTAGAGATGTGGCCATGGAGTGAGATCTGCAAAAAAAGTCCCACAAACAAAGGGCAGTGCAGATGCAGGAGAGAAGAAGAGCAACTAGAAGCATCTGGAGAAATCTCCTGGAGACCCAGCTTGCTACGTGGAATGGAAAGGTGTGAGAGAAGCGGACAATCTTGGAGCAGTAAAGGAGACTGAGGCAGGCAGCCAGCCAGAGGCTCACTTGGTTTGCAATCATCCAGAGAGTGAGGATGGCTTGGTAGTTGTGGCTCAGTGGGTCTTTCATCTGCTGGAAGCAGGCGAGCTGAATAGCATCCAGAAGCAAAAGGCCCTGCAGGAAAAGCCGAGTGATGCTGAGACACAGCAGTGCGATGTCACAGTTGTTCAAGGGCTGCTTTTTTACCACATCCCAAACATTTACCAAGACAATGAAGGCGTTGGCCAGGATTCCCACTGCAAACTCCATGGCTGAAAGGAACAGAAATGAAATCTTGGCTTCATAGGACACAGTTAAGACGGGAGTCAGACTCAGCATGATGCCCTTTCTCTGGTTAACTAATCTAAAACTCCAATTTCACCCACCAGAGCAGGAAAGGGTATCTTTTGAACGGAGAGCTTTCCTTCGCAAGGATTCCAAATCTTGCCCAGATTTTCCCCTTATGAACACAAATCCCCAATAGGAAACCTGGAGGGGATGTTGTCACTTTAGAGTATCTTGTGATTTGGCATGAAAGCTTATGGTAAGGGAGGAGTAATGATGGGCCTACCTCTTGGATAATGCAAAAGCTTTAATAAATCCAGGTGTTACCTACCCAACAGCCCCGCCTCCATCCCTAAGTCATATTGCAGCAACGGGAATGTAAACAAGATTGAGTTTCAGTTCCCTAACCAGGCAGGGTCTGGTTTTACATGCCCACATGGACTTGTATGCACAGAGAAGAGGAGGATTTGTTTATGGGCCCAGGGACACTGCCTGTAGGCAAAACAGATCCTATAAGTGAATTAGGCTTTGAAATGGGGTCTCTTCACATTTGCATTTCTCATTTCACAACTGAGGCCTCACCTACTATAAATATACTTTAATATGATTAGGTGACTGTTCCTATCCAAGAAATCTTAATCCTTACCCTTCATAATGTACAGCCAATCCAATCTACATAGCCTGGACCCCAGTTGAGGAAAGGGGCTACCCACTCATTCAAAATTTTTTACCCAGAATTGCTCCTGTCTAAAGGAGATTCAGGGACAAAGAGTGGAGCAGAGACTGAAGGAAAGGCCATCCAGAGACTGCCCCACCTGGGGATTCATCCCACATGCAGCCACCAAACCCAGATACCATTGCTGATGCCAAGAAGCACTTGCTGACAGGAGCTTGGTATAGCTGTCCCCTGAGAGGCTCTGCTAGAGCCTGATCAGTACAGATGGTGGTGGTGGTGGTGGTGGTGGTGGTGGTGGTGGTGGTGGTGTGTGTGTGATGTTTGTAGCCAACCATCGAACTGAGCATGGGGATCCCTGTGGAGAGCCTTTTGGGGTGCCGCTTAGTAGGAATCTGACATTGGCCAAGGACAAGGAAATGGGCTTCAGGCAGGAATCTGACATTGGCCATGACAGGGACATAAGCTCAGGCAGGAATCTGGCATTAGGGCATGATAAGGAAGTATGTTTTAGCAAGAATCTAACTTTAGGCTATAATAGGGAAGTAGGGTAAGGCAGGAATTTTAATCTTAGGTTGTAACAAAAGAAGTAGGCTTCAGGCAAGATTTTGGGCTTGGACACGGAAGTGGGCTCGAGTATTTTGGTCATTATGACAAGTCCTTTTAAACAACTGTCATGGGAGTAATCATGGGACTCTGCTTACTGCCTTGTTAGTTCCTTATTGTCTTGCCCTTAATACTTTCATCTAGTTAAAATGGTATAAAAAGTGGATTGGGAAAATTAAATTTGCCTTCAGTCTCAGAATTGACTGGGGTCATGCTATAATGTTGCCTAACTGTCCTTCTTTTTCTTTTTAATCCTTACTCCCGCACTGGAGAACCTGTTGACTGGCTGAGCTGGCTTGGTCAGATCCCAATGGAGGAGTTAGGGAAAGGACTAAAGGAGCTGAAGGAGTTTGCAACCCCATAGGAAGTACAACATTTTATCAACCAACCAGAACCCCTAGAGCTCCCAGGGACTAAACCACCAACCAAAGAGTACACATGGAGGGACCCATGGCTTCAGATGCATATGTAGCAGAGGATTGTTGGATCTGGCATCAATGGGAGGGAAGGCCCTTGGTCTTGTGAAAGCCCAATGCTAAGTGGTGAAGTGGGAGTTGGTGGGTGGGTGGAGGAGTCTCCTCATGGAAACAGAAGGGAGGAAGGGGTAGGGGGTTTGTGGAGGAGAAACTTGGAAGGATGGGTAACATTTGAAATGTAAATAAAATAACTAATAAAAAAGAATTAAATCAGCTGGGCATGGTGGCGTATGCCTTTAATCCCAGCACTTGGGAGGCAGAGAGGCAGAGGCAGAGGCAGAGGCAGAGGCAGAGGCAGAGGCAGAGGCAGAGGCAGAGGCAGAGGCAGAGGCAGAGGCAGAGGCAGGCAGATTTGTGAGTTCAAGGCCAGCCTGGTCTACAAAGTGAGCTCTAGAACAGCCAGGGCTATACAGAGAAACCCTGTCTCACCCCCCCCCCCCGCCAAAAAAAAGAATTAAATCAATGGGGCAGAGGTGAAGAGAGGTCAGGAAAATCACAGTAAAGCCCAGAGAAAATAAGCCAATGGAGACTATATGGAAACTGCTGTTCATATGTAAACATATGCTGTTCATTTTACTTAGAGGGAATGACCAAATGAGCACAGATTGTAAACATATATGAAAGAAACAATTTGATCTTAAAAGGATAGACCATTGGTAGTAAACAGACTGGGTGGTGGCATCCTGAAGGAGAAAGGGTATCCATGGTGAAAAGCAGGAAAGGCAGAGAACAGCACTTCAAGGGGAATAGAGGAAAAGAGGTTGTTTTACAAACTGAGGGAGCTGGGCTAGCCTGTAGCAGGAAGCAAGGTTGGAGGGAAAAGTTCAGGCTATGCAGGGGGCCAAAATGACTTCTTTGGCTTTTGTTGAGTTAAAATATAAAATGGTCAATGACTGGTTCTCTTCCCAACTTGTCCCCATCCACACATGGAGATACGCTTCAGTCATTTTCCTAGGGTCAGGCAGATGTAGTATGGCTTGGGTCATACTCATGAGAAAGGTGGAATACCATCTCTCAGCAAGTGTGAATACTGGGAATGAACCTCTGCATCTCTGTTGTTATGGGGACACTTAACCCTACCTGGGATACCACATGATACCACGGGAAATTGGGATCCCCTCTTATTGTTAGTCTCTTTAATAAGAGAGTAAGAACAGACTCAGGAGGAAGCTTGAGGACAATTTTATTAGATTTAAAAGAAAAACCCTTGGGCAGGGAGCTGTGGCATTAAGGAAGCTGGAGAATAGGAAGAGAAAACTATGCCCTTTGTTAGCACATGGTGGAAGATGGTAGTGGTGAACAGCTACAGATGACAAGAGTAGGTAAGCTCAGAGTGTCCAGGGAAGCATGCCCAGTCCACAGCCAGTATCCAAGAAAAATGAATAAATAAAAAGAAAAGAAAACGAAAAAGAGTGTAGAGGAGAAGAAGAAGAAGAAGAAGAAGAAGAAGAAGAAGAAGAAGAAGAAGAAGAAGAAGAAGAAGAAGAAGAAGAAGAAGAAGAAGAAGAGGAGGAGGAGGAGGAGGAGGAGGAGGAAGAGGAGGAGGAGGAGGAGGAGGAGGAGGAGGAGGAGGAGAAAACGGTTACAGATTTCCAAGTTAGAAAAGCAGTCAGGCTTAACACAACTACACGGTTATAGCTCCATAAGCTGCTGACACTGAATCTGGGTAGGGTAGGGAAGAGAAGGCACATCATATTGTTAAGGAACATCGTATTATTAAGGAAATCATTCTTCCTCCAGCCTCTTCTGGTAACAGGACCCAAGTCAGCCTTCCCAGGAGCTGCTTTCTACTAGGTAGCTGACAGGTGTAGCTGCATTAGCTTATGTTTTGTGTAGTTTAGGCCAGACATAAATTTCATTCTTTTGACCAGGAAGACATAGCCTTTCACTAGTAGCCCTCAATAGAAATCCTGTTCCTGCTCCTAAAATGATTAGCTAATTCCCATCTCCTATTCTAATCACAATTTCCATATATATCACATATTACAAAGGACTAAAATTAGGAGTTCATAATCTTCTCATCCTAGCCTCTCCCTTACAAGCCCTTTCCACCATTACCTCTTCCATTCTCCTCAGAGAAGGGGAAGCCTCCAATTGGATACCACCCCACACAGAGACATTTGGTCCCAGCAGGGCTAAGCACATTCTCTCCAATTGAGGCTTAACCAGGCAGTCCAGTTAGGAGAATGGGATCCAGTGGCAGGCAACAGAGTCAGAGACAGCCCTTGCTCCAATTGTTAGGGGACTCACATGAAGACCAAGTTGTACATCTGGGGGCCTAGGTTCATCACATGCATGTTCTTTGGTTGGTGGGCCAGTCTCTGTGAGCTCTCCCCTGGGCCCAGGTTAGTTGACTCTGTAGGTCTTCTTGTGGTATCGTTGACACCCCCCTCCCGGCTTGCTGAATTCTATCCCCCACTCTTCTATATGACTCCCCAAGTTCTGCCTGGTGTTTGGCTGTGGATCTCTGCATTTGTTTTCATCTGCTGCTGGATGAAGCCTCTCAGGATACAGTTATGCTAGGTTCCAGTGTGCAAGCATAGCAGAGTATCATTAATAGTGTCAGGGGTTGACTCTCTCCCCTGGGGTGGGTCTCAAGTTGGGGCAATTATTGGTGAGTCGTTCCCTCAATCTCTGCTCCATATTTATGCCTGTGCATCTTGAAGGCAGGACAACTTTTGGATTGAAGGTTTTGTGGGTGGGTTGATGTCCCCCTTAGTCCACTGAAAGCCCTGCCTGGCTACAGAAGGTGACCACTTCAGCCTCCATATTCAGCTATTAGTAAGAATCTCTGCTAGGGAAAGGAAGAGGTGGGGGGGTGCTGCCACCGGGATATAACGTTAATAAAAAATAAATTATTGTGAAAAATAGATAATTTGAGATAAGTAAAATATCATTTTACTTTATATGTCATTTTAAATAAAATATATTATGTATTTATTCAATCTATGTATTTGATTTACCTAACTTATACACTGTTTTATACATTTTAATTACAAGTTTGAAAGGCAAAAAACAAAACAAAGCAAAAAAAAAAAACCAAACTGAAACAAACAAACAAACAAACAAACCAAACCAAACCAAACCAAACCAAACCAAACCAAACCAAACCAAACCAAACCAAACCAAAACAAAACAAAACAAAACAAAACAAAACAAAAGAGTAGTTCATAATCCTGCCACTTGCCAAGACATTCCCCATTGCAGGGAGCCAGGCTCAAAGTCCCTCTAACATTGATGAGTCCCACTAGGTGGCGCCAAACCACTGTGACTTCTAGAATTCCCAGTTTCCTGGTCCTGAGCGCTTGCCCCAGGCATTTATTTTTAGTACAGTCATAATATGCTCCCATATTTTAACTAACTGAAACTTTAGACTCCACTTAATGTCTTACGGCACATTCAATTTTCTTTAATTTCAAATTTCCTTGCAAATTCTACTTATAATTTGCTAATGAGACAGCAGAGGCTTCCGAAAGGTCAAATGATCAAATATCTTGGCCAAAGTCACCAAACACAAACGTGAGAAGCTAGGATTCAGTATTGGTATTCCTTCTCAAAGTGAGAAGGATGCCCTGCCTTGATAGGTGAGGAAGTCTGGCAGAATTCTTTGCTCTCAGTCGTCTTTTAATATATATATCTGGAGGGGCTTGGGTGCAGAATATCTGTAGAGATGGCAAACAAGCTATTGGGAAACAACCTCAGGGAGGTAGAGGAAGGAGAGAGAAAGTCTAACTCAATGCTCAGGAGAGTTGGAAAGCTGAATCTGAGTAGGTTCATTTCTCTTCAAGAGACCATTATTATGGCTAAGGAAAAAAAAAAACAGGAGAATCTCACTAGACTTACTGAAGCAACATGTTTGTCTTCATACAAGGTCAGCATAGGTATTAGTAAAATAAGACATTGAAAAGAAAAATCTGCAGGTTTCCTTCAGACGGATCTGGGATGAGGTCTTTTTTTATCGCCTCTTCTGGATGACCTGCGTCTTCTTAGCTGTCATTCTTCTGTTTACACAATGGGTGTAGTGCTGCCATAGCTGAATTCAGACTTCTGTTAAGAACTAACAAATAAGTTAGGAACTAACCTGTTGTATAGTCATTTAGAAGGCACCCAGCCCATGCTCTTTTGTTGGTGGCTTAGTCTCTGTGAGCTCTAAGGTGTCTGGGCTAGGTAATACTGTTGGTCTTCCTATGGGGTTGCCATTTCTTTCAGCTCCTTCAACCCTTCCCCTAACTCTTCCATAGGGGTCCCCAACATCAGTCCAATGGTTGGCTGGAAGTATCTGCATCTGTCTCAGTTAGGTACTGGTAGAGTCTCTAAGGGGACAGCCATGCTAAGCTCCTATTTGCAAACACAAGATGCCATCAGCACTAGTTTCAGGGTTTGGTGCCTGTTCATGGGATGGATCCCAAGTTGGGCCAGTCACTGGATGCCCTTTCCTTTAGTCTCTGCTCCATCTTTCTCCCTGCATTTCCTTTAGACAGGAAAAAATTTGGGTCAAAAAAATTGAAGATGGGTGGGTGGCTGCATCTCTCCACTGGTACCCCTGTCTATCCACTGGAGGTGGTCTCTTCAGATTCCATCTTCCCAGTGTTGGGCATTTAGGCTAAGATTATCCCCACTGACATCTCCACTGAGTCCTGGGAGCCTCTCACATCCCAGGTCTCTGGGACTTTCTAGAGGTTCTCCCCACCTCCAACTCCCCACAGCTGCATATTTCCATTCATGCTCCTGGTTCTCTGGGCTTCTCTCCTGTCTCCCCCCCCCCCCATACCTGATCCTGCCCCCTTTTCTCTCCTCCTCCCCTCTCCCATCCTGGTCCTTTCCCACTTCCTCCAGTGATTATTTTGTTCCTCCTTCTAAATGGTATTGAAGCATCCTCACTTGGACCTTACTGCTTGTTAAACTTTATATGGTCTGTAAGTTTCATCTGTACCTTTTAGCTAATATCCACTTATCAATTAGTTCCAATTTTCTGAGGAAGCTCCAGATTGATTTCCAGAGTGGTTGTACCAGTTTGCAATCCTACCAGTAATGGAGGAGTGTTCTTGTTCTCCACATCCTTGTCAGCATGTGCTGTCACTTGAGTTTTTAACTTAGTCATTATTACATACCATGCATGTCCTTTTGAGACTGGGTTACCTTGCTCAGGATGATATTTTCTAGCTCCATTCATTTTCCTGCAGAATTCATGATGTCCTCATTTTTAATGGCTGAATAATATCCCATTGTGTAAATGAACCACATTTTCTGTAGCCATTATTCTGTTGAGGGACATCTAGGTTGTTTCCAGCTTCTGGCTATTACAAACAAGACTTCTATGAACATAGTGTAGTGTGCTCCTTGTGGTATGGTGGAGCATCTTTTGGCTATATGTCCAAGAGAGGTATAGCTAGGATTTTAGGTAGAACAATTTCTAATTTTGTGAGGAAGCTCCAGACTGATTTCCAGAGTGGTTGTACCAGATTGCAATCCTACCAGCAATGGAGGAGTGTTTCTGTTCTCCATATCCTTGTCAGCATGTGCTGTCACTTGAGTTTTTAACTTAGCCATTTTGATCAGAGTAATGTGGAATCTCAGGGTCATTTTGATTTGCATTTTCCTGATGACTAAGGATGTTGAATATTTCTTTAAATACTTCTCATCCATTTGAAATTTCTCAGCTGAGAATTCTTTGTTTAGCTTTGTACCCCAGTTTTAAATTGGGTTATTTGGTTTATACAGAGAGCAGATTAATCAATGGAATGGAATTGATGACCCAGAAATAAACCCACACACTATGGACACTTGATCTTTGACAAAGAAGCAAAAGCCATACAGTGTTAGAAAGAAAGCATTTTCAACAAATGGTGTTGGTCTAACTGGTGGTCTGCATTTAGAAGACTGCAAAATGTTCCATATCAATCACCCTGTATAAAGCTCAAGTCCAAGTACATCAGGGACTTCAACATATATTGATCTACACTGAAAAGATAAACTGAATCTAATAGAAAATAAAGTGGGAATTAGACTTGAAGTCATTGGCACAGAGGAAAATTTCCTGAACAGAACACCAATGGCTCAAGCTCTAAAATCAACAATTGACAAATGGGACCTCATGAAACTGAAAAGCTTCTGTAAGGCAAGGTCAATGTCAATAGGACAAAATGGCAACCAACAGATTGGGAAAAGATCTTTACTAACCCTACATCCAATGGAGAGCTAATATCCAAAATATATACAGAACTCAAGAAGTTAGAATCAAAAAAAAATCTGATCAAAAATCAAAAATCAAATAACCCCATTAAAAAATGGGGCTCAGAGCTAAACAAAGAATTCTCACCTGAGGAATACCGAATGGCTGAGAAGCACCTGAAAAAATGTTCAGCATCCTTAATCATTAGGGAAATGCAAATCAAAACAACCCTGAGATTCCACCTCACACCAGTCAGAATGGCTAAGATCAAAAATTCAGGTGACAGCAGATGCTGGTGAGGATGTGGAGAAAGAGGAATACTCCTCCATTGTTGGTGGGATTGCAAGCTTGCACAACCACTCTGGAAAAAATATGATTCTTAAGAAGAAGAACTTGTATGCTGGGCAGTGGTGGTGCACACCTTTAATCCCAGCACTTGGGAGGCAGAGGCAGGCAGATTTCTGAGTTCGAGGCCAGCCTGGGCTACAGAGTGAGTTTTAGGACAGTCAGGGCTATACAGAAAGAAGTAGAACTTGTTATTCTCCATGTTAACTTACAACATCAGAAACCTAAAGGTACAGCCCCATAGTCTGCATTTACCAAGCCATCTGGGAGATTCTGATGCACACTGCACACTTACATTTGAAAAGCACTAAGATTTAAGGAGGAAAAGAATTTTACCAGGAGCTCAGCAATAACCAGTCTCTCTGCAGGAACTAGAACATGGCTTTCATACTGGACCTTTCTTCAAGATCCATGTTGTGTTTTTCTTTTTTTTAATTGGATATTTTATTTACTCACATTTCAAATATTATCCCCTTTCCCGGTTTCCCCTCTGGAAACCCCCTATCCAACCCCCTTCTATGAGGGTGCTCCCACACCCACCCACCCACTTCTGCCTCCCTGCCCTGGCATTCCCCTAAACTGGGAGCATCAAGCCTTCACAGGTCCAAAGGCCTCTCCTCCCACTGATGCCCGACAAGGCCATACTCTGATACATATGTGACTAGAGCCATAGTTCACTCCATGTGTTCTCTGGCTAGTGGTTTAGTTTCTGGGAGCTCTGGGGGGTCTAGTTGGTTGCTACTGCTGTTCTTCTTATGGACTGCAAACCCCTTCAGTTCCTTCAGTTCTTTTTCTAACTCTTCCATTGGGCACTCCGTGCTCAGCCAATGGTTGGCTGTGGGCATCTGTCTCTGAATTTGTCAGGTTCTGACAGAAGCTCTCAGGAGACAGCTACATCAGGCTCCTGTCAGCAAGCACTTCTTGGCATCCACAATAGTGTCTGGGTTTGGTGTCTGTATATGGTATGGATCCCCAGGTGGGGCAGTTTCTGGATGGCCTTTCCTCTAGTCTCTGCTCCACACTTTGTCTCTGTATTTCCTCCTGTGAGTATTTTGTTCACTCTTCTAAGAAGGATTGAAGTGTCCACATTTTGTTCCTCCTTCTTCTTGAGCTTCATGTGGTCTGTGAATTTTATCTTGGGTATTCTGAGCTTTTGGGCTAATATCCACTTATCAGTGACTGCATATCATGTGTGTTCTTTTGTGATTGGGTTACCTCATTCAGGATGATATTTTCTAGTTCCATCCATTTGCCTATTCTTCATAGAATTCGAAAGAGCAATTTGAAAATTCATTTGGAATAGCAAAAAGCCCAGGATAGTGAAAACTATTCTCAATCATAAAAGAACTTCTGGGGGAATCACTATTCCTGACCTCAAGCTATATTACAGAGAAATAGTCATGGAAACTGAATGGTATTGGTACATAGACAGGCAGATAGATCAATGGAATAGAATTGAAGACCCAGAAATGAACCCACACACCTGTGGTTACTTGATCTTGACAAAGAAGCTGAAACCATCCAGTGGAAAAAAGACAGTATTTTCAATAAATAGTGCTGGGTTAACTGAGGTCAGCATGTAGAAGAATGCAAATCGATCCATTCTTATCTTCTGTATAAAGCTCAAGTCCAAGTGAATCAAGGACTTCCACATAAATCAGATACCCTGAAACTAATAGGAGAGAAAGTAGGGAAGAGCCTTGAGTACATGGGCACAGGAAAATTTCCTGAACAGAACATTGATGGCTTATGCTCTAAGACTAAGAATCAAATGGGATCTCATAAAATATCAAAGCGTATGTAAGGCAAAGGACAGTGTTAATAGGATAAAGTGGCAACCAACAGATTGGGAAAAGATCTTTACCAATCCTACACCCCATAGAGGGCTAATAGCCAATATATACAAAGAACTCAAGAAGTTAGACTCCAGAGAACCAAATAACCCTATTAAAATGGGGTGCAGAGCTAAACAAAGAATTCTCAACTGAGGAATACTTAATGGCCGAGAAGCACCTAAAGAAGTGTTCAACATCTTGAGTCATCAGGGAAATGCAAATCAAAACAACCCTGAGACTCCACCTCACATCAGTCAGAATGGCTAAGATCAAAAACTCAGGTGACAGCAGATGTGGCAAGGATGTGGAGAAAGCAGAACACTTCTCCATTGTTGGTGGGATTGCAAGCTTGTACAACCACTCTGGAAATCAGCCTGGCAGTTTCTCAGAAAATTGGACATAGTACTGAGGACACAGCTATACCACCCCTGGGCATATACCCAAAAGAATCCCCAACAAGGACACATGCTCTGCTATGTTCATAGCAGCCTTATTTATAATAGCCAGAAGCTGGGAAGAACCCAGATGTCCCTCAACAGAGGAATGGATACAGAAAATGTGGTACATTTACACAATGGAGTACTACTCAGCTATTAAAAACAATGACTCCATATTGTATTCTTAGCCATAGGAATTATTTGTCATTCACTTGAATGCTTTAAAAATGAGATTCAATGGAGCTGGAGAGATCCTTTGGTGTTTAAAATGACTTGTTCTTCCAAAGGAACTGAGTTTGTCTCCCAGCACTCATGTCAAGTGACTCACAACCACCTGTCTCTTCAAGCCTGCTTCTGGCCTCTGCAGGTTCTCTTTCATGTACATGTGACATTTACTCATACAAGCATACATACATGTCACACATAGACACAAATAAAAATATAACTTCACAAACCACTTTGACTCTGTGTGGTAGTACATGTCTTTAATCCCAGCTCTCCAGAGGCCAATACAGGCATATCTCTGTGCCAGCCTACCTGGTCTACATTGTGAGTTCTAGGCCAGTCAGAGCTGCACAGTGAAATTCTGACATAGATCGATGACCAATAGATAGATATTCAGTTAGAGATGGAAGAATCTTGATTGGTTTTGAATATTTTAGAGTTCCCAGTGTCCTTAAAAGCTCTCTGGCTTATTGCTCTTATGTGAGGTATGTAACAGTGAAGGGAATGTAGTGTGAGTTTTATTCTTGTCAAACCAGACATAGTGTGGAGGCAGTAGTCTGCAGCAGTTAAGGTTGGAGCACATGGTTAGCCCAAGCAGGGTCTCCCTCTGCTTCATTACTGACAGCCTCTTTGTTTGTTGGATACATGAACTTTCCCAAGTAGAAAGAGGATATCTATTTCTTTTCTCCCACCTAATAGCTGATGATATGCAAAGAATAATTTGGCGAGACTTCTTAGAAAGTCCTGACACCTTTCTTTTTGTGTGGAAACTTGGCTGCTATGATTGGAGACACCCATGAGAGGAAAGACAAATGTCAAGCACTCACCCTGATACCTTAGATCCCTCAGATCGCAGAACAACTGAATGCAGACCAGCAACTGCTGTCTTCCAGGCTCTTCATCGTATGATACATGAAAAGTCCCTGTCTTTGAGCCATGATGTTTGAGTCACTATTACTGGAAGATGAATGCTAATACTAACTAATCTGATATGCAGTCTTGCCCTTGGAACTCAAACCTTCAGAGGGGAAACAGGGATCGAGAGAAGAGGGAGAGTAGGCGAGACAGAGGAGATCCATTGCTCAAATATTTGTAGAAGGAGAGAAACAAGAGGTACCTTGTGTTTAAGAAGTGTCTGAAATGTAACTATTACAGCATGTGAAACCAGGAAATGGAATGAGGAGATAAATTTGATTCCTAAGTTTGCCTGTCACAATGAATCAGAAAAAATGAGGAACATGAGTAGAAATAAAAGATGCCTTCAGTTCTTCCATTTTAAAGCATATGACTTCATCACACATAACTGTCAAAGGGATGTGGACAGAGCCATACTAGTATGCTGTGAAGTTAAGGATTCTCTCTCACCTAGCTCTTATTTTACTCTGTCCTTTACCCCCAATTACTAATTAATCCTTCTTCCAAATTTCTCAAGGTCTTATGTGCAGATAGCATGGAGATGCTATAGTTGTCACATAGTACAGACTTCAGTTGTGTGTTCTTGGACTAGGTGCTATGCAGCCAGTAATGATACCAACATGAAACCTTAAGATTAGGGGCATAAATAGACTCACTTTCCTTGGCAGGGGCTGTGGGTAGATGTGGTTCCACATTTTGCCCAGCTGCTGTGCTGTGGAAACTCCGCTGGGCAGAGAAAATCCGCAGATACGCCAAACTGCATTTATCAGTAGGGTGCAGGGTTTGAGGGAAGGACCAATACACTGCTCAGGGGGTGGGAAAACATAGTCTCAGATATAAGAGGCAGAAGCTGGGGTGCCCTGACTCTCTGGGCATCCAGTCGCCACTTGAAATCACACAAAAGAGTCAGGAATGGAGGGTCAGGGGTCCAGGGGCCTGCAATGAGGCTGGGTCAAGGCTTCTCAGACTCCTGGAAATACAGACACTACTGGAAATCACAGAAGAGCCAAGAATAGAGGAGGCCCATGGGCTGAAGATGAGCCCAGGGCTAGGGGTGGGGAGGATGGGGAACTCTGGCTTAGTTCGGCAGTGGTGAATGTCTGGGAGCACAGAGGGCATTCTGAGGGAGACTTAGGCTATGGCTCCATAGAGGAAGGCTTTCTCCATGCTCCCCATTTATTGACTGCTCATCATGGAAAATGGGTGCATACTATCTCCTTAGGGTGGACCAGAGATTAAATACCTCTTGCAGGAAGGAATGTCCGGAAAGGGAAGCTTATTGTCTAAACCCTCAGGACCTCTAGATACGTCATTAGCATGGAGAACTCTGTTCTGATTTATGTGACCATAGTTCACATTCCTATGTAGGGAGTGTGGTCACGTGATAGGGGTCTGGTCAGAGGCAGGTGAAGCTCCTGCCCCAGGGCTTCCAACCCTTTCAACCTTACCAAATTTCCTAGCACAGTCCATTGTCCCACAGGTAGGGATTCCTTTTAAAAGAAGCTGGGCATTTTCCAAGTTTCTCTCTGGCACATGGTTATGAACTAAAGGGAGGAGGTTTTATTAAAACTAATAGAGCTACACTACCATGGGTGGTTACGAACTCTGCCCAGGTCTCTCACAGATTGTAAGGTAAAAGGCCAGGGAACACGGTAGCACTCATCCTTTGAGAGGTCTTTGTCTAACTGACATGGAGTTAGTTCAAGCAAGAAACAGTGTGGCCGTGGTGAGTCCCAGAGAGAAGTATGGGAGAGAGAAGCACTCTAGGAAAGGGGGCTGGGTCAGAGAAAAGGACACATCCGCAGATTCCATACATGGCTGTTCAACACTATTTGTGAACTTAGACAGTGTACCTTTACATTGGATTAGCTGTCCATCCATGGTATGAGGATGGAAGGAAGTACAACTATCAAAGACCATTTAGAGGAAATCATACATATTTACTTATGGTCATTGTCTTAGTCAGGGTTTCTATTCCTGCACAAACATGATGACCAAGAAGCAAGTTGGGGAGGAAAGGGTTTATTCAGCTTACTCTTCCACATTGCTATTCATCACCAAAGGAAGTCAGGACTGGAACTCAAGCAGGTCAGGAAGCAGGAGCTGAGCAGAGGCCACGGAGGGATGTTCTTTACTGGCTTGCTTCACATGGCTTGCTCAGCCTGCTCTCTTATAGAACCAAGACTACAAGCCCAGAGATGGTCCCACCCACAAGGGGCCTGTCTTAGTCAGGGTTTCTATTCCTGCACAAACATCATGACCAAGAAGCAAGTTGGGGAGGAAAGGGTTTATTTGGCTTACACTTCCATACTGCTGTTCATCACCAAAGGAAGTCAGGACTGGAACTCAAGCAGGTCAGAAAGCAGGAGCCGATGCAGAGGCCATGGAGGGATGTTCTTTACTGGCTTGCCTCGCCTGGCTTCCTCAGCCTACTCTCTTATAGAACCCAAGACTACCAGCCCAGGAATGGTCCCACCCACAAGGGGCCTTTCCCCCTTGATCACTAATTGAGAAAATGCCTTACAGTTGGATCTCATGGAGGCATTTCCTCAACTGAAGCTCCTTTCTCTGTGATAACTCCAGCTGTGTCAAGTTGACACAAAAATAGCCAGTACAGGGCTTTTCCCCCTTGATCACTAATTGAGGAAATGCCTTACAGTTGGATTTCATGGAAGCATTTCCTCAACTGAAGCTCCTTTCTCTGTGATAACTCCAGCTGTGTCAAGTTGACACAAAATTAGCCAGTACAGTCATATTTACTACCATGTTTTTGTGATTCAAAGTTGATAGATATTTCTTCAACAATCTTATTCTAAAATTGAATCAAAATGAGAATGTATTAGGCAGTTCCCACTATGCAATAATATACCCCTCAGGACATATGCATTTTACTTTAAATATGAAACACACACACACACACACACACACACACACAGAGTCCAAATAACTCATAGGTTTTGGTGGAGATTTGGAGGTTCTGCAATTGCAGATGATTATAATATCCAGAAAAACACAAGCAGCTGGGGATGTGTGGTTCACAGGATAAACTGGAGTGGTAAAGTTTTAGCAGAGATATTGGTTTGTACTGGGTGAAAGAAGACCACTTGAGCCTGTCAGAGGAGGACTAACAGGGATCTTTTACTTACATGGCTTGGTAATATTCAGCAACAGCAACAGAAACACACGTGCTCCCACTTGGAGCAATGAGAACGATAGCATAGTAATGTTTGTATGAAGAATCAGAAGAGTCCCATGAAGGTGACTCAACTCATCAACTTCACAGAAATTAGAAAAACACCGCCACTTCTCTCTGCTTTTGGTTTTTATACTAGTCTGTTTTCAGTTGATAAATTAAATACTGAGGAAAGTTGTTATTATTATTATTTTAAAAACTAGGTCTATTTAGCTCACAGTTTTGAGGGATTGAAGTCTAAGCAGTATGCTGCTGGGTCTGGCTGGGAGTTGGGGCCTGGGTTGGCTCTATTACATCATGGCAGATAGCAGGAACTTTTACAGGAAGGAGAAATTACTCTGTGTGACGGAAAGCCAAAGCCCAAGGAAGGGGCAGCTAGACTTCTGTACTAACTGTCATCAGAATTAACCAGACTCCTGTGAGATGTGCATTATTTCTTTGCAAAGGCAAGATGTTCAGTGGCCCACTCCCCAGGCCCCGCTTCTCACAGGTCCCATGGCTTCCTTTCAGAGCACAGTAGCGTCCCTTACTGGACAAACTATATCCAAGCCACAGCAGATGTTTGAATTGTCTTATTACTGTTGTTCTTTGTTTATCTTTTCAATTTTCCTTGGGACAAACATGTACTTAAACGCTTTATATTCTGTTTCCCAGCAGTGTGACAGGATCCACAGACCTACTGCCCAGCAAGACCATGCATATTTCATATCTCCAATCCAAATGTGTGGGTGGAGAATCCACTTAGGGAGTTTGAATCACCTGTTTAGTGCTGGTTGTCTGGGTTGTGATCCTAAGGTTAGGGTTATGTTGAGCTGCCCTTGCAGGAATGGACTGTTCGGGGCTGGGAGTGTGTACATCTCAGTAGGGTGAAGAAGCCACAGAGAAAATAATGGGAGTTTTCATATAAGATCTGAGTTGGAGGGAGGAAGCCATCTCTGGATACTGACAGTAGAATCTGATAACTGGTAGAATTCACGGGTTTATGTTCTGGAGACCTGGTAACAAATGAATGTTGAATTTGTTGAATGCAAAGACCAATTTTTAATCTTAAAGGCACTTTTCTAGATTTACTGACTGTAGACTTTATGAGCCTTGGATTAATAGGTTAAAATCAGGGCAGCGGGTGTGGCACCGAGTGACCTTTAGCAGATGCCTTTTCCTCTTTCCTCATTTATTGATAGGGTTTAAAATACTTGCCCTGTCCCATGGGTCTGTTGTTATCTAATAGATGATGCAGATTAAATGTCCTGAAAGCTGCAAGGTGTCGTGTACAGATGCAGAGTTTTATTATGAACACGTGAGTATTGGTTAACGTATTATTGTAATGCCCCTCTCCTTGATTCCTGCGTGCACATGCTCTTATCTGTGCCCAGGGGTGGGGAATGACAAAGGCAGTATAAAATGGTGGAACAGTAGGCATTTCACAACACGAGGAAATTCTGCAACCCTCTCTGTGGGTTGTTTATATCCTCACCTTCCTCTAACATTTCTGGGCAGAGAAGACTGCTTCTCACTTTAATTCCTTTTCTCCTTGTCCAGGTGGCCTGTGATGTGACTGTCTCGGCTTCCGTGAGGAACAAAGGTAGGGAAAGATCTCAGCGTTAATAAAGAGAAACAGTGGACCGTGCGTGGAGGAAACTGTTTCAAGAGGCAGAGGGCAGATGGAGTTGGTTTGAGCACGTGTGTGTGTGTGTGTGTGTGTGTGTGTGTGTGTGTGTGAGAGAGAGAGAGAGAGGGTGGTATGGGTTGGGATGGGTGTGGTATCTAGCTTTTGACTTCTTCCACTATCCTGTAGAATTAGCTTAGTCTGTGATAGGATGATTCTCATCCATGTATCTATTCCAGTTTCCAGTGAGGGGAAACCTTTTAAGCTCAGGTTAATGGTGGGTATTTGGAGACTAACAAATCAGAAAAATAGCTCTGTGTTGAGCTTTTTAAAGGAGATTGGAACCCAGGGCCATGCACATGATATTCACTCTATCACTGAGCTAGATCCCTTAGTTATTGGTTTCATGAGACAGGGTTGCAATATATATATATATAGCCTTGGCTGGCCACAGGCTTGTGATCTCTTGCCTCTTCTTCCTGAGTACTGGAATTATAGGTGTGCACTACAGGAAGACTGGAGAAAAACAGTTCTTAACAGAACATCAGCTTAGATACTTCTTAGTGACATTTTACTTTCACAATAATAATAATAATAATAATAATAATAGTAGTAGTAGTGATAGTATAAGAGGGCTGGGAAATTTACATTCCACATCAGCTACTAATTATCTCAGATTTGGTTAAAAACTTGTGTTTATATTATAACCCATAATTTATAGGTGACAAAAGTTTCAGAAACTCACAGTAACTGACTGAGATATACAGAAAGTATAGAGACCATTTGCACGGGCTCATTTCATTTCAAATCCCATGATTTTTATGACACAACATCCCACCTGGAGACTTCTAAACAGTCATTTAGTGATGTAACACTGAATTACTCTTCAAAAAACTATTTGCTTTTATTTAAATGCTGTACTCCACAGCTTCAGACTGAAGGAATGGCTTCAGATGTGTGAGTTACTCTCAGCTTATAGCTGGTAGACTGTATACTGGTGAGAATAGTGTTTATATAAGCCTGCTTTAACTTGGAAGGGAGAGCACAGAAGATACTGCAAGGAGGAGAAAGAATACGGAAAGGGCTTTCCTGGCTCTCTGGGCTCTTTATCAGATTAAGCCCTCTTAGGGCTTTGTCTGTGATAGTGAGTTGGAAGAAACTCACCTAACAGAGCCTCAGTGGGTACCCAGGGGTCTGCTATGCACGGAAGGAAATCCTTGTGGAAAAGGAGATATGAGAAAAGCAACAAGAATATGTGCTTGCTATGACATATGATTATGTTAAATGGTCACACGAACCCTCTCGCTTCTTTCTCATTGTCTTTAACATTTTGCCAATCGACATACCTTGCACATCTTCCAGGGTTCCTCATCCAGATACATTTGCACTACTGGGAACCATGGGAGACAGAGAGGTCATATTTTGAATTAAATACTAAAACATTTGATGTGTTACATGGTTGGGCAAGTTGTTGTAGGTGCTCCATGTTTCTCATCTTGAGGGATAAGAGTACCCATTTTATAGTCTGAGGAAGAAATGGAGAAAATATTTGAGTCATTTAGTATAATATGGGCTATAGGGGTCCCTCTATCAGTGTTGAATTCTGATGGTACCTCATTTACAGTACACAAAAGTTATACACTGAATTGCACTGTGTAGAGAAGTGGGTCATTACTATAGTTTCTGTCACTGCAAGTGGAGAATAGCCAAGGGGCCAATGCTTGATTTAGATGTGGCAATCTGATCAGTGAGTGCATATCATGTGTGTTCTTTTGTGATTGGGTTACCTCACTCAGGATGATATCCTCCAGATCCATCCATTTGCCTAGGAATTTCATAAATTCATTCCTTTTAATAGCTGAGTAGTACTCCATTGTGTAAATGTACGACATTTTCTGTATCCATTCCTCTGTTGAGGGACATCTGGGTTCTTCCCAGCTTCTGGCTATTATAAATAAGGCTGCTATGAACATAGTGGAGCATGTGTCCTTCTTACAAGTTGGAAGCCACTCTGAGTGTTGGCCCAAGGGGTAGAGGAACTGTCCTATCCTGTTACATATTCCTTACAGTTAAAGATCTTCATAGCTCTTAATGAGCCATGTTTTCACGACATCTATAAGGCCAAGGCTATGTCACTCGGCAGAAAAAGACTCAAAACATCCTAGTACTTGTTCCTTGGACCTGCCTGAGTTGTCTTTTAAATCAAGGGCTTGGAGCAGAATTTTCTAAATCTTACTATTGCTATAATGAGACAAAGTCACACATGCCAATATTAAGTGTAAGCCTGGTGTGAAATAGATGTTCCATCTTTTTCTTGCTGTGTTCAGAATCATGAGTTATGCTTGACAGAGAGGTTGACACAGTGAAAGAAGAAGCCCACATCTTGGCAGAGCATCAGTCTCACATCAGTCTCACAGTAATTGTAACATCAACTTCTACCTGCATTGCTTTATTTTATATGTTTTGGCAAGGTACCACTTTTTATCACCATTTAAGTTAAGGAGATAGACTTACTTACCCAAGCTCCTGCTTTAGCAAGCAGACCTGGGCTTTGAACTCAGATCTAGACCTTTGCTGCTGTTTTGGTTAGCTGCAAAACAAACCTCACAACATTTCTGGGCCTTGGTTTCCTCATCTATAATAGGAGGGGCCTATATTTGTGTACTGTTACTGGGATATTATTCTGGCCTCCATTCCACTCTTCAGTAATTCTGTTCTATGTGAAATGAATTCAGATGGGACATTCAGAGCATAGTGTGTGTTATCCAGGTACATAAGGTAGGTTACATAGGTACATAAAGTACTCTTGAAGGATGAGAGTGACAATGGCTAAAGGGACCATTGTCACTTTAGCCTTAGAATAAAGCACTCCCAGTGTGAGGATAATTCTTAGGGAGTCAGCTGTGTAGGCTACACTCTCCAGGGATGAGAATGGCCAATAGTCAGTCAAAGGCATCATAGTCTACACTCCTTGTGTTTATAAATCTCTACTTCCTGAATTCTTTAGAATAGAAGGCTCATTAGCTGTTGGTCCGTTGGTTCTCTGTGAAGGTTGATTCCTGACAAGATTTTCACAATAAATGGTGATAGGAGAAACTGAAGGATAAGGAACTGAGTTTATAAAAAAGATAAAAATGATTCCATTTTGATTGTTCCAGGCTTTTATGATGTGACCAGGATGAGAGATGGTAACATTTGATTGGGTTGTTGATATAGCTCATAATCATGATTTATTTTTGTCTCAATATTTCCTGACCCTTTAGTGGTCCACCCAAGCAGATCAGTGTAAGGGGTGATTAAGCAGGGCTTTTAAAATGGTGCTTAGTAAAAAAGAAAAAAAAGATTTAAACTTTTAAATTTTCAATGTCATAGAGTAAGATCTTTAACCCAATTACAAAAGAACACATATGATATACACTCACTGATAAGTGGATATTAGCCCCAAAACTCAGAATACCCAAGATATAATTCACAGACCACATGAACCTCAAGAAGAAGGAAGAACAAAGTGTGGGTCCTTTGGTCGGGAGCAAATACAGAGACAAAGTGTGGAGCAGAGACTGAAGGAAAGGCTGTTCAGAGACTGTCCCACCTGGGGATCCATCCCATATACAGTCATCAAACCCAGACACTATTGTGGATGCCAAGAAGTGCATGCTGATAGGAGCCTGATATAGTTATTTCCTGAGAGGCTCTGCCAGAGCCTGACATATACAGAGGTGGATGCTCACAGTCAACCATTGAACTGATCACAGGGTCCCCAGTGGAGGAGTTAGAGAGAGGACTGAAGGAGCTGAAGGACCCATAAGAAGAGCAACAATATCAACCAACCAGAGCTCCTAGGGATTAAACCACCAACCAAGAAGTGCACATGGAGGGACCCACGGCTCCAGCTGTATATGTAGCAGAGGATGGCCTCATCAGGTGTCAATGGGAGAAGAGGCCCTTGGACCCGTGAAGGCTCAATGTCTCAGTGTAGGGGAATGTGAGGGTGGGGAGGTAGGAGAGGGTGGGTGGGTATACACCCTCAAAGAAGCAGGAGGTGGTGGAATTCGATAGGGGGCTTTGGGGGGGGGTAAATAGGGAAAGGGGTTAACATTTGAAATGTAAATAAATAAAATATTTAATAAAAATGAATTATAAAAATACATAAATTACTAGAGAATAAAATAAAAAACAGGGTTAAAAATAAAATCCACACTGAAAAATTATTAAGGTCAATAGACATCAAATTACTCAGATATATTTTCATAAAAGCCTTCCTACACATCTTTGATTCTGCTCTTATTTCTTCAAGGACTGGTATCCCAGGTTTATGAATTACATGTGAGGCAGTCATTGAGGAGGACTCTGCCCTGCCTAGAGAAAACATACCCAGTGGTAAAGGAGGCTTCTGCACCTATAATCTGTAGACATAAACCAGAGAACTTGGTGAACTTGGAAGGAGCAAATAATTATATACTCTTTGTTAATTCCTAACTGACATTTAGCATTTCTGTTCAGTACAAATGCTGGCTGCAAACCACAGTAGTGTTAAGCAGTACTTGTGACTTTAGTCCAAGAGGTTATATTACCTCATATGGTTAAGATAATATTGAGAGATTGTTAATACTTAATACTTCTTTGAAATAGCAATCATAATTAAACATATTGTTCTACCATTAGTCAAAATGCCATTAATTAAAATTGTTATTGTAATTAAAATTCATTATATTTTTTCTTTGTATACCTTTTGAATATTTTACCTATACATTTAAAAACAGCTCTAAGCATATCCAGATATGAGGTTGCCAAAGGATCTCCATAGCAAAAATCAATCTTAAGAATATTTTCATGGTCTTAAGATCAAAGTACTTTGATAACATTTTCAAGACAATTTTCTTCTATTACAAATGAACAGACTAGTGAGTTATTGTTGCCAAGGAGTTCCTGAGAAGTTGATAATCTCTGAGAGAAACCAGAGTTATTCTTGGATTCCAGACCAGTTATTTTTCTTTCTCTTTTACTGTCTACAAATTTAGTTAGCTTTGCTATTTTAACAGACACCTTAAAGGTTCTGAGGGCTAAATAAACTCACAAAGGAGAAAAAAAAAATGTGTCATGGCCTCGACTTCTTGCCCTAAGGTCTTAGAGATGTTCTTCATAGAGCAGTGGTTCTCAGCCTTCCTAATGCTGCAATATTTTAATACAGTTCCTCATGTTTTGAAGACATCCAATCATAAAATTATTTTTTATTGCTACTGTTATGAATCATAATATAAATACCTGTGTTTTCTGAAGCTCTTTGGTGATCTCTATGAAAAGATAATTTGACACCTCCCCTCTGCCCATAGAAAAAGGTTGTCACCCTCAGGTAGAGAATGGAAGATTGATTACTGATTAACTAACAGTCTGGGTCTTGGAAATGAAAGCTTGCCTGTGATTTGCATTCAAAGGTCATTTACATTTTCCCAATTGGCCAGAAAGCTGTCACCAGCCCTTGGATTGCTTTCTGTGAATTGCTCTCCTCAGCCTTTATTGCTAGGCCATTCTTCAGAACCACTGGGAGCAGCTGCAGCAGACAATGAGGTTTGTCTATGAAAGGCATATTCCTTTTTGGTTTCAGACTTGTGTGCAAGTGTGTGTGTACAGGTTGGCATGAATTTGTGCCAACCTTCTTTGGTCAAAGGGCCTTTGATACTTTGAACAAAACCAACCACCACCAAAATTATGCAAGCACACTTAAAATTTAACTCACTCATTTTTTTTTCCCTCTGGGGAAGCCTGCGTTTGACGTGTGTTTACGGATGCATTCCTCTGGATCCATGCAGGATCTGTAAGCCTGATTATAGATAAATCTATGTACTTGTGTATGATGGTCTTGAAGTGTGAAGAATAGTATCTGGAGTGAGATAGCAGACAGAAATTCAGATTCTTCAAACAACTTAGGAGAGATGAAGAAAAGGAGGACGATTGGGGGTGAGTGTGCAGCTTGGTGGGCCAATCATTTCTGAAAGGATATGGAGCGGTGGCCAAGGAATGGTAATTAGAGTATCTGTGATAGGCAGGACAAGGGAGGCGCTACCGTTTATGGGTTTGGTGGCTTTATTGATTGTATAAAAATTGTTTTAGTGAAGAGGCCAAGGAGATGTTACTATGTGTATCGTGATATCCAGAGGACTATCTGAGGGAGGGGTTAGGAGAGATCTCAGATGGAATTATAGGGAAGTCACAAAGAGAATCATGTATATTTAGACTGGCAGTTCTATGCGACACAGAATGGAAGTGCCCAGGGCAAGAGGAGAAGGCAAGGGATTGTTACTGGCTTCTTCCTGGTGACAGTTAATAGTTACTAAGTTGCTAAAGCCTACCTAGACAGTGGGTAGGTCTTTTCTGATTGGCCACAGAAGGCAGACGGTGTTACTACTGGGAAAAGGAAGAGACTAACTCCATGTTTTCACTGGAAAAGCTGCCAGGGTGTTCCCTGTGCTAGTGTGAACAGTGGGTCCAGTGTGCTCGGGGAACTCCTGATCTCTAACTGTTGTTCTAGCGTCACAGTACAGGACAGAGAGGACTTATGGGAAGTAAGGACCTTGGGTGCTACAGGGAGTGGTTCTTGGTCTGCTGTTCTGGGGAAGGTGCCTGCAGGAAGTGGAATGACATTTACTCAAGTGCCCTGAATTCAAGAAAGCCCATCACCATTTCACTCAAACTGATACCCCTGGCTTTAAACAGTCACTTCCTCACACTGAAGTTTTAATGAACTCTTGAGTTACATCACAGAGTGTTCATAAGCATGGAGCACTAAGAATGAGAGGGACCTAGAAGAAGTAATTTCCAAGTAAATTTGGTTCAGACCATAACAGACCATAATGGTGGGGGTGATAAGGAAGAGAAAGCCTTGTGTACCCTGGCTTGAAATAACAGGATACAGCCTCTTCAAAGAATGCTGAAAAACTGAGGTCGCATGTTAAGTGTTCTACCCCCCACCCCTTAGGTCACACACCCGGGTAGGATTAGATTTCTTCACTTAGCTAATTTTCCCCTTTCTATTCTCAAGTAGTCAGGAGATCTCAGGAAAACTTGCTAAATATTGCTGAACACCTCTGTGAAATAAGTGTGTTTGTTGGAGTTTTTTAAGCAAAGCAACTCTTTCTAGTTCTCTATAAAGCTTTTTACTAGATTTTTTTTTTTTTTTTTTTTTTTTTTTTTTTTTTTTGAGACAGGGTTTCTCTGTGTAGCCCTGGCTGTCCTGGAACTCACTCTGTAGACCAGGCTGGCCGCGAACTCAGAGATCTGCCTGCCTCTGCCTCCCAAGTGCTGGGATTAAAGGTGTGTGCCACCACTGCCTGGCTAGATTTCTTATCTGTTATCACAGGAGTTTTAAAAGAACAGCTTGGATCTGACACTGGCTTTCCTTCAGAGGAGAGTTATCCAACTTTGTCACCGTAACCGACAAGGCCATTTTAATAATTTGACCCTCATGTCATTTACCCAATGTTATTTGCCCAAACAGCTACAATGATGCACATAAAATGAGACGTGACAACTATCTATTCAAAGTTGAAAACTTCTATTGGATATACGTGGTTTATGTGCAGTAATAATTCTTATCATTTCTGTTAGGTTTTCTCTGACTGACTCTTTCATTACATTGTATCTCTTCCCTTGTGTTCCCCCATTCTCTCTCCTGCTTGCCTTCCCACAGACCTTTTGTAGTATAATCTGCTGTATGGTTTTTTTGGTATATTGTCTTGCTTTTCTATTCACAAGGATGTAGGTCCCACCATGACTGGGATTTTTATGTTTTGTTCACTGAGCATAACCAGATCCTGGAAGGATGCTTACATACAGTAGGGGCTTAATAAATGTGGCAAACAAACAAACTGCAAGCACACTTCTCTTCCCCATTTAAAACCATAGCTTTGATAAACTTATGAATAATTCAGAGCCACAATGGACATCAGTAGCCTTTCTCTCCTCAGTCATAGAGAGTATGCTGTACTCCCTAAACGCAAGGTAATTTGATATGTATAGGTGCTTATACAAATGTCTCAGCTATTGTGGAGACAGAAATATCAGAAAACTTGTTCCCTTTTGTAAGCCTTTTGTTGTCTTTTCATAGACACTTATCTCATGTCTCTTAATTTAAAACACTTATTTTTCATGGCTATACATGTTTTTCTGCCTGTGTGGCTCATAGTAGGTATTGGCTTCTGGTTGTCTATTGACACTTGGCTCTGTTACAGAGATGAGCTTTGGACTACCAAGTTCTATAAATCTCAGTTAATTTATCTGTGAATTGGAGAAAATAATTCCTACTGGACGATTATGAGAACTAAAGAAAATCGTGCATGTATGACGTGCTTAGGCAGCTATGATCTGCCATCTAGCCCTGACTAATGAGCCAGAGGATACATGATAAAGCTGCAATAACCCACAAAGCATAAGGTGTTGTGCCCTGTGTGCGGTGGGCCCAGCAGCACAGACTAAAGAGTGAGATGGAAAGCTTGGCCCTGAAGTCCAAAGGGCAGCGTTTGGGTCCCTGCTCCCCTCTTATCTGCTATGTGGCAGGAAATGTGATCTGATGAAGCCTAATTTTCATCCTACTTGTATGAGAATTATGCAGAGTTATTAGTGCATTGGCTGGATCATTGTGAACTATGATTATCATTAGCATTAAGATTTCAAAAAGAATATTTGGCTTAACAAAAAGAATATTCAATGAATGATGACCGATTGCCAAGCAGCAATTGTTAAAACCATTTTTTTTCATTTCCCAGTCCTTTTTTAAAATTCTTAAACACAGTTTTAAAACTTGTGGTTCTGGTGATGGAACCCAGGCCTCACATGTGACAGGCAGGCTCTCCAGTTGCCTCCTCAGTGTAATTAAAGAGGCTGTCACTTTAAATCACCGAAGGCTTCTGTCTTCCCAATTTACAGCAGGGTTACTTTATGGTTATTTCAAGCTAACACACACACATACACACACACACACACACACACACACACACACACACACACAGAGAGAGAGAGAGAGAGAGAGAGAGAGAGAGAGAGATATCAGAATAATCAGTGCACAGGTAAGTTGAAGAAGCCAGTGAGCCAGTGTATGGTGTATGGGAGAAAGGGTCAGTATCACCAGATTGTACAAATGGTCACATGAGCTTCTTATCCATTCAACCTGAGCTGTTGTTACCAGAATCTAAAGGTCATCTCTTGCTTAGCCTCAAAAGACACAAAACCCAAAACTGAAACCCACACAAATCAAAACCTGTGGACAGGGATAGGGGTTGGTAGAAGGAACCGGCTAACTCAAGGGCAAGCTTGAAATCAGACTAGACTTCTTTGTTTCAAGCCTTCATCCTGTAGAGATGGGTAGACTTAGGGTTAGGGAAAGGGTAGGAAAATCCCAGAGGTAGACGCTCTTTCCCTATAGATTGCTGCCTCCCATTCTCTGAAAGTCAAAGTTGAGTAGAACCTAGGGTCTCTATTTCTTTGTAGACAAAAATATTATTTTCTATAAGTCAATGTTCATAGGCTGATGAGATGGGAAAGTATTACAGAATTTACAGTACTTGGGCTGAGGCAGTAGGGTTACAGAATTTGTAGTGCCAGCATTAAAGGCTGAAGGGAAGAATTTAGAGGAGTAAAACAGAAGTAGCAGGCTCCTCCTGCCTTGTTTGCATCACCTGTCAAGGCAGATTAAAGTGAACCCAGATCTTCCCCTTTGCCGTATTGTCTGCAGTAATCATAGTTTTAATGCTTCTCATACTACAATAATTATAAAGACACCCCAAATGTCATAAAAGCCCACAGATCTGCTTTTAGGACTCTGAAGCAATCAGTTGCCATGCTTATTATTCTGCCCTCCCAGGTCTTCAGGTGGGATACACAGGTAGTAGTAGTCTGGCAGCATCTTTAGGGTATTTAGGGAAAGTGCAGGGATCTTCCAGGGACTGGAAACTTTGTGCTCACTTCCAGTTTTCTCACACTTGTCCCTCATATTGAATATTCATTCATCATACACTGGCACTGTTCCATAGTCTCTTGGTGATTCCTATGCTACCCCTGTTGGGGTAGACCTGTCTTCATGGCTTTTGTTTCTTTAGAACATCTTCAGTTTTCCTCCGACTGCTTCTGAAAGCAGTTTGAATACACCCTCCATTTCATCCTCATCCCTCCCATGTCTATTTCTAATTCCTCTTCTCTCCTTTAGGCATTTCCTTTATTCTCAGAGTTAGACACTTGGGGAGAAACTTCTCTACTGTTCCAGTTCTTAATTTGTATTGTTTCCTCAGTCATGGTACCAAAGAAAGGCCATGGAAACTGCTTGGCTTTGCTTCCTATATCTGTAGCCTGACTTTAAGCCAGCTTTTGGCTTAGGATTTCTACTGACTTTCTAATTTTTATGAAGCCTATAAAAGTCTCTGTTATTTTTCCTTACTTTATAATTTTTAGGTGGAGTTCTTTGTTTTGTTTTTTGTTTGTTTTTTTTCTGGGATATAGTGGCTAATGAACTCGGATTTTGTTCCTGACTCAAGCTCTTAGGTGGTCAGAGAGAACGTTGGTCAAGAGCTTTACGAATCAGAAGTTCCAGAGTTCCTGTTTCACACATTTAACTTCCAGCCCTGCCAGCCTTGTTCATTTGGCTTAGATGCTTCTTCTCTACCAGGCCCTTCCAGTCAAGGAATATGCTATTATTACTATGTCAAAAGTTCTCCTCTGGCTGCCTCTTGCCTTCTCTTTTGAGGTATTACTTCCTGCCACAGCAAGATCTTAGAGAACACTGGGCCATCACCTCTGTTTTCTTTCTTAAGTGAATGAACTTAGCTACCAGTTATTTCCAAATGAAATCACCTCTTCCTCCAGAAGCCAAGCGCATGTCCTTGGGTCATCAAATTACTATTCTGCTTCTTACTGTTTCATGCACCCAGAGGTCTCCTTGTGGACAGTATATTGTTCTCATGATGAAAAACCATCGCTGTATACATTGCTTCTCAAATATACAATTGCACTGATAGGATGAATTGCCACAAATGGAACTCCTGGGTTATGGGTCTAACTTTAAATTTTTGCCAAGATATCATGGAGTTCCTGGTGTGTACAGCTGTGGAGATGTTGTTACTTAGCATGTAACCTAGTATTTAAAATACTAGCATAAAGGACAACTTCCCACATCACAGCTGTAAGTAGTCACCAAAGAGAAAGAGCCATGTCTACTGGGAATGTCATCCTAATAGCTCTTGTCTTACAGTGAACATAGGATCTGTTTTTACCTTATTAGTTAATTTAATTATAGTAACTATGAAATATTATAAACCTCTGTGGAATTTTACAAGAAAGACAACTATTGATGTCTTTCTTATAAAGCGTGTGCTAATGTGAGGTACTGCAGATAATAGCTGGGGACACTAGAGTTAGGTACCGTTTTCTAGAAAAACACGAGGTTGTCCAGAAAGCAGGTCCTTCAGCTTTACTTCCTTTTGTATAGTAAGAGTCAATTATACTCACGGTGTTCTCTTACTGGTATATGAGAAGCAACTCATCTAATCTCTGGGCAGAGAGCTGTGGAATGCTTCTGACTGAGGAGAGGAGAGGAGAGGAGAGGAGAGGGTATATGAATACACACTGATAGACGAGAGAATGAAGATATAGGAACTAAATATCAGAGTTATATATCAAGGCCAGAGGAGAGAAGTTAGCACATATTCTCTTTGAGTAGACAGTGCATAGTTTATAAGGCAGCCTGAAAAGTAGTCGGTGGGGTGGGGAGGAAGATAGCCTTGAGTGAGCTATTGATACACCTGGGCCTTCTTTACTGTGTGTGTGTGATTCAGATAACAGGGTGATAAAACGGTTAGAAGATAAGAAGGTAACATTAGAGCACGCTGAGAAGAACAGAACTTCACAGTGTGCATCATTGCTTCCTCAAGGACACCATCTCTTACTACTACAACACTGAGAGCTAGGTTGCATCACAGGAAGGATGTATGTACAATCAAATCATAACGAAAAGGAAATGCAGAATTTCTGTATTTTTAAAATAACAATTCTTGGGGGGTGGGGTGGGGAGATAGCTCAGCAGTTAAGAGCAGTTGTTGCTCTTGCAAAGGATCTGGGTTAGACTCTTAGCACCCACATGTTGGCTTACATACAATTATCTGTAACTCCAGTTTCAGGGGATTTGCAAATGCAACCCTCTTCTGACTTTGACAGGTACCAGGCACACATGTGGTACATGTACATGCATGATGTAAGCAAAACAGTTATACATACAAAATAAAACAAATCTAAAATAAAATAAAATAAAATAAAATAAAATAGCATACCTAAAGGACTCCTTAGAAAGGTGTCACTTAGAAAGTGATCACTACTTAAGCTGATGCACGAAGCTCTGAAATCCTACATTCTTAACTCTGTATTTCATTAACTCTCATCTCCAGTATTGTTCCTAAATATTACACCCATTAGAAAGAACAGAATCCTTGCAGATATACAGTTACAGGCCAGGCATGGAAAGTGTAGGAGGAACCAGGGATATCATATTGTGCCAGAAAGGAAGACTACTACAAAAGGTTCTTAGGGGTTTGGCCACTTGAGGACATTCCCCCTAAGCAAAGACAGGAAGACACGAGAATCAATATTATTAATGGGTTAGTAGGAGTTAAATGCGCTTAACCCACCAATTTATGAACATGATTAGAAGCAGATTAAATTCAGTCTCCTTTGAAAGATACCAGAAAGACAAGCATTTTACAAGTAGCGAACAAAGGCATTAAACATTGAATTCCCTCTGGGAACTGCACGCCTATGAACTGAACAGTAGAGAAGGCATGGTTTCTGTCTATAGAAGTACTTCCTCTAACAACTAAAGAATTAAAGGAGCACAGCACTGCTATTTCATAATTCCGAATGGGATTATAGATCTGGGACATGCCAATGGCTGCTATACCACGAGGAAGAAAACAAGATTTTAATGTTTCCTGATGAAGATGCCCTACCATCTAATACTCCTTTCCTGCTCAAACCATCAACATACATCTAGGAAAGTTTGGATCCTCTTAACTAATCTTAAATGTAAGAGAAACATGCTAACATGGCGAGAATGTAGTTAATGACATCCAGGCTATGTGCAGTGTCTATAGAATAAGCCCTTTTGATGAAAGGGAACTCAGATATAAACGAATTACAATACATACACCTTACTTTCACTTTTGTTAGACCCAACGTTTATGTTTATGAATTCTACTTTAAAAATTTTAAAGCTTAATTGAAAAGTGTATAAACGGTGGATTTTAATGACGGTTCGGTATTTGATAACAACGAGGAACTACTGTAAAGACATGTAGGTGTCACGATAGGGTTTTTGCTGTTTGTTTTGTAAAATTTCTTGCATTTTGGAAATAAATTTTAATATTTTCAAAATAAGATGTAGGAAATCTGAGGTTTGACTCCTAACAATGCAGGAACAGGTCGGCGACTAAATAGGAATAAAGATAAAACGAAAATGGCACTAACTGGTTACTTTTGAAAATTCAGGTGGAAGGTTTTGCGCACAGCTGAGCATTGGCATTACAAATGTCCTAGCTCCAATTAAACGTGTTTTAACTCTGACACTGCTTTCTGTCTTTTCAGATGGCGGGACGGAGGTTTAAGAAGTTCAGCAAGCTGGAGCTTGTTCTCATTGTTCTGCTGCTTGTCCTGTTCATCATCGCGGTGGTTCTAATTGTGCTCTTAGCCAACTCAACTCCAGAAAATGGTAACAAGTCACTCTGAGTCTCTCCCATGCCAGAGCAAACTCACCACCCATGGTAGAGACGGCAAGCTTTTATATTGCTTCATGTATGTATGAATGTGGATGTGAACGCATGCAGACAGTACGTATCTTACTGAGTATCTAAAAACCATGGCAGGTCAATAGACAGTAGGTTTGAATTCTGAAACGTTCATCTCCATTTTTAAGTATTGCACTGGATCCAGATCTGCAATCTCTCAAATGCATTTTGCTGAATGTTATAAAAGTAATTATAATTCTGTGAATATTGATAATGAACAACATGATGTGTAAAAGGAAATATGTATATTTACTATATATCAACTTAGCTATTTAAGGTGAAAATTTGGTTTTTAATAACCTATTCAAGTTATTTTTATTAAGTGCTTTGGGTTTTTTTTTTTTTTTTGAGCTGCCATATCTTAAAACAAGAGCTAGAACATGATGAACAATCCAGGCTTTCCTATCTGCCTCACACAAGAATCACTTCTTATGGGAGCCAGACAATGAAGTGCCAGCCTATGACTACAGCCAAACCAATTTTGTCCCTTCTATTCAACTCCCAGCTACATCAATCCCTGCTTTTTACAGAAAATAAAGGTCTTAAAAATATTTAACTTTTAAAGCTCTATAATCCTGAAGAGGAAGCTAAGGCCATATGCAGGTGCCGATACAAACACAATTTTTTAATGAATCATTTTTTAAAAAAGAAAACCTTAATGCAAAGGAAAACAATTAGAAAAAACCATTTTCTTGATATAATATCTTTGTTTATTAAGGTTGTATCTTAAATAAAGCTTCTTTCTCATTTCAGAGTGCAATGAGAATGCCTTTTATGTTTTATTGATCTTTAAATTATAAATCAAAGTTTTGTAGCCCTGGGGTAGTTGCTAGACGCATATATCCTTTTATTATATTTTTCACTTGGGAGTTTATATTTTTAAAGAATGCAACTACTTAGAAGTGTCCTAAGGGACTAGGGATCGCCTGTGAAAACAGAATTGAAGTCACTGTGATTAGGATGGCCCTGTCAGTGCCTTCTCCGTGTATACCTCTGCCACGGATGGGTCCCCAGAGATCGACAGGGATAGTGAGATGATAGTTTGGTAGTAATGGGCACTTGCTGCCATGCTTGGTGATCTGAGGTCAGTCTCTGGAAGCCACATGATGGAGAGAGAAACAACTCATGCAGGCTGCCCTCTGACCTTCAGTCTTTAGATTGTATGAGTCATTCATTTTCTGTTATCATGCATATCATGTTGCCATTGCATCATATAGTAGTTATCAATAAATGAGTACATTTATGTTCCAGGAATGCGTCATTTTTAGACACACGTTTTGACCTTAATTTGACCGACAGGGTATGGTTTACTCACCTGGCCTAAAGGGAAGTTGATGTCTAGTTTTGCAAGCATCTAATGATGGAGTCCTCTTCTTGTATGTACCATATTGCAAGGGAACTCTAGCATGGAAGTTGATGATGTTGTTATACACAGAAGTAAATACAGTTAGCAAGAACAAAATAAGGTGTTACAAAGTAAAAGTGCAGGATTTTAAGCACACTGAACTAGAGCACAGCCAGGAGAGGAGTTAACAGAGTTGGAAGTGCTGAGAACTCAGTCCTTTTAAATGCCTGTGGTCATAATTCTAACCGTCCTTTCATCTACTTTTGTGATATGGTAGCCATAGGCGCTGAAACAACTGGCACTCCAGACACTACAGTCACCAGGACCACTCTTAACTCTCCCAATTGCCCAGTGCTAAGTGAGCTGGAACGGATAAATTGCATCCCTGACCAGTCATCTAACAAGGTTTGTGTCATACATCTTGTTTGCATTTAGGAAATCATGTCATGGTGAAATTTCTTTTCATCTTTCTTCTCTTTGTTCTCTTCCTTCTCTTTCTCCTCTCCTCATCTCTCTCCTCATCTTCTTTCTGTTGTCTTCCTCCCCTTGCTCCATCTCATAGAAAGTTGTGTGTATGGCAGCTTTGGTAGCTCACATAACCTAATTCTGTACTCATATATGTAGGGTTATGTAGCTTCAAGGGAGGAAAAGCTAGAACATAGCCTGAGTTGCCAGGTTTGGCAAGTTATATCAGAATTTCAGATAAGCAATGACTGTATGATCAATGCCGGGTGGTGGTGGTGCAAGCCTTTAATCCCAGCACTTGGGAGGCAGAGGCAGGTGGATTTCTGAGTTCGAGGCCAACCTGGTCTACAAAGTGAGTTCCAGGACAACCAGGGCTACACAGAGAAACCCTGTCTAAAAATACCAAAACAAAACAAAAAAGAATAAGTATGATCCACTTAAGGTTTTAGACAGGGAAAGTGTTCTTATGTTTCATGTGGCTACACTTGATTGCAGTCCTCGACTCTCTCAATTGCTTTCCTTGTTGCTGGCAACATGCCCTTTCAAAAGGTTATCTGGGATCTACAATAATATCATGCATGTGCACAAAGCATGATTTAGCATAAGGACAAAGTTTCAGCAGTTATACTGAAGGTAATTAATGTCAGTGTAAAGAACTTACAGGGGCACGGCACTTTAGTCCAGCGTTTCTAGATCACTAGCTTATGCACATCCAAGAGTATCATGATAATAAAGTCATTGTACATGACTCGCAATTCACATTTAGCAAATCAAAATATCTAAAGGAAGACAGAGTACAGACTTCTGAGTGAAGTCCATTCAGGTGAAACAACAGATTAGCATTAAGTGCAGAGTGGATGCCTGCTGCACGAGTTTCTGGGCCACGTGTGGTAGTGACTCTGTTCTCACTGTGCGGCATGTGCTTCTTCTGTGATTGCTAAGTAAGACACTCATCTATGTGATTAGCAGAATGTCAGGATGACAAATTTATGGCTACATGCCTTTATTACCGAATTTCCATTCCCAGCATCAATCACCACTAATCTTCCAGGAATCTCCTCTAATCTCTAAATTCAACTTCTTCTCTCAGTCTACTTACACATACACTAAAACTGCTCCCTGAATGTACCCGACTGTACTTTTAACAGTCCATATGAAGTCAAGTTTAAATAGTTTGTCCTATTATTGCAGACCGTTTAGCCTTCTTACACTTCTGTAATCTATGTGCATATCTTAGAGACAGCTCTTGATATGGGTTTTAAGTCCATCATTTATAAGCAGGCCACCATTACCTTCCTTCTTGATGTGGCCTTTTATCCCCAATTTCAGATTTCACTCATGACAGAAAACAGAAATGTATAGTTAAAGTCCAGATATTTAGCTAAGGGAAAAGGATATTAGATAATACTTTTAAACACTTTAAGTTTTCAATTTATTTAGATTTATTTTGTGATTATAAGGAAGAACAAATTTATACACTTAACACAATCTTCCATCCTTTTAATCACCATGAAAGTCAATTAATATGAAAGCTGTTGACATGTATTTTCCATAAACAGTCATGATAATTCTTATGATATTAGAAAGGTAAACTTTTAATATTTGAAAATGCTGTTATATTTTATAGAATACATACGTTGCAAGTTATTTATCAATTCTGAATTTGGGTTATGGTATCCTTTTCCAAATTCCAATTTTACACCTATGTATTTAAGTGATCCAGTTTTATGACTTATCAGAAAATATAGTAAATTTTGCTAATATAATTACAAGCGTACACTTAAAAATTACTCTGGGTTTACATAATACCAGTTGATAGTCATTAAGTGGTTCTAGGGAGAACTACAAAGTCCTAGAAATAGACTTGAAGTGGTGCAATGTTTAGACATGGGACCGGAGCACATCAGAGAAGGAGAGTTTCTGCCTGGGTTTTCATTCTGGCTCTGCTTTGAAGAACTCTGACTGTAGTACTGTCAGGTTTCTTTATCTACTGTTTCAAGTTATCAGTCAATGAGACAGTGTGTGTTCAGATAAACATATTCATTAGGCAGTGATTTTTTTTAATAGCATTGCACTCTATGCTTAATGAACACTTTAAAGATGTATTCTCTGTTGAGAATTTCATAGATGTATAACATTTACTTTACCCTCCAACCCCTTCCAGATCTCTTCATATGTCCCCTGCCCAATTTATGTCCTCCCTTACTGCCCACCCTACCACTTTTCTCCACCTTATATTGATTAAAAACTTTACAGTTATAATCTCAATTGTCATGGGACATGTTCTTTGAAAATAACTTGTAGTTTGATTTGGAGACTTGAAGGTCTGGATCATGAAATGGCTGAGAAGTTGTATTTCTTTAAAATTCTACTGTCAGATCTTACCTTGACATGGAATGGAGTGATCATGTTAACTTTTAAAATCTTATTCAAAATGAAACATATTATGGATCAGTATATAATCAACATATTTACATGATTCAAGGTCAATTTTAGTTTTTTTATTACATGTCTATTTATGTGTGTATGTTTTGTGTGTCCACATAACTTTGTGCATATGTGGAGGCCAGACACCTTGTGATAGTTGGTTCTCTCCTTCCATCATGCATGTCCCAGGCATTGAACTCAGGTTGCCAGGCTTGGCCAGCAAGCACTTTTCCTGTTGAGCCATCTTGTTAGCTCAAGATTGACTTTATTTTTAGTTTTTGCAAAGTTACTGCACACGCAAATGACCAGGGATGCTAATTTTGTGAGTATATGCTAATTAGGATTATTTTCTTGTTAAATACTTTAATTTCTAACATTCCTCCTTTTACTAGAAAATGGGACACTTCTCCTTCCTATAGAGATTCATTGGTCCCATGTTTTTGCTTACATCAGGTCATCCTAGGCCAAGAAACCAGAAGAGTGTTTTACTTTGTCACCACAACAGAGTCAAGCACTGACATGAGTGAATCTTGGGCTGCATATGCTGTTAACTCAATGACATTACTATCCTGAGAAGTGCTGGGTGACTGTGAGCCTACAACTTATCACCTAACCCACTCTATGGGTTTGACTAAATATTACTATCTTAATACAGTTTGTGTTTCTATACTGAATACCCAAGACTAGGTAACTTGTAAAGAACAGAAGTTCACTTCTCATAGTTCTGGATGCTTGGGAAGTTCATAGTCATGCTGATGTAGGTCGTCTGGTTATATTCTCATAGGGGAGAAGGGAAAAGGCATTGAATCCCATTCACAAGGTGAAGACATCAATGTTTGATCACTGATTAGGGAGCCCTCCTCTTAACACCATCATACTGGACATACCTGAACTCTGGGGCAGATGCTTTCAACATAACACAAGAGTCACTAACATTGAACTGAACTCTGTATTCTTAGTTTAGTTTGTGGCTTCTGTTTATATATGTGCGGTAAATGTGGATGAATGCCAGCAGAGGATGTCAGGGTCTGCTCTATCGATCTCACTTTATTCTTTTGGGTTAGGTTCTTTTATTGAACCTAAAACTAGCTTGGCAACCAAAAAATCCCAGTATTGTGTTGTCTCTGACCCCATAGCACAGGTGTCATTAGGTACATGTGGCTATTCCTGGATTATTATGTGGATTTTGGGGCATCTGGATTCCTTATGTCTGCACAGTAAGACTTATTATGCAGTGGCCCATCTCCCCATATATTTGTGATAAAGTAACTACTCCAAATTTAGTGATACAAAATTATAATTACTATATTGTCAGTCATGGTTTTATGGGGTTGAGACCCATATCAGGTCTGACTTGATCTTTTCTTTGCTGAGTGCTGCTGGCTGCAGGCTTACCTGGTGGCTGATCTACTATGGTGGAAAGATTCAAGATGCACCTGCCACCTTGGCCAAAATAGCTGAGAAGATGCTTCTACTTGGGTGTTTTCCCCCTTTGCGAAGGCTCAGAAACTGTCTTTGAGGGTAGAGATTCTTCATTGTATTTCTTTCCTGACAGCTCCGGGCTGCAAAAGATTGGGGCAAGTCTGCCTATTCTCTTACCAGCCAGGCTCAGAAGCAGCTTCGTGCAGTCTGTTGACCAAATCTATAATGAGCCAGCCAGACTCAGTGGTATGAGCAACATCCACTGGTTTATATCAATATTGACAATATTAGGCTCTAGTTATATTTCTTCATTCCCATCAACTTTGGGTATGAAACACTTGTTCATTTTGCATCTTCTATTGCTCTTAAATGTCAAAACAAGTAAGAGATGGACAGCGTGGAACTTGATTATATTTTAAAACAGTAGTGTCATAATTTGATTTCTCTGCACCTGTGAGTTCAGTTCAGTCATCTGTGGGTTGGAGCTAAAGCCTAAATATATCCCCCAAGACTCCCCATGCACAAAAAGCCTGCAGATGCTGAATGCCTTGAGTAAAATGGCATGCTATTCATAAAGACCTCCATGTGTCTTCCTTTATTCTATTATACTTATACTACTAGGCATTCTTAGATTGTTAGAGTGACATATTCTAGGTAAAGAATTGTTAAGTTTTGTGCTTTAGGAGATAATGATAAGGAAAAAAGACAATGTTAGGTTCAGATGTACTTGTTTAAAATATCTTAATCCAAGTTTAGTTAAATTCTTGGATGTGAAAACTTGTGAATATAGGAGACCAATTATATGTCTATTATGCATTTTTAATCTACATGTTCTATCAACTACTCAGATGTGTGTTTTTAAAATAATCCATTATGCTCTCTCTCTCAATTTCCCAGCACTTTTTCCTTCTTTTCTCTGTAATCTGAGGTTTGATCTGAATGAGTTTTGAAAGGAAACAACAAAACCTCCAATTGCTGATTCAAGTTTATGTCACAGTAAAATTTGTTCCCACAGCAAGAGAGGCTGCAGGTGCATGTAGACATCGTTTTTGTTTTTTACCCTGGAAACAGATTGGGTAGTCCTACTTCAGAAACCCATGACCTGGAATGCTCCAAAATCTAAAAGGTTTTGAGTAGTGACATGATGCTGCAAGTCATGAAACATTGTTCATGGCATTTGGAAATGTGTTTTACAAGTGCTGGGGCTATGGTTGGGTAGAATAGTGCTTGCCTGCAGTGCAAGGAGTCCTAGGTTAAATGCCAGTACTGCAGAAAGGAAAAAGGATCCAACAAATTTTTCACCTTCTGGTTTTGTATATAAGCACGATGAACTTTGGGTTTAGAGTGTTCTATCCTTAAAATATTTTATCATGTAAAAATAAATAATCCAAAAATCTGAGAAAAGCATCTGAAATTCAAACAATTTCTTGTTCCAATCCTTTTGGGTAAGGGATACTTAACTTGTATTGGCTATTGATACAAAATTAGCATTTGATTCAATGTAATCATTTTTATATAGCATCATTTTAACTATCCATCTGCAAGATGTTGACATGTTTTCATTAACGGATATCTAGTGATACTCAGAACACGGGGAGAAAAGAAATGGAGAGTTTTGACTTTCATTTCTTTATTGCTAAGAAACCTTTGTCAGGAATTTCACATCTGTAACTCTTTACTCTGTGGACTTTGAGTTCTATATCTGTAAAGCAGTGTGACAAGTAATATTAGTCATCTATTGCTATGGAACACATTATCCCCAAAGATAATGGATTAAGGGAACAAGCTGTAGTTTCTCATGGTTTTTATATTGGAAATATGTCTGGCTTTGGTTTGATTGGGTAATTCTACCTTTGAGATTCCCAGAAGCCACAATGAAGGTGTCTTCTGACATCATATTGACCCTTATAGCTTACCCATGTGGGTTGTTGTCATGACTCCTGTCTATGGAGTTGTTATACTGAGAATCCTGCCTTGAGTTGCTTCTGCCATGGTAGGGGCTCCAGTGGAGAAACTGAAAGAGAATGAGCAAGACCAAATCTACCTTCTGTTTGTAGCACAGACAGAAGTAGGGAGTATCCTACAACCATTTCCTATTAGTTGCAAGACACTAGTCTCAAGCCCACCCATATGAGGACAGATTTCTTTGCACTGTTAGTATTTACCCTGCATGTTTCTCCTAAATTAGGTGCATGAGGAAAGAGAATATACTCATTTTGGCTTCCATTTGACTCGGGCATCAATCGTGGCATTTGCAGGCACATTCCTTAAGGCAAATTTTTACTCTATTTGGTTTTTAAGGAAATAATATTTTCTGTCTTGTGAGGAGTTGAGATACTTGTCATGTGTGGAGTATACATACACACATACAAATGTGTAATATATAGATTTAAAAGCATTTGTCTTTGAAAGTTTCAACAAGAATTGGAGATGCCTTTAGATATGATAGACCTGGGGACACCCTTGCATGTGATTTGTCTCGACTTCACACGTTAACTTCTGCTGTTGCATTTGTAGATTGAGCATATTTAGTTCATACATAGAGATAGCCAACAAGTGCTGGTCCCCCTGCATTCCATACACAAGTAAATAAACAGTACAAAAGTCAAATCAAAAGTGGTTTGATTTGAAAGTGTCTGAGGAGAGTTGATTGAAAAGCTCTTTATACTTTGTCATCTTTACAATTCAAAGGCATCATATATGAGGCTCCATTTGTATTTTGGGATATTGGTGATGTGTAGCCTCCCCACCCCCAGCCTGGAACCTGCTGGCTCAGGGGTGGAGCTTCCTGTTAATTCGTCCTGCCACGCCTACAGTGATGTAACCATATTATGGTTTAGAATTTTAAAATATCTTTACCAGCTTTTGTATGTGAAGCATACATTGTGTTTCTTACACCATTTCATAAGAACGCTGACAAGGAAAACTGTAGAACTTTTGTCCCTTGGTATTCTGCCCAAGGTCTCGCTTGTAAAAGTGAAGTTGTTAATCTCACAATCTCAAATTAACTTATAGTTACCAAAAGGTAATGTCCTCTGACTAAATGGAGCTGATCAGTCTAATCTCTGTTTCAGGCCACATGTGACGAGCGTGGCTGCTGCTGGGATCCTCAGGGATCCATCAGTGTTCCTTGTTATTACTCCAGGAATCATGGCTACAAAATGGAGAGTGACGTTGTAAACACAAATGCAGGTATGCTAAATGTAGAACCCTAGACCTTGGCTCCTTCCTAGGAGACATCTGCAGCAGCACATAGAATACGGTCACACTGCCCATGTGACAAAGGTAGGCACTGCTCTTATCAGTGATTAGATTTGGCATCAAGGAGTAATTACCTTCTGCCTTAGTAATTCACAGATTGTGTTCTGTTTCTGGCTTCACATTTTTTGGTATATATTTATTTCTTTTCTTTGTATATTTATTTTTTCTTTATTAATCTCACATATAATATATATCCTGACCATAGCCTCTCTTCCCTACCCTTCTTCCAGCCCTTCCCTCACCTGTTCTCTCCCCCAGATCCACTGTTCCTTCATTTCCATTCAGAAAAGAGCAGGCCTCCCAGTGATATCAACTGCACATGGCATAACAAGTTGCAACAAGACTAGGCACAAACCCTCCTATCAAGGCTGTAGGAGGCAGCCCATGTAGGAGGAGAAAGCATCCTTGAGCAGGCAAAAGTGTCAGAGACACTCCCACTCCCATTGTTAAGGTGTCCAACAAACACTCCAAACCAAACAATCAGAGCCTGTATGCAGAGATCTTGCCTCACTTTTATACATCTTCATGACTTCATGTAATCATCATGACCATTTTTTCCTCAAGTTTATTTTTAAAGTCTAGAATTTGAAGTTAATAATCCCTGAGATTCCTTTATTCTAAAGTTTTTTTTTTTTATGAAATGGAAAGAGTTACAACTTTATAAGCATGCTTCTGAAGTTACCTAGTTAATGTCAGTCTTCATGAGCTAATATTCTTCCCATCCCTAAGGAAAGGGCACCATGATGAGCCTTCATCATAACTTCATCATGTGAGGGTGACAGTGGGTACTACTGTGGAGAAGCTCCTAGTGAAAAGAAGAGGTGGGCTCTTCAAGGCTGCAATACTCAATTATAGTTTAACTGAGGACATGAACTCAGTGTACAGGATGCTTTGGATGTAATGAGAGCATAACTGAGAAAAAATAATTGAGAAGTGGATGTTCACAGTTATCTATTGGATAGAACACAGGGCCCCTAATGAAGGAACTAGAGAAAGAACCCAAGGATCTAAAGGGGTCTGCAACCCTTTAGGAGGAACAACAATATGAACTAACCAGGAGCCCCCAGAGCTGTGTGTCTAGTTGCATATGTAGCAGAGGATGGCCTAGTGAGCCACCAATGGGAGAAGAGGCCCTTGGTCTTGCAAAGATCATGTGCCCCAGTACAGGGGAATGCCAGGGCCAGGAAGCAGGAGTGGGTGGGTTGGGGATCAAGGAGGGGGGAAAGTATAGGGGCTTTGGGGCTAGCACTTGAAATGTAAATGAAAAAATATCTAATAAAAATGCTGTTAAACAAAAAAATAATTGAGGACATAAAGGTGTATGATTGCCAGCTGGTGGTACACACCTTTAATCCCAGCTCTTGGGAGGCAGAGGCAGGCGGATTTCTGAGTTTGAGGCCAGCCTGGTCTACAGAGTGAGTTCCAGGACAGCCAGAGCTATACAGAGAAACCCTGTCTCGAGAAAACCAAAAAGAAAACAAACAAACAAAGGTGTATAATCAACATGGGACGACCGATGAACAGGAAGCATAGATTAGTCCTTCGGGTTATGATTTTACCCAGTTCTTATAGAAAAGGGATGTAGAGTTTTGGATAAAGTATTAAGTTAGCTTCAGGGTCCAGCTCAAGATGAGATGTGTATATAGGGCATATATATCTATATATTCCCTTCTTTGAGAAACAAAAGTGTTTGATTCCCTGCCCCTTTGACCAAAAGTTTAATTTTATGTAGTTGTTGTTTGCAAATTTAGAGAACCAACTATGAAAATCTTTTTCTCCACCATGTTAGGATTCACAGCCACACTGAAAAACTTACCTTCTGCACCCGTGTTTGGAAGCAGCATCGAAAACATCCTGCTTACAGCAGAGTACCAGACATCGAATCGCTTCCACTTTAAGGTTGGAGTTTGTTTTTTAAAAACGTTTTATTTAGTCTCTTATATCTTATAACTGTGCTTCACTCAAAGGAGAACATTTTGTCGTTATGTGATGTCGGTTTGTGTGTGTGTCTTCAATAGCTTTCGTTTTGTGCTGAAATGTCCTCAATACATACTGAATTTACCAATGAGCTTTCAGTTTCTACTCATTTGTCATAGATACCATGGGGATTATGGGAGGGAACAAGATGGTGCCACAGGTTTGAATTTTCTAGGGGTAATACATGTCTTCAGAATCATGATGTACCTCTACCTAAAGACTGATGTGTTGCCCAACATATAAATGTATGAAGCTGGCAATGTAGCAATCACATTACTTTAGATAAAATGTCAGTATCAGTACCAACTGCATAGGAAGTACTGGTGTTGGAAAGGCCACTGATGGTTTTGAAAGATAGGTCAGTTTTCATTTAGGCTTTGTTTCTATTCCTGTCCCTGTGCAGTTGACTGACCAAACCAAGAAGAGGTACGAAGTGCCCCACGAGCACGTGCAACCATTCAGTGGAAATGCCCCTTCTTCCTTGAACTACAAAGTTGAAGTCTCCAAGGAGCCATTTAGCATCAAAGTCACCAGAAAAAGCAATAACCGTGTGCTGTAAGTTTTGGAAACTTGGGCATCTCCCTTATCCCAGGTCTCTGGTCCTGGAGATGCCCCCCCCCCCCGTCTTCACCCCTGTCAGTTGCAGATTTCCATTCATTTTCATAGCCATTTAGCCATTGCTCTGTCCTTCCCCACACCTGATCCTGACCCCTCCTTTCCCTCTCCATTCCCCTTCATCCTAGTTCCCTCTTTCCAACTGCCTCTTATGATTATTTTATTTCCCCTTCTAAGTGATATTCAAACTTCTTTACTTGGTCCTTCTTTCTTGTTTAGCTTCTTTGGGTCAGAGGAGTATAACATGTTGTCTGTATTTTATGGCTAATATTCACTTATAAGTAAGTACATACAATGCATGTCTGTTTGGGACTGTGTTACCTCACTCAGGATGATATCCTTAAGTTCCATCCATTTGCTTGCCAACAGATGTGTAGTTGACCTTCATGTGGGTCCTGAACAAAAGCTGTTGCACATATATGGAGTATGTTCTATTAGTGGGGATGCTTTGTCTGGCCTCAGTGGGAAAGGAAGCACCTAGCCTTGCAGAGACTTAAAGTGCCAGGGTGGGAGCATATCATGGGGGGTGGTGGTGGTAGTAGGAAGATGATGATAAGGGGAAGTGTATAAACTGCTGATCTTATTGTGCTCCAAGCGCGGTTGTCTGCTTGTGAATCTCCCTCTGTGTGTAGTCTTCTTTCTTTTTACTTCCTTCTGTCTGCACATTTTTCTTTTCCCTTTTGTCTGTCTACGTAATCACATGAGCATCAATCAAGTCTTATTTAGGGTCTATGATCACTTGAATACAGTGCTCTGGTTATATTGTAAGGTGTCAAAGGAACAAGCAAGGGGTGTACCACAGTGATACCTGGCCGGGAGAGGTTTTCTCTTTTGGTCAGAGGAGGGCTTGAAGAGGGATTGTTGTGTTGGTGAGCTGTGGAGAGCACTTGTCTGTGGAGAGTACTGAGTCTTTCTCTCCCTACTTCTCATTCATGTCTGTGTTTACCTTCGGTGTTTAGGTTTGACTCAAGTATTGGGCCCCTCCTCTTCTCTGACCAGTTCCTGCAGTTCTCTACCCACCTGCCAAGTGCTAATGTATATGGTCTGGGTGAACATGTGCACCAGCAGTACCGACATGATATGAATTGGAAGACCTGGCCCATGTTTTCCAGAGACACAACCCCAAATGAGGTAAGCTTTCAGGCTTCTTACCTTAATCTCAAGGGTCACATAGTATAGTTGTTTAGAGTGGAAATCTAAAATGAGGCTGTTTTGCTTTGGAGATCTTCTACTTATCAACTATATGATTCTGGGCAAGTTGTTACCTCTTTGGGTGTTCAATTCCACATCTATTGGGGTTCTACAATTGGGGTAATTACATATGCTTAGCTAGCTCATTCAGGAGTTGTGAAACTTAAAAGTGGGGTTCATATACTCTCCTTGAAGCTGGTGTTAAGGGTTAAATGACTAAAAGATGTCAAGTATCTAGAAGACTAAATATCACATAGAACATGCCCAATAACTTTCCCATTGAAATCAAATTAAGAGCCCATGGTAAACTGTTTTTCAGGCAGCAGAGACAGCATCTTATTCTCACCCTGTCTCACTTAAACACATACTTGCTACCCAAATAGCTGTCAGAAAAATGGAAAATGTGTTGCGAGAACAGTTTATGTGGAGCAGCTGGTGATGATGACCTAATCTGGAGCTTTAGACCTTTGCTGGCCAAGGGGTAAAGCATAAACAACACCAAGGAGCAGTGTGGACTTTCAGACCCTGTAGGGCTCTGTATGGTGGTTATTTATATTAAAACTCAATAGACCACCTGCAGATAAGGTTAAGCTGGGATCAGGAAGACCTCTTTGAGAAGAGAGATTCTATGAACTATATTTTCAGAATTATCATCTTTTCATATTTTAACAAATTCAAGATCTCCGTATTCATGCTAGAATTGTCACGTGTTAACATCCTCTAAGCAGAGATCTGAACTCATGAAGCTTATTGGCATCTTCATTGAACATAATGTGATGTTTAGACTGATTGTAAATGTTTATGTCTCAACTGTCTTCTACAGGATGGAACTAACTTGTATGGTGTGCAGACGTTCTTCCTGTGCCTTGAAGATAATAGTGGATTGTCCTTCGGGGTGTTTCTGATGAACAGCAATGCCATGGGTAATGACAAAGGATTGTTCTCAAACAAACAAGTACAGGATATGTCAATGCCCCCTTTACAGCACTGTGTTTAAATGAGTGAATCCACTTTACAGCCTTTAAAGCATGGCTTTGGGATGGCTGTGTTCTCTAACTTTACATCTTTACCTTGCTGCCTAATGGCATCCATGTGCAAAATGGTTCTTGTTTCTCAGCTGCTGAATCTGATTGCTTACATGGGAATACTTGCTGTTACAAAGTTAGGAGAACTCTTCCTGTAATCTACTGTAAAACAGGTTCTTGAGCATGATCCCTCCTAGTCCTACATTAAGTGATCTTGACTGGCAGTTCTAGTACAGTCGCCACAAGGGAAGAAAAGATGGATCAACACTTTGCAGGGTTAATAATAGGCATAGGACATTTAGCATTGTTGGCTTAGATCAGTGCTACTCAAAGATATGGTTCACAGAGCGCTTCATGTCCATATAAGATGAACATAGACATTGAGAGTAAGCATTGATTTAGCATCCAAAGGGTCTGCATAAATATTTTTCATAATTAATATGCTCTTTTGTAGAAATACCATTTAACAGAATAGCCCTTAAACTTTATTTTCTTCTATTTTAATCTTTTAAGAGGTTACCCTTCAACCTACTCCAGCAATCACATACCGCATCACTGGGGGAATTCTGGACTTCTATGTGTTCTTGGGGGACACACCTGAGCAAGTTGTTCAAGAATATCTAGAGGTAAACATGAAATCATGGTTCTGACGAAGGGACTCCTATGTAGCAAATATTCAAGAGATGTAAGCTTAAACAGACATGTTGACTAGATACACCTGAGCTGACACATTTAAGACATAGGACAGGCTTCATCTGTAGAATGGAAATTTCTTTATAAAGTTTTTATATTATAAAAAATGTGAAAGGATATAAAGTACCCCAAATGTAGCCATACTCTTATGGGGAGGGTGTGCAAGTTGATTAACATTATAACATTAGTGAATCAATACACTGGAAAATTGAATGTATTTTGTGCCCCAAACCAATGCATAAAAAGGCTTTGGTTTAAAATGTATTGTGCTGATGAGATGATTTAATTGGCAAATTGCTAGCTGCATGAGCATGAAGACCTCTGGTCAGCTCTACAGCATTTATGTAAAAGCCTAGGTGTGCACCTGTCTCTGGGGTGACAAGAGACAGGGGATACTTGGGGTGAGCTCACCAGCCGTTAATACAGTGGGACCAATCAGTGATTCCACGTTCAATGTGAGAGAGATCTGATCTTAAAATTAGAGAGCAACTAAGGAAGATATGCTACATAGACTTCTGTTCCCCACATGCACCCCTAACACATGCATGCTAACTTTCATTTCACATATTTATTTTAGCTCATTGGACGGCCAGCTCTGCCTTCATACTGGACACTTGGGTTTCAGCTCAGCCGGTATGATTATAAAAGCCTAGATAATATGAAAGCAGTTGTGGAGAGAAACCGTGCAGCACAACTCCCTTATGTAAGTAAGCTTGGACATAGTTTCCTGAAATCCAAGGAGGCAAGAACGGAACAGCCCTTGCCTTCCCCATACTTTCTCTTTGAGGTTTTCTTTTCCTTCTATTTTGGGTAATAAAATGAATATTTATGCATTTAGACTACTAGAGAATTTGTCAGATCAATAACTTGTTTTCAAAAATGGTAGTTTCTTTCAGTGGGAAATGGTGCTTACAGACTGACAAGATAGAGGAGGCAGCCACCTTGGTTCTGACTATATGTTCTGTTAGTTCCTTTTTCTTTTGCTTATGGTGCTCATTGCATTTTCACAGAACTAAACTTTGAGCTCTCATGTTAATTTCCTCTAGCTCAGGTTTTAGCTTATGCTTCTCCATGAAGTTTTATTGCGATATATATATATATATATATATATATATATATGTATATATATACATATATATATTAATGTATTACATATATTACACACACACACACATGTATACTAGTTGGGTTGTTTTGGCTCAAAAATATTATATTAGAGGTTGACTATAAAGGTGATATCCAAGATCCTGGTATAAGCTTGATTCTCAGATTTTGTGTCAGGTAACACCTAATTCAGATCAACCATCTTCTTATACCTTACAGTTTAATACATTTTAACAAAAATTTTGTGGGAATATTGAAGAGATGAGATATTTCTAGATTACAGAGAGTTAGGCAACACACACACACACACACACACATACACACACACACACACACACACATGCACATGAATACACTCATACAAATTGGATCAGACCCACGTTATCTACATTGGCCCTCTTTTTCACGTGTAAGGAACTGAAGCTAAATTAGGAAGGTAGTTTGACGTTAACCACTTACTTAGCTTGTTGGTGATAGGACTCATCGTTGAAATGATTTACAAAATCAAGTGACAAGGTTGAAGTGCATTTGTTTCACACTTGTGTTTTGACTGCTGTTCATTAGTGAACAGGATTTGTCTTCCTGCAAGTTGTGATCATTTTGTATTTGAAGTAGAACTGCAGTAGATATTTTGGAACTGGGAAAGAAACTGTGAAAAATATAATGTAAAAGAAGTGAGAAATCTGAGAAATCAGGATAACTAGAAGTCTGTAATTAGAGTTGTGTAAGACATTTGGGTGAATGACTCAAGAATGTTTTGGCCAAAGATCTGGCTGGTTGGCCTCTTGTCTTCTAGCCCTCAGGACCTAATGTCTTTGGGAGGTGAGGAGGAATAACGGACAGAAACAGTGGAAGCAGAACTAAATTAAGGAAAATTAAGCACAGCTAACACAGTAATGAGAATGCCAAGTGTCTTCTGTATTTATTTCAAAGTCCCATCCATGTAGCTGTAGATAACAGAAGGACCAGGATTGCCAGTTCAGATCTCTAGCACCATGGCTGTTTTCTCCTCTGAATGGTCCTTCTTACATATAGGCAGACATTTCCTTCCTGGGTAATCTGAGGAATGGAGGAATAAGATTTACTGTTGCACAGTGGTGTAAGGTGTGAAAGGAACTACTGAAATAATTCAGAGTTGCATATGGGTGCCCAGTCTTACAAGTTCAATAAAGCATAGAGTACATGTTGTGCTTAAATGTTCATGCTTTGAATGACCAATTTTGAATATTCCTATTATAGTGGAGGCTATAATAGGAAATTAGGTATCAGGAAGACATAGAAAGAGAAAATTAAAAAAAAAATCTGTAGAGTAGTCCTGTTCTCTTTCCCTCTTCATGTCCTGGTCACAGACATAGTCTAAACTTTGCTTGGGTGTCAGTATTTTCATATAAAACTAGGAAAGAATAAATGCCAATGAGTTGTAGTAGTGATTTAAAAAAACCCAAACCAGTTATTGGGATAGTGAATGAGGAAGAAGGGAGAAGAGAAATCCCCTTCCTTTCTTTATCTTGGGCATAGGGTGAGTTTTATCTTGATAGCACCAGTGATTTGTCAGAAATTGTGCAGTTGATTTGATTGCAGGGGTGGGGTTGAGCCTTAGGGGAAACAATGAAGCCATTCATTTCTTAAACCACTCTGGAAAAAAAGTGCATTTGGATAGCACAGACTGAGAGTGCTGCATTTAGATTCCAGCACAGCAGTTGGCTCTTATCTTGAATAGTAAAGGTCATACATAATTCCGTTGGTTTCTTTAACAGGGGAAAGTGTAGATGCTAAATTGTGGATGCCTGTATTCTTTCAGGATGTTCAGCATGCTGATATTGATTATATGGATCAGAAGAAGGACTTCACTTATGACCCAGTGAATTTTAAAGGCTTCCCAGAGTTTGTTAAGGAGCTACACAATAATGGGCAGAAACTTGTTATCATTTTGGTATGTGCTTCCCTTTTTCCTTCCAAAATCAGGTGTTTGTTCATCCTTTTCATCATGTGCCCTTCTTCCTCCTTGGCATTCAAATAAATGAAAATATTTTAATTCCTTCACTGGTTATATTTAAATGTGGTTACTTTTTGGTGACTTTTTTTTTTTTTTTTTTTGCCAGCCTTTAGCCTAAAGTAAGTTTTTTTTTTTTTTTTTTCATTATGTTTTCCCTATTCTTAGGATCCAGCCATTTCCAACAACTCTTTCACAAGTAATCCTTATGGCCCATATGACAGGGGTTCTGCAATGAAAATCTGGGTGAATAGTTCTGATGGCATCAATCCAGTCATTGGAAAGGTAACAGCAGAGAAGCAGTGGCTCTGGCTCTGGCTCTGCCTGGGTTTGAGTGGGTTTGGATAAGTGTGTGGTTTTCTGGTGCGTAGTCGAAGGACTTGAGCATAGCGAGCATAAAGTTTTCTTTGCCTTTTTATACCCAAGTGTCTACCATCTACCCTAGCTCTTACACGCTTTTCTCGGCCAGATCCCATTAAATGGCGACTCACAGAGTCCACCTCCTCACTCTGAGCTCTCATGTCACTACACTCCTTCTTCTCACGTTGCTCCACTGACATTGCTTGGCCAGTGCCACTAGTTAACCCCTACTAGGAAAATCCAGTGGATATGGGCCATGTCACTCAACTCAGTTTCTTGTCAAAATTAATATATTTACTACTTTAACCATATTTTATTGTTTTCTTATTCATTAAGGTATTATTATCTGTTTTACTTTTAATATCCTTGCCCACCCTTCATAGTATAGTGTCTAAAGTAATTGGATAGAAAAAGAATAGAGAAATGTAACTAATGTTAGAATATATAGATTGTAATGGGTCAATTGAAATTCATACATAACATCTTCATTTTCACTTCTTAGACTTACAAGTAGAGGAAGCTACGTGGAAGTGTGAACTAGAGTAGGAGACTAGCAAACTAAATAATGCTTTTATCCTTGGATTTATTCATTTAAATAGTCAATTAACATTTTAAAAATTAATTTTCTTGGGTGACTTTTCATTTCCCGAGAGTGATGGATTCTCTAAGAGAGTTTATTTTATACTGAGAAGACTTGTTGCTTCCATGATCACAGTAGGAATTCTTATGTAAAGTTCTTTGCTTATTCTCCATTCCTTTAATGCATTATCTATGTTTTCTCTTTTTGTCTCTCTCAGGTCTGGCCTGGAACAACTGTGTTTCCTGATTACACCAGTCCCAACTGTGCTGTTTGGTGGACAAAAGAATTTGAGCTTTTCCACAAAGAAGTGGAGTTTGATGGAATTTGGATTGTGAGTTTTAAGACTTTTATTCATAGAGACATTAAAAGTGTGTAACTCTAGCTATGTCTTTGAGCCATGTTGTGTACAAAAAGTAAAAAATAAAAAAGTGTCCCATATTCCTTCTATTGTCATAAAGTACCCGAACTGTTCAATTTTCAGTTCCAGGCTTTTAAAAATTTTGACATGATAACAGAGTAATCAGAACCAAAGTACACAGGCACAAAGTACCATCTGGCTGTGTTAAGGAGTAATATCTCATAAATCAAATGAAAATGAATGTAGCACAGGTTAAAATTAACAAATGTTAAATAAAATTTGAGCCTACAGTTTAAAATTTCAATTTATAAAAGAACTGTAGAAGAGTCATACAATACAATCAGCTAAAAAGATAACAGCAAAATTGTAAAATTATAGTACCCAAAGATGGGTACACTGTCCCCCTTTCTATGTATATATTTATATTTATATAGGTACCTATATGGAGGTAGATTCACAGTTCTATTTAGACACTATAGGTTGAACTATATGACAGCAAACAAACTGAAACTTTTAGTAGTATATTTGGGAATTGTTTACTTTTAGTAAGTATAAATTCACATCCTTTCAAAGTTATCCTAAGAACTTATTCTGTGAAATTCTTAGGGGGTAGAGAAGACAATAATATCTATTTCTACCATATCCATGGGGGTACTCTTAAAAATATCTATTCTAATTTTTCTGATTTCTCAGAAAAAGAATAACACTACTATTAAACATGGCATCCTACTTTTACCTAATAGCTTTTGTTTACTGTCTGGTAGGATATGAACGAAGTCTCCAACTTTATTGATGGTTCATTTTCTGGATGTTCCCAAAACAACTTGAATTATCCCCCATTCACACCAAGTAAGTCATTGTGGTTAGTTTAATTGACATAGCACAGTGTGTGGTATCTTAAATTTAAAAGGATAGACCTGAACCATTAGACAAGGGAGTTTGAACACAATCTTTACAGGGAAAGGAAAATATGGGCACTACATACAGAAAACTAGGAGAGTCACAATATACTGTACATGGTTCTCTGAAGAGGCATACATTCTCAATGGGTAGTCTCGTCCTTCTATGCCAAGTCCAGGCCATTGTAGGGAAAAGTGCATAGCACACATGATGCTGATTCCAGAGGCTAGTTGTTAGTCAGTGCCACTCTCAAGATGAACCTCATAGGTCCGAGCTTACAAGAGATACCATGAGGGTAGTCTTGATATTTAGGTGGTGGATACTTCTTGTGCTGTTTACAGCTTGAAGGGCGGGCATGAGCTATAGTCAAATGTAGTCGGATCTCTGAGGATATGGTAGTGGAGTCATAGTATTAATTGTAGTTTGAAGAAAGACACAGAACCAAAAAGAAAATTGTATCTTCGTTAAGAATGGAACAAAACTTCGAGGATTGCAATAGCCATGGTCATTTTTTTTTTTTTTTTTTTTTTTTTTTTTTTTTTTTTTGGTATTTCGAGATAGGGTTTCTCTGTGTAGCCTTGGCTGTCCTGGAACTCACTTTGTAGACCAGGCTGGCCTCGAACTCAGAAATCCGCCTGCCTCTGCCTCCCAAGTGCTGGGATTAAAGGCGTGCGCCACCACGCCCGGCGCCATGGTCATTTTAATCTGATGGTAAACTAGGGACTTGAGGCAGATGTAGGTGAGAATTAAATCTTGAAGAGATTTGATGAGAGGCCAAACAGCTCTCACTTAATTCTTTCAATGATAGAAGCTATTTATAGTCTTGTTAGGAGGTTTAGGATTGTCAACTGTTTTTTTAAAGTATTAATTTTACATTTGAACATAGAATGAATTTCATAAAATAGGTCATAAGTAAATAAATTACTAAGAAGCTATTTTAATAAATAGAACACCCAACCAATTTCTGTATATGGGAACCACAGTGGTACAGGAGGAGCAGAGAGTCTAGGAATGAAACTCTAGGAATTTCTCAATGCAATATATGTAATCAGAGGTTAAATTACATTTTCACCCAACACTTCAAATTTTGAGTCACATCTGAAAAATAACTTAGATGGAAATTCTAGTTGAATTAGATCATCTTATCCACCTCTGAGGACCAAGGGTATATGGATGACACGATGTATTTTTGTAACAGAAAATTACATCAGTTAGATGGTCTGCGGATGATAAGAACACAGCATGTCTGTTCTTCAGTTGGCCAATATAAAGGCTTGTTCAGTGCAGCCATCTTTGTAGGTTGTTCTGTAGTTAAGAAGTAAGAAGTTGGCAGGTAAGGCTTTCTCTGATGGGTTACTTGTTGTCATTGTTGCAGAAATCCTGGATGGGCACTTGTTCTCTAAGACTCTCTGCATGGATGCCGTTCAGCACTGGGGGAAGCAGTATGATGTCCACAATCTATATGGCTACTCCATGGCCATTGCCACAGCGAAGTGAGTCCATTATTATTATGAACTTATATGTGATTTAATTATGGATCAGTTAGAGGTTTGGTGACTCATATGTAGTATTTGTTAAAAGTCTAAATAAAAGATTAACTGGGGGCAGGGTGGCAGTCTTGGGCAGATGGATCCACAGCTAAGAAAATGTACTGCTCTCCTAGAGGATTTTTATCTCTCCCCTGAATCCCCGCACATTGGGTGGCTCACAACTGCCTGTATGTCCAGTTTCATGTAATCAGACTCCCTCTTCTGGTCCACTCTGGCACCTGCACACAACATGCATATATCCAATGTTAACAGGCACACACACACACACACACACACACACACACACACACACTTAAAGCTGTTACAAATATTTTAAAAAAATGTTTATCATTACTGATGAAAAACTGGCAGGTAGGGAATAGCAAATCCGATGTGTATTTGCAGAATATGTAAGAAAGTGAGTTAACAAATGAGTAAACGAATGAATAGAAAATCAGAAGAAAACTATTAAAAAATTTATCCAAGGTCAAGTATCTAAAATACTGTAAGCATCATTTAGGTTTTTCTCTTTATGCATTCTGTCTTCCTACATATTGTGAAGCAAAGGATATAGATGGCTAAGTAAATGGTAGATGTCTATTGGCATTGGGGTTTTAGGTTGGACCCACAGCCTTCTACTGTGTGAAATTATATTCTGTAATGATAAAAATGTTATGAGAATTTGTTCTTCTTACTGTAACATTGACAGCAAGAAACAAGGACAAGAGCACATCCATTAATTAACAAAGTAACAGGTTTAGTTTTAGCCTTTGGGACAAATGGAAAAGTTCCACAGTCTTGTTTCTTCAGTGCAAGAGATGAACCCAGGGCTTTAACTGCTAGACAAGTGCTCTATCATTGAGCCACAAAGCCGACCCTGTACAGGTTTCTAGTAGTGCGTACACATAAAAATTGTTTTATGCATTTAGTTATAAAATACACACATTTATGTTTAATCTTAAAACATTTTTCTTATGAAAATTGTTATCAAAGTATCTTTCTACATATAACTTTCAAAAGTTTGCTTTATTTCATCTTGTGATAGAAAGACTAATGTATTTTTTACTTAGGTTATGTTTCTCTTTTGTTTTATGAAATGCATATACCTCTAGTTCTCAACACTTTCAAGGCTGCTTTTGAAGTGGTAGGAAATGATGAGTCTAATAGCCTATATAAAACAAAGCTAAACAAAACATGAATACATGCCATGGTACATTCTTCTAACAGTCTCTTTAACAATTTTTGGAGAAAAGGAACGGAAGGGAATAAGATGTTATTTTTTACTATTCTTGCTATTGTTGTTCTGAGACCAGCTGAGCTCCCCACTGACCCCTAAATCCATCCCTTCCCAGAGCCGTGAAGGACGTGTTCCCAGACAAGAGAAGCTTCATCATAACACGTTCTACCTTTGCTGGTTCTGGCAAATTTGCAGCCCACTGGTTAGGAGATAACACTGCCACCTGGAAGGACCTTCAGTGGTCCATCCCAGGCATGCTTGAGTTCAACCTCTTCGGTATCCCAATGGTGAGTTCCTTTCCCAAGCTCTTTTATGACTCCCAGTCCCCACAAAGCTTCCTTCTGACAAGTTTTCATACTATAAAGCCAACATGACCTAGGGCTTTAACATCAATCTTCATCACTGTCACTGTAGCTCTGATACCATAACCTCATTGTCTGAGCTGCCTGATGCAAATAGGAAGTGTAACCCAGATAGCTCCTGAAACATTCTTCTTGAGTGTCTGACATACAAAAAGTGCACTAGTTCTTTAGTCTAAACCAGATGTGTACATATATGCAACTAATTAGATGCCTGCACACATGGAACACAACTATGTAACTAATCGGATGTATGAATACATGGAACACACCATGTATATAACTAGTTCCCAGATGAGCAAACAATCCTATAGCACGTGATATGCTTTGCAGTGCTTGGTCAAATTCACCAGATACATTTATTGAGTGCTTACTGTGTATAAGATGCTAAATGAAGTATGGGTGGCACACAAGAATACAATATAGAGGCACACAAGCAAACAAATAATTATTGTAATCCAGGATAAAAATTCATAGGAATGCATATATTGAGCATTATGAGAGTCTGAGAAGAATATTTATTAATTTGATATGATTATAAGGGACAGAATGAGTCAGGGGAGGAAGTCAAAAGACTCCATAGGAAAGATGGTACTTAAGTTGAACCAGGGAATCAGAGAGTAGCTCATTTTAAGAGCGTGGAATAATCTCAAGCAAAAGAAACTTAAAGGAGATGGTAGCTGTGCCTTTAATATCAGAGTGGAAAACTGGAGCAGAAGGTTATCTGCAAGGGTAGATTGCAGCTGGGTTTAAAGATTTGATAGAAGAGATAGCAAGGAAACCATGGAGAGTTTGGTGAAGTGAGTGACATGATCAGAGTCGGGCTTCAGGGAAGGATGTGGTCCAATAATATTATTGGTATTAGCAACGACTGTCCATAAAAAGTTATGGTGCTCCATTTGTTTAATAAAACAAGACACCACATCAGGAAAGGAGCCATCTAACAGTAATGTGGATGTGGGATAAATGTTGATTCTGCCCACATCACATTAGCCTTCTGGGTAAAAGCTTTGAACAAAGTTTGGTTAAGATGTCCCTGGTAGAAAGCAACAGATAGGGGTGGGAGTGTCATAAACATGCTGTCCATGTGTCATTATAGGTAGGGGCCGATATATGTGGCTTTGCTGAAGACACATACGAGGAGCTCTGCAGGCGCTGGATGCAGCTGGGAGCATTTTATCCATTTTCTCGGAATCACAATGGCCAAGGTTACAAGGTAATTCAGCTGGAAAGTATAATCAAAGTATATTGGTGTGTACTACAACTGGATCTGTTTGTATTCCCACCGTGAAATCTGTTGAGCCAGCTTTAGAATATACTGCACGTATGCTGATTTGGGATCCACTTGCCATGAATGAGGACTTGTTGATCATAGAATGTCCCAATGTCCCAGTTTCTCACTTATTGTTGTCATTGGGACAAGTTTAATTTTTCAAAAAAGAATAGTTACTGGTTGCTCATTTTTGTGTGAATGGCTTTCTTGGGTCTAGAATCTGGAGACACTTATTTAAATAATGATGTTAAGAGTCAGCCTGATACTGCTCAAGCGTGGCCCAGCACTTGGGAGGCAGAGGCAGAGGCAGAGGCAGAGGCAGAGGCAGAGGCAGAGGCAGAGGCAGAGGCAGAGGCAGAGGCAGAGGCAGAGGCAGAGGCAGAGGCAGAGGCAGAGGCAGAGGCAGAGGCAGAGGCAGAGGCAGAGGCAGAGGCAGAGGCAGAGGCAGAGGCAGAGGCAGAGGCAGAGGCAGAGGCAGAGGCAGAGGCAGAGGCAGAGGCAGAGGCAGAGGCAGAGGCAGAGGCAGAGGCAGAGGCAGAGGCAGAGGCAGAGGCAGAGGCAGAGGCAGAGGCAGAGGCAGAGGCAGAGGCAGAGGCAGAGGCAGAGGCAGAGAGGCAGAGGCAGAGGCAGAGGCAGAGGCAGAGGCAGAGGCAGAGGCAGATGGATTTCCAGATTCGAGGCCAGTCTGCACTACAACGAGAATTTTTCGACAGCCAGGGCTACATGGAGAAACTATGTCTTGAAAAACCAGAAACCAAACCAACACAAACAAACAAAATCAGTCAATTCTTAAGCAAAGGATTAAGAGTTCACAATTGAGCCTGGATGCAGTGACACAGATCTGTAATCCTAGCTATCAGGGAGGTAGTGGCAGGAGGATCAGCAGTTCAAGACTAGCCTGTGCTACCTAGCACACTTGTTTGAAAAATTCATAAATGAGAAATACAAATAAATACCTTGCTGTGGAGAATAACTTAATTACATAAGTAATTAGTATTTAATATTTAATAAATAATTAAAATAATTAGCTGCTGAGTCAGCAATTGGCACAAAACTTGCCCTTTACAAGGCTGCTGGAGGGAAGTGTCATGGAATAGAAGGTTAGTTAGGTGCTAGGAAGCTGATAGGGGCTATCATATCACTAAAACAAAAATGGAAATCTCAGAAAGCTAAAAATAAGAACCGGAAATGATGAGACTTTAAGAGTTTAAAAAAAACGGGACTGGGGGAAAAAAGGGACTGGAGAGATGGCTCTGAGGGTAAGAGCACTGACTGCTCTTCCGAAGGTCCTGAGTTCAAACCCCAGCAACCACATGGTGGCTCACAAACACCTGTAATAAGATCTGATGCCCTCTTCTGGTACATCTGAATTAAAAAAAAAAAAAAAGAGTTTAAAAAACCTCTATGCAATCTTCTTACATTGCTCATTTTTGTAATGAACATGGAGAAACATTTTCAAAATTATTTAACTAAGGCTGAATTAGTTAATAATGCCTCTTAACTGGGCAGTTCTAACGTGTGAGCGAGATAGGGTGAGTTCTAAGTGGCGATGGCAGCTTATTTGGTGTCATGGTTCAGTCCTCCAGCTGTGTCACACAGAAACAAAGGGAAACTGTGGCCCCAGGTTGTGCAGCATAAAATGCTGGCTCATGCTGCACAGTCTCTGCAATCATTCTTGGTGTGCACAGCTTTCCCATTGTCAACCCACAACTGCAAACTCTTCTTTTCTTTTAGGACCAGGATCCTGCCTCTTTTGGAAATAACTCCATGCTGTTGAATTCGTCTAGGCACTACCTTAACATCCGCTACACTTTGCTGCCTTACCTCTACACTCTTTTCTACAGAGCACATAGCCGGGGAGACACTGTAGCTAGGCCTCTTCTGCATGAGTAAGTTCTCCTAATATTCTGTTAATGCAAACTGGGGGTTGTTGACTGTGTCAGAATATCAGAGTAAAATATAAAATCACCCAAGCAAGGTATTTAGGAGTGTGTGTGTGTGTGTGTGTGTGTGTGTGTGTGTGTGTGTATGTATATACTGTAGATCAGTTCCAAGGCTTTGCATATACTGGGCAAAAAAATCTACCACTTACCTACCTCTTCCAACTATTTTTAGTTTAACTTGAAAGATCTTAAAATGAGGCTCTGTACTATGTATATGTGCTATGATGCTAGGATTCTGTTGAGTCTCTAGGAATAAGACTGTACTTTGTAAGTAAATATCTCAGAATTGATCCTGAGAATTCCATTATTCTTATTAGCTAGCCAGTTGGAATCTCTGATTTAACTCAGTCTCTTGGGAACCTTTCCTTTTCAAAATACTGCTAACTCATTAATGTGTTGTAGAGAACCTTAGACATGAACACATACTCATGTTCACTTCTGGGGTAAAATTTTCACTTCCTGGAATCCCTTTTTTAAAAGTATATTTTAAAATTGAAAATTTTGTATATTCTGTTTTTTTTAATCTGATGCAGTTCTTTACTTTTGCTGTGCTTGTGGGAGGGGATAAGAGCAAGAATTGAGCTTTGAGCCTTGCACATAGTCTGCAAGTACTCTGTCACTGAGCTATATGTCAATCCTTTTTAACACTTTTAGTTTTGAGACAGGATCTGTTAAATCTCTTAGGTGGACCTATATCTTTCTCTGGAGCTCAGGCAGGACTTGAAGCTGTGATCATTCTGACATCCACATATCTGGGAATGCTGGCACTGAGCTGCTAGCTCCAGCCACAGATCTTTTTGGACAATAAGCTGGTCATAAAATTTGTAGGTTATCTTACTTAGATTTCAATGGGAGATACACCAAACATAGTGAAGCCTGGGATCTGCCTAGGATAGACACTGGAATAGGAACTTCTGTGTCACCCAGGGGAAGAGCAGGGAGGTATATGGGCAGCGCCAGAGATCTTCCTGGGGTGGAGGGAGGTGGAGCAGAGTGGGTATCAGACAGTGAGGATTGTGGGTGTTTTTCAGGTAGCCTATTTGCTTTGGTTAGAGACTTCAGGAGCACTGAGTTGCCTCTCTGTGTCTCATCTCTTTGATATCTAGGTTCTATGACGATGACAATACTTGGGGCATAGACCGGCAATTTCTTTGGGGACCAGGTCTCCTCATCACTCCTGTTCTGGATCAGGCAAGTGTCGTATTGGAGGCAGGCAGGCATCCTCTGCCTCTGTTCCTGCTCATTGCTCCCCAAATCTCCTCTCCCCTCTATTACAAACTCACTGCTGATATCTGTGGTTGGGTCAATGGAGAAGAATATCCAGGAGCATCTTGTGGTAGCATATATGATAAGCATTTTCTTCCTTGGAGGATTCTTCTTTTTCTAAGTAAGTTCTCAATCAGTGCAAAGTGACTTTGATTTGGGAATGAGCTTGTGGCTCATAAGGTCATTACAAGTAACTATTATGGCTCTGAGATGAGAAGCCATGATGAAGCAGAGGCCAGCACTTACTCAGAAGACACTTTTCAGAGTAGATGATCTTTGCCAGCTAGGTGGAAATGCAGGCTTCTTAACTTCAAAAGGAGGAATTATAACTACATCTAGCCTATGAAGCAGAGAGAGGATTAAATGAGACAATTCACAGAAAGCTGGAATTGACCCCCCAGTCCATTTCGTCTTCATTTTTGTTGTTTCTAATTACAATCCAGCCCATTTGTGGCCCCCCTGATCCAGATCACCATGTTATAGTTTTTCTTATCTATACTAGAAAAAATGGCATAGTTTAGCAACGGGGCGGGGAGAGGCTATATGTTTCCAAATATGGCTGGGAAGTCCCTGCCCTATACTAAGATATCCTTATGTCATCAGAGGCTAAGTTGTGAGGATAATTTTTTGAAATTTAATTTTAGGGTGCAGAGAAAGTGAAAGCATATGTGCCTAATGCCACCTGGTACGACTATGAAACCGTAAGTAGCTGGAACTGTTCTTAAACTCAAGGCAGCGGCTGCATCTGCATAGAGAGAGTGACTCTCTAGAGCTAGGGACCCATCATTCATGCACAGAGGAGTACTTTTGCAGTGCTTTCTATAAGTTCACAGCATAGCTTTGGAACAGAACATCTGTTGCTTTAACACTTCATTCAACAAGAATATAAGGACTCAAAGCATGTCTCATGAGCAAGCATTAGAGGGCCTCATGGATGATTTGAGCTTGGCCCAAAATCAGGTGATTAGCTCAGAAGTATCAGTTCTCTTAACATACATCAAACAGGCTCTGCAACTGCAAAAATATTTTACAAACCCTGAGCTGACCTACATTTTAGCCTTCCTTTGTTTAATTGTCTGCATAGAGAGTAATTCTGGTAAATCCTGCTAAGTAGAAGAAGGTAGCACTGTAGGGAGCTCAGCATGAGGGAGTCCACATACTATGAAGCCAATGTGTTTGGTTTATCTGCCTGCCTCAGGGAGAGCAACTGGGGTGGAGAAAGCAAAGCATTGAGATGCAACTTCCTGGAGACAAGATTGGACTTCACCTTCGAGGGGGCTACATCTTCCCCACACAACAGCCTGCCACAACCACAGAAGCCAGGTACAGTATGGGACTCTTGAAGTGGGCACAGGGCTGACAAAGGACAACATTTCTGGGACAGTGTGCTCTAGACTGTGGGGTTGATGGGTACTGGAGTGGAATTTGTCTCTGGATTTCATGTGACCTTTTCCCAGAAGCCTATGACCTCACCCCTCCCCCAACCCTTCTGTATGTGTCAGAACACACTGGCAGTTAGAATGCTCAGTCCGCTAGGTTTCCAAAGGCACGTTCAGCATTGGCACTGAACATTTCATTTCTTTGGAAGACTACATTCTGGGCAAACCTGGTTAGATGATCACCTACCTGCCTTCACCCACATGTCTGCTCTTGGCCCATGAATTCCCATGTCTAGATTTGGATCCACTGTCCATCTTTTTAAAATCTTCACCTTCCTTTCCATTCCTTCCACCAAACTCTTTCCTTCCTGTGACAAATGAAAGTGTAAGGTTAACAGCTGGAGTGTCACTTATACTTGCTGGGAGAAGGAAAATCAGTTTTATCAACCACTCCAGAACAGGCTTCATTTTCAGGAGTAGCTGACTGACATATGATAGACTCCAGGTTTTGTTTGTTGTTGTTATTTGGGGTTTTTGTTTGTTTTTTTGTGCATTTTTGTATATGCTTTTACAGTGTGTTATTTATTTTTCTCTTTTGGGGTGTGGTTTTATTTTGTTTTATTTATTTACTTTTTTGCTTTTGCTTTTTTGTATTGGGTTTTTGCTTGTTTTTTGAGAAAGAACTTGAAGTTGGGTCAGTGTTGGGGGAAAAATCTGGAAAGACATAGGGGAGGGAAAGAATATGATCAAAATATATTTAAAATTTAATAAATTTAAAATTATATAATAATAATATATCCACTTACCAATGTCACAGATCTCTACTCATCATTGACTTCAGTTGTGGACTCCATCTGCATTCCACTGAAGAGCTGCATGTTTCTGTCATGTGGCTCTGAAACTATTCTCTTATTTGATTTATTTTTTATTTACTTATTTATTTATTTACTCATTTAAAATCTTGATCTGCTTTCCTTCTTAGTCTCCCTGTCACAGAATTCTTCTCTCATGCCTCCTCCCCTTCTCCTCTGAGAGGGTGGTCCCCTAGGTATCCTCCCACCCTGGCACATCAAGTCTCTGCTAGGCTCATCTTCTCCCACTGAGGCCAGGCAAGGCAGCCCAGTTTGGGGAAGAGATTCCACAGATAGGCAACAGCTTTAGGGACAATCCCTGTTGTTGGGGGACCCACATGAAGACTGGCTGCTCATCTGCTACAAGAAATGCAGGGACAAAGATGGAGCAGAGACTGAGGGAATGGCCAACCAATAGCCTGCCCAACTTGAGACCCATCCCATGGGCAAGCACCAATCCCTGACAAGATTAATGATCTGCTGTTATGCTTCCAGATAGGAACCTAGCATAACTGTCCTCTGAGAGGCTCCACCTAGCAGCAGACTAAAACAGATGCAGAGACCCACAGCCTAACACTGGACAGAGCTTGAAGACTCTTAGGGAAGAGTTAGGAGAAGGATTGAGGGCCTTGGAGTGGATAGGAGCTTCACAGGAAGACCATCAGAGTCAACTAACTTGGACTCTTGGGTCCTCTTACAGTCTGAGTAACCAACCAAAGAACATACACTGGCTGGAACGAGGCCCCTGACTCATATGTACATGTGCAGCTCATTTGATTTCAATAAGCTTCAATTCTTAGAATTCTGGAAATCAGTGTTTCCCATTGACCTACATTTATTATCCTAAAACTTCAAATGATTGGCTTTTTGCGAAAATAAATACAAAGATTTCTGTTTTCTTTTTCTCTGATTGTTCAATACTAGGCTGTTTTGCATCTTGCTACTGGATTTCAAAAAAAAAAAAAAACCCAAAAATCCAAAACAAAACAAAACAAAACAAAAAACCAAAAAAATCCAAACAAACCCATGGACCTGGCTTGAGATCTCGACTACAAGGGTAGAGTGTTTAGAAGCAATATTGCCTTGGGCAGCAGTTTTCCTGGAGTCCTTTCAGCACACAAGCCAGCCCTGGCAGAGCATGCTACGCTAGTCCCCAGCAGTCATCCGTTTTGATGCATTTTGGCTTCTCACCCATGATGCTTAGCAAAAGGCTACACATATTTGAAAAATGCATTTTCCACTGAGCTGCATCCTCTCCCCACTTCCAACTGCTTTCTCAAAGGCTAGAGCCAGGCGTTATTTCCAGCTCTCTAGCAGAGTGCGTGCTATCACTTCCAAACTTCTGGTGATCTCTGTTTGTCTCACAAGACAAAATAGCAAGTAATCAAATAAGGAAAGTGGCTGTTCTCTGGATGATCCTATTGTATAAATTTGCTTTATCAGAAAAACTGTCTCATGATGGAAAAGTGTGTTTTCTTCATAGCAACCAACACTTCTCCTTGATCATGAACTCCAAATGCCCAACAATAGCGCTCCTGAGGATTTCTTCTTCTTCTGATAATCTGTCTTCTAAATGATATTTTCAGCCAGAATTTTTTTTATTGTACCTATTTATTCTGGCTTCATATTCCTGCCTCCTTCATATGTATTTATGGCTGTGCTTTAGGGTGCTTCCATCCCACGTGAACTATTAGCACTAGAGAGAGAAGCACCTGCCAATCTTGTCTTTGTATTGGAAGGAAAACAGCACCGGCTGCTAGCAGTAACTTTTACCAGTTGAAACATGGTGCAAATGTCTGTCACAATCCTTTGAACTCTAAGGATTTGTGTCTTCTGTGAATCTGTTCCCCAATAGCCGGAAGAATCCTCTTGGTCTTATTGTCGCCCTGGACGAGAACAAAGAAGCAAGAGGAGAGCTGTTCTGGGATGATGGGGAGTCGAAGGGTGAGTGCCTTGAGAGGGTGTGGCCATTGCAGACCTGCACCAGACTCTGTCCCTTTACTCCTGCTGGTCATCCAGCTGTGGATGAAATCTCACCAGGCATCCTAGCAGCAGCAGCAGCCCAGAGAAAACATTTGCTTCTGGTTGTACTGATCAGAGGCCGTGATGGATGAACCACAGATAGAGAGAGAACATCTCTCTGGCTTTGTCTCTGTGTCTCCCTTTCTGAATTCTCTCCTTGTCAGTAATGATTAACAATCTCTCACTTCATTTTTACAAAACAGATTTACATGACTGCTCTGGTAATTCACCTTCACTGTAAATTTCTTCCCCCCAAGTCCTTGCAGGGGTGCAGTTGGGAACTGTTGATGATATGAAATGCACAGCCATGTTGGGGAGGCAGCAAGCACAGCACACACATTTCTGATAATGAACTCTTATCAGTAACATGTTCTTTCTCCCCTTCTCCCTTCCCTCCCCTCTCCCTCCTTCTCCCCTCCCCCTCCCCCTCCCTCTCCCTCTCCATCTCCCTTGCCCTTCTCTTTCTTCTTTGTCTCTAATGCACTAGCAATTCTCATGACACTCACTGGGGAAAGAGTCCAATAAGATCATTGCCTTGGGAGCACAGCAAAGGATCTTTTCTCAGTTATAGTATTAAAGAAAAGACAACACACAGCAGCACAGACTCTGCACATATAGGCATCGTGCACTGGTTACCATCATGTCCACTGATGCCATTACCACTAATGGAAATACTGGCTTTCCAAAAATTGTTCTTGTTATGGTTCATAGTCTTTGAACAGCTTTTCCAAATTTATCCTTTGACCTGCACCTGAAAAAAGTACTTTTCAGTCCTCTATATCAGTTCAATTATTTAGCTCTTTTAAAAACTGAGGCCATTGCTGCTCTTTATTGTCTCACTTACTTACATCTAGTATACTACGATCCAGATTCACTTTTGTTCTCAAAGTTCAGGGCTTTACTATAAAAGACTATTCCATTGTGTATGTGCACTGTGATTATTCATTCACTTTTCTTCTGATACATATGTTTGTTGTTTTACCAGTTTAGGTATTGTGAAAAAATGGTCAATGGACTTAACAGGAAACTCTTAGGAGGAAATATAGGAGAACACTTTTCTAATTTTGGGCATAGTGTTGTGATTTTAAATATGACATGAACAAATGCCACAAATCATAAAATAGATGTACGTAGCCATTATGGAGCATAGCATAGACACTTCTTCACATGTTGAAAATATAACTACTACAAGAAGTCCCAGATACTTTGTCCCCCACATAGTCACTGTGGCATCATCTAGCAAAGATCCAGACATAGCTAAAGTGTCTGGTGGATGAAGAAGAAAGAAGTGTGATCTGCAGACAGGTTGAAGTGCTTGACAGCCAGGGAAGGAACAAGGAATCAGTTTTACTTTTTAATTGACTATTATTTATTTTTTTAACCTATTTACTTTATGTTCCACTCACTGCCCCCTCCCAGTAATCCCCCACAATACTTCCCCCATCTCTGACTCTCATCCGAGTGGGTGGGGCTCCTGGCTCTCTCCCCACCCTGGCACTTCAAACCTTCGCAGGGATAGGCTCATCCTCTGCCACTGAGGCCAGACAAGTAGCCCAGCTAGAAGAACATAGGCCATGTACAGGCAAAAGCTTGTAGGATAGCTCCCATGAGGAAATAGTTTTAGGGAGAAAGTGAAACTTGCCTTCTGTGGACACCAGGATAGTCTGACATCTCTCTCTTCTTTCAGACACTGTGGCCCAAAACATTTACCTTTTCAGTGAATTTTCTGTCACTCAAGTGAGTAGCATATTTTTTGTGAATATTTTGTGGGATTTGCCTGAAAATGACTATATATGTTCTGAATTTATAATTTAATTATCAGTATTACCACGGGTAAATAATTGCTATTTATGACTTAATTCATAACAATTATATCAGCTTTGTAATCAATAAGAGGCAATAGTAATAAGGAAGCAAATCAGCTACTATTGCAAGGGACAGTTCTCTAAACGGTCCGAGAGTCCCCCCCTGCTCCCCACTATCTCTGTTAGCTTATGAAGATAAGTTTGCATCCCCACCAACATGCAACAGCAGGGAAATTGAGAGTTCTTAAGATCAGCTTGAGGGTGTGGTCAAGGATAGAGGCCTAGGGAATCTATGTGTTCATAATTTGTTCATAACTATGCATGCTATGTTTCAGAACCATTTGGATGTGACAATTTCAAGTCCAAACTACAAGGATCCCAATAACCTAGAATTCCAGGAAATTAAAATCTTTGGAACACAGGAATTCCGCAATGTTAGAGTGAAACAGAATGGGAATCTCCTTCAAATGTCTCCTCAAGTCACTTACAATCCAAACCTGAAGGTACGAATTGCTTTTGTGAGGAGGCTTTCCACAAACCTCCATGGGGCCATGATACTTCTTGCTAAGGTCACATGGGCTGCTGAAGAACCAGAGCACCTCTGGGGCCTGGTGAGGAGGTTAGAGTATTGGAGAAGGAAGGTTAAAAACAGAGATGTTGAAGCCAACGTGGCTCCAGGTTTTCCCATCCTTATTCTTCTCACTCATTTTTTTTTCCTAACTGGATGTGGGGACACGATCCAACGAAGAGACTCTGAAAGTTGATGGCTTGTGCTCTAAGGTGAAGGGAAAGAGAGAGAGAGAGAGAGAGAGAGAGAGAGAGAGAGAGAGAGAGAGAGAGAGAGAGAGAGAGAGATCCTATAAATAAAAGTTTACAGGGCTTTTATTTATTTAATTTTTAATGTTTCTTTCCTTTTCATATGCTTTATTAAGACATCACATGTTCCCTATCATATGCATTTCCAAGAAATATTTTGTGGAAAAAGAATTGATGGTGCTAACTAACATAGACGGTGATTACATAGTGGTGTTCTCCAGATGTAATGGGGTCCACTGTTTCTGTATGACTTGTCTTCCATTCCTTTACTTCCTCAGTCCTGTGAGGAACCTTTCCTGAGTCAATTCTGATGGCTTCTCCTGAGGTTCCTCACAGAACCAGAGTGCTGAATCAATACTGATTGAGGATCTTTTAAGTTTGAGTTAACCTGTCAACTGAGACATTTATTAAATGGCATATTGATCACACTTGACATTTTATTATGACAATACATAAAGGGGATATATATATTTTACTAAGTTACATATAAAGGATTATGTGGCTGTTTCAGTCTGTGGCAAAGTGTAAGACAGCTGAAAGATACATATGTGAATACATGATTTGTTTATGACAGAAAATAAGATATTTAACATATCATCAAAGGAAATGTTTATTGTCTGAATCAGGATGGTCAGAAATACAATTAACATAAATGAAACTTTGTGAAAGTATTAAGAAGATGTCTAAACCAATATTAATAAAATATCTGCTTTGGTCTTAATTGATGTCCAAAGCTTAGTAAAGTAGTTGAAGCCAGCTTTCTGGAGAAGACATGGATGGAACACCACCTTGAAAGATATAGTTTTATGGATATGGAGAGATAGCTCAGCAGTTAAGAGCACTGGCTGCTCTCTCTGAGGTTCTGGTTTGATTCTTATCACCCAAATGTCATCTCCCAAAAATCTGTAATTCCAGTTCCACAGGACCAATGCTGCATCCTGTGGTCACTGCACAAACATAATGCAGGCACATCACCCATATACATAAAAAATATTGAATTTATGAAGTTGGTGTACAAGAAGTCTGAAGCAGAAAAGTTTTAAGTTTTTTTGTAATTAAATTTTCAAAGTTGAAAATTTGGTGTCAGTGATTCCGTACTTGAACTTTGTGATGAGTAAGGTCTGTTTTCTCTCTGAATTGGAATAGACTGAATGGATCCAGTCACAATGCCCTATTCTAGGGAAAAGAAAAATGGAAAAAATAACCACCAAAACAAACAAACAAACAAACAAACAAACAAACAAACAAACAAACACAGAGATAAAGTTAAAGGATAAGGCCCTTCTATCAAAAACGAAACCCTGGCCCCAGCAAATGAACTCAAACTTACTTTTCTGGCTAGGCTTATGCTACAGTCATTAAGTTTTCCATCACTACTTCAAAGAATCTCTTATTTAAAACAAAAATACAGAGAAAAGTACATTTTATATAAAGAAGATAGCTAGAAATGTATTCCAGAAAGGACCTTTTTTTCCCAGAGAATGTTTGTCTTGGAAATGGTGTCCAAGATGAGTTATTAGAACAACATCAAAAGGCTCAGAAGTCTTAAATTATCAGTCTGTAACTCCATACTAGGCTTAGGAGGTTGGAAATGAAAGTTTATATATGATATTTCTCATTACCCAATCTTACACTTAATTGGTATATCTGAGATCAAAAAATTAAGGTGATTTGTGTAAGATTCCAGAGAACACTGGAACTACAGCTCAAGCAACATTACATATGTGCCCTGTAATCTAGGCACTCCACACCACAGAGGGACATGATATGGGGAGGTGATGAACAAGAAATAATGGCTTAACTTAGAAAGAGGAGGAAAAATATTTCTGACAAAATAAATGGTAGTCAAGTGGTCCCTGGAAGGACTGGACAAAAGTTTGATCATAAGAGGTTTTCCTTGGTCTTTCTCTCTACAATATAGAAGGTTTCCATAGAAGAGTTGTATTTTCCTTTGTCACTGACTATACCCTAAGCACATATACACTTGTGTCCTCATATGCTGTAGTATGTTGTTTAAAATATTAAAATCAGGGCATAAGGATATAGTAAGAATAACATTTATACTTAATTTCCATAAAAAGATTCAGGTCTTGTAAAGCTTTTGTACTGAGGATGAATTTCCATTCTTGCAGGTTGCCACCATCACAAATATCCATCTCAGGCTGGGAGAAGCATACACGGTTGAGTGGGACTTCTTCACAAGGGAGGAGGAAAGGATAGATTGCTATCCAGATGAGCATGGTGCTTCTGAGGCAAACTGCACTGCCCGTGGCTGCATCTGGGAGGTAACCGTGCCGAAGATGTTCATGTAAACTGAAAACCCTTGAAATACAGTCTACAAGGTCTTATCACAGCCCTGTACCCATGGGCTTATTTACATCCACAGAAAGGCTCCACATAAATATTATTTCAGTCGAGGAGTGGGATGTATTTATCATGTTGTTTTGAGACCAGGAAATTTAAATTCATGCTTATGTAAATGTTATAGACACGAATGAATATATTTATGGCTTTCTCTGCAGATAATTTGTCTCTTCTAGCTCTGTTTGATAACTCCATATCCCTGCTGATATAGGATGCTGACTTTCTTTCCAGAAATCCAACACTATTGGGGTCCCTCCTTGCTACTTTGCTCATGAGCTGTACTCAGTCAGCAATGTTCAGTATGACTCACATGGGGCCACAGCTGACATCTCCTTGAAGGCTTCTACTTATAGCAATGCCTTCCCCTCTACACCTGTGAATAAACTGAAACTGAAAGTGACCTACCACAAGAATGAAATGCTGCAGTTTAAGGTATGTACTATCAGGTGTGGACAGGGCCTCTCCTGTTCAAATATTCTTTGCTACTTTGTGTTACAAAATTCTGACAAAAACATGTCATTTTCATAGCAAAATACTTTAGCACATCATTCAAATTATGAGATCAATTAGATGTCCAATGCTATAGAGAGATCTATCCTAATTTCAAATTGAGAAAATAACTGTGCCTAAGGAAAATTGTTGTGAGAGAACACGTGGAGAGGAATCACATGAGTCTAGTAGGAAGATAGGAGAGTTATGGCTGAGTTTGTTCTGGAATAAGAAGGGAAATGGGGGAACAGTAGGTGTGTTTGAAACTTTGAGATCATCTTGCTCATTCCTATGGACTCGAAGAGGGAGAAGCCCACGAAACCACTACCATGTTGCTAAGTTGCATGTGTATCTATGTAAGGTAGTGATTTTAACTGAAATGTGAAAATCAGATTAATGATTGAAAATATAACAGGAGAAGTATGATTTTGAATAAAAATAGTTGGAGACATCTTTGTAATACTCATGAAAGTGATTGTTTTTCCTTTCACAGTTTAATTAAACCAAGGGAGTAGGGATTGACTAGCTACTCTGTTGTTTGTCTTCTTATTAAATTGTGAGCTGCTCCTAGACAGGGATTTGTCTTCAATCATGGTGGTATTGGAATCCCACACAGGCTGCTAGATAGTGAGCTGTCAAATGCTGCTGAGAGAGTCTAAGTCAGTGATCAAGGCAGAGAGTCCTCAGAATCTGAGCTCCATCTGGACTTGAGCTCTGTGTCTTCTACTGTGATTTGTTGTATGTGTGTGGTCTCATCAGTGAAGTTCAGTGGGTGTGCAGCCTCAACTCCTCCCCACTCACCATTTAGCTAGACAGTCATGGTCTCTACCATGCTTACATCTTTCTGAGACCATGTTAACACTCTGAGTCTTTGCTTTTGGTTTATTTGTTTGTTTGTTTGTTTGCTTGCTTTTTTGTTTTTTTGTTTTTTTGTTTTTTGTTTTTTTTGAGATAGGCTTTCTCTGTGTAGCCCTGGCTGTCCTGGAACTCACTCTGTAGACCAGGCTGGCCTCGAACTCAGAAATCCATCTGCCTCTGCCTCCCAAGTGCTGGGATTAAAGGCGTGTGCCTTACCAGAACTTTTTGCTCTCATTTTTTGTGCTTGGTTTACTGTGACAAAGCTTTTATGATTTATCCTGTATTTCTTCTATGAAACCACCTTAATGCCCAAAATAATTTTCTTCTTTGTAATCAGAACCCCCCCCCCCATTTTTTTCAGAATTTATATTAGCTCACATCCTTCAACTGTGCCTAGTTCTTCTGTATTATTTTCCATGATTCGTAGTGTTTCATGATAGTAACTTCGGCCAATTTAGTTCCTATCTCCACGATTTATTATTGAACCAACAGTAGAACGTGGGTCCTTAATTACTTAGCTTATATTTCATTTTCAGCAGGAATTTTTGAAATCAAAATAGGTTTTTTAATTCCATACTTTCAGATCCCCTACATTTATATATAAAACTATATCATGTTTGTAAATCCCACACCAATTTCAGAATGAAGTTTTGATGCTAACCACAATGTTGAAATGAATGAACAAATGTTCTAGAGCCCATAATAATGAGACCGAAACCCAGATTAAGCTATTTCATTGGACATTGTTTTCTGGTAGGTTGATTAAGTCCTGGACTGTAAAGTTGGAGAAGACAAATTTACAACATCCAGTCTTTGTCAAATATGCTAAGAGTATGCTGAGTTATTCAAAGTGTTGTTTTAAAATGACAGATAACTGTGAATATTTACACTATTAATGTCATGCTTTGACAGATTTATATGTTGTACAGTGGTCTATTAAGTGTACTTAGGATATCTGGTGTTTCGTTCCTCTAAAATTTTGTGAGGTAGGAATCCAAAACCTTCACATGTCATTTTGAATTATATGGTACAATAACATGTAATGGGACACATTTGTATTTACATAAAATGATTTCTTCTGGCCTAGATCTATGATCCCAACCACAGTCGGTATGAAGTCCCAGTCCCTCTGAACATCCCCAGTGCTCCATTGAGCACCCCTGAAGGCCGTCTGTATGATGTACTCATCAAGGAGAATCCATTTGGGATTCAAATTCGCCGGAAGACTACAGGCACTGTAATGTAAGTGACTCCTGGTCTGAGTCTGTGATACTGCTGTTCTAAATATTCCCCACCAGTTCCATTATAAGACACCCTGGCTCCAACATCATACTGCCTATGTTGAGATCTATGATATATCAGTTACTTTCTGTAGCTTTGATAAAAAACAAACCAAAACAAACCAAAACCAAACCCAACCAGAACAAAACAAAAACCAACCAAACAAAAATAGCCAAGAGAATTTGCAAAAGACTTTGAGTTAATGGCTTCTGAATGTCAGAATCTATGATTCTATGATGGTGATGTGGTAGACATGTCAGTAGAAAAGTTGAGAGTTCACATCTTGAACTGCAAAGAGGAAAAGAGTGCCCCACTGGGGACCAAGTATTCAAATACATGGAATTATGGAGTATATCTCATTCTAACCTCCACATCTGAGGAAATGTGTTCTGTATAGAGGGAATCTTTAATACTCCAAGGGCAATTACTAAGGTAGTTCCAAGTAAGTGTGTATTCACTATATAAGCCACAAGCTGGAGAATAATTATCAATTTCAACTGAGGGATTTCATTGAGATAACTAAGAGGACAAGGATGAGAGACAGAGTCTGGATACAAGATAGGCTTTAGAACAGGATCAGCCTCCGAGTCTCCACCGGAGGTTCTCATGAGCAGTAAGCAGGCAGGAAAGCAAGAGTGTGAGGTTGTGTCAGGTGCTCACATTCGAAGCCTGGAAAGAGGTAGAAAGTGGACCATCACTGGTCAAGTGTATGGAGTGGCATGGGGAGTATGGAGTGGGAGTGTGATAAAGTGATTTTACTTCCTACTGTGCATAACAGTAAAGGGAAGTAAGGATACAGTGTATGAGAACAATTAACGGTGACTCAGGGATGATTGTGTCTCCTGCATATTTTGTTGGGTAGAGACTATATTTTCCTCTGATGGGTGAAAATATAAGGCTCCGTGGTCCTTACAAAGGTGGTGTCTGGAAACCACTAGGAAGCTGATTTTTTTTTTTTTTTTTTGCAAATGTTCCTTTCCCTTTTGCAGCTGGGACTCTCAGCTCCTCGGCTTCACCTTCAACGACATGTTCATCCGCATCTCCACCCGCCTGCCCTCCACATACATCTATGGCTTTGGGGAAACAGAGCACATAACCTTCAAGATAGACATGAACTGGAACACATGGGGCATGTTTTCCAGGGATGAGCCCCCGGGGGTAAGGGCAGAGTGTGGTCTGTTTTCTCTCCCTCCTCCTCCTCCTCCTCCTCCTCTTCCTCTTCCTCCTCCTCCTCCTCCTCCTCCTCCTCCTCCTTCTCTTCCTTCATCCCCAGCTTCACCGGACAGTTACCTTCTGCTATTAGATAAGTGGATCATTTTCATGTGCCTTGTTCCTCAAGTCTTTAGCTTACTCTGCTAAGAATGCTGGACACAACTAAGCAGGCAATTTTTGTTTCTTTCTCAGGGATCAGTTTTCCTAAACTCTTCTGTTTTATCCTCTTTACTCTCAGTACAAGAAGAATTCTTATGGTGTTCACCCTTACTACATGGGGCTGGAGGAAGATGGCAATGCCCATGGAGTCCTCCTGATGAACAGCAATGCCATGGGTAGGAAAATGCCTTCATCTGTTGTTATGTGTGCTGGTTTCTCTTCTATAATGTCATAACATAGTTGACATAGCTGTCTGTGATACAGCCTCTCAGGGAATACGTTTTTGTGATAACCACAAACAGGGAAACAACAGAATTGAATGGATTCATAATATTTTTAATCAGTTGGTGAAGCCAGCTACATAAATTGAATTAATTTGAAGCTGTGAGTCAGAATATTCATTTTAGGAGAATGAGGGTGTATAGATCATTTGTGTGATATATTTTAAAGTGGTAAATAGCCAAGAATCTGGAAAAGAATAGATACAAAACTGGAGCAATATGAGCACAATCTCTAGTGGAATTGACCGTCTTTGTGTCCACAGTAGTTTTGTCAGTATACTCTATTTGTAAAAATTGTCATCTCTGGGAACTTTGCAGGAAATATAAACGATGCTCACTGCACTGTTTTTTATATTTATGAATCATAATGAATTTGAGTGTATTTATAAAGATAAATTTGAAAAACACCATAGTAGCATGACAGGGTATCCCAAAATGGAAGCATGCTTGCATGGTTGGGGGACTTTCTGTTAGCTTCTTGTTCTGTGTGGGTTAACTGCAGAGTACCTGTTGTTAGTACACTACAGTATAAGAAAAAGTTAGTGAGGATTTCAGGCCTGATTCTTCCTCAATGTGAAGATTGTGCATTTAGACTGTCTTGTTTGTTTGTTTGTTTTTTTGTCTTTTTCAGATGTGACCTTCCAGCCCATGCCTGCCTTGACATACCGAACCATAGGGGGCATTCTGGACTTCTATGTGTTCTTGGGCCCAACTCCAGAGATTGTTACTCAACAATATACAGAGGTAGGAAGGAATTAATTTGATTCTGCAGCATATTCCTTACCCCAGATCCCATTTTATTCAGCACATTTTGTGTTCCAAAGCATGCATCCATTAGTGTTAACAGTCACATAATAACCATAATTGTTAGCTGTCTCTAAGACAGGAGTATTGTACAATAAAGAGCAAAAATCTTCATCCCTATAGCCATTGAATTTATACCTCCTTAACATATTATAGAAGAACAGACATGTTTTCACACAGACATTCTAGTAAGGCTAGTGATAATGCTGGAGATGGTTGGGGTGGTGATAATATTTATAGTAAGAGGGGATGGTAATCTGGATAGAAGTGATAGTAGTATTGCTAGAATTAGTAGTCTCACTGATTGAAGTAGTGATAGTGACGCTTGTGATGGTGCAGTTGTTGGAGATGAAGTGGGCAATGACTGGACTGGATTAAAAGTGATGTTGGAAATGACAGTGATGATACTGCTGAGGATGGTGGTTGTCTTTGTTGTGTTAGTAATGGTGTAAATGTCGAAATGAGGGCAGAATTGATGGTGATAATGGTTGTGATGGTGATCAGTGTATCGTGGTATCCATGACTGGGTTACAGTGGTGATGTTTAAGGTATTTTTAATGGCCATGATAGCAGTGATGATAAAGGTACTGATGCATGATGGGACAGAGTGGTGTGACATTGACTGTACAGTAACAAATACATGTGCAAAACTATTGCCACATACATGTCTGTAGGATCATGTCACATGTAATTCATTGTTTATAAAGATACTATGGGATAGATACTACCAACATCCCCCGTTTGACAATTAAGAAGCAAACACATAGGTAACTTCATTTTGTCCAATGTCACAATCTAGGAGGGTCCGGAAATTATACTCTGACCCTGGCAGCATGTGTGTGGTTGTTTTATTTATAAATTAGCCATGTAGGAATCAGAAGGAAACCTAAAGGAAAACTCCAGGCTATGAGTAGATTTCCTTAAGGAAATGGGACCTTCCTCTTTCAGGATTTAAGTTGGTAGATTGCGTAGCCCTTTACTACTTTATATGCAACCTCCATTGTGCTTCTTCTGTTTTCTAGTTGATTGGTCGGCCTGTGATGGTACCTTATTGGTCTCTGGGATTCCAGCTGTGTCGCTATGGATATGAGAATGATACTGAAATTGCCAACCTGTATGATGAGATGGTGGCTAAGCAGATTCCCTATGTACGTACATGTCATAGTATATGGTCTCTGTGACCTCATAGTGAACTCAAATATCTCTATATTATAATGTGTTGGATGAGTTCTGCAATGACACACTGCTTTACCACATGTCACAGTGTGTCTGTCTCCAACAAAATACCTTCTTAGTGCACTCATGGTTCAGTGTGACAAGAAAGAACTAAGGCTGGACCAAGGCAGTTTCTGCTGTACCATGTTTCTACTCATTTTTTTTTTAAAGCATGACTTCAAGACTTCAAGACATTCAGTCATAATATTCTTCATAAGATTAAGAGATTTTTCTAATGGTATTTATGTCTAAAAAACGTTGACCCAAACCCAGTCAGCTATTTGTGGATACAGATTGTCTTCAGTTTCAAAACTGATAAAGCACTTTAGCACATCATTTGATTTGTTTCTTCTGGACCATTGCTTGCTCAATGCAGTAGACTTACAATGTGTTTATAGTGGAAAACACTGAACCTACCTTATTCTTTTCTTTTTATTAGATATTTTCTTTATTTACATTGCAATTTTTATCCCCTTTTCTCATCCCCCCCCAAAAAAAACCCACCCTATCACACCTCCTCCCCCTGCTCACTAATCCACTCACTCCTGCTCCTCTGTCCTGGTATTCCCCTACCCTGGGTCATCGAGCCTTCACAAGACCAAGGGCCTCTCCTCTCATTGTCCCACAAGGCCATCCTCTGTTACATATGCAGCTGGAGCCATGGGTCCCTCCATGTGTACTCTTTGGTTGGTGGTTTAGTCCCTCAGAGCTCCAAGGGGTACTGGTTGTGAACCTACCTTTTTCATTTGAGAACTTTGGATCCAATACTTTGAAGGGATACTGTAGATCACTATTACAACTTATTGAGTTGTACTTTTGTTTTTATTTTTCAGTGTTGTTCAACAGATGAGAAGTAGTGCCTCTAATAGCCCATATTACAAGAACTCTGATGGCTCTGAACACTGGCTATTATATGCTAACTACATGTTGTGTTTTGCATTACCGTGTAGTGCCTTTACAGTTCATATTGTATCAGGACTAGACAACTAACCTTATTTTCTCTGAAAAAGAACCATTGATTTCAATGGTAGCTTCCACGGGAACAGCACCACACTCACATCTTACATGTTCTGTTTTCATAGTACTTTCTTTTACAGTGTTTATATTTATTTTTTCTGTCACCTTTCCAGACATACACAAGCATCATCAACTATTTGTTGGTATGGTTGACTCAGAGTTTTTTCATTCTTGAGTAGATATTAGATGAAAACAATCATTGACTATCCTAAGATCCATATCTATATTATAGTATAAGTCTGGTTTGAAATGTTCAGAATCAAAGCTCTGGTGTCTGGACTGTCTCTAACAACAGCCACTGTTCTTTGTGTCATCCCAGGATGTGCAGTACTCAGACATTGACTACATGGAGAGGCAGCTGGACTTCAAGCTCAGCCCCAAGTTCTCTGGGTTTCCAGCCCTGATCAATCGCATGAAGGCCAATGGGATGCGGGTCATCCTCATTCTGGTTAGTCCTTGTATGAATGTGTGGCGGTGAGTGGGACAATGGATGGACTTGTGCAGCGGTCACCTTAGGCTGTCTGCCCTTTCTGTTCTAGGAGAGAAAAAGAAGTGTTATTAATCTAAGTGTATTTTGGGAGAGCCAGAGAAACTCTACAGTGCAAGTTGAACTGGGGACTTTCTTTTTTTTTTTCTAATGTATCCCCTTTTAATTTTCTGTCTTAATTTTTCCACTTGCCCTGTTCTCTGACTGCAGGATCCAGCCATTTCTGGCAATGAGACACAGCCCTACCCAGCCTTCACCCAGGGTGTGGAGAATGACGTCTTCATCAGATATCCCAATAATGGAGGCATTGTCTGGGGAAAGGTATGGGCTATGTGATGACCCAGCAAGACTCACCCTGGGCCAGAGTCATTATTAGTGCTTTTCTGGAATGTTGATTTTGTGTTCCTTATGTTTGGTTTCTGATCTTATGGTTTTCATTTTTTTTCAGTGCATATCAGTAGATATTCTTAAGGTCTTTGTGGAACCCATTCTTCTTTAGAGTAATCCTGTTTGACTACTGTGACATAAGACTTATAGTTCCCTAAGACGTTATTTATTATGTCCAGTACATTGCTGTTAAATTTTTTCTCTTCATAGGTCTGGCCTGATTACCCTAATATCACTGTGGACTCCTCTCTAGACTGGGACATTCAAGTGGAGGTAAAAGGCCCCTTGTGGATGCTGGATGTTGTCAGGGTTGCCAGGAAACTAGATACTAGATGTATATAGTTGCTAGGATACTAGATGTGTATACACTTAGGACAGAGACATTCAAGTAGGAATAACTTAGGAACAACTGTAAATGGATGAGGTAGTTTGGGGGATGCTCCTTGGAGAAGGCAAGGGGGTAGTGGGGGTAGGAATTTGTAAGGGTGGGACTGTGAGGAGGAGAAGAAGGAGTCTAGACCCAAGTGAAGAAGTTTTAAATTTAAGTTTTAACTGTCCAAAGCTCAGGATACCCTTGACCAGTCCATTCCATACAATAAGAATGATTTCTAAATGCTGGGAAGGCATATCATTTGTACTTATACACCTTTACTGTAAATATTCTTTAATAAGTCAAGAATATTGCATTACACATGTTCTATTCAGATGTATAACTGTGGGGGTATAAGAATTCGTTGAGTTCAGTTTAGTAAGTGCTCACTTCCTGCATAACATATTCATTGATAGTAAGTGGATTGTATTTCCCTCTGGCAGCGATACCGAGCTTATGTGGCCTTCCCAGACTTTTTCCGTGATTCTACTGCCCTCTGGTGGAAGAAGGAGATTAAAGAACTCCACAGCAACTCACAGGATCAAGCAAAGAGCTTGAAGTTTGATGGCCTATGGATTGTAAGTGTGTCTGTGTGTGTACGCGTGAGCTTGCATGTGTGTGTGTGTGTGTGTGTGCATTTGTTTCCACATGTGGATCCTTGGCATTGGGCGAGGTAATAATAATTTCCAGAAAAAGTTTAGACACAGCCAAGTGCCAATCATCCAATCAAACTTAGAATTGCCCTCAATGTAGTACCAAGGAACTTGTCTAAAGTTTCTGCTGTTAAACTTCAATAACAACTAATGGATATTGTTTAAAACATTTTTTTGTATTAAGGTGGAAAATAATAAACGATCTAGCCAGTCATATTGAGGTTAGTTGCTCTTCCTAGTTTGTACTTCCCTGGTGGATTATGGTCCTCTCTGGGTAGGATCTACAGAGAAGAGATTGCTGGATATTAAGTGTGTAACTATTTCTTTGTTCCCGAATTGAGAAGATTTAAGTATCTTTAAAAATAAGTCACAAGTTTGCTATTTGTAGGATATGAATGAACCTTCCAGCTTTGTGAATGGGGCAGTTCCTTCTGGCTGCAGTGATGCTACTCTGAACCACCCTCCCTACATGCCACGTAAGGACCTTGGGCCCTCACACTTGCACAGTAGCTAGAAAAAGATGAGCCCAGCATGCTAGGGGAACCCTGATCACCAAGGCACATCTCCACCATTATTTTTGTGCCTGAGACAAGCTTATTGTTTTATCTAATGGGAGATGTTTGAAAAATTTCTTTAATTTCTCCAGAAATCCTCTGACTATGATAATATCTCTGTGCTGTCAGAACTTAGAGAACTTTTTTTTTTTTTTACCAATATGTATTAAACAAGGAGCCCATGAACTTTGGAATTATTCACATCTATTGCTTAGCTCCATATACTACATTTTTCTGAGTTATGTAACCTTACAGAGACATTACCAAATTAAAATTTCTACACTGTGAGAGGCAGATCACGCTACCCCCTCACAGTAATATGATAAGAAAATATGAAATGACTTGTGCGTTAAAAATGATGGGACTGAAAGGAAAGTCCAGCAGTTAAGACTGAGTACCATTCTAACAGCAGACTCAAACTCACTGGTAACTCCACTCCAGAGTTTCACATGCAATCTTCTGGCCTCAGCAGGCATCATCATCATCATCATCCTTCTCTCTCTCTCTCTCTCTCTCTCTCTCTCTCTCTCTCTCTCTCTCTCACACACACACACACACACACACACACACACACTCACTCACACACTCACTCACACACACACACTACACACACACACACACACACACACACACACACTGAAATAAAAGTAAATCTTTCAAGTGTTCTTATATCTGGACCTGCCACGTAGTGAATATTTGACAACATGAGCTCTTCCCTCACCTCTATTTTCCTTATTGAATTTGATTCTGAAAATCAGTTACTGTGTTACTTAGAGAGGACTATTCTTCTCATGACCCTGGGAAGGGAACCTGGAACCAGATAGAGGCCATTCGTCTTAATATATCCTAAAAAGCAGTTAAGGATTGAGAGTCAAGAGTGATATTCACTGACTTTCATCATTTCCCTCAGACGTTGAAGGCAGAGACAGGGGCCTGAGCAGCAAGACGCTGTGCATGGAGAGTGAGCACATTCTTCCAGATGGCTCCCGGGTGCGGCACTATGATGTACACAGCCTGTACGGGTGGTCCCAGACCAGACCCACCTATGAGTGAGTGACCATTCTCTGGTTGATGGAATGTGTAGGAGGCAGTGGTTGTGGGTTTATCTTCCCTAATTTGTCCTTCATTTTCCATACTATGGACTGAAAAATAACTTACCTGTAACTTTGTAGAGATTTACGATTAAAGTTGGGATGTAAGATTAAAAAAAATGTACCATCACATCTGTGGGAAGCAGTAGGGTTGAGGACACACTCATATGGGGGTGCTAGGTTATTAAACAACATAGCATGTGTAGTAGCAAGAAGCCTCTTCAGTTAGAAGTGACAAAACAGGAAAGGGTGAGGATAAAACTTCCCTCCTTTATCTCAGAATCAAATAATCTTTTTAGGTGTTTGCTATTTTATTTTTGTCTGTTTCTTAATCATCCTGGACATTTTCATAAAATAGTCAATCCTTATTTAATTGAAAAACACCATGTTTTGTATATTACATGTATATTACCAATTATTTTATGGGAAACTTGGAATTTCTGTTTCCTCCTCAAATATAGAAATCTAAGCATTGGATAAGTAACTTATAACCATTATTGTCCGAGGTTTGGTGACAACCTCTGTGTTCATCACATGAGATTTTGTGGTGATTGTTTTTGTTTTTGTGTTCTGTTTTGGTTTTGTAAACAATGAAAGGCATGGAAAGGAATCCCTGCATTATTATCCCCATCACTAGCCAAACCCTCCCGAATCTCTTCTCCAGCTTCCCTCCAAGGATGCAGTAAATATTTGACACCATTCTTTAAGCACATGGTTTTGATAGGGAGGCTCTATTTCCTTTTCCCCAGCCTTTCTTCAATATACCACCTTGTGTCCCAACCAGAGCTATGCAGGAGGTGACAGGAGAGAGAGGGATCGTCATCACACGCTCCACATTCCCCTCTTCTGGACGCTGGGGAGGACACTGGCTGGGAGACAACACAGCTGCCTGGGACCAGCTGGGGAAATCCATCATTGGTGTGTGGGTGTTCCCAGGGACTTCTGCAGACAGGGGTGGGAGTAAGATCCTTGGTGAAGGGGGAGAAGGGTGCAGAGAATGTCCTGTGCTGACCCTGCTGCATCTCTCATTGCAGGCATGATGGATTTCAGCCTCTTCGGCATATCCTATGTAAGTGTCCTTTACATGCTCTTCCTCCTTAGGAAGGTAGCAGTGTCTCTTAGAAAGCACCAAGAGCTGACTTTGTTCCATGTTGTTTCAGACTGGGTCAGACATCTGTGGGTTCTTTAATGATGCTGAGTATGAGATGTGTGTTCGCTGGATGCAGCTGGGTGCCTTTTATCCCTTCTCCAGGAACCACAACACCATCGGAACCAAGGTAGGACATCAGCTTCACCTATACTATGTCACTGAAATTGTCACCTTAGTTTCTTTGGATATTCCTGCTGTCTGTTTTCCCTGAGACATCTTCAAAGCCACTAAGTCCTCTTATTATAAACTGTATTCTTCAATACTATTTTTGTTGACTTTTTGGTTAGAAACTCTTTTCCATTGTATTTCATGAAAAATATTTTTAGTTTTTTTTAATTTTCTGAGAGAATCTTGATGACTTTTCTCATTCTAATTATTATTATTCTAGAAGTATTATCCTTAATTTTCTTTAGTATAAGACACTTTAGTGTTGTAATATGCAGTTCCAATAAGCCTTGGGTGACTTTGAATTCTTAAGTGTCTGGGTGGGTTTTGAACACTTTCCTCATTCTGCTTTAGAGACAAGACCCTGTATCCTGGGATAAAAACTTTGAGGATATTTCCAGGAGTGTGCTGGAGACCAGATACACCCTGTTGCCATATCTCTACACCTTGATGTACAAGGCCCACAAGGAGGGCAGCACAGTTGTGCGGCCTCTTCTCCATGAGTAAGTGTCCAGCAGGAATCCTGTTGTACAGTGAGCAATTTACTTATCATGTCAGATAGAAGTGGATCCAAACAATATTTCACATTGAGGCAACAAGCCAACTTTTGTATGAATGCTCATGACAGAGTATCTTTATTCCTTTTTTGACTACAGTGTCATAAGTAACACTTGTGTTGGGTGTAAGGCATTTACTGAACTCAGGAAAGGAAACCACTGAGCCCAAGATTTCTTTCTCTTGCGGCCCTACAAAGACTTCTGTTTGGTGTAGGAGTTTAGATATGTGGCCCTTGACCAGAGCATGCTTGTATATTATAAGTGGATATTCTAGGGAGAGATGGCAGGAAAAGCTGCTTCTTTGCATTACAGTGTAGAAATGGAAGATGCTTTGTAGCAGATACTGTGTATCTGAAGTTTGGAGAATATGCCCTGTGGGATATTGCTTCTATTTAATCCTTATCAGTCTCATGATGTATAAGGAAGGTAGAGGGTGTAAGTGGATTTGGGGTTTAAACTGGAGCACTACTTCAGGAACCTGCTCTGAGGTCACACTGGGGTCAGATTGGTGCCTTCATTTCTGCTTTTAGGTTTCTGGCAGACCGGGAAACCTGGAACATAGACAAACAGTTTCTGCTGGGACCAGCCTTCCTAGTCAGCCCTGTGCTGGAGCCTGTGAGTATGGAGACCCTAGGGGTTAAGAATTCCACGAATGGGCTGGATGACTGGAATGACGTGGGGTTTGGAGAGAGGGGATCTTGAGAGATGGTTTCGCACTCTACATTTTCATCTTCTGATCCTTCTGAGCTAGATTCCACATATGGTTGTTCTGCCTTTATGGCTTTAATGCCAGCCTAACAATTCTAGCTTCAGGACAGTCAGGAAGAGGAATAACCTTGTCAAGTATTTAAGAATACAATCATTTTCTGTGAGCTGAGCTCAAGCAGAGAGGGTAAAGTGCAGAAAATGTAAACATTTCTTATTTTCTGTCATTCTTAACTAAAATTAACTGGAGAACCAATTGCAGTAGTATTGTTTTTCTTATCTTTTTTCTCTTTAATTAGTTCCCCATTTTTGAGGCTAAAATATAATTACACTCTTATACCCTACCTCTGTGTCATCTATTGATACTTGTTAGTTTTCCCCTTCATTCTGCACATGGTCTTGAAGCTAGAAATTAAGCTATTTGTTCTGTGTATAGTGCTTTTTCTTTAAATAAAACGAGTAGATAATTAATACATCCTGCATCTTTTTGAGCCTGAGTAATTTTCTTCTGCGCTATAGTCAACAGTTCCTTGTTGTTTCTTTACGGGGGAGATGAAAATATCTATAAGAGAATGGTGATTATTATTTTCAGAAGTCCTGTAATCCAAGGGGCATTGTGAAAGCACCTATTTTTTTGTATGCTAATTTATGCGTCATTTTTGTCCCCATAAGATAGATGATGTAATTTTGTCTAAATGTGTTAGCCTTAATATCATTTTAACTCCTTCCCAGTGTATAGTGGTCACTGTGTCTTAGATAGCTGAGTCCTCTGCCCACACTTTCTTTGTATTTTATTTCAGAATGCCAGAAATGTCACTGCATATTTCCCTAAAGCTCAGTGGTATGATTATTACACGGTAAGTTTTTCCTTATATTTATATAATCCAGTAGCATACAGAGTGTCTGGATATGATAGAGATAGCCACCTTGTGTGGTCTTGATTGACCACTTTACCTTTGTGGCTTGATTTCATATCTTCTGAGCATGACCAGCTACCCTTCATGTAAGCCCTCTGAAAGGACACACAGAGCATCTCACTGGTGCCAGGCTTGCTAGGAATCTTCTATATATTTGAGTCTATAGCTATGTGTTAATATCATTACAGTGTAGAGACACCAGTACATTCTTGAAATCATGCTTCAGGATTAATTTTTGTTTATAGAGGTTCTTAATTGTAGAGATCTTTTCCTCTTTGCATTTTATTACATGCAAACTCTCTGAAGCTGGAGACTTGGCCCAATGTAGGGAGATGCTAGCATATAGGCCTAGTGACTGGAATTTGATTGAGAGTTTTCTTGTGGCTCCATGCCCCAGTGTAGGGGAATGCCAGGAAAAAGAAGTAGGAGTGGGTGGGTAGGTGAGCAGGGGAAGGGGGAGAAGATAGGGAGTTTTAGGAAGGGAAACCAGGAAAAGAGAAAATATTTGAAATGTAAATAAAGAAAATATCTAATAAAAAAGTTTTCTTCTGATCTATAAAATAAATAAATTAAGTCAATGTCTGTAGTTTGTAAATTTAAGAAGAATTGCTCTGTGTTACCACTAAAGATCAATAGTTATGAGACATGTATAAATATATAAAACACATAGGCACATATGGTGCAGGACTTGGATGTTCTGAGCACGTTCATGTAAACAGCCAACAGAAGCTCTCTATGATGCATGTCTGGGGCAAGCTAAGAGTGCAGCTGAAAGGGTTGATCTCCTCTAACAAAGTCCTCTCACCACGGTATGAGGAGAAGAAAGTATCAGGCAGACAAAAATCAGAGAATGTGCCAGCAACTTGTGTCACAACCCAAGTGGATTGCGGCGGGATTGGGTACAGGATGGATGAGGAAGAACACAATGAATTTCTTCCTCCTCTCTATTCTGGGAGCACCTAGTCACTCCTTCATGTTCTTTGGTATTGGCTAGTTCTGCCTTTAGGGTAAGGATGCTCTAGGAGTTTATTAGTAGTTAACAGTTTAAATGACTCTCATATTACCTTCATTTGAGTGTATCTGTTGCCTGCCTTATACCCTAGTCATGAGACCTTATGGGTATGTTGGAGGTGTCTGATATAGGGCGTAGACTAGTTTTAAAAAGGGATAATCCGAGGACACCTAATTTAAGACAGTCCTGAGAACATACGCCATCTTTAAGTTTGTATCCTAGGCTGCTTGCTAGCTTGTTCTAGTGCTGACCCTGCCCAGGTAAATGTGTTTTGTTGAGCACTAGGTGTAGGAATATGAATACATAGCGTTACGAAGCATAGCACGAGTAGCTAATGTTTGCTTGCCTTAAGGACTGGCACATAAGTAAATGATCTCAGGTGCTACATTTTAAAAGTGAAGAATGAAGGTTACTGAGGAAAAGTTTCCTGGATTGGCGAATTTCACTAATGGTGCTAAAATTAAAGGGAGTTGCAGATAAAGCGGAAGTAATTGACATGACCTTCAAAGACAAAGGTGAATTGAGCAAGCCCTACAGAGAAAAAAAACAATGTATGTCTCTTATTTTTATATTTTTAATGTTGTACCAGAACACAGCTAGATGCAATCTATATGAATACTCACCTGTGAAGTAACAGTGTTCAAATACTTAGCAGGGGACAATTGCAATGTCTCCTGGTCAATGTAGGATGGACTACTGGGGCTGCTAGTGCCTTCTAGTAAACAGATACCAACACTGCTGCTCTATATCCAAAAGCCATTCTTGTGAAGGCAGCCTCACAAAAAAGAATTATCTATCACTAGGTATCAATGGAACCAACATCAAGGAGAAGGATGCCCTGCTGTGTCTGAGGTAGTGGAGAAAGGTTTAAGGTCATGCATCAGGAGCAGTGTCAGGCTGTATCTCACACAAGAGAGACAAGATAAAAGTATGAATGAGAGAAGAAAACTTGGGTAGATTCTGATTGTGATTTGTAAGCAGTCCTAGTTACTAGTTGTTTCCTAAGAAGCAGGAGTCAGAAATGTTAGTTACCTGGTAGATGCATGAGAAAGAATGAGAAGTAATGGCCAATCAGTGGCCTCTCGGTGAGAGAAAAGGTCTAATTTTTCCCCGAAGAGAATGTTTCAGGGGCCAAGAAGAGTAGCAACATTTTCCAAGGTCCCCTCCCTAACTTGGAATCAGTGTAGAGTAAGATTTTTTTGGGATCCACATGAGACCCTCATGAAGCCTGTTGTAACCCTCCCAGTGTTTTCCTGTGTCCCCCAATGGCCTGGCATTTTCACAGGAACTTATTTATTTATATAGCAAAGGCTGCCCCCTCTCTATGTCATCCTTTCATAGAGGCCTTTACCTCTTCATCCTCCTTTCCTCTTCTCTTCCCCTTCTAGTATGAGAGGGTAGGAACACCCTGTATATCCCCCCACCTTGGCACATCAGGTCTGCAGGATTAGGCTCATTCTCTAACACTGAGGTTAGACAAGGCAGCCCTGTTGGGGAGCAGATTCCACAGTCAGACCACAGCTTTAGGGACAACCTCCTTCCAGTTTTGGGGGTGAGCCACATGGAGACTGTGCTGCACATCTGCTACAGATGCGCCAGGGGCCTCGGTCCAGCCCATGCATGTTCTTTGATTGGTGGTTCAGTCTATGAGAGCTCCCAGGGATCCAGGTTAGTTGACTCAGTTGGTCTTTCTATGGAGTCACAGAATCTTAAACTTTAAATGCAGCAGCTTCAACACAGCAGAGGGGAACAAAGTATGATAATGACCTCTGTTGAATGGTGGTGAGCAGTTGGCTTGTGCAGGGTCTGCTTGGGTGCACTCTTCAGGGAGGTTGTGCATCCTTTCCCTCATCATCTCTTCTCCTGCCCCAGGGTGCAGACATTAATTCAACCGGTTGGACGACCTTGTCAGCCCCTCTTGAGCACATCAATCTTCATGTCCGAGGGGGTTACATCTTGCCATGGCAACAACCTGCCCTGAACACCAACTTAAGGTGAGTGATGGCAGAGGGGCTCAGTTTTGCATACTGGGTGAGCTCATTGCTTTGTGATGGAAAGCCACATTTACATCATTCCTGATGCTAAAGGTCAAAGTAGTTTTCTAAATATGCTTTTTTCTGCTCTCTGTGCATTGTGCTTTCCACAACTGGGCATTTTGTCCACATCTGTTGACAGGGTGTGCTAAAGCAGCAGGTGGCGTGTAGTAAAGAAGGATGGTTCTGCCTGCCCTCTATCTCTGTCTGTGTGTATCTCTCTCCCTCTTTAGTGTGTGTGTGTGTGCATGCAGATGAATGTTGACCCTCTGTCCTTGGATTTTTCCTGTCCTCCTGAGGATCTGTGGACTGAGAGCTAGATCCTGGTTGAGTTTAAGAGAACTTCTTCTCTGTTCCACTTTAAACCCTTTCAGTTTTCAGGACTCTGACAGCTCTGATGGTGGTCAGCCTCCCAGCTTTTCTGAGGGCTGTTGCAATTTTAGTTCTGAGACCTCACATCTTGAGAAAACTGCACTCGGTTGGTTCCTCTCCTGCCCTGCTCAGACTGTCTGTCCCATGCTCACTGCTCTTGACCCCCTAGTTCTCATTTCTGGATTAGCATTTCTGATCTGTTCTTCTAAAGCTTTTGTTTTTTACCTTTACTCCCACCCCACTCAGCCCTTTCTTTGTGGTGAGTCAAAATAAGGGTTCAAGAATACAAACTCAAGTGTCCAGTATATCACTTTTGCTTTATAACATTTTTGGTTCAAAACTGTAGCCTAAACTTCTACTGAAGAGTTCCACATTGAAGACAATGTTTTACTGAAAGAATTATTGTATTTATTAATAACAGACAAGGACTTGTTACAAGAGTGTAACCTATCTGTTTCTTTGACTATTTCCTATTGCTTTAGCTATCTAAGTTGTAGATTTTTAACTAAAGCTATATAATCCAATGCTGACTTGTTTTTTCTTCTCTTTTCAGTTTGAGGCTATTCTGTACACTCATATCAATTTACCTTGTAAAAACAAAAGTTTTATTTTTTTCCATCCTTGAAATCTGAAATCCTTCATTAGTGAAGAGACCATAATATAAAGTCTATATCAGTTGCTGTATATTAAATATGCTTTCTGTGCTAAGGAAATTTTTACTCAGAAACAGATAAGATATGGCTCGCCTACATAATGGTACCTCTGTATTGTGAGTGAAGACACTTTCTCATATAGGGATGCCACAGCACCTCTGTCTGAGACTCTTCCCTATTCTCACAGTCCGCATTCCTTATGGCAATGCAGCCATAGCATTCATCATAGCTGATGTAGTGATTTTGATGCTCATGTACTGGGTTCCTGTCTGGATATTTGTTGTTGAGGTTTGGGATATTTCTAACTGTGACAGCAATACTGGAGAAAGTATCTTCTAGAATTCTTGCCTCTGTCTCTGAAGGAAATGGGTATCTGGGACTAGTACCTTTATGTACTTGAAATTTGGTGTCCATAATAGAGCTCTAAGGATTTGTTTCTTGTGTAAATCTTGGTCCCCACAGCCGGAAGAAACCTCTTGGTCTTCTCATTGCTCTGGATGAGAACAAAGAAGCAAGAGGAGAGATGTTCTGGGATGATGGGCAGTCAAAGGGTGAGTGTCTTAAGAGGGTAGGCCAATGTAGATCTGCACCGGACTCTGTCCCTTTACTCCTGCTGGTCATCCAGCTGTGGATGAAATCTTACCAGGCGTCCTCGTAGCAGATTTCAGAGAAAACATTTGCTTTTGGTTGTACTGGTCAGAGGCCATGATGGATGAACCACCAATAGAGGGAGAACATCTCTCTGTATTTGTCTCTCTATCTCTTGTCTCACTTTCTGAATTCTCTCTTTGGTCAGTAATGTTTAAAAGTCTCACTTTATTTTTACAAAACACATTTACATAACTATTCCTTTAATTTGCCTCCACTGTAAATATTTTCCTCCCCATGTCCTTTGGGGGAAACTGTTAATGATATTAAAGGCATAGTCACGTCAGGGGATGCAGCAAGCACACACATCCTGATTATGGGCATCTTATGTGTGTCAGCACATTTCCTTCCTTCCTTCCTTCCTTCCTTCCTTCCTTCCTTCCTTCCTTCCTTCCTTCCTTCCTTCCTTCCTTCCTTCCTTCTCTCTTCTCCTCCATTCTGCCTTTCTTTCCTTAGTCTCCACTACATGAACAATTCTTATGACTCTCACTAGATCATTGCCTTGGGAGCACTGCAAAGGATACTTTCATGGTTATAGAATTAGCAAGAAAACAAATATGTGGCCTTGCAAACTATGTACTCATATAGGCATTGTGTCATGATTACAACAAAATTAATTGATACTTCCATAACCAGTAATGGCAGTATTGGCTCTCTAGAACTTGTTCTTTTCATGGTTCATAGTCTTTGAACAGAATTCACCAATTTACCCCTCTACCTGCCCCTGGGAATTACTGTTTCTGCTTCTGTTTATGAGCTCAACTACTTAGCCCCAATATAAAGGGTCTATGCATTGCTTCTCTTTTGTTGTCTCACCTACTTCTCCTAGTGGGATATGATCCAGATTAATCTCTGCTTTCACAATGAAGAACTTCCCTCTGTTTAATACTAATGACTATATTGTTGTGTACATGCACTTTAATTATTCTCATTCATCTGCTGATAGATATGTTTGTTGTTTCACATTATGGATATTTTGAAAAAATCAAAACAGACTTAACATAAAACTGTTTTTCTCCATTGATTTATTTATTCATGTTACATCCTGATCAAAATCCCCTCCCTGCTCTCCTCCCAAGTTGACCTTCAAAAATACCTTCCTTCTTTACCCCCTTCCATTATCCTCAGAGAAGGTTTCACCTTCTCTGATGTGTAGCCTTGTGCACCATCCCACCCTGGGATCTCTAGTCCCAGCACGACTAAACATATTCTTTCCCACTGAGGCCTGGCAAGGCTGTCCAGCTGGGGGAGCAGGATAAAATGGCAGGCAACAGAGTGAGAGACAGACCCTGATCCAATTGTTAGGGGACCCACAAAAGGTCAAGTTTCATGTCTGCTATAAATGAGTAAGAGGCTAAGTCTAACCCCTGCAGGCTCTTTGGTTGGTTGTTGTGTCTGGAAACCACTACAGGCCCAATTTGTTGACTCTGTAGGTCTTCTTAGGGTGTCCTTAACCCCTTTCACTCACTCAATCCTATCCACCACTCTTTCACAAGACTCCCTGAGCTCTACCTGATATTTGGTTGTGACTCTCTGCATCACTTTTCCTCAACTAATGGATGAAGTCTCTCAGGAGACAGTTATTCTAGGCTTCTGTCTGCAAAATAGCAGAGTATTATTAATAGTGTCAGAGGTTGGGATAGGTCTTAAGTTGGGGCAGTCATTGCTTGGCCATGCCCTCACTCTTTACACCATCTTTATTCCTGCACATCTTGTAGACAGGACAAATTTTGGGTTGAAGATTTGTGAGTGGTTGATGCCCCCTTCCCTCCACTAGAAGTACTGCCTGGCTATAGGAGCTTTCTGTAATCTCAGCTTCTAGGAGTCTCAGTTAGGGTCACCGCAATAGACTCCTAGAAGCTTTGCCCATTCCAGGTTTTTAACTAGTCCCAAAGATGCCCCTCACTTATGTCTGTTCTTTCTCCCAGCCCTCTCCCACTCCCTAAACCTGATCATCATCTCTGTTCACCTCCTTACCCCTCTTTCTACTCAGTTCCCTCCCTCCCTCCATCTCCAATGTATTTAATATTCTCTTTCTGGGTGAAATTCAAGCATCATTCTTGAACCCTCCTTATTACTTAGTTTCTTTGGGTCTGTGGTTTTTAGCATGGTTATTCTGTACTTTAGGCTAATGTTTACTTAGAGTACTTACAATGTGTGCCTTTCTGGGTCTGGGTTACCTAACTCAGGATGATATTTTTCTAGTTTGGTACATTTTTTCCTGCAAATTCCATTATGTATTGTTCTTATTAGCTGAATAGTGTTCCATTGCATAAATATATCCCACATTTTCTTAATCCATTTTTCAATTGAGGGAGATCTAGGTTGTTTCCAGTTTCTGGCTATTACAAATAAAGCTGCTATGAACATAGTTGAGCAAGTCTCCTTTTGGTATAATGATATATTTTGGCATTATATAACCAAGAGTGGTATAGCTGGGTTTTGGGGTAGAACTATTTCCAATTTTCTGAGAAACCACCAACTTAACTTCCAACGTGGTTGTACAAGTTTGCACTACCAACAGCAATGGAGGAGTGTTCCCATTTCTCCACATCTTTCCCAGCATGTGCGGTCTTGTGAGTTTTTGATCTTAGTTATTCTGATATACAATATGGGTACATTATGAATTATCAGAGTTTTGATTTGCATTTACCTGATGACTAAGAATTTTGAACAGTTCTTTAAATGCTTCTCAGCGATTAGAGATTACCTTGGTGAGAGTTTTGTTTTAGTTCTGTTCCCCATTTTTTAACTGGGTAATTTGGTTTGTTGGTGTCTAATTTACTGAATATATGTTGAATATTTGTCCTCTAAAACTCTTAGGAAGGAATATAGGGTAAAGTTTCTTTCACAATGATCATACTATTTTGATTTTAAATATGACACCAAAAACAAAGACAACAAATCTTAAGGTAGATTTACATAGCCATTATGTAGCACAGCATAGACACTTCTTTACATGTTGAAAATAAAACTTCTGCATAGCACAGAATTCCCATGTCTAGACATGTACCACCCCAAAGAAATGAAAACAGTGTGTCACAGATACTCGGCCCCTCGTATTCACTGTGGCAATATCTAGCAAATATCCAGAAGTAACCAAAGTGTATATAGATGAAAGAGGAAAGAAGTGTGATCCACAGATCTGGTCAAGTGCTCATCCATCAGGAAAAGAACAATTAATCAGTTTTAAGGAGAATAAGATGAAACTTGTCTTCGTTAGTCACCAGGACCATCTGACATCTCTTTCTTCTTTCAGACACTGTGGCCAAAAACATTTACCTTTTCAGTGAATTTTCTGTTACCCAAGTGAGTAACATATTGTGAATAATGTGTGGAATATGTATGAAAATGACTGTGAATGTTCTGTATTTATAATTTAGTTATCAATATTTACCATGGGTAAATAATTGCTATTTATGTCTTAATTCCTAATAATTATATTGACTTTGCTATCAATAAAGGGCAGTAGTAATAATAATACCAGCTTGTTTTATAAAAAATTCTGTAAATTGTCTGACTATTCCCACATTCTCAGTTGGCTTATGAAGATAAGTTTGCATCTCCACCAACATGCAGCAACAGGGAAGTTGAGAGTTTTTCAGAGCAGCTCGAGGATATGGTCAAGGATTGGAGGCCTAGGGAATCTATGTGTTCATAATTTGTTCATAACTATGCATGCTATGTTTCAGAACCATTTGGATGTGACAATTTCAAGTCCAAACTATAAGGATCCCAATAACCTAGAATTCCAGGAAATTAAAATCTTTGGAACACAGGAATTCCGCAATGTTAGAGTGAAACAGAATGGGACTCTCCTTCAAATGTCTCCTCAAGTCTCTTACAATCCAAACCTGAAGGTAAGAATTGCTTTTGTGAGGAGGCTTTCCACAAACCTCCATGGGGTCATGATGTTACTTCTTGCTAAGGTCATATGAGCTGCTGAAGGACCATAGCACCTCTGAGGCCAGGTGAGGAGGTTAGAATATTGGAGAAGGAAGGTTAAAAACAGAGATGTTGAAGCCAACATGGCTCCTGGTTCTCTTCTCACTTTGTGTTTGGTTTTCTCTAACTGGGTTTGGAGACAGGATCCAAGGAAAGACTCTGAAAGTTGATGGCTTGTGCTCTAATGTGAAAGTAGAGATAGGGATCCTATAAGTAAAAGTTTATAGGCTTTTATCTATTTAATTTGTTAACTTTCACCTATGTTCCTTTCCTTTTGTTATGCTTTTTAAAGACATAGCCTATGTTTTTTTTAATCATATGAATTTGTACAGAATATTTTTTTTCTTTTGGAAAAGAAGCTAATAGTGTTAAACTAACTTAGATGATAATTAGAAAATGGTATTCTCCAGATGTAATGGGATCCACTCTTTTTGTATGGCTTGTCTTCCATTCTTCTACTTCCTCAGTCCTGTGGGGAACCTTTCCCAAGTCAATTCTGATGGCTTCTCCTGAGGCTCCTCATTGAAGTGGAGCTGCTAGATCAACAATGTTTGAGGATCTTTCAAATTTGGAGAAACTAGTCAACTGAAATTTTGTTAAATGGTATATTGATCACATTTGACATTTTGTCATTTACAATACATGAAGAGGATAAATACAGTATACAGTCACAAATAAAGGACTATGTGGTTGGTTGTGTCTATGGCAAAATGTAAGACAGCTGAAAGATACATATGTGAATACAGGCTCTGTATTTGATAGAAATTAGGTCACTTAACCATATTACCAAAGTTAATTTTTATTGTTTGAGTTTGGGTAGTGAGAGATACAATTCATATAACGTGAAAATATGTGAAAGTATTAATAAGGAGTGCAAATCAGCATTTGTAGGATATCTGCTTTGGTCTTAATTGATGTCTAAAGCTTAGTAGAATAGTTGAGACCAGCTTTATGGAAAAGGCATAGAATGAACATGACCTTTAACGATAGAGTTTCATGGAGATGGAGTGCTGATTTGGCAGGTAATAGAACTGGCTGCTCTTCCTGAGGACCCAGTTTGATTATCAGCATCTACATGTCAGCTTTCAAACATTCGTAATTCCAGTTCCATAGGATCAATGCCACAGATGGCCTCCATGTGTACTGCCCACATATAATGTAGAGACAAGCATGCAGGCAAATCCCCTCCATTTACATAAAGTAAGTTTGAATCCATCAGGTTTATGTGATAAGAAGTCTGAGATGGTAAGCAGATTGAAAGTTATTCTGTTGCCTTCTGTAATTACAAGTTCAATGGTGAAATGTTTTTGGCATGGGTTTAGAGTTTGAACTTTCTCAGAACTAAGTTCTATGTTGTCTGGTGACTGGAAGTAGCTGCTTGGATTTGGTCACAAATACTCTTATTCTAGGAAAGAAGGAGAGAAAAAGAAAAAAAAGAATAGAAGAGAAAAGAAAAAGAAAAGAAAGGAAATGATAGAAAAGAATAAGGCTGAGGTAAAGTTGAAGGGACAAGTCCTTCTGTCAAGACAGTCCCTCGTCCAGCAAATGAACTCAAATTTACTTAATTTTTGGCCAGGTATATCCTACCATCGTTATAATTTTGGCTTTTTAATTGGTAGAATCTGTAACCTAACCTTAAATACCAAGAAAGTAGAACACATTTTATGCAGAGAAGATGGATAGTAATATGTTTTAGAAAGGTCCTTGTTTTCCTAGAGAGCCATTGTCCTGGTAATACACTCTGTTGAGCAGTCAGAGTAATATCAAAGGGCTTATAGTCTTACATTATCAGTCTGTAACACCATACTTGCCATAGGATGTTGGAGATGGAAGTTTATATGATATTTTTCACTCCCCAATCTTACACTTAATTGGTAAATCTGAGATCTAGGAATTGGGGTACTTTGTGTACGATTCCAGATCCAAGCCACATTACTTATATCGCTCTATTTTCTAGAAACTCCACACCAACTGGATCATGTTTTGGGTAGTCTATGAACATAATTATTTTTAACAATTGAATAGTGGTCAAGTGGTCCATGGAGGGAAAGAAAAATGGTTGATCATAACAGGCTTTCCTTAGTCTATCTCTTTCGATAATGAAAAATAGGAGTTATTGACAGAATAGTTGTAATTTCCTTTAACACTGACACACTAAGCACATATACATTTGTGCCCTCATACACTATAGTGTGTTGTTTAAAATATTAAAATCAGGGCATAAGGATATAGTAAGAATAACATTTATACTTAATTTCCATAAAAAGATTCAGGTCTTGTAAGGCTTTTGTACTGAGGATGAATTTCCATTCTTGCAGGTTGCTACCATCACAAATATCCATCTCAGGCTGGGAGAAGCGTACACGGTTGAGTGGGGCTTCTTCACAAGGGACGAGGAAAGGATAGATTGCTATCCAGATGAGCATGGTGCTTCTGAGGCAAACTGCACTGCCCGTGGCTGCATCTGGGAGGTAACTGTGCTGAAGATGTTCGTGTAAACTGAAAACCCTTAAAATACAATTTACAAGGTCTTATCACAGCCCTGTACCCATGGGTTTATTCAAATCCACAGAAAGGCTCCATATAAACATCATCGAGGTTGAGGAGTGGGGTGGGTAAGAGTGGGATGTATTTCCTATTATACTCTCTCCAGCAGAGCAGGGATTTAAATTCATGCTTATCTAAATGTTACAGACAGGAACAAAAGTACATATGGCTTTCTCCCCAGATAATTTGTCTCTTCTAGCTCTGTTTGATAACTCCATATCCCTGCTGATATAGGATGCTGACTTTCTTTCCAGAAATCCAACACTATTGGGGTCCCTCCTTGCTACTTTGCTCATGAGCTGTACTCAGTCAGCAATGTTCAGTACGACTCACATGGGGCCACAGCTGACATCTCCTTGAAGGCTTCAACTTATAGCAATGCCTTCCCCTCTACACCTGTGAATAAACTGAAACTGAAAGTGACCTACCACAAGAACGAAATGCTGCAATTTAAGGTAAACACAGAGTATGCTATCAGGTATGGACAGGGCCTCTCCAGTTCCAGTTTCCTTTGCTACTTTGTTTTACATTTTCTGAACAAAAAGTTTCATTTTCATAGCAAAATCATGTAGACTATCATTTGAATAATAAGATCAATTAGATGACCAATGCAATAGAGAGACTCTCCTAATTTCAAATTGAGAAAATAACTGTGTCTAAGGAAAATTGTTGTGAGAGAACACATGGAGAGGAAGTAGATGAGGCTAGTAGGAAGATAGGAGAGTTATGGCTGAGTTTGTTTTGGAATAAGAAAGGATATGGGAACAGTGGGTGTAGTTGAAACCTTGAGATCATCTTGCTCATTCCTATAAACTATAAGAGGGAGATGCCCACGGAATCACTACCATGTTGCTAAATTGCATTTGTGTCTGTGGATGGTAGTCATGTTAGCTGAAATGAGAAAACTGAGCAGATTTGTGATTGAAAATATAAGAGGAGGAAAAAGATTTTGAGTAAAACAATTGGAGACATCTTTGAAATACTCTTGAAATGGGTTTCCTTGCATGGTTTAATTAAATCAAGGGAGTAGGGATTGACTAGCTATCCTGTTGTTAATTTCCTTATTAGATTGTGAGCTGCTCCTAGACAGGGATTTGTCTTCAATCATGGTGGTATTGGAATCCCACACAGGCTGCTAGATAGTGAGGTGTCAAATGCTCGCCTAAATGAGCCTTCAGAATCTGAGCTCCATCTGGACTTGAGCTCTGTGTCTTCCACTGTAACTTGTTTTATATGTGTGGTTTCATCAGAATGAAGTTGATTGGCTGTCTAGCCTCAAGTCCTCCCCACTAACCATTTAGTTGTAGAATAGTTCTGTCCACCGTGCTTCTGTCTTTCTGAGCAGATGTTAACACTCTGAATCTTTGCTTTTGTTGTTTCTTTAGCAGAACTCTTTGCTCTCAATTTTGTGCTTGGTTTCCTGCTGCAAAGATTTTAAGATTCATCCTGAATTTCTTCTGTGAAATCACCTTAGTGCCCTGCAAGCATTTCTTTCCCTGTAATCACTAAGTCCTTTTGCAGGGCTGATGTTAGCTCGTATCCTTCAGGTATGCTGAGTTCTTCTTTTTTAAGAATATAAGGATTTCTGTGCTTTGCATGCCAATAACCATGGCATATTCAGTCCCTATCCCTACTATTTACTATTACACCAACAACAGAATTTTTACCCTTAATTACTCAGCATATATTAAAATTTCAGCACTCTTTTTTAATCCTAAAAACATTTTTGGTTTTAAGTCCCTAATTTACATGCCCATATATTTTGTACTCTCACATACAAAATACATATCACATATTTATAAATCCAACACACATGTCAGAATGAATTTTTATCTTAACTACAATGTTGAAATAGATGAAAAGTTCTAGAGCCCAGAACATGATACCTGATGCAGATCAAGTTATTAGATTAGAGATTGTACCCAGTAGATCGATTAAGCTCTGGATTGTGAAGTTACAAAAGGCAAAATATACAAGATTTAGTCTCTGTCAAACATGCTAAGAATATGCTAATTTATTAATCTCTAGATTACTATGCTTGTGTAAAGTGTTGTTTTAAAATGACAGATAACTGTGAATATTAACACTATAAATGCCATACTCTGACAGATTTATATGTTATGCAGTGATCAGTTCAGTATACTTAGGATATCTGGTCTTTCAATCCTCTAATATTTTGTAAGGTAGGAATTCAAAATCTTCCTATGACATTTTGAATTGTATGGTACAATATTGTTAATTAATTTCACTGTCAGTATGCTAGAAAAGCATAATGTAATGGCATATGTGTCTTTACATAAAATTATTTCTTCTGGCCTAGATTTATGATCCCAACAACAGTCGATATGAAGTCCCAGTCCCTCTGAACATTCCCAGTGCTCCATCCAGCACCAATGAAAGCCGTCTGTATGATGTCCTCATCAAGGACAATCCATTTGGAATTCAAGTTCGCCGAAAGAGCACAGGGACTGTAATGTAAGGGGTTCTGAGTCTATGTTACTGCTGTTCTAAATAATTTTCACCAGCTCCATTGTCCTTAAAGATATCTCGCTCAAAGCATCATACTGCCTACATTCAGATCCATGATGTATCAGTTACTGTCCATGGCTGTGATAAGAAAAAACAAAACAAACATTACCAAGAGAACCTACAAAAGAGTTTATTTGAGTTTGTGGTATCAGAGAGTTAGACTGTATGATGGTGAAATTGAGGCAGGAAGACATGGCAGCAGAAATGTTGAGAGTTAATATCTTCAACTGTAAAAAGAAAAGAGAAAGCAAACAGGGAAAGGTATTCATCTTGATCTCCCAAAGCCTGTCTTCAGTAACATACTTCTTCCAGTAAGACCACACCTCCCAGTAGTCCACAAATACTGACTCACTGGGGACCAAGTATTACAATACCTGAAACTTTGAAAGTGGATATCTCATTCTAACTACCACAAATAAGGAAATGTGTTCTACTCTTAGAGTAAATCTTTTTTAAAAAAATTTTTATTAGGTATTTTCCTCATTTACATTTTCAGTGCTATCCCAAAAGTCCCCCATACCGTCCCCCTCCACTCCCCTACCCACCCACTCCCACTTCTTGGCCCTGGCGTTCCCCTGTACTGAGGTATATAATATTTGCAAGACCAATGGGCCTCTCTTTCCACTGATGGCCGACTAGGCCATCTTCTGATACATATGCAGTTAGAGACACGAGCTCTGGGGTACTGGTTAGTTCATATTGTTGTTCCACCTATAAGGTTGCAGATCCCTTTAGCTCCTTGGGTACTTTCTCTACTCTAAGAGTGATTGCTGATGCAATTAGAGGTTTGCAGGTATTCAATGAACATGTATTGACTTAATTCCTTTTATGCACTACATGTTGTTCTGGATATTGTGTTTCTAGACATGTGTGCTATTTCTTCTAAATTTTAAATTATTCCATGAAGAGGAATTTGACACTGCTTTGCTAGGAAAATAAGGAAAATCCCATTATGTGCTGATTCAGAGGCTGTGATCTGAGTTTGTCTGTCTGAGGAAGAGGTGACGTGTGAAATAAAACCTGGGTTATATCTTCCACAGAGATTTCTTGAAAAAGGAAAATTAGTGATAGAATGATATAAATCAGGAGCTTGAGGGAATTTATCAATTATTGTAGAGAGATCTCCCTGAGGTAAGTAAAAGAATGAAGGAGGAAGATTAAGCCTGGACTCTAGGTGGGCTTTAGAGCTGGAATAGCTCTGGAGTCTCCATGGGAGTCTCTCATGAGAAGTGAGTAGCAGGAAAGAAAGACTGTGAGGTGGTGTGAAGTGCTCATATCGCAGGCCTGGATACATGTAGAAAGTGAGCCCTTAGGGATCAAGAGCTGAAGGCATGGGGAGTTTGATGTAGGAGGGTGATAAAGTGAGTGGTTTGCTCCTGTGGACAATCTGAAAGGGACATGATGATGTAGTGTAAAAGAAAAAGTAGGGGCGATTGAGAATGTTGCCAGGCATAATTGTGGTTATTTTAATCTTTGAGATGTGCATGTTTTATTTGGAAGGGTCTATAGTACTGATGGGTGAAAATAAAGAACTCTGTTGCAAACCACTAGGAAGCTGATCTTATCTTTTTTTTTTTTTTTTTTTTTCAAATGTTCCTTTCCCTTTTGCAGCTGGGACTCTCAGCTCCTCGGCTTCACCTTCAACGACATGTTCATCCGCATCTCCACCCGCCTGCCCTCCACATACATCTATGGCTTTGGGGAAACTGAGCACATAACCTTCAAGATAGACATGAACTGGAACACATGGGGCATGTTTTCCAGGGATGAGCCCCCGGGGGTAAGGGCAGAGTGTCTGTGGTCCATGTTCTGTCCCCTTCATCCACTCTGTGTGTCTTGTGCTTCTCTTTACAGATGTCTATTGATTGTTTCCTTCTACTTTTAGGCAAATGGACATATTTTTCTTCCTTTGTTCTTAACAGAAGAAGCTGATTCAACTTAGAAATCAAATTTCGGTAGAGTTTCTTTATCATGCACACAGTCCCATAACATCTTCTTTTTTCCATTATGACTCTCAGTACAAGAAGAATTCCTATGGTGTCCACCCTTACTACATGGGTCTGGAGGAGGATGGCAATGCCCATGGAGTCCTCCTGATGAACAGCAATGCCATGGGTAGGATGACACCTGTGTCCTCTTATTGTGTGACAATCATTTCTCAGTTTCTTAAGAATGTATCTGACTTAGCTGTCTAAAGACCAAATTAGTCTTTCTGGTATCAGTTTTTCTTCTTATAGACCTTCTATATAATTTTAAATATATTTAATTTGTATGTAATTCGCTGAACTTTTAATTTGCAATGCTGTTGTAGTACATATTTAATATTAATCAGAGGTTTCTACCACAGATTAGATCCTTCAGGTCCCAGATAAAAGACAAAAACCTTTTATATCTATAACTCCCTATATTTATTATATTTATATTAATATGTTTATATATCCTATATATAAATATAAGCTTATATTTATGATTCTTAAATAAACACTAAAACTGCTCAAATATCAACCCTTTATGGTTATTTTGTCTACTTTCCTGCCAATAACTCTGAGATATGACTTCCCAGATATAACCCTGGGGCACTTTTACACTGACTGGCCAGCCCTCATGGCCAGTTCTCATGATCTCTATCCTTTTGTGGTCTCTGCCTCAGACCCCAAGCCTGGGAACTGAAATAATGCCTACCACTCTTCTGTCCAGCAATAGGCTGTAGGTATCTTTATTCAACCAACAGTTTTAAACCAAGGAGCAAGGTTATATTGCATATGTTTATAGTACATGTGAGGATTTTCTCATCCTATGGGGAAACCAGACCTTGGGGCCAGTGTCTAGCATTACAATACATAGCAAAAGACTAAACCTCAATGAAATGCAGCTAGTGAAAACTTTCATTTAACTTCTTTAAATACAGTATTGAACTACTTAGGAATATCTGCAGACCATATGTCACGATAGAAGGGAGAGAAGGTGGTGATGCCAGGGTCAATGCTCAAAACATAAAGGATTTCAGCATGATGTCATTTTCTTGTGTTTTCAGATGTGACGTTCCAGCCTATGCCTGCTTTGACATACCGAACCACAGGGGGCATTTTGGATTTCTATGTGTTCTTGGGCCCGACTCCAGAGATTGTTACTCAGCAATACACAGAGGTAGGAAGAAATTTATTTATGAAATGTGTGTGTGTATACATATACTTATAATGTGTTCCAACCCTACTATACAGGATTGCCATATAATATGACTATCATATTATACCTAAGTTAATTATTCTTTCTCAGAGGAAGATATGATATGGAATAAGGTAAGCAGATATATTTCTATAAATATTAAAATTATGCTTTCTCCATTTACTGCAGAGTAACAGAATATTTGTGGTAACTAGTTGTGGGCATAGTATGGAGCTATGGTAGTATGATGGAACCATGGTGTGGTAGAGCTATGGTAGTGGTGACGTCAATGAGGGATGGTGGTATTGAAGGTAGTGGTAATATTATTGGTGAAGGTGATTGGGAGGATGGTGACTGTTATGGTGATAATGGTTGGGATGTAAATAGGACATGTGGTAATGAAAGTGGTTGTAGCAGAGTGGATATTGGGTGGAGTGTATTAATCAGGTGCATGTTAGTGATGGCAGTGCTTGATGTGATGATAGTTTTGGTAGTAATGGTGTTGGTGATGATGATTATGTCTGTGATAGCAATGGGAGTTATTACATCAAAGATTACATCATGACACTGGCATGATGGTTACAGTGTGATGATAAAGATGATGACTGTATTGGCAACAGTGGTGTGAGTCATGGCCATCGGGAATAATAAGATTGTTAGTTACAACATCAACAAGCACGTGTGAAATGTCTACTGAATATATTTTTAATGCACATGGAAGTGTGTCATGCATGCTGTTACTTAGTCAAAATACATCCTATTATTAGCTATTATTTACAGGTAAAGGAACAAGCATAGAAATGTCACATACCTATCCAAGTCACACAATAAGCAAGACGTAGAGTCTACATTCTAAGTTAGCTATTTTCCTCTGTGTTATGTCTTTAATGTCTAAATTATATGTATGTGTATATATATATATATATTATAATATATAAAACTAACATGATCAAAATCAGGGTTTTCACAATTTCTTAAAAGTATCCTCTGAGAAGTTTTTTGTAGTGTGTCCAGACTGTTCTGAACTGCCCCCATCCCAATACTTTCTGGATTTGAATTTGCTGTCTAAATTTGGGTAAAATATTCTGACTTCATATCCAACTTTCATCCATATTCTTCTCTAAAGTTCTAACATTCTGTCTGTTTTCTAGTTGATTGGTCGGCCTGTGATGGTACCTTACTGGTCCCTGGGATTCCAGCTGTGTCGCTATGGATATGAGAATGATTCTGAAATCGCCAGCTTGTATGATGAGATGGTGGCTAAGCAGATCCCCTATGTACGTCCAGGTTATGCTGTCGTGGTGTGCTGGCTCTGCAACCTCAGAGCTAAGCAAATCTGTGTGGAGCCTGTTCCAACTATAGTGTGTTCTTGCTCTTGGGGATCTTAGCATTGGTGATTCAGACTAAGACTGAGGAACTAGTGTTGGCTCAAGGAATTTAGTCAGGAGGTTCTTTTCATAAGAATAAAAGATCTCTTCAATAGTATGAAGAAATTTTTCTTATGCTTAACTAGGAAAAACATGAACCGAAGTAGAAAAAAATAAACCCAAATTAGTCAGAGCATTGTAAAGAGTTGTTATGGCTCCAACCTTCCCAGACTCAGAACAAATGCAGAGTCTTGGGCTTTATTTCCATGGAAATAGGTGCGGAACCAACCTCCCTCATTTGAGGGCAAGAGGCTTCCAATAGGCTTGATCTAGGGGATTCTTCTTCATATTTAATCTATTTTGTCTCTCTCTATATTTCCTGTTTTTCATCTTATTGTCATTAATGCAAAGTAGGTAGGTAATTAAATATATCATCTGAATGAGAAAAGTGTGATTGCCCTCAGTATTGCTTTTCTAAAGTTCTTGTATGGTTTTGCTTTGTGTTGCATTGACTTAAGGCAGACTTACTGTCCATATCTCATGAGCACATAGTTGCAGTTCCTATGATAAAGAGCCACTGATTCCAGGGGCAGCCTGCTGAAGGAAGTCACCATAACCATGCCCTACATCATCAGCTTTCCAAGCACATGATTTGATAGTGCTTTTATTTATATTTACAGCAGTCTTTCCAGACAGGATTTATCATTCATCTTACTCTGTTTTCATGTTAGATTAAATGTTATTTTGGGTGTTGTGTAAAGTCATGTGAGAAAATGAAAATGAAAAATATCCCAGAAACCAAACCCATAATATGACGTCACTAGATTGGTAGAGAGACATTCTCTTCTGGTGTCTGGACTGTCTCTAACATCAGTCACTGTTCTCTGTGTCATCCCAGGATGTGCAGTACTCAGACATTGACTACATGGAGAGGCAGCTGGACTTCAAGCTCAGCCCCAAGTTCTCTGGATTTCCAGCCCTGATCAATCGCATGAAGGCCAATGGGATGCGGGTCATCCTCATTCTGGTTAGTCCTTGTGTGAATGTGTAGGCAGTGAGTGGGACAATGGATGGACTTGAGCAGTGGTCACCTTAGGCTATCTGCCATTTCCTGTTCTAGGAGAGAAATAGAAGTGTAATTAATGTAAGAGTACTTCTTGGGAGCCATGGAAACTATAGTACAAATTGAAACTGGGGAAAAACAACCCTCCAACCCTCACCACCACTCTGTGTTCCATCATAATTTCCCACCTGCCCTGTGCTCTGACTGCAGGATCCAGCCATTTCTGGCAATGAGACACAGCCCTATCCTGCCTTCACCCGGGGTGTGGAGAATGACGTCTTCATCAGATATCCCAATAATGGAAGCATTGTCTGGGGAAAGGTATGCACTGGACTGTCATTCAGCAATCCTTTCCCCTGGGCCAGGAAATTGTTAATGTGTTTTTAAATGTGGCTTTCACCTAGTCCATTTGGTTATTGGGGTCTTGGTTTTCATTTTACAGCCAATGTTTACTGACAATAATTAAGAGCTTCATGCAATCTACTTCTCCTTAGGACAATCCTACATGAAAGCTGAAGTTGTAGGACTGTGGCTTAGAGTTTTCTAGGAAACTCTGTGTATGTCAAATTGTCTGAGGCATTTCTGTTGACCTTTCCTTTTTCTGCTCACAGGTCTGGCCTGATTACCCTAATATCACTGTGGACCCTTCTTTAGACTGGGACCATCAAGTGGAGGTAAAAGGTCCTTTGTGGCTTTTGTGTGTAGTCAGGATTATCTTGAAAGTGAAGCCATACCTGGAGTTCTAAGAGTTCCCATTAGTGTTACTGAGCATGGTGAAGACACTGTAGTGACATGTGTCCTTCCTGTCATCCATGTACTGATGAGCTCACCCGTACACCTTTTCTTCCTACTAATGTTTCCTCTCCACTTGTGCTGTCATATTATTGTTTTTAAGATCTAAGACTCAGAGAATGTAAGTTACTTGCCCATGGTTATTCAAGGCATATTGTTGACTTCAAATCCAAAGTTGTCAGAATCCAAGGTGACTGGAATCTGACAATTCAGTTAGGTCATGAATTCACAGGCCAGAGACATTCAATTACATACGTGCTATGGGATTTCATTGTTGACCTTCATTGAGGTGTCATTTCATCAGTCATAGGATTGGCTATAAACTCATAAGATATACACTTCCTCAGCCTCTGAGGCAATGCTGACCCTGATCTGTAGGCGCATGATAATGTTAGGACAGTGTTGATAGTATAATAACTGGTGAGTACCATGTGACATTGAGCATTCAATGACAAGGAATCCTTAAGCTCTGATCCAAGTAAGTTTTCTTTTTTTCTTTTTTTTATTACGTATTTTCCTCAATTACATTTCCAATGCTATCCCAAAAGTCCCCCATACCTTTCCCCCAACTTCCCTACCCACCCATTCCCACTTTTTGGCCCTGGCGTTCCCCTGTACTGGGGCATATAAAGTTTGCATGTCCAATGGGCCTCTCTTTCCAGTGATGGCCTACTAGGCCATCTTTTGATACATATGCAGCTAGAGTCAAGAGCTCCGGGGTACTGCTTAGTTCATAATGTTGTTGCACCTACAGGGTTGCAGATCTCTTTAGCTCCTTGGATACTTTCTCTAGCTCCTCCATTGGGGGCCCTGTGATCCATCCAATAGCTGACTGTGAGCATCCATTTCTGTGTTTGCTAGGCACCGGCCTAGTCTCACAAGAGACAGCTATATCAGGGTCCTTTCAGAAAAATCTTGTTAGTGTATGCAATGGTGTCATTGTTTGGAGGCTAATTATGGGATGGATCCCTGGATATGGCAGTCTCTAGATGGTCCATCCTTTTGTCTCAGCTCCAAACTTGGTTTCTGTAACTCCTTCCATGGGTGATTGTTTCCAATTCTAAGAAGGGGCAAAGTGTCCACACTTTGGTCTTCGTTCTTTTTCAGTTTCATGTGTTTTACAAATTGTATCTTATATCACGGGTATACTAAGTTTCTGGGCTAATATCCACTTATTAGTGAGTACATATCATTTGAGTTCTTTTGTGATTGTATTACCTCACTCAGGATGATGCCCTCCAGGTCCAACCATTTGCTTAGGAATTTCATAAATTCATTCCTTTTAATAGCTGAGTAGTACTCCATTGTGTAAATGTACCGCATTTTCTGTATCCATTCCTCTGTTGAGGGGTATCTGGGTTCTTTCCAGGTTCTGGCTATTATAAATAAGGCTGCTATGAACATAGTGGAGCATGTGTCCTTCTTAACGGTTGGGACATCTTCTGGATATATGCCCAGGAGACGTATTGCTGGATCCTCAGGTAGTATTATGTCCAATTTTCTGAGGAACCGCCAAACTGATTTCCAGAGTGGTTGTACCAGCTTGCAATCCCACCAACAATGAAGGAATGTTCCTCTTTCTCCACATCCTCGCCAGCATCTGCTGTCACCTGAATTTTTGATCTTAGCCATTCTGACTGGTGTGAGGTGGAATCTCAAGGTTGTTTTGAGTTGCATTTCCCTGATGATTAAGGATGTTGAACATTTTTTCAGGTGCTTCTCTGCCATTCGGTATTCCTCAGGTGAGAATTCTTTGTTCAGTTCTGAGCCCCATTTTTTAACGGGGTTATTTGACTTTCTGGAGTCCACCTTCTTGAGTTCTTTATATATATTGGATATTAGTCCCCTATCTGATTTAAGAGAGGTAAAGATCCTTTCCCAATCTGTTGGTGGCCTTTTTGTCTTATTGACGGTGTCTTTTGCCTTGCAGAAGCTTTGCAGTTTCATGATTTCCTATTTGTCAATTCTCGATCTTACAGCACAAGCCATTGCTGTTCTATTCAGGAATTTTCCCCCTGTGCCCATATCTTCGAGGCTTTTCCCCACTGTCTCCTCTATAAGTTTCAGTGTCTCTGGTTTTATGTGAAGTTCCTTGATCCACTTAGATTTGACCTTAGTACAAGGAGATAGGAATGGATCAATTCGCATTCTTCTACCTGATAACAACCAGTTGTGCCAGCAACATTTGTTGAAAATGCTGTCTTTCTTCCACTGGATGGTTTTAGCTCCCTTGTTGAAGATCAAGTGACCATAGGTATGTGGGTTGATCTCAGGGTCTTCAATTCTGTTCCATTGGTCTACTTGTCTGTCATTATACCAGTACCATGCAGTTTTTATCACAATTGCTCTGTAGTACAGCTTTAGGTCAGGCATGGTGATTCCACCAGAGGTTCTTTTATCCTTGAGAAGAGTTTTTGCTATCCTAGGTTTTTTGTTGTTCCAGATGAATTTGCAGATTGCCCTTTCTAATTCGTTGAAGAATTGAGTTGGAATTTTGATGGGGAGTGCATTGAACCTGTATATTGCTTTTGGCAAGATAGCCATTTTTACAATGTTGATCCTGCCAATCCATGAGCATGGGAGATCTTTCCATCTTCTGAGATCTTCTATAATTTCTTTCTTCAGAGACTTGAAGTTTTTATTATACAGATCTTTCACTTCCTTAGTTAGAGTCACGCCAAGATATTTCATATTATTTGTGACTATTGAGAAGGGTGTTGTTTCCCTAATTTCTTTCTCAGCCTGTTTATTCTTTGTGTAGAGAAAGGCCATTGACTTGTTTGAGTTAATTTTATATCCAGCTACTTCACCGAAGCTGTTTATCAGGTTTAGGAGTTCTCTGGTGGAATTCTTAGGGTCACTTATATATACTATCATATCGTCTGCAAAAAGTGATATTTTGATTTCATCTTTTCCAATTTGTATCCCCTTGATCTCCTTTTGTTGTCGAATTGCTCTGGCTAGGACTTCAAGTACAGTGTTGAATAGGTAGGGAGAAAGTTGGCAGCCTTGTCTAGTCCCTGATTTTAGTGGGATTGCGTCCAGCTTCTCACCATTTACTTTGATGTTGGCTACGGGTTTGCTGTAGATTGCTTTTATCATGTTTAGGTATGGGCCTTGAATTCCTGATCTTTCCAAGACTTTTATCATGAATGGGTGTTGGATCTTGACAAATGCTTTCTCTGCATCTAATGAGATGATCATGTGGTTTTGGTCTTTGAGTTTGTTTATATAATGGATTACGTTGATGGATTTCCATATATTAAACCATCCCTGCATCCCTGGGATGAAACCTACTTGGTCAGGATGGATGATTGTTTTAAAATGTTCTTGCATTCGGTTTGCGAGAATTTTATTGAGTATTTTTGCATCTATATTAATAAGGGAAATTGGTCTGAAGTTCTCTATCTTTGTTGGATCTTTCTGTGGTTTAGGTATCAGAGTAATTGTGACTTCGTAGAATGAGTTGGGTAGAGTTCCCTCTACTTCTATATTGTGGAATAGCTTGTGCAGAACTGGAATTAGATCTTCCTTGAAGGTCTGGTAGAACTCTGCACTAAACCCATCTGGTCCTGGGCTTTTTTTTGGCTGGGAGACTATTATTGACTGGTTCTATTTCTTTAGGGGATATGGGATTGTTTAGATTGTTAACTTGCTCCTGATTTAACTTTGGTACCTGGTATCTGTCTAGAAATTTGTCCATTTCGTCCATGTTTTCCAATTTTGTTGAGTATAGCCTTTTGTAGGAGGATCTGATGGTGTTTTGGATTTCTTCAGGATCTGTTGTTATGTCTCCCTTTTCATTTCTGATTTTGTTAATTAGGATGTTGTCCCTGTGCCCTCTAGTGAGTCTAGCTAAGGGTTTATCTATCTTGTTGATTTTCTCAAAGAACCAACTCCTCGTTTCGTTAATTCTTTGAATAGTTCTTCTTGTTTCCACTTGGTTGATTTCACCCCCGAGTTTGATTATTTCCTGCCGTCTACTCCTCTTGGGTGAATTTTCTTCCTTTTTTTCTAGAGCTTTTAGATGTGTTGTCAAGCTTCTAGTGTGTGCTCTCTCCAGTTTCTTTTTGGAGGCACTCAGAGCTATGAATTTCCCTCTTAGAAATGCTTTCATTGTGTTCAATAGGTTTGGGTATGTTGTGGCTTCATTTTCATCAAACTCTAAAAAGTCTTTAATTTCTTTCTTTATTCCTTCCTTGACCAAGGTATCATTGAGAAGAGTGTTGTTCAGTTTCCATGTGGATGTTGGCTTTCCATTATTTATATTGTTATTGAAGATCAGCCTTAGTCCATGGTGGTCTGATAGGATGCATGGGACAATTTCAATATTTTTGTATCTGTTGAGGCCTGTTTTGTGACCAATTATATGGTCAATTTTGGATAAGGTCCTGTGAGGTGCTCAGAAGAAGATATATCCTTTTGTTTTAGGATAGAATGTTCTGTAGATATCTGTTAAGTCCATTTGTTTCATAACTTCTGTTAGTTTCACTGTGATCCTGTTTAGTTTCTGTTTCCATGATCTGTCCATTGATGTGTGGTGTGCTGAAGTCTCCTACTATTATTGTGTGAGGTGCAATGTGTGCTTTGAGCTTTACTAAGGTGTCTTTAATGAATGTGGCTGGCCTTGCATTTGGAGCATAGATATTCAGAATTGAGAGTTCCTCTTGGAGGAATTTACCTTTGATGAGTATGAAGTGTCCCTCCTTGTCTTTTTTGATAACTTTGGGTTGGAAGTCGATTTTATTCGATATTAGAATGGCTACTCCAGCTTGTTTCTTCAGACCATTTGCTTGGAAAATTGTTTTCCAGCCTTTCACTCTGAGGTAGTGTCTGTCTTTTTCCCTGAGATGGGTTTCCTGTAAGCAGCAGAATGTTGGGTCCTGTTTGTATAGCCAGTCTGTTAGTCTATGTCTTTTTATTGGGGAATTGAGTCCATTGATATTAAGAGATATTAAGGAAAAGTAATTGTTGCTTTCTTTTATTTTTGTTGTTAGAGTTGGCATTCTGTTCTTGTGGCTGTCTTCTTTTTGGTTTGTTGAGGGATTACTTTCTTGCTTTTTCTAGGGCATGATTTCCGTCCTTGTATTGTTTTTCTTTTTTTCTGTTATCCTTTGAAGGGCTGGATTCGTGGAAAGATAATGTGTGAATTTGGTTTTGTCGTGAAATACTTTTGTTTTTCAATCTATGGTAATTGAGAGTTTGGCCGAGTATAGTAGCCTGGGCTGGCATTTGTGTTCTTTTAGTGTCTGTATAACATCTGTCCAGGCTCTTCTTGCTTTCATAGTCTCTGGTGAAAAGTCTGGTGTAATTCTGATAGGCCTGCCTTTATATGTTACTTGACCTTTCTCCCTTACTGCTTTTAACATTCTATCTTTATTTAGTGCATTTGTTGTTCTGATTATTATGTGTCAGGAGAAATTTTTTTTCTGGTCTAGTCTATTTGGAGTTCTGTAGGCTTTTTGTATGTTCATGGGCATCTCTTTTTTTAGGTTTGGGAAGTTTTCTTCTATAATTTTGTTGAAGATATTTGCTGGCCCTTTAAGTTGAATATCTCCATTCTCATCAACTCCTATTATCCATAGGTTTGATCTTCTCATTGTGTCCTGGATTTCCTGGATGTTTTGAGTTAGGATCCTTTTGCGTTTTGTATTTTCTTTGATTGTTGTGCCGATGTTCTCTATGGAATCTTCTGTGCCTGAGATTCTCTCTTCCATCTCTTGTATTCTGTTGCTGATGCTCGACCTATGGTTCCAGATTTCTTTCCTAGGGTTTCTATCTCCAGCGTTGCCTCACTTTGGGTTTTCTTTATTGTGTCTACTTCCCTTTTTAGGTCTAGTATGTATTTGTTCATTTCCATCACCTATTTGGATGTGTTTTCCTGTTTTTCTTTAAGGACTTCTACCTGTTTGGTTGTGTTTTCTTGTTTTTCTTTAAGGACTTGTAACTCTTTAGCAGTGTTCTCCTGTATTTCTTTAAATGAGTTATTAAAGTCCTTCTTGATGTCCTCTACCATCATCATGAGATATGCTTTTAAATCCAGTTCTAGCTTTTTGTGTTGGGGTGCCCAGGACTAGGTGGGGTGGGAGTGCTGCATTCTGATGATGGTGAGTGGTCTTTATTTCTGTTAGTAGGACTCTTACATTTGCCTTTTGCCATCTGGTAATCTCTGGAGCTAGTTGTTATAGTTGTCTCTGGTTAGAGCTTGTTCCTCAGGTGATTATGTTAGCCTCTATCAGCAGACCTGGGAGACTAGCTCTATCCTTAATTTCAGTGGTCAGAGTACTCTCTGCAGGCAAGCTCTCCTCTTGCAGGGAAGGTGCCCAGATATCTGGTGTTCAAACCTGCCTCCTGGCAGAAGTTGTGTTCTACTCACCAGAAGTCTTAAGATCCCGGGGCGGGTCTTGTGAGAAACTTGGGGGGTGTCCAGAAACTCAGTGCACAAGGAACCGCGGTGCTGGAGTGGACCAAAAGGGGCTTGTGCCCCTAATCCGTCCGGGTTATCTGCTTCCCTAGTTAATGCATTCTTAGTTCCCACACGATTGGATTGGAGCAGACGCTGTGTTCCACGCACCAGAGGTCTTAGGATCCCGTGGGGGATCCTGTGTGGGTCCTTGCGGGTGTCCTGAGACTCCCCGGGCCAGGAACCCCGGTGCTGCAGTGGACTGAAAGGTTGTCAGATGTCCGGAGCCCGAAAAGGGCGCTGCCTCAGAAGCTCCGTGGCTCCCACCTGTTCCAGAAGCTGTCTGCTTCTGTGTGCACACTCTCACCTGTGCAGACTACTTTTCCCCAAGTAATTTTTCATAAAACATTCTAATGCTGGAGTACATGTTGCCTATCAGGAGATATGCTAATGAGCAGACTGAGAAAGTCTGCATTTATCAGCTTCACTTTACTTAGAAGGCAGGTGATTCAGAAATGCAGAAAATTAACCTCCACACAATCTGTCTTCTTTTCTCATCTCCATCAGGCATATCATTAGAAACAGAGAATAGGAACAAAGGAAGTCAGAAATTCCAAATGTTATGCCTCTTGTCAAAAGATCAGCTAGTCCACCCCTCTTATACTCCTCATTGCTGTTTTTCTGTGATTGGCAGTGTTCACATACTCCCAAGACCACTGAGTTTCCCATGTGTCCAATAGATTGAAAGTTAACTCAGAACAAACATAGTGGTATAGCATGTGGTATGTGTGCTGAGCTAGTTTAAAACTGCATGTGCAGATTCCTGTCTGCAGTGTGAAGTATAAAAATGATTTTATATGGTAAGGCAAGTCTGGCTTAATTTATCGATACATCCTATAGAAAATTCAATTTTCACTCAGATGTACCTGATAATGCATGTATATCCTGATACTCCATCTATCATTTTCGAAGGTTATGTTTCTGGCTTAATGTAAGCTGTATCTGTTTCTGGGGCAAGGCTCTCTTTGTTAGGGACTTCATGAGTTTTGATTCCATTCTTATTCTAAAAGAAACTGTACAAGTCCCATTTATTACTACTATGATTCATTGTGCCTCTCCTGTGAAGCAGCAATGCATGCTAAACCATTTCTGATCTGTTCTTCCATGGGCTTTCTTTAGGTGTATATGTTCTTCCTTAATAGACTGATGGTTTGTGTAAGCACCATGTAGTGCCTCAGGCAAGTCTTCCTGCTATTCTGTACTATGCAACTCTTCTGCTTCTTGATGTTTGCAGTTCTGTGAAAGGCATAAAGAGGCTCTTTGTTGAGGCACACCAACTGAATTGTCTGAAAATAAATATTGTGGGGAAGAATATAGATTTCTGTGGCTAATTTCTCTTGCTGGGAGGCATAAATCCACAAGCAGGCAGAGCATGAATGATTATTTATCTATTATTTTCTCTAACTCTGTTAAACACAGTAGAGAATGTGAAGATCAACTTCGTGTCTCTAGCTGCATATGAATCAGAAGATGGCCTAGTCGGCCATCAGTGGAAAGAGAGGCCCATTGGTCGTGCAAACTTTATATGCCTCAGTACAGGGGAACAACAGGGCCAAGAAGTGGGAGTGGGTGGGTGGGGGACTTTTGGGATAGCATTGGAAATGTAAATGAAATAAATACCCAATAAGAAAAAGGAACATTAAAAAATGTAAGAAAATTTCTTTGCTCCTAAAACCTGTAAAATGAAGTTAAGGAGTGATACACTGAACCCACTTTTCTTATAACAATGTTTTTATAACTTGAGGGATGAGAAAGAGAAACTAAACCAGAAGCTTTAAGTCCTCCCACTATATGTTACATATAACGAAAGGCTCCCTCTGATTTGGAAATCACAGCAAACAGAAAGCCATGGTAATTGGTGCTAAATCACCACATGCAATCTTTTCTCAACTTCTTTCCCAGTGAGAAGGTTTCCTGATACCAACTTGATACCTGTTACCTGACACCTGACATTTAGCTAAGGCCTCACAGGACTTCTACCATATTTTGTCAGTCCTTAAGAAATGATCAGCAATAGGGATAGGGGGTGTATAGCATACTTTATTGAGTACAGGGTGTTGATCACCTCAACTCCTCTAGAGATTTGAGGGGAGATTCACTGGATAGTTCTCAGATTTTAGTAAATGGTATGTTATGCCTTCTTATCTGTGTTCCATAAGTTTTTCTAAGATAGTGCTGTTCCAAAATTCTATCGACTTGGTTCGTACTATCATTATCTATCAGCATGTAGTATAAGACTGCATGAGACACATTCACATCAAGCGTATTTTGCTGCCTAGTGTAATCATTCATGACAAATAACCAAGTACTGTTATTTTACAGCAATACCGAGCCTATGTGGCTTTCCCAGACTTTTTCCGTAATTCAACTGCCACATGGTGGAAAAAGGAGATTGAAGAACTCTACACAAACACAGAGGAACCAGAAAAGAGCTTGAAGTTTGATGGCCTGTGGATTGTAAGTGTGTGTGTGTGTGTGTGTGTGTGTGTGTGTGTGTGTGCTCACTTGGATGAAGTATAGGATAGTTGTGTTTGAATGTGTATATTTTTAATAAAAAATCTTTTTAAATTTTCTTAAAGGATTTTTTAGAAGACTTCGTATTTATTTCATTTGTATGAATAATTTACCTACATGTATGCATATACACCATGTATATACTGCTTTGCTTACATGTAATATATATGTATGTATGTACATCATGTGTGTGCTTAGTGCTTATGAAGATGTCATATCTCAAACAGGAACAGAAGTTATAGATGGTTGTGAGCCATCATGTTGATACTGGGAACCCAACAAAAGCAACAAGCACTCTTAAGCACTGAGAGATCTCTCCAGTCCACCTTCCTGTGTGTTTCTTAATATATTAACATAATAATACTCATGCCAGGTTTTGGATATGTCACACTGCACGCCCTTTAATCAGGTGTGGAGCTGCCTTGATCCTCTCCACAGCTGGTCTCCACCTGAAGCTTCTGTTCTAAGACCTCACATAAAATCCTTGGAAATTTGATGCCTCAGGGGAACTTTTCCTATGGAGATTACTCTTTCTTTATAGCTAGGTTCCCCAGCATTTGACAACTTTCCCTATGCATATGTCCAAAGATTACTGGGTATTTAATACTATGTTTGCCATTTCCTTGACTCTGAATTTATATGCTGAGGCTGTAATTAAATGGAAGCAATGTTTCTGACATTTGTAGGATATGAATGAACCTTCCAGCTTTGTGAATGGGGCAGTTCCTTCAGGCTGCAGTGATGCTACTCTAAACCGTCCACCCTACATGCCACGTAAGTACCTTGTTCTTCCCCTTCCTGTTGAGGGGCATTATCTGGAGTAAATGTTGCCTGTCACCACAAATGGCATTGAGGAGAGTGAAGAGCTGAAGATCAGTTGTACTTTATTAAGAAGGCAGGCAATCTGGGAAGGCAGAAAACTAACATCCCCACAATCTACCTTTCCTTCTTAGGTTAGCACATTTTAGGGAATGAATGATGGTCTCATCAAAATACATACATGCAGATCCATTTCTACATAATGACATGCTACTGTGCTCTTAATGTATATAACATTGACATTCTCTGTCCCCTGTGCATAAGCACAGCAAGCAACGGTTACCCTGGCCAGCAAGGGTTACCTGGCACCAAGGGTATATTCTCACAAGGGCTATGGATTAATGGATCTGAAATTAAGAATGGGAAGCACATTATGTAATTCTGTGTGGCAAGATCCAGGAGACATTGGGAAAATTTCTCAAAATTTTCCAGATGGTTATCAACAGTAGTAATATCTTCAAAGGCTTGTTGCTTGTCTTAGTTATTAACTTTGTTAATGTGTCTACCTGGATTTTCTTTGTAACCAATGCTTAGAAAGAAAAAATGCTTCCCTTTATCTTGGAACCAATTGACCCTTTGGTTTTAATTATGTTCATGGCAGTTTCCCAAATTTTGGTTTCTTTGAGGTGTACGATATCTCAAAGCTTACACAATTTTCCTAAGTATCAGTTTTTTACAGTAGAGTGTATATGAAGAGGCAGATAATATTAAAAGCTGCATTGTGGTGTGTTAACAATAATAAATAGCTTCTATTTGCAAATGTGGCCAAAGCCTACTCTGTTGTCAATGAATGAAAACTCAGTGTTTTTATGCCTCCCTTACCTTCGTCGAAAAACCAGCAGTTGAGAGTACTTGAATGCTTTTTGCACCTCAGCTCAGAGCACTGTTCTGAGTTGATCATAGTCAGGGAAGGGGACCTAGATGGAAATCAAATTTAACTTAAGTTCTACAGATCAGTTCACTAGTAAGAGGTCCGGAATGAGAAGAATAATAACTGTCTTCCGCTGTCTTAAATCTCCCCTCAGATGTTGAAGGCAGAGACAGGGGCCTGAGCAGCAAGACGCTGTGCATGGAGAGTGAGCACATCCTTCCAGATGGCTCCCGGGTACAGCACTATGATGTGCACAGCCTGTACGGGTGGTCCCAGACCAGACCCACCTACGAGTGAGTGACTCTGCTTTCTCCTGTTGGTCTACTTCTGTGATGGGTGTTGTAGTGTCTCTACTTTTCCATTTGTTCCCTATTCTAAGGGTGAGTATAATATAATTGTAATAACCATGTAGCAATTCTTCCTTCCTTCCTTCCTTCCTTCCTTCCTTCCTTCCTTCCTTCCTTCCTTCCTTCCTTCCTCCCTCCCTCCCTCCCTCCCTCCCTCCCTCCCTCTCTCTCTCTCTCTTTCTTTCTTTCTTTCTTTTTTATTAGATATTTTCTTTATATACATTTTAAATGCTATCCTGAAAGTTCCCTATACCCTGCTCCCTCTACCCTGCTCCCCTACCCACCCATTCCTGCTTCTTGGCCCTGGCATTCCCCTGTACTGGGGCATATAAAGTTTGCAAGACCAAGGGGCCTCTCTTCCCAGTGATGGCTGACTAAGCCATCTTCTGCTACATATGCAGATAGAGATATGAGCTCTGGGGTTACTGGTTAATTAATATTGTTGTTCCACCTATAGGGTTACAGACCCCCTCAGCTCCTTGGGTGCTTTCTCTAGCTTCTCCATTTGGGGCCCTGTGTTCCATCTTATAGATGACTGTGAGCATCCACTTCTGTATTTGCCAGGCACTGGCATAGCCTCATACGAGACAGCTATAACAGGGTCCCTTCAGCAAAATCTTTCTGGCATATGCAATAGTGTTTGGGTTTGGTAGAGATGCCCATGAACATACAAGAAACCTACAGAACTCCAAATAGGACCAGAAAAGAAATTCCTCCTGACACATAATAATCAGAACAACAAATGCACTAAATATAGAATATTAAAAGCAGTAAGGGAAAAAGGTCAAGAAACATACAAAGGCAGGCCTATCAGAATTATACCAGACTTCTCACCAGAGACTATGAAAGTCAGAAGAGCCTGGACAGATGTTATACAGACACTAAAAGAACACAAATGCCAGCCCAGGCTACTATACTCGGCCAAACTCTCAATTACCATAGATGGAGAAACCAAAGTATTCCATGACAAAACCAAATTCACACAATATCTTTCCATGAATCCAGCCCTTCAAAGGATAATAAAGGGAAAACACCAACACAAGGATGGAAACTACACCCTAGAAAAAGCAAGAAAGTAATCCTTCAACAAACCTAAAAGAAGACAGCCACAAGAACAGAATCCCAACTTTAACAACAAAAGTAACAGGAAGCAACAATTACTTTTCTTTAATTTCTCTTAACATCAATGGACTCAATTCCCCAATAAAAAGACATAGACTAATAGACTAGCTACACAAACAGGACCCAACATTTTGTTGCTTACAGGAAATCCATGGAGCAATTCTTATTTGTTAAGCAATATCTTTGTAGTTGTGGAGTCATCCCTGTGAGAAAATCAGTAGACCACAGGTACACTGTAAGTCATTGTGCAGAAGAGTCAGTACTGTGGTATCACTGGTTAAAAGAGAAAAGGGAGTGACTGAGTGTTAGAAACCTTGCTTTCTTATGTTGAAAGTGAGTCTTGGTCTGTTGAAAGGTGTTTGTCTTTGCCCACTCCTGTTGGATAGTCAGTGGGCCTTTTGTTCAAGTAGTTAGCATGCTCACAATGTAAGCCAAAGGAAAAATAATTATCTTAAGGTAAATCCTGATAGGATTTACCATATTCTTCCTCAAATATCAAGTCACATATGAGAGAATAAACAGCCAGATCCTGTAAGTGCTTACTACTTGAGGACAAGCCAATGACTTTGTAACATGGGGAGATAGTTTGAAAACAACTGTTTAAAAAGTTTTTACTGCCTTTATTATTCCTCTCAGGTAGCCAGTCCTCCTCCAATGAGTCATACTTCTATCATCCTTGTAATCATACAGGAAAGATTTTTTTAAAAGATATTCTAAGTGCAAGGACTCTGGGGAGGAAGCTCTATGGTCAAACTTCTCTTGCCCTGCCATGAATTTTTCTACTTGTTTCCCCAACCAGAGCTGTGCAGGAAGTGACAGGAGAGAGAGGGATCGTCATCACACGCTCCACATTCCCCTCTTCTGGACGCTGGGGAGGACACTGGCTGGGAGACAACACAGCTGCCTGGGACCAGCTGGGGAAATCCATCATTGGTGTGTGGGTGTTCCCCGGGGGCTTCTATAGACAGGGGTGGGAGTAAGATTCTTGGCGAAGGGGGAGAAGGATGCAGAGAATGTCCTGTGCTGACCCTGCTGCATCTCTCATTGCAGGCATGATGGATTTCAGCCTCTTTGGCATATCCTATGTAAGTGTCCTTTACATGCTCTTCCTCCTTAGGAAGGTAGCAGTGTCTCTTAGAAAGCACCAAGAGCTGACTTTGTTCCATGTTGTTTCAGACCGGGTCAGACATCTGTGGGTTCTTTAATGATGCTGAGTATGAGATGTGTGTTCGCTGGATGCAGCTGGGTGCCTTTTACCCCTTCTCCAGGAACCACAACACCATCGGGACCAAGGTATAATGTCAGCTTTCTCATCCATATTATTTCACTGCATATATATATCCCCAGTTTTTGAGAGCATTCCTGCTGTCTGTGTTACCTCGTGACATCCTTAAATCCATTAATGCCTTTCCTATAGATCATAGTCTTCAATATTATTTTGATTATTCTTTTTGCTTAGGGACTAATTTCCATTATAGGTCGTATAGAATGTATTAGTGTTTTTTTTTTTTTAAAGTATGTTCATGTTTCCCAGTCCATTATAATAATCTAGGGGTCCCATCTATAATTTTCTTTAGTATATGATACTTTAAAGATGTTATATAGTTTAAATATGTATTCAATGACCTCAAATTCTTAGGTGTCTGGGTGGGTTTTGAACACTTTCCTCATTCTGCTTTAGAGACAAGACCCTGTTTCCTGGAATAAAACCTTTGAGGATATTTCCAGGAGTGTGCTGGAGACCAGATACACCCTGTTGCCATATCTCTACACCTTAATGTACAAAGCCCACACGGAGGGCAGCACAGTTGTGCGGCCTCTTCTCCATGAGTAAGTGTTGAGATGTATTTCTGTTAATAGACATTGTGTTTAACCTCTTAGGTAGGGGTTGATTAAAACACTTCTTCCACTCTGAAGCTATGACTCTCTTTTGGCAGTAATGTCCTAGTGGGGCCCATTGCTTCTGTATTCTGCTTACCACAGGTCTTTAATGAAAGGCCAGCCATTGAATTAAAAAAAAAAAAAATGAGCCGGGCGTGGTGGCGCACGCCTTTAATCCCAGCACTCGGGAGGCAGAGGCAGGCGGATTTCTGAGTTCGAGGCCAGCCTGGTCTACAAAGTGAGTTCCAGGACAGCCAGGGCTATACAGAGAAACCCTGTCTCGAAAAACCAAAAAAAAAAAAAAAAAAAAAAAAAAAAAAAAAATGAAAGAAAATGACTTTTTAACATGGTGAAATAGTTTGAAAACAACTGTTTAGAGAGGCCTTTAAAGGATCTAACATTCTATAGCATTATTTTTTTCTGTATATGACATCTTTTACTTTTATGTTATTATATTATATACTTTTAATCGATTATTTGTTCAGGTTACCTCCATAAGTATTCTACTGAAGATTTAAATTGAAAATGTGCCATAATGAAGAAATAGTTTGTCCATAAACACATTTCTCAACAATATGTGAGGTTCTGGAATCAGGACAAATGGGATGCTTTGAGCTGAGCAGAAGCACAGGAGGCAGAGAACACATAAGGGTCTCTGACATGTGTTTTAACTTGAGAATTTCTTCAGCGCGTTAAGTCAAAATCCTACTGTGATCTGATTGTAACACCTTCAATTTCCTTTCCAGATTTGTGTCAGACCAGAAGACCTGGAATATAGACAAACAGTTCCTGCTGGGTCCAGCTTTCCTAGTCAGCCCTGTGCTAGAGCCTGTGAGTATGGAGGCCTCTGAGAACTGGAGAATCTCAACTGCTAGGCTGAGTAAATATGGAGAAGGAAGTGAGGAATGAGATACATCCTCACACAGGGTTTCTTGGTCTATATTTTTCTTATGGTTCTTCAGAGTAGAATTCTGTGTCTTGAGTTTTCTGCCCTCAAATCCTTCTTTACATCAGTCAAGAGGAATATTGTTCCACACTTTATATAAATGTGATTGTTTTCCCAGTGACTACAATGAAACATGTAGAATCAAGTGTGGGAAGTAGTGTAACGATTCTTCATAGCCTCTTGTCATATTTAGCTGAAGTGCTCAGAACTGCTTGCAGCAGTGTGTCCCCCTTGTGGCTGGGTGGTACTTGACTTGTTTGTGTAGTTACACATACAGCAGGAGACATTTCTTTAAAATTTCTGTATCTAGGTAAGCATGTAACTAAACAGAAAAGCAAATTAAACCACCTTGAAATACTTTTGAACCTACAGATTTTTTTCCTGCTTTGTACCTAACCTTGGGTATTGTATCCTTAGAGAATGGATGGATAAGTCTTCAAGCAGGAGGTGATCATTTTCTTTGAGTTCCTGTCCCCCAAAGGGCTTTAGTGAAGCTTCTAGTTTTTGTTGGGCCATTTTCACCTGTGGAAGTTGGGTAAGAATACAGGAGTTCTCAGCATTGGTGATATTAGGAAGCTGGGGTAACTGTATCCAATTTCAGCTCTAGTATTTTATGCAAGGGTACCTGGCAATTTGCTTACTCTGTCTCAATTAAAATACCCATATGTGGTCTGTGTTTAATTTCAGAATGCCAGAAACATCAGTGCATATTTCCCCACAGCCCTCTGGTATGACTACTACACGGTAAGTTTGCTAAATGTTTATAAAACCTGGCAGTGTCAGAGTTCAATGTCTTTGATTATGACAGACTCATAGACAACATAAGAAAATATGACTCTGGAAATCACCTGCTATGGTCTGGCATGAGTCACTTAATCCTTGTGAGCTAAATTTTCTCACTTCCTATTTGGATCAGGCAAGTTCTAGTCACTCTTTTAGAGAAGTACTATAAAGAAACATGTAATCCTGTTGTCTTGTACCTGGCTTGATGTAATCAATATCTTTGCTTATATCATTGCTAGCTACATGGTGAACACAGTGAAAATCTCTTCCCCCCCCCCCCCCGACACCAGAAAGCACTTAATAGTGTGATGTTTGATCACATTTGTGTTTACATGAGTTCGTTCTTTTCCCTTCTGTATTTCTAAGTATCTGCTGCTGTTGCACAGATGCTCAAAGAATTACTCCATATGATTAGCTAAGACAGGTGAGATATGGTACTGTCAATGAAAAACACAGATATTCCTTCAAAAAAGAATATGAAGTAATTTATTTGGTGTCAAGTATGAGTGGCTATGGCCAGGGATCAAGGATTCAAGTTGCCTCAAATGACATAGTGCACTGTGAAAACAGATATAGGAACTTTTTATAGTCCTATAGGTGAACAAAAAGCTGTTCAGCTTTTACAGAAAGCTGAAAGTTGGGACATTTATCACATAACTTGTCTTATTTATAGAGGGGCAGAGATAAGAGCCAGTCTAGCCAATCAGTCTCTCCAGGTTCAGCGACAGACCTTGTCTCAAAACACCAATGGACAGACAAATAAGATGGAGAGAATGTTGACTAGAGCAATCAGGCCTGCTCATGCCTGTGCGCGCACGCGCACACACACACACACACACACACACACAGATGGAGGGAGGGAGGGAGGGAGGGAGAGAGGGAGGGAGGGAGAGAGAGAGAGAGAGAGAGAGAGAGAGAGAGAGAGAGAGAGAGAGAGAGAGAGAGAGAGAGAGAGAGAGACTAATGCACATGTACAACTCACATACAGCCACGTACACACATATGAACACATATACACATACAAACACACAGGATCTCAAACATACACACACACACTAATGTGCATTTAAATGTTCATATAATGCTGAAGTCTAGCCCCAGTCTTTAGAAAAATAGTTACCGAAGTGGGACACAGTGGATAAAAGCCAAAGACTGATGATCTTTGACCTTGTAACTCTGTTACTATTTTGTGTCTAAAAGCCACTGGTTTCCTACTCCTCTGTGGCCTAATGCCTCTGGTTTCTGGCACTTAACTCCAGCTGTTAGCAGCAGGGGACTAGTAAAGGAGCTTTAGTTGCTGGGGATCTTTGCTCTCTGGCTCACAGGCCCCATCACTGGCTAGGCAAGCGGCTTGGAGCTCTTTAACATTTTGTGAGCATGACAAAACCATAACAGCATGGTTTTGCCAATAGACAAATCATCTGCCTAGCATATTATTACTTTGAAGTTTTGTATAGATAAATGAGTCAATATTTTACCTTTTGTCTTTGCACTTTCAATAAGTTGCACCTACAATATATTGTCCATTTCAAGCTTATGATCTTTAGTTACCAGATAGTAGTCTCACAGCTAACCTAGAAGGAATGCTTTTCCTTATTGTAAATTTGTCCCAAACCTGCTTTCTTATTCTAGTGCATCTAGCCCATGACAGATGAAGATTTACAGAGCTCTTTTTGCAGCATTTAGAGGGCTCAAAATTACTTGTATAAATTTTGGAATTCTATAAAATCCTTATTAGGGATTATGAAACCATCAATTTGTCTACACAGTGTTACTATATGAGAGTCCATGTTCATGTTGATCTGTAGAAAATCTACCCCATAGGATGGGCTAATGCCAGGAATCATTAGGCTATGTAATGGTGACAGAAAAGGCATATCAGCAGCAAAAAGCAATCCTGGGGTGAAGTGTTTAAGGACCTTGTATTCTTAGAGGTCACCCATCTCAGACTTAAAAAAACATTGGGCCATTTCCATAAAATGTACTTGTGTGACTTTAGCCTTTCCTAGAGGCTTCTGACACTATACAGCAACAGTTTACAACCTGTAGGTCAAGACCTCTTTAGGGAGAGTTAAACAACCCTTTCACAGGGGTCACCTAAGACCACCAGAAAACACAGATATTTATATTATGATTCACAATAGTAGCAAAATTATAGTTATAAAGTAACAACAAAAATAATTTTATAACCGGAGGTCACCATAGTATGAGGAAATGTATTAAAGAGTCACACAAAAGTTGAGAACCACTGATATATAGCCATATCCATGTGTGTACACATATAAACACACATTTACAATAAACACACTGATAATCTGACACATGTACAGAGACACACCATATTATAGTATAGCATAATAAAAAAGAACTTTCTAACCTAATTGTTAATGGTGCCTGCATTGACCAGTGTATATTAGAGCTGAAAGGATCAGTGGACATATGCCCTAATTCCTAACTCAGAACCTATCTTTACTAACCTCTTTCAAATGAAAAAGTAGTTTTCTCCAAGGGAGGCTCACTTGGGAAACAAATTACTCTTCATGGTAGGCTGCATGCCTAGCAGTAGATGGTCCACAGAAAATGGACCCAACACAATCTTTGGAGGTTCCTTGTCTCATAATGTTATGTCAGGATTCTTTTTTTTTTGCATTTACTTGTATGTGTATGTATGGATGTATGTAGTATATATGTATGTACTTATGTATAGCTTTTGGGCATAAATTGTGGTTTCTGAGTTTTCTGTTTTTATGGTATTATCGAATGTGTGAATGAATGTGATGCTTCATCTATATCTGTTTCTTCTGCTTATTCTTGGGCTCTTCCTTCTGTTTGTTTGTTTTATCCAATCCTACTTTTCTTGATTTTGCTATATTATATTATACTATATTATATTATATTATATTATATTATATTATATTATATTATATTGCTTAGATGTCTTTTTCCATAAGGAGAGACAGAAAAGTGATAGGTCTGAATAGGAAGAGAGGTGGGAAGGAACTTGGAGGAGTAGAGAGAGGAGAAAACATAATTAGAATATTTTGTGTGAAAAAAATCTATTTTTAACAAAAGAAATATTCAAAAAAAGTACCTGCATATGAAGAAGCCTTGCTGTGGTTGAGAAAAGTGAAAGGATTTTAGGTTATGACTCAGATGAGTGAGCACATTTTACACATGAGGGCAGGTAAAGGTGTTAAATATAAGACAGAAAAATCCAACTCAGGAAACTTATGTAAATAAGCCTTCTCACCCTTATCTTTGCAATGGAGCATATACCAAAGATATTAGGAGCTTTGGGGGGGCAGGTAGAAGAAGGGACAGCATATCTCCAGTCAACAAGAAATAAATAAAGATATTGTCCAGTACCATCTTGCCTTAGAAACAGGGTATATAGTGAGGGTGATTAGGGGGCTATATGAGATTCTGCAAAGAGCAGGAATTCTCCTGGAGATGTGGCAAATCACAGCCAGACTTCATGCATCAGCAAGTGAATGACCAAAGAGGGAAATGAGGTTTGGGATGGATGGTGATAACCTAGCAACAGGTTTAGGGAGGTGAGTGGGGTGTATTGCTCAGGGAGAAGTGTATGCTTACCTCATCATTTCTCTTCGTTTTGACACCAGGGTGCCAATATCAATTCAACAGGAGAGTGGAAGACCTTACCAGCCCCTCTTGAGCACATCAATCTTCATGTTCGAGGGGGCTACATCCTGCCATGGCAACGACCTGCCCTGAACACTCACTTAAGGTGAACAAGGAGAGTGGGGGTTCTGCTTTGCACACCTCTGAGCTCACTCTTTTGTCCTGAGAGTCATTCATCTCTCCAGTATCAGTTTTGTATTTTACCTATTTCCTCCATCAGATTTATGTTGTGGGTTGATGTGTGTGTGTGTGTGTGTGTGTGTGTGTGTGTGTGTGTGTGCATGTGGTGTCACTACTCTTAGATTTCCAGCAGTCTCTACCCTATGTGATCTTGACAGAGATCACACTGCTGGACTTTGAAAAACTTTCCTTTTTCTCCTTACTTACCTTAGCTTTGAGGACAAATTGACAATTGGGGTAGTCCATATCCCTGGCTCTCTCAGGGCTGTCCCTATTTTCATACTGTAAGTCTCATGACTTGAGAAGGCTCACTTCTGTGCAATCTCATTCAGGACTCTTCCTACCTAATGTGGGCTGATGACCTGTTTGTAGTTGTCTGCTCATGCCTCACACCATCTCTGCCCTATACTTGGGTTCTGTTGACTATGCACCTACAAACACAGTTTCCTGTTACTTATCAATAACTGAGCACTTTTTTAAACTTTGTAATTGTATTTTGACAACACAAACTTATCTCTCTCTCGTTTCCTGAGCCACTGACTTTTTATTATCATCTTCACTTACACAATTATAATTCTATCTCAGCAGAAGGTTACTTATTGGCATCCTTATACATTCCAAAGTCTAGTTCTAGTAGGTTTCAAAAGAAAGGAACTTCTTAGGGGGCTTGAAAACTGCCTTTTCCTTTGAGTTTCCCTCACTTCCTTAGTATTTCAACCTAGTCCCTCTTATGAGAAAATGACTAACTATCATTAATCTTCTCTTTCTACCCCCCCATCTTTGTAAAATAACCAATGTCAGATCAATTAATGTACTGACACTGAATTTCTGCTTCAAAAATTAAACTCTTATTCCCCCTAGTTAAAAGTCTGAATCCTACAAGAATACAATGACCATGTCTATGAAAATGTGATCCTAAGTTGACTCTGATAACCCTCTCTTTTTCAATATGTTAATAATAGAGGTGGCTTTCAATGCCCCACAGATGCCACTCTCCCATACAGTCATTTATTTTACAGCACTTGAGTTTATGCTTTTATTAAATTTGGCCTAAGGACCAGACTGTAGAACACACGAGCTAGGTTGGTCCTGTAGCATTGAGTGATCTCAGCATATCCCTAGTCCATTTGCCTCTATTTTTCTAATTATTCATTTCTCATTATTGACACATATAGATTTAACTTTCAAATCACTAAGATTCTTCTGGAATAGACTGTCCTAAAATGCCCAGGATTGTAGCAACATTGTATAGGATTTTGTTCTCTTAATGACCAATTTTGCGAATAGAGCTGCAATTTTAATATTAATGATAGTAGTGGTTCAGAACCTCTGAGGCTTACATGCTTAAACCCTTCAATAGGTATTTAAAATACTTTTTTTGTAAAATTATTACTGGTTGAAAACACTTATGATATTCTCCATTCATGCCTAAAGCAAAAGAGTCATATGTGACTGACTAGTGTCTTTCTTAGTTCAAATTTGATGCAAATGTTTGGTAAAATCCTTTGAGCCCTAAGAGTTTGTGACTTGTGTGAATCTGTTCCCCAATAGCCGGAAGAATCCTCTTGGTCTTCTCATTGCCCTGGATGAGAACAAAGAAGCAAGAGGAGAGCTGTTCTGGGATGATGGGCAGTCGAAGGGTGAGTGCCTTGAGAGGGTGTGGCCATTGCAGACCTGCACCAGACTCTGTCCCTTTATTCCTGCTGGTCATTCACCTGAGAGTGAAATCTCACCAGGCATCCTAGCACTAGCCACAATCGACTGTCAGCCTTAAGGAGGAACATAAATTTGGCCTTTGCACTGGCCATGCTAGTCTGACTTGTCTCTCTTTTGTTTTCAGATCTCACAACCAACAACATTCTATGTAAATTTTCAGTCACTCAAGTAAGTAGAAAGTCTTTAGGAATCTAAAGTGCCATCTCTTATCTGACTGTTAACATTTATTGGTATGTGTATGTGTGTGACTACAATGGCTGCAATGACTATGGGTGTACACATTCCTGTTTATGACTTAATTCCCAGTAATTTCATTACTCATGCTATCAAAAGGAGGCGATAATATTCATAAATCAAGTAGTATTTTCCAAAAGAATTGTTTTATGCAGGCAGTGTCTTTATGTAGTTAAGTAAAAGGTCTGTCTGCATGTCTTCACTTTTTTCTCCTAAGCATACATTGGTCGATGCTCTCTACTCAGAGGCTTTCCCAGCAGCTGAACATCTGCTCTAGGATGTGGCATTTGACAACATACAGAACTTCAATTCATTCATGTGTGGATAATTATTCTTGATGTATTTCAGAACCGTTTGGATGTGAGCACTTTACAATCAACCTACATGGACCCTGATAACTTAGCATTTCAGGAGATTAAAATTTTTGGAACACGGCCGCTTTACAATGTTACAGTGAAACACAATGGTATGGTAAATCAGATGGCTCCTCAAGTCAGTTACGATCCAAGCATGAAGGTAAGTTGCTATTTTGTTGAGGCTTTTCAAATTGGCATTATGGTGATTCTTATTGTTAAAGCTGCTGTGGTTCTCAAAGGATAACTGCATCTCTGAAATATGGTGGATAAGTTAGACTGCGGGAATTATGGTGACTTGTGGGACATGTGGTGACATGTCTGAGCTGGAATGAGTCAGGGAGCTGCAGGGGCAAGGATGATAAGGCAGATGTTTTTGGTTTTGTTTTTCTTGACTCATGTTTCTCAAGAGTTCTGCTCTCTTACTAAGTTTATTATCATACACACACACACAAACACACACACACATATATATATAATATGCACATAGATAATACTCATACAAATAAGTCACATATATGTCTCATATATAGAGAAGTCATACATATATGATGGATATACATATATATGCTATATATGCATATATTACATACAATATACATATATAATATATACACATATCATATATAATGTACATATATTATATATCACATATATAACATACATATATATTTTATATATCACATATATAATATACATATATATTTTATACACACATATACACTTTAATGGCATATTTAAGAGAAAAGAATTTGAAGATCCTACCCAAATTATTATTATGTTTTGGATTAGATGATAACAAGATCATTCTTCATTGCAAAGTGATATAACCTTATCCAACACACATACATACAGACACACACACACACACTTGTGTGTCTGTGTCTATGTGTTATAGACATTCACACACAGAGAGACACGCAGACACACAGACACACACAGACACACACAGACACACACAGACACACACACACACACACACACACACACAAATGAACATGAATAGTACAGATAGGAAAGTGGAGGTCAGGCCAGATGAATGTAGATCTGAGAGCTAATGGCCAGTGCTGAGTCCTAATACAATAAATTTTTGAAGTTTTTCAAAAAGCTTTAATACTTTCCCCCTTTCTTTCATCAGTATCAAGATTCTAAGTCCAACACACACATACATTCTGATGACATATTTAGGATAAAGAACTTGAAGATGCTACCCAAATGATTTTTTTTTTGTAGTGGATTAGATGATAACAAAATAATTCACCAGACAGAATTTTGTTGCATTCCTTCATGCCTTAATTAAAAAGTGAAACCCTCCCCCAGTAATCTTGAGCACAAAGAGTGGAGCTGTTGGATTACCATGTATGAAGGTTTTACCAAAATTTGGGGAAATAAGCCAGTTTCTACTTCTAGTGCAATGGCATGTTATCATGTCTGAAGTTTTGTCTTGATGACATGTATTCAGGGTACAGGTTCCATGAACTAAAGTGGTGAATGGTTGTTTTGCTCTTTGCTAATGTTCAAAGCTTAGTCAAATTGCTGAGCACAGCTTACTATGAAGGATGGGAGAATGGACCTATAAAGATGGTGTGTGTGTGTGTGTGTGTGTGTGTGTGTGTGTGTGTGTGTGTGTGTGTGTGGTGAGATTCATTAATTGACCATGACAAGAAATCCCCAAAGGGCAAACAATACTTTGTATTTCTGTTGATATTAGAGTTGCTAGCATACATTAGTAGCTGAAGGTTCTAAGGACTGACGTCCTTTCTTCTCTCATGTTGCAAGTGGCTCCTTAGTTCTATCAAAATGCCCCTATTCTAGGAGAGAGCAAAAGGGGAAAACAAAATAGGCAAAAAGGAAAGATAGTAAAAAGAAGATGGCAGAGGTAAAGCTGAGAGAGAAGGGAGGAGGAAACACTTGCCCAGGTACGATGATGAACTTGATGTGAACTTCTCAAAGCCTCAGCTATAATACAGATGAAAATGTAATTATCACCTGAGAGCTTTGCTATTCTAAAATGAAATACTACGGAAGTGTTTTATGAATAACAAATCGGGAACTGTGTTCCACAATGGGCCCACTTTGCCATAAAGGGAAAGTAAACCCATTCAAGTTGAGATATCAGAATAAGCCAGTCCAATAACAGAGAATAGCCTCATATTATCAACCTGACTATCCTGTGGATGTAGGATCAGCAACATTTAGTTTTAAGTGGAGATCAGTTTATTTCAGAGGAAACATGTGCTCAGATTGTGTAAGGTCTTAGGTGGTAAACTACGAAGGTCGTGTTTGATTTAATTTTCAAAAACTCTTACAATGGTTCTTGAACCTTGTTAGAAATGGTAGTGAAGAGTTGGAATTGGAAAGTATCAGATCAGGAGGAGATGAAGAGAATCAGGATAGTTCTTAAAACGTCACCTTGCCCTCCTAAAAAAGTGAAAAGGTTTTAAAGAAGAGTCAAATATTAAAAAAAGAATTAAAGAAAATGTTGAACATTTAATTTGATAAGTAGGATATCAGAATATTTCAAGGTTTAAGCAGTTATCTTGTGTAAGTGTTAGGTATGGAAAGAAATTTAAATTTTTTTACAACTGGTTAAGTTGATATTCAGTAAATTCATTTAGTTTGACTAATATCTCATAGAAATATAAGAATGGGAACTATCTCATTTTCTTTGATAAAATGCAATGGTGAGGGCAAATAGAGAAGGAAATATTTATTCTGGCTCAAAAAACCATGACACTCAAGACTAAGGAATACCAAAGTGTGGATACTTCATCCCTCCTTAGAATGGGGAACAAAATACCCATTGAAGGAGTTGAGACAAAATTTGGAGATGAGACGGAAGGAAGGACCATGCAGAGACTGACCCATTCGGGCATCCATACTATAATCAACCACCAAAGCCAGACACTATTGCATATGCCAGCAAGATTTTGCCGACAGGACCCTGATATAGCTGACTCTAGTGAGGTTATGCCAGTGCCTGGCAATTACAGAAGTGGAGGCTCAGAGTCATCTATTGGATGGAACACATGGCCCCCAATGGAGGATCTAGAGAAAGTTCCCAAGGAGCTGAAGGGGTCTGTAACCCTAGAGGAGGAACAGCAATATGAACTAACCAGTACCCCCTGAGCTCATGTCTCTAGCTGCATATGTAGCAGAAGATGGCCTAATTGGCCATTACTGGTAGGAGAGGGCCTTGATCTTGCAAAGATTATATGCCCCAATATAGGGGAATACCAGGGCCAGGAAGCAGGAGTGGGTGGGTTGGAGAACAGGGTGGGGGGGAGGGTATAAAGAACTTTTGGGATAGCATTTGAATTATAAATGAAGAAAACATCTAATATAAAAACTTGGTAAAAAAAAAAAAAGGTCTGGTTCATCAGGGGATAGAGAGATAGCTTCGCAGTTAAGAGAACTGCTTGCTCTTCCAAAGGTTCTGAGTTCAATTTCCAGCTACAACATGGTGGCTCACAACCATTTGTAATGGGATAAGATGCCCTCTTTAGGTGTGTGTGAAGACAGCAATAGTGTACTCATGTATATAAAATAAATACATCTTTTAAAAAAATCGTTTGGTCCATCATGGTGGGAAAATCAAGATGTGAGAAGCTTAAAGCATTTGGTTCCATCACATCCACAAACAGAAAGCAGAGAGGAAAGAATGAATACTGTTACTCATCCCAGGATCCAAGACATGAATAACACCACTCATACTGGGCAGATACTCCCTCCTCAATCAGTGCAATAAAGATAATCGCCTACATACATGGTCCTAGACCCCTGTTCCAAGTGATTCCTGTGTAGGGGAAGTTGGCAACATTAACTGTCACAGGAGCCTGTACTATGCTTGACACTACATGTTTTCTATGTGCCCACAGTGACAGGAAGACTGCTTTGTGGAGAGAAGCACAAGAAAAGCTAAATAATAGAAGAGCAGACAGATAGGTCAGGGGAGGAATGAAAGGAACACAACTCTTATTTTTCCCAATAATTACACTGTTCAGTAAAGAATAATGGAGTAGTGGACTGACATTTCCCCATCACTGCTGATAGCTTCGCATCTAATACACAGCTCTCCTCCTTTAAGACAGCAAAGTCTCTTGACTGTTGAGACTCCATTCATATTTCTACATAATCTTCTAAAGTTTCAGATTTTGTAAGGGCTTTGCTTCTAATAATACATTTCTTGTGTCCTTGTTTACCTCCATAGGTTGCAGTTATTACAGGCCTCCAACTTCTCCTGAATGAATCCTATACGGTAGAGTGGGATGACAGCATTAGAGATGAGGAAAAGATAGACTGCTATCCAGATCAACATGGGGCTTCTGAAACAAGCTGCACTGCCCGAGGCTGTGTCTGGGAGGTAATGTAGCTGGAGATGTTCATGTGCACTAATACTAGTCCATGTTTCATGAGAATGACATGTTGGTATACTTTTGCATAGCCTCAAATTCATAGAGAGAAAAGGTTGCTTCAGGAATGGGGTGAAGATTGGAGCATAACTGGGGATAGGACTGGGATATTTTTAATAAGTACATTTCTTGAAGAGTGTGCACACGCACCCACTCCCACACACCCACACACCTCTTTATATAAGTTGCCTCTTCTAATTCTTTCTATTTCATAATTCAGGATCCCCCTGCTGATCTAGGATATTGACTTTCTTTCCAGGAATCCAGCTCTCTTGTGGTCCCTTTTTGCTACTTTGTCAATGAGCTGTACTCAGTCAGCAATGTTCAGTATGGCTCACATGGGGCCACAGCCAACATCTCCTTAAAGACTTCACCTTATAGTGGTGCCTTTCCCTCTACACCTGTGAAGGAGCTGCAACTGCAAGTGACCTACCACAAGAATGAAATGCTGCAGTTTAAGGTAAACACAGGGTGTGTGTGCTACCAGGTGTGGACAGGACATTTCCAATCCTGATGCTCTTTGCTAGTCAAGACTACAGAACCTTAAAAGAAGCTTTGTGTTTAAATTTCTGCAGTAAAATAGACTGTATGATAACCGAATCCAGAGAGAAATGAGGCTCTTATAGAACAGTATTATAGAACATCAGAAGCTATTTTCCCACTTGTATCTTTTTTCCTCTGGCCTAGATCTATGATCCCAACCACAGTCGGTATGAAGTTCCAGTCCCTCTGAACATTCCCAGTGCTCCATCAAGCACCCCGGAGAGCCGCCTCTATGATGTGCTCATCAAGGAGAACCCATTTGGGATTGAAATTCGTCGGAAGGGTACAGGCACTGTAGTGTAAGTGTTTCCTGGTCTGACTCTGAGTAACTGCTTTCCTTAACATTCTAGAACAGGCTCATTGTTGTTGAACACACCTGTTTTAAAGTGTCCCATTGTCTGTGACCCAAACCATAAGGAAGCAATTTCCTCTTGATCTGTGATTAGGAAGAAGTCTTTAACATCCTAAGGGTGATTCATAAGAGATTTACAGTGGAACATTTACAAATATTTCAGGGCTCCTTTCTACATCTTAGATGTTATTGTGCAGACTCTTGTTGGAGGCACATGAGTGCCAGTTCTCATCGATCTATGATAGATAGTGCTTATTACAGTACACACAGGAAGCTAATGTGGCTGTAACAATGCTGTATAGGAAAAGGGACAGGGTAGCCAAGTTACTGAGAAGTCACTGCTTCTGATAATGTGGTCTGAGTTTGTCTCTCTGGGGAAGAGGTGTCATTTGAAATAGAACCTTGATAAAGAAGAGCCCAAAATGGAGTTCCAGGAGAAGACAAGTAATGTTTGTGATAGAGAGAAGACAAAAAGTGTGATGTCCAAGCAGAGAAGTTGGCATGTCAAGATATAGAGAGAATTTGGTGTCATAATTGAGAGGATGAGAGTGGGAGATAAAGCAGGTTTGACAAATGGGTTTTGGAAGGTGAGCAGCAGTGGAAGATTGGTGAGACATCAGTAAATAATGTGGGCAGAACTGTGACATGGAGTGGGGTCTCTTTAGTCACAGCCCTGGATGGCTACAGGAGGGTCTTCAAGGAGCAGGGCAGGTGTGAGTGACAGCAGTTGAGGTAATGAGAATGGCTTGGGCTTCCTGCTGTGCAGAGGATACTTGGAAAAGCAGCCATGGAAGGAAGATGAATGAATGGTGACTACCAGACCATTGATGGGGGTACTTGAGGTAGCTTTAAACTGATAGATGTATGTGTTTTGTTTGAGGGGGCAGATGCTAGAAGCCACCAGGGAGATGACTTTCTTTTGCAAATATCCCTTCTCCTCTGCAGCTGGGACTCTCAGCTCCTCGGCTTCACCTTCAATGACATGTTCATCCGCATCTCCACCCGCCTGCCCTCCACATACATCTATGGCTTTGGCGAAACTGAGCACATAACCTTCAAGATAGACATGAACTGGAACACATGGGGCATGTTTTCCAGGGATGAGCCCCCGGGGGTAAGGGCAGAGTGTCTGTGGTCTGTATTCTGTCCCCTTCATCCACTCTGTGTGTCTTGTGCTTCTTCCTTACAGATGTGTGTTGATTGGTCCCTTCTACTTTTAGGCAAATGGACATATTTTTAAGTACCCCTTTCCTTCATTGTTCTTCTTTTTAAAAAATATTTTTATTAGATATTTTCTGTACTTACATTTCAAATGTTATCCCCTTTCCTGGTTTCTGCTCCAAAACCACCCTATCCCCTCCCCCTCCCTTTGCTCACCAACCCACCCACTCCTGCTTCCTGATTCTGTCATTCCCCTACACTGGGGCAGGACCAAGGGCCTCTATTCCCACTAATGACCAACAGGGCCATCCTCTGCTACATATGCAGCTATAGCCATGGGGCCCTCCATGGGTACTTTTTGGTTGGTGGTTTAGTCTCTGGGAACTCTGGGGATACTGATTGATTCACTGACTCAACTTATCAATCAAATTTCTGTGTAGTTTCTTTCTCATGCACATAGTCTCCTAACATCTTTTTTCTATTATGACTCTCAGTACAAGAAGAATTCCTATGGTGTTCACCCTTACTACATGGGTCTGGAGGAGGATGGCAATGCCCATGGAGTCCTTCTGATGAACAGCAATGCCATGGGTAGGATGACACCTGTGTCCTCTTATTGTGTGACAATCACTCTTGAATTGTTTTAGAATGGTTTTAACTTGGCAATATCTTAAGTCAAAAATAACGTCTCTGGGTAATGGTTTTTCCTGCTTAGCCTTCATTTTATCCTAGAGGTTATGGTTGCTATGTTTACTAAACTTTTACTTGGTATTATGTAAAACACTTACATAAGAAGGCATAGCAAAATCGTAATTCCTGAAGGTCCCCAAGTTCCTGGGTGTCAGCTGGAGGTAACCGGCTATATAACTTGGATTAATGCCAAGCTTTTGGGTTAGAACACTGCCTCTGGCAGAATGAGGTTCAGAATACTTTTATGCTACATGAGAAAGGGGCAGAAAGTCAAGTTCAGTAATACATATTGTAGCTGCTAGTGAAGCCACAGGAGGTGAACACTGAGACTTACTGCTACTTTGAGATTTTTTAAAATGATTTTTATACTACTATGATATAGAAATTGTGATAATTTAAAATTTTAGAATTTTAAAACCTCTAATAAGGAGCATAAAATGGATAGGATCCTGTGGGGTTTTCCTTTTTCATTTCTATATTGGTTTAGTACAGAATGTCTGCCATCAATGGTATGAAATGGAAGTGAGAAATAGAGCTTTCAATACTAATGGGTTAACCTTAAGGCTTTCATTATTGTTGATTTGTTGTTGTTGTTTTCAGATGTGACATTCCAGCCCATGCCTGCTCTGACATACCGCACTACAGGGGGAATTTTGGATTTTTATGTATTTTTTGGGCCAACTCCTGAGTTTGTCACTCAGCAGTACACAGAGGTAGGAAGCTCATTTGATTGTCATGTATTAATGTTAGCATATCCTCTGCTCCAAATCATGCGTTTATTAGTGTAATTCTTAGTATCGTAATTTCAATCATTGGTTTTATCAGAAAGAAGTATATTATAGAAAAGGGATCATTACCTAGATTCCAATAACATTACATTTATAGCTCCTCTAATTGTTATAGCATTGCAGGCAGACTGGTGGTACTAGCAGTGGTGGTACATCATGGTAGTGGGGGGATATGATGATTGGGCTAGGAATGAGAGTGCTGGTAATAGTTAGGGGTGTTTGTGGAAACTTTTTTGGAATGGTGATAGTATGGAGGTGATGGTTATATTGATAATGATTGTGATAATGGCAGTAATACAGTTGATGATAGTGCTGGCATGATGTCATTAGCATTGCTACTGCTGCTGATATTGGTTAGTGTCATGGTGACCATGGAGCAATGGTGATCATATCCATGGTAGTAACAGTGATGGGGTGGATATGGAAATGGTTACTACTGTGGTCCACAACACAAACATTTGTGTGACCAATATTATATCAGTAAGCTGTTACACACTAGATCACTTCAAAGACATTATCACATTCAATACTCATAAAAGCACTCTGAGAAATTACTCTTATTCCTAGTTATATGAGGCAAAATAAGGAAAAATAAAGTTACATAAACTTCCGTGTGGTCATGCAGCTGCCAGAACTAGAGTCTCTTGGTTAACGTAGGGATTTTACCTATGGGATTTGTGCTCCTAACCATGGCATTAGATTTCATTTAAGAAAAGGAGGCAGCATTGAAATTTAAATAAATGAAATAATTAATAAAATATTAATACTTTTAAAAAGTTAGAATGAAGTATGATTTTACAGAATTCCTAGAAAATAAGTACTAGGCTACGAGGAAAAATTTCTCAGTGTATCATCAGGGAAGAAGGATGTATTTCCCCAATATTTGTCTAGACTTGAACTTATGTTTGTACAACAAACATTCTTCTTTTATGTACATTCCAGCTTCTACTTAGAAGTACTAATCGTTTCTGTCTGTTTTCTAGTTGATTGGTCGGCCTGTGATGGTACCTTACTGGTCCCTGGGATTCCAGCTGTGTCGCTATGGATATGAGAATGATTCTGAAATCGCCAGCTTGTATGATGAGATGGTGGCTAAGAAGATCCCCTATGTACGTCCAGGTTATGCTGTCGTGGTGTGCTGGCTCTGCAAAATCAGAGCTAAGCAAATCTGTGTGGAGCCTGTTCCAACTATAGTGTGTTCTTGCTCTTGGGGATCTTAGCATTGGTGATTCAGACTAAGACTGAGGAACTAGTGTTGGCTCAAGGAATTTAGTCAGGAGATTCTTTTCATAAGAATAAAAGATCTCTTCAATAGTATGAAGAAATTTTTCTTACACTTAACTAGGAAAAACATGAACCGAAGTAGAAAAAATAAACCCAAATTAGTCAGAGCATTGTAAAGAGTTGTTATGGCTCCTACCTTCCCAGACTCAGAACAAATGCAGAGTCTTGGGCTTCATTTCCATGGAAATAGGTGCGGAGCCAACCTCCCTCATTTGAGGGCAAGAGGCTTCCAATAGGCTTGATCTAGGGGATTCTTCTTCATATTTAATCTATTTTGTCTCTCTATATATTTCCTGTTTTTCATCTTATTGTCATTAAAGCAAAGTAGGTAGGTAATTAAATATATCATCTGAATGAGAAAAGTGTGATTGCCCTCTGTATTGCTTTTCTAAAGTTCTTGTATGGTCTTGCTTTGTGTTGCATTGACTTAAGGCCGACTTACTGTCCATATCTCATGAGCACATAGTTGCAGTTCCTATGATAAAGAGCCACTGATTCCAGGGGCAGCCTGCTGAGGGAAGTCACCATAACCATGCCCTACATCATCAGCTTTCCAAGCACATGATTTGATAGTGCTTTTATTTATATTTACAGCAGTCTTTCCAGACAGGATATATCATTCATCTTACTCTGTTTTCATGTTAGATTAAATGTTATTTTGGGTGTTGTGTGAAGTCATGTGAGAAAATGAAAATGAAAAATATCCCAGAAACCAAACCCATAATATGACGTCACTAGATTGGTAGAGAGACATTCTCTTCTGGTGTCTGGACTGTCTCTAACATCAGTCACTGTTCTTTGTGTCATCCCAGGATGTGCAGTACTCAGACATTGATTACATGGAGAGGCAGCTGGACTTCAAGCTCAGCCCCAAGTTCTCTGGGTTTCCAGCCCTGATCAATCGCATGAAGGCCAATGGGATGCGGGTCATCCTCATTCTGGTTAGTCCTTGTGTGAATGTGTAGGCAGTGAGTGGGACAATGGATGGACTTGTGCAGCGGTCACCTTAGGCTGTCTGCCCTTTCCTGTTCTAGGAGAGAAATAGAAGTGTAATTAATGTAAGAGTACTTCTTTTTTTAATTTTTAATATTTTTTATTACATATTTTCCTCAATTACATTTCCAATGCTATCCCAAAAGTCCCCTATAGCGCCCCCCACTTCCCTACCCACCCATTCCCATTCTTTTGGCCCTGGCATTCCCCTATATTGGGGCATATAAAGTTTGCAAGTCCAATGGGCCTCTCTTTCCATTGATGGCCGACTAGGCCATCTTTCGATACATATGCAGCTAGAGACAAGAGCTCCGGGGTACTGGTTAGTTCATCATGTTGTTCCAACTATAGGGTTGCAGATCCCTTTAGCTCCTTGGGTACTTTCTCTAGATGCTCACAGTAAGAGTACTTCTTGGGAGCCATGGAAACTATAGTACAAATTGAAACTAGGGAATAACAACCCTTCAACCCTCACCACCACTCTGTGTTCCATCATAATTTCCCACCTGCCCTGTGCTCTGACTGCAGGATCCAGCCATTTCTGGCAATGAGACACAGCCCTATCCTGCCTTCACCCGGGGTGTGGAGAATGACGTCTTCATCAGATATCCCAATAATGGAAGCATTGTCTGGGGAAAGGTATGCACTGGACTGTCATTCAGCAATCCTCACCCTTGGAACAGGAAATTGCTAATGTGTTTTTAAATGTGGCTTTCACTTAGTCCATTTGGTCATCGGGGATTTGGTTTTCATTTTACAGCCAATGTTTACTGACAATAATTAAGAGCTTCATGCAATCTACTTCTCCTTAGGACAATCCTACATGAAAGCTGAAGTTGTAGGACTGTGGCTTAGAGCTTTCTAGGAAACTCTGTGTATGTCAAATTGTCTGAGGCATTTCTGTTGACCTTTCCTTTTTCTGCTCACAGGTCTGGCCTGATTACCCTAATATCACTGTGGACCCTTCTTTAGACTGGGACCATCAAGTGGAGGTAAAAGGTCCTTTGTGGCTTTTGTGTGTAGTCAGGATTATCTTGAAAGTGAAGCCATACCCGAGGTTTTAGAAGTTACCATTATTGTTATTGAGCATCGTGAAGACACTCTAGTGACATGTGTCCTTCCTGTCATCCATGTACTGATGACCTCACCCATACACTTCTTTTCCTACTTATGTCTCATCTCCAATTGTGATGTCAGTATTATTGTTTTTAAGATCTAAGACTGAGAAGGTAATTTACCTGTCCATGGTAATTAAAGGCATAATGGTGACTTCCAATCCAAAGTTGTCAGAATACAGAGGTCCATATTTCTTCAATTGGGAGATATCTCTAAGGGATTTTTTTTTTTCTGAATTGTGTTTTTTATTGTTAAGGTTGCTTTTTTCCCTGGATATCTCTTTTAAATAGTTTCCAACCTTTGTCTTTTTCAATTTGACATTTTTCCTATTTCTGATTTTCCACTATAGACAGGCTTCTCCATCTCCATACTTATAAATCCTGTCTCTGCCTTCCCCTCTGCTATGAGGTTCAGTGTTGTTTTTGCCTCTTTAGTCTAGCATTGTACATAACATTTACTTTTTACTGGGAGCAAGTTCTTCCCTGTAAAATATTTAGATATATTAGGCTCTGCACCTGTATCCCCTGGGCTTTACTAGCATGTGCTGCTTGCTTGAATGAATGTGTGGTTCCCCCTGTTCCTGTGTGTATTCTGGCCCTCTTCTGGTCATATGCTCACTCAACAGACTGGTATGTATCCTGTTGGGTTTCATCTCACTTGTTTGATTGTCTGATAATATCTGAGCATGGTCCTTAGTGTCGGGTGTGAATGTCCTGGAGAACATGTACCTGACCTAACCTTTAGTCTTCTTCCATATAATTATTCTTTCCAGACAGGTATATACGTGTGTGTGTATGTTCCTTTTTTCCAACTTGCCTAGAGAATTTGGGAAGTCCAAGAAAAGGTCTGTTTATCTAGGACACCTAGTCAGGGGTGATTAAGAGAAGAAGCTTGTGTCTCAATCAGTAGTATAACTTACAATGTCTGAAAATTATATTAGAGTTAAGAATTAACCAGTTAAACTGTGGAGACAAAGCACAGTAGTTATAATTGCAGATGTTAGTCATACACAAAAGCCCAGAGCCACAATCTCTTTGGAAAACTATTCATGTAAAGATTTTAGCCAATGCTAAGGCTTTTCAGTGATGTAAGAGAAAACTGCAGTCATCACAATGGGGTTGATAGGAATTAAGACAACTATCAATGCTTTCCACAGAGAAGTTGGTTTTCAAGACCAAGTTCAGTCCTGGGGAGAAAGTCTTATATTCTATAGAACTAATATGGCTGGGGGCCAAGAGTTCAGACTTGAGATAACTCTAGTATAGTAGGTAGACTGCCCATTAGTGCAAGAGGTGTCCAGTTACTGGGTTTTGATCTCTGACCACTTTGATCCCTTTGAAAGCAATAGTGCTATAGATGTAAAAAGAAATATTCACTTTTTGGGCTGGATTTAATGGATATTACACTGCATATCCTTTTTTGTTTTTTTTTTTAAAAAAATAGCAGATGAAGTAGAAGAGAACAGAAGCTGATTAAGGCATATTTCAACTATTGGTATAATTTATTCAAGCTCAGTTTATGTTTGCTTTATATTACTAGCCAGAATCTATATAAGTTTTGATCTGTTTTCCTATCTTCTTCCTTTCTTCCTTTCTTCTTTCCTTCCTTCCTTCCTTCCTTCCTTCCTTCCTTCCTTCCTTCCTTCCTTCCTTCCTTCCTTCCTTTCTTTCTTTCTTTTTTCTTTCTTTCTTTCTTTCTTTCTTTCTTTCTTTCTTTCTTTCTTTCTTTCTTTCTTTCTTTCTTTCTTTCTTCCTTCCTTCCTTCCTTCCTTCCCTTCCTTCCCTTCCTTCCCTTCCTTCCCTTCCTTCCCTTCCTTCCCTTCCTTCCCTTCCTTCCCTTCCTTCCCTTCCTTCCCTTCCTTCCCTTCCTTCCCTTCCTTCCCTTCCTTCCCTTCCTTCCCTTCCTTCCCTTCCTTCCCTTCCTTCCCTTCCTTCCCTTCCTTCCCTTCCTTCCCTTCCTTCCCTTCCTTCCCTTCCTTCCCTTCCTTCCCTTCCTTCCCTTCCTTCCCTTCCTTCCCTTCCTTCCCTTCCTTCCCTTCCTTCCCTTCCTTCCCTTCCTTCCCTTCCTTCCCTTCCTTCCCTTCCTTCCCTTCCTTCCCTTCCTTCCCTTCCTTCCCTTCCTTCCCTTCCTTCCCTTCCTTCTTTCCTTCCTTCCTTCCTTTCCTTCCTTCCTTCCTTCCTTCCTTCCTTCCTTCCTTCCTTCCTTCCTTCCTTCCTTCCTTCCTTTCTTTCTTTCTTTCTTTCTTTCTTTCTTTCTTTCTTTCCTCTTACTTCCTTTCCATCTATCTACCATCTATCATTTACTGTATGTTAAGACTTGAGACAACTCCCCAGTTTCCTGGGCTTCTCATCACTTCTCACAGAGGATCACTTGAATCTGACAATTCAGTTAGCTCATGGCTACACAGGCCAGAGACATTCAATTATATAGGTTCTATGGTGTTTAATTGTTGATGTTGATAGAGGTATTATTTCATCAATCATAAGATTGGCTATTAACTCATAAGATGTATACTTCCTCAGCCTTTAAAGCAATGTAGGCTCTAATCTTTAGGCCTCTGATATTCTGAGGATAATGTTGATAGCATAACTAGTGAATACTATGCAACATTGACTATGTAATGACCAGGAATCCTGAATCTCTGATCCAGGCAATTTTTCTCAAAGAATTCTCATGCCTTAAACCAGCCTTGGTAATGAATACTTCAGTAATCAATATTTTGTGCTGACATAAAATATTTAGACTATCTTAAGTGAGTCTTGGATAATAGAATAATCATAAGCAACATGTATTTTACAAGATCAGTTTTATGGGTTTTTTGAGGAAGAGCTTACAGATGTCTAGGTCTGTCATTGCTGAGACATGCATGAAACAAACAGACCAGCTAAGAATGCTGTGAACAGAAGGCTTGTAACATTGAGGCTCAAACATTTAATATTTAAGTTTAGATTTGGATCCAGAAAACACCTCTTGGTATTTTGCAGTATACCGTGGTAAGCAATCCTAGGGCTAGTCATACAGGTGGACTCATGACATCAGAAAATGAAGACTATCAAAGGGAGGACAGATACATTCTGACAAGAGTTGATAATAGAAAGAATAAGGCAGAGACAGCCCTTTGGACAATGGTGGGTTATTTTTAGTACACAGGTAAGGATCATCAAAGTTGTACATAGATTAGTAAAACACTGCTCACCTAACTTTCCACTTGTATTCCATAAGGAATTCGATTTGGTCTCAGATACCGCTTATAACTCCTGTTTATTCATATTTACTTTCTCTCCCTCATCCACACTGTAACTAGCTCACCAACTGAGCTTGGTCTCTTGTTTGTCATGTAATGAGCTCTTTTCCTTGCATCCATTTCTCACAAAAAGATACACCAGAAAGTAATTCATCAAGATTCCCCAGTGTATCTATGGGGAATCTTGCCTCTTTAAGTCAGACCTCTGTATCCCAATGCCTTTTTGTTTACTTCAGAGCACTTCTGTTTTGTGTTGTGTCTAGTCATTGGACCCTGTGTAATTGTAGCCCCCCAGACCAAGCTTTCTTCTTATTGTTCCCACTCTCTCACTCTTGGCTCTCTGATTCTTAGTGATTTGACTCTCATAACATGATGAATAACATAGGGGAGGCCATTTATTAAAATATACCAAAGACCATAACATCCCAAAGTGAGCAACAGTGGAATGGAATATAAGATACTTGCTGTTTCTGACTGGAATGAATTCACAAAAAACAATCTATGAAAATATATAATCATTTTAAAATTAAGATAATTACAGTAGGGAGAAAAAAATCAATATAAAATACTAACCGAAGCTCTAGCTTTCTAAAGCTTTCAATGCAATTAGGGAGTGATACCCTGAATCCAATTTTCATATGAACCTTGCTTTTATTATTTAAGAACAGAAGAAGAGAGAGAGAGAGAGTGAAGTTTACTTCTTACATCATTTTATATTGATTGGCATAAAATTATGGTTTTTATGTGTTCTTTGAAATAATAAATAACAGAGATACATAGGAGTTAGTCTGATATCATGCATTGTTATCCCTTTGTTCCAAGTGAAAAGTCTTTCTTCTTCTTCTTTTTTTTTTTTTTGTCCAATTTGGCATTAGTACCACAAAAATGTCTTGCCTCTTATACATTCTCACTGGCTCCTTCTTTCTCTCTGGAGAGTCATTAGGAAATAGGGGGCAACTTGAGGATTAGGAATCTATAACATGAAATAGTGAGTTCAGAGTGTTGACATAAAAAAAAAGCAATCTGTAGAACATTTATGAATATTGGGAAGGAAGGTATGTGGTTTATGCTCATTTATCTTTGCACTTAATATTTCTAAAATATGCCAAGGATATATTATATTATTCTGGCTACCACTGTCTACCACCACATAGTACAAAAGTTTATTTGAACTAAGTTCTTAGGAAGTATTTGTTGTCCAAATGTGTTCATTTCTGACAGGTACATTTTGTTTCTTTTGTAGCAATACCGAGCTTATGTGGCCTTCCCAGACTTTTTCCGTAATTCAACTGCTACATGGTGGAAGAAGGAGATTAAAGAACTCCACAGCAACACACAGGATCCTGCCAAGAGCTTGAAGTTTGATGGCCTGTGGATTGTAAGTGTGGCTGTGTACACACGGCTAGGTGTGGGTGTATATATGAGTGATGGTGGGTTTTTAGTACAGTCTAGAGGATGCTGATCATTCAGGAAGACTGTGGGTATACTCCTCTGTCCTTCCTCTGACAGAAACTGGAGCAGTTCTGATCCTCCTTAGTATTTAGGACCTCTGAAATATCTCCTGCAAAGCTTTGGTGATGATTACTGAAAAGTCTTTGGAAGCTTGCTTGACGAGTAGGGTTCAGTTGTCTTTCTAGCAAGCTCCCCACCGACCCCCCAGAGGATGGTTCCCCTGGGAACCATCTATAGGGATCACTAGAGGCTGGCTGCTTTATTCATTACCTCCTTGTCTCTGACCAGGCATAAGTATCTTTATGTGTTAACTACATCTCTGACATTTATAGGATATGAATGAACCTTCCAGCTTTGTGAATGGGGCAGTTCCTCCTGGCTGTAGTGATGCTACTCTGAACCACCCTCCCTACATGCCACGTAAGGACCTTGAGTTTTCTCTACCAGCTGGGCAATGGTTGGAAAGATGAACTCTGCTGGAGCCCAGCAGCTAGAAATTAACCTCACCACCAAGGACAGGTCCTCACTGATGCTGTAGTGTACTGGGATCACAAACAAAAGTGTGTGTGTGTGTGTGTGTGTGCTTGTGTTTGCTCAAGAACCTAGACCTCTGGGCAAATTTCAAGGGTCAGTACAGAAGTTATCCAACAGTGGTAATGTCTGCAAGGGATTCTAACAGATAAATTTGTTAGTTCTTCAGATTTATGATTATTTAAAAGGGGATTCCCATTCTCAGGGAGTCAAGGAAATTTAGAATTGTAGTACTTTATTAGTTTTATAAGTTAATCTATAAGGTGTGTGACCTTCCATAGGTTATGCGATACTTCTGAATCTCAATTTTCTATGTCAAGAATCAGAAAATGCTATATTTGGGATACAATTCTTATAGGAATTATAGGAAACATTTTTTACATCAAAAATCCAGCTCAGAGTTGTTCCAGAGCATGTGGTAACTTGCATGCTTTACCATACTACCGGTTTCTCCAGTGGACTTGGTGTTGAAATCACCCATAGGAATGTTGCAGTTCAGTGCTGACCACTGTTCTCATGCTCCTAGGGAAAAGAACACACCCAGGGCTTGTCCTGTTAGTCTTATGATACAGATTTTAGAATACAGAAAAGAGGCCAGCAATGAGAAGATTCAGAACTGCCTTTCATTCTTAAATCCTCCCTCAGATTTGGAAGCCAGGGACAGGGGCCTGAGCAGTAAGACCCTGTGCATGGAGGGTGAGCAGATCCTTCCAGATGGCTCCCGGGTACGGCACTATGATGTACACAACCTGTATGGGTGGTCCCAGACCAGACCTACCTACGAGTAAGTGACACACTGGTGTAACTTCCTTGTATTTCCTTCTATTTTCTATTCAAGAAAGTAAGAAGAATTTAGTGGTTAATTGTCTAGAACCATGGTTCTCAACCTTCCTAATGCTATGACCCTTTAATACACTTCCTCATGTTGTGGTGACTCCCTAACCATAACATTATTTTCATTGCTACTTCATAATTTTTTTTTACTACTGTTAGGAATTGCAATATAAATATCCGATATTTCTGATGGTCTTGGGCGACTCCTGTGAAAGGGTCCTTCAAACCCCAAAGGGGTTGTGACTCACAGGTTGAGATCTACTGGTCTAGAAAGTCTTATTTCTTAACTAAGAAGCACTTCTGCATGGAGACAGGTCTTTGGTTATGACTGAGAAATCAGGCAGTGAAATATGGCAGTGTCTCATCATTGAGAAATTAATTGTCCCTTTGAGGATCACGTGCATGGGGAGAAAAGAAATTATTATACATTGCACCTGGTAATGTGTTAGCATCAGTTATAAGAGACAAAAGGAAAACAGGGTACTATAATCTATTTTATTTTAAAAGTGAATCATATCTACTGAGACTTTTAGTCTTTCTTCTTATATGATCTCAGGGTAGTTTACTGAATTAGCATAGTCCTACTGGATGACCTCAATGAATGGTACAACTTATACAATTTCAACCCAGTAAAGGAATTTATCATATAGCTCATCATTTATAGAAAACCAAACATCAAACAGATAAACAGATAAATCTTGTGATTGGTTAATATTTGGGGACAGTGCAATGGGTTTACCACATGATGAAGTTGTTAGCTGACTACTGTGAAAAAGCATTAGAACCATAGTATCATCAGCCAACAGGACCCTAAGCCCCAAGGGTTCCAGAGAACACAATCTGTGTCTTTCCTGTCCTACCTTCAACTTACCCCATTATTTTCCCAACCAGAGCTGTGCAGGAGGTGACAGGAGAGAGGGGGATCGTCATCACACGCTCCACATTCCCCTCTTCTGGACGCTGGGGAGGACACTGGCTGGGAGACAACACAGCTGCCTGGGACCAGCTTGGGAAATCCATCATTGGTGTGTGGGTGTGCCCAGGGGTGTGTCTGCTTCTGCAGACAGGGGTGGGAGTAAGATCCTTGGTGAAGGGGGAGAAGGGTGCAGAGAATGTCCTGTGCTGACCCTGCTGCATCTCTCATTGCAGGCATGATGGATTTCAGCCTCTTCGGCATATCCTATGTAAGTGTCCTTTACATGCTCTTCCTCCTTAGGAAGGTAGGTAGCAGTGCCTCTTAGAAAGCACCAAGAGCTGACTTTGTTCCATGTTGTTTCAGACCGGGTCAGACATCTGTGGGTTCTTTAATGATGCTGAGTATGAGATGTGTGTTCGCTGGATGCAGCTGGGCGCCTTTTACCCCTTCTCCAGGAACCACAACACCATCGGGACCCGGGTACGATGTCAGTCTCTTCATCTATACTGTGTCACTGAAATGCTACCTTGGTTTCTGAGAGCACTCCTGTTGATTGTTCCTTGGAGACATTAAGCCTTCATTCCTTTGAAACATATTCTTCAGTATTATTTGATGATTCTTTATATTTAGAAAGAATTTTCTTCCTTTTTTTTTTTTTTTTGGTTTTAGAGCTTTATTATAGAAAGGCAGGGGGAAAGAGAGAAGGTAGAAAGAGAGAGGTTGCCCATGGCCATGTGGAAAGAGGGGGAAAGGGGAGAGAGAGAGAGAGAGAGAGAGAGAAGGAGAAGGAGGGCTAGGCAGGAGAGTAAAAAAGGTGAAAGCTTAAAGAGAGAATTTTCTTTATGTCCCATAAGGAATATTTCATGGAGTAATTTTTCCTGAAAAAGCTTTGGCTGTTTTTCAACTACTGAGAATATTCTTGAGTCCAGTTGCAGAGAAATAAGCTTTCAGTAACCTTAAGTCCCTTGAGAGATAACAGCTAGACCCTGAACACTCTTTTCCTGTAGAGACAAGACCCTGTATCCTGGAATAAAACCTTTGAGGATATTTCCAGAAGTGTGTTGGAAACCAGATACACCCTGTTGCCATATCTCTACACCTTGATGTACAAGGCCCACACGGAGGGCAGCACAGTTGTGAGGCCTCTTCTCCATGAGTAAGTGTTAAACAGGAATCCTGGTGACCAGCTGGATGACTCATTCAACCTGCCGGTGGGCATTCATGCTGCAACAATTCTTTCAACAATTGAAACAACAAATGCAATATTCAACAACTGAAACCATCAATCCTGTTTTTTCTCAGCTCTCTAAGCAGAGAGAATATTTTATTCCCTCTTATAACTGAGTTTTATACATACCACAGATCTTGGATAGAAGGTCTTTTTTAACAAAATAAGTTTTTAAATGATAAGAAATAAAATACTATAATTTCTTCCACATTGGGACATGCAGAAACCATCTTATCTTTTGTAGTTTATGTTTACAGATGCAACAGTATCACTAAAGTGGGTGTATCAAGGGTTGGGGGATGAGGTCTATCCTCATATTTAATGCTGTGCTAAAGAGGGATGCAGATATTTTATAGAGCCAATATGGCCAAATTTCTTCTGTGGTTTGAGGGAAGTGACTTGTAGGGAGTGTGGTCTATATTACTTGATAAAAATATAATAGAGGTGCTGTTGGGCTCAGCTGCATTTCTGGCTTGAGTTCAGACTTGAGGATTTCTTCAGCATCGTAGGTTGTGGCCTCGGTAGGATCTGATTGTGACATCTTGCTTTCCATTCCTAGGTTTGTGTCAGACCGGGCAACCTGGAATATAGACAAACAGTTCCTGTTGGGTCCAGCCTTCCTAGTCAGCCCTGTGCTTGAGCCTGTGAGTATGGGGGCCTCTGAGGGTAGAAGGACTGTAGCTGTCAGGCTGAGTACAGAGAGGAGAAAGCCTGTTTGTTGGGGATCCACCTTTTCCATTTTTTCCTTCTTATAAATGAGCCCAAAAATATTAAAATTCCTATTGGCAATTGAGGTGAAGTCAAGACACCCATGCTGCCCTGGGTTAGAGCATGCTATTGTCTCACAGTAGAAAGGTTTCCCACTGATCCTGCTAACTCGGACTCAAAGCCAAATCCTCATATGGATAGTCCTCATGTGAGCTTCCTCTTTTCTTTATGCTGTTTCTCTGCCTTGGGCAAAGTGGAGACAGAAAGTTCTCTCTTTCCAGTTGGGGACAAAAGTGTAACAACTCCTCTTTCCTTCACTCATCCTGGTTTCACCAAATTTTCATAGAGCTGTGAACAATCAGCCCTAAACTCTGCCAACTTTCTCAGCAAAATTAACCACTTGGGTGACATCCCTCAGATTCTCTCTCTCTAAAGGTAACCTAACAATTCTGCTCCATGGGACAGTGAAGGAGATAAATAACCTGGTGTTATATTTGAAGATGTAAGCTTTCCCTTAGTTAGTGTAGGGGGCTTGGAGTCAGGTGGGGACTGTAGAAAAAGAATTCATTGCAAGCACTCAGTCCTCTCACCATTAAAATAAGTTTGTTGGGTGAACTGCTGCATAGCAGTGTGTGTCACCTCAGAGCTCTTCCTTATGTGAGGGGACTTGAAAGATGCTAAAGTCTTTTTAATGTTAAGCATCCTTTGAGAATGATTTGGTTTCCTATTAAAGACTGGCTATTTAATATTACTCAGATCTTACTATACCTAGATTTTTTTCTTTTGCTTTTTAGCCAAACATGAGTGTTTTTTTTTCTCTCTAGGGTGTTTTTTTTTTTTTTTTTTTTTTTTTTTTTTTTTTTTTTTAAGGAAAGGGTCATTCAAGTTGTACAATCCAAGGGACATTATGAGGGACATTGGGAAAAACAAAACAACAACAACAACAACAACAACAAAACAAAGACAAAACAAAACAAGAAAACTCCAAAATCTTTCCATTTAAAGGGAGTAGAAGGAAGTGGCCTTCTTGTTTTTGCTGGAGAGTGAGACTCTAGTCGATCACTACGACTCTTTTAACTTTTGTCTATGGGTATTAGTTTCTCTGTCCCAGACAACAGTTCTACTTCTGACACCTTTTTTCATGTTTAACTACAGAATGCCAGAACGGTTGAAGCATATTTTCCCAGGGCCCGCTGGTATGACTACTACAAGGTAAGCTTTCTAAATGTTTATACAACATGACACAGTACAGTACAATTTTTTGTATCTGACAGATCTCACACTAAGTTTCTGCCCTGGAAACCATGTGCAGTTGTCTTGCACAAACCATTTATTTCCTGTGGTTGATATTTTCTCATCTTCTAAAGTGGGGTTAGAACAAGACCAGAGAGCTGACATGACATAGAAATCCTCTCAATCAGTGCCTGCCTCGTTTTATCTTCCTGTGTGATATTACTAAGTGCAACGGGATTAGCCTTTTCTTGGAAATGTATCATAAGCTAATTTTTGCTTTCAGTATAAAAGCTTTTGCTTCTGTCTTTATAAATATATGCTTCTATAATATTTATGAGTGGTTCTCACCCTTCCTAATGCTGCAATCCTTAGTATAGTTCATCGTGTCTTGGTGACCCACAACCATAAAATTATTTTCGTTGCTACTTCATAACTGTAATTTTGCTACTGTTATGAATTATAATGTAAATATATGTGTTTTCTAATGGTCTTAGCTTTCCCCTATGAATGGGTCATTTGACTCCCAAAGAGTTCATGACCCACAGGAAGAGAAGTAATCGTATAGGTACTCTTGAAAAGTTCTTCTGAATATTACAAAGTCAGTGAGCCCTCAAATACATGTCCAAACAACACATGTTCACTTATAAAGGCAACCACAGGGGCTCTCTGTTGCAGATATCTGGGCTGTAGTGATAATAGGAGAGAAGCTGGTAGGGAAGGGTCTCAAGAAGATACTTCAGAGATGATCTCTTGAAGGATACATGTAAGACAGAGCTTAGTTCTTAGGGTAGAATTGAAGGAAAGGAGCATCCTTGCCCTCTAGCCCATCTCTCCTGACTTCCTGAGAAGAACAAGGAGCAGGAAGACCAGATGCTGAGCCATGCCCTAGCCTCTTTCATTCAAGGGCATTGCAATGGATCTGGGTGAAAACTCAGCAAGGGCAAAGGAGCTTCCCTGTCCTAGGAGCACTGAGTTGTTTCCTTTCTTCTTGGTTGCTAGCTAACTTCTCTTACAGGTGGACATACACTAAGAGTCAACTTTCAATCTAGCTTGAGGGCCTTGGAGGAAGAGTGCAGCTATTTCCCTTAAGTGTCCTTCACATGGTCTTGTATTTGCATGTCCATTGGCCTGCACCTTAACAGTCCTTCTAAATGTTTCAGGGCATTGAATAGGGTTAAACAGTGAGATACTCAGGGTTTATAACTTGAGGGAGGCCCTCACTGGAAAGGCGGCTCTGCTTTTGCTTGGATTTGCACTTGAGAATGGAGATGCCTTAAAGTCCGCACTCTAGGCATCTTAGTAGACATAGCCTTGCTGAGTGCAAAGCTCTTTGCTAAGTTCTAGGATTTATAACGCTAGATACTTTTCCATTTGGAGTTAACAACATAATGATGTGCTAATATTTGCTTTTCAAAAGTTTTTATGGAAACATAATGCAGAGTCTAGAGTTCCAGTTCCACTGTCCTCTAGTGAGCAGAAAAAGTATTGCTTAACATTTAAAAAGGCCATGACAAGACTGCTGAGTACCATACCTGAAGCCTGTAGTTTCAGCTTCTTGGTAGGCTGTGGAAGGGGAATTGCTTTAGTTGATCAATTCTGGGCTGTAGTATGTATGCTATACTTAGTGAATGCCCCATGATATTTGGTATGGTATGGTGACTTTCTTGGAACAGAGGAATAACCAGGTGGCCTAAAACAGATGAACCATTCCAAGTCAAGAAAAAAAGCATAGTATAGCCTCATAACAAATAATTACTTGATTCAAACTAGCAGTGGTACCAACACCAAGAATCCCTGCCATAGTTGAGATAATGTAGAAGGACATGAGACTTAAGAATCAAGCCAGAGTACAACACTCACATAGGAAGCAGGATTGACTTCATATATTGCAAGATAAGAATTAGCACATGAGAAAGAGAAAGATACCACATGAGGCAAGGTAAAGGTGTCAGTCAAGACAAGACATATATATTCAAAGATAAAGACACAGAAACAAGTCTTTTGGATGCTTTCTATGGAGCAGGTGGATGCAGAATTATAGATTGTATGTGTTGAATAGTGATGACCGGAAGACAAATTCCGGAGGTAGTTGGGATTTCTGCTGAAATGCACTGCTCAGGATGGGTGCAACTCTTATCATTTCTCTTTTGCCCACAGGGTGTAGATATCAATGCAATGGGAGAGTGGAAGACCTTGGAAGCCCCTCTTGAGTACATTAATCTTCATATTCGTGGGGGCTATATTCTGCCCTGGCAGGAACCTGCCATGAACACCCATTTAAGGTGAGAGGGGAGTATGGTGGAACTAGGGTTTTGCTTTGCACAGTAGTGAGTTTACTCTTGTGTGGATAAATCTCCTCATCCCTTGAATAAAATCTGAAGTTTGAAAGAATTTGCCCTGAATTTTCTGTTCTGCATGTTTGTATTTGGACTTTTTAAAAACCGAACTCTGAACTCTGAACGACTTTTATGAACTGTTTTAGATCAGAGTGTATGAAATTGCAGGTTAGAAGTGACATTTGCAATAATATAGGTTAAAATGGTGGTAGTCATAATTTATATTTTTGGAATCTTCAAATCTTTCCTTAAGAACAAACCATTGCTGGAAAAAAAAATGAATGATCTGGCAACTGACACCCGAGGCTGCTTTACCTTGAAAATACGTAAGAGGTCTTGTGATAAGTTTATATGAGAGCCATCAGTCACCAGCCTCAAGTAAATTCTTGCTGCATCCCTGGATTATGCCAGTAGTAAGAATTATGTCTCATGATTTCCTATTTTTCTGTTACCAATGAGAAACTTGTTGGAGTGGAATATCACTATCATCTCCATTCTGTGGATGATGACAGGGAGGTGTTACTAACCTATGTGATGGAAAAGGATGGAAATTGCTCACTGGAATACAGTGGACCTGATATCTCACCTCAAAACTTCACCCATTTGTCCTCCATGTGTTTTAGGCAATGGGTCATGAAAGAGGTTTACAGTCTCAGGAAAGGGGAAAGAAGAAAGCCAGCTATGTGCTTTTAATTTGAGAGCCTTGCTGGAAAGGAGCCTTAGATGCTTTGGTGACATTATTCATTTAGGACATGCACTGGTCCAGTTATTTCTGCATGGATGTAGAACTGCTGTACAGGGTCTTCTCAGATGACAACCCACTCTCCACCCCAGGAAGAACTTCATTTTGCTCCTTTGTTCCTGTGAAATCTGTTGGCTTGTGACTGTGACTGAATTCTAAGCTAATGCTTCTCTCCCTTCCCACCACAGCCGGCAGAAGTTCATGGGCCTCAGGGCTGCGTTGGATGCTGAGGGATTTGCTGAGGGCTGGCTCTTCTGGGATGATGGGAAAAGGATCAGTAAGTAGGGGATGGCTGGAATTCCTGACCATATCATGCATGGGTGAGGTGCTTGATTATCTTAAATTCCTGCCTTTCTGTTGAGATAAACTTTCATGAAATTTATGCCATTCTCCAACTACATGATCAGTTCCCCAGTGAGACAATGCTAAATGCACTGTGTATGTGAGGGACTTTCCATCAGGAGTTTATGGGAGATGGTAACTTCTTAGGAGGACAACTCAAGTACTCCTTACTACACAGTAGAACTTTTAGTCACAGGTGTTTCTGCTGCTCAGTACAGCTGTAGGCACAGGTGTCTAATGGATACTGAAATTGTCAATAGAAGGGCATCCAAGACACTGAAGTTTATTTAATTTATATTCATTTAACTTTATGCAGCTAAATTTTTATCTGCTGTGGACAGGACAGTTTTAGAAGCCAGTGGTTCCCAGAGGAGTAAGGAGTAAATGAGGAAGAGTCCAGCAATGGGGAGACAGTGGAAGCCCTGAAAGGGACTGGTTCCTAGCAAGTTGATTTTTCCATTACCCCCACAACATAACCAAATGCTATGCTTTCCCAGAAAGTTTCTGTTAAATTTTCTCAAGATCACAGTCAAACCCACCCAGTATCACTCAAGACAAAGCAAGGCAGCGGTCTCAGTGTATTTACATGCGTGGATGTGTGTTTCTAGCAAAAAGAATCTCGAAATTCTGAAATGACTAGGGAGATTTGGAAGTAGTAGATTGTAAGAAAAATGACTTAAAGTGGGGTTGGGTGATTTTTGCATGAGATAGCTTTCAGTCATGTGCATGTACATGCTCATTTCAAAAGTCTGTGTCCATTTGGGACTGGGTGTAGAACCTGACTAGCTTCCATAGAGAAAGCATCCATTGCATAAGCAAACTTATTATAATGAAGAAAAAAAACAAAACAAAAAACAAAAGTAGCCTCAACCCTCAGCTAAGAAAGTCAGCAATTTGAAGCCACAGGTGCAGTTCACATCTGACCCCATGTCTCTTTGCAGATACTGATCAGTACTTCTTGGCCAGGTTTTCTGTCAACCAGGTGAGTGTGATTAACAATACAATGGGAGTATAGGCTTCTGCCTTCTTGGCAGAATAGTGGCTTTCATAAGGGTGCTATGTATGTACTTCTTAGATTTCTTTATTGCTCATCTTTTCCCTTCCTTCAAACCTCACAAGGGAGTATCTTATGCATCCTAGAAATGTTTGAACCTACTCATGTCTCATCAGTGACTGTTTCCAATACACCATTGCACAGGTGGGCAATCTTTCTGTGTAATCTAGCCCTCCTTCTTGTGCTGTCTCTAATTCTCTTCACATGCTGTGGCCTTTTCTCGTGTAGAATATATAGTTCTTGATACTTGAAACTTGTGACTTACAGAGTTCAAGGCCATCCTTAAATTAGAACATTAGAGACTCGGCTGATGCTAAGTGGACAGGGCAGAGCATCAGGGGACAGGGAACTGAGGTCATGGTTTTCATTATCTGAGAACATAAGATATTGACTCAGGCTGTGTCATAAATGACTTACATTTATGCCTAAAACAAAATTGAACTTATTTTGATATTTTTCTTTTCTGTTTTATTTTCCATTTGGCAGACTACATTGCTGACACAAGACATGTTTAACAATTACCTCACTGGCACAGCACCCTTATATCTAGGCTACATTGATATCTGGGGATTGAGCAGTTCTTCCATTACCAATGTGAGCATCTCTTGGAGCACTAATAATGAAGAAGTCCTTGCCAACTACAACTCCACAACCAAGGTTTGTAACCACTGGAAAGCCCAATGCACAAGCCCAGAATGCTTTGCGCAATGCCCCTGCAGCCACTGTGTTCAGTGTTAGCTGTGGACAGTGTGGAGATAAAGCAAAGACACAGTTTGTCATTTGGAATTGAAAATCTGGTTGGTCCCTTTCCACAACTCTCATCTTGCCTGAAAACCTTAGTGACACTTGTTCCTCATTCTGTCTCTAAAACCAAATTCTCAAATAGCCTGAACATTTTGTCAAATGTCAGGCATTATCAACTACTCTAAAAAGAGTTGGTTCATTGCTGAAAGTGCCATAGAGAAGGAACAAAAGAAGGAAAGAAAGAAAAAATGAAGAAAGAAAGAAAGAAAGAAAGAAAGAAAGAGAGAGAGAGAGAAAGAAAGGAGACAGTAAGAAAGAAAAAGAGAAAGGAATAGAAAGAAAAGAAAATGATAAAACGATGAAACACATTTTCTTACTTTTTTCCATTTAAATTTATGGAAACTTGGAAATCTCAAGAGGCTTAGAGTTTTATCTCAATGTCTTAATATTTTAAATGATATTACTGAGCAAAATGTTAGGTAGAGATACATAATTACTCTGTATCAAAGAAAATTTGAATATAATGAGTTATTTACAATACCTTAACCTCATGAGTTGGAGATTAATATCATTTTTATTGGTTCTGTCAGCATTTTATACTATATACCCTATCTCCCATCTTTTCACAGTTCCACCCACCCTACCCTACCCACCCAACTTTTGTGTCTTATCTGTGCATCAATGTATGTATTATGCATGTATATATTTATGTATATATCTATCATCTATCTATCTATCATCTATCTATCTCATTGTGTTTCATATTTTTTGAATGTGTGCCCTTCTATTGGAGCATGGTAAACTTACCATTTTATTAATGATCATGTTCATCCCTCTTCCCTAACTCCTCCCAGAATCTCCTCTACCTACCACCCAACTTCATGATTTCTTTCTCATTCCTTTTTTTTTTTTTTAACACATTGAGCCCTGTTTGGGTTTGCCAAATAGTACTGGGCATTGAGCTTGATCCGAAATATGATCAATATACCCGGTGTCACTGCTAGATGTGATATAATACTTATTTTAAAACATTTTCAATGAAGTTATATTCTACATAGAGTAAAATAAACAGATCTTAAGAGTGAAATAATTCTTACACTTCTGTCTGACGTTTTCTCTCAGATCACTAAACACATATTAGACATAGTATTTTAACCCAATGCTTTCTTAATCTTACTATGAACTCCTTCCGGAGGTATTCTTTGAATAGTTTGTAGCCTATATATTCACAACACTAGTGTTAGCAATGATGTTTCCCACTGTGTAGATAATATCAATCATTCTATGATATGTGTACAGCTTGCAGTAATTTGAAAATTGTTGATTATAGACATCCTTTGAAAGTTAAAATTAGAAACTCAGGATTCATATATTTCAGTCCCAAGACCTGTGATGTAGTAAATGGGAACAGTTCTTCCCACACGGTGTTTCTCTCTCTCTCTCTCTCTCTCTCTCTCTCTCTCTCTCTCTCTCTCTCTCTCTCTCTCTGTGTGTTCTACACGTAAACAATTTATGATTTCTTAGCCTGAGAAAAAGATTTCTTCAATTTTATAATTTTAAAATGTTTCATTGTACTGTGGTTTTCTTGTCAAACACCTTTAACAAGATCTCTTAAAGAACTTGTCCCTATTCTGTTGTGAACTTATTTATTGACAAGTTAAAACTTGCTCATATGATGAGGCTTCTGTAAAGTGTCTGCCATAGGAAAGCAGAAACATTAGACTTCCCAGGCAGTGGTGAGTGCTCTGATGAGACAGCTTAGACTTCCCAGGCAGTGGGTGAGTGCTCTGATGAGACAACTTAGATTTCCCAGGCAGTGGGTGAGTGCTCTGAAGAGACAGCAGAAGATAAAGTAAAAGGGGAGCTAGTGCCACTGCAGAAGAGGGGAAGAAAGGGTACTCCTTTCAGCTTGCCTGTGAACTTGTTCTCAGTGGTTGTACATGGAATCATTCCTATCACAGAATAATTGTTCCACTCTAAGAATTAGGAAACATTCTCTTCAGCTGAAAATAGAGTAGTTGGCACCAAGGTCATGTGGCTCAATGACCCTGTTTGTTTGTGTACAGAAAAATTTAGATAACAAATGTTCAATATATTTCTTGTTTGTTTGTTCCAACAGACACTGAGTGTCAATATGACTGACAAAAAAATCAGCCTGCACACTTTCAAGTCACTGACATGGAGCTCTTCATAATTTTTAAAGCAAGATACTATGAACAGATTTAAACTGCTTATACTTCATAATGCTATAATTATTGTATATCATCAATTGTTTCACTCCCAGTATGGGTAGAATATTTTATGGTTTTGTTTTGTTATTTTTTGTGTGTATATGACTCCCAAAGATAATATCTCTACTGTACCTATAGAATGAGTGTGGTATATATGGTTCAACACATGACATTCGTCAAAAGCAAAGAGATGAAAGTAATTCATGCTGAAGTGTGTATGTGTGCATGTGTGTGTGTATGTGTGTGCATGTGTGCACGCATGTGTAGGGGGATTCAAATCAAATGTTTTCCCAGTGATACAACAGAAATCTTGTGATGGCAGCTCCTGTTTATAGCTAAGTCAAACCTTTAGAAGTCTGAAGAAGGGACTACTGCTAGTTGGCATGGGGGAGTAGACCAATAAGCTGAGAGTGTAATGGAGGAAGCAGGAAAGATGTGAAGCAAAGGTAGGCAACAGCAAGAGTAACAGTCATCCTCTGGAGAGGAAAGTCATCGTTGTGTGGAGGGGAAAGGAGGAGCCAGCTCACTGGAAGGAGAATAGTAGGTTGGAGAAATCACTGGAAGGAGAATAGTAGGTTGGAGAAATCACTGGAAGGAGAATAGTAGGTTGGAGAAAGTATTACCGTCCAGGAAGGCTATGGGGAGGAGATTTAAGTAGAGAGAGCTGACGGAAGGAGTTGGATGTACAAAAGAAGTTGTTTTATAGAAGTATGCTTCAAAGTGTATAAATCTTATTTGTTGACCATATCTCATGTACATAAAAACAGTTCACACAAACATCTATGATTTACATGCCACAGAAAAATAAAGCACTGAATTTGAAAGCCATTTTCAGTGTTGTGATGTTTGTTCTTGGGGACTTCACTTTGGCATTAGGCTTCCTGGTGTTCAGAAGACTTAGCTGAGCTTGTCTCTCTTGTTTGCCGTGCCATCAGAGCTCCTGCACTCTGGTACAGGAATAGAGTATGGTTTCTAATCATCCACCTTCCCATACAACTTGGTAGTGACTTTCCCATAAGCTATGAATATTGTTTAGGAATCATAGCACTTACTGTAGGTGGTAATTATCAAACATGACAAAAAAAAAAAACCAAAACAGGATCTACATCTGTATTGATTGAAGCACTAATTGAAATTTATATAAAGAAATGCATCGCTGGGCTGTCAAGATGACTCAGAAGGAGAAAGACCCTTGCCACATGATCTGAATTCAGTCTTCAGAACCCATAGAGGTGGAAGGAGTGGACAGACTCAACAAAGTCATCCTCTAACCTCCAAATGTATGGCATGGCAAACAGGACTCTCTAAAAAATAATAAATAATAATGAAAATTAAAATAAAATGAAAGCATGTAGAATGCTCAACTGGGATATTTAATTTTAGTGTTTCTTTTTGAAAATGCAATTTGTTTCAAATGGTTATGTATGCCTTTTCACATCTTCCCTTGTGTACTGAACAGTCATTTTGTTGCTATTTGCATTCCCAGGTAACACATCTGCATTATACCAGAATATAATCCATAATTAATATGATAACTACTAAAATGAAGCATTGTGCATGAGGGACTGAGAAAAACAGAAAACTAGTGAATGTGGGAGGCATCCATAAGAACCATTTGATTAAAAAGGAGTGAAAAAACTGATAACTTCCTATGATTAGTACAAAGAGGCTACAAGGCCGTGGATCACTTAATAATTTATAAATATCCCATGTTGTCAATGAAAGAGTGTTGACTCCAATTGTCCTTAGAGTGAGGAGTTTCCTGACTGGATAATACTCAGCACATGCCAGCTTAGGAGGCATGTGGATGTTGGGAGCATTTGTAGTGTCAAGAGTCCCACTGATGACCTATGATGTTAAAACACTGGAAGAATGTTTGTAAATGCATATGGTAAAATATCAACCACAACAAAGGAAACATTACAAAAACTGTGCAGAATATTCTAAGAGCCAGTGTTTCCTGTCTCTTGAATTCAGTATTGACTCTTTAAATATTATATACACTTATGGTGTACAACATAATATTTTGATATTTGAGTACAATATAAAATAGCTAAGTAAAGAATAGATATCACAATGTCATACCTTTATCATTCTTGGTGGTGACAATACTTAAAGTCTGTGCTCAAAAATGCTTAAGCATAAAATGTGTTTTTGATCTTTAGTATTTCCCCATCAAGGACATGTAAAGTTCCTCTCTCAACTTAGGGATGGTCTTAGCAGTTATGGAAAATATCAGGGAAGAAGCTAGGTCTGTGATTTCCTTGGTTTCTGTCTAGGGAAGAGCTGCATATCTCAAAGTAGCTCTGGACTCAGCAGGGGTTAAGCTCATTAGTTAGAAATTTTATGTTACTTTCATTCAAGTGAGGAACAATCTCTAGATGGAGTCAGGAGACTCGGTTAAACTACTTTGTCTCTCCAGAACAAAGTCTTATATATTCAAAATGGTGAAAATATATCTGTGAAGTTGTACAGCACTCCTTTTAGTTCCTTAGGGTGGTGTCATGATAGAGTCAGTGTTTTTAAAAATTCAAGTCCAATCTGTGTTGCCCATTGGAGTGTAGTCAAATTCCTATTGGCTAGCTCCTTGAAGAAAACTGAGTCCCCGCAACAACAAATCCTGACACAGGTTATCAATTGTGAAAGGCTACATCTCAATTTTTAAGAGTTCTCTTCAGTGACTTTCTGTCTAGGCTGTTACTTTTTTAGAAGATGGTGAGGTGGAGTAGGGGCAGGGGTTGTTACAGAAGCCTTACATGTCCCTCTTTCTCAACTGTCAGTCTGTAGTCATCAATACCATGGCAAAAGTCACTTCCTTGCTGTTTACAGTCAGGAGGATCATGGGATATGGACTTTCACATGATTTCTGGAGACAGCATGGACCACAGACATCCATCCACATGGTTTTCGATGTCTGCATGTGCCATGGATCTCAGCATAGTCTCAAGTAATAGTACAGACCATGAACATCAAGACAGCCCTTTGTTGTAGTAGGAATGTGGGCCCAGACAAAGCCCTCAGCTACACCACAGACCTGGACATCAGCATAACCTCAGGTGGTAGTCCAGAACAAGGACATCTGTATGGCCTTTGGTGATACCTCATGTCATGGACACCAACATGTCTCCTGGCTGTTATAGAACTACAACATCCATATTAACTCCAGAGTTCAACATAGTTTGGAGCAGTAGACCACAATTACCAAAGTGACCTCCAGGGGCAGTACAGACCATAGAAGATTTTTGAGGAGGTCTAATCCAGAAAATGTCCTATTCATCTTTTTGGGTATCCTGTCAATGGTCAGAACAGGGGCTGAGGGACATGTGACACCATCCTGTTGGCCCATCTTGGCAACATGTTCCCCCATCAACAGACTTCTTTCACACCTCTCACTGAAGTCAAGTCTCTAGCTTTGCCTCTACTGCTCATCTACTGCTCTACTCCTCTATCTTTCCCACCTCTTTATTAAATATTTGTTGCAGTGGAATTGGAAACTGCAGTGTCAGTCTATATTGAAGAATGGGATTCTTTGCATACTCCAGCAGTTCACAGATGGGGTAGATGTTGGGGTGGACTGACTCAAAATGCTGGATCTGGGACCGGATGATAGCTGAGTTGGTCAGCTGGTGGTAGGCCCATGGGCCTGTCTTCCATTGAAGCCCCCATCCATAAGTATTTATCTCAGTTAGCTTTCCATTGCTTTGAAAAAACACCACAGCCAAGGCAATTTATAGAAGAAATAATTTAATAGGGATTAAAGTTCTAGAGAGTGAGAGAACAAGGAATTGCATGGGCTTTTGAAGCCTCAACCCCAGTGGTGCACCTCCTCCAATAAGGACACATCTTTTAATCCTTCTCAATCTGTTCCATCATCTGGAGACAAAACATTCAAACATACATGCCTTTGGTGGCCATTTCCATTAAAACCAACACATTATTTATCAATATAGCTTTGCTTATGTCTCTATAAAGTCATATGCCATGAAATAGCAAACAGTTTGGAATTAGGAATTACACTCCTAAAAATTATTAATACTGCCAAAAAATTTACGCACCATATTACATTTGTATTTATTTCTTCAATGAGGCATGGGAGTGTGAACAATAGGAGGATAATAGAGTGGTTATATTAGAGTATATATATTATATATACTCTATACCTACATATATGAAGTGTATGTGTGTGAGAGAGAGGAGAGGCACACACACACACACACACATATATGTGTATATATATATATGTGTATATATATATATATATATATATATAAATGAAACCCACTATATATCTATATATATAAAGATATAACAGTGAAACTCCCAAGATGTCAAGATGAAATACATTATATGAATATCTGAAGGTGTTACAGTGAAACCCATTATGTTATACAATAAATAATGTTAACAAAAATAATTTCACCAAATAAGATATTTAGAAGAATATCATGATTTTATACTTTTTCAATTCTCTTCAAAATCTACTGCAATAGATGGGTTCTAAATTTTTTATATCACATGATAAGGTCTATGAAGACACTATGAGTGCATGAAGAACAGTATATTATCTTCTTTTGTGTACCATGACCAAACTGCTTGGGGAAAAAAAAAAAACCACAACAAATGAAAAGGTTTACTCTAGCTCAGAATTGTGGAGATATTTCAAATTTATCATGGTAGGGAAAGGCATAATAAGTTTATGCCAGTGTGAACAGGAAGACACATCATGTGGAAGGGTGTACAGGCTGATAGTGGGAACCACACTCAAAGGTCTTCCTTCCCTGACCTATTCTCATCAGCCTGCCTCCTGCCCTCCAACTACAAAAAGTTCCATGGTCCTCCAATTATTTCTACAAGCCTGGGACTGAGAATTCAAAACGTGAGTCGTTTAGGGCCATTGTAATGCAAAGCATAACAGACATTCAAAAAAGAAAATATTTTCTTGATATCTTTACAAAAACATTTTGCCTCAATTTCATCTTGAAAACGTCTCAGGGACCCCAACGTTTGATATGAGAACTACCTCCAGTAGAGCTATGGTACCTGAGGCTACCCCAGGCACCCTGACCTGCGGGCTTCCTCTTTCAGCTGCTGGACAGCTAGTAAGCAACAGGATCTTATTTTCTGGCATATTTCCTTTCCAAATCACAAGATTTTAGTTTACTTTTTAAAAATTACTATCTTAGTTTCTCTTTGTATTGCTGTGATAAAATGCTATGACAAAGTCAACTTAAGGAAGGGTTTGTTTCGGCTATAGTTCATAAAGAAAGGGCAAAGTGACAAGAGCTTAAAGGAGCCAGTCCCCTAGTGTTCACAGTCAGGAAGCTGGGAACAGTAAGAACTTATATTCAGCTATCTCCCTTTCATTTACAGGGTACAGAATGCAATCCTAAGGAATGACTCCATTCACTTTTACTGTGGACCTTCTGACCAAATAACACAACCAATATAATTCCTCAGTGGCATGATTATAGCCTTAAGAACTACAGTCACTCACAGAAGTCCTTGTCTGCACTATACAACATGCCAAGTCGACCATTACCATGATCACAATAAGTTAGTTGAAATAAAAAAAAAATCCTAAACCTTTTCACTTTAAGAAGTAATTAATTTCTTCTTTTACTAATGTTACATTCAAGGCCTTATGTACCAACAAAGTCAAGGTTGTGCTGTCCTTGGGGGATATGATCCATTTCACCAAAGCTCATTACTCTTGTCTTTCCATCTGAATTATTGAGAGATTTGCATTGGCTTTGATGGTTGATGCATTTCTGACCTGATGATTTCAACCACCAGCTGACCTCTACAGACTGCTTGATGCTTCACTCTGGCTTGTCCACTGACAACAGTGAGATGCTGAGTTTCAGGCTTGTCTTTTCCCTACAAAATGTTCTAATAGTTTTTCATGCATCAACTCAGTATATGATCTAATGTCTTCTAGCTGCTAATTATCAAACTGAAAGATGAATTTAGTTCATTTGTTATTTGTAAGTACATTTTAGAGTAGTGTGGGTTTGTGTGTCACCATGTCAACATGAATAATGTTACAAACATGAACTATGAGGTGTTAAGAAGGAACAATCATAAAAAAAAATAACAGGAACCTTTGTAGCAATAAAACTTTGGTCAACGTATCTTCCCAATTTGAAATGAGGTACAGGCATGTTTTTCCTCTAACAAAGGCTATCGTATACTGAGACAAAATAAGGTCAATGTGTCCCTTCATGGGGATGCAATTTTTTTAAATTTATTTTTAATTAATTTTTACACTCCATATTCCATTCCCCACAGGCTGCCATTCACCCTCTGTCTGCTTCACATTCCACATCTCCTCCCCACACCACCCCATCTCCACGTGGATGCCCTCATCCCCCACCCCACCTGATCTCTAAACTCCCTGGGGCCTCCAATCTCTTGAGGGTTAGGTGCATCAGCTCTGAATGAACACAGACCTGGAAGTCCTCTACTGTATGTTTGTTGGGGGCCTCATATAAGCTGGTGTATGCTGCCTGTTTGGTGGTCCAGTGTTTGAGAGATCTAGGGGGTCCAGATTAATTGAAACTGCTGGTCCTCCTGCAGGATCACCCTTTTCTTCAGCTTCTTTCAGCCTTCCCTAATTCAACAACAGGGGCCAGCAGCTTCTGTCCATTGCTTGGGTGCAAATGTCTGCATCTGACTCTTTCAGCTACTTGTTGGGTCTTTTGGAGGGCAGTCATGATAGATCCCTTTTTGTGAGTGCTCCATAGCTTCAGTAAGAGTGTCAGACTTTGGGACCTCCCATTGAGCTGGATCCTACTTTGAGCCTGCCCCTGGACCTTCTTTTCCTCAGGCTCTTCTCCATTTCCATTCCTGTAATTCTTTTATTATTATTAGATATTTTCTTTATTTACATTTCAAATGTTATCCCCTTTCCTGGCTTCTTTCTGACAGGAACAATTATGGGTCAGAGATGTGACTGTGGGATGGGGGATCCAATCCCTCACTTGATGCTCTGTCTTCCTGCTGTAGGTGGGCTTTGTAAGCTCCCTCTCCTTACTGTCAGGGCATTTCATCTAAGGTCCCTCCCTTTGAGTCCTGAGAGTCTCTCACCTCACAGGTCTCTGGTGTACTCTGGGGGGTTGCTTCCCACCAACCTCCTATTTCCTTAGGTTTCCTGTTTACATTATTTCTGCTGGCTCTCAGGGCTTCAGTCCTTTTCCCTCACCCAATACCAGATCAGGTTCCCTTCTTTCCCCCACACCCCTGCCTCCTACCCAGTCCACTTTCTCTCCCAGGTCCCTCCCTCCTTCCCACTTGTGATTGTTTTCTTCTCTCTCCCAAGCGGGACTGATGTGTCCTCTCTTGGGCACTTCAGCTTGTTGACCTTTTTGAGTTCTGTGGACTGTATTCTGTATGGTTTTTTTTTTTTGACTAATATCCACTTATTAGTAAGTACATACCATGCATGTCCTTTTAGGTCTGAGTTGCCTCACTCAGGAAGATATTTTCTAGTTCCATACATTTGCCTGCAAAACTCAGGATGTCCTTGTTCTTAATAGCTGAGTAGAATTCCATTTTGTAAATGAACCATAACAGCCAATATAAAATTAAATGGAGACATACTTGAAGCAAGTATCCCACTAAAATGGGGGATAAGACAAGGATGTCCATTCTCCCCATACCTATTCAATATAGTACTCGAAGTGTTAGCTAGAAAAATAAGGCAACAAAAAGAGAGCAAGGGGATACAAATTGGTAAAAAAAAATTAAAGGTATCACTATTTGCAGATGATATAATAGTATACATAAGAGACCCCAAAAATTCTACCAGAGAACTTCTCCAGCTGATAAATAACTTCAGCAAAGTGGCCGGATAAAAAAATTAACTCAAATAAATCAGTAGCCTTTATACAAAGGATAAACAGGCTGAGAAAGAAATTAGAGAAATAATTCCCTTCACAATAGCCACAAATAGTATAAAATATATTGGGGTAATTCTAACCAAACAAGTGAAAGGCCTGTATGACAATAACTTCAAGTCTCTCAAGAAAGAAATGGAAGAAGGTCTCAGAAAATGGAGAGATCTCCCCTACTCATAGATTGACAGAATTAACATAGTAAAAATGGCCATCAAAGGCAATCTATAGATTCAATGCAATCCCCATAAAAATCCCAACACAATTCTTCAAAGACATAGAAAGAGCAAGTCTCAAATTCATCTGGAAAGGCAAAAGACCCAGAATAGCAAAAACAATTCTTAACAATAAAAGAACAGCTGGGGGAATCACCATTCCTGACCTCAAGCTTTACTACAGAGCAATAGTGAACTGCATGGTATTGGTACAGAGACAGATATGTTGATCAATGGAATAGGATTGGAGATGCAAAAATAAAACCACACACTTGCGGTCACTTGATCTTTGACAAAGATGACAAAAAAAAAAAACAATGGAAAAAAGAAAGCATCTTCAATAAATGGTGCAGGTTTAACTGGCTGTCTGTATGCAAAATTCTTAAGGTGAGAAATTCTTTGCGCATAAGAACAATTTTTAAAGGTTCTGAGCCATTGCAGGTATGAGAAGTATCCACCAGAGGTGTTTTACCTGACACTTCATTATTTTGTTTTTTGATTATTTAGAATGATTAAGAGGTAGGGGAATGCTGGAGAGGTGCCTCAGTTGTTAAGAGCACTTGTTGCTCTTGTGGAGGATCCATGTTTGGTTGTGAGATCCATAACAGAGATAACAAAAATCTGTGCAAAACTTTAGGGGAAATAAATTGTTTTCTGTTCTCTATGGCAGCAGTTCTCAATCTGTAGGTTGAGATCACTTGGGGGTAGGAGTGAATGACCTTTTCATGGGAGTTACCTAAGACCATTGAAAAATGCAGATATTTATATTATGATTTATAACAGTAGCAAAATTACTGTTATGAAGTAACAATGAAAATATGTTCAGTGGTCACAACAAATGAAGAACTACAATAAAGGGTTGCAGCATTAAGAAGGTTAAGAACCATGGCTTTATGGGAATCTAGCACATGCTAAGTGCACATATATGCAGGCAGACAAAACTGTCATAGACATAAAATAAATAAATCTGTAAAAATTTAAATAATTATGGAGAAAGCATATTTGAGCTAATGATTGAATGAAAGACTGAATGCAAAGAAACTTTGGGAGACAAAAATAAATACAGAGACAATGTGACACAGCATAAACAATTTATTTTTTATTTTTACTTAGTTAACTGATGGCTAGATACTAACGAAAAATTAGAGGGATGTTATGGATTTCAAGAACTGGATATAACCATGGGAAAGATGGATAGAGTCTTCCTACTTTTGCACATTTTGTATTATGTGCGGAGTACTGAGTGCAACATAGTGCAAAGTAATCAGATGTGAGTAAAAAACAATGAAGGGACAACCATCGGAACAAATGAACCAACCAACAAAAACCCTAACCATCCCTTCCCTATGTATTAATAAGTGTCTGTGTCTCCCTCTCACAGCGCATGTGAGGACTCTTTTACTGTCTGTTGGGAAACGCACACCTGTCCTCCAATTGCTCTCAATTATATGGGGCTGTAAATCAATTGTAGCAGAAGTTGGCTCCATTAGCCTTCTCACCTTTGCTCAGTGTTCCATATGAGTCACAGAGGGACAGACACGGCAAAGAAAACGACAAGAAGGCAATGAGGTAAGTATTTGAAGCACATGGGATTCTTTATTTTTATAATTTCTTTTTTTGCTCCTGTTCTGTTATTGAGATAGTCACAATTTCCTTCTGGACCTTGTATTTTCTTCTCTTCATAGAGTATGAAAAATGATGGTGAGATGATATAGGATAGAGAGATGGTGTATCTGTTTATGCTGTATGTATTCTGTGTGTGCATGCCTTTGTATGTGGTATGTGTATGTGTAGGCAAAGGTCTAATGTAAGTTGTCCCCCTTACAGTGGGGGAAACTACGGGAAGAACAAACAACTGGAATCCTTGTGGAAGTCAGTTAAGGGTGGCAGGGACTCTGAGGAAGGTGAATGTGTAGCAGTCTAAGGATTTTTAATTAGGGAAGAACTTTTACCTCCATGAATCCCTTCACATCTTCCCTCTGTCTAGATGACAATGGCTTTTATGTCAGGGTGATGATAGGGTCCCCAAATTTTCTGAGCTACCATGTATAATCTTGGCCTTCAGGAAGATTAAGGAGACCTTGAAATGGCACCTGCTTCTATTTTGTAGGGGTTGGAAACAAAATTCCCCCTAGGAAGAGAAACAGTACTTAGAGAAAGGCTAGTCAATGGCCTGTGTATTTGCCTTGATATTGCCCATGAGCTGTGTGCTTAAGAAATGAAGTCAGGAGTTACGAGTGTTGATGGTGGGTCTCTCAGACTTTTCATGGCCTTAAATCCCACCTTTAGAGGCTTTTATTTAGGCCTTAACAATCTGTGGTCTGGTGATGTGGACAAAGTAGTCAAGTATTTGCCTCAGTTTTACTTCTAATCATGTTTATACAGAAATTCTTAATTTTTTATGAAACAGAAATCATGATATCTACTTAAACTGTTACATAGATTTTATGATAGTAAAATGATAAAATTTTTCTCCTTTTTTTTTTTACTTGTGTGTGTCTGTATGTGCTTGCGTGTATGTGACTGCACATATGATGTGTGCATGAACATGCTCATGCTCCTGCCTGCATGTAGATGCCCAGGGCTGATATCAGGAAACAATTTTTACCTACTCAAATTTCTTATTCACTAGAGTCAGGATCTTAATGTCAAACTCAGAGTTCGCCTATATAGCTAGCCTTGCTAGCCAGCTTGCTCTGTGGGTCTCTACATTTCCATGATGGAATCATGGGAGAGCCAGCATTTCCATCTGGCTTTTACTGTGTTCTGAGGATTTGGACTCTTGTCCACTTGCTTGAGAGTCAAATGCTTTAATGGCTCAGCTACAGCCCCAGCCCAATGTGATTCCTATGTAATGGAGAATAAATCTTTTCACTAATTTTGTAGCAGATAGTCAACCAAGGGGTTTAGGTTACTAAGAATAGTTAACCCTTTCAAATTCATTCCCTCAGTCTCAGTTTCTCTGAGAGCTAAAGTTTTTCCCTAAACTTCTTTTGGCAAATTATTTGTTTGTTATTGCTCCTCATTCTTTCTTTTCTTGAATTGTTACCTACTAACTCAAATGTTACCTAAATTAAAAATCGAATTACCCTCTTCTATGAAAATATTTGTATAGAGGTTAATAGAATTGTCCTAAAGGACAGGAGTAAAGAAAAATGTGAAGTCAGAGAAAAGGATAAATTAACACAAAGACTAAATGCAAATACTTGCTTTTTCACATTGATTTTTTTTTCTTATCATTGCCTAAGGGATGGTTTACTGTCAGAGAACACAGGGGAGAAAAGAGACTGAACACCTGAATATAGGAGGAGTCACAAAGACTTTGTCGTAAGGTTAATGCATTTATAGTTTAGACCACCATTAAAACTTGTCTGTAGGAGATCTTAATTAACTGTCTGTGGTGGATCACTGGGAACACAACTCAAAGTTACAGAGAAAGTTGTCCAATTAAACTGGTCACTTCCTGTTAGAAATAAATTTATTTTAAAAGAAGTAAAGAAAATATAAATTTTTCATTCAAGTTATCATTTTATGAATTATTAATTGCTTGGGTTGGTAGGAGTTGGGAAGTAGGGTAAAAGGAAAGATTGTGAAATGTTTAAACATGTTGATTTTGGTTGAACCTTAAGAACTTTGAACCTCAATCCTTAGGTTAGAAATATCGGTTCAATTGTTATAAGGTATTGTGTTGGGTCACAGAAATGTTGGACATTGATCAAAGAGTATAAGTGGTTTAAAAGGAGTTTCTTTTTTTTTTTTTTTGACAAGAATGAGACTTTAATCAGTTTTAAGTGGAGTTTATAACACTAAGAGATAAAGGGTTGTTAACAAACACAGTAACAAATGGACATCTGATTGGTATGAGGCATTATCCTGTACACGTCATATTTGTGTATCCTCAGTGCATCAGAGTCACTGTGGCCTTATGAGGAACATCAGCATTTAATATAACAGAAAACTAACAGAAAACTGGGAAGGATACAGGACTGTAGGTGAAAAACTCAATATCAAGCTTACCAATAAATGGAATGCTTTAGAAGGGGAGAGAGGAAGAGTGGTTTGATGGGGTGAGATAATTTAAACCATGCCCATGTTTTTGGTAACTTAGATGCTGGTGACTTGGTGAGGTTACATTCAATGGAATGGAGAAAATGAAAGCTATGCCAATAATACATGAGGAAGTAATAAGACTGTGGAATAGTGTGGACTTGCCTTCTTTTTGTTGTCTGTGTGGAGACAGAGTTTAAAGTAGCTTAGGCTGGCTTCAAATTTACTAGTTAGTAGAGGACAGCCTTGTACTTCCGACCTTCCTGGGTCTACCTCCCCAACGTTGCGATTACAGGCCTGGTGGTACTTAACTCATCAGTGCTGTGCTGAGGACCTAACTCAGAACCTTGAAAATGTTAAATTAATTCCATCCACAGCACAGAATTTACAGTTTTGGAAGGATTTCTCAGAAATAAAAAAGAGAACTACAGAAGAACAGAGTTATTGACACAGTAGGATGGTTTGAGGTGTACCATGAGTGGAATAAGCAGCTTTGGAAGAAGGGATTGACAATGCAAGAAAAGAAAGAATTGGCAGAATGAGGATGTTTGAGAAGCCCAATTATGATATGAGCTATAAAATAAAAGCAAGAATTAGGCTTAGAGAAGAGAAAAATCATCTTCCACATGGGGAAAAGGAAGAGTTCACTCACTGGGCATATTTTTTAAAGGATAGTTTGCTTGCATTGAGAGGTAGGAGATGAGGTAATTTCTATAAAATAGATAATTTTCTTTTGTGGAGATGATATCATTTAAGTATAAGATAAGTTTAATCATTTAACCATGATTAAACTTAAGAATTTGAGTTTTAATTGATGCTCTGAAACTGAGAGGAGGAGGGAAATACATAAATGGGTCACAGGTGTATGTTCTGGAGGGCAGTGATGAACCTTGGGAGTTTCTCTGTTCAGACAAAATATCAACATAGAAACGAGGATTTGGCTCCTTTGCTTTAGAGTGTAGATTCAGTAAAGAGATAAGAAGAGAAGTGGCAAATTATTCAACAAATATTGGGACAAAGGCCAGTCACCAGTAAGATCTAACAGTTTCCAAGAGGTAAGGAGAAATGGAACAAAGAAGAGAAGTCTGTGTGCCTTAAAGAATAAGAATATGAGATGGGTGTGATGGCACATGCCTTTAATCCCAGCACTTGGGAGGCAGAGGCAGGAGGATTTCTGAGTTTGAGGCCAGCCTGGTCTACAGAGTGAGTTCCAGGACAGCCAGGGCTACACAGAGAAACCCTGTCTTGAAAAAACAAAAAACAAAACAAACAAACAAACAAACAAACAAAACAAAACAACAACAACAAATAAAGAATATGGGCACATGTTCTAGTTACTTTTCCTTTACTGTGATAAAATACCGTAACCAAGGCAACAGAAAGAAGAGAGAATATATTTGTGCTTTTGGTTCTAAAAGGAGTCTAAGAGTCCATCATGGCTGTGAGACATGGCAGCAAGCAGGCATGAGGGCCAAAACAGGAAGTTGAGCGAGTGGCCACGTCCATAATTGGAAGCACAAAGCAGAATGAATGGGAGTGAGGCCAGGCTAAAAGCTCTCAAAGCTACTCCACCCTGTGATATATTCCCTGTCCCTTTGTCACCCCCAAAAGTTAAAGCTGTACACCACTAAATGTTGACTGTGGAGTGACATCGCATGTCCTCATCTGTAGTAGCCTTTTCCTACTGGACTGCTTAATTCCCAAATATAAAGATTACCTTTAAGAAGCAATGTATAGTGATTTAAAGACTGAATTGAGCTCTAATTATGCCTTACTCAATTCTATATTTTTCTAAATTTGAATCGCTGTTTACTGTTAAGTCATGACAATTTTTCTGGGCATGCTGTGGAAACCTGAAACTGTTATTGCAAAGGGAACTGAGCATTTTTAGGGAGAAATAAAATATGCTTTTGTGGACACAAATGGACCTCTGATTTTGGCTGGTAAGTCAGGTTTTATGAAGAGATAAATCACTTCTTGGCTCCTCACAGAGGACAAAGCCTTCCAGTCTGGGTTTTCCTGCAAGGTCTCTGGGTCAGGGATCTGGGAGACAGCCTCGGACTACTGGCAAGACTCTGTCCTCCAGATAGGGTGAGGGAACCTTAGTTTCCTGGCAGTGTCCCTCAGGGCCCAAATCTGTGGGCTTGTAAAGACAGGAGCCAGGCTGTTTACCGTTCATTCTTCAGTACCTCCCAGATGATGGTAACAGGGACTGCCTCCCAGTAGTGTTTGCACTATACTCTCTGACCCACCCTACAAGATCAGTCCTTGTCCTTCCTTAGTCCTGCTATACTTTCCCCTCCTTCCCTCCCTCCCTTCCTTCCTCCCTCCCTGATCCCATTTCCCTTTTTCATTGCCTTTGCTGCAATTCCTGAAACTTGTCTATGACACTCAGGGTCAAACAGACTAATCATTCTCCAGCTAAGCGTGCATCCTGATTCTTCCTAAGAATCTGTTAACAGAAGCCTCCCATTCCCCCTTCAAGGTTTTCCCATATGCCCCTATTCTTTGAGGTTCCCCTGAGGGGGGTGTGATGAATAAACTCACCTCTACTTGAGATGTCTATCTGCCTGGTTTCAGGGGTAAGATGGTTAACTACCATCTTGTGACTTTCCAAGCATTACTTGCTAGAACTGAGGTGATGAGATTCACCTGCCTACTTCCAGAACAGAGCTATATTTTGATGGCAGATAGGGTTCTGTTCTGTGGGTACCAGGCCTACATGCAGAGGCTGAGCTGATAGATATCCCAGCTAGTACTGCTGCTTTTTCCAGAAGCTTTGGTTAGAAACAAAGAGCAGGTAGACTCTGCAAAGTGTATGCTTACATTAGTTCCGCATATTTTAACAAGGTCATTAAAACCAATATTGCTTCACTAAGTTTGAGGAAATCCAAAGTCCTTTCATTCTGCCCCTAGATTCTGACGCGTCCAAAGTCCTCTAAAAGGAGACAATTGCCTTGAATCGTGTCTGCATTACTTCCTTTACTCTTAAAACAGAATATTGCTATTGTTAAATTTTGCTCATGTAAAGTACATTGGCTTATTCTCAGAATGATGGGAAAGTCTGTTTTGCCTGTTCATTCCACATCCTTACCTTACAGTGTTCTCAGAGATGCCTCAGGCCCAGGGCACGACCAAGACACTGCTGGGCCTGGCCATTTGTCTGGTCCCCAAGACACTGTGGTCAGCATTCATGCTGGGTTTACAAATATTCAAGGAACATTTCCTTCCCATGGCACTTAGGACCATGGTGTCATTGGCTGTGCTGCTCTCTGTCTCTCCTGTTACTGATGACTTCTATGAATGCCTTTGGGGAAGAACACAGGTACATGAGGGCAATGGAAGTGCTATTTGAGAGCCTTCCTTGTAGAAGGGTCTCCACTGAGCCCTTTGCTAGGTGTGGGGTATGAGAACGATGATGTTCCTGTTCTAGAGAAATACTGTGTGTGTAGGTGTGTTTATTTATCATACCACAGGGGCTGTATCCAACCTTGGTGTTCAGAATAGAATAGTCGTAGTAATACCATATGACTAAAAGAACATACATGAAAAAACATTCTATCAAACCTACAAAGCAAATAACAGCAAAAGAAGAAGATTTAAGTAAGGCAATAAGAAAGGGAAAAAAGGACATGAGAGCTGGGGAGATGTCTCACTGAGTGAATTGCTTGCTGCACAATTAGGAAGGACTAAGTTTTGAACCCAAGCACAAACATAAAAGCTGGGATGGAATGGACATGACTGTCTGTATTCTCGTCCCTGATGGGTGCTGGTAGACATGTGGGTTCCCAGGACTTACTGGCCTTTACATCTAAACAAAACAGTGGGCTCAGATTCAGTGAGAGACCCTGTCTCAAAAGATAAAGGGAGAAACCTGTTACCCACCTCAGCATGTGTGTAAATGGATGGGGGTGCATACTGTACACACTCATATACCCATCACACACACATAAACACAGACAGAAAGGAAAGGGGGTAAATTATGCAATTATATTTGAATTACATAATTCAAAAATATTATAAAAGAAAAGGTTATAAACTTATGAATAATAGAAGGGTAGTGTTTAGGAATTCAAAAGAACAATTTCAGATACTGCTAAACTCCGTGGTAGACTCAGGTGTGGTAGACGAACATGACTGGAGTTGCTGGATGCCCTGGAATCAGAAGGTTCATAGTGATGTTGGACTTGCTCTAATTAGGACAAACATGTGAGATATAACTCACAGTCTGCTTTGCATTTTGTAGATGAAGAGACATGGGCCCAATAAGATAAAGCCATCTTTCTGTTAGAAAGCCAGGAAAATAATTGATGTCCTTCAATTCCTAGTTCACACATTCTCCAGCACTGCAAATGTTTTGACACTTAGGCCGAAGCATGGTCCTCAGGCTTATGGAGATCCACTAAATGGACATGTGTGGACGTGCTACGAACATGAACAGGAGCATTCTGCTGAGATCAGGACCAAGTTTATTTATCTCATCAGATCCTTATAGGTTCAATGATTCTGAGCAGATGTGCACCTGAGCACCACACTGCAGGCAGTAGAAGGAGACTTGGAATCAGTCTTTCTTGATTCTTTTCTCTCTAGTTGTATCTATTTGACCCTCTATGCATGCTGAGTATTAAGTTCAAGGTAACAATGTAGCATCTTAGTACTGAGTACAGAGAACTGATTACTACAATTCTTCATTTGACCTCCACATATGCACAGGGGAGACATTTGTTTATGTAAGCAAAATTTTATGGTTTGTGCAAAGAGCAAAGCTGGTGATCAAATCTGTTATGTAGACAAGTTGTGTATGTGTTTTTGATTATGTGTGTATATATGAGTGCATGTATATGTATATATATATATATATATATATATATATATATATATATATATATGAACATGTGTATGTAGAGACCAGAAACCAACACTAGGTATCAATTTACTTTTTAAAAAGAGGTTCCTTTATCAATCCCAGAGCTCAAGGATTGGGTAGACTGTCCAAATCTCAGTTCTCAGGATCTTTCTGTCTCTGCATCCCTAGTATGCCAAACTGGGATTCAAAAATTAGGACCTTGTGTTTCGAACCAAGCACTTTACTGACCAAATCATGTCTCCATGCTCACATGTTGACTATTCAGTTACAGTGCCTGCTCTAATTGGCTTGTGTGGGGCTCTGTGGATTACTTTCATCTGGTTTTCTGTTTATATCTAGATGGCGAGGAAGCTCAGTGTATTGGAAGTCTTCCTGATCATTTTCAATGTGGTTGTACTGGCAGTAGATATCCTTTTGTTGCTTCTCGTGCTAGAGAACCCATCAGGTAAGGGTGATGGTGGGTGTTGTGCTTGGAGGATTGGCGAAGGAAGTCCCTTCTAGATTCCAGAGTTAACATTTTATTCATTCTTGCTACTACATCAAGCTATTCGAAATCTATCTTCATGATTAATGTAAGATAAGTGTTCTTTTTCTGCAACTAAACTTTGGATGTAAATGCTATGTGGGGTGCGCTGAGCCTCATCTGATGCAGTTTCAATAGAATTAGGCTTACGAGATGCCTGCTAAGCTTTATAGAATCTTAAGTAAGGAACTCTTGATGAGAAAGAGCAGTTATGGCAACAGTGCCAATTCTATCACTATGGAGGTGGACACTAACTCAAGAGAAGTGAAGTCTAGTGAAGCCAGCCTGTGTGGATGAATTAACAATAGCTTCTAGCCCATCTCAAGACTGGAACAGCTGTGATTTCTTCACGGATGCCTTTAAAACTTTTCCCTTCCCTTTCTCTTCCTCTCCCTTTCCCACCCACACACTCTTGCAGGTATCTGCATCTACACAGAGAAGCATCAGAGTAACTTCTTATTACTAGAAATGTCATATTTTAAATAATAAAATAAAACATATAATATCATATATAATATAAAAATTGTTTCTCTTGGGAAGCCAAAGTAGGTGAAGTGGCATAAAATTTTGCTTCTCTGATTACATAGTAGTGAGTTTCAGGTAAGTCTAGGTTGTAATTTCCATGTTCAAAAAACAAAACAAAACAAAAACAAAACAAAACAAAAACAAAAACAAAACAAAACAAAACAAAACCAAAACAACAAAAAAAGTAAAACCAAGGATAATAACATAAAATAAAAATCTATGTTAGTTAAATTTGAATTTGGGGATTCTGTTCAATAATGTTCTTCAGTACTATAGAGTAGACATATTATGAAGCTGAGCTGTGCTGGTCTCAGGATCCTGTGTGTGCACTATCTTACTTCTCTCTCAATAGTGAACATGACATCACTTTCTAGGAGAATGTAATTTTCAAAGGTGGTTGAAGGTCCTTGTGGAGTATATTTTGAGCCCATTCCTACTTCTTCCCTATGACACTGTAAACAACAAAAAAACACCTAATTGTATGTGAGTATCTCTCCTTTTATTTAGCATAAAACTAAGCTTCATATGCATTCATATGAAAATACACCCTGATACATCTGATCCATCTTTGTTATTGCTTTATCTGTTTTTACACAATTGACTTTTCTGGTATTTTTTGAAGTTTTGTACCCATGGTTTGAAAAACAGAAATGTTGTGTGTTACAGGGAGTCTTTCTTTCCCCTGACTGTACACATTTCCCTGTTTATAATACACACATTCTTTGTCCACTGAGCATTGTGCATAGTGCCACAGACTTTGGACAAGTGTAATATTTCTTCAAGATCCAGATTTATAACTACTCCGAAATGGCATTAAAGAATCATGCCGTAGTTTTGTTTTTAATTCTTTATCAGTAGTATACAAGGATCCAAAATTTTCAATCCTCACCAACAGTTATGTTTTCTTTTGTTTGGTCATTGCCATCTGAATGGATGTGATATGGTATCTTTGCTTTGATGATACAAAGGTTTTGATTTTCAAATCCCTAGTGATTAGTAATGGTCAGCATGTCTTTGCACCTGTTGGCCATTAGTGGGTTTTCTTTGGAGAAAGACTTATCAGTATCTTTAGCCCAATTTTAAAGCAAGTTAGTTATTTTGGAGGGATTCCTTACAGACTTTGGAAACTAATGCCTTATCAGGCATATGACTCACATATACATGTAGACTCTCGCTTTCAATATGTTGTTTCTTTTAGTTGATGTTTCTGATACTTAGAGGGTTTTTAATTTTGTGTAGTCCCATTTGTCTATTTTTGCTCTTGTTGTCTGTGCTTGTTGCAAAGTCAAATATAATGTTATTTCCATATTTTCTTCCAAGGTTGTCTCAGCTTCAGATTCCATGTTTAAATAAATCATTAATCCAGTTTTAACTGTTCTAACTGCCTTCTCTCTCTCTCTCTCTCTCTCTCACACACACACACACACACACACACACACACACACACACACACACACACACAGAGAGAGAGAGAGAGAGAGAGAGAGAGAGAGAGAGAGAGAGAGAGAGAGAGAGAGAGAGAGAGAGAGAGAGAGCTCCATAGGACAGTATAGAGATATATGGAGACTTTAAAAACTGAATGAAGTCACTGAGGAGTCCCTGTTATATGCACAGTAACTGCTACCTGGAAGTGGGTGAAACTCTAGCTTGAATAACTCATAAAACCCCTGACTCTGCCATGCTTCTGTCACTGATATGTTGGCGAAGTTTTGAATAAGTTGATAAAAGCTAAAGCTAGAATACTAAATTTGAGTGAAAGTGTACATTTAAAGTAATATCAGAAATATCTTTCCATTCTCTATCACAGTTTGTTGAAATTAGTGGAGTAAAATTAAAGTTAAAGCCCAATATAGTGGCTCATTCTTATAATTCCAGCACTGGGAGGCTGAAGCAAGAGATTGCCATGAATTCAAGACCATATGAGTTTCAGGTCATAATCAATTCTGGGTCAGCCTGGACTACAGAGTGAGAATCTATTGCAAATAACTCAAGCATAAACAAACCAAAAATCAAGTGGTTAGTTCAGCTGGATATACCCATACAATAGAAAAATGGGTTTCTACCCAGCAATATATATGGAAATTAATTAAAAATAAATGCATATCTAAATGAAAGAATTTGAAGTATGAGCTTTTAAAAGAAAATACACAGATAGTAACACTCACAACTATGAATTAGGCAACAGTTTATTAAACAAAACTCAAATACAGAAACCAAAGGCAGAAAATAGCCATATTGGGTTTAATTGGACTTAAACTTGAAATTTGTTGGCCTTTAAATGATATTTCAAATAGAGAAAAACAGAGGTCAAAAGAAAAGCACTAACATTTCCAAATGACACATATGATATGTTAATATATACAATACATTAGAAAATGCAATAACTCACCAAATGCTGCTATTCTTCTAAGTGGACATAATTATTAACATGACTCCTAAGGACTAATTGCTATACCTACAGATCAATATATTATTCTGTCTGTCTATCTATCTATCTATCTATCTATCTATCTATCTATCTATCTATCTATCTATCCTTCAGAAAAGGGCAGGCTACCCAGAGATATCAATCAAGCATGGCATATCAAGTTGTAATAAGACTACCCAGACACTTCCCCTCATAGTAATTTTGAATCCACTAGGGAAAAAAAAGGTCTTAAAAAGTCAATTAGCTAATTTTTTAAAACTGTGATTAAACATTTGAAGAAGTAGAGAACATCATACACAAATATTGGCACCTGCAGCCAGTGATTTGGTTGGGGAGTAGAGCTAGCTTCTGTAGCTGTGACTAGACCATAAGTACCAACTCTGGCATTTACTTTCTTTACAGGTTCATTCACTCCTGAATGTCCAGACATCTCTGAGTCAGAAAGGATAGACTGTGCACCTGGCCAGGTGGTGACAGAGGTCAGCTATGGGGTCCTGTCTGGTTGCCTACTGGGTTTTATATCTAATAAATGAGTATGTTAGTTGGAGAGGGAGAAGTGACAGAGTGCTTTATATTTCTGTAATTTTTTTGGCGTGATCATAAATACAATAAACAGCTGTACTAAGGAAGTACAGAAAACAGGCTAGAAAATGAGGTATAGTTGCAGTCAAGTTCCAAAGGCCAGAGTAGAAGGAAGTTAGCAATACTGGAGCCATTTCTAGGTGTGAGTTGATCTTAGAGAGGTTAAGTGCTTATGGAGTAGCCTACTGCTCTTGTAGAAGTGAGCCATCAAGCAAGTGTGGGTGAGTAAGTCACTTTTGTATTACTTGCTATTTTATTTTATAATACTTCTTGTAAGAAGAGTCTTCTGAAGTTGAATAACTAGAAAATGAGGTCCTAGTAGACACATGGGAAAGAAAAGACTCCCCCTCACCCTTGGATAACGTTCATGAGAATATCAAATATTTGAACTTTGTCTTATTGTGACTCATGTGACTTATGTCATAATAGTGGCATGTATTTAAATTTCACTTTTGTGCTCTATATTCAGCATTCTATATCCAGCATTGTTATATTTTATTAGGAATTAGGACTGTATTAAATTTTAGGTTTCAAGAGTCAATACCTTGGTATATATTCTTACTATAAAAAATAGTAAGCTTTGCTTCTAAGTAATACATATTTGCTGTTATTCTTAATATGTGTTTTATTTAAAGTTCTATTTCATCTAAAGTTCTTTCTGGGTATTTTTAAAGATTTATTTATTTATTATATGTAAGTACACTGTAGCTGTCTTCAGATACCCCAGAAGAGGGCATCAGATCTCCCTACAGATGGTTGTAAGCTACCATGTAGTTGCTGGGATTTGAACTCAGGACCTTCAGAATAGCAGTTAGTGCTCTTAAGCTCTGAGACATCTCTCCAGCCCTCTTTCTGGGTATTTTATATCTTATTTTTTATTGCAATTACAATTCTTTGTATTTTCTCATTGTTGCTTATTTTAATTATAATGATTTTTCTTACTAATCATTATTTTATATGCCTTACCTCTAACCTAAATTATAGTTATAATTATAATTGTTGGTCAGCTTAAACTTCCTATCATTTTTCAAAAAGCTTTTAGCAAATTTTTCCCTTGAGAAATTAGTTATAGTTATATTCTGCACAAATAGATGATGATTCTGCTTTGTTTTAACATTTACCATTCATCTATGTGTTCTGTTGTGCTTTGTAGTTCTTCTGGAAGTATTCACATAAAGTGATGGTGTTTGGAGATCCCGTCTTTGCATGGATTGTCTTTTGAGGGGAAATAAAGGCATTTATTTATTCAGAAATTTATTACTTGCTATTTTATTTTATTTTATTTTGTTTTATTTTTTTACTTACTCATTTTAAATTCTACTCATTGTCCTCCTCCTGGTTACCTCCTTTCACAGTCCTTCCTCCCTTCCACCCCCTTTTTCCTTAAAGTGGGTGGGGGCCCCTGGGTATCCCCCGAGCCTGGCACTTAAGTTCCTGTGAGTCACAGCTAAGCTCACTTCCATTGATTCTTATATGCCTCCCTTATTCCAGATCTCTGTCTTGTCCTGTGGATGTCCCAGACCTCCTCACCACCATTAATTGCAGATTTCCATCCATTCTCATGGCCATGTGGCCATCTCTTCTGTTCTTCCTCACACCTGATTCTGAACCTCCCCCCTCTCCCATTCCCCTTTCCATCCTTGAGCCATCCCAGTTTCCTCCCTCCATCTGCCTCTTATGACTATTTTATTCCTCTTCCTAAGTGAGATTCAGGCATCCTCACTTGTGCCTTCCTTCTTGTTTAATTTCTTTGTGTCTGTGGAGTGTACCATGGGTATCCTGTATTTTATGGCCAATATTCACTTACAAGTGAGTATATACCATATTTCATAGATTTTATGAAAGCTTCTTTTGTTCTTACATGTGAGTCTCCATCCATCTTTCAGAGGAGGAATTTACAGTGCTCAGGAGAGAACCAAGCTCTAGTAGAACTGAAGCGCTATTTCCTTCTGTGGGATTGGTACTTAGGGTTAGAGTTTTCCTCTGACAGTTAGAGGGATTGTCCTGATCAGCTCAGGCCTCCTGCCTGGCTCTGTAGCTGCCCTGAGAGAAGTGGAACTCCTTGTGACACTATAGGCCTTACACTGGTTCCCATCTGGTCCCAAATCCAGGCCAGCAACTTTCTCTATATCCTGCGTGGGTTATAGAATGCCTTCAATGCCCCTGGAAGTCACCCTCATCAGATCTGGTCTACACCGACTCTATAGCTTCTTCTGAAACCACCATATGTTGTTTTAATTCTCCCTTCTGTAGAGTCAGACTGGGCCCCATTTTGATACGGCAACAGCTTCTGCCCTCTGAAGACAGTATAAGATATGAGAAATGGCCTTTTATTTCTGAATTGTTGTGGTGCCTTAACCAAAAGATATTTTATAAGTGTGAATTTACTTCTGGTGTCCGATTTTTAAATAGCTGTTTTGTTCTTTCATACTTCTGTAGCTACAACATCTCTGGAATAGGTACTGTAAGTCCTCAAAAGCTTTTGAAAACCCATTGGTATATGGGTTATATACATTAATGTAATTTTAAAAAATTATTCAATATTTTAATCCATTTAAATATTAGTTTTAAATAGAAAGTTTCTATTCAACTATTATTAGTATAGATTTGAAGTATATCTTTGAACATTGATTTTGCAACTAGAGATTTCCTTAAATTTATTTATTAATTGTTCATTATATGCAGATACTTTTGGAGTCTTGTAATATAGTATTGTTCCAACTAAATAATGATAATTTAAAGTTATCATAAATATGTAAATTTCATTTCTTTCTCATTTCGTGTACATACAAAGGTAATATGTGTTTTTTTCCTCTTTGAAATCTCAGTAAATTTTGAGATCATTTTTCTAAAAGCCAATAATCAACCACAGTAGATTTTAGAAAATTAAACTATCTAAAGTCCATTTCTTGTCTAAGCTTAAGAAACAGTGTAGTAGAAGAATAAATATAAAGGTAAGATTTCCTGATTTTGGAACAAGTTTTACACATTGCTAATAGAATTTTGGCATCTCTCAGAGACTTTGTTGCCATAATGCTTGTGACACACAGAGATAACCTAGATGATTCTTGGTCAGCCATCTATTCTTATATTCCTATCATCTGATTGACAAGTTTATGTGGGAGATAACTTAAGGCCACAGTATAGGGTCATATGGTATTATAGGGGAACAAAGCAAGGAGCTTTGATGGGAGTCAACACCAAGACTTCAGAGATGAGTTTAGAACACTTGTACAGGCATGTGAGAACTGGGATGGAAAACAGGAGAAGCAATATGGGGAAGCAGTGTATGAAAAGAGATGCAGAGTTGACATTCATAATTTGACCTTTGGTTTCTGGGGCTGTGACACAGTGTTAGAGCAGATTGTACACACAGAGACGGTGTTTATCTGGGTATTGATTGCTCTTTATAGAGGTCTGTAGACTTTGACATAGTTTACAGCAGTGAAACTGACCTTTGGGGCTTCTCCATTTCAGAGGTAGCCACGGTTTTCAATGTCTGCACCAGAAGCAGTGGGAACACCCAAAGTCCTTCTCTTCTAATAGCACATTTTTTTTTGTTAAATGAAAAGATCAAGGCGGGGACTGTTTCTTTAGTATGTGGAGATAAATACGTATTTTAAAAGACTGTATGGTTATGATGATAGGATTTTCTCCATAAACATTTCAGTCATAAAAGTCATTCTGTCTTTATAAAGCAATGGCACCAATTATTGGCATCTAAAATATTGTCAATAATACATAGAAATAAGCAAGAGTGTGTCATTATCTTAATCTTTACAATAGGACCCATACCAGACACATTCTTTTAAGAAGAATCAGACATTCTAGGTGTGTACAGAATGAAATGGGGGAAGTCCCATTGATATTTTCCTTTTACTTCTAACCTCCCTAGAATCAAGGGAACAGCTTAACAGGTGTCCTTCTCTTAATCCTGCCCTGCCCATTGCTCTTCCTCAATGACACAATAATTTTGTGGTTTTCCCTGTCTGCCATGCACCATTGCTTTTTCTATCCAGAATATCACTCTGGTGCTCACATGTTGAGCTTTCCTTGATGCCTTAAGAGCATACTTACCTTTCACCTACCTAGAATGCTTTCTTATCCCACCTAAATTATCAGCATGGTAGAAATGGTTCATATGTGTATTTCCCTTGCTCTGGGAACACTCTACTGGGACCTTCAACTCATCATGCCACCATTGCTACTTTGATTGTCTTGGTTTACAACTAAACAGTCAGTTTAGTGAGACATAAACTATGTCTTATTTGTCTGTTCTACCACTTTCTTGTCTAGTAAGTATAGAATGTGGGTTGTGCTATACTGTATGATAACTGTATGAATAAGCTGAGGATAAAAACATGAGTGAGTTGAATTATGATGACCCATTTCAAGTCTTCCTTGGAATAACATGGGTTGTAACTTAGCAGGCAAGTGATACTTTCTTTTATTTAATTGCAGCTCTGCTCTATTGTTACAGGATGCCTGTCGATGGCAGCATAAATGCTGCTGGAAGCCAGTGGCAGATCCCAAAGTCCCTGCATGCTTTTTTCCTAGGAACTGGGGTTATGAAGTCACCAATGTCCTTACAAATGAAAGCACAGGTGAGCCCTTCCCTAATGTGGTCCCAGGAAGCCACTGTTTGTGGTCCAGCCATGGTAGCTGTGAAACGCAGGCTAACACTGTCTTTTGTTCTCCTTCTCTCACCTTAGGGTTAACTGCTCAGTTGAAGAAATTGCCATCTCCATCTCTTTTTGGAAATGATATTGTTGATGCCTTATTGACAGCTGAATACCAGACATCCAATCGTTTTCATTTTAAGGTTGGTGAAGGAGTTACCATTGGCTACAACAGGTGCCCTACCCTTTTCCTCTATACTAAGCACAGTGCATGTGCAGAAGGCGCCTCCATTTCTTTCTGCAAGCATCACTTGAGAAGATGTGCAGAGTTAATTTACTTGACATCTGACACAAGTGATTTCATGATTTCACCTCAGAATTCAAAATCTACAGGGTCAAGATTTGCAAGCATTCTCATTGGCTACCGATTCAAAAGCAACATTTTCCATCCATAGATCCACAAGGAATGGTCTTACATGGCATTGTATTCTCTATTTTTCTTGTTGCAGATCACTGATTTCAATGAGATACGATATGAAGTCCCTTCTGAAAACACCAACCTCATGAATGGAACTACTAAGAAGGCCAGTTTGAGTTACGATGTAGAGGTCATCAAAAATCCCTTCAGCATCCGAGTACTGAGGAAGAGCAACAAAAGAGTATTGTGAGCTATTCCACACTCTGCTCATCTTTGAATACAGAGACCCATGTAACACATCCTGATGTGCTCTGGTGACTTGGAAATGGGTTTGAATGTCAGAAAAAATGTAAAATTACTTACCATGCATAATGAACAAAGACATCTGTTATGAGTAAAGCAGTGTATGAAACTATAGTGAATCCACTTACTAAGTTTCATTCATATATTGTTAGTAAATATGCACACATACTTATGGTTCTCATATATTATAGGTTAGGGGAATTTTGTTGTTTTGAGTTATCATTCATACTCAAACACAAACTTTACTGTTTACTATTTCAAAGTATCAGTCCCTCTGAATGTTGCCATTAAGAACCTAACACCAATTTAAGCATCACAAATTGCATGGTATAAAATATAAATACAATTGTCAGTAAAACTGTCAATCAAATCCTGGCACTAGCAAGTCTCCAATAACATGTGTGCCATAAAGCAGTATGCCTTACAACTTTTCCAGAGGGTGCTGTTCTAATAATACTTAACATCTACACTAGTAACTGGAGATGCAAAGTTGCACATATGTTTTTCCCCTAGTCATAAAACTTTGATGATAGAGTTCCATCCTACAATGCTTCTCTAAATTCAAAGGATTGGTGGTACACATAATGGGAACACCTCTGGAGGTGGCATAAAAAAAATTGGTGCTGAAATCTAAGGTCACTCAACTCAGACTGCATGTTGGGAGACAGGGGTGGCATTCTGCAGAACCAGGGTATATCTGTACTGCTTATTTTCTCATTGTCCAGGTTGGACACTGGCATTGGGCCCCTCCAATTTGACCAGCAATACCTGGAGCTCTCTTTCCGACTGCCTAGCTCTAATGTGTATGGACTCGGGGAACATGTGCATCAGCAATATCTCCACAACATGAGCTGGAACACCTGGCCCATCTTCACCAGAGATACCACTCCCACCAAGGTGAGGTTATACCTACCTCACTGCTGTTCATAGCTCAAAGCCAAGAGTGCTCACCCTCCATTTCTAAAGACAGCTGAAAATAATACAGCTATGTCTTTTTTTGCTCAATTTACCTGAATTGGTTTTAAGGAATATTTGTTATTGAGTTGAATAGATTCAAAAAGTAGAAATTAAAAACAACTTTTTTTGGAAGATATAATTTAATGATTACATAAGATAAATAAAATAATATTTGAAAAACAGTCAGGTTTTTAGCACAAGCCCATAATTGCAGTTATTCAGGAGACTGAACAAGAGGATTGCAACTTAAAGGCTGCCCTGGACTAATTAGTAAGACCCTGTCTCTAAACAGAAACATAGAAATGACTGAGGATGTTAGCGGAAGAAAGTTTGGTTTGCTTAGCATGTGGAGTTTCTAGATCCCATACCTTTTTTGATTGATGCTTTCTGTCTTTAATAATTCAGAGAATTCATATTTAAAGAAGAATATCAATCTGGGGTCATTCTCATTGGAGTGTGTATATATAAAGTTTCTCTTCAACTTCTGTTGTAGTCTATATCAGAACATTGCAAAGACAATTGGGTGTTTCTTCCATTTTGTGTAACATTTTGAGTTTTCTTACTGCAATATATCCTTTCTGGATCGTACTCCATTAAGTAATATACTGTATTGTGTTTCGTTTCTCCATTTATTATGAAAATACCATCTTGGTATAACATTCGATTAAATATTGAACAAGTACGTATATGACTTTTTTTGTTCTGTGAATCATATTTGCTTGCTTATGAGAGACAGAGCCTTATGTCAATCAAGCTGGCAGAGAACTCATTACATCATAGCCTAGGCTGCCCTAAAAGCAACTATTCTCTTGGCATCGTTTTCTGGGTGCTGGAATTAAGTGTGCATTCCACCATAATATGCAGGGTAAATATTATAAGTACATATTATTATAAATATTATAATCCTGTTATTTCTGTATTTTCTTTCTTGTTGGCAGGGCAAGAATAATCTGTATGGTGCACATACATTCTTCTTATGCCTGGAAGATACCAGTGGGGCTTCTTTTGGAGTTTTTCTGATGAACAGCAATGCCATGGGTAGGAAGCATCTTTTTTAGCTTCTCTGGATAGGACTAGATTTAGGTATGATGTTTTTATTTTTAAGAAATCCTTTTTTCCCTGAAAATAGATTCTTCTCTCCTATAATACATCCCAAGCAGTTTTCCCTCCTCCTAGCACCCACCTCATCTCCCCTCTCCCCCAGGAGCACAGTTTCTCCTCCTCCTAGCGCCCACCTCATGTCCCCTCTCCCCCAGGTACACTCACCCTCTGTTTTCTCTTCAGAAAAGAGCAGACTTCCAAGAGAGAACAGCTAGAATTACTTTTATTGTGGGACCTCACTTAACAGTCACGGGTTGCATGGAAGTGTTCCTACTGAAATTTGAACCTGACAACAATTTAACCTGTTGAGAAATCTAGCTCAGGCTTAGAAAACACATGACTGAAAGCTACTTCAGAGAATTCCTCTGACAGAAGGCTTCTCCTAATATTTTGTGGATAATAAGATATATTGGTGTGTACACTCCAGTGTGCACACTCCAATGATAGCTGTAGACTCCTGCATGCAACATGCTGTCTGCCGGTAGGCAGCAGGCTGTGCTGGTACACTGTGTCTCATAGAGTCTTCCTATAGTCATCTTCCTGCAGCTTCTAATTAATGGTGTGCCAAGAAGCATTATTTATTTTAAATATATAACTCTCTGTGTATTTGTGTGGGTATAAACTGTAATCAAACTCATCTAATACATTTTTAATTTTTTGTGTTGGATTAAACCACTCATATCATAGAAATTTATTTTAATGTACCCAGAAATAATAAAATTTGCTCTTCTTTCACATAAGCAACATGAAAAAGGATAAAATTCCACTTTTGATGGGTATCTTCTTCAAATAAACAGAGTTTAAATAAAAGAAATGTATGTGATTCAATTTCCTTTGAAAATGAAACAGAGCTTGGGACAAGTCAGCTTTTCACATTTCAGAGAGATGGGCATTCCCAGAGGATTCTAATCATTCTTTCTAATCCTCCCAGAGGTCACACTTCAGCCTGCTCCTGCCATTACTTACCGAACAACTGGGGGCATTCTTGACTTTTACATCTTCTTGGGAAACACACCAGAGCAAGTTGTTCAGGAGTACCTGGAGGTATGGCTCTGCCCTCCTTACTGTGGGGTTGTTGCTATTTTTTCATATGTGTGTTTTAAGTTAACAAGACAAAAGTGAGGATTGATGCAAATGCCGAGCTTACAAGTATTTCATGTTTTTTTTTTCTTTCTCTTTAATGAGTTGACTGCATGTTTTCTGCATACAGTAGGCACCATCCGGGAAGCCTTGAGAAATGCAAAAGGAAGTTGAATTCTGCTTCCTACACATGCCCATTGTCCATTTCCTATTTTTCCTCTGGCTAAAATCTATCACTGCAAATACCCAAGGCCACAAATCAGCAAAGTTCATTTAAGCAGTAAATAAATAAACACGGAAGAAGGAATTCCATGAGATAAATCCTACTTATATTTTATTCAAAATGCAGGATTGTAGGAAACTAGACAACTTTTAGTCTAATCTTACTTCAACAAAGAATCCCCAAAGAATGATGAAGTGACTCCTTCAAGGTGACATATAAGGTTATTAAAGATGCTTCTAAATTCCAATGAATCTATAATAAAACAAAACAAAACATAGTCCCAGTTGATCGTAACCAGAAGCATTTTGTACTAAAGGTTGTAGATGAGGTCCAAATAAACTGGGCGGGATTAAGTGGCATGGGAGAAAACCTCTGACTAGAAGGACTAGGACTCTTAGAAAAAGGTGGGACAGGGTTCTAGTCTTCTCACAGTGTCGGCTTGAAGTACTTAGAATGTTTTAAGAACTATTTGATTACATTAATTATATTCCACGACCTATCTTGACAGCAAGTGAGGCTATGTCTTAGGCAGGTTGTAAAATGGAGAGAGCAATGGAAGTATTAGAAAGCATTCATTGCTTCCTCCACTCCTCCCACTCCGTCTCTCTCGCCTGTGGATGCAATATGATCAGCAGCTTCAACCTTTTGCTGCTTTGGCTTCCCTGCCATGATGAGCTGTATCTTGAGACAGGATAAAAACTCTCTTCCCCTTATGTTGCTTTTATTGGGATATTTTATCAAAACAAAACAAAACAAAACAAAACAAAAAAAAACAAGAAAAGAAATGACTTCACCTTCCAGCCAGATCAAAAAAAAAATGGCTCTTTTCCCCTATCCTCCAATTTGTATTAACTGTTGGGAATTCAGCCAATATTATTTTGGGTGCTAGGTAAACACTACCAACTATTCTTTTCTAAGGACAGTGGCTCTCAATCTTCCTAATGCTGTGAACTTTTAATATAATTCCACATATTGTGGTGACCACAAAATTATCTCATTGCTACTTCCTAATTGCAATTTTGCTAGAGTTATGAATCATAATGTAGACATCTGATATGCAGAATGTCTGATATTCAACCTCACAAAGGAACTGCAACCCACATGTTGAGATTCACTGTCATAGGATCACATTGTTAGTCCAAAATATTCTGAAAATCCTATTGTTTATTGCTGTTGGGATACACTTAGACATTTTAAGTGATGAAAGACTTGAGGTTTGGAAGGTTGCAACAGGAGATTCCTTTTGTTTCTGTCAATTTTAGACCTGAGGACTTTACAGAAACAAAAAGGAATCAATGGTTCAGATGGACTTGATGCTGCAATGTTCATTAGTGTTTGCTATAAAAGCTCAGCTGCTACTTTACCTTTCTTCCCAGGTTGTTGGTCGACCTTTCTTGCCTCCCTATTGGAGCCTTGGTTTTCAGCTCAGCCGCCGGGATTATGGTGGCATTGATGGGCTGAGAGAGGTTGTACGGCGAAATCGTGATGCTGACATTCCATATGTAAGCTGAAGCTTTTCTTATTGGGGTTTAGATACAATTTCACTTCTTTCTTTTTCTTTGCATTCCATTCAATTAAGAAGAAAAAAGTAAGTAAAATGGTAGATTGATAGAGCCACACACAGTGTCAGATATTGACATACTGAATTATTCATATGCCCATGTAAAGGGCACATTTCATAGAGTCAAAAGACTTGAATTTCAGTCCTTTCTTTTCATATCTCCCTGTAATGTTGGGTTAGTAAATATTGTGGCTTCTATTTTTTAAAAGTAAGGATTTTATGCTTCACTTTGGGGCATTTGGGGTGAGAAATACTTTACATAAGGCATGTAATGCACTGTCTCTGAGCACAGACCATCAAATTTCATGAGTGAAATCAACACATGGTGATGTGGTGAGCAAGAATTGAAGATGTTAATAATGATTTGCAGTAAACTGGTTTCACAGTGACCTTGCATAATTCTTTCCAGATTAACTCTGAATCTCTGTGGTTGCAAAGTATTTATGGTGTTCAAAGTTCTCCTGTAAAATCAAAAGATAACTCCAGGTGTCTAATGTCTAATAAACTTATCACATGGTCAATGAAGTTGTCAGAATTCCTTCAGGACTAACTTTGTGCTTCAGAACTTGTGCAGGTATATATGTGTGGTTAGCATTTGACAGAGACTATATGGATGAAAATGACTGGCTTGGTATCAGAGAACCCAAGATGGCAGATACAGCTATCAAATTTTCTTGGGAGAGATATTCCCACCATATTGTTTTGTAATAAGGGGAAAATATTTGTGTTTAATTCTACATACTCCATCTATACTATCTGAAACCACTCAATTCTGGGAAGAATTATACCAAAGTTTTATGTGCTGATATTAGTCTAGAATAACATTCACAGTCATGGCTAGTTCCTATTTATCACTCTTTTATGAATGAGAAAATGTAAGGCTCCACTTTTCCAGGACTGCACTACTAAGCAGAAGAGCCAATTTGCATTCATCAATCTTGTGACTCTACTTGTAGTGGTCTTTCTGGTCTGTTTTGTTCTGTGTCTACCAGATCAGGAACAAATGAGCACTTCATTCCTGATTGGGAGCTCTCTCTCTGTGACTGTGTGGAACCTAGGACTACTTAACCACTTTTGATAAAAGTAGATGATATGACATTGGACAACAAGCCTCAAGCCATATGAAGAACATATGATAGACTTTCATATGATCATGTGGTAAATGGAATATTGGAAAACAAAGAATATCCAAATTCAAGTACCTATACCAAAGCCCCAGTTAGCCTTTACCTCCCTATTCAAGTGACTGGGAAATAGCATTTAACTTCTTAATATTCCAGTCTTATTAAAGACAGGATCCTATCCTCACATGGTATGCAAACAATGCACATATGATAATTTAGTTAGTTAAAACTCTATATCTCTTTGTCACTCAACACTATTTGTCAGTCCTCTAGAAGTATAATAGAGCAATAGAAGCCTTAATCCTCTTGTGGACATACATTTTGACTTGATGTTTAAGATTGAAAGTTTTGAAATATACATTTAATGAGTATCCAATACATTGCCAGCATCCAAGCCCTTAAACTACAAGGATCAACAAGATACACTTCCTATCCTAAGTTCCTCAGGGATATCCTCCTGACATCCGTCTATTAGAATGGGGAAACAGCTACGGTCTGAGAGTAGATGCTTCTTTAAAAGGGAGCTTATTAATTTCTAGGAGCCAGAAAAGCTTGTAAAATCATAGGACTATGAAGCCATATGACCTCTCTTTTAATGGTTTGGAATCAGAGTTGAAACCATTCCAACTAACCAAGTAATGTTTCCTGAGTTCTCACTGCCCAGAACTATCTTTCAGGATGTGCAATACTCGGACATAGACTACATGAATGGAAATAAAGTTTTCACTATTGACGAACAGGCTTACCCCAAGCTCTCAGAGTTTGCTAACGACCTACATGATAATGAACAGAAATATATAATTATTCTGGTATGTTCAAATACTTAGCTTGGTGCCTTATTTTTGTTCCCAAGTTGCAAAAGACACTTAACAGAGCAATACTTATACCCTTCTTGTTTACTAGACTCCTGGCATTGCTAACCATGATCCTAACTATGAGACCTACAGAAATGGAAGCAAGAACAGAGTGTGGATCATGAGCTCCAGTGGCTTTGCTGTTGGGAAGGTAATTTCTCAAGAAGTTCAGAGAATATAACAACTTGAGTATAAGTTTATTTTTATATGAAGATAGGTGATAGGCAAGTCGTAATATTGCTACTTTTATGACTTTGGTAGTTTTTCTATTTTAAAATAATAGATATGATAATAAAGTTATTAAAATTCTAAGGGATATAAAAAACTAGCCCCAGACCCACTAATATTTCAAATAATAGAGAAGAAAGATACTGTTAGTAGAAAATTACTTTAAGAATGACTTCCTCTCAATTTCTTTTCTCTGAGATGTTAAATCCAACTTCACTCCTGTAGCAAGATGTTCATGATGAATTCAATTAATATACTTCTTAATTTATACAAGACTCATAGCTAGGCCCAGACTTGAGTATCTAGTATCAGCTTCAGACTCTGGATAAACTGCAAAGGAACTGATTTCTAGGAGAGAGGTACTTGTAAGACTGTGTGCTTTCAAATGAATCATGTAGCTAACCTTCTATTCCAATTACACATACGTTTAATCCAGATGACTGAATTATGTGAAAATTATAAAAGTTGGTACTTAATCTCTGAAATTTATGTCATTTTGTAGCATTTACAGTTCCTGGATTGTTTTCTTTGTAAAACCATCTCTTGGGGCTTGTAAATGACCTGCCATTCACTCAGCTCTCTTAGCTTGGCTCATTGATTTTGCTCACTCTCATTAGTTTTTCTTGTTGCTTTCACTTTCTATGAAGCTATGCAAAGTTCTTCCTCCAAGCCAAGCCTCCTCTTTCACTGCTTATTTTATAGCTATGAATCTCTAAACCACAAGATAGACTAATTTTCATGTATTAGTAAATATAATGACTATAATCAACTAAAAATTGTGGCTATCTAAAATTCATTCCCACTGGGTGAGCCATTTTCATAGAATATGCTATTTTGATAACTAAGTTAATTAATTAGATGACTGATTTTATTGACTAGCTAATAAGGATAATCATTTGTACTAAGACACTTGCAGAGGTAATAGCAGTAGAGGCAAGATGGGGATGGTTGTATTGGGTTAGAATATGTTGGCTTCCTCTCAGCTTATGATGTTGGTTGGCATTCTGTTTCACAACCACTTATTCCTTTGGATGTGAAAATTGCTCTAGTTATTACTTGGTACCCATCAACTAAAACAGAATCAAAAGCCCAACATATTTTAAAAGGGAATTATATGCTTGTATCTTCTGTATTGAGAAGCTGTTGTATCTCAAAATAGAACAGTTTTACATGAATATAGAAAATAGACTTGTAAGGAAGAGAGGGGGTTGGAAGGGATGGGAAGGAGATGAGGGGAGGGAGGAGTTAGAAGTGATGAGAATGATTTCTTTAAATGAAGGAAAATGTCAATGAACACATTTTGAAAGAGAATTCCTCGTACCTTAATAAATATAATTATTAAATTGTATGAGTATAATATCATCCCAAACTCCCAATCTATAAATGTATTGAGAAAATTAGTAAGATTGCTGTACTACAATTTACGTTCCAGTAAGCAAAAGTTTTAATAATTTGTCTATGTATATACATTATTGTAATTTGTGGGTGATAGAGCCACTGTTTGACAGATGCAGAAAAAAATAGAAACAGCATTACAAACTTTTGATAAGAGTAAGGGTAACTTTATACAAGCATTATGAAATATTTATACAGCAAAATGGACATATTATTTATAATGGACTCAAAACAGGTTTATGTGATCTTAATTTAGCAATATAGTAAACAAACTTAGGCATCCTCTGGAACTATTTAATATTTGGACTTTCTAGAATTTTATTTTAATTTTTAAAAATTTATTACTTGAGAATTTTTATGAATGACTATATATTATTCTCCACCTCTTTCTCAACCCTCCAACACCTCCCATGTCCTTCCTTACTCCTCAAATTCATGGCCCCTTCTTTAATTATTATTACTACCTATTTATCCATAGAATTTTTAATAAAACCTGCTGAGTTGAGTTGGTGTTTTTCCTATATATTTGTGTTTAAGGATGACCTCTTAGGATTGGATAACCTATCAAAGGTGTTATCATGGTGGAAGACTGATTCTTCCTTTCCCATCAACCATTATTAATTGTCATAACTATTCATCTAAGCGTGGGGCTTTGTGAAATTGCTCTATATTCATATGTCAATTGTTGTTGCCATTGCTCTAGTCTTGTCTAGGAAACCATATTGTTTAGATTTCATGGGGATAGTAGCTTCCTAGTCACATACAAAAGGCATTATCTCACATCTTATAATTGGCCTTACATATGGAAAGTTTACATTTTCTTTTTTTATTAGATATTTTATTTACATTTCAAATGTTATCCCCTTTCCTAGTATTCCATCCAAAAATCCCCTATCCCCTCCCCCTCCCCCTGCTCACCAACCCACCTACTCCCACTTCCTGGCCTTGGCATTCCCCTATACTGGGGAACAGAGCCTTCACAGGATCAAGAGCCTCTCCTCCCATTGATGAAAGACTAGGCCATCCTCTGCTACATATGCAACTAGAGCCACTAGTCCCACCATATGTTTTCTTTGATTGGTGGTTTAGTCCCAGGGAGTTCTGGGGGTACTGGTTAGTTCATATTGTTGTTCCTAGTATGGGGCTGCAAACCCCTTCAGCTCCTTGGGTACTTTCTCTAGCTCCTTCATTGGGGACCCTGTGCTCCATCCAATGGATGATTGTGAGCCTCCACTTCTGTATTAGTCAGGCAGAGCCTCTCAGGAGACAGCTATATCAGGCTTCTGTCAGCAAGCTCTTGTTGGCCTCCACAATAGTGTCTAAGTTTGGTGGTTGTTTGTGGGATGGATCCCCAGGGCAGTCTCTGAATGGTCATTCCTTCACTCTCAGCTCCAAACTTTGTCTCTGTAACTCCTTCCATGGGTATTTTCTTCCCCCTTCTAAGAGGGACCAAAGTATTCACACTTTGATCTTTCTTCTTCTTGAGTTTCATGTGTTTTGCAAATTGTATCTTGGGTATTCTGAGCTTCTGGGCTAATATCACCTTATCACTGAGTGCATATCATGTGTGTTCTTTTGTGATTGGGTTACCTCACTCAGGATGTTATCCTCCAGATCCATCCATTTGCCTAAGAATATCATAAATTCATTCTTTTTAATAGCTGAGTAGTACTCCATTGTGTAAATGTGCCACATTTTCTGTATCCATTCTTCTGTTGAGGGACATCTGGGTACTTTCCAGCTTCTGGCTATTATAAATAAGGCTGCTATGAACATAGTGGAGCATGTGTCCTTATTACAAGTTGGAACATCTTCTGGGTGTATGCCCAGGAGAGGTATTGCTGGATCCTCCAGTCCAATTTTCTGAGGAACCGCCAGACTGATTTCCAGAGTGGTTGTACAAGCTTGCAATCCCACCAGCAATGGAGGAGTGTTGCTCTTTCTCCACATCCTCACCAGCATCTTCTGTCATCTGAGTTTTTCATCTTAGCCATTCTGACTGGTGTGAGATGGAATCTCAGGGTTGTTTTGATTTGCATTTCCCTGATGACTAAGGATGTTGAACATTTTCTTAGGTGCTTCTCAGCCATTCGGTATTCCTCAGTTGAGAATTCTGTGTTTAGCTCTGTACCTTATTTTTTAATTGGGTTATTTGTTTCTCTAGCTTCTTGAGTTCTTTGAATATATTTGATATTACCCCTCTTTGGATGTAGAATTGATAAAGATTTTCCCTAATCTGTTGGTGGCCTTTTTGTCTTATTGACAGTGCCCTTTGCATTACAGAAGCTTTGCAATTTTATGAGGTCCCATTTGTCAATTCTTGATCTTGCAGCACAAGTCATTGGTGTTCTGTTCAGTAATTTTCCCCCGTGCCTCTATGTTCCAGGCTCTTACCACACTTTCTCCTCTATTAGATTCAGTGTATCTGTTTTTAAGTGGAGGTCCTTGATCCACTTGGACATCAGCTTTGTACAAGGAGATAAGAATGAATCAATTTGCATTCTTCTGCATGCTAACCGCCAGTTGAACCAGCACCATTAATTAAAAATGCTGTCTTTTTTCCACTGGATGGTTTTAGCTTCTTTGTCAAAGATCAAGTGTCCATAGGTGTGTGAGTTCATTTCTGGTTCTTCGATTTTATTACATTGAATTACCTGTCTGTAATTGTACCAATACCATGCAGTTTTTATCACAATTGCTCTGTAGTATAGCTTTAGGTCAGTCATATTCCACCAGAGGTTCTTTTTATCATTGAGAAGAGTTTTGCTATCCTAGGTTTTTTGTTATTCCAGATGAATTTGCAAAATGCTCTTACTAACTCTGAAGAACTGAGTTGGAATTTTGATGGGGATTGCATTGAATCTGTAGATTGCTTTCTGCAAGATAGCCATTTTTACTATATTAGTTCTGCCAATCCATGAGCATGGGAGATCTTTCCATCTTCTGAGATCTTCTTTGATTTCTTTCTTCAGAGACTTGAAGTACTTATACAGATCTTTGACTTCCTTAGTTAGAGTCACACCAAGGTATTTTATAATATTTGTGACTATTGTGAAGGGTGTTGTCTCCCTAATTTCTTTCTCAGCCTGTTTATCCTTTGTATAGAGAAAGGACGCTGATTTGTTTGAGTTAATTTTATATCCAGTTACTTGACTGAAGTTGTTTATCAGGTTTAGGAGTTCTCTGGTGGAATTTTGGGGGTCACTTATATATACTATCATATCATCTGCAAATAGTGATGTTTGACTTCTTCCTTTCCACTTTGTATACCTTTGATCTCCTTTTGTTGTTTAATTGCTCTGGCTAGGACATCAAGTACTATATTGAATAGGTAGGGAATAAGTCGGCAGCCTTGACTAGTCCCTGATTTTAGTGGGATTGCTTCAATTTTCTCTCCATTTAGTCTGATGTTGGCTACTGGTTTGCTGTATATTGCTTTTATTATATTTAGTATGGGCCTTGAACTCCTGATTTTTCTAGGACTTTTATCATGAACAAGTTTTGGATTTTGTCAAATGTTTCTCATTGTCTAATGAGATGATCATGTGATTTTAGTCTTTGAGTTTGTGTATATAGTGGATTATGTTGATGAATTTTCATATATTGAACCACCCCTGGATCCCTGGGATGAAGCATACTTGATCATGATGGATGATTGTTTTGATGTGTTCTTGTGTTTGGTTTGTGAGAATGTTATTGAGTATCTTTGCATCGATATTCATAAGGGAAGTTGGTCTGAAGTTCTCTTTCTTTGTTGGGTCGTTGTGTGGTTTAGGTATCAGAGTAATTGTGGCTTCATAGAATGAATTGGGTATAGTACCTTCTGTTTCGATTTTGTGTAATAGTTTGAGGATAATTGGAATTAGGCCTTCTTTGAAGGTGTAATAGAATTCTGCACTAAACCCATCTGGTCCTGGGCTTTTTTTGGTTGGGAGACTATTAAATGACTACTTCTATTTCTTTATAGGATATGTGGTATTCATTTTTTATTTTGTTAATTAGGAAACTGTCCTTCTGCCCTCTAGTTAGTGTAGCTAAGGGTTTATCTATCTTGTTGATTTTCTCAAAGAACAAGCTCCTCATTTGGTTGATTCTTTGTATAGATCTTTTTGTTTCCACTTGGTTGATTTCAGCTTTGAGTTTGATTATTTCCTGCCTTCTCCTTCTCTTGGGTGAATTTGCTTCCTTTTGTTCTAGAGCTTTTAGGTGTGCTGTCAAACTGCTAGTGTATGCTCTCTCCAGTTTCTTTTTGAAGACACTCAGAGGTATGAGTTTTTCTCTTAGGACTGCTTTCATTGTGTCTCATACGTTTGGGTATGTTGTGCCTTCATTTTCATTAAACTCTAAAAAGTCTTTAATCTCTTTCTTTATTTCTTCCTTGACCAAGGTATCATTGAGGAGAGTGTTGCTCAGCTTCCACGTGTATGTGGGATCTCTATTATTTATTTTGCTATTGAAGATCAGCCTTAGTTCACGGTGATTCATGGGATGCATGGGTTAATTTCAATATTTTTGTATCTGTTGCGGCCTGTTTTGTGAACAATTATATGGTCAATTTCAGAGAAGGTACCATGAAGTGCTTAGAAGAAGGTATATTCTTTTGTTTTAGGATAAAATGTTCTATAGATATCTGTTAAATTCATTTGTTTCAAAACTTCTGTCAGTTTCACTTTGTCTCTGTTTAGTTTCTGTTTCCACGATCAGTCCATTGATGACAGTGGGGTGTTGAAGTCTCCTACTATTATTGTATGTGGTGCAATGTGTGCTTTGAGCTTTACTGAAGTTTCTTTAATGAACATGGATGCCCTTGCATTTGGAGCATAGATGTTCTGAATTGACAGTTCATCTTGGAAGGTTTTACCTTTGATAAGTATGAAGTGTCCCTTCTTATCTTTTTTGATAACTTTATGGTGTAAGTCGAATTTATTCAATATTAAAATGGCTACTCCAGCTAGTTTCTTTGGACGGTTTGCTTGGAAAATTGTTTTCCAGCCTTTTACTCTGAGGTAGTGTCTGTCTTTGTCAGAGAGATGGGTTTCCTGTATGCAGCAAAATGTTGGGTCTTGTTTATGTAAGCTGTCTGTTATTCTATGTGTTTTTATTGTGGAATTGAGTCCATTGATATTGAGATATTAAGGAAAAGTCATTGTTGCTTCTTGTTATTTTTGTTGTTAGAGTTGGAATTCTGTTCATGTGAATATCTTCTTTTAGCTTTGTTGAAAGACTACTTTCTTGAGTTTTCTAGAGTGTAGTTTTCCTCCTTGTGTTGGAGTTTTCCCTTTATTATCCTTTGAAGGGCTGGATTTGTGGAAAGATATTGTGTAAATGTGGTTTTGTCATAGAATACCTTGGTTTCTCTATCTATGGTAATTGAGAGTGTTGCTGGGTATAGTATCCTGGGCTGGCATTTGTGTTCTCTTAGTGTCTGTATAACATCTGCCCAGGATCTTCTGGATTTCATAGTCTCTGGAGAGAAGTCAGGTATAATTCTAATAGGTCTACCTTTATATGTTACTTGACCTTTTTCCCTTATTGCTTTTAATAGTCTTTCTTAGTTTTGTGCATTTGGTGTGTTGATTATTATGTGATGAGAGGAATTTCTTTTCTGGTCCAAACTATTTAAGTTTGTATTTATTAAGCCTTGTATGTTCATGGGCTTCTCATTTTTTAGGTTGGGGATTTTTCTTCTATAATTTTGTTGAAGATATTACTGGCTCTTTAAATTGGAAAGCTTCCTTCTTGTCTACATCTATTACCCTTAGGTTTGGTCTTCTCATTGTGTCCTAGATTTTCTGGATATTTTGGGTTAGGATCTTTTTACATTTTGCATTTTCTTTGATTGTTGTATCAATGTTTTCTATGGTATCTTCTGTACCTGAGATTCTCTCTTCTATGTCTTGTATTCTGTTGGTGATGCTTCCATCTATGGCTCCTCACTTCTTTTCTAGGATTTCTATCTCCAGAGTTGTCTCTCTTTGTGATTTCTTTATTGTTTCTACTTCCATTTTTAGATCCTGGATGGTTTTGTTCAATTCTTTCACCTGTTTGGATGTGTTTTCTTGTAATTCTTTAAGGAATTTTTGAGTTTCCTCTTTATGGGTTTCTAGCTGTTTACCTGTGTTTTCCTATATTTCTTTAAGGGAGTTATTTATGTCCTTCTCTAATCCTCTGTCATCATCATGAGAAGTAACTTTGAATCCATATCTTGCTTTTCTGGTTTGATGGTGTATTCAGGACTTACTACAGTAGGAGAGTTAGGTTCTGATGATGCCAAGTAACCTTGGTTTCTGTTTCTTCTATTCTTATATTTGCCTCCCTCCATCTGATTATCTCACGTGCTCCCTGTCCTCAATATATCTGATTGGAGCCTTCCCTTCCTGTAATTCTGGTTCGGTCAGAACTCCTCAGAGTCCTGTGATCCTGTGATTCTAGGATCCTGTGATCCTGAGATTCTGTGTGTGTGTGAGAGTTCTCAGCAGTCAAGTTTCCTCTGAGACCCTGAGATCCTGGTGTGACCAAGCTCCTGGGATCCTGGGATCCCGGGATCCTGGGATCCTGGGATGCTAATATCCTGGGCATGTTAGAGCACCTGGAAATGATACCTCCTCTGGGCACTTTGGGATTGTCTGCTGAGTTCAAAACCAAGGTAGATCATGCCGACTGGAAGTAACCAGAGCCACTAGTCTAGTGGGGTTCCTGTGTCCCTGCTCCTGCTGGCCCCAGGCACTCTGGGTTGTGTTGGAACAGATGTTGTGTTCCACTCACCTATGATCCTAAGATCCTGGGTGTCCTAGGGCACCTGGGGAGAGGGGAGTCCTCTGGGGATTGTGAGGCTATCCGATGAGTTCATGCCCCTATCATACTTTTATTGTCTTATTTTCATTAATCTTCATCAAGGCTAATGTAAAGGGCAAACTTAGCTTGTAACATTATTTCCTTAAGAATAAAACACATACACACACACACACTCTCTCTCTCTCCCAACAAAATAGGGAAATGTTTGTTGGCATCAATACCTCCCAAACTTATGACATCATATAGGTGACAGCTGAAAGTTTACATTTTGAAGTAGAAATGGATGGATGGTTGATTTTCAGTTATCCAGTTGACCTTTCTTCTTCTTTTCTTCCTTTGGATTTTTGCATGTATTATACTGATTGTTTGGAGTTTGCTGGCAGAATGAAAAATCTGACTCTAAGTAATAAGCAATATGAGTTTTCTGGTGAAAGAAATAGTGGTGTCTAATTAATGACCAGCTGAACCATCACACATACTGCTAATGCCTTGCTATTTGTTCTACAGGGTTATGCAGGAGAGTCAGTTTTTCCTGACTTTACCAATCCAGACTCTATTGCATGGTGGACCCAGCAGGTCACTGAATTTCACAAAGGTCTGAAGTTTGATGGTGTGTGGATTGTAAGTTATCATTCCAGATGTAAATACCCACTGGAAGTGGGCATGCCAAAATTTCATGTGGAGGTTGACACTGATCTATAACAGTATGATTGTTTTACTCCATGCCAAGTATATAAAATTAGGAAAATTAGGCTCCTAAAACCCTATGTTCTTATTCTACATTTGCTACCAACTGTTTGTTCCATTTGATAAAGTCCTTGCTTTTTCAAAGAATTCCATTTTTCCTTATTAATTCAGTTTCAACTCAAAATTTAGCAACATTAAATGTGATGATTGGTGTATTTATAGCATTAGTTCATAAAGATGTAGTCATATGGGACTTTGTGGCTTTCATTGTGGAAAATGGAAAACTTTCTTTGAAAACTTCAGCTATATTCTTTAATTGTTCCTTTGTGGAGTATAAGGCAGAGAAAGTAAAAAGAGAAAATATTTCCTGTCCTTAGTTTTTAGAATACATTCAAACAGCAACATCAGCAATAAAATCTTTGTAGTTTATAAGGAAAAGATCAGCCCTTGAACTATTTATCTTAATTAATAGATTAAATAAACTTACAAAAGTTAAAACATGTTCAATGTCATTTGGAGCTGTGCTATAACTTCAGTGGAATTTAACCCAAATGACTTATTTTTATAAAAATGAAACAGAGGCTAAGGAAAGCTGCAGAGGTTATTTAAAACCTGAAAGAGGTTAAGAGGAGATCTGGATGTCCTGGGTTTTAGTTATAAGCATTTCCTGTCCAGCTAGCTTTATATCAATCCATTTTCTCTCTTGTGTGTTTTGTCTCTGAAGGAAATGGATGAACTAGCCACCGTTGCCCAAGGCTCCAATGATAACAAGTGCGAGTCAAACAACTTGAACTCTCCTCCTTTCACTCCCAGTAAGTTTTGTTGTCCCTCAGGAACAAGGCAGGAACTAGACACACAAGATGGAGTAAGTTTCTTACTTATGTTGTTCATATTTCTTTGCCAGAATCTTGTCTCATAGGCACACATCAACTTCTAAATAAGTTAATCTTTGTATCAAGGCCTTGAACTTCTAGAATACTTCTAGAGTAGATGGGCATCTGGACAGCCTTTAACAATGTTCTTCTGTTTGTCCATCCTTTATGTATCCCTGAAACTAAGGTTTGGCTGCTTTTCAGCTCCCTTTTGGTTACTGAAGGGGTGCTGATTTTTTTGTGTGTGTTTGTGAGTTTAAACCATTTAAATGTTTGCAAAGTCTTTGTCATGCTTACCTAACAGCTTTCTTCTTTCCTTGGTCTGGGTCTCCTACCTCTTTTATTCCTATTCTAGATCCATTTATCATTTTTGTTTCTTAATCTCTTAATATTATTCTTGGTGAGTGTCCTGTTTTTGTTTTTCTCTATAAATTCCCGTTGAATCACTGTCTGGTTGCTCAGACACACACTTCATTCTGTCCTCACAGTCATTTGTTCATTCACATGAAACTAAAATATTGCTTCCTAACTGAACCACTTCTAATGATTTTATGGTCCCACACTACATGTTAGCATGACAATGATACAGGTGTGACTACTTTTGGCCTTAGGAAAATTTTAGTATTCTTCCCACAGTTAACAGAGTTGTGATTTTCACAAACTGCAAGAAATAGAATTTTCCCCACAGCTTATCATCCAGTTAACTTTCCAGCTCCAATTTTTTTTTCAGCATGGCTGATGGGAAAGTTTTAATCTTAATTTGTTCCTTGTCACACCTCTTCCTGAAGTTATACTTCTTAGTAAGAAACCAAAACTGAGAACGATATCAGGTAACATGCACAGAGAGGAGAGAGAAAATGAGTATAAAACATGGAGCATTCTAGCTTTTAAAAAAATGAAAAAAGAAAAGCCACACCATGGATTCTCAAAGTTCTCATGAAAATATCTGATGTCACATGACTCCTACTTTTTAAAAAGCTGTGATATAAAAGTGAATGTGCCCCTATACACATCAGTCATCCCTAAGCATTGTGCATGCAGTTCTCTTAGGTTATGTATGTGCAGATAGAGAGTAGGTGCTTCATTGTGCAGCTTACTCAGATGCCTCCGCTTACCACCATCCTTTGTGAGTTCCAGGGACTCATAGCTGGTTCAATGCAGACCTGATGTAGAAACAGTAAAGAATAGCACTTAAAACATGAAAAGGGTTTTGCCAGGGGATTGGCAAAGGAATAATAATGAGGAAAGGATTAGATGTCTATTTAGTTACAGTTGTTTGATGGGAGAATTACCCCCACTGCTGTGTGTTTTCTCTAGGCATCCTGAATGGCTCCCTGTTGGTAAGCACCCTCTGCATGGACACAGAATTTTACTCAGGCCTTCACTATGACGTCCATAGCTTGTATGGCTACACCATGGCAAAAGCCACAAACTTGTAAGGCTTTGGTTGTTTACTTGATTCTAGATTTGGGGAGGTGGGAGGTGAAATGTGGGAGATAACAAGTAGATGGCATTCTCACGCATAAATATGTTGTTCAAATATTATTTGTAAGTATAGAAATACGGAAATTGGCACATAGTAGTATTTAAGGTGTGTAACATTTGATTTTCTATGTAAATTTAATTTTGATTGGTTTATGATTAAGGTAAACTGTCATTTCAGTGACATTCATGGGCAATAAAATGTAAGGCAGTTGGAGGCCACAATGGAAAAACAGCCATGGTGCCGTTACTGAATGTATAAAGGTCACCACAGAGTTTAGGAATTTTTTAAAATTTTATGTTTTTTTTTTAAATTCAAGTTTTCCTGAGTTGTCTTACTTTCATCTAACAATATGCTGTATCTCAGCCTTCTCCCTTATCTCTGTTCAGTTCTTTTCTCTGAGTGTATACACACACACACACACACACACACACATGCACACGTACAAGTACAATACACACACACTCACACTCACACACACAATCTAACACACAGACTCAAACACTCACACTCACACACACATACTCACACAACTCACACAATCACACAATCACACACACACACACACATACACGCTCACACATTCACTCACTCACACTCTCACACTCACACTCTCACACTCACACACCTTGCAGAGGTGTGGTTCATGCAGCCATGTTAAATAGCTCATAATTACCTGTAACTTCAATTCTAGGGGATCCTGGCTTCCAGGGACAATTGCACCCACACACATGTGCAAGCCAACACGAGAGAGAGAGAGAGAGAGAGAGAGAGAGAGAGAGAGAGGATGCATACACACACCCATGTAATGTATATGCATATAAGTATCTTAAGCCTGCTCCCTTTGCAGTGTCTCACAGCGTAGTAAGTGCCAATCACATAGTACTGCTTAGTTTTCACACTAACCACCGCAGACTGACTGATCATTTTAAATTCTGTGTCTCTGTTAGGAGCAATGCCATTGTTAACTCTCAGAATCTCAAATGATAACCTTCACATCATCTTTAAATTTTTTCTGATAATTTAGAAATCACTTTGTTTCTACTTTTGAAATTTTATTATTATCACCTCTTACACATTTACAATCACCTTTTAATTCAAGTCCTCCCTATTTTCCTCATTACTGACTACCCATTTACTTACCTCTCTGGCTTTAAACTATCTCTAAATAATTGTATTTTCTACCAATTCAAAGTGGTGTTCAAGGGCAGGCAACACCAGCATCTCCTGGAAAGACATAAAGTTCAGCATCCTGAGCCTCAATTTGAAACCTGGGAATGAAAACAGACTTTTACCAACATCTCAAAATATCTATGCTTTCCTCATAGATGCTTGTGTCTAAAACAGAGGGTTGCGACAGAGAGTGACGAAGTCACACGCAGCAGGGAATGTTGGGAAGGAAAAGGGTTTCAGGTTGCTTCACTGCCAGTGTCCCTGTGTGATAAAAGTGCTATAAAAGCATAATTGGTTTGGTTAATATATTCTAGTATATTCTAAAAGCGATGGTTAATTGTTTAAAGGTGACTCATTAAGACCAAAGTGCCTTTCTGACATCCCTGGGCTTAGAGGAACGGGCTAAATTTTTAGAAAACAGTAGAGGTAAATGTACCTTGGCCTTTGGGTATGAGGTAGTGTTGGATTTAAAAAGTCAATGTTTGGGCCAACCTTAGTTACTTCCTCACACCGGTCTGTTGTCACTCACAAGTCAAAAGTTTTCATTCAGTGACCCAGCACCTGAGAACTGGAGGCATGGATCTGCTGAAGGCTTAGCTCAGACTTAAGTGGAGTCTGAGCCAAGTTTGGGGACAACCAGCAGTGTGCTAGACTGAATGAAATGTATCTCTCTCTCTGGGATGAAAGGAGGCAGATTTTCTCAGAGCTCAAGAAATGATTATTTAAAGGGCAGACACAGATAGGCGAGGAAGAGAAATAGAAAGTTCTCTGAAACAATTTTTTTTTCTAAGATGCATGTTCTCTAATCCATGCTGCATAAAGGCCTTCTCTGACCTCTTAGCTACATGCCCAATCCTGTTTCAGTTTCACTTTGTGTAGGCTCTTACTGATGATTCATGGTGCAATAAAGATAATGAGGGTAAACTGTCATGCAGTACACACCAAGACAGAACCTGAGCCTGAGCCTGAGCCTGAGCCTGAGCCTGAGCCTGAGCCTGAGCCTGAGCCTGAGCCTGAGCCTGAGCCTGAGCCTGAGCCTGAGCCTGAGCCTGAGCTTGAGCCTGAGCCTGAACCAGGGTTATTATGAGAAGAAGGATTATAAACCAGGCCACAAGGTCTGGACGAAAGGGTGCAAGAAACTAAGCAAAACAAAAAATCTCCAAACACTGTGGTTAGAGTAGATGGGGCCGCAATCTAACTTTCTGTGGCATATGACAACTAGTGTCCTCCAAAACAGCTGGAACAAAATCAGATCCAACACGATGTAGAATTCATTAACAACAACAACAACAACAACAACAACACCACAAAAAACAAAACCAAAACCAAAACCAAACAAACCTGTAATCAGGAGTACAGGAACTCAGAAAAATTTCTTCACAGACCGGAACTGATCCATATTATCTTATAGAAGATGGTAAGCCTCACACAGAAGAGAGGAGAAAGTCTTAAAAATGGCAAACTTCTTAACAAATCTACTTTTTAATATTTGTTTTTGTTGTTTCCCATTTGGTTGAAAAATCAATTGCTGTCCCTGGCTTAAACTGAATCCTAGACAGTCACAGACTGCCTCACATACAACCAGCTGGAATTTTTTTCAGGGCCCTGGATGCTGTCTCCTCTTCCACGAGGAACTTTATCTTATCACGGTCTACTTTTGCTGGGTCTGGCAAGTTTGCTGGTCATTGGCTGGGAAACAATGCAGCCACCTGGGATGATCTCAGATGGTCCATCCCCAGCATCCTTGAGTTTAATCTGTTTGGCATCCCCCTGGTAAGCCTCATTCCCACCCTTGATCCTTTGTTACTCTTTCTGTTACCATTCTTTCAGGTGTCTGACAGGCTAAGGAACATGTTTCAGTGTCTATGTTTTGGCAAAATCAATTTCTATGTGTGCTGTAAGATGGTTCTGAAGAGAGAATGATATAAATGTTAGCACTGGTGTATCTTCCATACAGTCTCTGTCAGTAGGAGAGAATTACAATGAATCAAATGTGTGAGTATAAGAAAAGACAATCCTGTCAGGAGAGGAACAGTGAAGGGGTAGGTATGAGATCAGAGACTGAATGATGAGGTCAAAACAGGCGCCCCATCTAGTCAGTTTGCCTAGTGTATCCTATAATGAGCATCTTCATGTTTCTCTCATTTGACTGGGGCTTGTTCTGGGACTTTGGGATCTTTTAAACATCAAATAATATTAGTAAGAGTTTTCTTTCCTTCTCTAGACAATAACACAGCCAATGATTTTTGCCTTTATAGTAATACTTTGTTTGCATGTGTGTTCAGGTCGGAGCCAACATCTGTGGCTATAAAAACAATGTCTCCATAGACCTCTGCACAAGGTGGATGCAACTCGGAGCATTTTACCCACTATCCAGGAATCACAATGGTCCTGAATACTGGGTGAGTTCCAACAAGAGAAATGATAGGACATTCATGGATAACACCTACCTATTTTCAAAGAGGGGTCCTATATACTGTCCCTTTGCTTCATGAGAGTAGTTACATTTTGAATGACACATCTAAAAGGCAGAGTGTACAGATGAAAATTTGGGAAGGATGGATATTTATATGTTGAGTTGCTGTCAAAAATGTATCCACAAAGGTATAAGAACTTTTGGCATATCTTCTATGCTGGTAGCGGGGCATGGTGGCACTGGCCTATAAATCACAGCACTCAACTAACAGAGGTGAGAGGATTGCTGCAAGTTTTAGGCCAGTCTGGTTTGCATAAACCAGTTTAAAACAAACGAAGTTAGCACATGTGGGGCCCTAAATTCGATAGTACTACCACAACCAACAAAATCTATAGTGCTTCAATTGCTTGTCATAACTTTGTAGAACATAGGACACTGGGAGATCAATTTTATACTAATATAAAATTATTAAAATAACTTAGATTAATATGTTAATCTATATATCAACACTAATATTAATATACTTAATGTAAAGAAGATCCTTCATAAACAAGGGAGAAAGATTATGGAGGGGTATGTCAGTTTAAAATGTTTTTTATCTTGAAAAGTTTGGAAGACCATCCCTCTGTCGTTTCCCATGATTCATTCTACCATTATTCTTTTTATCTAAAATAATATTTTTAATGGGAAAGTCTACAGAAGTATTTTAAAGTCCTTCTTAAGGTTTTTATAATGCAAGAGCAACAAGTAAAGTAATTTTCTTTTATTTTAATAAAATAAGCTGCAATTGAAATATTTTAAACCAAATGGCTTTGGTTTTAATAAACTCACTAAAGTGGCCTTGAAGGTAAGGAATGGATAAAATGCTTGCTGCACAAACGTGATGAGCAGACTTAGGAAGACCAGAACCCTGGTAAAAGCTTGGCAGGTGTGGCAGTGGCCTGTGATTAAAACATCAGAGAGAGAGAGAGAGAGAGAGAGAGAGAGAGAGAGAGAGAGAGAGAGAGAGAGAGAGAGAGAGAGAGAATCCTCAAAATAAGCAGGCTAGATAGACTATCTTGAATTGTTGAGTTCCAGCTCAGCAAGAGATCCTGCCTCAATAAATAAGTGTACCAAGGAAGACACTCAACATCAACTTTGTGCCTCCAAACTCACACCCAAACAACTGCATTTGTGTGTGTGTGTTGGCTAGTTTTATGTCAACTTGACACAAACTATAGAGACATATTGGAAGATAAACCTCAACTGAGAAAAAAAAAATACTACCACCAGATTTGGCCTCTGGGCAAATTTTGGTGCATTTTTTGATTGATAATTGATGTAGGATGTAAGAAGACCCAGATCACTATTGGTGTTACTACCCATGGGTCCTGAATGCTCTAAAAAATGAACTTGAGTGTCTCAGTTAATCCATCAGTTCCTGCCTCAAGGTTCTCGATTTGAGTTCCTGTCCTGAGTTTCTACCTTGACTTCTTTTGATGATAGACTGTGTCATGGGAGTGTACACAAAATAAACCCTTTGCTCCCCACGTTGCTTATGGTCATGGTGTTTAAAACCCTAACTCAGACAAAAAATATATATCCACATACATGAGATGTATACAATATACCCATATTCATATCACACATATACATATACCAAAAATTTTTAAAAATGCAGCTCTTTTGAGTAAGTTCATGATCATTTTGATCTGGTTCTTGCCTTTGTGCAATGAAATGCGTTTTCTTGGAGGATGCAGAGTCAATCTTCATAGTATTTTATTCTTGGGTTCCTTTATTCGTTCGTGGTTTGGAATGCTATGAGTGTTTCTGAAGGTGAATGGGACAGGGAATGTAGGCAGTGTTCACAAAGCCTGTCTTGTCAATGCACATGTAGATAACAACACTCAGCTCACAAGGTGACCAGAGTAAAGAGCTAGTTAAGATAAAGAACTCTGTATACCCTTTTAAATTGAAATTTGGAAGGTGAAACAAATAGGGGTCATGCAACATATATTTTGTGTGCTTCAATATATTCATAGCATTATTATTTAGCTAGTGTTCAGTGTAAGGAATTGGTAGTTAGACTATTTATATCCCATTCTTTTTAGCAAGACCTCAAAACTCAGCTTATACTTTTTGGCACACTTAATGTTGCATGTTAAAATTTTAGCATATAAAATATATATTAGAATTTATATATAATCTCATAAAACAAATGAGGTAACTAATGGAAACAATATTTTTCATTGATTCAGTTTTATGATTTGCACTTGAGTTAATCATCAGTCAGTTAGATAGAGCAGGATTCTTCAGGCTTCAAAATATATCTCAGTGTTCCAGGTACCACAACATCCAGCAGATCTCCAGATTTTCTCAGCTGAAAGACAGTTGATGGATGCCCAAACCCACCATTTTCTGCTGTGTTTATCCTCAGTGTTTTCATGAGCCATACATTAGGGTCATAAAATGACTATATTTGGGAAGGAGTTGGGCCTATTATAGAGAAAAGCAAAGGGATAGATTCACACATTTTCCCCCAAAATTCAGCTTTTATCATGTGATATATATGTATAATTTGGAAGAAATATATATCTTCCAAACTCTATGTAGTTTAGTTCATATTATTTCAAACTCTATATAGATATATTTCATATCTTCCGAACTACATAGAGAGTGAACAAAGTGAGTGCTTACTACTGACAGCAAATGAAAACCAGATATCTCTGCTGAGGTGTTCTTTGTTTGCTTGTTGATGAAATTTGCACAAATCTGTCCTTATTATCTTTTTACAAGTTGTATTATTATGCCAAGGTACATAAAAGGCCATTTTCTTTGGTATGTAAAAAATGAAACGAACTATAATGGTTAAAACAATTCCAGAGGAAAGTACACAAAAAGGTTAAAAGTTGCAAATTTACAAAAGTCCAGAGAAAGAAAAGTTCTGGAAGTTAGCTCACAGTTAGGTAATAAAACAAAAGTGAATGGATTTCTAAACTGTAAAACTAAGTTTAAAACAAATGATTGTTGTTGTCATCTCTCAAGTGAAATATAAAATGCCTCAGATATCTATTGAAGTGTCTTTGGAAAGAGTAGATCCCCTTTGGCTCTTTTACACCCACTGAAACCCTTAAAGTATCTTCTCGTCACCTAAGACTGCTATAGTCTGGCCTCAGAAGACTTCATGAAGTGAAAACTACCTCCTTGTGCATCATTGGAAAAATCATGTCATCTTTGATATTTTTCAGCTATAAAACAAAGTAAACAACTACATTCTGAAAATGTTTCATCCTTCTCCAAACCAAAGAACATGACTGTCTTTGTATGAGAAAGCTCTGTACCACAATAGAAATATTCACTAATTGCTTCCATTTCTTTCTAGGACCAAGACCCTGTTGCCTTTGGCAATGACTCTCTGCTATTGCAATCATCAAGACATTATTTGAACATTCGCTACACCTTACTGCCCTATCTCTACACCCTCTTCTACCGAGCTCACACACTGGGAGAGACAGTAGCAAGACCCCTGGTACATGAGTGAGTTTCTAGGACAAGGCTCCCCTTCAGATCACAAATTACCTTCACCTTGGCAGTATAACAAGGTCTATTAAGACATGCAATGGGTGACTGCTTCCATTTGGAAACTGCACTCACTTGACTCTGTGTGTGCTTTGTGTCTTATAGATTCTATCAGGACCCAGCAACATGGGCAGTGCATGAGCAGTTCTTATGGGGGCCCGGACTCCTCATCACACCCGTGTTGTATGAAGTATGTTTGTTACTGGAATAATGGGATGGGATGTTACAGTTGTCCTCGTAGCTTTATAGCGGAGCAGATATGATTGTACTTAAGTCTAAATATAAATATAAATGAGAACAATTATGAGTGTTTGGAAAATAAGAATTCTTGGTTCCAATGATACATCAACTAAACAGTTTCTATGTTGTAAAATTACATTTAAACCTACATTATTAGGCACATGGTCATACAATGACATGGACTTGTCTCTTGGTGTGTGTACATCTGTGTATGTGTGTTGAGCATTTTGATATCTTCTCATCCTGACGGGTTGGGAAGACAGAATAAGTGTGCAGAGGCATAATGGGAGAAAGTAGAGTATAGGAAGATACAACCATGGGCAAGGGTGAGAAGTAAGGTGTTGGGGAAAGATTGTTATTATACTGATTATCTTGTTTAAAAGCATTGCAAAGATTGCAAGCCAGAAAAAAGAGAAAGATAACAAAGGCTCTTTGAGCTGGTGATGTCTCAATTATATCTAATCAACAAGTGACTTTGCTCTGCTGTGGATATGGTTGGCTTAGTCTACTCTGAACTAATGGACAGTGAAACTCTGAACATGAAATTCTCTGCTTCTAGAAAATGCAGGAAAACAGAAACCAAATGAACATAGTTTCTAGGTACAACATGGCTTTGAATAAAGGGTTTGGCCTTTCTGGGTTCCCATGTTTTATTGGTGTAACAGGAGGATCTCAAATGGCTCTTAGGATTATTCAGATAGCCGTGGGCAGCCATGTGGATGGAGGTCATCTTTAAACTATAAAAGGTGTGTGTGTGTGTGTGTGTGTGTGTGTGTGTGTGCATGTGTTTACACACACGCTAATATTGCTTACTGACTTTATTTTCTTAGGGCATGGACCAAGTGAAAGCCTATATCCCAGATGCCATCTGGTATGACTATGAGACGGTAAGTGAAGTGGTTTCTAGCAGAGAACAATGTTGAACCAAAAGGCTTGGGAGTTCATGGTAAGATAACACAAGGTTTTACAATCACTTGATTATGGGTAATGTTTTGAGCCATCTTAGTCCATTCAGGATGGGATAATAAAAACCTTCACACTTGATAATTTATAAACAACAGCACTTTATTGTCCTCAGTCCTTGGAGGCTGTAAAGTCCAAGATCAAGGTCTTCTCCACTTCACCAATGCTAACTTCTCCCTGAGCTTTCATAACTCAATCACTTGTCCAGAGAAATCACTTTTTCATAGTATCACATACAATATTAGGTTCCAACATATGAACTTTAGAGGGACATTGCCCTTCATGTCACAGTGGAAGCCATTTTTAATATCTGCAATAAGTTTATTGAATCTCACTGTGTCAGCCATCTCAATCTGACTGCTATGCTGATAATTGGGACTAATCACGTCATTAGCTGTTGTCTGTGGAAAGCAGACAATTCAAGCTCAGTGTGGAAATCACAGTAAGTCAGTCAACTTTCTGTTATTATAACAAATATCCAAGATAACAAGGTTATAAGGAGAAAGGCTCTCTATATTTTTGCCTTTGATTTCCAAAGCTCTAGTCTTTGGTTTTATTACTTTTGGCTGGTGGCAGACTATTTGGTGAAAGCATAAGAAGGAACAAAATCTCATGGTTAGAAAGTGACAGACAGTAAAAGGAAGAGATCAGGGCCTTACAATTCCCACTGAGCATACACTTTTAATAACGTAAAAGCTCATGCTAACCCCACCCTTGAAGTTTCTAACAACTCTCAATTCCATTGAGTCTGGGACCAGGTCCTTAACACATATTTTCATAGAGGACAGCCAAGATGCAAACCATAGCACACCACAGTATAGTGAGGCAGACAAGGTGGTTAGGTTGGTGTCTCAGATCTGCTCTCTGCTACACATATACTTTGGGGGAAGTTGCCTCACTTTGGAGATCCCCATCTTCTTGTCTCTAAGGCAAAGTTGACTGAAGTAGAGGATCTTTAGGGTTTTTCCTGGCTGCAGTCTCCTATCTGGTCTGTTTTCCTTTTGTTGCTTAGGGACTGGCTATCCAAGAAAGGAAACAGTTTATAGACATGCCATTACCAAGTGACAGGATAGGACTTCACCTTCGAGGTGGCTACATATTTCCCACCCAGGAGCCAAGCAGAACCACAAATGCCAGGTAAGTTCCTGTGTCTACTCTGAAGCTTAGTGAGGCTTCATGGGGGAAACAAGCAAGGATCAAGAGTACATGGGCCAAATGAAATACCACTACTGTCAGCAATCTTCTCCTTTCAAGGCTGGTCTCAAATTGTCTTTAGAGTGATAAACATAGTCTCACTTTCTTTTTCATTTTTTTTTTTGTCTATTTGGATTGAATCAGATGATAGGAATAATCAAAATAATCTTCACAAGAGCTTCCCTATGGTCAGACATTATCTTAAGGTGCATCTGCCAATACATGAGAAGAATTTAGTAGGGGGCAAAAGTCAATATTGTTTGGAGTTTCAAGGCTCAGATTCTGCAGCAGAATTTCAGTTCAAACTCTGGCCTGAAAACATCCTACATGTGTTAGCGTTGGACAGTATGTCTGTGTTCACATTTGCTACTGGTAAACTGGAGGGGATGATGGCCTCACCTTTGTGAGGGATAACTGAATTAATATAAAGGACAGTATCTGGAGCACACTTACAAGAGTGCCTGTCACAGGATCTAATCAGCCTCGTTAAAATGATCACAAACCCACCTCACCCCACCATTGTTCTTACATTCTCTCTTTTCCACATTCTGCTACTTTTTCACACCATGTTTTTACAAAATGCTAACATCTACTCAATTTCTGGGATACACTCTGGAGGATACAGCCCTAGGCATCAAGGGGTAGATTCATCAAGGGCCAAATTAATCTGTTTCTGCCTTTGTTCATTGTCTGAAACTTGGAATTGCTCTCCTCAGCCGGAAGAATCCCATGGGACTCATCATTGCTTTGGATTATAAGCGTGAGGCAAAGGGCCAGCTGTATTGGGATGATGGTGTGTCTAAAGGTAGATTTTTCCCATTGATCATAGTTGTGTTTCTTAGTAAGAATTCATCACTAAAGGCTTTGCAGTGAGGTACCAAATCCATAGTTAGGGATATATTTTAGTATCATAGAAAATTTTAGTATCTTAGAAAATTAAAACTCATTATAAAAGTTCCATTATCTAAGGACAATGAATTAAAATAGACTTCACATGTAAACCTTATGTGTTATTGACATGGCCAAAGTATGAATAGTATTGCATTTGATTCTTTACTGCATATCACCATTAACATCAAGGAATACCTTTTGGTTATTAGCTTAGCAAGACACTGTTTCAGTTACCATTGAGAAAGATATATGTGATGTAGGTCTTTTGTTTTGTACTGTAAAATGTGACATGACTACCAGAGAGAAGCTTTGAGATTAATAGAATTAGAATTTGTAAATATTCCATACCTATTATTATGCTTCATGCAAAACACATAGAGATGAATATGCCATCAACTTTGACCTTGAAAAGTTCACAGGTCAAGAGGATAGAGACATTAAAATATTTTAAATGCTAGCAAGTCAAGCTGTAGAGTGCCATGAGACTTCAGAGGAAGTTGTCTATTAAGGTTCTACATAGATCGGCAAACATGGTCTTTTGGTTGAGCAGAACTGTATACAGATGAATTCAAATAAGGAGGATGTGACTCCATAATTTCATTGTCTCCCATAGTAACAGTATATACATATTACTTCATCTCTTTCAGGCACAGTGTCTGAAAGAAAGTACATTCTCTATGATTTTTCTGTTGCATCTGTAAGTACTGCGTTCATAGACTATACATTTAGTTCTTTTTTTTTTAAAGGTTTTAGTGTTCTACATGTGTTTTTATTTCCCTAAAATTTATGCCTAAGTCATAAGTTAGTGCATTTTTTTATAATGTAAGAAACATCTGGACTATTCCAGAGTGTCTGTCTATTTTATATTTTATCCATTAATAAATAAGTGATACTGTTTTTCTACATAACTACTTGTATTTGAAGCTTTCCATATTTTTCATTTTACCCATCCTGTGTGGCAATTGCTTGGGACAGTAGTTTGTTTTATTATTTATTCAATGTCTAATCATATCTTTGCATATGTCTACCTATCTCTTTTATATTATGTTGCATAAAATATCACATCTTTGTCTATGTTCTGACTAGAGGCTTTTTGGCATTAGTTAACAGCTCATTTTTAATATCTATACTTCATTAAGCATGTGCTTTGCAAATACTTTCTTCTGTATTTAGGCTTTTCTTTTCTTCTTAAAGACTTTTATAAAGCAAATATTGAAATTTGGGTATTCCCAGCTTGCTGTTATTTTCTTTGCTGGACTATGCCTCTTGTTGCCATGTGTAAGAACTCTACCTGGTCTTAGAACCTCAGTGTTCTCTGATGTTTAACCCCCCTTCCAAAGAAGTGTTATTATCTGTATCTATTTTATTACTTATGATCAATTTTAACTAATTCATATATGTTAGACTCAGGTCAAAGTTCAACTTTTTGCCTATATAGGACCAGATAGCCCAGCACCTTTTGGAAACAGATCCCTCCTCCTCTGTATTGCTTTTAAAATTCTTGCAAATACCACTGGAGCCTTTTTGTACTCTGTATAATTAGCAAAATGTGCTACTTTACCTCGGAGTGCAGCCCCATCTACTTCTGGGTTTAGCTCCGCTTTGCTAATTTTTAACTCTGTTTCTATAAATAAGTCATTTAATTTATCTATGAATTGCCTCCATCTTTAAAAATAGGGATTTCAACTTCATAGTTTGCCGAGTCATCCAAATGGGATAATATATGCAAGACACTTAGCATAGTGTCTGACATATATTAAGCATTCATGAAATTTAGCTTTTATCATTAACACTAAGTTAAAAATTACTGTAGAACATGTGTGTGTGTGTGTGTGTGTGTGTGTGTGTGTGTGTGTATGTGCCACTTGGATTTTGTGTATGCTTGGGTCTTCTTTTTTTGCTTTGTAACTACTGAAACTTATAAGTTGTGATAATATTTTCTGAGCAATAAAATTTGAAAAGAAACACTTACCCAACTTACCCAAAAGAGGAGAGTGCTGGTGTCTGAGTCAACACCTGCCCTAGGAGAAGTCATTGATCAACTTAGAAATGAAAATGAACTTAGATAATAAAAACAGATAAAAAGACATCATGTAGATGCTGAATGTGAATATTTATATCTTTAAAATGACTTTCTCCCTCCTCCCCAGAATAGTTTACAGGCAAAAATTATAAATAATTTTTATATTTATGGAGATTCCAATGACATCAAGTTCACAGACATCAGAATCTTGGGGATGGACAAAGAACCAACTGATTGCAATGTTTTAACGAATAACAATATCATCCCCATTTCAAGCTACAACTACAATGCTTCAGCAAAGGTGAGAGATCATTCTATCTGTGGGACTCTGGCTGAAAGCCTTGTCCTGGGATTCTGATAGCTTTCCCTCCTTTGCCTTTGTGAGTTTGGATAGTCACAGAGACATTTTTTTTCTTGGGACAGCCATCTTGTCATAGAAGAAATGTGTGCATGCAACTATGAATCCCTCCTCATATTAGCATTGAAACTTTAAAGAAGATAACAAGAATTAGTGCCCTATTAGAAGTTCTTTTCTGCTTAAAACTAGATAAGATGTCCTCTGATGGAATGGTAAAAATGAGGTTCTGGGGTATTTGCAGTTTGTCCCTTGTTGAAGTTAGACCCACCCTTGAGATGCAGTTGATACTTTTTCTTGTTACAGTTACTATAAGCTTTTTTCATGCTCTCACATAAAATGTAAGTGGGAAAAACATAAGCTATAGTCTGACTTAGCTATCATTGTGTGCTTCCCTTACTTAATGAACTAATATAGAAGATTATATTTATTGACTTACTCATTTACTTCCTGAGAAGTTCATTGTTTCTTAGGTAAGCTATCTTCCACCAGAAAATACATATAGGACAGGATAGGAACAAAACTTCTAGGACTAAGCACAATGAGGTACTGATACTGGTCATTTTCTCCCCATTGTCCCATTGTAAGATCTTAGGCATGCTATTAAATCTATATCATGGAGACAGCCACAATACTCATAGCACTGGGCCACTCTTCAGAATTAACACACAAACAGAATTCTGTAATACAATTACAGAATGGTAATATGATTGTCACATTGCTTGGCTTCTATGCAATAGATGCTCAATAAAACTGAGCTATTGATTAGTGTCATTAACAAGAATCACACCAAAATGATAACAAGCTTTTCTTTATTAGATATTTTATTTATTTACACTTCAAATGCTATCCTGAAAGTCCCCTGTACCCTCCCCCACCCTGATTCCCTACCCACGCACTCCTGCTTCTTGGCCCTGGTGTTCCCCTGTACTGGGGCATATAAAGTTTGCAAGATCAAGGGGCCTCTCTTCCCAATAATGGCTGACTAGGCCATCTTCTGCTACATATGCAGATAGAGACACTAGCTCTGGGGGTACTGGTTAGTTCATATTGGATAACAAGCTTAAAACTGATAGACATACTGTGATCCTGCTCCACATTACATACATTCATGTGGCTCCAAAAGGTTACGAATCAAGCAAGTTCCAAGTATTCTGGGTGATACTAGAGAAAGAGCTTAGTTCTGACTTCCACACCATCAGCCAAGGGCAATATCTCCATAGCTCTGAATAACCTGGTTTGTCACTGGAGTCTTCTCTTTCCCTAGATGTTGATCATTAGTAACCTCACAGAACTGAAACTGGGACAAGAATTCTCTATTGAGTGGAAACTTGTAGTCAGTGACCTGGAGAAGTTTAACTGCTTCCCTGAGAATCCTGCAGTATCCGAGGAAAGCTGCAAGCAGCGGGGGTGCCTCTGGGAGGTAATGACCACAATGACCAGGAAGCTGTAAAAAAATTACAGCAGGTAGCTGAACAGCTGGACAGCACTTTGAAGAGTTTGAGGACTTGATGGCCATTTTAAGGGTGTGCTGATGTGCATTTCATGAACTCCATGTGATAGGTGATCAATAAATTCATTGCCATTCTAATCACTGCTTAAACTATGTCATTCTCCTGAGTGGGTGTTTGCATGTGTCTGCATTCTCCCTCCTAATAAATACACTAATCATATTGAATTAAAGCACATCTTAATGACTTCATATTAATTTGATCATCTGCAAAGATAGTATCTCTAACATGTCATATGCACACTACCACACTACTCGGGCTTAAAACATCTTTTTTTTTTTTTTTTTTTGTGGGGAGCAATTCAACCCACTTTTTTTTTTTGAAGTTCATTCTGTGTTGACTGGCGCCTTCAGTAATTAGAGTCTCAAAATTGTAAGTGTAGAAGTTCACCAAGAATTCTTCTTACTGTTCCAGCAAGCAACGATTCCTGGAGTACCTACCTGTTTCTACGACACCATTCCCCAGTATGCTGCCAGTAACATTCAGTACCAGCCCACAGGCATCACCATGGACCTGACCCTCCTGGAAAACTCAACATCTGCCCGGGCAGCTGCAGCTCCAAGAGTTGTGTCTGATCCTCTTTCTGGAAAGATCAGCTCTCTTAAACTGAGTGTGACTTACCATACAGAAAATATGCTGCAGGTCAAGGTAATCCTCACATGACAGTTGCTGATTTTCTTTTTTGTAATCCTTCTCTCATGTATTATATCCCCCTAACTATAGTTTTTCCACCATCCTCCCCTTCCAGTTCCTCCCTTTTACCTCCTGTCTCCCCCATATCCACTCCTCATCTTCCTTCTCTCTTTCCCTTCAAAAGAGAGCAGGCCTCCCAGAGATATCAAATACGGCATTAAAAGTTACAATAAGTCTAGGCACATACTTTCATATCAAGACTGGATGCTGAAGCAACCCGGTAGGAGGGAAAGGTCCCAAAGCAGGATAAATAGTCAGAGACAGTCCTCACTCCCACTGCTAGGACTACCACAAGAACATAGTGTTCTTCATACTGATGTTTTTGATTCAAGGCTTTATACAGATGAGGATATTAAAAGACTGTTAATGGCCCAGCACGGAAATATGTGCCTTTAATCCCAATAGTCAATAGGCAGAGATAGGTGGATCTCTATGGAAATTGGTCTGTTGCTCTGAATAGCAAGTTTCATGCCAGCCAAAGGTACCCTGAGACTCTCACAAATGAACAGACAGATAGACAAATGAACAGTCAGATAGACAGACAGACAATTAATACAATTCCCTATCTTACAGATACAGAAGCAGAAGATTCAAGAAGTGAAGATCAGAAAGGAGTAGACAGCTAGTCAGGATATGAACTTAGACCCACCACAGTTTTGTATCTTCTCTTATGATCAGTATTCTGCATCACACATGTCATTAAAACCTATCCCCTTGAGAAGCATGAGTCTGCTTTGTGAGGAACACACTGGCGAGACTCTAGCTTACTCCCGACAGTTTTAGCAGTTTCTGCAGTGGGCACTGTTAACATGTATCAGCAGCAGTGGAAAATCCTCATAAACTCCTTTTTCCCCTTCCCAGATTTACAGTACCAGTAAGAAAAGGTATGAGGTCCCAGTACCCTTGACTATCCCTTCTCCACCACTTAACACCTGTGAGAACTGCTTGTATGATGTAAGTGTTAAGACAAATCCATTTGGACTCCAAATTCAGCGTAAAAGCTCCGGTACTGTAATGTAAGATCTGTTTTTGTTTGTTTGTTTGTTTGTTTCTAATCAAAGCAACTGTAGATCTAATTACAATGATTTTAATTACTGCAGGAAAACCCCTAATTACCGAAACAACATATAATTATGAGCATGTTTGTTGAAGTCAATATGAATTTCTCTTGATTCTCTAGGAAATTTATTTTTCTACCAGTCATTAACTCAGAAAAAGTAATGAAAGATTTTTTTTAAAAAGACATTATTTGATTTCAGAAAAAAGAAAACCTGCTGTTTATTGTAATTGCTAATGAGAGCAGAAAACTACTTAGTAAGCATTAAGTATGCAAGGGTTATCAGTCATCAATCAAGCTATCAACCAGGTTTTGTCCTACTGTTGAAGGTCTGAATTTTGCCTTAGAAGTTCCCTGACCCATTAGTGATTATCATTTTCATGGGAATGTGTGTTTTTTTCTGTGTGGGGCTTTTGTTGATTTGACTGTGTATCCAGTTTTCTCTATTTCTGTCTTCAGGAAATTTCTTGTAATCTCAAAGAGTTGTTTTAAAGAGTTTCAAATTTTTCTGTCTCACAGTAGCTTTGGAGACCTCATGCATAGGTTCCCACAAAGTAACGTACCAGGCTTTAAAAACTGGTCATAGGAGAATAAATGAGACATGGTCTTTCCTCTCAGTAAACCCATGACTCAGAAAAGGGACAAATCACAGAATAGAAGTGCAGTTGTGAAAACTTGAAGCTTAATTATGGCCACTGCTATGTGATGGTCATTTCACAACATTTGAACTTGGATCCAGATAATTGGAGGCTTCCAAATCTGTATTTTGTTTTCTCAAGCCTGTGATTAATGCAGGAAAACCCCTAATCCCTGAGACAACATAGAATTATGAGCATGTTTGTTGAAGTCAACATGAATTTCTCTTGATTCTCTAGGAAATTTATTTTTCTACCAGTCATTAATTCTGAAAAGGGTAATGAAAAGTGATGTGTTAGCTTACCCTAAAAGTCTGCTTTTGCATTGCAGTTGGGATTCTCAGCTTCCTGGCTTCACCTTCAGTGAGATGTTCCTTTCCATTTCAACTCGTCTTCCCTCTCAGTACATCTATGGCTTTGGGGAAACAGACCATTCATCTTTCAGAAAAAATATGAGTTGGAACACATGGGGAATGTTTGCTCGGGATGAGCCACCATCAGTAAGGACATGAATAAAATTAGCAATCATGTACTCTTTATATAAACTTACTCAGATTCTTACTCAATGTTCGTAAATATTCCATATTCATCAGCTTCTCCTCACACTAACCAATTATGCTCTCAAATGCACAAGGGTGCATATCATATTCCTTTGCTTGCAAAATATTTAATTTCTCTACTTCTGTGGAACACAAGTTTTATATATTTTCTAAAAGATTGCAGTAAGTGTTTGACTGAAAAAATTAAAGATACAATGTCTATTTCTGTAATCAAAGCTAAGATAGATTTATGTAATAGTAAAAGGGGTACCAGAGTACAGATCTCACACATTTTTACTGAGGATAGAAGACAAGGTCAAACAAGGCTTTGTGAAGAACATGACAGCTGAGTTCATTCACCATTTGCTTTGTGATATGGATTTAATTTATTGGAGTTTCTATTTGTAGTTACCTTATTGTATAGACGTTATGGCTTCCTCCCGGCTCCATGCGCCCAGATATAAGACTCAGACTCAAAATATATTTTTAAATACTTTGGCCACATAGCTAGGCTCTTCTCTGACTTAGATCATAAGTTAAAATAATTCATTTATTTAAACCTTCATCCTGCCATGTGGTTGGCTACCTGTGCTCAGGCACCATGCTTCCATCTTGCCACACCTTCCTGGGAGGCATCTTTTGTACCTGACTCTATTTCAGAATTTTCTCTGTCTGCTGGATATTCCATTTTCTATTCTATCCTTTCCTATAGGCCGCAAGTTTTTAAATTGACAAGTGATGCATCCATACAATACACAATATAGTCTCTCTATGCTGTTGTTTTTTTCTTACAGTACAAGAAAAATTCCTATGGTGTTCACCCTTATTATATGGCATTGGAAGATGATAGTAATGCCCATGGGGTTCTCCTGTTGAACAGCAATGCCATGGGTAAGACAAAGATGCACTCTTACATGCCACCATATACAACTGTGACCACACTAATGGAGTCAAGGGTGTTACTAGAAATAAGGATATTTAAGGGCAAGGAAAATACACAGGCTTTATTTTATTTATCTATTAATTCAAGATTTCTGAAATACTCCAGGCCATATAGCAAGTGTAAAATTTTGGCTATCCATAGCTGCTTATTTTTTGTGAGACTTTAGCTTCTTTTTCACAGGGTGACATATACTATTTGATACTGTGTATTTTATTTTAGGCACATGGAATCCACCACAATCCTATTACTTAAGAGAAGACTTTCCAGAGGAGGTGGATATAACGTAGTGAGAATGAAATGGCCAGTTTTAGTACAGATTCTCTATCTGTGTGATTTATAGCTCATTATCAATTTGGCTTTTTCCAATCTTTATAGATGTAACACTCCAGCCCACCCCTGCCCTGACGTACCGCACCATAGGAGGGATTCTGGACTTCTATATGGTTTTGGGTCCAACACCTGAACTTGTAACTCAGCAATACACCCAGGTTCGAATCATGTCTATCCACTGACAAACCATCATGTATTTGTTGCATATTGATATCATGTTCTTAACACTAACATAAGATTCTTTTGTTCATTGTACTCATGGGTACTCTCATGAAAGGATTGGTAATCTTCTTGAAATCTAAAACAGTTTTTCAAAGAGTTTTTCATATTTCTGCTGGACAGTGGCTTTGTAGATCTCATTTATATGATTACTCATGCTGACACACCGGCCTTTAGTGCTATGAGGTACTGACACCATATTAAGAACCCACCTCTCTCTTGACCATTTGCTCAAAATTCTATTGTAGAATCTGTAATAAAGAATCATTGTGGAGGTCTCAGGTTTATAGAGTAATGGCTCAGCAATATAAAGAAACCTTACCTATAGTGTTTCACCTCCTTGGCTGTTCTACACTAGAGTTCCTTATTTATCCTGAGTGAGAGTTCTCAGAACTCAGTAGAATTAATCAAGCTTCTTCCTTATGAAATCTAGTATGATCTATTTATTTCACTTAGAATATTTTCAACTAATATAAAATTTTAGAAATAATTGTGGGGAGTGACATGGTGATTAAGTGAAAGAACAAAGTATGTAAGGATGAAATTGTAATAATTGATATTTTATTTTTATTCCAGTTGATTGGTCGGCCAGCCATGACTCCATACTGGGCCTTAGGTTTTCAGCTGAGTCGCTATGGATACAAGAGTGATGCTGAAATTAGCGATTTATATTCTGCAATGGTCGCAGCGGAGATTCCTTACGTATGACCCTCTCCCTTTGCTTCTGGTTTTTATCTTAATTGTAAAATGAAAATAGGTTCATATAACTTAAGCTATGATTGTTTTAGTAAAAGAAAAGTAGCTGTGGAGATAGTCTTTTATAGAATGTTTTACAATTATATATATATATATTACATGCTACCTTTTAGCATGATAAGCCTTGATTTGTAAGATTCATGAATAAGAGTTATATATGTACCCTTCAGCAGGCATTGGGATGGATGCAGGATTCTAGCATTCATTGTCTGCCATTGGATATATTGCAGTAGCTATGGATTATTCAGGCTATGACAATAGAAACTCCGAAATGGGCATTTTGGAGAAGTGAGAGTATGAAGGAAGCAGTTACAGATCAAATTTTGCTTCCTTTGAAACATATATGCATATCTTATAATTGAATTCCCCAATTAAATCCTGAGAAAGTAGTTAGGGGCTATCAACAAGCAAACAAATGCATGTGAGATACTTTTCTTCTTGTATAATTATCAGTTTTCAAGCACTCTTTCTTGATTTTATATATCTGCTAAGACTTTGGAGGGAAACTAAGGATTATAAAATGAGAATAGGTGATATTTTTCACTAACGATAATTTGATACATAGATACAAACTGTGCTTTTCTCTTTTTATATACATTTTATGATATACTTGTTAAACAGAGATGAGAAAAATGCAAGAAAATTACAAGATGAACAAAATTCATACATTTCACTTATCCTCACCATCAATGCTATTAATTCATCAGCTCATTCTTGTCTTAGTTTTGGCTTATCTACAAGTCTATGCTTCTCCAAATGAGTTTTATCTAGAGTCATAAGGCAAGGCAGGTGACTATCACTTCAGTCTAAAATGAAATAGCTTGCTTTTTGTTCCATCTGAATATTAACTACTTTACCCCGGTGTTAGTGAGTTTCAAGTGCAGAAACCTCTTATGAGGCTGTGTACAGGCAGCTATAAAATAAGACACTTCTAGAATGAGTAAATTTAGTGAAATTTGCTGTGTACACACAAACACACACACACACACAGACAAACAAACAAATAATCAGATCCTGCAGTCTGTTATTTAGCCAATGTTTACTATCTATTTTTGAACATTTCAATCAGCACTTTGATGGGCTCACCAGGTTTGAGATTAGAGGGTTTGGGAGGAGAGGAATTGAGGAAGGGAAAGGAAAGGGTACGGTAGTTGGAGAAGCAGATGATGAATGTAGACAAGTGATATGTGAGCAGGAATCAGAGAACAGTTTCAGCATGTGGAATTGAAAAGTATATGCAAAGGAATATATTAGAAGTTGGAATTGACAAGGAACCCAGGCTGGCTCAGGAAGCAGGGGTGGAGCCTGCAGAGCACCTACTGCACCTGCAGAATATCTACTGTAGGACCCTGAGCATCTTGCCTGTTGTTTTTTGTAGGATGTCCAGCATGTAGACATTGATTACATGGACCGGAAGCTGGACTTCACCCTCAGCCCCAGCTTCCAAAACCTTGGTGTCCTGATTAATCAAATGAAGACAAAGGGCATGAGATTCCTTCTCACTCTGGTGAGTATTATGACAGATTTTTGGTTCCTGTGTTAATGGTTCCAAAATAATTCCACTGGGAGAAAGTAGGTGACAGGTACAAGAAACTTGTACATTTTGGAAATTTCCTGTAACCACTTAAATATATATCTTTAAAAATCTCAAGCAAATAAATAAAGAAGGAAACAAACGTCAAAGTTACTTAAAAGAGGTACAATATTTTTTATTTTGTTTTTAGTATATATCTTTGTATCTCTGGAATGCCACTTATTGATATTTTGCTCTTGCTAAAATAAGAACTGTGGAAAGAAACACTGAATACAGAAAACAGAGTTCTGCACTGCTTCTGGCTGTGCCTTGGAGATCCCACTGTGTCTGTCTCATCTCTTCCCAGGGAAGAAGGGATGCTAACAACTGTCTTGGGCTTGTCCCTGTACAGTTTGGCAAGTTTATTAGTCTCCTTTTTGTTCAGTTCATATTTGGGTGGTTATTTGGGGACATTTTATGGGTGTAGCTTTTGATGTTACTAGGAGACAGGATCTCACAGTGAAACTCAGGATCCTCTAGTTCTTAAGGTCTTTCCATCTACTCTTCTTCAATGTTCTCTGACTCTTGGCTATGGGAGTGCTTTGTAGATGTATTCCCTGGGGAGGTTTGGAGGGAGGAATGGGAAGGAAGAAATGTTGTAATTAAAATAAAAATCTCAAAAGCACTTGATCACCCCCAAAATATCCATATAGGTATCATCCTTAGAAGTTATGAATCTCAGGACTTTACTGGTTTCATTGACCTCACAAACAGATCTAGAAAGAAAGAATGCTGTTATCAGAAAATGCATCTTTTAGCTTCCAAAATTAGAGTAGGGCTTTTGTTCAGTTGTTAGTTGATATATTTGTTGAATGTTGGTGTTTGAAGTTCATTGTTGTAGAGTTGTAGGGAGAGGACGGATTACTAAGTAAAAGAGCATTCTTATCTTAAGAAATCACTTATTCTAGCGGACTAAGACATTCAAGAAATAAGTATTAAATATAATTTCAGACAGTGATATTTTGCTTGACAGTTATAAGCCAGCATAATATAGAGACGAGCTGGGTCAGTATGAGATGCAGTAGGTGGGCATAGCTACTTTAGTTGTAAGTTGGATCATAGAATAGATTTTTTTTGCTTCCCTAAGGGGAAATTGCTATTACACAGTGGTAATGTAGTACATAGTCCCTCCTCTTGATGGTAATATTAATCTTACTAGTCTAGCTTACCTTTGGAAGCTGTTTTCCAAATATAGTCATGCAAAATTTATGACTAACCATGAGTATTTTCTTTTTTATCGGTTATTTTATTTATTTACATTTCAAATGTTATCTCCCTTCCCAGTTTCCCCTCTGCAAAATCCCAATCACATACCCCCTGTCCCCTGCTTCTATGAGGGTGCTCCCCCACACCTACCAACTCCTACTTTACCACCCTAGAATTCCCCTATGCTGGGGCATTGAGCCTTCACAGGACAAAGGGCCTCCACTCCCATTGATGCCAGATAAGGCAATCCTCTGCTACATATGTAGCTCGAGCCATGGATCCTTTCATGTGTCCACTTTGGTTGGTGGTTTAGTACCTGGGAACTCTGAGGGTTCCAGTAGGTTGATATTGTTTTAATTTTTTTTTCTCCTGCCTGTCTTCCTTTTTGAATGAATCTATGAGTGATTGGGAAAAAAATCTCTCCTGTTATGTTCTTAGTTTCAGAAAATCTCCTTCCCATTTCATAAGCTACAGCTCTGGGTAGATACTTTCTATAGGAGAGGATGTTTTATTTATTGACTAGATTTTTTACTCTTTTTGAAAGAGATTGTTAAGAATTATGCATTTTTCTTTGGGTACCTGTAACAATGTACTTCACTGATTGTGGTAATGTACTCAGTAAAGACATCTACTTTTAAAAGAAAAATATTTAATATTACTACTTGGCCACTAATTCTTTCTGCACTATGAACTGTCAGTTTTGGTGTGGAAGTTTCTTGGAGATGTTTCATTCATATTTTTGTCTTAAAACTCTTACTACAGGATCCAGTCATTTCTGGCAATGAGACACACTATCGCACATTCATTCGAGGACAGGAAAAAAATGTGTTCATCAAATGGCCTGATTCCAATGACATTGTCTGGGGCAAGGTAAGACTTGATAAAGATAGCTATATTCTCTTCCTCACTATAAGTTTCTATAAATTCTGTAAATATATGCTGGATAATAAATACATTATAAAAACAAGAGGAAATCTTTTCTGATGCTACTTAGCATAGCAAGCATTAGACCCAAAATTACAGGTGAAATTTTCTAAAACATGGAATGATGTCATTGCTTAAAAATAATCTGATATTCCCACCATTCATATTTAACATGAATGTTTTAAAAACCATATTAATAATCCATCAGGGCTCTGAGTTCTGTGTCTCTACCACATAAATTTAAAATAATCATTCACTTTTGACCAATAATAATTAAAAAAAACCCTAACTCTATCTTGTAGTTTTGGATTTTTTTCCTATGGCTTTAATCCTCATCCCATATGTATGATATCAATGATAATTTATGCGGATTCCTGGAACCCAGTTGATAGTAGCTCTTAGATTCAAACTCCTCTCCTAAATCAATCACACTCTAGTCTATCACTCTAGCATGTGCTCTCATTTTGAATGCTGCCTTCCCACCTTACACATTGGAACTTGAGATTTGAGACATGAGCTGTTATATTTGGCCTCTTTTAAAGCTCTTGGTAGCTGGTTTAAGTGTGTTATAGGAAGTGCCATTGCCCCCAAATATTGTATACAAATTATGTAGAAATTTTGTGAACTCTAAGGAAGCAAGCAGTATTTCCTGTTGAAATCTCAGAATATATAAATCCTGGAAGAGAGATAGGCATTAAGTGCTCAGTAAGTACACTCTGGTGATTTATCCATGTATATAGTTAACATAGTGCTAATTACAAATAAGATTGATTAATACTATAGACTGTTGGTGCTACATATACTTCAACAAGTATTGATTCAGCTTGAAAATATTGAGAACACATCTAAAGGATTGGAAAGCTTGTATGGAGGAATATGCAGTGAGGTAGGAGGGGCCCAGCCTTGGTCAGGAAGCAAGGCAGAACATTAACCAGTCATTTCTTCAGCATCATATTTCACATTTACTTGTAAAGAAGGGTTTTTATAGGTAAAAATGGAATAAGACCAGAGCAAAGTAATCATTTAAAATATTATTGTGCAGAAGATACACTTAAAATGATGTTATTTACTTCCGTTCACAGTTTAAAAGATGAAAATGTATGGAATAATTCAGAACACCCTGGTGAATTCTGCACATTCCGATTTTACAGCTTAACTTATGACAAAGATTGAGGCATGTGTAGAGTTGCTTGCCTGTAGAGCTTTGTGTGCAAAACACCTCATGGTCTATGTGCAGTGATTTAAAGGTTTTGATTTTCTTATTTGTCTAGGTGTGGGCAGAGTTGCCCAACGTAAATGTGGATGGATCCCTTGACCATGAGACTCAACTTAAGGTGACATTGAACAGACATTTTCTTTTTTAAACATCATCCTAGACGTCTGAATGTTTATGTTTTCTCTTAGTAGATGAGTAGCTTCCCCTTTTTGGTTAGGTAGCTTTAATTTGAGTCTGCTTGCCTGGTGGTCAATTTTCACAGGAGGAAGCACTCGAATGAAAAACCTGACAGCCAACCAAAATGGAAGGATATAGAAAGAAAATTATCATGAAATACCATGAATTGTTATGTGTTCAATAGTTTGTGATTCAAATATAATGTTGCTAGAAAAATAATGACCTGAAGTCTAGGATATATTCTCAAGTATTAAACTGTCACAAGTAGATGTTTTGATGAATTCCTTGAAGACCAAAAGCTATCAGGCTGGAAGGAGGATAGTCCTTGGTTCCATGCCTTCTGTACCATCTGTACAGTAAGTGTGTAACTACACACTTAGTTACAATGCAGTTCATTTTTCCTGGGATTACAGTCAGGTTCTCCTTAGTTTGGCCAATCTACAAGAATCCCAGGCATCTTTACAATTCAATTGCTTAGATACTACTAGTTTTCTATTGTCCATAGTTGATGTTGAATCCTAAGACAAGTCCTATGCTTTAAATGTGTTTTTAGAGGGCTTTCCCCCCTTCCTCCATCTTTGTGTCCATTGTAAACTCTGCAGCAATGGAAGAAGAAAAGCTGTTAGTTCAGAGACTGGATAGGCCTAAATGCTTGCCCATTTCCTCTTTTGTCATCAGTACTCTCTCTCCAAGATAGGGGGCGATCTTTCCCATGAAAGCATGTCTTGCTCTTCCAGCTATACAGGGCCCATGTTGCTTTTCCTGACTTCCTGCGTAACAGCACAGCCACATGGTGGAAGGAGGAGATAAGAGAGCTCTATTCAAATCTTCAGGAGCCACAGAAAAGTTTGAAGTTTGATGGGCTGCGGATTGTAAGTGCACCTTTAATTCTCTGAACACATAAGCAGTTAGAACTCAGGGAGGTAGGTACTTTATAAACTCGCAGAATAGGCAGCTAGGAGTGGATAACTGAAAGGAAGGTAGTTTAGTTTCTAGGACCAGGAAGAGCAGAGATTATTGTGGTCCTGTCCAAGGACATGTCTAGTAGAGGAGTTCACTGAGGAGGTGTGTCAGCTGCTCAAGATGCTAATATTTGGGTGATAGGGAGGAACATCCTGGCATCTCTTATTTCCAATTGGTCAGTCTCTTGACTTTGCTTCCCAGATGGCACATCCACTCCAAAGCCTGAAAGTGTGTCCTGCAAGACAGGGCAGACCTGGAAATGGGCAAGGCATCAATTTGGAGATTGATGGGATGTCTCTGGGAGATGTCTGTGAGGGCTCCTTCGTTTACATATTTCTAGGGGTGGAATTCATTCATTCCTGTCATGCTTTCTCACCTCACAACAAGACCCCTGAAACCCTAAGCAAATTCTAAACCAGCTCTGAAGAGCTGCTAGATGTTAGGTCAGAGTAGAAGAAGCACAGAGTTCACACAGTGACAAACTTGAGTCCTGTGGTTGTTTTGTGGCCTCACTGAACATTGACCTTTCAGGACAGACAAGCATACTGTAAACTTATAGAAGAACACAAATTAATCCAAACAGATAAGTCAGAAAGTAAAGAAATGTTAGCAGCTTTGAAGAAGAGATTCAGAAAATTATGAGATGTTTACTCTAACACAGTGGTTACTGTGACCCTTTAATACAGTTGCTCATGTTGTGGTGACCCAAACCATAAAATTATTTTCATAGCTACTTCATAACTATAATGTTGCTACTGCTATGAATTATAATGGAAATATTCCTGTTTTCCAATGGTCTTAGGTGACCCCTGGGAAAGGGTTGTTCAAACCCCAGGTTGTAAACTTCTGTTTGAGAAAAAAAGAAAACTGTTGTTGGGTAACCCAAAACAATGCATAGTTAGTCCCAAATGCTTGCTGTTGCCTATATTCTTATTTAAAACTTTCTTTTTAAAGATAGACCGATTGTATTTTTATCCTACTGACACACAATGAACATCCCTCAGGGCCTCCACTCCTTCAATTGAGCTTTACATTCCCCAGTGGAAGGTTTCACTTCAAGCATTGCTTCTGAGTTATTACAACTACTCAGAGGATTTTCAAGCCTATGTCAGTAGTGGATTCATAGCAAGGCTGGGGATGTAAGAAAAGGTAGAGGAAAATTATAATAGCTACTGGCTACAGATACAAAGTAAATAGTCTATGAATAGAAAAATAAAAACAGGCTTGATGGATAGGGAGATAGATTAAGATATTTCATTAAGTTCAGGGTCCAGTGTTATCTCAATGTTTTTGCTATGACATAACCTTCCTAGGATGAAAAAGGTAAACTGGAAAGTTTATTATTTAACTCCACTAAGCTGATGTAGGATTTTTAATTCCAGTTTAATCCATGACAAGGTTAAAGACTAGAATTACACAACCTAGTCATTTCTTTGAGGTTAGTGTTCTATTTAGAAATGACATGTTGCCCCTCATATGACAGAATTTTTCTTTGTCTGCTTACTTCAGGATATGAATGAACCTTCAAACTTTGTGGATGGAGCTGTCGGGGGCTGCCGCAATGACACTCTCAATAAACCACCCTACATGCCAGGTATGATTTATTTCCCATTCAAGATTCTCTTTCCTTTTGTATAAAGCCAAAAGTTTTTGGATGGGAAAGGGGAGGAGCAAACATACTTTCACCATGACATAAAATCCACAAATAGAATAACTTTGAATATATGCAAATTAGTAAGTTAGTAATTAGATACAGAAATAATGACATGATGTATTATACAAGAAACTAAACAGTCTACTTGATTGTATGGATGGCTATAAATTTATTGCCCACGTTTTAAATACACTCTTCTATATGCATGCAAACCCACTTGTCCCAATATACAGGGTTTTCTGATTAGAGTTTAGTTCCTACGCTCTCTACCCATGTTCACACACTTTAAGAAAGATTTTCCTTAGAGCTCACTGTACCAGAATATGGAGTAAGAGGCTTTGGTCCAAGACATCTCAGTATATTGAGTCCTCTCACCCCAAAGAAGCTCAAGGAATGAAGTTCTTAAAAGATTCTATCTGCAACTGGAATCCAGGCTTCTTAATGTCTATTATTATTGGTCATGTCTCCATACATCCATCCCTCCATCTATCCATCCATCCATTAATCCATCCACCCATCTACTCCTTCCTCTCTTAATTTTATATTTAATTTTATATTTATCAGGTAAATGCTGCCAAGCCAGAAAGATTTAGAAACATCAGTACAGAATTGATTTGAACAAGATCTATTTATTCAGAAACATCAGTACAGAATTGATTTGAACAAGATCTATTTATTCCCTTGAGGACATTACCATCTAGTGGAAGAAAAAGTGTTAACATCAAAGGCATTTGTCACAGAGTTACTAAGCTGGCATATTAAGTTTTAGTTAAAGTAAGAGGATACTTTATCCAGTCTACATGTTTTCTTTAGCCTTAATTATGAAATCACAGGATGTTGCTTCTCTCTCTCTCTCTCTCTCTCTCTCTCTATATATATATATATATATATATATATATATATATATATATATATATATAAAACAAACAAGCAATTAGACCTGATATGATTAGAACATATAAATCAATATGTGTGGGAAGTGTGGGAAATAACTCATTATTTCCCCCTCAGATTTGGAAGCCAGGAACGTGGGCCTGAACAGCAAGACACTATGCATGGAGAGTGAGCAAATCCTTCCAGATGGCTCCCGGGTGCCGCACTATAATGTGCACAGCCTGTATGGATGGTCCCAGACCAGACCCACCTACGAGTGAGTTTGCTTTTGTTACTGTTGGCAAAGATAAAGGCTGGCACAGGGAAGTAGAATATATTTTTACTGTAAGCATAGTTTAAAAATTTGTTTGTGAGATTCCTAGATATTTCAGGTCACATAAGGGAAAACAATAAGGTTATATTTGGAGGTTGTATGTGTTTAGGTCTTAAGCATGGCCCATTGCAATATTATATTATTATTTAAAATGCCTCTGTGTAAAAGGAATATTGTCTCCATAGAGGCCACTGCAATTGCAAATTTTGTTCATTAGTCTGGAAGTCTTTACTTTTATCCAAGTCCTTTCCCTTCCGCTGTCCTTCTAAGTTCTTCCCATCCTGCCTCATTATTCATTTAATCATAGGATGGATCCTATTTTACTTTAATAAGACATGCTTTCTCTTATTTTTTTATTGAACATATTTATGATATCTTGTTTAATCTCCTTCCCTACCAAGTTCCCTTCCCTTCCCTTCCCTTCCCTTCCCTTCCCTTCCCTTCCCTTCCCTTCCCTTCCCTTCCCATCTCCTCATACACCACCACCACCCTCCTCTCCCTTCTTTGGAGACTTAGTTACCTAAAGGCTAATAGTATCAATCAGTGTTCAGTCAATAACTGGTCAGAGAGTTTCTCAATTAATTTCATACTAAGCAAAGGTGATGAAAAAGGGGCAACATAGTGAAAGATCTTGTAACAGAAGAGACCAAACTCTAATATGAACACTATGAACACTGAAACTAAGGTCTGGGGAGTGGAGGTGAGGGGTGTGTGTGTGTGTGTGTGTGTGTGTGTGTGTGTGTGTGTAGGACACCTGTGTTTGCCAATTGGCCTTACTTTAAGGAAAAAGTACTTTCTCTGGTCTTTGTAGCCTCCTTTAAGTCTGCCTCGCATTCCCTTGAGACCTTGAGGGATGGGGCCCACTACCTTCCCTAATGATTGCACTTCAAAGAGATATTATTCATGCCTTGGAGAAGACATTCACAGATTCTAAATCCCACACCTTCAGCTTTTTTAAAATAAAGATTTACATTTCAGAGGAGCAGAGAAAGAATTCCTAATGTCAGGTTGTTTTTGTTGTTGTTGTTGTTTTTGTTTGTTTGGTTGGTTGGTTTTGCTTTAAAAAAGAACACTCTAAGAAAAATCAGTACAAAGGCCTAGAGTGTGGGAGATGCCTGCCTTAAGTCTGCTTCAGCTACATTGAATGCCTGGTCTCTAAGTTCTTTACCTTTACCAAGGTGAAGAGAATGCAAATTTAGGAGGCTAAATGACAACCTTCATTTCTGGTTTCTGTCTGCGCTCTAACAAAGCTTCCGGGTTTTTGTTCATGGCAATTCTTTCTTTTTTCAGATATTACTATGGTTCTAATCCTCTAGGAATTACTTATAAAATCTGAGCCAAATGTTTTGCCCCAAGTGAAATCACAGACTTAGCACCCATGATGTTATCAGTAGAGAGCCGATGTTTTGGAAACTAATTCTCTATAGATGGGAATTTTTTTTTCTCAGTCCTGATCTGTGGTCTGAGTCAAAATATGTTCACAAGGAGCCCTCAGAATAGATGCTGTCTGGAGAACTGAAGTTAGAATAGACTATTTAATGGTTTAGGGGAAAATATTTTTAACAAAACTAAAAGGGAGTTCAGATGTGTTAGTTTACTGTGAATTTGTTCAAGGACCAAAGCTTTATTTGAAGTTTTAATTACTGTGTCTAAGAGATCCATAAATAAAAATGCCTTCAAACTGTGAGCCCATAGCCCAAGGACATCTACTCCCTGAGATGCTGGAGGCTGTTGTTCATGTAAGATATAAGCCACCTGTTCTCATGTCCCCAAAAATGTTTGGTTGACACTGAAGGTGATTGATCTCATTTTGGCAGGAGGTAGGTAGGGAGGAATGTTAGGATATATGCTTACCACCATTGGATAAAGGCTGGAAGTACATAGCCTTGTAGGTTTGCCTTATAAGCATCTGGCCAACGTAGCTGGTGGCCATTTTGGAGGGAATCCAAAGTGGACCTGGCCAAAGTCTATCATCCTGGCCAGTATTTAGTTAAAGCTTGCTCCAAATTCTACTCAAATTTTTGATAGTGGTCTTATTCTTGCCCAGTAAGATTAACAGCTGCTAGTATTGGATTTCTGAGGGGGTTGCTGGGGAATGGACTGAGGTAGGAGTAGGTTTAAGGGAGAAGGTTAAAAGCCTCAATGTCTGGACATTATTTAGTAGTTTCTCTTGGGAAGATGATTTTTATTAATTTTATTATTGATGGCTTCTTAGTTCCGAAATGGTTTCTTTCAGCGGTTCTACCTATATAGCTTATTTGGATAAAAAGCTCACAGATGTCCTCTTTTAGCTTTTGACTATTGTTTAAGGCAGACTTTTCTATAAACATTCTTTTATCAAAAGAAGAGAAAAAGTCATTAAAAACTTCTTTTGTATAGGAAACTACCTTGATCTCTAAATGCAACAATGATTGATGGCATAATCCCACCTCCTAGAGTCATAATCTGGATTGTTTAGGTTTATGTTTTACAGGATAGAAAGATATTTATCCACTCCTTCACTCATTTTCATTCAGTGTCTCTGTGTCTTCTGCCCTTTGTTCCTATTTCTTGAACTTAGAAGATTTATAATGCTTACCAGGAGCTATCCACAAGCTAGGAGATGCACACTAAGTGTTATCATGGTTCAAGAATAGCAACATTCTTGTTAATTTTTCTACCTTCTTGTTTATTTTTCAGCTGCTCTCTCATGATGTCACTCCATTTAAATGGCCTAGTTTCCTCTTGTCAGATATATGTTTGGGGTCACAAAGAAAGACCACACTACCCCTTCAACTGAAGAGTTTGTACTTGGCAAAATTTACTCTTGATCCAGGGGTATGCTCAGGAGAGCAAGCACTCTGGGGTAGTGTATAAACTTACCACATGACTGCTCCATAGTACAGTTAAGAGAACGAATGTTTTTATTTGTTTGTGGATACAAAAGAGATCGACCAGAGGCATCTGGAAGAGTTCAAAGCAGTAAAGAGAAAAGCAGGCTGGATATGGCCAGGGCTAGAGAGGTGGGGAAGAATGGTAGAGGTAACAGGACATAACATGAGAGATGAGAAGGCGAGAGAGTAGTGAGAAAAGCTGGACTATAAGGAGGATGAGTAGTGGCATGGGAGTAAGAGACAGGCATGGGGGTTTGAAATATATAACACATGTGTGAGTGGGGACTAAGGGAGTCTGGGGGCTAGCATGGACCTTGATATGCTGATAGGTACCACAGGTGTTTTTTTTTTTTCTAACAATTTTTATTAGATATTTTCTTCATTTACATTTTAAGTGCTATCCTGAAAGTCCCCTATAACCACCCCTGCCCTGCTCCCCAACCCACCCACTCCCACTTCTTGGCCCTGGTGTTCCCCTGTACTGGGGCATATAAAGTTTGCAAGACCAAGGGGCCTCTCTTCCCAATGATGGCCAATTAGGCCATCTTCTACTACATATGCAGCTAAAGGTACAAGCTCTGGGGGTACTGGTTAGTTCATATTGTTATTCTACCTATAGGGTTGCAGACCCCTTCGGCTCCTTGGGTACTTTTTCTAGCTACTCCATTGGGTGGTCCTGTGTTCCATCCAATAGATGACTGTGAGCATCCACTTTTGAATTTGCCAGGCACTGGCATAGCCTCACAAGAGACAGCTATATCAGGGTCATGTCAGCAAACTCTTGCTGGCATATGCAATAGTGTCTGGGTTTGGTTGCTGATTATGGGATGGATCCCCAGGTGGGACAGTCTCTGGATGGTCCATCCTTCTGACTCAGCTCCAAACTTTGTCTCTATAACTCCTTCCATGGCTATTTTGTTCCCTATTCTAAGGAGGAATGAAGTATCCACACTTTGGTCTTCATTCTTCTTGATTTTCTTGTGTTTTGCAAATTGTATCTTGGGTATTCTAAGTCTCTGGGCTAATATCCACTTATCAGTGAATGCATATCATGTGAGTTCTTTTGTGATTGGCTTACCTTACTCAGGATGATATCCTCCAGGTCCATCCATTTGCCTTAGGCAATGAATTTCATAAACTCATTGTTTTTAATAGCTGAGTAGTACTCTATTTTGTAAATGTACCACATTTTCTGTATCCATTCCTCAGTCTTTCATGATTGGCCAATTAAAAAAAAAATAGCCTAAAGGAAATGAAGGAAAGAGGAAAGAGTTGGTCTACCCTGTCATTAATTTTTAAGACTGCAGTGGGTGCTTTTTGTAAACAAATGTTTCACTAGGTCAGGTGGGGGATTGAACTTTTGCATAAAGGTTTTACAAGGTCAGGAAGTTGAATTCCTTAATGTAAACTCCACATATAGTGTTCTATAGAAAGGCATTTCATGTTTCTTGCACTCTGACAAAACAGAAACTGGTTCTTCAAGAAAACAACCACCTCTTCCAATGAAATAAGAAATCAGGTGTTTTATGTCCTCCAGTCTAATCTTATCTCAGACTAGGTGAGGAAGAATAAGAGGTAATCTATTAAGGAGCCCCTCCTCTGGAAGAGCCAAACAACCAGAAAGAAAAGTGATCAACTTAATCAATCCAGGAAAACTTCATAGAAGTGACAGTTGAGGGGTTTTAGAAGGGCAGGATTTTCTCTTGTCAGAGAGGGGACTTGAAGAGCTCGGACTGCAGCACAGAGAAAACGTGAATGGAGTCTTTGCTTTAGTTTCTTCCTGAAACTTCTTGCCAACTACCCCTCTCTCCTCAGGGAAATCTTATCTGACATACATCCCATCCCATCACTCTCCTCCCTAGGGGAACCTCAATCTACAAATGATCTTTCAGGAAGCTTGCTCCTCTATGAATTGCTTTTGTTTTCTTGCTGTTCGTTGGTTGTATTGGTACAGAATTTGGACCTTGGTTTTAGATTGGTGGGACACAGTCTTAATGCCACTTCCTAGTTAGCTGATACCACAGCATCTCCTGGGTTACCATTGCCATTAAGTGACAAAATGAATTCAGAAATGCTTGGAGTGCTGCCAGCACTTAGCAGGATGTCTTCTTTTTTTTTTTTTTTTTTACCATTTCATGAGTACTTAAACTTCTCTTGCTGACTCAGACCCAACTTACCCCCTCAAACTGTCAAACACACACACACTCTCTCTCTCTCTCTCTCTCTCTCTCACATCATCCTTTAATAGCTTAAAAGAACTATACTTTTAAACTTCCATTGCTTCCCATACACTTTAATGTTCCCAGCTTTATTAGTCATTCATGCTTACTATCCTGACTTTACCTGGAATGACCTCTTATGAAAATACAGTGAACCTAGCTTAAATCTACCCCTTTCATGAAAATGTTTTAGACTGGCCCATCTTTTCTATCCACTCCATTCTCTTACCTGGTTTCCTTATAAAATGACACATGGCTTGGTCATTCTCTCCTTCATACCCTCTGCTAAAGGCAAGAATCATGCTTTACTTGTTTTGTTTTGTTTGTTTGTTTGTTTGTTTGTTTTGTAGACCAGGCTGGCCTTGAACTCAGAAATCTGCCTGCCTCTGCCTCCCGAGTGCTGGGATTAAAGGTGTGAGCCACCATGCCCGGCTGCTTTACTTGTTTTTAAAAAATTAAATTAATTAACATGTGAATGACTCTGTGTGTGTGTGTGTGTGTGTGTGTGTGTGTGTGTGTGTGTGAGAGAGAGAGAGAGAGAGAGAGAGAGAGAGAGAGAGAGAGTTTGAGAGGGAGAGATACAGAAAGAGAGAGAAAGTGAGAGACAGAGAGAGACAGAGAGATAGAGAGCACAGGTATGCATATGCCATAATGTGTCTATGGGCTTTTATTCTGTTTGTGAAAATACCTCCGCTTTTCAGCCTCTGAGTGTTAGCCAGAGAGCTTTCAGTAAGGCGGCATTCATCTGTGTTGACTGATCTGCATGCTCTCTTTAGCAAACATTTTTACTGAAAACATACTAGGGTACTTCTTTTGTTCCACTGACTTTTCTCACATGCACTTTTTTTTTAACCTGAATTATGGGTACCTATATAAAAACCATACTTATATGTGTCTAAAGATGTTTTCCCGTGTGTGAAAAGTATACTCTGCTTTTTAACATATAACAGTGTTGTATTTTATAAAAAAGAAAAAGCCAGGATATGTTTTGGTAGAACTAGTTATGATGAGGGAGAAGGGGGTGCCTGTGCAGGCCCATACTGGGGCAATCTTTTCCCGTGAGGTACCAGCCATATTATGGATATATGGATTAGAGTTTACTTATGGCATGGGAAGTGGAGTTGTGAAGGGAAGGAAGGGGAGGGAGAGAGAGAGAGAGAGAGAGAGAGAAAGGCCCGCCAGGAATAGTGGTAGAGAGTAAGAGGGTAAGGGGGGGGGCAGCCCTTTTTATAGTAAACCAGGCATACCTGGCTGTTGCCAACCAAATGTGAGGTGAAGCCTAGAAGGAATTCTAACAAAATATGTTAATAATACTCAGAAGCTTATATGCCATCATTTAGATGTAGCCTGTAGAACCAATTGGGGAACAGGAGGACCTTAGCATCAGAATCACTCCCTATGTTTGGATCCTGAGCCTATGTACATATTCCTTAAATGATCCTTGGTAGCTTCCTGTGCTGGGTTTCCTAACAGTAATAAGAGCCCAAGAAAAACTCCCTCATGAGGATTGTGTGAGGATAGATGTGGAATTGATTCATGTGTTCCTCGAGTATAGGATTTGTTCTATAGACACTTGCTTTATCATTTCCTCCATCCCCTCATCTGACCTCTACATATAACCAGTTAATTGGGCCTTTTAAGAATGAGATCCTTGCACCCTGCTGGGAGATTCCTTGTGGCTCATATCCTCGCTTCTGGAAAAAGTTCTCTGACTCTTAGTGCAACTGCTCTACTGCCTCATGCACACAACATACTCTGCACTGAAATTCCATGGCTGTCCTCTTCAAATCCACCTCTTTGTTTTCCCAACCAGAGCTGTGCAGGAAGTGACAGGAGAGAGAGGGATCGTCATCACACGCTCCACATTCCCCTCTTCTGGACGCTGGGGAGGACACTGGCTGGGAGACAACACAGCTGCCTGGGACCAGCTGGGGAAATCCATCATTGGTGTGTGGGTGTGCCCAGGGATCTTTGCTGGTGGTGGGAGTAGAACTATACTGTATATGATTTGAATATGCCTTATATGTTTAGTTTGGCAGTGAAGGCAATCAAACTTATATGCTCTGTCAGAGTGTGTTTATCAGGAATTGCCCAGAGCTGTTAATGAAGTAAAGAAAAACTAAGATTGAATTGTCTCTCTCCTACCCAAAGACTGACTTCATTTAACATGGCCATTTTATTTCATTGCAGGCATGATGGAGTTCAGTCTCTTTGGAATACCTTATGTAAGCTATATTGGGACATCCATGTATGTGTGTCTGTCTTGAAAGAATATCTAGTTGATACTCTGATTTTGATTCTTTTTAGACAGGAGCAGATATTTGTGGGTTCCTTGGAGATGCTGAGTATGAGATGTGTATCCGCTGGATGCAACTGGGAGCCTTTTATCCTTTTTCCAGGAACCACAACACGGCCGGGACTAGGGTGAGACAGCCATTGTTCATGCTATATATGTATTATACAAAAATCAAATCACAGCTGATTTCAAATTTACAAGTTTTGTGTTTTATAAAAAGAAAGATTATATGTTTTATAGAGCCTGGTATTGTAAGGGTGAGAGGGGTGCCTTGGTGGGCCCATACTGAGGCATCCTTTCCCTTGAAGTAGCAGCCATATGACAGCTAGAGTATAATAGAGTTTATTTAGGGTGCAGGAAGGGGAGTTTAGAAGGGATGAGAATGGAGTAGAGGCAGAGAAAGGCAGAGAGGGGGGAGGAGAGGAAGAAGAGAGGAGGAGGAAGAGGAGGACAGAGAAAGAAAGAGAAGGGGAGAGGATGTTTAGGGACATGTGGAGAGAGGGGGGAGGGGAAGAGTAAGAAAAGGGTTAGAGAGTCAGAGAGAGTAAGAAGGTACGAGAGCAGAGGAGAAGCCAGACACCCCGTTTTGTAGTAAGCCAGGCCTATCTGGATGTTGCAAGGTAACTGCTGGGTGGCAGGACTCCTCACAACAAGTATGTCATTCTTATTTCCTGACAAATCATGGAGACCACCAGGACATCTGTGTTTTGAAGTATATACAAGGTTCAGAACTTCAAGGTTATGGATAAATCTTAATAGTACACTTTCCCTCATTTCTTGCAGGCATTATTGCCAAGAAAAATATTTTTTAGCTGCTACATTGAACCACAATATAATGTGTTTCCCTGTTTGAAAGAATATGGAGTTGGTAATTTACTCAAACAATAAGTAAATCAGCGCTACATAGGGGCCTAGTTATAAGACTTCACACACACACACACACACACACACACACACACACACACAAAGCTAAAAAGCTACATTGTTTTAAAACCTCAGAATAGGTTAAAAAAAAAAAAAGAGGAACAGCATTCAAGCATTCACATTAGCTTTATAGGTGGCCAAGGGAGCAGAAAGGAGTATGCTAGAAATGCCAAGAGAAGTACCATGTGGCTTACACATGGAGTAAGTAAGTGTCCAGCCATCCTCTTTGGAGATCCTTGGGATGCAGGGAAGATCTTACCTGTTGTTACATGCCCACTCCTTCTTCAGAGACAAGACCCTGTGGCCTGGAATTCAACTTTTGAAGAGTACTCCAGAAAAGTGCTGAGGGTCAGATACTCCTTGCTGCCATATCTGTACACTCTGATGCACGAAGCTCACACAAAGGGCAGCACTGTCATCCGACCGCTTCTCCAGGAGTGAGTGTTGCCTCTCCTCAAGAAGAGGGTCTGGGGACATTTGCAAATCACAGTTTGTGTTACAGGGGTGAGCTTTATTATATTGGGTTTTTCAGGTTCACAGAAGACAATACAACATGGGATATAGACTACCAGTTCATGTTGGGTCCAGCCATCCTGATCAGCCCTGTTCTGGAACGTGTGAGTCTCTCATCATAAGCCATATGCCTCCCAGTCATATGATCCAAAGCCACTGGGGGGAAAAACCCATCATTTTTATTTAAAATTAAAAAAAAATATATTGACCTTCTTTGTGTGTGCCCATGAACAGATATTAGAAGACAACTTTTAGGAATCAGTTTTTCCTTCTACCATGTGTCGTCCAGAGATCAAGCTAATGTTATCCAGGTTGCTGACAGATGTCTCTATCCACTGAGCCCTCACACTATCTTCAGAGAAAAACATTTTATATAGTTTCATGTCTTGCTTACCTTATTCTTTTCAAATAACCTTCTAGAACATCAAAAGAAGATATATAACCTCAAGATATTTATTAATTAAAAACTTTTCAACCCTGAATTTTTTATTTTAGAATTTTATGATCTAAAATCATTTTATAACTTATTTAATTAAAACATTTTTTTCTGTATATTTACAAGAATTTTCAAAGCATAGTCATTAAGAATTTTCAAACTCATGACATCACTAATAACATTCCATCTTAGCTTTAATTCTATAAAAAGTATTTCAGAGATCTATATTACCTCCCAGTTAGATTTTCATAGTGACACACTGGTTTTATGTTTCAGAACACATTTGAGATCCAAGCTTATTTCCCCAGAGCCTGTTGGTATGACCACAGCACGGTGAGTTGAAATGTTATTAGGAAGAACCAAATGGCCCTGTATAGGCTAGAGGGGTGGCTGAAATTTTTTCCTAGTGTCTCAAACCAGAAAGAAATAATTTCCAACCTTTTTAGCCATAGTCAGATCTATATAAATGGAGATCTGCATAAAGACATAGAAAATATCTGATCACCTATATCTCGAGTTGTCTACATTATACCTTTCCTAGACATATACAGAAAACATTAGGTTTTTAAAGGTTTAAGAAAAAATAAAAATAGAGTTGTTCTCATGCTCACAGTACTTGCTGATCTTCCAACATGCTCTCTTAGTAAGGAAGAGTTTTAGTAAAATATCTAACTCATTTAATTGATTTACCTTTAACCATTTCTTATCTATCTGCTTCCTTCTAGGGATCTGGCTACAATTCATCAGGTGAGTGGAAAACACTGCTGGCTCCTCTGGACCACATCAACCTTCACATAAGAGGAGGCTACATCCTGCCTTGGCAGGAGCCTGGAATGAACACTTACTACAGGTATGATGAAGCAGTGTTTGATGTCTTGGCTCTTTACCAGGGTATATAGAGACATAATCAAATTACACAGAAACCAAATTACAGAGGAGTTTCACCAGTTGGAATCTATGGGTACCTTCTGATACTATTTAGAAGACAAGTTCAGGAATCCAATCCTTGATGTGATCTTTTAGTTGTACTCTTACGTCGAGAGCACAATTTTCCGGAGTGAAAATTCTCTTGAGAATACAAACCTATTTTCCTCCCCACATTATAGAAAATGAGAATATTAAAGAGCACCTTAACTTGTAGTGATTGCACAGGAATTTAGTACCCATTTCTAGCCTGCACTGGTGAACTCAAAAAGAGATTTCACCACACACACACACACACACACACACACACACACACACACACACACACAGTCTACTTTCTGTCTTTGATAAAAAAAAAAAAAAAAGCATGATTTTCCTGAAACAGGCCTCTGAGATGGCTCTTAAATCATAAATAGGATTTGTCTGTGTGAAGACAAGGAGAGATTCTGGGTGGGTTAAAGAAGTAATGGTAAAAATTAGGTTGGGTAGGTTAAATTCAAACAGTTGAGCTAGCTCTTGGAAGGCTATGAATGGCATCCTAAATAGTTTAGATTTTAAACTGAAAGCTGTTTTCTGGAATTTTGTTACTATGAGATTGATGTCACATCATATTATTGTACTACTGTAGTGGGTGTGTTGGAAAGTATGCATTATTTGAATATTGAAAGTTGAAATTGACAAATGCTTCATTTAACTTTAATTGTTCCTCTGACTTGTAGTTTATATTTTATCTAACTCTATTTTTGTCATTTTTATGAACATTAATACCTTGAGTTTTATTTGTGGATAAGAAATGTTTTTAGCAGATATTCGTTTTTCTTACAACCTACAACCAAGTAAAAAATAATGACTTCTCTTTTTATAGTCGACAAAATTTGATGGGATTGACGGTTGCTTTGGATAATGATGGGAAGGCTGAAGGCCAATTGTTTTGGGATGATGGACAAAGCATTGGTGAGTATGAACCCCCAGAGAGCCTGCATAGCATTCAGAGCAACTTTGTCACAGAAGCTGAGCATGTATCAATGGGACAAAAAACAAAACAAAACAAAAACAAAAACAAACAAACAAACAAACATAAAAACACATCTCTGTGTCAGCTGCTGCCAAAAAGTCAGCGGTGTTTGGGGGACTTCTGAAATTTCACTTGCTCATATATACTCTACTGCAAATTGTTGTAGTTATTGGTTCCCCAGTCTTGTAAGTTCTTGAGCCTGACATGGATTCAGGGCTAATCTATCCTCACTGAGCCATGCCACTTTGATAAAACAATGTGCATACAAATATCAGGCTGATCATGAAGTCATCCTTGTGGTATCTTCAGCAAGAATGACTTATCTTCACCCTTGGTACAGCAATAGTCTATATTTTGGAGAAATCTGTTAGACTACTCTAAGTCAAGTGGCCATTTTCCATGCCTGGTACCGGTCCTGATTTTTTTCATTTGCTTGTTTGTTGTTGTTTGTTGTGGTAAATCTCCTCCCAAATATGCCCCAGCAATGAAAACACAACACAGTTAATATGATTACATGCTGTGCACCTAGAAGAGGCAGATCTACTGCTACACTACCCTCTTCCACATCTATGAGACCCCTTAGAACTTGCAGTTTCTCCAGGCCATGTGCTTCTGCTCTGCTTTTCTCCTTCCTCCTCCTCCTCTGCGTCCTCCCTCTCTTCCATTTTCTCCTTCTTCTCACCCCTTCACCTTCTGTTCCACCTTCCCTTTTATCTGCCCAATCATCAGCTTTCCTTTATTTTATAAAATAAGGTGGGAAACAGGTTTACAGGAAATCACCTGAGTGCTGACTCATTCCTTGTTCACAGCCACTCACAGGAGAATGGAATTACCGTCAAATAGCTCCAGGGCTATCTGCAACAGTTGTTATTAGTTTTGTTTGTTTGTTTGTTTGCAAAATAGTCATGCCATTTACTTATGTCAAGTTGACACAAGCTACAGACATTTTAGGAGAGGGAATTAAGGAATGAACCCTGAGAGACTGGCTTATGGGAAAGTCTATGGTATATTTTCTTAAATACTATTTGATGTGGGAGGCCCAGTACAGTGTAGCTGATGCCATCACTAGGCAGGTGGCCCTGGGGTGTATAGGAAAGCATATGCCAGATAAGAACCTGAAATGGAAAGGGCTACTCCATTTTCCTTTAGTGTTAGGGACCAAACCTAGCAAGGGCCTGCTTACCATCCTTACTGCTTCTTAGGAAGATGCAGCATGCCTCATTGGCCGTTGTGATCCGTTTAAGATATTTTGGACTCAACATGAGATAATCAGCTAGAACTGAAGCAGATAACTGTTTATTCTTTTCTTTTTGTTTTCAGAAACATATGAAAAGGGGAACTATTTCTTGGCTACCTTTAGAGCAGAAAAGGTAAGACTGCCTTAATGACTTCATAAATGCTTTCTCAGTTACCTACAAATTAGACGTCATCCACTAGCTACATAAATGTAATATCTTCAGAAGAAATACTTCTGCCTTTACTTGCCTAATTTATGTTATTGACAATAAAATAAGCAAGAAAGTAGTCCTTATTTTACACTTATCCAGAATACCATCATTATTTGAAAAACAATTGGAGCTCATATTATCCAGGGAGAGGGGCATGGATTCTTTAATGTACACCTTATTTCCAGGAATAAGACGTTTTCTAGGTGATAACATTTTGAAGTACACATGTTACATAAGTGATCCATTATGTAATACTCTTTTATGGTTAGTAACTTGATGGTTCCATTGTCAGCAAAAGATTTGACAGCAAACGTTTAGTGAATACATGAATATACAAAGTTCAGATGATGTAATCTACACTGACTGGTTCATATGTATCTGCAGATAGCCACCTGTCTATTGCTAGCCTTGAATGAGCTTCACTCTACTTACATAGCTGGTGTTCGTCTGACCTGAAGCTGAGCTAAAATAACATTATGTGGAATGTCTGAGAATGACTTTTTCATGATTGTGGAATATCATAAAATAGAAGTGAAGGTGTAACCTTTATCTCATATCTATATCAATAAAGTCATGGGAGGCATAAATTGAGGTGAAAACCTGCTAGCCCAGTGAGGTAACTTTATTTTCTTAACTATATACAGAATATCTATTTATACAACTGATTCTTCAACTAAGCTGATGGCTCTTTAGAAATCTCTTTCTCTCTGTGTTATACTATCAAGTTAGTCTAGCTCTTTCTTGAACTGCTCCAAACCCAAGAGCACTTCTTAGCTCTCCTTCCTAGAATACTGTTTTAACAGTGTCCTGCCAGCTGTTTCTTGTTCTTGCAAGCCCAAAGAGAAAATCCTTACCTCTTATCCAGTGCTCCTTCCATAAATCTTCCTCCAAGCCAAAGAAAGTGACCCTATCAAAGATCCAGTTGCTTATAAAAGAAGTCTCTAAGGTCCTCCTCCTCCTCCACGCTTGGCAGGCTTGTCACCTTCCTGGTGGACAAGGGAGCTCCAAGCCAAGTAGGTAGGGGCCCAGCAATTTCCATATTTAATGTGGAGTACCTTAAGGGCACCAAGATGATTTTTCCTCAGGTCATAGAACAAAGAACACAAGACCTCTCCCACTTGCCATAAAATAGGCAGAAACTTTCCATTCTTAAAAAAAACCTTATTCATTTATTTATTTATTTTACAGTCCATATTTTATCCCCACCAACCCCATTCCCCCTCTTACTGCTCCACATCCAATACCTCCTCCCCTCTCATCCAGTCTCCTGAGGGCTAGGAGCATCATTTCCATACTTTAACATTCTTATCTATGAAGGCTTTTAGAGAACACTCAAACTGCATCTTTTTAGGACACAGCTAAAGGCATCTGACAAACCTGATATCTATTTAAGCTTTTACATTTTGCATGTGGTTTAGTTCCTGGCAGCTTTGGGGAGTCTGGTTGGTTGATATTGTTGTTCTTCCTATGAGGTTGTAAACCCCTTCAGCTCCTACAGTCCTTGCCAACAAATAGGTTTTCTCTGTATAATGATCAAATATCCTGTAACATAAGGAGCTTGAGAGATGGCTCAGTGGTTAAAAGTGCTTCTTGTACAGGGAATGTCAGGACCAGGAAGCAGGAGTGGGTGGGTTGGGGAGCAGGGCAGGGGGAGGGTATAGGGGATTTTTTGGAGAGGAAACTAGGAAAGTTTCCAATGGGATAGCATTTGGAATGCAAATGAAGAAAATATCTAATTTAAAAAAATCTTCAAAAAAAGTGCTTCTTGCTTCTGCAGAGGAGCTGTGTTGGGTTCTTTTATTTTTTAATTAGATATTTTCTTCATTTACATTTCAAATGCTATCTCCAAAGCCCCCTGCTCCCCAACCTACCCACTCCTGCTTCCTGGCCCTGGCATTCCACTGTACTGGGGCATATGATCTTTGCAAGACCAAGGGCCTCTCCTCCCATTGATGGCCAACTAGACCATCCTCTCCCACATATGCAACTAGAGACACAGCTCTGTGGGGTACTGGTTAGTTCATACTGTAGTTCCTCCTATAGGGTTGCAGACCCCTTCAGTTCCTTAGTACTTTCTCTAGCTCCTTCATTAGGGGCCCTGTGTTCCATCCAATAGATGACTGTGAACATCTACTTCTGTATTTGCCAGGCACTGGCATAGCCTCACAAGAGACAGCTATATCAGGGTCCTGTCAGCAAAATCTTTCTGGCATATGCAATAGTGTCTGGGTTTGGTGGTTGTTTATGGGATGGATCAACAGGTGAGGCAGTCTCTGGATGGCCCTTCCTTTTGTCTCAGCTCTGACCTTTGTCTCTGTAACTCCTTCCATGGGCATTTTGTTCCCCATTCTAAGAAGGAGCAAAGTATCCTCACTTTGGTCTTCCTTCTTCTTGAGTTTCATGTGTTTTGCAAATTGTTTCTTGGATATTCTAAGTTTCTGGGCTAATATCCGCTTATCAGTGAGTGCATATCATGTGTGTTCTTTTGTGACTGGGTTCTTAGCACTTCCTTTAGGCAGTTTATACTCACCTATAACTCCAGTTCCAGAAAAAAAAAATTGTCCTCTGAAGGCATCTGTGTCTATATAGTGCACATAAATTCACACAGTTGCATACACACATATGCCTAAACCAATAATTACATCTTATAAATCAAAAGTGGAAATATCAAGTTCTCATTTATAATTACAATCTATGTTAAGTTGACTAATTTCTCATTAGCCAAGGATACATAACCAAGTCCAGAAGCAGGGGTTGGGGTGGAGCTCATCATATCTGTTTCAGAAAGGCAACATTATAAGAAACAGAAGAATAAATAATTAGAGGCAACAATGCTATCAATATGCATTAACATGTTGGATGATTCCATGGACAATCTGTCTTCTTCTTCTGAAAATTATGTAAATCATTCTAAGTCAAGTCCAGAATCCGCTTACCACTTATTATTGACTTAAAACATGGGCTACTGTAGCACAAATTAATTGTAACAGTGCTCTCAAATACTAGATGTTTGTTCAATACTCCCCTGATCCTGTCTTACAAGTATGCATATGTTTGATTTTAAACTTGGCATTTTCTTTGTGTTGTGTTGTGCGTTGTGCAGGCTCCTAGATCTGATCACTCTGAATGCCAGTTAATCTAGATGTCTCTTAAAATATGATACCCACTGCCCATCTGTGGCTGTTCCATACTTGAAAATGTGACAAGCCTAATCTGAAATATTCAAATGTTAAATTTAAAGGCAGAGTGAAAGATTTCCTGCGTAGTCTTATACTGAATGTACCCTGAACTAGCTTAGAAATACCAGGTAAAAAGAATGCATTTTATAATTCTTCTGATTCTTTTTACTCTTTAAAAAAAATGATCTGTTAGAAAGTTTAAAACATGCTTTACATTGTATTCCAACAGCACAAGGGTTGCTAGATAGCCTGACACCTCTTCTTAGAACAACTTCATTATTTCTTTTGCTGGGCATATTTTTTTGTTGAATTTTGAAGATACATATCCTCTTAAAATGCTCCTTTGTTTCTCTGTGTATACTTGGATATTCTGGAACTCAATTTGTAGGCCAGGCTGGCCTTGTACTCTTAGTGATCTGCCTGCCACTCCTCAAGTGCTGGGACTAAAGGTATGCACTACCACTACCAAGCTTCACTATTAATTTTAAGAGAGACACTTCTGTTTAGTTTTTCTTTCTTATAACATTAGAATTAATTTAAATAACTCTTAACTCGAAGGCTCAATTTTATTGTTATTCTAAAATAATAATAATGAATTCTTTTATGATATTTGAAAATTTTTCCCACTCTAAAGATGAGACTGAGATTAAAGAAACTCCCATTTTTCTCTAGGGTTTGGGTGATTACTATCAATGCCACTTTGGCTGGTAAACCAGCTTGGTGTTGGGAGGGGGTATATGTAGCATTTGCACATTTCTGTACTGTAAACATTTCTTTCAAGTAGCTTTCAAATTTGAAAAAAATAATTGACAATAAGCTGTTAAATCAACAAGCTAAAGTCTAATTATTTTCTTCTAGTTATACCTTTCCTTGAATTTTCACCTTGGTTCTGTATACCCAACCATTCACAAAATGTCCTATTGTATATTTATTTTTAATGAAAAATATTTATGTGTGTGGGTGTTTGAGAAGGCCAGAGGAAGACATCAGATCTCTCAGAGCTGTAGTTATAAGTGGTTGTAAGCCTGGCATGGTGATGAAAACTGAGTCTATGTCATCTAGAAGGACAGCAAGTTCTCTTAATCCCTGAGCCATATCTCTAGCTTCTTGTTTATTTATTTTGACATGGAATCCCATCTCCTCTTGCCCAAACTGATTTTGAACTTGTTGTGTAGCCCAATAGGATTTTAATGCGTGATACCTCCAACTTAGCCTCTGTAGGACTGGAATTACAGTCATGTGCCATTACATTTGACTTTGTTAGTTTTCAAGACATAATGGAATAATTTTTTTCTCTTTCTAATGTTATCACCAGAACCAAGCAACATACAGTTTTACTCTATTGTCTCAGCCTCCCTTTTTTCCCTATGGAATTGTCTTAGGCATTTGGGTTCAGGAATCGCTACACAAACCAGTGAGATTCCAGACTCAGATAAGCAAAAAAAAAAAAAAATTATTGAAGACATATGCCAAGACTGATTGATCAATCAGGGGCACAGCCTAGCCTTGGGAGTTAAGACTGGATATTGAACATTTTTCAGGGCCAGCATATAAAGGAAAAAAAAAATACCTACAAAACCCACAGTGAGCCCATCTTATGGATGTGGAATTTCTTAAGATTAACAAACCTCAGAATATATAGACCATAACAGGTTATGTGGTCTGCTTGACCCTGCTCTTAGTCAAGTTATTTTTTGTCAACAATATGAAATAGCTGGCAAGCATATTACAGAAACAATAGAGAATTGCTGGCAGGCATGGAAAACATAGCTACAGCTGTGCTGGGGTGGCAGGGGCAGGGGTCAGGCCTCAACAATAACCTTGCTTTTAACCAGTATTGTTTCACTGTTTAGCACCTGCTATACTAGCGCTTGTCTATCTGGCCCCGTTACTTGTCCAATTCTTGCTGCCTGTAACACTCAAGTGTCTTTCTAGGAATTGTGAAGTTCCATGTCTTCATTATTGCTTTTCATGTCTACTCCGTTCCCATATTGACTTTTCTTTCCATTTCCTTAACACCTATATTTTCTTTTGCTATGATTTTCATTTTGCTTTAGTTGTATAACATCTCACAATTTATCTCATTTTAACTCTTATTGATTCTTAAATACTTGATCATAATTTAGACAATTTGCTATGTTCCTTGAATACATTCTTAATTCGGTGACAGTTTACTATGCTACTATATTATGCCAGCATACCATCAGTCCACCCATCTATGAGATGGATGAAACTATGAAAATAGATGATTCCATTTTCTACAATCATAATTTTCTTATCTGAAGAACATAAATAATGATGCTTTGTTATAAGAATTAGTTTTAGTTGATTCCAGTTATAGTTGAAAATCAAGATTAGCCATCATAGCTATCATAAAATTTATCATGGCTGGTACTTGGGAACTATGTCTCCATGAAATATTTAATAAAAATTAGAAACAAAAACAACTACAATAAGATTAATTCAAAATATTTTCACATTGCAATATAGAACATAGTTTACTACATGTGTGTTATATGTTTTCTCCTTATGAATTTTTAGAACAGCTTGAAAATCCAGATCCCACATAATAAGTTTCTGAGTGACACAAATCCACTGAAAATTGGATACATTAGAATCTGGGGTTTAAACGATTCTTATGTGGTACAGGTCATTTGTACCTACAACAACCAGCAATTCACCCAGAATAATTTCACAAGTGAGCCCTATAATCAGGTAAGTCTGAAAGGAATACTATCCTGAACTCGGAGTATTATTCTATTAAATTATCTCTGCTACTACTTTATATGTTATACTTGTTAGAAGGGTTGCACATGTTTCTGAAAATCTGTGAGGACTGTTGTAAAAAAATACCACATTTGGTAGTCTTTCCTTTGTATTATGAGATGGCTGATTTGTAACCTGATGACACTCTTTCTGTTGTGTTTACTAATGAATTGGATTGGGTTTGAATAGATTGTTTTCCTAGGGTACCTAACAAAACATAGAAATATTTTCTTCTCAGAGGCTAAAGCCAAGGAATGCCTGTGAAATCTCTTTCTCCTTCCTGCAGTATGCCCAGCCCTGTGAAAATTAATAGTTCCTTTTTAAGCTTCAAGTTGGCACTTAACTGTTACTATTATTTCTTGAATATGTTTCACTCATAATATGAGATGTGTTTGTTTGCCTAGCAAAACAGAGTGTCATACATGCCAGACTATTAAGACTATGAAAGCGACAGCTTTGTCTCAGCTCTGGAACCAAGTGAAACCACCTTTTGCAGATGGGTTACTGATAGAATAGTAACCAGTGTAATGGTAACTTTAGAATCTGAATAGTAACTTGAGACCATGGACTAATTATAACTAGATGCAGTAGCCCAAACAGAATGGTTTAGAGAACTGGACATAAATAGCTACAATCTCTGCTTCCAATTGGAGAAAACAGTGTCCTACTAGCATTGAGATTTGAGAAAATGACCATTCTGCACACCCATGTAGATCTTGTGCCCCTGTGGTCTTCTTTGTTACATACTTAGATAAAATGATATGTTCCTTGAATTACTGGATTTAAAGTTACTGTAAAAGTATTGTTCCTCATTAACCTAGCTGCAGAAAATCACTGAGTACTATTTGGGGAAGCTCTATAGCATATTCAATACCTGCTATATGACAGGCGCTATCTTAACACTGACAGTAATGAGGACATGAAAGTCATCTGCTGTCCAGAAAGAAAAATGTCAATGGCAAAACGAAAAGTCAAAATAAATATTAATTTTAACCACAACTGTAAATATTTGAGAACATTAGGGCTCAGACATAAGAAAATGTGAAGGAAGTGATTTCTGGTACTTAGTTACATAGACAACACCTTACCATTGGGACCAATCTGGGACCAATATAAGCTGAAAAGATTTGCGTCATGTAGTCTTTTGGGAAAGAAAGAATACATTTTTATTTTTTGTGAAAGTAAAAATTGAATAGTGTCTTCAACATAATGTTTAATAAGGTCTAATCCATCAATATAATCATTTCTTTCTTGGCAGAAATTAACAATTCGATTGACTGGAAAGAATATGAACCTAGAAAAGCTGACTGAAGTTACTTGGGTTTACGGAGATCCTGTACCTCCTACACCGAATGCAACCAGTGTATTGCCCACAAGCCCTCACCCATCTGAATCTAGCACTGAAACTGTGACCAGTCCTGCTCTCATAACCACCCCTGAAACAATAAGTACTTTCACAACCACACTTCCTACTATAACTACACCTTTCCCTACAAGTCCTACTACCAACACTAGTGATATGATGCCTGCCACAACCACAGCTACTGACACAAGTACTGCTGTCACTACAACTAGCATCACGTTTCCTGGTACAACTACATCTTTCCCTACAACTTCTTCTCATACTAACACTAGTGGTGTACTTCCTGAAACAGCCACAACCCCTGAGATAACTACTGTTGACACCACAACTAGTACCACATTTCCTACTATAACTACACCTTTCCCTACAAGTCCTACTACCAACACTAGTGATATGATGCCTGCCACAACCACAGCTACTGACACAAGTACTGCTGTCACTACAACTAGCACCACATTTCCTGGTACAACTACATCTTTCCCTACAACTTCTTCTCATACTAACACTAGTGGTGTACTTCCTGAAACAGCCACAACCCCTGAGATAACTACTGTTGACACCACAACTAGTACCACATTTCCTACTATAACTACACCTTTCCCTACAAGTCCTACTACCAACACTAGTGATATGATGCCTGTCACAACCACAGCTACTGGGACAAGTACTGCTGTCACTACAACTAGCATCACGTTTCCTGGTACAACTACATCTTTCCCTACAACTTCTTCTCATACTAACACTAGTGGTGTACTTCCTGAAATAACCACAACCCCTGAGACAACTATTGTTGACACCACAACTAGTACCACATTTCCTACTACAACTACACCTTTCCCTACAAGTCCTCCTACCACTAACACTAGTGATGTGATGCCTGTCACAACCACAGCTACTGGGACAAGTACTGTTGTCACTACAACTAGCACCACATATCCTGACAGAACTACACCTTTCCCTACAACTTCTTCTCATACTAACACTAGTGATGTACTTCCTGAAATAACCACAACCCCCAAGATAACTCCTGTTGACACTACAACTAGCACCACATTTCTTAATACAACTACACCTTCCCCTACAAGTCCTCCTACTACTAACGCTAGTAATGTGATACCTGTCACAACCACAGCTACTGAGACAAGTACTGCTGTCAATACAACTAACACCACATATCCTAATACAACTACACCTTCCCCTACAAGTCCTCCTACTACTAACGCTAGTAATGTGATACCTGTCACAACCACAGCTACTGAGACAAGTACTGCTGTCAATACAACTAACACCACCTTTCCTAATACAACTACACCTTCCCCTACAAGTCCTCCTACTACTAACGCTAGTAATGTGATACCTGTCACAACCACAGCTACTGAGACAAGTACTGCTGTCAATACAACTAACACCACATATCCTAATACAACTACACCTTCCCCTACAAGTCCTCCTTCTACTAACGCTAGTAATGTGATACCTGTCACAACCACAACCACTGAGATAAGTACCATTGACAATACAACTAACACCACCTTTCCTAATACAACTACACCTTCCCCTACAAGTCCTCCTACTACTAATGCTAGTAATGTGATACCTGTCACAACCACAGCTACTGAGACAAATACCGTTGACAACACAACTAGCACATTTCCTGATACAACTCCACCTTTCCCTATAAGTCCTCTCACTACTAACACTAGTGATATACCTGTCACAACCACAACCACTGAGATAAGTACCATTGACAATACAACTAACACCACATAACTCCACCTTTCCCTATAAGTCCTTCTCCTCCTAACACTAGGGATGTGATGCCTGTCACAACCATAGCTACTGAGACAAGTACTGTTAACAATGAAACAAGCACATTTCCTGGCTTAACCCCACCCTTCCCTACAAGTCCTCCTCCTCCTAACACTAGTGATGTGATACCTGTCAAAATCACAACCGCTGAGATAAGTACCATTGACAATACAACTAGCACCACATTTCCTGACATAACCCCACCCTTCCCTACAGATCCTCCTCCTACGAACACTAGTGATGTGATGCCTGTCAGAACCACAGGTATAGAGTCACGTACTGGTGACAACAACTAATATGAAATTCTTGACATAACTACACCTTTCCCTACATGTCCTACTACTGTTAGCACTAGTGCTATCATTCCTGTTGCAATGATGGCTACTGAGACAAGTACTATTAATGCCACAGCATCTCTCCTCTTCCAGATATAGGTACCTTGTTTCTTATAGTACCTGTTACTGATAGCACTAGTGATCCTATACCTATGGGGAGTATACCTTATAGAACAAGCACTGCTAATATCACAAGTAGTACAATATATTCTGGTAAAATTACATTTTTTTTCTATGAGTGCTACTTGTGATGGCACTAATTCAACTTTTTCTACCACAGTCACACATTATACAAAACATTTTCCTAATATTACAATTAATTATACTCTTCCTGATGTACCTTACCCCTTTCCTATAGATTCTACCACAGCAAACTCTAGTGTTGTGATTCCTAGTGTAACCATATCTTTCCAAGGGAATAGTAATACTGTTGAAGTTACTGACAATATCTACTATCCCCATGGTTACATATATTTTCAACACAAGCCACACACATTTAATTACTTCTGTCAAGGTCATTTCCAATACTTTCATTCCAAGAAGCACATGTATTCTCACCATCAATACTACATACTATGCAGGATGTGTTGGGAACACTACTGATGGAAATAAATCCAATAGTATGATAGGCAACAGTACATACCTTGTGAATCCAGATGCCATCATAATATCAGATATAGCTTTCACAATTACAGAAATTTATTTGGTTACACATAATGTTACAATCAGTTATTTACCTTCTCTTGTAGTCAATGTTACCCCCAATACTACAAACACAATCACATATGCTTTAACTGCCACCATTTCCAATAGAACAGCAGTCAAAGTGTTGCTGTTAATTCCAAATACATGGTGGATGCTGTAAACTCTATGCTAGTGCCATTATTTCACTCAAAGTTCTAGTGCAGGGGTTCTCAACACTCCTAATACTTTTAATACAGTTCCTCGTGTTGTGGTGACCCTCAACCATAAAACTATTTCATTGCTACTTCATAACTGTCATTTTGCTGATGTTATGAAATGTATAATATAAATATCTGGTATGCAGAAGATCTGATATGTCATATCTATGGTGGTCATGACCCACATGTTGAGAACCGCTGGTATGCTAGAACCCCATCTGGTGCAGGATTATTACCTCTTTGTGAATAGACCTAGGATAACTTGGTTTCCAAAATATGGATATTTCGAAAACTAAAACAATTATATAAGGATGTTTCTATTCAAAACATAACTTCTACCAAAGAAGGTATATATGCGTATCCTAATGTCAGAATACATACCATAGTTATTTCTTATACTAGCTATTATTCCTGTGGTCCTTCTGGTTAATTGATACATATCTTCATTTGGAATCTTAGTATATCATACCATACCATGTCACATTCTGTGAGCATTATTGCTACAAGTGTCATTGGTGAAATAGCTTCACTCCTACAGTTTCCATGAGTTATAAGCCTGATCTAATGTTGGGGAGAGCCCCAGTGACACTCAAGTTACCTCTCTAACAGCAATTGTTTACACTGTAGATTTTGAAATATTCTATCATGTCTGTATATACAGTAGCTTACTATCACACAGTAAAACCATCTTTTGCTTTCAAAATGATTCCAGCTGTTAGTATAGACATAGAAACTGCTACTGTTATAGATTTTTATACATCTCAACTTCAAGCATTGAAGTCATTAAATTATAGAGATAGCATTTTACCATTAAATAAAGCAAATATATGATTATAGGTGTTGAAATATTATTTGGCTATAGTTTCAATAATTTCTCTGGTCTTGGTGACACTCTACAGGTTTCATGAGCACAGATTGAACCTTTCTCTTCTCAAATAATTGGGACAATAAATTTTTCACAGTTTATATTTTATGTTTCTGAACATCTGCCAATACAAAGTGAGATCTAAACATGAAATTCATTAATGACCATGTATACCCAAGACTTAAAGCTTGAAGATAATTTTAGTTAACATTAAAATAATTTTACACATAAAGCCAAGTTCATGGTGAGAAGTTTTCTGCTTGTGGAATGGTATTGGTATGCAAAATGTGTTATATTTCCAGATTAGGAATACTCAATCTACATTTATTGATAACAAACTGCTCTAGAATTTTGGAAAGAATCTTATGGGCTACTTTTAGGCCCCTACTATTCCCACTAACAATGGACTCTGATGTGCCTACAAACTAGAACTTACTTAGACTGAGGTTAGACATTAAAGGCTTAGCCCCAGGAGGCAGTCTATCTGCACTGGAATTTAGAATCATGGTCACCTAGCCTTTTACTGTATTTTATTATTATTTTATTTTGTGTGTGAAGTCTTTCCTGTAGTGTGTTAGAGGTCCCTGAATGGCCCTGATCTTTCATACTCAAATTTATGACTCATCTTTGTCCTATTCCTTCCTTAGTTAAGTCTCTATCTCATCAATAAACTCATGAATATTACCAAATAGAGCCAGTTGGCCACTGTTGAAGGTTTAGCCCCACAACTGTATTCTAAAATGTAGTATGAAATCTGTGGGGTGTCCCAGACTTTTTGTAAAGTTAATAGCATCAAATATGCTTTCATAATACTGTTATTATTCATCTCTTTTACTATTTTTGTCTTACTGGTACATTAGTGGCAGGTTTCAAAGACTTTTCAGTGTGATACTGCAATAGATAAATACAGAAACAGCTACAAGGAAAGGGTGCATGTCATTAAAAAGTCTTGGGAAATGTAAAACAATAGCATGCTTCTTACTCTTTGTTTTTGCCTCAAAATATGCTTATTTTTCACAAAGATGTTATTTATGTTAAAATGTAGAAGATATATTATTATTTTCAATTAACAAAAATAAATATAAAATGTTTTATAAATGACTCAGTTTAAGTTTTATATGCAGTAAATGTTAACAGGTGTCATTCACATAAACAACATGATGTGCTGACGGGTTTTTGTTGAAGTTAGGGCTGGGTCTTTCTTCCTCCCAGTCCCATGCTCCTGGAAATAAGACTCCGACTCAAAATATTTACAAATACCTTGCCCATATAGCTAGGCTCTTCTCTGACTAGATCATAACTTAAAATAACCCAAATGCAGCTCAGCTTCTCAATGTAAGGCAGACCAATTCATGTGTGTTGTTAGCAAAGAATCCTTCATCACATGTCTTTTCACATGCTTGCTTTAGTCTCTCACCTGTGTCCTCTTCAGGAAAACACTTCTTCATGTGTTTGCCCCAGCAAAACACCTTCCAACACAACACAACTGACTTTCCAAAGAACCCTTGAAGTTTTCACTTCACCATGTGTGTTTGTTTGATGGACTTATCTCCTAGAATGAAAGGCCTTTGAATTTTGCATTGCAAAGCTACTAGTTAACATGTGATACAGTTAATAAGCTTAACAATATTCTTCTTCTTCTTCTTTCTTCTTCTTCTTCTTCTTCTTCTTCTTCTTCTTCTTCTTCTTCTTCTTCTTCTTCTTCTTCTTCTTCTTCCTTCTTCTTCTTCTTCTTCTTCTTCTTCTTCTTCTTCTTCTTCTTCTTCTTCTTCTTCTTCTTCTTCTTCTTCTTCTTCTTCTTCTTCATCTTCTCCTCCTCCTCCTCCTTCTCCACCTTCTTCTTCTTCTTCTTCTTCTTCTTCTTCTTCTTCTTCTTCTTCTTCTTCTTCTTCTTCTTCTTCTTCTTCTTCTTCTTCTTCTTCTTCTTCTTCTTCTTCTTCTCCTCCTCCTCCTCCTCCTCCTCCTCCTCCTCCTCCTCCTCCTCCTCCTTCTTCTTCTTGTTTTTTTTTTTTTGGTTTTTCAATGATCCATTATGTTTCTTTAGATATTTTCCTTGTACAATGCTCTCTGGATTCCTTAGTTGGGAGCTTTTTATCTTCTGGAAAGATAAAAACAAACAACCTCACTCCAACCCCAACTCTGGGTCCTTACATTGATTAGAAGAATACATTTTTCCTAGGGAAAAAAGCTTTTTGGCAGCAGAAAAAACATTATCTTTCAATGTGAAATTAAACATACCTTATGTGGATAAATATACGTATATATTCCCTTTCTCTTTATGTAAATTTAATGTTGTTGTGTATTTATTTTTTAAACTACTAAGGAAATTTCTACTTATTATTAAGTAAAAAATCTACAAAGTACCTTTAAGGGAAAAAATGTGTCATTTTGAACTTTAGAAAAGGAAGACCAGCAGTCTCTGCTAACCTGAAGCCCTGAGATCTCTCAGACATGGAGCCACCAACCAGGCAATATACACTAGCTGGTACAAGCCCCTCCCCTGCCCCCCAGCAAGTATACAGCAGAGGGCTGCCTGGTCTGGCCTCAGTGAGAGAAGAAGCACCTAGCCCTTGAGAGACTTGAGACCACAGGGAGCAGGATAGCCTGGTGGGGTGGGGTGAGAGGAAGGTGGGGGACAGGGAAGTTGGGGGTTGGGGTGAGATGGGGACATCCTCTTGGAGACAGGGAGGAGGAGGAATGGGAGGTAGAACTGTGGGAGGGTGGACCAGGAGGGGGTAATGACTGGACTGTAAAAAAATAAAAATGACAATAACTTTAAAACCCCCAACAACAACAACAACAACCAGATTGTAATTTATAAGAGGCTGTATCTCTCAGCAGAGCACCTGGCCCTGACTTCATTGTGTCTATCAGGCTGATCTAGAATTCACAGAGATCTGGCTGTCTCTGTCTCCTGTTTCTGTTGTGATTTTAGCTCAGATGCTGTGCATTGCCTAGCTAAGCCCTCTTCTCCTTTTTTTAAAATTTAATTTAATTTTTTTTTTTACTTATTCACTTTACATCCTGCTCACTGCCCTCCTGCTTACTGCCTCCCACGCCCTCCCACTCTCCTTTAAGCAGCTGGGGCAGGCCCTCCAGGTATTCCCCCAACACTGACACTTTAAGTCTTTGAGAGGCTAGATGCTTCCTCTCCCACTGAGGTCAAACAAGGCAGCTCAGCTAGTAGAACACATATATCCCTTGTACAGGCAACAGCTTTTAGGATAACCCCTGTTCTGGTTGTTTAGGGCCTATATGAAGACTAAACTACATATGAGGGGGGAGGCCTAGGTCCAACCCATGCATGTTCTTTGGTTGGTGGTTCACACTCTGAAAGCCCCAAAGGTCCAGGTTAGTTGACTCTGTTGGTCTTCCTGTGGAGCTCCTATTCCCTTTGGAGCCTATAATCCTTCCTCCTATTCTTTCATAAGAATCCTCAAGCTCCATCCACTGTTTGGCTGTGGGAGTCTGTATTTGTCCGAGTCAGCTGTTGGGTGGGGCCTCTCAGATGACAACATGCTCCTGTCTGTAAACATAACAGAGTATCATCAATAGTGTTAGAAATTGGTGCTTGCCCCTGGGATGGGTCTCAAGCAGCTTTATTCCTAATAGCCAGAAATGGAAATAACCTAGATGTCCCTCAACTGAAGAATAGATAAAGTAAATCTGGCGCAACTACACAATGGAATATGATTCAGCTAATTAAAACAAAGACACCATGAATTTTATAGGCAAATAGATGGAACTAGAGAATTTCATCCTGAGTGAGGAAACCCAGAACAAAAGGACATGCATGGTATGTACACATTCGTAAAATACAAGTAGCAGGTTATACGGTACAGACCCAAGGAAGTTAAACAAAGAGGAAGGCCCAAGGGAAGGAGCTTGAAACTCATTTAGAAAGAGGAATAAATTAGTCATAAGAGGAGGACAGGAACTTGAGAGAGGAGTATGGGAAGAGGAATGGGGGTTGAGGATCAAGTGTGAGGAAGATGGCTAGATGGCCATGGAAATGAATGAAAATCTGCAATTGACAGGGGTGAGGAGGTGGGGGAGGGCATCTCTAGGATAAGACAGAGACATGGGAAAAAAGAGGTACCCAAGAACCAATGGGGGTGATATTAGCTGTCACTCATTACATTGGGGATATGGAACCTGAAGAGGCCACCTCCTGTATTGAGACAGGATTCCCAATGATGATGTGTTTATAAAAAGATAGAGAGGTATTAATATATGTTCTGGTGGGGTGTGGGGTAAGGGGGTGCCTCACTGGGTCCATGCTGAGGCATCCCTTCCCTCTTAGAAACCATCTACAGGAAGGTATAGTATAGAATAGAGTTTATTTAGGGCATGGAGAGGGGAGTTAAGAGAGTAGCAGAGGCAGAGAAAGGCAGAGAGAAGGAGAGAGTAGAGAAGTAGAGGCCGGCCATGGCCACGTGGAGAGAGGGAAAAAGGGAAGGGGGAGAGGGGAGGCACAAGGGAGCAAGAGGCAAGGGAGAGTGAGGCAGGAGTAAGATAGAGAGGAGTGGGCAAGCAGCCCCTTTTATAGGGCCAGGCTTTCCTGGCTGTTGCCAAGTAAATGTGGGGGTGGAGTACAGACAGAATACCAACAAATTGAGTGATAGAAACACCCACTCACAAAACTTTCAACCCAAAATTTATTTTGTCTACATGTAATACAGGCACAGGGGATGGAGCAGACCCTGTCCTTTTCTTTACAGGAATAGATGGCCTTCAGTCTGACTCTGGCCACAGCAGCTAATCTAGGGATTCATATCCTTATGACATGAGGGGACGGGATAAGCTGAGGAAAAGCTGAAGTGGCTTTTCCCATGTAGTTTCTGGGAAGTCTCCATGGGTTTTGCCACCTTCCTCTGGTCCCAGCTGTATTTAGCCTGTGTGTAACTGGGAGTTTGTTTTTTCTCCTCTGCCACCACTGTGCTCTGTACTTGGGAGAAGCCCCAATTCCTGTGTTCTGCTTTTAAATTCAGTAGGGACTTAAACAAACAAACAAACAAACAAACAAACAAACAAACAAACAAACAAAAAACACCTTGCATACTATCTCTCTGTAGGTTCCTGCTCCTTGGCTAGGAAATCTCAGCTGTTGGTCTTGTGCTATTCTGGTAAGCTTTGGCTTTGGTCTGCTATTCATTCATTAATTTATTTATGTATTTATTTATAGAGATCATGCCTATTGTCCTGCTACCTTGAATTTTCTCTGCTTTTCACCTGCATCTTTTAATCTAACATGGGTTCTAATTAAGTTCTCACTTCATGTTGGTTCACCATTTGTTGAAGTTAGGGCTCCCAGAAATAAGACTCAGACTCAAAATATATTTACAAATACCTTAGCTATAGCTAAGCTCTTCTCTGACCAGATCATAACTTAGAACAACCCATTTATTCTAATCTACATTTTGCCATGTGGCTGGTTACCTGTGCTCAGGTACCATGCTTCTATCTAGTCACATTTTCGTGGGTGAATCTCCTGTCTCTGACACTATCCTAGAATTCTTTCTGCCTCCCAGATGCCCCATTTCATATTTCCTGTCTAAACCATAGGCCATCAAATTTATTAATGACAGATACCAAATCCATATAGACACAAGATATTCTTTCTACAGGTTTTGAATATAAAGAGGTCCTAAGACCAAAGAATTTAAAAGCCACTTCCTTAGGTCTACACGATATGTTCCCAACTTCTTGTATGGCACAATAGAAGTACTATGTTTTGGATTATTCAGTGGTACTCCACACGAGGAACACAGGTTCATCAGTTACACTTGTTTCTTGGAATTGACTCACAAGCTATAGTCTTTTTGTTGTTGTTGTTTTGTTTTGTTTTTTGAGACAGGGTTTCTCTGTATAGCCTTGGCTGTCCTGGAACTCACTTTGTAGACCAGGCTGGCCTCGAACTCAGAAATCCACCTACCTCTGCCTCCCAAGTGCTGGGATTAAAGGTGTGTGCCACCATGCCCGGCTTAGTTATAGTCATTTGAACATAGCTGATTTCTTATGTTAGGGAACACATGGCTCTTGCCTGACCATTCCAACCAAAACGAAAGGCAAAATTATTTCTATAGAGTATGACTTGTATCTCCTTACTTGTATCTTCACTAAGAGAGGCCCAATATACTGCATTTTGTGTAGCACAAACTTAAGAGTGAGTTATGAGTTTGAGTGTCTGCTTTTGTGTACCTGATCTGTATGTATATGTGCATATTTGTGTATGTGTACACATGTGCATGTATGAGTATGCACACATGTTACCTCCCGTGTATGGATGGCAGAAGTCAATATAAAGTGTCTTCCTTAGTCACATTCCATCTTATTTTTAAGACAAGAGCTCACAATAACTTTGGAGCTCATCAGTTAGGTAGACTTTCTGGCCACTGATTTCCAAGGATTTTTGCCAATCTCTGTACCACCACCTCAGGTCTGGAGTCACAGCTGATATCTTAACTCTAATTTAGTCAAAGAAGTTTCCATGTCCAGGCTACCAGCCTCAATACACCAGAGGGCCATTGATGGCACATCCCTCACCCTTGTAACAAGTTAACCTTAAATAAATGTACCCATTTCCCCTATTTACCCCATAACCTCTAAATCACAAGTTAGCAAGATTCCCTTCCTCTTTGCTGGAAATACAGGATCACTCTTCCACTACTGTCCTCCTAGAATCAGAGATAGCCTGACTATATGCAGTAAGTTCATTAACTGTGAGATATAAACTCTGTTCTCTGAAACCTATAAGAAGGAGCTTGCCTTAATCCCTGCCATGTTGTCATCTTTTTAAGATACCATTAACTCTTCTAATAATCTTTCAAAACACTCAGTCTGTCTCAATGCCCTCCTCCTTGAATCACAAATCCAAGACCTTTCATAAATATATCAGAAGAGATACAGATTTTAAGGGTGGTGTGGTTTAAAACTTCTGAACCATAAAAGTTTCCTTATACTACATTTCCCAGATCATCAGCACCTGATTCAATATTTCCTCAAAAGATTGCCTACTAAATTGTTGGGCAATGTAAGTGGTCTAAGAAAACATCCTAAAGGAACATGAACTTGGAAAACCTTTGTTTAAGGTGGTAAGAAGTTTTGTTTACATACTATGAGGCTTGGACGTGGTTCTGATCAGTTCAGGAGTTGAATGTGTTGTGGTTCTGAGGATGCATAGCCTAAGGTATTGCCCTATCCAAGGAAGTGATGAGCTCATTACTTCTCATGTCCTCAGTACATCTCACTACTATTAGAGGAGGGACCACTCCATCAGGAATCAGTGCTCTGACATTAGATCACAGCCCTTGAAGCTGTAATATGGAGTTTGCTGAAATCATATTCTTGATTATCAGGAGATTAAGATCCCCTGCCAAACACCTTGGTACACCTAAGGTAGGGGATGCCTTCTAGAAGACATAATGAGTAAGACATTTCATAGATTGGCAAAATAATTTTAAATCTAGCTGAGAATTCATAGACACGGTTTCCATAAAATACCAAATAAGCTCACTCTTCTGGACTTTTAATAACTGAAACTCCGCAAAATGTTGGTTCTTCGTCTCTGTTCTTTCCCCCACAGAGTTCTTAGACAAGCTTTGTGCTGCAAGGATAAGAACTTGCTTTTCTCTAGTTTGAATTTTACTTATTCTCAGATGTCAATTCACCTTGGGTTTCCAGATAGATTCTTCATTCTGAGTGACTCACATGTGGCAATATAACTTGATTTAGGATAAACAAAGACCATCCAACAGTAGAAACTCAGGTGTAGAGAACATGGATGGCATGTTGCATGTTGTATTTGGGGCAACCAAATGTTGCTGATGCTTGAACCTGATAATTCAAAAGACTTCCAAGCTGCTTTTCCTGGACCAAAGACTCAAATGAAAAAGACTGCCAAAGGAAGCAAGTTGAATTCTTTTTAATGTGATACTTAGAAATTTTATCTCTATGTACACAGAGTCCCTTCCTTTATCAAAAATTACCCTTTACTCTCTAGTATATCTATATAGCCTACTCACATTGCTCTGAAAAGACTGCACACAAACTATCATTAGAATAGAGAAGTAATGCCTTCTCCAGGGCCACATACATGCCAAGGGGTTTACCATGATCTCCCTCTGTACTGAAGCCCCATCTCACTCATAGCATCAATTTGAAAGAAAGTAGGACACTAGGATTCTTGGAGAGTGGATCCACCATCTAACACTCAGGCTTAGAGGCAGAATTTCTCATAAAACATGTAATTCTATTAATGATGCTGAAACCGTAAGAGTGATTTGGACAGTAAATTGTGGATAAAAACCTAGAACCTGTAGTATCATGATTTCAGGTATGGAAAGTGTCAAAAGGACACTTAGAGGGGTCAAATCGGCAAGCTGTTTTTGTAGCTCATGATAAGGGAGTAAGTATCATGAGGAGACAGAATCATACTCCAGTCTGCAGCATTGTGAGGAGCCACGAGAGGCTACCCTGCAGGAACAGTACAGCAATCATGGGCAGGGGCCTCAGAGTAGCAGTATTGGAACCAGAGAGGGCCAGTGGTACAGCCCTGAAGCCTGCAGGGGTATTGTCCTGAGGTTCCACCTTGCCTCCAGTAGACTCTAAGCATGGTCCTCGAGGAGTTGGTATGATGTCAGGAATCCAACCTGTTGTATTTTCTACTTCTTCCTGCAGGAGATGGAAAGAAATGGAGTAGCTTCAGAAATATCCCTACTATCTTTCCATTTCTTGAAGTTTTACTGTGCCACCCCACCCTTACAAGCTAAACTGGGAGGCTGCAACAACCTCTACAATGCAGGAGAGCAGCAGCTTGCCTTTCTTCTTCCTGTGACTCCCTCTCCCAATTCACACTTCCTATCTTTGTTATTTGCTGCCATCATCCTTTGTGTGTCTTTGCCTTGCCCAATGCCATCCCTCAACCTCGCAGGGTGGCTTCTACTGTGACACGCACATCAATGGTTTTGATCAATACTGTCTGCTGGGACTCCTTGCAGGCTTTCTCAGCTTTCTTAATGTTCTCTGGAGTCCACTCCACATTATTCAGGACCATCAGGTTCTCCATGGGATTCCTGTGGATAGAAGCTTTAAGGCGGGGGCATGGCAATAATGTTGTTGACTTATAGCTCAGACGAAATTGTGAAAGAACACCTTCAGTTTTTATTCCGCACTAATATAAACCTTTCACACTAGTATAAGTCACATGGAATGTTGTTTAACTAAGTGGAAATTCTTAGTGAGTTTGGTAAGAAAAATAAATATCAGAGAGGACCTAGGACATAGAAAAAAGGATGCTCTTTAAGGACATAGGTGCCATAGGGTCTGAGAGCTGGTCGAGTTAGCTTCTGTAAATCTGCAATTATTTGTGGTGGTGCACACCTTTAATCTCAGCATTTAGGAGGAAGAGGCCTGAAGACCTCTGTGAGTTTGAGGACAACCTGATCTACAGAGCAAGTTCCAGGACAGCCAGGGATACATAGTGAGAAATCTTGTCTCAATAGAAGAGAGAAAAAAAAATAGAAGAGAGAAAGAGAGAGAGAGAGAGAGAGAGAGAGAGAGAAATCTGAAATTGTATATGTGTCTGTTAAGAAAGATGTTTACAACTTCTTATTAGAATCACACAAGAGTGGCCATTTACTTACAGGTTGTGATATGAATGCAAACAAGATTTTGAGTGAAGCCTGAAAGATAGGAATTTATGACAAGGGATCTGACTTTCAAGGGTCAGATATAGAAACTTTCAGGGACAACTTCTGTTTTCAGAGCTTTTTGAATCAACACTGAATGGAGTAGGGTGAGAATGGTGAGGTGTGATTTGCCCAGCCCCTGAGGAAGTCCCTTCCCATGCACTTGTGGGCTTTTGATGTTAGACGGACTCACTCTGATGCTTCTTCCCCCAGCTCATTGGTCACATAGATGATATCAGGGTATCCCATGCAACTGGAGATGTTAATTCTGGGATAGTAGAAGAAGAAGATGAGGCACATCTCATTAATGGTGCTGGCACCTCCCTGGAGAAGGTGAGAGAGGGAGAGACAAGTACACAAACGCATGCAGAGAGGGAAAAGGCAAACAACAAACTGTGAAAGTTATCACTGTTTCATAGAGCTCTTTCTCTTCCCCTCGAGTCCAGCTCACCACACCTTACCAGATCACTTCCTTTCTCCTCAGTTTCCTGCCATTGAACAAGTATTGATATTATTTCTAAAGAATTATTCTTTAGAATATTCTACATATCTTTCTTATCCTTTACATTTTCACTGTTACCCTCTGGTGTGGGTTAGACTCCCTACTTTGCCCGTGTCAGCCAGCCCCCTGGCTTTATTACATTCTTCTCTCCCTAAAGTCGCTGATCATTTATATATAATATAATATAATATAATATAATATAATATAATATAAGTGTGATACTTTATTCTAAGGCAGATTATTTGATTACATATAGGAAACTCTAACCTATCTATGAATCCCTCTATCATTGAGCTGGCAAATACAATTTGAGAATTACACCCTGCTATCTAAGAGTTGTGGGTAGGACAGCATCTTTTCTGCTTTGAGAACTCTTCCTAGCCAAAAATCCCTCAAACTAATCCCATTACTTCTTATGTCTTCCCATGTTCTTTAATTCCACCTGAGCTCATTTTTCTTCATGTATACTGAAAACATTCCTTGTTGGGGGTGGCTTTGTTATTTCTGTCCTCCAGAACTCAGCATTGCAATTGTCTAGAACCAGACTTATTTACTATTATCATATGATGCATGTGTTGTCTTATGATTCCTGAACTAGTCCTAAACTATAATCCTATTTTTCCATTTTGATGTCTCCTGTCTTGACTTTACAATAACATGTATGGCTGTGTTTCCTTCCTTGAAAGCGTGCAATCCTTTCTGAAGCACTGAATTGGTCTCTATATAAAATTATTGGTTTTTTGTAATTGTGGTAACAATAATTAGCTCTAAGTGATAATCTTCTATAAGGTAAGGATATGGTCCCATTGTCCTTTATGTGGTAATTATGGTAACAATAGTTAGCTCTAAATGAGCATCTACTATAAGGTAGGTGATGGTCCCATTGTCATATATGTGGTAACCAATTATTTCAATAATCTTATGAGAGGGTAGCATTATTTTTTTCCTTATGAATTTACAATGAAGCCAAGATTTTGAATACTTTGTCTAGGAACTAAAGCTGCTAAATGATTATGCTGGCATTCCAATCCAGGGCAGTTATGACTCTAAGTTCATTAATGGTGCTGGGAGGATGAGAGATAGAGATACCATAACACACCCTCTTATGGTCTTAGTGGGTCACCAATAAGAAGTGTACAGAATCTCTATCTTGGATGCATGGGATTGCAAGAAAACACCTCACAGAAGAGAGGAAAACATAAGCTGGAAGAAACAGATTTATAAAACAGTTAAAGCTAGTATATAACTTTCTTCAAAGGCTAAAGTTATTGGTACTGCTGTCGAGAAAGCCACTTACAAAAGTCATGAAGTCACGATCCAGTGTCTGGTAATGACATTCTATCAGCAGATCATCCCCCTATTCACAGTGAAATATGAAAGCAGAGAGTAAGTAAAAGAGGAACTGTTACAGTCTTAGAACTGTCTGGGCTAGCAATGAGCTACAGTCTCTTTGCTCTTCCCCTTGTTCCAGCCATTATCCCTCCCCAGCATCCTACCGGCTTAATCACTACAGGATGAGGTAAGTCCCGAGACTCTTGCAGATTGAAATCATAGGAAAAATCTTTACATACTACTTGGAGTTGGGTTCCATTTCTAGAGAAAGAGAAGAGCAGAAGGCCAGAAATGAGAAGATGAAGCAGAGAAGGCCAGACCAATAAAGATGCAGTATGTATCCTCATTCAGGAAATGCAAATGAAAAAAAACCTAAAAGATTCTTCTTTCACAGTCTATTCCACTCTCTCTAGTTTAGCTTCTTCTATTCTCAAACAAGGATAACATCTTGCAGAAGTAGTAACTATTCCCATGCACAGAAGGGAATGGTTCAAGGTTTTTAATTACCTGTATTGCAGAGCTTGCAGTGACCGCCCAGCTAAGTGGGTGTGGAGCAGGCAGGCTGATATATATATGTCAGCTACTGGAGCCCCATTCATCTGTAACAGGAAGGCATACATGATTGGTCAAGAACTCAAGCTTTATTTTTCCTCCACTGATGCTTGATTGCATCTTTTTCTTGATCTAGTAAAGAACTGCTCTCTTAACTTTTGGTGTTTAGATTTCATTGAGTTTGTTCTTTGACAATTTCACACATGAAGTGTATTCTCGTAACTATCCCACTCCCTTTAATCTCTTTGCTAAGCCTATTACCCACCCTTTTCCATAAATCCCATTTCCCATATTCGAAATGTTGCTATTTTATTTTGGTGTGCTGTGTGGCATCCACTGAGTTTAAACTGGATCACCTGTGTGATCATGGGTTTAGAACTATCTGATTGATCCTGCTGGGATCATTGGTGAATTCACAATGATTTTCCTTCTCCCACAACCCATCAGTAACCAATACTTTAGCAAGGAAAGGCCCCTTTTGATCCCCGACTGAGAGTTGATAGGACCAGTCTTGGGTTAGCTTACTGCAGGCAGCCACAGCTACTATGAAGTCATGACTGCATTGGCTGTGTCATACCATATCAAGAAGACAACATTTCCAGCCCTTCTCTCTGCCTCCTGACCATTATATTTTGTCTTCTGCTTTCCCATATGGATGTTCCCATTTACTCTATTTCCACTGAACCATCCTGTCTCACTTTTCACCCAAGTTCTTTGCTCTTAAAGGCCTGACATATTTCTCTCTGGCAGAATGTGTGCTTGCCACTTTTCTGAGCAACAGGCTTTAGTCATCTTTTCACATCTGTGGCTCAGGCTGTGAATTTTGGAATTAGACCAGAACTCTGATGGAAAACAAGAAACTTCAGAGAATACATGTGTCTCAGCTTCACCTCTTCAAACTTGTCTGTCTTGCATAGCCCATAGGACAAGAAAGCCTCGGCACCCGGGGGTATAAAGTGAATAGGGAAAACTGAGATGCCCAGCTGGAGGACTCCCATGTCATATTTGCGAAGGTGTGAGGTGTAGAACAGCCGCATCCCTGAGGTATCACGGATACCTAGAGTACAAAGAAAATGTTCTCCTCAGAGGGTGGGAGTGGGTCACAATGTTCAGGAAAGTTGAAATGGGCTGTGATTAACAGCACCCAGCATGTATGCCATAGATCTTCCATATCCAGTGGAACCAGTTGCCTCTACCAGCTGCCCTTTCACATGTCCTTTGGATACTCACCAGGAAGGTTCTGAAAATTGCTGTAGTGAATTTCCAGTCTGATCCATTGAGGGTCAAAAGGGGTTCCAATAGAGATGCCTACATCATCTGGAAACTGGTAACTCTGTGGAGATTGAAAACCATGGCAGTGATGTGAGAAAGGGTAGAGACAAACTCTGGCTCTGCCCTGGCGTTCTAACCTTTCTTTTAGAACTTCTATGCCCCCAGTTCTTCTATTAGCCCATGACCTAACAGCATGCACCCCTTTGTCACCAAATGCCTTCATCTCAGGACTCACAAGGCCCCCGACAGCCCAGCCCGCGATGACGTGGGAGCAGAGGGAGAAGGCAGGGTCTGATCCATAGCATTCACCGATGCCTGTGGGGAGCACACTAGAATTGCCACATGCATACACGAGAACGTGATGCACCATCGTCTCATTGCGTTCCACCAGTATAGGTTCAAACTGGACAGAAAAAGGAGGGAAGATGATAGTTAAGATTATGTGTCATATCCTTATTCTCTCCAATCCTTCCTGCCTCCCAAAGCTATGCCATTCTCTGCTTCTCTGAGTTTGTCCTCTTCTGTTTCTCTCCCTAAAACCTATCATTTCCCCTAAACTCTACTAGACTCTTCTGTCAACCTCCATCTCTTTAAAAACATTTTTTGGGAGCACAGCTCACAGTGCTCAGTCACCAGGGAGTCATTTACAATTTGCATAAGGTGTCCACATTCTTTTGAAACCTATTTTTTAAATGCCTCCCCCCTACCTTGGAACTTGCAAAGTTATATTCTTGTACTTGGCCTAAAGTAAATACAGTTTTAAAAAAATAGAAGACTGATTTTGAGTTCACTCTGACTTGATTTTCTTTTTAGCCGACAGTGCATGGCCACGTCCTTTTCTTGCTTTTTCTAGCTCTATTGCTAAAAGAGAACAATTCTGGGATCATGATGGGACTTGCAATTGTTATTTTCAAAAACATACTAATTACTATCTTCTGTTAGAATACCCTTCACTTGAATACAATGCTTTGGGTAGTTATAGTTCTGGCCCCAGAAATTATGTGGCTTCCAACCCTATAAAAACTCCACCTGGCCCTACCCCACATTTCCTTTCCTGTTATTTCCTCATAGCAACCTTCTCAATCTCCAGAATCCAACATGCCCATTGCTTTGCTACAGTGACTTCCTTACTTTGGCAGACTTTGTCTCTTGGTTCACATACCTTGTAGATGTGATGTTTTTTGCTGACAATAGGGAGTGGGAGAAAGGTACAGGCATATGTGGTATCATCCTCTGGAATGATGAACTGGGGAAAGATGAAAAAAATACCTGAGTGGAATGGGAATGAGGGTTCCCTAAAATTAGGGAAATAGACAGGTTAGGAAGCAGGGGTTATCTTAGAACTAGATTGGGCCTTCTCAGAGGGTCAAGGGGACTCATAGTAACGTTTCTCTAAGGAATGTGCAGGTATTGGGTGCAAGATGAAAGGTCTGGGATGAGTGAGGAGATGGAAAAAGGTGGAGGCAGATAGATGGTATGGTGGGGTCTTACATTACTGATCTTCAAGTCATGGATGATGGTGTCTTCAGGGGCATCTTGATCATCATATTGTAGTATTTGAAGCAAGAAGATGGACTTGACAAAAGTATGCTCCCGACTCATCTTTGGTATGTCATCCGGGCCATAGGCAGCCAGGACCCTCATGGTATCACTCTATGGGTACCATGGACATTGAAGGCCTGACATTTAACAGCAGTTTTTATTTACCTATATTTAATTTCTTATATGTGCCATTCATCTTCACTGTGGAATGAGAATAACTTGAGACAAGATTAGTGTGGCTTTAGTTCTACCCCTGAGGTTAACTCATTTGTCATGCTTAACCCTTTCCCATTCTTTCTTTATACACCTGCAGAATAAGAAGGTTGAACCAAACTTGAACTCCAAACACTGATATTCAATGGAATTTGTTAGAGTTCTTTAATATGGGAAGAATAAAATGGGCAGGCACTTAGTCATTGGGTGAGATCATGCCAAGAAATCATTGCAGATTTTAAGAGGTGATACAGTTGGGCAGTACCCAAAAAGACCAAAGGATAAAAGTTCCATGAATTATGACTGGATGCCTGACTCAGGGTAACTATACCTTTCCAGGAGAAACTGATTGTGACTAAATATTTTTCCCTCTTCCACATCTTACCGTAATGTCATGATCATGTGGATCACAGGTTCTAAAGGGCCTGGAAAAGCGCATGGTGGTGGAGACAGCATCTTCTGTGAGCTTTAGAAGTTCAGCATCCTGGCTCCCATCCTGTTCTAGAGTGTCTTCATCCAGAAGGTGCTGATCCTGGGGACCAGTGATTATTAAGAACCAGGATCCCAAACAATTAAGCTTTGGGACAGCAGGTATATGCTAAAGTGTCATAAGCCAGCTACCTACATTGCACAAATGGTTGTGTTCCTGAGATAGACACAGCTGTTGGAGATTCACAACCTGGCTTTATTATTTTCACTTCAAATGTTAGCTTCATAAATTCTAATAATCCTTCAATGCAATCTTTAGAAAAACCTGTTCTCTAAATTATCTGTCTATTCTTTTTCATGATGCTTTGATTATACATTTTTGTGCACTGTAACGAGCAGAAAACTATATAACTGCAGTTCACAGATATGATTGTGAGCTTAGAATGTGTGAGTCTGAGGAGACAAATGAACTACTATTTCATTTGTAAAAGGCAGATTATAGCAGAGGTTCTCAACCTGTGAGTTGTGACCACTTAGGGTTATCAGAGGACATTTTCACAGGGGTGACATATCAGATATCCTGGATATTAGAGATTTACATTACAATTCATAACAATAGCAAAATTACAGTTATGAAATAGCAACAAAAATAATTCTATGCTTGGGTATCTCCACAGCATGGGGAAGTGTGTTAAAGGATCATAGCATTAGAAACGTTGAGAACCAGTGAAATATAGTAATCCCTCTCAATGATGTTATGAGGTTAAAAATGAAAAGAATTTGGAACAAAAGCACAATTTTGCTTCTTTTTTGCTTCCATTGTTGTTATTAGATAATTTCATACTGAAGTCCAGCTGAGTGGGTGTAAAGGACATTGGAGGCAGAGACTATTCTAATAACTGCATTTCTTCACTGACCTTCATTTACTCTGCTCCTAGAAAATAAGTTGTATTAGACTCTTACAGTATAAAACCTCTTCTCTCTTAAAAGTCTGACAGACAAGTGGCCTAGAAGACAGATTGAAATACTTGAACATTTTTGTAGGGAGAAATCTGCAGTCAACTAGAGTTCAGTATGCTTGGCTGTATTTGCAGAAGAAAAGTTCTTTTCTAGACTCAAGGCACCCTCAGCCCAGTAAAGGAGCCCTTTTGTGGTGGGTTGGAGGTTAGAGACTATGGATGTGAAGCCATCTTCAACTCAACACATGTTGCTTATCCCTAGACTTACCGAAAAGTAGACATTGCCATTGGGTAGGACTCCTCCAACTACCAGATCACTTCCCACAAAGGTGTACCGATCTGTGATGCCCAGACCAACCCAGCCAGTTGTTTGGACTTGGAGCTCAAATGTGATTATCTCAGCCTCATAGTCAAAGTCCCAGCGCAGGAAAACAGCACGGGAAGGATCTAGGAACCTGTAATAACGAAGGGGAGATGTAGGACCCAGGCGCTTGCCTTGAGAAAAGGCTGCCAGGACCAAAAGTAAGAAAAGTCTGAAGAGTAGAACACAGGCCATGGTTCCTGGGGCCCGGAAGAGCTTCCCTGCAGACAGACACTCAAGAGCCCTGGACTTATATGTATCTATACTTGTGCCAGGCACAGTGCCATGTGGGGAGGGACAGGTTGGTATTCTTCTGATCTGATTATCCACTGTATACAGAGTGGTGCCACTTATATAACTTGAGCCACAAGTGTCCAGGGAGGACACAGAGTAGGATTGTCTCAATTGAATTCAGGAACTTAATGTGAAATTGTAAGCCTGGTGCAAACCTGTAAAGTCAAGGAGGTTCTCAGTCACCACCCCCTTCCTCCATCTCTACCCTACCTGTTATATCCTTAGCAAATAACATTCCTCTGGAATACACCCTTTCCCTCCCCAGTTTTGTGGTCTTTCACCATTGTGTCCATGTGTAGAATGGAGACAGTGGAACGTAAGCACATCCTTTTGACTTCCTGGTACAGTGGAGGAGAGAGGTGTTAAGGGGAAAGATGATAATATAATTTCAGTCTCCTGCAGGAACCTGTGTTTGTAATGATAGGAAGAACATTTAGAGATGAAAGACTTCTAGAAAGGTGGACAGCTTAGCAATTCATACAGAGGAGCATGAAGTGAGGGGAAGAAAAGGGGGGGGGATGAGAAACAGATGTGAATTTGCCTGTGGGACAGTTTGTGCTTTCCTCTTCTGTGCTGCAAATGTGAGTGGCTTTTCAAAGAAATCACAGTTCAGTTATTCTCCCCTCCAGGTTTAGCGGAGTTTTTTCACTTTCAAGTGCCTTGGTATTATGTAAACATCTAAAGCTGAAAAAGGAATATTTGAATAGTAGATCATAATGAAACTTGAGTCTGTTTAATTGCACGGTGATTCCAGCTCATTTAATTTTTAGATAAGTAAGTGAGGACAGGAAGGAGAAACCCTGACCGTGGTGGAGTTGAATGACAGACTGCAAAGAAGCCTGTCTCATCTTCACACTTCCTCTTCCTTCCTCAAGCCACTGACACTCCCAGAATAGCAGACCCCTGAGTGCTTTGATATGATCATGTATTATAGCAGAAGGAATTAGTGTCATTTGCTTATTACTTCTCAGGGAAGAAGAAATCTGCACTGTACAAGACTTAATGTCTCCTGACTTGAGGAGGTAAATCTTTTTTCATTGGATCCCCATTGCATGGTCTGAAGTTCACTAGACAACAGAGAGGACACATACCCCTAAGATCTAAGTTGAATTACTAATTGAAATCAAAAGCTATTAAAGTTGTTGGCTACTGTTGTGTGCACTTTGAGTAATGATTAAGATGCACTGGGACAGGGGGTGGAAAAATGTCCCAAGGAAGTAGCCATGACCTCCAACATTGGTCTTGTAGAGGCCCCGAGGAGCTAGCTAGCCATCTGATCTGGAAACAAGAGGCTTAACCTGGCTCAGTACTGAAAGCTGGTCAAGATAAGAGGGGGCAGGCAGATACCTGGAGGCACTGACCTTGGAAGGCAGGAAGGTTAGCAAGGGAGATAACAGGAGTGTGAGAGACATTCTGATCCCAATCTTGTTAGAGGATTAGGCTGAAGAGGGTTCAGTGTGAAGCAAGGACAGACAGCTCAGTAAACTGAGAAGGGCCCAGGTTTCCTTCTCCTGGAGTCTGCTTGGCTGGCCAGAGCACACTGTCCTTAGAAAAGCAACAGAGCTCTCCTGGAGGAGCTAGGAGCCACTGACTTCAGACCCAGGGAATATCTTCTCTACCCTCTTCCTTCTGGCTCTTAAGGAGGCTCACAGGGAGCTTATTTAGCTTTTTAAGGAGATTTATAGAGGCTGGAGGAACTTGTTTTTTCAAAAGTAAATGCTCTAGAAAAATGAAGGTTGAAAGTGTTATTAAACTTTCAGTGGGTCAAAGCTGAATGAAAAAAAGAATCGAAAGGAGAAGGACATGTCTATTCCCAACATAAGCAGAAGACTTTTATTATAAATATGTGGGAGACCATAGTCAGAGACAGAGACAGCTGAGAAAGTCCAACATGAACTTGACCCTGAGCCTGGACATCTGAGGACTTGGGGGAGCAGGTGGGGGGAAGAAGAGAGAAAAGAGAGAAGAGGGGAGATCAGGAGGGTAAAGAGTAGACAAAAGGACAGCATAGCAAAAATAGCTGGATTTATAGGGGAAGGTAGCTGGGGAAAAGGCAGCCTATCCCCTGGGCTGGAGAAGTTTAGATTAGAGGGTCTGTATTCTGGCCATACCATATATTAGGTAGGGAGTAAGGAATGCTGGGTGAACCTGGCATCCAGGTCCACAATGACATGTTAAATAAGAACTTCAGTTAGCCATTTGTTTTGGGATTGAGACCTAACAAACACCAGTACCCCAAGCCAGTTCTGTCCACTTGTCCTCAGTAAGCCAATTTAAACAGCCAAACCAATAATCTAAATGAATAAATGAATAAATAAATAAATGTAGAAAAGATTTATTCAGTGTAAACACATTGGTAACATGGAAAAAGATCCAGAGATCCAGTGAATTCCATGTGTCAGTCTTGGGGGTCCTGAAGCAAGATGGAAGTTTGGAGGGTCAAGGATAAGAAATCTAGGTCAAAGTATGGTCCTGCCCGGCATTGACCCATTGCCTAGGCTTGTTAAAGCTGTGTGAAATATCTTTCCAGGAGATACATTCCCACTCTGGCTGGAGCCTTTCCCTTCTTCCAGCATGTATTCCTGGGGAAATTTCTCTTTGGGGTCTCTTATATCAATAGCCTGCTGTTCAGATTGAAAGACAGTGTCTCTTTAGAATGTCTTTATTTCTGCTAGGTCAGGTATAGAAAGGGGCATCTTTTCCTTTATTCAGGACAAAACTCTCATTTTGATTTTCTGCTTGCATGCTTGGAGTCAGACAGATAAATATTCACTGCATACAGCCTTGTATAACCCTGCAACCGCCTCTACACGTTCACTTAAATGGAGGGAGACATTTTACTCTCTTGCAAGAGCTTGAGACTCAAACTCAAATCTGTGAAAAATATAAATCCAGTTTTCCTTCCATCCCTGCTCCTGGAGTGATGACCCTGAGACTAATTATTAATAAATGCCTAGACCATAAGCTCCAGCTAGTTCTCTGACTTGCTCTTAACTTATTATGCCTTTAATTCTAATCCAGCTTTGGCTACATGGCTGGTTTCCTCTTGTCTTCTTACTTTGGTCTTCTCAGCATTACAGCTTGAATTTCTGTTCTATTCCTCGAGTTCCTCTACCTGCTGTCCTTTTTCTCAGTGTTCCAGGCGAATCTCTACTTTTATTCTATCTTGAGTGACTAGTTACTCAGCTCAGCTCCCATGATTCTAACCTCCTGTGTGTTTCAGGCAAATCTTCCATGCCCTCTCCTACTATTTCCCAGAATTCTCTCTATTCCTGCTGGATGCCCCACCTACTTCCTGCATCAGCTCATTGGCCATAAGCTTTTTTATTGACAGGTGATACTTACACATATCACTTCCAGGAATATCTGTTCACCACTGAGAAGATGCAGGGGCCCAGTCACTGCACTCAGTTCTGTAGTGAGTGTACAATGTGAATGAATGAGTGTGGATGAGAGAGCATGCTCAGACCATAGGAAGGGGTGCAAACCTTCAGTTTGAGGTTTTCACTTTAGAGAAAAGCTTAGTCAGTTTCCTGAGGAAGTCACACCCTTTGGAACCTCAGCCCCAAGACTTAAGTTTCTGCTTACCACCTTACTGGTTTGGATTCTCCTCTCTTGCCTGATGCCCTGCATGCCCCACAGGGATAGAGAGAATCTAAGGTCTCAGAGATGTGGCAGTTTTGCATTCTGTGCCTCTGTGTACTCATGGCTTCAGTGGCTACAGGTCAGATGGAAAATGAGGAAGCCAGTGGGTAGAGGGAGAGAGAGAGGCAGGGATCTTTAGCTTAGAAAGCAGAGAAGCCACCCCAAGTCCTTTAAGACAGCTATCTGGCATAGCCACTCTCCCTACTCAAGGCTTTCCATAGCTTTCTATCTGCATAACTCATGGATTTTCCTCTTCAGGATGTAGCTAAGTTGGCAATACATGAGATTTACTAGTTTTTCTCCTTTCATCTTGTTTCAGACACCACAGTGACCTTGCTGGAGCAAAACCCAAGGTGGGGTCTGGTACCACGTGGTCAAGCTGTGAACCTGCGCTGCATCTTGAAGAATTCCCAGTATCCCTGGATGAGCTGGTATCAGCAGGATCTCCAAAAGCAACTACAGTGGCTGTTCACTCTGCGGAGTCCTGGGGACAAAGAGGTCAAATCTCTTCCTGGTGTTGATTACCTGGCCACACGGGTCACTGATACAGAGCTGAGGCTGCAAGTGGCCAACATGAGCCAGAGCAGAACCTTGTACTGCACCTGCAGTGCAGACACAGTGGTAAACTCTGCTGGTGCATTGAAACAAAAACCACACACAGACTACTACCCTGCCTTCCAAGCCTTGCTCCTCTGCAAGCCCTTCTGAGCTTTCTTTCTTTCTACCCAGACTTCCCCATCACCTTGCGCTAGCTGATTTACCACTTATTCTTTTTGTGCATGAGTTATAAGGTGACTTAAGGTCAGGTTCTAGAGCGCTCAGAGCATAGACTTTGGTTCTTCCACTTGTGAGATTGGAAGACATCTTTTATCCTCCTATACTGCAGTTTTTGATTTTGGATGTAGACAGCTAATGTGGCCAACCCAGCAGGCAGCTGAGCAACACAGTTCAGGTGCACTCTTTGGTACAATATGATGCAGAGCACCATTGAAACCATTGATTGGCATTAGCTCTTCTTTCCACAATATGGGTAGTAAATAGCAGGTTGCATGTGGTGCCTGAATCAGTTCCCAATGTGGAGTTGGATTAAAACCAAGAGAAGTTCTGAGAGCTCATATAAACACTGACTGAATTGCTGAATGTGCAGCTCTGACTACACCCTTTAAATAAACACCCTCGTTTCCATAATGCCCAAGTTTTTATTACCCACACCCACAGTGACCTCACAAACTCAATTGTAAAAGGTTCTTTGTGTCCTTTTATTAGTCCAATTTATTTTGTATTAATTATGCTATTTAAAATGTTTCAGTATTTGAATTTGCCATTTAACATAGCAAAATAAGTTTAAAAGAAAACTAAATCTCTTTCCCATATCAAACTTCTGAACTTAAAACTATTAAATCTAATTCACTTTTTGCCAATTATCATCTTAGTCAAAGCAGTTAAAAAAAACTGATGAAGACTATGCCTGAAGAAAAACATTAAATAAGAAAATCATGTTGAGATGGGGAAATGGCTCAGAAGATAAAGCATCTGTCTTACAAGAGTGAAACCTTGAGGACACGGGTTCAATATTCATAATCTACACACACACACACACACATACACACACACAGAGTACACACATATGTACACATGTATACACACAACACACATGCACACAAAAATACATATACACATATACATATACACACGTTCACACACAATATACATACATACACACACAATACACACATACCCACACATATAAGCATGGATATATATATGTATATATATATATATACACATACATATGTATATATATATACATGCATATATATACATACATATACACACATACATACATATATATACATATACACACACATATATACATATATACACACATATATATATACATATATATATACATATATATACATACATATATACACACACATATATATATATATGCCCACTCAAGACATAATACATACATACAGAGATAGACACAATATACACACATACACATATACACAATATACACACATAAATGCACAGACACTCATGAATGTGCATATATATATATATATATATATATGTATGTATATATACAGAGGAAGAGAAACACTTACTAAAATTCCAAAATATATTCACTGTAGAGCTAATTTGATCACACGTTTCAGAAAATAAGCCCCTTAAAAACATCAGGGTCTAGAATTGGCATTTAAGGAGCAGTAAATGTTATACTAGAAAGCCCTGAATTAGAACTTGATTTGCAATCTGAGGAAGGCCATGCCTAGAGTAAAGAACAGAGCAAGAAGACTGCTCAAGAACCAGGCAAATAGCTAGAAATCAACAAAGCTGGGATGGACAGTGGGGAGGAATGAAAGGAGAAAAGGGAGGAGACTGGATCAGGGAAGGAGAGAGGGAAAGGAGTGGGGAGGGGGAGGAAGAAGGAAGGAAGATGACAGAAAGTGAGCTATCGTGAAGCACTGGATCTGGAACCAGGTCTGAGGAAGGTTGTGGGCAACTGAAAGCCATGGGAGTGAGGAATTGCCAAGACAAATTAAAACTTTTTGATTGAGATGCTGCTGCCTTAGCGCTGTGGAGAATGAAGGCTCTTTCCACCAGGGGGCACCATTTGCCCATAGTTCTTCATGGTGCCGACTTATTTGGTTACCCAGAAAGGTCTTCCTTGCTCCCTCACTTGTCTCTCTCATCTGCTTCTTCAGATCTTCAGAAGTTCATCTGTCTGAGTCCTTGACTTGCCTCATGCTGGAGCTGCAAGCTAACCTTGGCCCCAAAGGCCTGGCTGCGCGTTGCTTTCTGTTTATGAACAAGAGCCACTAGTTTCATCTTAAACCATTGTAAAACAAAGGACCAGAGAAGAATGTCAAGGATTTGTATTACACCGCCCTTGTAATCACTACCACCCTTGAACTGCCTTCACGATTTCAGCATTCTACCTCCCCTCTCACTAAACTTATCTCCAGTAAAGGAAGTTACCTCATGAAGCTCATGTAAGACAGACTGATGGCACCTACACCCCCACAACTCAGATGCTTCAGCAGCAGTGTGCCCTTCTCAGGTTTTTGTAGTTACCTAAACTGGAAATCGTTTTTGGAAAGTGAGATGTTATGAGCCTTTTAAATTAAATTAAATTAAATAATTAAATTAAATTACATTTTTATTAGATATTTTCTTTATTTACATTTCAAGTGTTATCCCCTTTCCTGGTTTCCCCTCCAAAAGCCCCCTATTCCCTCCCGTCTCTCCCTACTCACCAACATACCCACTCCCACATCATCGTGGCACTGGCATCCCCCTATACTGGAGCATAGAACCTTCGCAGAACCAAGGGCCTCTCCTCCCATTGATGACTGACTAGGCCATCTTCTGCTACATATGCTGCTAGAGCCATGAGTCCCTTCATGTGTTTTCTTTGGTTGATGGTTATGAGCTTAATACTACTTGTTTCTTTCATAATTAAAATGTCATGGTTCACGCTTAGCAAGTCACACACAGTTTTGGTTCCAGGAAATCTTGGGCGAGGCTTGGATAACTTGGAGGTTTTAGGACCTCTTTGAGGACAAGATTTGGCCTCAGAACTCTTTGTACTCAAAGGCTCCAGTGATCTACTTGTAGTCTTTGTGCTGCCTTTTAAACCTTTAGTCAACTGGCCAAAGAAAATTCCCCATGACAACCTGTCAGTTAAAACTAAGTGGCCATTAGTGAAGCTGTGCAAGTGAGCAGAAAAGTGGAGAAAGGATGCTTGAGTGATAACCAAAATGAAGTAGAGTTCCCGAGGCAGCTGATGTTAGTGCATGAAAGCTATGTATGAGCTGAATGTGTGGGGACGTGGTGATGAAACCCATTACTCTGAATACTCACCTCAAAACATTAATTACATGAATAGGCAGATATACACTGGGAAAATTAATTCTTCAACCCTGTTTATCTGCTGTTATAAGCACTAATGAACTTTGAACTTTAACATTATGTTGTAAGAACACATTCCAAATGAGTGACTAAGCTTTAACCATGTCTGGTATTAGAGTTGTATGGGTAGGAGACTTAATGCAGTGCCCTTACAGTTCCTATCTTTAAATCCTTCCTCCAACTGATACCCCATTAGCTCATTCACTCATTCACTGTCAGACAACATTTTCCCCAAGCTAGGTGTTTAACTTTCTGAAAACATGCCTAGCAAGTTTGATAACCCCAAATGACTGTGAAGTGACACCTTTAACTAGTTCTATCAGCTGGATTAAGAAATGACAAGTCTTCTGCTTCCCATTTTCAGAGACAGAGAGAGAAAGGGTTGCATGTGTGTGACTACTAAATCACTGAGTCCACAGAAGGGAGACGACATGCCTCTCACGGTCTAATGAGCCCATTTCCTTTAATTGTGAGGTTGTGGATGTGCTTTGTCACATGTTTCAGAATTCTTTCTGTTGTGGGAGCTCAGTTATTTTTCATGGTATCTTCAATCCAGGGCAAGTAGTGAAAGATGCTAGCATAGATGCCAACATCAGCTCTCAAAACACAGCCATCTGCATAAGACAAGATTCCATAAAGTACCCCGTTGCAGACTGCTGGGGCAGCCGTGACTTCCTATGGAAAAAGAAAACCAAGTCATCTTTCAGGCAACAGATAAGGAATCCAATGAGGAAAGGAAGGCATTAAGAGTTCATTACCTTGCAAGGCAGCCTCCGCCCTGGCACGATGCCTACACAGATCATGTTTTCTGTGATGTCAAAGGTTTTATAGGCATTACGGCACTCAGCCTTAGAGATTACAGTGACATTCACGGTCTGCAGTGAGTCAGGGTCTTTGGCTAGAGGAAAAAGGAAAACCATATTTCCCATGAGTTTTTCTAAATATCAAAGCTTCCTTTGCTTTCCTCCTTTTTTTCAATATTTGTTCTATTATCAGGAAAGGAGTTCAAAATTTGAGAAATAAAATCAAGAAGTTTAAACAATAAGTATACAGGGGATTATCAAATTAGCAACTTGTCATAATGGAAATGTCCATCCCCTTAGGTGGGTGGTTGAAATATGTGAGGCATTCTTGCAACAAAAATGAAATGAATTGCTTAAATATTTTTCTGGAAATTTAAACATTTAGAGAGTGTCTTTTTCTATGCAAATTTTAGACCTTGAGGCAACTTACAAAATATAGACTAATTTCTTATTTGTCAGATGGCAAAACTAATTAATTATCTGGTAAATAATAATAAATAATGATAATAATAATAATAATAGAACCACCCAAGACACTAGTAAAAGTAAAGAAGACAAAACAGCTAGACTATGTGGTACATTACAATTTAATACTGTGTCTTCTGATCTATAAATCAAGCTGTTTCTTTTACATCAAAGTCTCATAATAAGAAAAGTTTTCTAATTTGTCAAGCAAAGAGAATGGGGAAACCAGAGTACTATCTGTCTACAGATGCTCCTTTTAGGGATTCTTGGGCAAAAGTTCTATATTTTGAGATTTTTACTTTTTAAATTTGAATACGTGTTTACTTCTAAATCTTTATTTGAAAATATGACACTAATTTTTTAAAAGTTAAATATTGACTTCTTTGCCTTGCTTTCTAGTATAACAATACATTCATAGCTTTACATTTCTTTTGAGAGTAATTTCAGAAATGTTTACTTCATGAGTTAGACTAAAATAAGGTACATGGAGGGGGCAGGAAAGTCAGTTTTCTTTTTTATATCTAGTGAGAGTGACCTAGGTTATAATTTTCTGGTGTTGATAAGAATACTCAGAATTTATTCTTTTATGAAGTTTTGTGTTTTTAAGTATACAATATTATTACTTATTATAATCACTTTATTGTGCACTCAAACACCAGACTATATACATCACTTGATCAACTTCTTTCCATTCTCCCTCTCTTTAGTCTTCAGGGACCTTTTTTCAGGCTTACATAGCAATGCTCTATCTGATTTGCCACAATATTATAGATTGATCTTATACTTGATATCTTATGTTTTTCTCATTTCAAGAATTTGAGCTCATTTATTGCTTGAAATGGTTTGAAAACTTTTGATAGTATGTTGTATTTCATTTTAGAGTGAAGAAAATTGAAGCTCTGAGACAAAAATAGAGTCCTGTTACACATCACTAGGTATTCTGTTGAAACTATTTTTTATATTTATAAGCAAAAAGATAGAAAGATATATCAGAGAAAAGACTTGAAAAAAATCTTCCAATGAGATAAAAGAAAAGGAAACGGTAAAAGCAGAAACTTGAAGAAAGTCCTATGAAAGCAGAATTATCGAAGCTCAGAGGAGAGTCCTCAGAGAATGCCAGCAAAGTCAAACACCATCACTTAATGGTTTGAACTCACTGACGTCACATAGATTGTAGGCCCAGGTAGACACAGAGCACATGGCATTCACCGACAGGATGTGTTGAGGCAGTTTGACCGCTTTTGCATAGTTACTATGTTTAATCCTTCTTTTCAGTTTGATTAACATGAGGTCATATGAAATAGAAGAGACCAAGAAGTATGGATGATGGAATATTTTTTCATAGTCAGACACCTCCACATCCCTTTCCGTGGGATCTGCTGGGTTTGTTATCCCAAGAATCACTTGAAGGTTCCTAGAATGATAGAGGGATATTGATTAAAAATAGTTTATCAATTTTCTGTAATCATATGGTCCTTAGTCTTCCCCAAAGAACATTCCCTGAAGATCTTCCATGAATCATTTATTGAGAGTCATATACAAGTTGCTGGGTGTATGTGTGACCTGAGAACTCAAAGAATAAAACAATCTGAAGTTCTTATCACTCACGGTAAATTGCAGTGTGCAGCTGTGATCACCCACAAAGGATGGATCAGGACTCCAGTGCAGGGCAAGTAATCAGACTTCAGGTAGACCAAGTAGGGGGGCGTGGTGCCAGCTATGTGATCTGGATTATAGGCAAAGGTACCTAGAAAGAAAAGGATAGGGTTTCTTCATCAATCACTAAGAAAAACATTGAAATAAAACCAAAAAGTTCAAAAGTACAACAGCAAAGTAAAAAAAAAAGGGGGGGCGGGGAATATATTTCACTAGCTTCAACTTATTGAACCTTTTCTTCAGCACTTTTAAATTGTAAGTTAAATCTTTAAAGTGACTTTTTTTTCTGAAGACAATGAGAGTTGATAGAAATAGATACTTTAAAATTTTAAAAAGTGTTCATCCTTTTAATTGTAAAGAAATATTCTTCTACTTGAATTATGAGTTCTCTTAGGCCTGTGAGCCGAGTTCAATGGGTGGAACAGTTGTTGAGCAAGCCTGACAACCTGAGTTTGATTCTTCCAGAACCCAAAGATGAAAGGAGAATACCTACCTTACAAAGTAGCCTACAACTTTTACAAATGTACAATAGCACATGGACACCCTCATATTACATATACAATAATAAAGGAATGACTTTAAAAAGAAATACAAGTTCCCTCATTTTATACAATTAAGTGGAATCTGTTAGACTAGCTAATTACTAAACCATTTTACCAATTTTAAATTGTTGCTAACATTTGCACGTAAAATGCCCCACACAGAATCATGTATTTGAACACTTGAATGCCAGTTGATGCTGATGTTTGGGGAAGTAGATCTGTAGGGAGCAAGCTTTGAGGTTGTTAGCCTAGTCCACTTCCTGTCTAGCCTCTGATTTGCATAGATGTGAGCAAATAACCTCATGTGTCTGCTACCAATTCAGAGGTTGCTCTTGTCATCATGGCTTCCCTACCTTAATGGAATGTTCTCTCAACTCATAAGCCAAGTGAGCCTTTCTCTTTTATGTTGCTGCTTGTCAGTTATTTGTCATAACAATGGGAATAATAAGTGATACAAGGACTTTCACAAGTTATCTCTCTCTTCCAACAACTGTACCATGAACAATGAAAACCAGTACCATGACAAGAACAGGACAACAATGGGGTAAATAAAACCATCAATTAATGTCATACTAGTATATGCCAGGCTCTGTTTAGGAGTTTGAGTTCGCTTATGAGTGAAACAGATAGCCATGCTCTTAAACATCTGAATCTGTAAACATATTTGAAAATAATAAACCCAAGTAAATAAAATAGCATGTTGGATAGTGATTAAAGCTGTGGGGATAGAGTTAGGCCAGTTAAAGATGTAAAATACCAGTTGTGTGTGTGTGTGTGTGTGTGTGTGTGTGTGTGTGTGTGTGTGTGTTGGGGCCTGGGGGTTGTGGGTGGATGTTAGATCACAAAGTAAAACATCATGCATCAGTGGCCAGGGTTGGGTAACAGCAAAGAGCAAAGTCATGGAGACAGAGGATTTAGATCATCAGATGTGTGGAGCCAGAGATTCCAGAAAGAGTAAACAGCTACAGACAGAATATGAGGTCTAGGTCCTGTCTAAGGAATATCATAGAGGCCAGTGTTGGCTGACATGGCATGAGGTAAGTAAGGATGGTGGTGGTAGAGAGTAATGTACAAGGGATAGTGCATTTTGTGTGATGTTGGAGTTATGCAAACTTGTATTCTAAGTGGAAGTGGGACCTCTTCAAGATTTAAAGTGATGGAATTATCCTCTTAGAAACTCTGGAAGAAGAACATGTAGAAATGGAGGGATCTACTGGCAAGTAAATGAATATTCCAGTGAAGAGATGCTGGTTTGGAGTATCATGAACAGTAAATGTAGTGAGATGTGATTGGACTTAGGATATATTTAGAAGACAGAACAACTAACATTTTCCTAACACAGTGATCATGGAGTGTGGGAAGCTGAGCAATGTCAAAAGTTTATAACTTTACGTCTGATGCTGCACTCTTTAGTTGAATTCTTCTTTTAACCTGGGCCTTCTCTTTCCTGTTCCTAGGCCACAATATCTATCATGTTCCAGACAGGTTCAGAATATGCTCCTAATGTGGAATGGATTATCTTGTAGATGTGTTAATGTCCACGCCTCCTTCAAAGTACATAAGCAATCAATTTGAAGTGCAGAAGGCAGGCATTCTCATGGGAAGTAACTAAACTTGGTATGTGCTGTGGCAGTGCTGAGAGAGAAAGAGTCACATACTAAGTCTCAAATGATGTCTCTATCATTTTTCTATCTTCCCTGCCTTCCTTAGGATTCCTCTTTAGCAAATAGGGAAAGAAGTGAAGATACTCACCCAGCAGGGTTGAAAGAATGCAGAGGAAGGCTAACTTCATTATGATGTTGAAAGCTGTTTTGAGATGGGTTTCAGCTCAGTGTCTCTGTAAAGCATAAAGACGAGAGAATGAGATAAAATGCTGGTGAATGACTTCAGCGGTGGGATTTACTTTCTGAAAAGCTCTCCTGCTCTCCCCATCAGAGTATAAAGTGGTGTCAGAGTGAGGAAATAACTTGTAACAAACCTGATCACTCATGCTGTCTAGATCTCAATTTTGTCTTCTTTTGAAGAAGTTACTTAATCCAAGAGAGATGTTCACAAAGTCTCCACAGCCTCCTGCTCTTTGACTTGTGCAGGAAGGCTGCTCTCTGGGCTGCACACATGATGCAGACCCCTCCCACCTCTATGATGACGCCCATCCCATTTGTGTGACTCTGGCATTTATCTGTACTCTGGCACTGACAGTAACCACTTTACTTGGCATTCAGTGTCTCTTTGAGTTGCTTTAGTTATCTTCTTCATGACCCAAACCAGGCATCATTTAAAACCATGCAAACCTTACCAGAACTGGGATATGTGTTTTCATTGCGTATCCATGTATTTAAAGTTTCCATTTCTATCGTCAAGGAGTTCCCAAGCTGGAAGAAGTGATAGTGAAACAAATAGGTGCTACCAAAAGTACACAGACACAAACAACTGATATATAGATTAAGTAATACTATTTGTAAATCATATCTGTTAAAATATATGCATCCAAAAATATAAGGAAATATTAAAACTCAACAAGCATCAAGGAACCTGATTTGAATGTGGGTCTAAGATCTGAGCAGGTGGTCCCCTTACTGAATGTTTTGTCTTCTTGGATTGACAAAATAAATAGCATAGTCTAGTGCTGTGAGCAACACACATTAGTCTTCTTATAGATCTGGAGTTTGTAACTCAGTTCTCCAGTTACTGACAAATTTGATGACAGTGGCTGATAGACAGGTACCCTCTTCTGGAGGTTCACTTGGCATTTCCCATATGTGTATATGCACAGCAAAAGGGAGCGAATAGAGTATTATTTTTCTTACAAGAATCTAATACTTACAGAGTTCCTAAAATATGGAACAGAAATTGCTGAGAAACAAATTTAAAATGAGCAACATCCATAGTCATGAGGAAATGCAAATTAAAATTACTTTGAGATTTTATCTTATTTGAGTCAATGGTCAAGGTAATTAAACAAATGCTAGCACATGCTAGTGAAGATGTGAGAGAAGGGGAGAAGGGGGACACTTACTTATTTCTGATGGGAGTGCAAACTAGTACAGCCACTGTGGAAATCAGTAGGGGGCTTCTCAGGCATCTGGTAATGGGTCTGCCTCAATATCTACTTATATCTCTCTTGTGTATATACTTAAAGGACTTTATGACCTACTAGAGAAATTCTTGCTCACCCATGTTCATTGCTGCTCTATTTATAATAGCCAAAAATTGGAAGTAGTACATACATCCTTCAAGTGATGAATGGATAATGAAATGTGGCACATTTACACAATGGAACATTACTCCATTGTTAAGAAAACGAACCATGAAATATGAAGGAAAATAGATGGAGTAGAAAAAAAATCCTTCCAAGTGAGGTAACCCCCACCAGACAAATACTGCAAGTTTTTTTCTTATATGAAGATGTTAGTTTTTAAGCTTTCTTTGTATGCTTTAATATGCAGATGTGAGTACCCAGCAAGGGACAGGAGGTAGTGGTCCAAGGAAGGGGAACTAGAATATAGTGTTATAATGAGATAAGGGTAACTAGAATAGGATGATTAAATGGAAAGGGGGGTGGGAGGGCAGGATAAATGAGGGAATATGGCAAGAACAATTAACATTAAAGGCCTTTGGAGAAATAATAAAAATATACTAAAATATATTCAGGTATTATAAATGAAATCAGGAATCAGGAATATAAATGAAATCATCATGTAATAGAAGAGATCCTGCCCTATTTAGATGTCTTGTACCATCAAGTCAGTGTTTCAGTAATAGTAATAGTTTACATAATTTGGAATCATTGAGTACCCATTGAGATCCCATAGTACCCTTGAAACATCATGGACTATTACCCTGGCTATTGGTTACTCTCTGAAATCTAATGGCAAGGACTTATTGCTGAAAACAGTACTCATGTATGTCATCAAATTGGAGCAATCAAGCTGGCACACAAATAGAAGCTTCACCCCCTACTGTCTAGCATTCTACTTGAAGAGAAAATTAATCATTAATCACTGAGCTGCAAATACTCTGGCCTATAACACAATTCTGATTATAAGATATACTGATGTAATACTGGCAAAAATGTCATAAGAGTAACCAACCACATTTTAAATGAAGAGAGAGAGAGAGAGAGGGAGAGAGAGAGAGAGAGAGAGAGAGATATTTCCAAAATTGATAACTGTGAAAATCTATTTGGCTAAACATATTTAGAATGTAGATTGAAAATATGACCATTTAGCAAAAACAACATTTAGCAAGATTCCCCTATCATGTCATTCCCCAGCCTAGGGCTTTTGACTAGGTTTATAGTACCATGAATCAATTCTCTCTGAAATGTGCTTCAGATACAATCAGAAACAAGTTGTTTATCCCCACTGAAGTTATGTCATTATTGTACCAATGGCAGGCTAGTACTGTAGCATACAAGGTACAGCATTGGGTAAGATCACTGATAAATTTTCTTCTTCTTCTTCAGACTGAATGACAACTTCTGGCACAGTTAGCATTCAGAAGATTATCCTGGTCAATTTGAAATTGATTTCTCTATGTCATTCACCAAAGTGTGTGACAAAGTGGAGTAGAGTCTTAATATATAGCTGTGCTGAGAAATCAAGGGTATGGCAAGTCTGTGTAATTTTGGTTGCCTGAGGCTTTCCTGACCAATAGCTTATAGGGAGGTAACCCATGTCTCTCTTCTTTCTAACAAATTTCCCCTCTTGTTTTCACATTTAAAACATTTATTTTATTAAGTATATGTAGGTGTGTGTATGTGTGTGTGTGTTTATGTGTGTGTATGTGTGTGTGTGTTTGTGTATGCAGATGTAATATGTGTGAATGCAGGTTCCTGTGGAGATCCATTTGATCCATGGGAGCTGCAGTTATAGTTGTAAACCACCTGTAAGAAGTGTTGGGTGAGCTCAGGTCCTCTGGAAGAGCAGAACATGCACTTAATGTCTGAACCATTTTTCCAGTTCATACGTTCACTTTTTTGTGTGGTATTGATGAGTTTAAGTTTGTGTTTCTCGAATAAGCATCTATAGTGAAGTTATTAATTATAATAACTATAAGCATCTATAGTGAAGTTATTAATTATAATGTGAGGAACTAATTGGTGGCTAGTTCATCGAGGAAACTTTGAGGAGAGAGATGCTTTGAAATTAAGAGTTGCTATGGAGAATTACAATTAAATGTAATGTATGATCATCAAGTGCTGAAGATGTTATTTAAGAGTTATGGAAATCTCTGGCACAAACATAATTCAGTATGGCAGCAGGGAGCACTACCAAGATCCATCTAGGAGTAGCTAAAAACTAGCAGGTGCTCTTCCTGAGATGGTTCACCATGGACTAAAATCTATGACAGATTTGCTTCTCTAGGCAAAACTAAAAAGATTAAACCCGAGGAAAGATTTCTGCTATTAATATGCTTCTCCTGTTATTATTAAATATTAAACAACCACTAGGTATTGACCTACCCTTTTGAGCAGATATCTACAGACCTACGAAGATGCACTATCTTGTAGTGATGCTATACAGATAAATAGATAATGATTCTACAGAATTTCTGGTTTGATTCAAATAATTTTTAGAAGAATGTTTTTAGAGATGCTCTTAGTTGTGAGAAAGATGTAGTAAAGACAAAATCAAGAATAGAATCTACCTGAGTCTACCTTGAGTGCAAACTTAGAGGCGGTGAGTCCCACAGGCCCCAGAGGAGGCTCTACTCCCAGGCACCATACCACACCCAGGATCTTAGGGTCAGGGGTGAAGAGAACATAACATCTCTCCCAAAACCACCAGAAGTAACTGGAACCAGCAGGATCCAGGGACTCAGGAACCCCGCCCAACAAATGGCTCAGGTTCCTTCCTTGGATGGCAACTCAGGGCAGCGACCAGTCCTACAGACCTAGAGAAGGCTCCACTCCTGGGTGATCTAGAAAGACCATGATCTGAGGATCCCAAGATCCCAGGAGCTTGGTCACACCAGGATCTCAGGATGTCAGAGGCTCCCAGGAACTCTGACACAACCAGAATCACAGGATCACAGAGACAGCTCAACTCTGAGGAGCTCTGACTAAACCAGGATTACAGGAAGGACAGGCTCCAGTCAGATATAGTGAGGGCAGGGAGCACTAGAGATAATCAGATGGTGGAAGGCAAGCATAAGAAAGGAAGTAACAGAAACTAAGGTTACTGGGCATCATCAGAACCCAATTCTTTCAGCATAAGAAGTCCTGCATACACTATCACACCAGAAAAGCAAGATTAGGATCTAAGGTCACTCCTTCTATTTCTTTAGGGGATATGGGACTGTTTAGATAATTAATCTGATCCTGATTTAACTTTGGTACCTGGTATCTGTATAGAAAATTGTCCATTTCATCCAGGTTTTCCAGTTTTGTTGAGTACAGCTTCTTGTAGTAGGATATGATGATGCTTTGATTTCCTCAGGTTCTGTTGTTATGTCTCCCTTTTCATTACTGATTTTGTTAATTAGGATACTGTCCCTGTGCCCTCTAGTTAGTCTGGCTAAGGGTTTATCATCTTGTTGATTTTCTTAAAGAACCAGCTCCTGGTTTGGTTCTTTGTATAGTTCTTTTTGTTTCCAGTTGGTTGATTTCAGCCCCGAGTTTGATTATTTCCTGTCATCTAATCCTTTTGGTTGAATTTGCTTCCTTTTGTTGTAGAGCTTTTAGGTGTGCTGTCAAGTTGCTAGTGTGTGCTCTCTCCAGTTTCTTTTTGGCAGCATTCAGAGCTATGAGTTTTCCTCCTAGGACTGTTTTCATTGTGTCCCATAAGTTTGAGTATGTTGTGACTTCATTTTCATTAAACACTAAAAAGTCTTTAATTTCTTTCTTTATTTCTTCCTTGACCAAGTTGTAATTGAGTAGAGTGTTGTTCAGCATCCACATCAACGTTGGCTTTCTATTATCTATGTTGTTATTGAAGATCAACCTTAGTCCATGGTGATTTGATAGGATGCATGGGATATTCAATATTTTTCTATCTGTTGAGGCCTGTTTTGTGACTGATTATATGGTCAGTTTTGGAGAAGGAACCATGAGGTGCTGAAAAGAAGGTATATCATTTTGTTTTAGGATAAAATGTTCTATAGATATCTGTTAAATCCATTTGTTTCATAACTTCTGTTAGTTTCAATATTCCTCTGTTTAGTTCCTGTTTCCAGGTTCTGTCTATTGATGAGAGTGGGATGTTGAAGTCTCCCACTCATGTGTGAGGTGCAATGTATGCTTTGAGCTTTACTAAAGTTTCTTTAATGAATGTGGATACCCTTGCATTTGAAGCATAGATATTCAAAATTGAGAGTTCCTCTTGGAAGATTTGACTTTTGATGAGTAGGAAGTGCCCCTCCATGTCTTTTTTTTGATAACTTTAGGATTGAAGTCAATTTTATTGGATATTAGAATGGCTACTCCAGCTTGTTTCCTCAGACTGTTTGCTTGGAAAAATTGTTTTCCAGCCTTTTACTCTGAGGTAGTGTCTGTCTTAGTCTCTGAGGTGGATTTACTGTATACAGCAAAATGTTGGGTCCTATTTCTGTAGCCAGTCTGTTAGTCTATGTCTTTTTATTGGGGGATTGAGTCCATTGATATTAAGAGATATTAAGAAAAAGTAATTGTTGCTTCCTGTTATTTTTGTTGTCAGAATTGGGATTTTGTTCTTGTAGCTATCTCCTTTTAGGTTTGTTGAAGGATTAGTTTCTTGCTTTTTCTAGGGCACAATTTCCCTCCTTGTGTTGGATTTTTCCCTTTATTATCCTTTTGAAGGACTGGATTCATGGAAAGATTTTGTGTGAATTTGGTTTTGCCATAGAATACTTTGGTTTCTCCATCTATGGTAACTGAGAGTTTTGCTGGGTATAGTAGCCTGGGCTGTGTTCTCTTAGGGTCTGTATAACATCTGTCCATGATCATTGTCTCTGGTGAGAAGTCTGATGTAATTCTAATAGGTCTGCCTTTATATGTTACTTGACCTTTTTCCATTACTGCTTTTAATATTCTTTAATATTCTGTCTTTATTTAGTGCATTTGTTGTTCTGATTATTATGTGTCGGGAGCAATTTCTTTTCTGGTACAGTCTATTTGGAGGTCTGTAGGCTTATTGTATATTCATGGGCATCTCTTTTTTAGGTTAGGGAAGTATTCTTCTATAATTTTGTTGATCTTGGATGGTTTTGTTCAATTCCATCACCTGTTTAGTTGTTTTCCTATAATTCTTTCAGGGATTTTTATGCTTCCTTTTAAAGGTCTACTACCTGTTTAGCAGTGTTCTCCTGTATTTCTTTAAATGAGTTATTAATGTCCTTCTTAAAATCCTCTACCAGTATCATGAGATGTGATTTTAAATCCAAATCTTGCTTTTCAGGTGTGTTGGGGTATTCATGACTTGCTGTGGTGGGCATACTGATGATACCAAGTGGTCTTGTTTTCTATTAGTAAGATTTTTACTTTTGCCTTTCACCATCTGGAAATCTCTGGTGTTAGAAGTTCTAGCTGACTCTGGCTGGAGCTTGTTCCTCAAGTGATTTTGTTAGCCTCTGTCAGCACTGGGATTCCAACTTTCTCCTGAGTCCCAGTGGTCAGCCCCATCTCTGCAGGCAAGCAAGTATATATAAGTGACCCCAAAAATTCCACCAGAAAATGCGTAAAGCTGATAAACAAATTCTGCAAAGTGGCTGGATACAAAATTGAGTCAAACAAATAAGTAGCCTTTCTCTACTCAAAAGATAAACAGGCTGAGAAAGAAATTAGGGAAATGACACCCTTCACAACAGTCACAAATAATATAAAATACCTTGGTGTGACTCTAACTAAGGAAGTGAAAGATCTGTAGGACAAGAACTTCAAGTCTCTGAAGAAAGAAATTGAAGAAGATTTCAGAAGATGGAAAGATCTGCCATGCTCACAGATTGGCAGAATTAATATAGTAAAAATGACTATCTTGCCAAAAGCAATCTAGAGATTCAATTCAATCCTCATCAAAACTCCAACTCAATTCTAGAGTTAAAATGAGCAATTTGCAAATTCATTTGGAATAACAACAACAACAACAAAAAACCAGGATATCAAAAACTATCCTCAACAATAAAAGACCTTCTAGAGGAATCACCATCCCTGACCCCAAGCTGTATTACCCAGCAGTTGTGATAAAAACTACATGGTATTGGTACAGAGACAGGCAGAAAGTTCAATGGAATAGAATTGAAGACCAAGAAAGGAACCCACACACATTTGGTAACTTGATCTTTGATGAAGGAGCTAAATCTGGCCAAAAAAATATAACATTTTTTAACAAATGGTGCTGGTTCAACTGGCAGTTAGCATGTAGAAGAATGCAAAATGATCCATTTTTATCTCCTTGTACAAAGCTCAAGTCCAAGTGGATCAAGAACCTCCACATAAAACCAGAGATACTGAAACATATAGAGTAGAAAATGGGGAAGAATCTCAAACATATGGACACATGGAGAAAAATTCCTGAACAGAACACCAATGGCTTGTTCTGTAAGATCAAGAATTGACAGATGGGACTTCATAAAATTGCAAAGCTTCTGTAAGGCAAAGGACACTTTCAATAAGACAAAAAGGTAGCCAACAGATTGGGAAAAGATCTTTACCAATCCTACATCTGGTAGAGGGGTAATATCCAATATATACAAAAAACTCAAGAAATTAGAATCCAGAGAACCAAATAACTCTATTAAAAAATGGGGTACAGAGCTAAGCAAAGAATTTCACCTGAAGAATATCGAATGGCCCAGGAGCACCTAAAGAAATATTCAACATTCTTAGTCATCAGGGAAATGCAAATCAAAACAACCCTGAGATTCCACCTCACACCAATCAGAATGGCTAAGATCAAACATTCACGTGACAGCAGATGCTGGCAAGGATGTGGAGAAAGAGGAACACTCCTTCATTGTTGGTGGGATTGCAAGCTTGTACAACCACTCTGGAAATCAGTCTGGAGGTTCCTCAGAAAATTGGACATAGTACTACCAGAGGGTCCCGCAATACCTCTCCTGGGCATATATCCAGAAGACGTTCCAACTGGCAAGAAGGACACATGCCCCACTATGTTCATAGCAGCCCTATTTATAATAGCCAGAAGCTGGAAAGAACCCAGATGCCCCTCAACAGAGGAATGGATACAGAAAATGTGGTACATTTACACAATGGAGTACTACTCAGCTATTAAAAAGAATGAATTTATGAAATTCCTAGGCAAATGGATGGACCTGGAGGGCATCATCCTGAGTGAGGTAACTCAATCACAAAAGAACTCACATGATATGTACTCACTGATAAGTGGATATTAGCCCAGAAACTTAGAATACTCAAGATACAAGATACAATTTGCAAAACGCATGAAATTCAAGAAGAAGGAAGACCAAAGTTTGGACACTTTGCCCCTTCTTAGAATTGGGAACAAAACACCCATAGAAGGAGTTACAGAGACAAAGTTTTGAGCTGAGACAAAAGGATGGACCATCCAGAGACTTTCACACCTGGGGATCCATCCCATAATCAGCCACCAAATGCAGATTCTATTGCATACGCCAGCAAGATATTGCTGAAAAGGACCCTGATATTGCTGTCTTTTATGAGGCTATACCAGTGCCTGGCAAACACAGAAGTGGATGCTCACAGTTAGCTATTGAATAGAACACAGGGCCCCCAATGGAGGAGCTAGAGAAAGTACCCAAGGAGCTGAAGGGGTCTGCAACCCTATAGGTGGAACAATGATATGAACTAACCAGTACCCCCAGAGCTCGACTCTCTAGCTGCATATGTAGCAGAAGATGGCCTAGTTGGCCATCATTGAGAAGAGAGGCCCCATGGTCTTGCAAACTTTATATGCCCCAGGACAGGGGAACAACAGGGGAAGTGGGAGTGGGTGGGTAGGAGAGTGGGGGGGGGAGGGTATATGGGACTTTCGGGATAGCATTTGAAATGTAAATGAAGAAAATACCTAATTAAAAAATTGGAAAAAAATTCAGGTGACAGCAGATGCTGGCAAGGATGTAGAGAAACAGGATCACTCCTCCATTGCTGGTGGGAATGCAAGCTGGTACAACCACTCTGGAATTCAGTTTGGCAGTTCCTTAGAAAGCTAGATATATTATTACCTGAGGACCCAGCTATACCACTCCTGGACATATACCCAGAAAATTCTCCAACATGTAATAAGGACACATGCTCCATTATGTTCATAGCAGTCTTATTTATAATAGTCAGGAGCTGGAAAGAACCCAGATGTCCTTCAACAGAAGAATGGATACAGAAAATGTGGTATATTTACACAATGGAATACCACTCATCTATTAAAAACAATGAATTCATGAAATTCTTAGGCAAATGAATAGAACTAGAGCATATCATTCTATCACAAAAGATAACACATGGTATGTACCTACTGACAAGTGGATACTAGCCCCAAAGCTCCAAATAACCAGGATACAATTCACACACTACATGAAGCTCAATAAGAAGGAAGATGAAAATGTGGGTACTTCAGTCCTTAGAAGGAGAACAAAATACTCACAGGAGCAAATATGGAGTTAAAGCATAGAGCAGAGACTGAAGGAAATGCCACACAGAGACTGTCCCACCTGGGAATCCATCCTATATACAGTTACCAAACCCAGACACTATTGTGGATGCCAAGAAGTGCATGCTGAAAGGAAGCTGATATGACTGTCTCCTGAGAGGCCCTGCCAGAGCCTTAAAAATACAGAAGCTGATGTTAGCAGCCAACCTTTGGACTGATTGTGATGTCCCCAATAGAGGAGTTAGAGAACGGACTGAAGGAGCTGGAGGGTTTTGCAACCCCATAGAAAGAACAACAATATAAATCAACCAGATCCCCCCGGGACTTAGTCCTAAGAAAGGAGTACACATGGTTCCAGCTGCATATGTAGCAGAGGATGGCCTTGTCATGCATCAATGGAAGGAGAGATCCTAGGTCCTGTGAAGGCTTGATGCCCCAGTATATCAGAATTGAGGGCAGGAAGGTGTGAGTGGGTGGGTGGGTGGAGGAACACCTCACTGAAACAGAGAGAGTGAGGATATGATAGGGTCTTTTTGGGAGGGAGGGAAACCGGGAAAGGGGATAACATTTGAAATGCAAATAAAGAAAGTACCCAATAAAAAAAAGAATAGAAGGTGCCCACACCTCATAATAAATAGGTAAAGGCTGCATCATAAGACATACAATGATCTTTCTTAATTTCACTAAAAAGAGAAATAGACTTGGGATAATTTTGTATTCAAGGAAAAATTACTTAGTTCCAAGGATAAACTTACAGTTGTATACTTTGATTAGGCAAGGGCATGTATAAACTATTATCTGAACTTATAATTAATATATTATAATGAAACACTGCTTTGAACTTAATATCAACATCCTTCTGTAACTTCCATTCTATGTAATACTTTATTTCTGGGGTAATTTTCTAAAGAACTTTTTGTCCAAGAAGGTATAAAAAACCAGAGAAAAGTAATAAAGTTGTTGGTTGAATGGTTTGGCTTGGGAACTTTACCCATCCAACAGTCCATCCATCCATCCATCCATCCATCCATCCATCCATCCATCCATTCATCATATGCCTGCTTGTCTATATATTTGTGTGTATATATGTAAGTAGAGATGACTACTTGTTGATTGTGACAGACAGTCAGGCCTGGCCAGAGTGTGCGTATGTGAATGTTTGAATGTATATGTGTCTGTGTATATGTGACTGTATAAAGTATCTTAATTCTTCTCCTTTCCTTCCTCTCTGTTTCACAAGGTGTTAATCAGCTTAGCCAGAAAGACTTCTGGGACTTTCCAGAGAAAAGTGCACTAGCAATAAATCTTTTTAATTCCCAGCTGCGAGACAGCATGTGTTAATCACCAGATATTAGACTTATTAAAGCACAAGTAATAAAGAGTTAAGTTTTTAGCACTTAAAGAAGCACAGAAGAGTAAGAAAGAGTTAAATTTTCCTGGTGCTTATTTAAGCATAGAGAGTTAGATCAAGCACAGAGGGTTATAATGTTTATAAAGCATAGAGTTAAAGAGTAAAGAAGCCAGTGTTGTTGGTTTTTTAAAATTACTTACAATTGTTTACAGTCCTCTCATTGCCCCTCTCCCAATCTGCCCTCCCACAGTTCCTCAACCTATTTCTCCTCTCTCCTGTTTCAAGAGGATGCCACCTTCCTACCCACATCAGGCCTACCACTCTCTGGGGCCTCAAGCCTTTCCAGGGTTAGTCACATCTCCCACTGAGGCCAGACCAGGCAGTCCTCTGCTGGCCTTGGACCAGGTAGTGTATGCTGCCTGGTTGGTGGCTCAGTATCTGAGAGATCTCAGGGGGTCTAGTTTAGCTGAGACCGCTGAAGTCAGCATTTTTTTAAAACCATAGAATAAGCAAGAAAGTTTTTAGAACCATGTAGGAGTTATCAGAAAGCATTTGGTATAGTCAGAGAGCTAGCTGTTCATATTACAACTGGAGAACATCAGTCTTAAAAGCATCATTCAATGCTGAATCCCACTTCAAGCCTATTCCAGGCCAGGCAGGCTCGTGGCAGAGCACTGGTCAGGGAGCAAGGAGAGAGGACTTGGGGAAAATGGGATGAGATCTGAAGAGATGGATAAAGAGCAGCTTGCAGTTTAGATGTGGCCAGCAACTGACTGTGGGGCACATAAAATTATATTATTATATAATTATTTTATTACATTATTTCTCCTTCCCCTAAAGCCAGTTTTCTCCCTCAAGTGTTGTTATAACACATACTTTTGAGGGTGCATAACAGGTATATAGTTCTTTGGTTTTTAATCAATTATATTTAGTTTATCTACTTCCTTGGTGATTCTCCCACTGTGCAGAATAGTTAAGAGTTATGTTCCACTGTAGACTATTGATCATCTGCATTAGAGTAATCATTACAATATTACAGAATTGTCTGAATTATGACAAAGGACACTTTATAGTCACACACATTTCTCTTAGCACAATCAGAAGCTATTAAGTGTCTGCTGATCGATGATTTTTTTTTTGGTGTGTGAATAAACAATTTTGTTACTAAAGTTCTCATTGTTCTCAAAGTTTACATTATGATAAAGGTAGGAGTCATAGATTTCTGGTGATATTTTATTAGGTGTTGTCCCTGGGTTCGTTTCAATAAGACAGATGATGAATTGTTGATCCATTGTAGAGATGGCATGATTTTATACTGAGTGGTATCACTTCTCAGTGTGAGTGTATCATTTTTAAGATCCATCTTGCATAGGGATGAATTTCAGTGAAGAAGCCTTTGCCTCCATTGGCTATACTTGCTTTCCCCCAGGACAATATTCCATGCACCCTCCCACTGCAGATGGCTGGAGCAGCTGATACTTCCTGACAAAGAGATATAAGATGTCAATGTTACTTTGTTGTCACAGATCAAGAACAAATCTTAAGAGCTGGGCATGGTGGCACATGCCTTTAATCCCAGCACTTGGGGGGCAGAGGCAGGTGGATTTCTGAGTTCAAGGCCAGCCTGGTCTACAGAGTGAGTTCCAGGACAGCCAGGGCTACACAGAGAAGCCCTGTCTCAAAAAAACCAAACCAAACCAAACCAAACCAAACCAAACCAAACCAAACCAAACCAAACCAAACCAAAACAAAACAAAACAAAACAAAACAAAACAAAACAAAACAAAACGAATAATCTTAAGATATGGCATGTAACAGTAGCCAAATCACCTGGGGGAATGAATCCATTGTATGGAAGAAGTGATAACTTTTACTTCTATCTGCTGTGTTCTCTCCCTTTTCAGTTCAAGTTTTATATAACCTGAGTGCACTAGGAGAAGGACAGGTGATCCACACTAGAGTTCTCTCACTCTAACATTGGGGAGGGGAATGAAGTACATTGCAGAATGTTAAGTCAAGGAGAGGGACTTCAGCTTTTCTCCTCTTTAATCTGTGGGGGATCTTTTTGATATTCCAACACAACCTCCCTTCTTAGTGGGCCCTGTATTATCTTCTTGCATGGAGAAAGAAACAATACCTTAGTTGCAGACATAGCATTATGTGAATGTCCTATGCACATAATGTTCATTCTTGTTTCTTGTTTCTGTTGATGAAGAGTGTCCAAACAGTCACTTGGGGAAAGAGAATACTCATTTATCCATGTCAAGACGTCAGGATCGCTAACTATGGAAAGAAAAGACAGATGAGATTTAGAGCTGTTGTTCTGACCAGGGACCTTCTATCAGCCCCTATTTTGTGAATAAATTAATTCCTGAGAATACTCAGTGCAAGTAGCCATAGATGCTCCAATCACCCTTAGAGTTCCTCATGCAGAATCTCCATGGTGGAGAAGTAGACTCCAAAGTTCTTCATCTATCCATCATTAGACATATAGTTCTATCTGCTGTGCATAATTCATAATGTTTTGAAAATGTTGTATGGAGATTGTAAATGTCCACAAAGAAAAATAGCAATATCTCTGTTCTCCAAAATTTCTATTTCAAACCTTGTTGGGTATTTATTTCATCTTCTTTAAATTTTATCACATAAAAATGTATATAAAGTTACTCTTTTAAGATATTTATTTATTGTGAGTGTTTGTATATGTTTGTGGATGTGTACATATGTGTGCATGTCTGCATGTACTTTTGCCAAAGTGGATCAATAAAGGTCAAATGACAACTTGTGGGATTCAATTCTTTGTTTTGACTGTGTCAGTTCTGGGTATTGAACTCAGGCCATTAGTTTTGGTGGCAAGTGCCTTTACTTAGAAAAGCCATTTTGCTAGCCCCCAAACTCAAGTCTTGCCTCACATAACAATGGAATGTTCTGATAAATGTATCCCTAGGCAAAGTGTACTTATATAAATCTAATTTGTAAAGACTACTACTTATCTAAGCTACATTTTATAGTTTGTCATGTCTGGATTATAAACACTCTTAGCATGTGATTTCAGTAAATGTTGTCACACAACAGTAACAAATTATGTATCTAAACATATATGAATATAGAAAATTTGGTATAATACTTTTGATAGGATCTTTTTAAATTGTAAAATAAATTTTGTAGAATCGCTATTACATATCTCTCCTCATTGTCTGAAACACCATTATGTAGTTCTTGGCTATTAATGGTTATTTATGTGATGTACATATGCATGTTCCCCTGAGAGGTCATATTGTTCATCTGCATCATAGAAATTGCTACTATACTCTAAGTGTCTGGGTACATGAACTTTAACCAAGATACTAAGTATTTTTATCTCTATTAGAGATAGTGAGAAAAAAGGAAACAATTTATCAAGTGAAGCATTGTATTACTCAAGGAGTGGATAGTATATCTAGTAAGACAGAGCCATGTAAATTAAACAAAACATGCAAGTAAGGAGGGGGGAGGGAGAGGGAAGCAGGGAGAGGAAGAGGGAGAGGGAGGGAGAGGGGGAGAGGGGGAGAGGGGGAGAGGGAGAGTTTATTTTTAGGAAAAATTCACTTAAAAAACTGTGTGAAAATAAGTTACTTGAAATAAAGATTTCCTATATATAAGAGGTCTTTTAGAGGTAGTCTGTCATTGGTTTTCATTGTTTTGATATACATAGCTGAGACAATAAAATAGTCATGTAGTATAGTTTGCTTTATTTTAAATGGTACATAATAAATTAGTTTTGTAAGGTGTGATGGAATTATTTCAAATAAAGCTTAAAAAAAATCAATGACAAAACCAACATGAAATCTATTTTGTTTGAGGTCAGGGATGAGGATTTCCCCCTAGACGTTCTTTTATTGTTGAGAATTGTTTTCATTATCCTAGAAATTTCATTATTCCAAAGAAATTTGAGAATTGCTCTTTCTAACTCTCAGAAGAATTGAGTTGGAATTTTGATGTGGATTGCATTGAATCTGTAGATTGCTTTTGGTAAGATGACCATTATTAATAAAATAATCCTGCCAATTCATGATCATGGAAGATCTCTCCATCTTCTGAGGTCTTCTTCAATTTATAAAGCAATAGTGATTAAAAAAAAAAACCCTGCATGTTATTGGTACAGAGACAGGCAGGTAGATCAATAGAATAGAATTGAAGACCAAGATATGAATCCACACACCTATGGTCACTTGATCTTTGATAAAACAATCCAGTGGAAAAAAAGACAGCATTTTTTACAAATGGTGCTGGTTCAATTGGCAGTCTGCATGTAGAAGAATGCAAATTGATCCATTCTTATCTCTTTGTACAAATCTCAAGTCCAAGTGGATCAAGAACCTCCACATAAAACCAGAGACACTGAATCTAACAGAAGAAAAAGTGGGGAACAGCCTTGAACACTTAAGCACAGAGGGAAAGTTCCTGAACAGAACACCAGTGGCTTAGGCTTTAAGAGCAGCAATTAACAAATGAGACCTCTTAAAATTGAAAAAAAAAAAAAAAGAACTTTTGAAAAACAAAGGACACTGTCAATAGTATAAAATAGTAACCCACAGATTTAGAAAAAGTATTTACCAACCCTACATCCAATAGAGGGCTAATATCCAAAATATACAAAGAACTCAAGAAGGGAGACTACAGAGAACCAATTAACCCTATTAAAAAGTGGAGTACAGAGCTAAATAGAGAATTCTCAATTGAGGAATCTTGAATGGCTGGGAAGCACTTAAATGTTCAACATCCTTAGTCATCAGGGAAATGCAAACCAAAATGATCCTGAGATTCCACCTCACACCAATCAGAATGGCTAAAATAAAAATTTCAGGTGACAGCAGATGCTGGCAAGGATGTGGAGAAAGAGGAACACTCCTCCATTGTTGGTGGGATTGCAAACTGGTAATACCACTTTGGAAATCAGTCTGGTGGTTTCTGAGAAAATTGGAAATAGTTCTACCTAAGGACTCAGCTATTATCACTCCTGGGCATGTACCCAAAGGATGCTCCAACATGTAACAAGGATGCATGCTCCATTATGTTCATAGCTGCCTTATTTATAATAGCTAGGAGCTGGAAACAACCCAGATGTCCCTGAACAGAAGAATGGATATAGAAAATGTGGTACATATACACAATAGAGTACTATGCAGCAATTAAAAGCAATGACTTCATGAAATTCTTAGGCAAATGAATGGAACTGGAAAATACCATCCTGAGTGAGGTAACCCAAACACAAAATAATACACATGGTATGTATTGACTGAAGACTAGGGTGTGGATGATTCAGTCCTGCATTGAGGGGAGAACACAATGATTATGGGAGATGGAGGGAGAGGGGGACCTGGAGGGAGAGAGGAGATGGAGGAAATATGGAGGGCAGTATCAGAAACTGGAGGATATGTCAGAGATACAGAGGGTCAGGAAATTGAACAACAAAAAAAATGTAGCAGTGGGGATGAGATACTGGGGACAGCCACTGGAGGATCCCAGACAGCAGGGAAATGTGAAGCTCTCAGGACCCAACAGGGAAGACTTTAGCCAATATACGCAGAGAAGGGGGAGATAGAACCTGTTGAGACCATTTCTAGTAGATAGGCACATCCCCTGGTTGAGGGATGGGGCCACCCACGCATCTCAAAGTTTTTAACCAAGAAATGTTCCTGTCCAAAGGAAAAACAGGGACAAAAAATGGAACAGAGACTGAAGGAAGGGCCAACTGGGGACTGCCCCACTTGGGGATCCATCATGTCTATAGACACCAAACTCAAAACTGTTGCTGTGGTCAAGAGGCTGTTGACTCGAACCTCATGTGGTGGTTCCTTGGGAAGTCTGGCCAGCAACTGACCAATGCAGATGTGGATGCTTGGAGCCAACCATCAGACTGAGCTCAGGGAACCTGGTCGGGGAGTTAGAGGAAGAACTGGAGGAGCTGAGGGTGATCACTACCCCATTGGAAGAACAGCATAGGCTGACCTGATCACCCAGTTCTCCCAGAGTCTAGACCACTAACCAAGGAGTGTACCTGGAGGGGTCCATGGCACTGGATACATATGTAGCAGAGGATGGCCTTGCCTGACAGCAACAGATGGGAGGCCCTTGGTCCTGGGGAGGTTTGATGCCCCAGAGTAGGGGGATAGTGGAGCAGTGGGGCAGGAGAGAGTGGGTGGGTGGGGGAGAACTCTCATACAGGCAAAGGGGAGGGGGAAGGGCAGGTGTGGGATAGCTGGATTTAAAGCTGACCAAGCAACTTTGAGAAAACCTAAAATAAGCAATCACAGGAAGAAACAGCCATCAAGGACTAATAAGCGTATTAGAAAGCAATGTTGGAAGAGTAGCTTCTGCAGACAGCAGTTCTCTCTATTCTGCCCATGTTGGGTCCATAGGAAAGAGAGGTGGGTGCTCATACTATGGTATATGATTATTTTCCTATGACAAGTATCGAGTTAGAGACATAACTACAAGCATGCTATAACAGCCATCTTGTCTATGAACTCTCCAAGTCTGCACCCACAAGTGAGGCATGTTCACTTGTAGTACAAAGTATGAAAATTATATTCTGAACAGAACCAGCCCTGGCTAGAGGTTAGATTGTGCTCCTTCAATATGTCTTCGTTATTCAGGGTCCAGTGGAAAGAATGTGCCCATATGTCCTAGACACAGTCTGGGTTCTCTGTGGTAGAGAGTTGAAAGCACCCTTACCCATCACAAAAAGTTTGCTTTTCATCTCTTAACCTCTCTTCTAAGAAGTGCATGGCAGTTCCTGTTGAGAAGGCCACCCTCTCTACCTTCAATATCATCTTAGTCAATGAGGATTACAATTTTTTCAAATCTATTTAGATTTGATTCACTAGTCCCAGATCTCAAGTATTATAGAAATAGCACAATCTCTAAATTACTGCCTGCCCTATTTGATGCTGTTGGAGTAGCTTCCTTGCACCAGTATCATGAGTTTATTCCTGTCACCTCCTGGGAGACCAAGTCTTGCTGGTAATCACTGCAGGATTAAGACTTTTTTCTTTTTATAAATATTACCAATTTCTATCATGTATATTCAACCACATCTTTACCAGCCCTGATTTCCTCAGAATGAAGAAATCAGGGCCAAACACTCACAGTTTTTGTAGTTATTCCAGGTCCATGTTGGTATGAAGCAGGTTTCATTAAATGCCATTGGTTCCATAGCTATGGCTATAGTTCCCACATACATGTTGATAGTAGCAGGATATGAGAGTTTTATCAGCATCAAGTCATTTTTCAGAAATTTTGCATCAAAATTAGGATGGACTACAGTGAATGAGTAATTACATATCTGTTCTTTCTCATTTTTGATGTTGGGTCGGTAAACTCCCAGTCGGATTTTAGTTCTTGGGGAAAAAGAAAGGCAGAGAGATGGAAGAGAAAACAGTCACTGAATGTCAAACTATTAGAAAAAAATGTAAAAAGTCACTTATACAATCAACTTAGCTTTACTTTTCAACTCCATAGTTAAAGTTTACTAACCTGTGTATAGAATTGTGTATAAAACCTTGTGTTTACAGGATGATTATGTTTGTGCCAAGCATATGGGATGATCAATCTACAGCTAACTCAATAGATCCTATTCTAATTAAGATTTGAGCAATATGAACTAGCAGCCAGTAGAGACTTCACAACCTTTGATGTTTTCAGTGCTCTTATATACTCCATATCTGTACAGGCAGCTTTTGAGCAGTACCCAACTGCTTCTAACATTCTTAGCTTATCCACTGCTCTTCTTGGGACTATATAATTATTTTGTCATGCATTGTGTACACTTCCTAGATCCTTAAAACCACATAAATAGTGTTGTAGAGATACCAAGTCATTATTTCATGTCATATTCTCTATGCAAATTCAGAGCCAGATAGATGCCCCTTTGACAAACTAACCAGTCATGCAGCATACCGAACAAACAAACAAACAAACAAAAAACCCATTCCATTTTAAAAGCAGTTCATAGTAGTTATGGGTAATAGAAAGTCTTATTTGCAAGCTCCAGCATCATGTCAACTGCATTTGTTTCCTATGTAATCATGCTAATGTTTTGAGCTTAACTTCCTACTCTGTTGAGCTTAACTTCTCTTGGACAACTGCAAGGCTAAGCATCATAAGTGTGAAACGGAGCCAAAGTTCTGAGTAAAACTTCCCCATATATATATATATTTTTAAATAAAATAATTTTTTTTCTTTTCTTTTATGTGTATGAGTACTTTGCCTGCATGTATTAATGTGTACCATGTACTTGCAAGTATTTTTGAAGGTCAGAACAGGACATAAAATTCTCCTGGAACTTTGAGTTGGGAGTAGGTATGTGGGTGCTGGGAACCAAATCCAGGTCCTCTTGCAAGTGCAGCATGTACTGTTAACTGCTTAGTTGTGTCTCCATCATCTCAATAGATTCTGGACACACAACAAAAATAGATTCTCAGAAAGTAAAAGACACAATGTTCTTCTTTATATGTGTATCCTAGCTTGTACTATATACATGTATATATTAAGCAAATATACACCTGGTTAAAATATAACATAGAAAGAAGAACAGTGTGTGATTTAGTACTGTGTAATAAAGAAGTATAACATGAAGATAAAAAACACATGGGTTGTGAAAGGAGATATACTTTTTCCTCCTACTAAAACTACTTTCTTTCCTTCTAATTCTGTCATAACTTTTTCTTCTTGTGGTGAATAAGTACATACAAATGTAATTGATAATGAAGCCATAAATCCATAAGTGATATTCCATGGCTTTAGAATGGTCATTCTAAATGTATAGAAACTCAATGAGACATATGGAATTTGGGACTGGGCAGTGTTTGCTTGAGTGATTCTGTTACTCTAGCTGTGTGGTGTTTTTATTTGAGTTCATTACAATAGACTGATTGACAAATGGGTTTTTCAAGAGATGCCGTATATTACGCAGCGCTTCATTGCTTTCTCTTATTTACTTATATGATGTGCTATCAACCCAAGCCTTCAGTTTCATGCTGTGACTACGCCCCTATAGTCTGTCAGCACTGATTCTTAAACATGTCGTACCCTCAAACCTTTGTTACCTAAGAGACTACTCAGCATTGTTCCCTTGGTCTGGAACATCCTCGGGCTTTATTCCTTTAGCAGACTTGTGTTTTTCCTGATGTCCTCATATCTTCAAAGAGGCCTAACATTACCATGTTACACATCGCACATGACACATCCCACACCTTGCTCTACTGTTTTATTTTTTGTTCCTGATCCCTTCTCTGCTTTGGTTTATTCTTTATATCAGAATGTACACTCCATGGGAAAAAAGTTATTACTATCTTGTTCCCTAAATGGTTTATTTGAATAGCATTTCTGGTATAGTAAATGATTGATGGATGTTTATTGATGAATATTTGAAATAAAGCTTGTAAGACTTCTTATTGATTTCTATACTGAAGTACATAAAAATGTAAGATTCTATTTTCTTGGAATTTCTAATTCCATGCAAAGTATGAAAAGTTGCTTCTCACACTAACTTCAATAGCACAGATCCCTCCAAGCTCTTATGAGTAAGGAACCACTTACGGTAAAGAACAATGAGCAGCAGTGAGCACCCACTGAGGGTCAATGAGAGTCCCAACACAAGGCTCTGGGCTGGACTGCAGATAGACCATATAAGGAACATTAAAATTCTCTGGTAAGTATTCTTCTGAATTGTTATATTCGTTCAGAACGGCTTTGGGAGTATTAGCTACTAGAGAAAGAACAAAAACAAAAATTTTAGTAAGCTAGTTTAGTTATAGTAGCTTTCTCTAATCAAAGTTATTCGAAGATATCAACGTCTTTAATTTTGACATTTAAAAATTTCACATAATGTAATGTGTCATACAATGTGTATATATTAAAGAAACTAATGGCTATTTTTGTTGTGATATAACTATATCAAAGTTGTCTAATATTATCACATGGGCTCATCTGATATTGATCAGAAATCCTGTCAACACTGTATGTTAGTGAAATTAATAAAATCAGTAAGTACTTTAAATATTAGTCCTTAACAACTTTTGCCAACAATAGAGGTATAAATAAAACACTTTTTGACTTTGGCAGTGAAAAAAAAATCACATGAAAACTTAAAAATTAGCCCACCTCCCTTCCTGATCCAAAATTTCGTAACATCTTTTCAGGGAAAAGGAATGGTGGCTGTTCAGGGGAAATCATGTGCTCAAGTGCCTACTGTGCAGTTCCTAGGGATTTTTCTGCAAAGCCTTGGCACAAAGGATATTCAAAATGCTCCCAGATATCAGAGAGACCTGGCGAACATGTTGTTAGGAACATATGTGAAATGAGAGTCTTTTCATTGATTTCCTTCAGCAACTAATTTCGTCTTAAAATGATTCTTCATCTCCCATCATATCTCATAAGTTACTGGTCGTTATATCACCTTTATGTCAACCACTGATACACCTTTCTGGATCTCACCCTAGACAGAAACAAGACTCTAGACTCACCTGCTAGACTTAAGAGAGTGAAGATGAAAAAAGTCTTCATATCAAGCTATAATCTCAGTAGAGCAAACTAGGTGGTCACACTGTCAACTGTCGCAATCTTGACGCCTGGATCCTTGCCCAGAACAGCTGAAGGAGAAACACTTGTGGCAGGAGGAAAAGGCAAGGATCTTAAGAAATCTTCTAATTCTTTCCTTGGGATCTGATCTATCAAGATGTACGGGAGTCAGCAGGGTTTGACTCTAATGTAGGTGGAGAAGAAGAGGACCAAGACTGGTTCTTGGTGCTTCCTGTGTGATACTAAAACCCTTCCCAGTCATCAACTGTGCCTGCTGACTGCTTCCCTCCCCTCTTTGTGACATAATTTTTCTTTGTTTCCTTCCCTGATCCCTGATTTTGACTTTTAACCTGCCTCCCTGGGTATCTCTGTCTTTACAGTCTCTCTTTGCCATCTTCAGAGGCTCTCAGAACATTGATGTATACAATGCACTTATCAACATCTATTTTTCTTCTCCCATTTTGGAACTGAGAAGTCTACTTACTGTTCTTATAGAAGTTAGTGGCAAAATCAGGACTCAATGAGTTCTTCAGATTCCCTGTGACAAGACTGAAGTTTACCTGAATCCTGGACTCCTAGCAAACACCACTGGCTATGAAATCTTCTCACTTTACTATAACTGGAAAATCAATCAACACAGAATATGATCTTCCCTGAGATTTGGGTCAGGCTTTTGGCACATTTTATTTTTGACTACAGTAAGTCTTCGCTCACTCCTTTGTTTTCCCACAAGTCCTTATGCTTATATCTTCTCACTAGGCCAGATGTAAACCTTCCAAATTCTTTTTTTCTTCTTAAACAGTGGGGTAAGATACAAGTTTATTTTCTTAATATTAGCTATCCTTAATCATTTTCTATTCAACGAACTGGGGTTTCTCAGTTGATTGCAAAACCACCTTGACTCTGAATTCTCCATCTAAAACTCACATAATCTTCCTCACCCTCATAAAAGTTTGGAGCAAAAGTACCCTGCTGATACTATTTGGTTAGAATAGTAAATAAAACCAGTTTTTTTTTAAAGTTTTTATTTTTTACACTGTTTTTTTCCAAATGAATTATATTCTTTTTCTATAAGAAAATCTGACGTGACAATTTCTTGATTGCCACCTTCATCCTGAGATAGGTAACAAATAGTAAATAGGTTTACCTATACATTTTATTGAGAATTTTATTAATGTATATAATGAAATATGATCATATTCATCCTTTCTTTCTCCCCTCCTACTCTCTCCATATTCCTCTCATCAAAACAAAGTAGCTTTGTGACAGCTAAGGAAATTATACTGAGGTTAGTTGTGACTTTACACTTAACAGCCTATTGATTTCCCACTTAAGAAACGTCTTTAGCTTCATCTTAGGGGTAACAGGAAAATGGGACCTCATAAAATTGCAAAGCTTCTGCAGGGCAAAAGACACCATCAATAAGACAAAAAGGCCACCAACAGATTGGGAAAGGATTTTACCTATCCTAAATCAGATAGGGGACTAATATCCAATACATATAAAGAACTCAAGAAGGTGGACTCCAGAAAATCAAATAACCCCATTAAAAATGGGGCTCAGAGCTAAACAAAGAATTCTCACTTGAGGAATACTGAATGGCTAAGAAGCACCTGAAAAAAATGTTCAACATCCTTAATCATCAGGGAAATGCAAATCAAAACAACCCTGAAATTCCACCTCACACCAGTCACAATGGCTAAGATCAAAAATTCAGGTGACAGCAGATGCTGGCGAGGATGTAGAGAAAGAGGAACACTCCTCCATTGTTGTTGGGATTGCAAGCTCGTACAACCACTCTGGAAATCAGTCTGGCAGTTCCTCAGAAAATTGGACATAGTACTACCAGAGGATCCCGAAATACCTCTCCTGGGCATATATTCAGAAGATGTTCCAACCAGTAAGAAGGACACATGCTCCACTATGTTCATAGCAGCCTTATTTATAATAGCCAGAAGCTGGAAAGAACCCAGATGCCCCTCAACAGAGGAATGGATACAGAAAATGTAGTACATTTACACAATGGAGTACTACTCAGCTATTAAAAAGAATGAATTTATGAAATTCCTAGGCAAATGGATGGACCTGGAGGGCATCATCCTGAGTGAGGTAACTCAATCACAAAAGAACTCACATGATATGTACTCACTGATAAGTGGATATTAGCCCAGAAACTTAGAATACCCAAGATACAAGATACAATTTGCAAAATGCATGAAACTCAAGAAGAACGAAGACCAAAGTGTGGACACTTTGCCCCTTCTTAGAAAGGGGAACAAAACACCCATGGAAGGAGTTACAGTGACAAAGTTTTGAGCTGAGAGGAAAGGATGGACCATCCAAAGACTGCCATATCTGGGGATCCATCCCATAATCAGCTTCCAAACGCTGACACCATTGCATACACTAGCAAGATTCTGCTGAGAGGACCCAGATATAGCTGTCTCTTGTGAGACTATGCTGGGGCCTAGCAAACACATAAGTGGATGCTCACAGTCAGCTATTGGATGGATCACAGGGCCCCTAATGGAGAAGCTAGAGAAAGTACCCAAGGAGCTAAAGGGATCTGCAACCCTATAGGTGGAACAACAATATGAACTAACCAGTACACCCCGGAGCTCATGTCTCTAGCTGCATATGTATCAGAAGATGGCCTAGTCAGCCATCAGTGGAGGCCCATTGGTTGTGCAAACTTTATATGCCTCAGTATAGGGGAATACCAGGGCCGAGAAGTGGGAGTGGGTGGGTGGGAGAGTGGGTGGGGGAGCGTGTGGGGGACTTTTGGGATAGCATTGGAAGTGTAAATGAAATAAATAGCTAATATAAAAAACAGTAATATTACATTTTAATTCGGAATATAGTATTAATATTTAAATATTTGTAGGCTTTGCTACCCCCACTTCAAAGGTTTATATTCCCAAACGAAAGACACACACACACACACACACACACACACACACACACAGAGCCTTTTTATTTTAATATGCCTGTTTTTTTATTACATATTTTCCTCAATTACATTTCCAATGCTATCCCAAAAGTCCCCCATACCCCCCCCCACTTCCCTACCCACCCATTCCCATTCTTTTGGTCCTGGCATTCCCCTGTATTGGGGCATATAAAGTTTGCAAGTCCAATGGGCCTCTCTTTCCAGTGATGGCCGACTAGGCCATCTTTCGATACATATGCAGCTAGAGACAAGAGCTCCGGGGTACAATTTGCTAAACGCATGAAACTCAAGAAGAATGAAGACCAAAGTGTGGACACTGTGCCCCTTCTTAGAATTGGGAACAAAACACCCATGGAAGGAGTTACAGAGACAAATTTTGGAGCTGTGATGGAAGGATGGATCATCTAGAGACTGCCATATCCAGGGATCCATCCCATAATCAGCTTCCAAACGCTGACACCATTGCATACACTAGCAAGATTTTGCTGAAAGGACCCAGATATAGCTCTCTCTTGTGAAACTATGCCAGGGCCTAACAAACACAGAAGTGGATGCTCACTGTCAGCTATTGGATGGATCACAGGGCTCCCAATGGAGAAGCTAGAGAAAGTACCCAAGGAGCTAAAGGGATCTGCAACCCTATAGTTGGAACAACATTATGGATTTTAATATGCCTTAAGCAGCACAGTAGCTGAGTGACTGCTTAACCTCCATGCTGCTAGAATACACCTCCCACTGATTATTCTGAGTTACTACTTATTAATTTTTATGTTCCAACTTGGCTGCTCTTAACTCCAATTCATCAGCCATCTGGGCCACTTCTTTTGGTCTAAGAGTCTTGGGTGCTCTTCTTGTTTCTCTACCCCTTGTGGCCTCTGTGTCTCTCCTCTCTCTGCACTCTTCTAAAGCATGGCTGATTTCTTTCTCTCTTGTTTCCTCGAAGTCCCAAGGCCGGGAACCCTAAATCTTGCCCCTGTCTCTCCTCCTTAGCTAATGGCTGTTGGCATCTTTCTTTACCGATCAAAATTAACTGGGGGCAGGTTCCCAGATGCTATATGAAGATCCTCTTGTACAAACAGTTTTGTGGATAATTATCAATAGAATACAAGCAGCTACATGAGGTTTATCCAATCAAAAATCAGCAAGAATTTAAAAGGGTTAGACATCAGGTAACATTGTAACCATCTTCCTGTACACTGTTTATTGTCAAAGTATCCTGTGGACAACATGCTTGTATTCCTCTGATAGTTGTGTTAAAATATTAACTTGGAGTGTTCAAAACAGAGGGGGCTTGAGAAGTAATTAGGATAGAGTAATTTGGAAATGTGGACATCCCATGATGGCCTGTTTTTTTTTTTAAGATGGAAGGACCAGAGGTAGTTCAGGTGACCACATGAGGATATAATTACAGGAGGTATGAAGGCACTCCAGAAAATCAGGACTCAAGTCCTCCCAAGACCTTCTTTCACCTTGATTGTGGACTCAGCACCCTCCAAAGCTGGGAAGTGTATATGACTTTTAATCCTTTTGGGGTCTGGTGTTTTGTAATGGCTACTTGAACTGACTTACACATTTTTTTAACCTTATCACCAAGTGGGCAGTACCCTGGTGTGCTTCCTTATTTAAACCTACTCCATTTATTCAATGTTATCCGCGCTTAGGCTCCACTTGTCATTGTGTCCTTTCCATTGCATCATTCTCATCATTCCAAATGACAACAGGAACTCAGTGGCAGGATTTCTACTGCAGATGTTTCCCTGGATGATTGGCGAGGCAATGATGACTTGAGAGATAGCCAGTAAGGAACTAAGGCAGTGTGTGTGTGTGTGTGTGTGTGTGTGTGTGTGAGAGAGAGAGAGAGAGAGAGAGAGAGAGAGAGAGAGAGTGAGCGAGCATGTGTATGTATTTGAATGTGTTTGTGGATGTGTGTGTTTGTGGATGTGTGTGTTTGTGCATGTGTTATGTGCACACATGAATGTGTGTGTGTGTGTGTGTGTGTGTGATCCATTCTCAGGCTGGACTCAAAGCACAGATAACCACCATCTTTGGAACCTAGAACTTAAATGTATATACATTCACCATTTAAACTTTTCTCCTTAGTTAATTAGTTAATTTCACACACAATCTGGGCTGATTGGTGAGCTGGGACAGGGGTAGATTATTGTAGAGGATCACAGCTACTTTAGTGGTGAGATCACCAGCTTTTCACTATTTGGATCAATATCTATGATAATTTGAAGAAGTATTTAGTTTTGCTCATGATTTCAGAGACTGATTATTTGAGCCTACATTCATTTTAGGTAATGGTAAGGCAGAAAGGAGATGAGACTGGGAACCATGTGTGTTCTACAAAGCTACACGCTCAGTGGTATATTTCCTCCATTTTAGACCCTAGTTCCTAGAAATTTTATCACTTAGATCCAAATATTCAACAGAGACTCCATGACAAGAAGTAGTGCACTTTTGGAAAACAAGATCTTGGAGAATAAGGGACATACTGGTTGATGTGGTTTAGTAAAATGGAGAAAAGCTGTGATTTTTAGATTTTAAAAAATAGAAAAAAAAAAGAAGAAAAGAGAAGGGGGAGGAGGAGGAGGAAAAGGGAATAAACCCTTTTCCCTTCATCTTGCTTCTTGGTCATGATGTTTGTGCAGGAATAGAAACCCTGGCTAACACAAATTGGTACCAGCATAGTGGGATATTCCTGTGACAACTTGGCCATGTTTAGGGGAGGACTGTAGAAGTACTTTGGAACTTTGGGCTAGAAGAGCCATTGGGTGTTAAGAGTTCTGTGAGATGTTCTGTAGGAGCATGGAAGATAATGTTGAGAACAGTACAAATGATTGAGGCCTGGTTTGTGAAATTTTAGAGGGAAGATTAAAGACTCTTATCAAGGCTATTGCTATTTTGATTGTGAAGACTCTGTGGTTTTGGTTAGCTGGGGCTGAAGAATCAGCTATGGGTTAACAAGATACCAGAGCTACTAAGGTGGAACCTTTGTATTACTGGGACTATTGATGCTGGTTAGCTGGAGCTAAGAAATTATTGATGATTAAAAAGAACAATGTCATTGAGATGAAATCTTCTCGGAAGTGTTTTCTGAGAGTAAAGAGAAGCTGTGTTCCAGAGATAGCCAGTGTTGTACCTCGAGCTGCAGCTGGACTTGGTAATCTGTAAGAGTCACTCAGGTGGAACTGGTTTTGAAGGCATGAAGAGGTCATGAAGAGTAGCTGAGGCTCAGCATTGTGAGAGGCCACAGGAGGACACTGATGAAGGTGCAGGGCTGAAGGGGTCATGCAAAGGAGTTGAAGCTTGGTACCATGAAGAGAGCCTATGAGAGGCTATTGGTAAAGCCTACAACTACACTTTCTTCCCCCCTGTCTAGGGGTTTGTTTTGCCTTGAGTCTGGTTATAGGTCTAGAAAAAACCATTGGTGAGCCTTGAGGAATACCAATATTGTCTTGCCCCTGTATTTTCTTCAGAGAAAGTTACTGCTGGTTTATTAGACTCAGAGGGATTAATTTTGTCCTGTGAAATTTGCTTCACCTGGTCTTCTGTAGAAGTAGGTTCCTACAGATGTGCTGGCAAGTAAATGGAAGCAGGTGAAAAAGAGCAAATCTATCGTCTTCCAATGTCCTTTCGTAGGTCTCCAGCAGAAGATGTGGCCCAGATTAAAGGTGTGTACCATCATGCCTGGATCTGGGACTTGTTTTGTCCTAGGCTGATCTTGAACTCAGAGATCTTCTTGCCTTTGTCTCCTGGGATTAAAGGCATGTAGTACTTTGCCTGGGCCTAAGCTTTTCATAGCCACTATGCCTGAAGATCTCCATTCCAAGATCCAGGTCAGAAACTTGTGTCTTCCAGCCTCAAGATCTGGGTCACAGGAGAGCCTTCCAAGTCTGGATTGTAGTTCATTCCAGATATAGTAAAGTTGAGAACCAGAAATAGCTATTACAAGTAATAAAAATTTGGTAGTACTAATATTAAAATAGACAACTCCCTCTTTTTCTCCCCCCAATCAAATGAAATGTGACTTTATACTAACAAGAATTCATCAACACTTTTCTAAAAACACAGGTAAAGATTTTATCTGTGGCACATAAGAAAGATATCTTTGCCATGCTATATCCTTTTTCCCTGGGAAATAACCAACTCTTCTGTCTTCATGCTTACACTTAACCATTAATACCATATTTTAGTGATCAAGACCATCACTTCTTTAATGTGGACTACTGTTTCCTTTTCTTCCCTAGTTCAGAGAGCCTGTCAAGAAGTTGAGAACATGTTCCATATCTCCATGCCTCATACACTGGACACTTAGTTTCCATGAATTTTCTCTGATGAAAATTAGACATTTATATACACAAATGCTACATACTAGTTTTCCTATATTTCTACCATCTTGATTTCAGATCCTATATTCAACAGCCATTGTTCATTTCTAAGTTCAAATCATGTATTTATATGCAATGTATATCTTTTGGATGCATTCTTTTGAAAGACTCACCAGCAACTCCAAGGTGAACCAGGAAGAGAAAGATCTTCAAGGTTGCTCACTAGTCCTGCACTGGGCAATAGGAAAAGGGCTTTTTCTCCATAGCTATTTATACCTCCAGATTTGTCATTGACACTCAAGGCCATGGGTGCCACAAGAGAGATTTCACTGAAAAGTAAAAGAAAAAAATAGAGTTCACACCTTGACAGATGAAAGACAATGCAGGACCACTTGTTAGTGTTCCCCACTTTCTGAGATGGCAATAGAAATGGAAGCTGCAAAGTCACCTAGTGGGAACTGTTCATTGCAATATGAAATTAGTTGTATTCAACTCATAGTACAAATCTGCATGTTTCTTATAAAATATAATATTCTAGTTATGCCCTTTTGCCCAAAGGACTATGTTTAACCCTGTACACTTGTTATGTAACTAATAGCTGTTTCAATGTACTTTGTTGATTTTCTTGGCACAAAGCATACAACTAAATGCAATGCATATGCCTGCTGATTCATTCATCAGAAAACCATAGGGTAGTTCTGATCCTTTACCTGCATGCTTACTCTTCATTGTTAGAGGGACCGGTTTGAGATCACCCAGTGCTAGGTTGCAAGTTCAAGGCCAGCCTGTGAAATTGTCCTGCTTTGAGTTCCCAAGTGCTGGGATTACAGTTGTGAGCCACAGTGGATGGTGTGGCATTATTTTATGATCCCTCCTTTGTCTGAATAGTTTTCTCTGAATACACTTCTCATAAAACATTCTGTGGTTTGGTTTTAACTGTTCCTTGTCACTGGATGGCACAAAGCTTAAGGCAGTCATGGTTCAAATTTGAAGAAAGGTTTTCCACTTGACAAAACAGTACTACTCTTGATTCTCCCATTTAGGGTAATAATTGTTTAAAAATATTGTATCAATACTGTCAAGTTCTTATTATCCCTTCATAAATGTGTTTAAATTCTTGTCTCAGCTTAATAAGTGACATAATTTGTCAATAATAGAATGTTAAAACATAAAACTCAATTTAACTTTGTATTCTGAGGTAATAATGGATAAATAAAGTGGAACTTGTTCTATTTGTTGACAGTTGTATTCTCTCAGTGACAAATCCTTTTAATTAATAGAGAGATTCTGCTTGGAGTACACTGCCTGGTTCTTCCTAGTTATATTGATGCAGTTCAGAGCACAAGAGTATCATTGCCAAGTTTAGTTTGTAGCACAAAAAATTGGTAAAGTATTCTTTAAAGCTTTGCTCTTTTGAAGGCATATATACTAAGGACACAATTTAATAAAGAAGAAATTAGTAATTACTAGCATTACAGCTACATAGAAATACTTCATTTTTTTCCTTTTCTACATCTGTAGTGAAATTTAAAATTACTGGATGCATAAAATAGGAGGTCACATATGAAGCTCAAAAAGAAGGAAGACCAAAGTTTGGATGCTTCAGTCCTACGTAGAAGGGGGAACAAAATGATCATGGAAGATAGAGGGTGGAAGGGACTTACTTTGGAGGAAGAGAGGAGGGGAAGAGAAAAAAGAGGGGACAAGACCAGGTTGTAGAAGGAGACAGGGAAGATGTACAGAGTGTCAGGAAATCAAACAGAGGTGTATAGCAATGGGGGATAGGGAACTGTGAGTAGCCACCAGAAAGTCCCAGATGCCAAGAAAGCAAGAGACTCCCAGGACCCAACAGAAATGACATTAGCTGAAATACCCAAATAAAGGGGGAGAGAGAACCTGTAGAGACCATATCCAGTGTTTAGGCACAGTCCCCGTTTGAAGGATGGGGCCACCTACCCTTCTCAAAATTTTAACCCAGAATTGCTCCTGTCTGGAGGAAATATGGGGACAAAGAGTGGAGCAGAGACTGAAAGAAAGGCCATCCAGAGACTGTCCCACCTGGGGATCCATCCCATAGCAGCCACCAAACCCAGTCACTATTGCTGATGCCAAGAAGTGCTTACTGACAGAAGCCTGATATTGCTGTCTCCTGAGAGGATCTGCCAGAGATGGGGATGCTTGCAGCTAACTATTGGACTGAGTATGGGGACCCTAATGGAGAGGTTAGGGAAAGGACTGAAGGAGTTGACAGGGTTTGCAGTCCCATAGGAAAAACAATAATCTCAACCAGACTCCCCCCCCCCCCCGAGCTCCCAGGGACTAAACTACTAACTAAAGAATACACGTGGAGGAACCCATGGCTCCAGCTGCATATGTAGCATAGAATGGTCTTATCTGGCATTAATGGGAGAGGAAGACCTTGGTCATGTGAAGGCACAATGCCCCAGAGTAGAGGAATGCTAGGGCAGTGAGGCAGGAGTCAGGGGGTGGGTGGGAGAGCACCCTCATAGAAGCAGGGGGAGGAAGGGTGGGATAGGGGTTTTCAGAGGGGAAACTGGGAAGGGGGCTAACATTTGAAATGTAAATAAAATAACCAATAAAATAATTAAAAAATAAGTCACCTACATTGAGGAAAATCAAGACCCAAAGCCTTGTTGCTGTTAGAATGTGAAACATTCCGCATGGGGTTATGTGTTTGAGTGCTTGGTCCCCCAAAAGTCATGTTATTTATAAAGGTGAAATAACTTTTAGGATTTCCTAGAGAAAGCATGGGCTTGGAGGTTTTATTGTGTGACTGTCCTTCCTCCTCCTCCTCCTCTGTCCTCTATCTCTCTCCTCCTCCCTCCCTCTTCCTCCTGTACCTCCCCTCCCATTTCTCCCAGACTTCTGCTGCAAAGTGATCTGCTTCACTTGGCTTCCATGCCTTCCATACCAGGATGGACTGTGTCCACTCTAGAACTGTCAGCCAAAGTGAACAAGTTCTCCCTTAAGCTGTTTTTGTCAAGGTATTTTATCCAAGTATCAGGAAAATAAGAGACTGCTTACTAATTTAGGGAGCTGTGTTAGAGACTGCAGAGAGGCTACTTTCAGATACACAACACTGTTTCCCCGCTCCTGTGGACAGTAACAAAAGGGTTGCTTACTCAAGGCACATAGATGCAGACTAGGTTTAAATATTTGAAAATAGGATTTACAAAAATCAGAATGTCAAAAAAATTAAATGACTGGTTCATACTTTGAAGGACTACATGTAGTGTATATTGTTCAAAAGAGAATACATATTATTCATTTTGCATATCTTAACAGCATGTACCCTAAACTCTAAATCTTTGCATAATATTTTAATAAATAACAACATAATAAACCAGATGTGCACATATCTGGTCATAGATATATAAAAAGAACTTTCCAAAATTATAGTTGTTTATAAATTTTTCATTTAAAAGAATTTACATGAAAAGATATTTAGATGCTCTGACAATGCTTAATTTCTTGGGCCTGAAAAGATGGCTCAGCCCTTAAGAGCATTTGCTGACTTTGCAGAGGACTGAGGTTTGGTTCCCAGAAAATATGAAGGGCTTGCCAAAACTCTGAAGGCAGATAGTACACTGGCATATGTGCTGGCAAATATTTATACACATAAAACAAATTAATTTTCTAAAATAAGAATTAAGTAATTTTAGGTCTAAAAATATCAGGAATATTGATAAAACACAAAATCAATAGTGTTATTCATATAGTATTTGAATACTTGCCAAGTGACTTAAAAGTAATTAAGTTGAAAATGTAGAAACTGCATTTCAAAGTTTGTATAACTTGGAGAAATGTTAGTAGATTACATGTTGGCTAAATAAAAATGAAGCTGAGCTTGATCAGTGTATTTAACTTTGTAAGACACCTATCGAGATGGTCTTAAAAATACCTGTACAGCATGATGTCCTCAGCAAAAGAGACAGAAAGAAGTAAAGACCATCTCCCTAGCACACAAGGATGGAGGACTGGTGGAGAAATTTCTCTGTCCCCAAACTAGTTAGCTCAGTTGATGACACAGACAACCTGGAAGAAGATGTCTTAACAGTTAGTGTGTAAGGATGGCTGGGTGAGTTAGGCACCTCCAAATGACCATTTCATCCTACCCAGTGTTCCATGAAGTTGCTCCAGAACTCAGTGTCAACTGGTGCCATCTTCCCAAGTTGCCACCTTACATACTACTTGCCTGGCGAACAGCGTGCCCTCTGATGTGAGAGAAGACTCCATTAAGGGATTCTTTGGATGGTTAGATATCAGTGCCGTGGCCTTGCCACGTGAACCATGAACACAGCAATCCAGACACTTTGAACGATTTTGGTTACGCTGAGTTTAAGGACCTGGATTTCCTGTTCAGTGCCCAGAGTCTCAGTGAAGTCTCTAGGAAACGGAGAATTCCAGCAGACGTTGTCGGGTATTAACCGTGGTGATCGTTCGTTTGGCTGAGCTAGAGATCAAGATTTGACCAGGGACACTGGCTAGAGGGCCTTTCTTGTCTTGCCACAGACAGCTTTGATGATGCCCTGACCAAGAGAGGTGATAATTTTGGAGACAAGCAGGTACTGAGATCTCAAAGATTCAGACCAGTACCGCGATGGGTACGGGTAGTATGAGGATTGCCCATGCCTAGATATGAGTCCTTGGGATGACCTAGGGCACCAGAGGCTACTTCAAAGGTAGCCATACAAGGCTGTTCTTTTTAAATCTATTTTCAGGCTATGATTCCAGGACAGGCAAGGCAGACATTTGATAACAATAGTAGGCGCCCTTGGAATGTTGACTGTAGAGGAAAGCGGGGCTGTTGTGTAGTCACCTCTGATGATGGGTGTGACAAACGGACGATGAATATGGAGCTCCTGAGATTATGGTCTCCCACGGATTATAGGTGTAATGACAGAAAACTGGCAAATGGAAGTTGAAAATGACATGCTTACCTGATGAAGCAAAGCACAGGGCAGGAAAGATTAGGTAAGGATTGCCATACATAAATAAAACAATCATTTACCTTATGACTTTACAAATAAATTTTCAGTTAAGATTTACTTAATAAACATTAGGAACAGGAATATCAACAAAATACCTAGATAATGGCCACCTAGATTTATTTAATGCCTCAGATTTCCCATGAACAGTTCAGAATTGCTAAAAAGATAAATTTATGAATACACATAAATAAAATTGTCAATGTTTGAATTTCTTAGTAAGTTTTCTTAAAAATCATGTTAAATCAAGGAATATTCTTCATTAAATGATTTGATTCTTCTCTGAAAGTTACCTGTACTGTGATTCTATAATAAGAAAGAAAAAATATAAAACACTATTAAAGATATGATGATGATGATTAATTGTTTGAGGTGTATGTATATGTGTCTTTCTGTTTATGTGTCACATTTTGCATGGGTGCCCATGGAGGTCAGAAGAGTGGAGGTTACAACCGCTGGAGCTGGGTTCATTAGTGCTGGGAGGCCAACAGGGATCCCCTGTGAGAGCAGCAAGGGCTCTCACCATGTAGCAGCATCTCTCAGTCTATGAATATGTTGCTGCAAATTGTAACTTCTGAAGACTTTGTGTGATTGGTTGGTGAAACTTTTGTGAGAACTTGAACTGAACAACAGTACTTTTTAAAATTGTGTTTTTGTTTTTGTTTTTGTTTTTTTAAATTAGTTATTCGAGACTAGTTGTTTCTGTGTAGCCCTGGCTGTCCTGGAACTCACTTTGTAGACCAGGCTGGCCTCAAACTCAGAAATCTGCCTGCCTCTGCCTTCCAAGTGCTGGGATTAAAGGTGTGTGTCACCACTCCAGGCTGTGGATTTGTTTTTGTTTTCTGTTTTTTTTAAAGAGCCTTGCATGTGGCCCAGAGTGGCTTTGAACTGGTGCTTTCTAGTCTTATCAGTGCCATGATACTTGGATGTGCAATGTTTCTGATTCTGAAGTTAAACTTTGATCTTCTGGACTGAAATGACAATAAGGTTTGCCTGGAGATCCAACTTACTCAAATTATAAATATTACCTTTTTTGTGCTTCGTTAACTTGATTAACAGTCAGAACTCTGTCAAATCGATGTGTCTGACCGAGGAAGAGAAATGAGTCTGTTCTATGACTGTGATTTTTACTTTACAATTACTCTGTCTATTCTTGTATTTCAAACCATTAATATAAAGGTTTAATTAATATATGTAACTTTAGGATTCATCAGGGGAGCCAGGAATTTAAAAATATACAGATCTATATTGATAGATGAATTGTTAATGTATTTTCATAGATTGTTCGATGTCTATAGGAATCTGATGTGTGTGTATTCAGCATATTTATTAGTATCTATACCTGTTTTCTCCTTTGCAGGATTTTGATAGAACTAAACAGTTTTACAAACAATTAAAGTTTTCTTTGGTCTTCCTTCTTCTTGAGTTTCATGTGTTTTGCAAATTATATCTTGGGCATTCTGAGCTTCTGGGCTAATATCCACTTATCACTGAGTGGATATCATGTGTGTTCTTTTGTGATTGTGTTACCTCACTCAGGATGATGCCCTCCAGATCCATCAATTTGTCTAAGAATTTCATAAATTCATTGTTTTTAATAACTTCATAGTACTACATTGTATAAATGTACCACTTTTTTTGCACCTATTCCTTTGTTGAGGGACATCTAGGTTCTTTCCATCTTCTGACTATTATAAATAAGGCTGCTATGAACATAGTGGAACAAGTGTCCTTACAGTTTTCTTCGGGTATCTAGATATTTTTCTGAAAATGTTTTACAAAAATATGTTTTTTTTTAAATTCAAAGGTATGAAAACTGAATACTATTTAAATTTTCTGTGTTCTGCTTTTATTTTTCATGTAACTTGTGTTTAAATTATGTAAATATGGAACTCATATGAGAGTTTCTGGTTGTGGGATGCATGCCTACAGAACAGAGGAGATTCACAACAGTGACTTCCAAAATGTACGAATACATCTACTTTTAAATCTTTTGGTTGCTCAATCATGTAAGAAAAAATTATGGTACTGACTCTTAGTCTTTTATAACATCCCTTTTGATATGGAATTAACAATAAGGACAGGTATATCTATATAGCCAAGAACAACAACAACAAAAAACAACAACAAAACCCTAAACTACAGGATGGTTGTACAGTGATGTCTTCAAGTAAATCACCCAGAGACAAAGTTGGAAAATTGTCACCATCAAATTGTATTCACTTTTCTCACCTATACCAAAAGATTATAGATACAGTAAAAAACCAGGAAACCAGCCTTTCTTAGAGACCATACATATGAATACCTCGATGTAGAACTTAACAGCATCCATAAATACAAAATTTAATTATTTTGAGAAGATTTCCAACCCATTGGAATTTTGTCACAATACTCTGAGTTGAATAAATTATTGTGCTTACCTCACCTTACTGTAGAGGCTTATTTCTCTACTTTAAACCTGACTCATATATTTGAGGAATTTTTGCTCAAATGCCATTGTGATGGTTTGTATATTCTTGGACCATGGAGTGGCACCATCTGGAGGTGTGGCCTTGTTGGGATAGGTGTGACCTGGTTAGAATGGGTGTGTCACTGTGAGTGTGGGCTTAAGACCCTCACCCTAGTTGCCTGGAAGTCAGTCTTCCATTAGCAGCCTTTGGATGAAGATGTAGAACTCTCAGATCTACCTGCGCCATGCCTGCCTGGATACTGCCATGCTCCCACCTTGATGATAATGGACTGAACCTCTGAATCTGTAAGCCAGCCCCAATTAAATGTTGTTTTATTAAGACTTGCCTTGGTCATGGTGTCTGTTCACAGCAGTAAAACCCTAAATAAGACAGCCATCATGCCCTTTTCTTTGTCTTGTGCTAGATATTCCTAGGAATACTGTCTTGAGCCTCTACTAAAACCATTTTTATTGTGTAAATGAACCATTCTTTGATTGAAAGACATCTGGGTTGCTTCCAGTTTCTATTAAGAGTAAGGAGGGTAGGGTAAAGAACTCTGGGAGGGGAGATCTGGAGAAGATCAACATTTAAGATGTAAATAAATAATTAATTAAAAACTTAATAAAATATGGTGGGAAAAAGCTGAAACGAGAAAAATAGTGAAAATAAAGTATTCAAATAACATGTTTTCTTAATTAGTTTATCTTATCTATTGTTGATAGCCTTTTCAGACCATATTATTAAATTAAACATATAACATGCACAAATGTATATTTATGAATGATTTTCTTTATAAAACCTAAACAAGTATTGCCTCTTGGAGCTGGTAGAAAATTAAATAAAAATTGATCTCTGTATCTAATACTAAAGTCACCAAATTAGGAAAAAATATGTAGAAAATACTAAAAGTCAATCCAAAATGCTATTAAATTTTCTATTCAATGTAATGGGTTCATATTTGAAGTAAATGTTGACTTAAAATTTTAATTTTTGTATTCTCTTGGTTACACCATACTCTGATACAAAAATATTGTTATATGGTATTAAGTAAAAGTAAGATTTATTCACCAGGAAACAAAACAAAACAAAACAAAACAAAACAAAACAAAACAAAACAAAACAAAAAGACCTTTTCATGGTGATCCATGTGGAAAATGGAGGAATTGGAGGAGAGCTTCCAAGGACCCAAGGCAAAGAATGGTGCATATCAGCAAGGTTTGAAAGTTCCAGGCAAGCCCTCTAGAACCCAAGAACTTTTTGTCCTCAAAGGAATACACCTGCATTTTGTAGACTTATCTTCTGTGATGTACTTTCTACCAGGGCTTATATCTTTGTTCTGGGTTGGGATTGCATAGATGACTCTAAATGGGTTAAAAAGTCCCTCCAGAGGGAACAGGAATATAGGGTGATCCTGGAGAACTGAAACAGGACAGACAGTAGGTGAAACTAGAAAATGTAAGAAATTTGTGAACCCAGTATTTCCAAATAATGAGCTTTCCCTTCTACTATCTCCATGAAATGTTGCGTGGTTTGAAGATGAAAGACAAAGTGAGCATCATATTATGCAAGGAACCATGCATCAGGGATAAGGTCAGCTTGTGTGTTATTCTACTTTTGCTAATAGCAATTTGAATGAGTTTCACCAACTGATATTTAAGTCTCTGTACTTTGTGGAATGTCATGGGACCATGATATACTATATATATTATGACTCAATGTGTATTGTTAAGAACATTTTACACCATGGGTAATCAATCTGACAGGTTAAAAGTAATGTTATTAAAGGTAACCTTATTTCAATCATGATTTCATATGTAGAGTCCGGAATATAGGAGATGATTAGTGAAATTGTCTGATCAGGTCACATGAATAAATAACATCTAAACTTTTTTAAAAATAACTCAATGTTGTCCAATTTCTTACTTAGCATCAAGAGTCAAAACACTTAGAGCATAGAAAAGTGCTTTATTTCCATATAGATTTAGGCATAGAAGAAAGGTCACCAGAAAGTTACTCCTGCGAGATAAATGCGCTTAGTTTTCAGCAATGGTCTGATTAATCCAATTCAGGTAGTTGCAGACTTTGGTGTAGATACCAGGTTTCCCTTCCAAAGCACAGCTGACACCCCAGGAAACAACTCCCTGGAGTTGTCCATTGCAGACCACAGGGCCACCAGAGTCATACTAAGTAATAAAGGAAAGATAGACTTGGTTATGCCCAGAGAAATAATGGGATTAAGATGTTCATTGATGTTTCTGGGACTGTATTTGCAGGCCAGTGATCTTCACAAAGCACTGATTATCCTTTTAAAAAAAAATCCAGTTTTCAGGACTGGAGAAATGGCTTAGTGGTTAAGAGCATTGACTGCTCTTCCAGAGGTCCTGAGTTCAATTCTCAGCAACCACATGGTGGCTCACAACCATCTGTAATGGAATCTGATGCACATTCTGGTGTGTGTCTGAAGACAGTTGCAGTATACACGTATAAATAAAAATAAATATTTTTTTTAAAAATCCAGTATCTCTATCTTTATTACTTTGTTCTTTTTGTGGCCCCACCTCATTTTCCTGCAGCTATTTTGGGGGTGATATGCAAAACATAGACTGCAGAGTTCTAATATGACTCTCAAGCTTTTTCTCTTTCATATGGACTCAACTCCCACAATTCAAGGGTGCTTGGGTTTACAGTTTACACAGAATCAACTCTTTGGGCCCTTTATACTTAATATTTATCGTCATATCAAAAATAGAAAACCCATACATTTTCATAAAGTCTTTCTTCCCCTCCCATAGTGAGACACAGGTAGAGATATACTGTTTTCTGTTTTATCTGAGAAATACGGTGGGTGGGAGAGTTGGCTAACTCATGGTAGACATAGTCATAGATAGAGATAGGCAACAATAACTCACCTGGCAAGAGTCCTTTCCACCTTCCAGGAAGCCAAGACAGAACATGTTATTAGTGATCTGAAGTGGGTAGGCCTTGTGACAAACAGAGTCAGACAGGACCGGAGCATTCAGACACTGAAGAACAGAAGAAGGACTCTTGACTGTAGAGTACAAGGGTGAAAATCAATTATTCATGCTGACTTTGAGTATTTCCTCTTCTACCTATCAATTTTTATAAGCATATCCCTCATTTGTTATCAGAGAGAGAGGGAGAGGGAGAGAGAGAGATGAGATTATAATTTAGAAGGTTTTTTTTTTAATTTGGTTTTTGTGAGATAAGGTTTCTTTGTGTAACCAGCTCGGTTGTCCTGATCTTGCTTTGTAGAGCAGACTAGCCTCGAACTTACAGAGATCCACCTGCCTCTGCCTCCTGAGTTCTGGGATTAAACATGTGGGCCACCACACCTGGCTTAGAAGTTTTTAAGGTATGGTTTTCCACAGTTTCTTATAGTTTTACTGCTCAGTTACTCTTCCTCTACATTACTATCAGTGACCACCATTCTCAAGTCCAGAGGCTTCTATTGGATTGTGTCCAATGACCCCACTTCTAGATATCTCCTGTTTCTATAGTTTTTAACTCATCACTAACCAAGATATAGTTAAACTCCTTGACATCTTTCTAAGTTGATTTTATCTTTTGTTTCCATGGGCTGATTGATTGGAAGTTTCTTAACTTCAGCTAGCATTTCTCCAATGGTCAGTTCAAATATGTCCTCTGGGAACTGTACTTTGAATGAGAATTTGTACTAACTGTCATTAAGTTTTCATTCACTCCCTGTACTCATATTTACTTCTTGTATATCACAGAGAGACTTACAGCCAAATTGCAGAACAGCCCAGCCAGACACAAGGCACTCAGTACCAGCTGATGGACAGGACTGTGGCAGAGAAACAGTAGATAATTTAGAGTTGAGGGTAGCTGGTGACTTCAACTTAATCAGCATGATGTCATTATCAAAAGTCCATGAATTATAATCAGAATGGGGAATCATCTTGGCTGCATCAATGAACTGCTCAGCACCTTCAATTTCATCAATGTTATGTTTAAGACACACCTGTAGTTGGCTGGGTTTAAGAGTTAAAAGTTTACATGTCCTTGTTCAGCTTGTGTTTAGGCAGTCATGTTGGTTAGACCTTGTGGGTCTATCTATCAATAGGGATGATACTAATAGACACACTAAGGTTGACTGGAGAAAGGCCCCAAAGTCTCAACCCTACACAAAGAACTACAAACAACTAAGGAATGAGCCCATCAATTGGTTAACCAATATCAAATGATCAACTCTGAAAACATTACAGTAATGTACTATACACATATACATACACAGAGACATAAATAGAAAACATACAAGTAACATTATACAGACTAAGCAAGAAGGTTGTATACACATCAAATGCACATGCACACACACACACACACAAACACTCATGCAATAACAATAAAAAAGAGGCCATAAATTTGAAAGAAACTAATACATGGGTGGAGGGTTTCAAGGGAGGAAAGGAAAGGGAGAAATCATGTAATTATAATATAAAAAACAGAAGAAACAATTTACAAAGCTTAAGTATTCAACATGAATATCATTTCTTTTCTCCAGCCCCTTCAATCATGAGCATAAACAATACATTCTATTTAAGCACTGGATCACTGAAGTTAGTACACATTACTATTCCTGGCACAGGTTACAGAATTCCTTCATAAGTGTCTCTGCTAGTCAGGACACATAGTCCACTATCGTCTTACAATTGGGAGTCATAGGAATAGAAACTAAATATACTCTATTAAACATTTTCAGGTGAAAAATTTGATGGGTATTGACTGGCAATTTCCTCTTCTCTTGTTTTTGGGATCCTCAAGGCAAGAGTCAGGAGGATAGAAATATAGTCTATATAGCCTGGCTTCAAGAATTTTTGTCACAGTAGCTTGAACTAAGAAAGTAGACTTCTTATACTTTTGGTTGTGAGACTAGCATTTAATGGCTGGGCCATCTCTCCAGCCCTACTTCCTTCTTCTTATCCCTAAGGATGTGTGTGTGTGTATTTTTTTTTTCAAAAATTTCCATTTATTCCAATGTGCTTTACCTCAAACCCACTACATCCTTAATTTCCCTTGATTATTCTAGATAAGTCCATGTATTTTTTGTAGGCTCTTCTACAACAAAATTTAATTTGGAGATGCATGACAAAATGGTGGGTAAAAGAAATCAGGTGAAGAAATGTGATTTTCTCTCACTGTGCACACTGAAATAAAACAATAAAGATGGCATCTCTTTCCTGGGGGAATATGACAAAAGACTGATGTTCTCAACTTTACGAGAGTTCATCAATTACTTTCATCATTGTTTTAACAAAATACCTAAATGAAGCAACTATGGAAGGATGGTATTTTGGTATGCATTTTGAGAAAATAATCAACCAGGGTGGGGAAAGCATGGTGTTGAATCCTGAGGTTGATTTCACATTGCATCTAGAGTTGGACACATAGAGAGATAAAAACTTATGCAGCTAGCTGTGTTCTTTGCAAACATTCTAGGCCAAAATCCAACTAAATTCTTTCACTCAAATTAAATGGTTTTGCTCAGATTTTGCTTCCCCTCCTCAATTAACCAAATTTAGAAAATGTTTTATAGAAATACACAGAGATTTATTTCCAAGTTGATCAGAGGTCCTGCCAAGTTGAATGTCAATAAAAGTGTCATATATTGGGAGTTAAATAACTGTCAATAAATGGTTTTAGTCATTAAAATAATCATTCCTCTTAAAAGGTGGTGATTTCTTGAATTTGAAATAAAGGATTAAATAAGGTTTATAGGAATAAAAGTGCCTTGAGTTTGTTCTATCTTAGGCAAATTTACTGAGTTGAATTGATCTTAAGCACATATTGATATAAATTTCTTCTTAATTGAAGAATTGACTCCTGTAAATAGAAGAAACACACACACAATTGATGTGAAATCACTATTCCCTATCTCATGTATTTTTGTGACAATGTGTGTGTTTTTATAATTAGCCAAGCTGTTAAGTGTAGGTATTAATTTATTAGGTTCTATTAAAAAAGAACGTAAGCATGAACTTCAGAGTTCAAGATTCTAGCTATAAAAGGGATGTTATTACCCCATTCAATGTTGCTTTATGAAATTGGTCAGAATACAATTATGCTAAATTAAACATTTTTCTAGACAAGTAGATCATTTGAAGGTGTCCCTACTGTTATTAGACTTGGACATCACAGTTGAACCCAAAGCCAAGTCTAGATACCCATGCTCAATATGCCAATTAACAAAATGTTAACAGTAGAAAGCAGAAAAGGAGATTTATCGATGCAGCCACATTGGGAAGAGGAACAATGAGATCCATAGAAAACCTTAACATCATCATCAAGTTTCTGAATTGAGATTCACGTTTAAACAGAGGGCAAAATTGTGTATATCAAAGCAGTTCCTTTCACTGTATAGCCCTGTTCACCACTGACCCATCATTTTCTGGGCTTCAATTTCCTCCTCTATGGTAGTCTGACAAGTTGTAAGAGCAGTGTGCTATTTCTCTTAGGAAGACAGGTTCCCTACTCTGGCTGGTATCTTTTCATTCTGCCGATATGAGATTCCTGAGAGAATTCTCACTGGTTTTGTTCTATTGTTTCAGTAGTCTGGTACATTGATAGAGCCAGGTGTTTCATCAGAATGCCTTAATTTCTCCCTGAGTTCTAACAATATAATTTTATAACCTCTCCATTCTTCTGTCCTTCCCTACACCTTTGGATGAAAGGACCACCATCTACATTGCTTCCATATTAATTGCCAACATATTTTGGTTCAGAATCCAGAGTCTGATATCTTTTTAGTATCTTTCCTTACTCACCACCTACAAGGGTAATAAACCTATTACCTTGTTTTGTCATAGAAATTGAAGGTGATCATGATTCTTGGTGTTAAATTTGTTGGTGATTATAATTACTATCTCACAATACTCTTCTTCAGATTCTTCAGATCAAAATTGCATGTTTCCTTGTCTCTCCAAGTATCTGAGACTAAATAGCTGGCCACTATATATATCCTTATGTGTTATGTTTAAAATACTCTGGTTCCTCTTACCCATACTCTTTCCCAGTGTCTGTGTTGTGGACACACTGTTCATTTGAACCCTTTAACCTTTAGTGATGCAAAACAGATATTTTAGTTTCTACCTTGATGAGGAACAGTCGATTTATGGGGTGGGGGGCATGTTACTGCTATGATTTCTATTAATCTTGAACATTTTCTTTCTTCATATGCATATTGTTTGGGCTGTCCACAGATGTTTTAGTGGTAGAAGAAAATGGTCTTTTATTTTAAATGGTCAGACAAAGCACAATATGGAAAAGTCACACTAAGACTCAGTGTGGAAAATCTTTGTATTTGTCGATTATGGGTCACTTTTGATATGTGTGTAAGATAAGCAACATTGTGTCCATTTGGATTTTTAGATATTTCTGTTATCATATTATTCATCAAATTGTGATATTGAATGTACGTCACAGGATCCAAAACTGCATCAGATATTTCCCTTGGCGAGTGTTCATTTATTTGTTTAGTCTTCTTTTTATCCCTAGTTATATTTCTAGAGTTCTCAGTTTCAATAGCATTTTTGGGTAGAGTATGAAATACCGTTGTGTGTGTGTGTGGGAGGGGGTCATGTGAAAACCTAATTGGTCCCCCAGTGGTAGAATTACTATGGAAAGAGGAGGATATTTGGGAAAGATGTGATTGGAGAAAATGACTGATTAGAGGTATGCCTTTAAATTCCTGAGTCCTTTGCCAATTTTTCCTTTCTATGTGCTATGAAGTAGAGACTATCCAGAACACTGTACTGTCATCAAAATGCTATGAAGCTCATCATGATGGGCTAAATTTACTGACATAAAAGTCAAAATTAATCTTCCTTCTTCAGTATTTTTTCACACATAAGGAAATTGTAACACTGAAATTGGTTTATGAGAGATGTATTCATTATTGTGATAAACCTTCCTCTGAGGCTTTTAAACATTTGCAGGAAGAATTTGCAAGTTTTAGAGAAGAAAATAATGCAAACTACAGGATGTTATAAGCTCAATAAATAGACAAATCTTATGGGAGCACATTAGAATACATATTGCTAATAAAAATACTGACATTGAAGACTGGGCATATAAAGTGTAATAAGCATGCTGTGTATAGATGAGATAAAGATGTGCATCCTCTATTCTACAAAAAAAAAAAAAACATGTCTAAATGGTGAATATCTTAACACTTGGTGGCTGGCTGTGTTGGAAATTTATAATTATATAGTTATAAAAGAAAATCAGAACAGAATGAATAAGATGTTTTTAGTCTGGTTAGAGATGTTTGTATAATATTTGTGCTTAGGAAGTTCTTTTTTCAGAAAATATTAGATATAACAAAACCCTTCATATGCATTACACTAGCACAAAAGGAAAAATGTCATTAGTACATCTTGGAACTTAACCATATGATACCAGAATATTAAGACTTGGAGGTGGTAAACTTACCTGAATGTCCCTGGATAAATAGTGCCTCTAGACACATAGCACAGTCACAGCCACCTAGGAAATTGTCTCCTTAAGTATGATTTTACAATATTTGACTACTCAGATTCTCAGGGTTTGCAGACTCCATCCATGTAAGCCTAGACATAGCTGAAGTTGTTGGCAAAATTTGATGTCATTCATTTGATGATAGTTTTACCTTCATACAAAATGCAAGAGGAGAAATGTGAAGGGTGGTGCTTCCACACAGATTTCAAAGGAAAACCTGGCAGGCTAGACAAGCACATGCATTCATAATACTTGTAGCAATCCCTTATCGGTACAGCTCATCTGTGTTGGTGAAACTTATAACAAAGGAGAGATTTAAAAAGTGGAAATACCAGCAATATGGAAGTGTATAGAGAGTAAATGTGAAGGCTTGAGTGGACCCAAATCAAGAGAAGTATCCTGTTCACATGGACTAAACTATAAAATATGGCTCATGGTTTCATGTGTTGAACTTGATCTTCAGTTAGTGGCACTAATTTGGTAGGTGGGTTTGAGTGGGAGAAAGTTGCAAACAGGCTAGTGACTCTGTATGTTATGTTTAGCCCCAGTATCTTGTTAGTCTTTGTATTCTGACTGTATGAAACACCGATTCTTCTTTGCCACCAGTTTTTCCTCCATGGTTTACTGCACAGTTAAATCAAGCCACATAATGTTAGACTCACAAACCAAGGGCCCAGGTTATTTTCCCCACCCCCCTTAAGTTTTTATGTCAAGTAATCCTCATAGAGTTACAAAATTTGACCATGACATTTTTTATGATTTCTTTGATGCAGACACAAACTCTTTGGACAATGCTTTAGGCTAACATATGACTAATAAAAGTGATATTCTTCTGAACCTCATGGCTAATAGTAGTGCCAATTACATATTACTACTTTGTATTACTTAGGATTAGAAGTTTATCATGCAAGATTGGGTAACTATGAATATAGTTTTATATTCCTTGCACAATTACTTTCTAACTGATCAGTGATTAGGCCAATGTCTCAAAGAAGAAAGAATGATATTTTCCTTGGTAATTTAAGGGTTTGTGGGGAGACACTTGAGAGGAACTTCAGGAGGATACTCACAGTGTATACAGTGTTTATAGTGAGAAACGGGAGCAAAAGGGAGAGTAGAATTGTGTTAGACATGAATTTCTATGAATTCAATTGCCCAGAAACTACTTCAGTGATAGACCAAAAAGGACCATGTTTCTTCTTATGTTGGAAGAAAAACTGTTTGTCTAAGAGGTACTGGCATTGCAGGAATGAAGAATCTAAGTGTTCTAGAGTTATGGAAACTGTCGTCTAGATAATTAGGAAAATCCTGGCATTTCAGCTAAGATGTAAAAGGATCGGTCTTCATTAAGGGAACTTGTGAACAAGTTCTGCATGAGGCTGTGATTGAAGCCCATGTTGCAGTGATAAACCTACAGTCTCAGAGGTGCCAAAGATATAGTGCATTTGTCAAGAAAAGCATGTAGCTTTGAGTTGCATCTTTCTGGGAGAGAGAGAGAGAGAGTACGGACTGTGGTCATATGGCCACAGGTTGGGTTGTTTAAATCTTGGAGCTCAGATGATGGCATCATCTGCTCTGGACACTTCACAAATAGTCTCATGATTTAGTGCTTATGCTTCAGAGTCAAGTGTTTTTGCTTTAGTCCATTCTTTCCTTTCTATCCATTTCCTCCATTTTGTCATGGAAACATCTTTCTTGGACCACTGCATTTTGGAAGTGTGTAATTCTTTGTGAGCTCTTTCAGGAGCTTCATAGGCAGCTGAACTTGCTTTGTGTCTGTCTCAGAGGGGATTTTTGCACTTGTGCTTTTGATCTATTGGAATTTCACCTCCCCTCATTGAAAATTGTCTGATAGTGAAGACTCATGAGAAGATTACTTTTGTTTTGAAGCTGGGGTCTGAATTTCCTTCTAATCATAGCAGCCTGAGCTGCCCAATGCACTATGCTTCTTTCCCTTGACTCTGAGGATATAGTTTTTGTTTCTAAACCCTTCCACTATTCCGTTTATTCCACTCTGCATTGACTCAAGTCCATTGTGTCCTTAATTTTCCTTTATCATTCTGGTTAATCACAGGTAGCATTTGCAGGATCTTCTTCAGCAGATATTTGGTTTGGTGATCCACGATCAAATGATGATTGGTGGAAAGCAGGTGAGGAAATGTGGTTGTTTCTCATTCTGCAAGCTGTGCTAAAACACAGATGCTATCTCTGTTCCCAGGGAAATATGATAATAGAGGGGAGGACCTGAATTGTGAAACTTAAATGACTCATATTTGCTTGCATATAGCTTTAATTTATGTACAATCTGGTCTTGATTTGGTGTTTAAGTGAGGAGAGGTAACTCAGTGGCCAAAACTTAGGACAAATATGTATTTAAAAATAATTCCTCAAGAGCTTTAGAAATGGTTCAGAGGAAAAGAGCATATACTATTCTTATAAAGGACTGAGATTTGGTTCCCAGAAGTTCTGTTAGGCATCTCTGAAATCCCTATACTGTAGAACAAAGGTCTCTAACAGCTCTTTTCTCTACAGGCACCTTGCTAAACTGTATACACCTTCACATATGTACACACAGATATGGAAGTGAAAAAAATACATCCTAAAAAATACTTCATTTGTAGTTTTCAGTCACTAAGCACAATAGAGATTCTTAGATTTTAAAAGATTAGCAATAAAATTAAAAATATTAAAAATATAAGGAAGACATAGCACTAAGTTTTAGGACATGCAAGACACCAGGCATCAGAAATATCCATGGTGAATTTCAGTTTTTCAAGCACTTAGATAAGTTGCTGATTGGTAAAATAGATAGCAGTTTCATATCAATTGATAAGCTATCAATAAATAACAATTTCATGCTATCTATTTTAAGTTAGAAATACGCAATGTACCATGAAGGAAGTTTAAACATATGTGTTTGATAGCTATATTTTAAAACAAAATATATTTGACCTATTAATAAATTATTATAATTATCCTGTAAAAATATAATGCTAATGCAAGCACTTTACTAATGTATTCACCATACATCACAGAACATAGAAAAATATGAGAAAATTCTTATTGTTATATGAATGTTGAATTATTTAGAATATTCAACTCTATAATTATGTTCTCATTTATCAACCAATTTTAAAAGAATGGTAAATCATAGAATACAAGAGCAAAATGTTATTAGATGTAGAGCAGCAGAAATGTATTTATTTCAACCTCATTTCAGGGATAAGAAGAAAGAGAAATGGATAAGAAATAGATGATTTATGGAAGGCAAGAGAAATCAGTTGTTCGCCATGGTCTCCTGAATCCAGCTTAGGTAGTTGCAGACTTTGGTGTAAACACCAGGCTTCCCTCTCATTGCACAGACTGAACCCCAGGAGACAATACCCTGGATCTCTCCATTGCAGACCACAGGTCCACCAGAAGAATCACCCTGGTCAGAAAGAAAATAAGATTACAATATGTTTATGTTGAGGTGTGAGAATGGACTCCACAATGTTTTCCTGTTTTCATGGAGCCAAAATAACAGATACTGACACTGAAGCAATGAAGACTTCCTGCACAGTTAATTGCAATTTTCCCCTTATTTTTAATATTGTCTCTATAAGCTCATGTTTCCTTAGTTGACAAAGGTCAGGTAAAGATAAAGGCTGGCGATATTTCTTGCTGTTCTTTTTGCTGTCTTTCAAGAGTGGTCACATGCTATAAATCAGCTTCTCAGAAGTTTGGTACCATGTACTGTTTACATACCATCTTTTGTACATAGTTCAAATTTGAGGTTTTCCATGAATATTACAGTGAGAAAACCTGTTTTTACTCATAGGACTTATCTCATCCCATGGGAATTCTTCCAGACAGATGTACATGGTTCTCAGCCAAGGAGAAGGATACTGATGGAGTGAAAAATAGACAGACAGAGGGACAGAGAGAGAGAGAGAGAGAGAGAGAGAGAGAGAGAGAGAGAGAGAGAGAGGGGAGAGGGGAGAGGGGAGAGGGGAGAGGGAGAGGGAGAGGGAGAGGGAGGGAGGGGGAGAGGAGAGGGGAGAGGGAGGGGGAGAGGGAGGGGAGGGGGAGGGGGAGGGGGTGTCCTTGTTATACTCGGGGTGTCGAATGATCTTTTCTGCATCAATAAATTGCTCACCACCCTCAAGGACATCAATATTGTGTTCACCAAGGCGAACCTGGAGTCTTCTGCATTAAAAGATAAAAGATTTCTAAATATCCCTGTAGAGGTTTTTCTTTACCAAACTGAAAGTTCTGAACATAAAAACACAGAGGGAGGGGAAGGGGGAGGGGGAGAGGGAGAGGGAGCTGTAGAAAGAGTCAAAGAACAATCATTTGTAGAAAGAATCAAAGAACACTCACATCACAGGAGTCCTTTCCACCCTCCAGGAATCCCAGGCAGAACATATTGCTGGTAATCTGGCCTGGGTAGGATTTTTTGCAAGAACTGGCAGAGAGGACAGGAGCTTCCAGACATTGAAGGAGTGCTGGGTATTTTCCTGTTGAGAGAAAAAAGAAGGCAAGGTCACTCAATATCTTCCCTGAAATTTCTAATTCTATTTGCCAAACATCATAATTTAAGCATATTTTTCTTTTAGAACATTTCCTCCAATAGTTTTAATAAGCTGTCCTTTTTTACAATACATTGTTGGCTTTTGGATTTTCAAATATTTTAGTATTTCCTCCATGAGATAGATTCCTCAGGGAACAACAAATCCCAAGCTTCTCTTCTGTTTTTCACTTGAGTTTTCATTCCCTCATATAACTGACCTCACCAGCTAAATACTTTAGCATCTTGCTAATAGCTCATGTTTTTTAAACATTATTATTAGATATTTTCTTCATTCACATTTCAAATGCTATTGGTTTTCCCCCATGGTCTCAGTGAAGCAATGTTCTGGCCTACAAATTATACATTCCTAGATTGTCTTTGTTTAAAACGTTTACAAGTATCTCTCACAGTGACAATTTTGTCATGTTGACAACCAACATACATTTTACATACTCTCATACTTTTACACATGGAAAAGTTCCATTGACACTTACCACCAATGCTCACAGTATTTCCCCAGCCAGAAACAAGGCACTGAGCATTTGTAGATGCACAGGATCTGGGCAGAGAAACTGTGGATACTTGGGAGTTAAGGATGGCAGGTGACTTCAATTTAATCAGCATGATGTCATTGTCCACAGTGTCCTTGTTATACTCGGGGTGTCGAATGATCTTTTCTGCATCAATAAATTGCTCACCACCCTCAAGGACATCAATATTGTGTTCACCAAGGCGAACCTGGAGTCTTCTGCATTAAAAGATAAAAGATTTCTAAATATCCCTGTAGAGGTTTTTCTTTACCAAACTGAAAGTTCTGAACATAAAAACACAGACATCATTTTCTTAAAGCATCCAGTACTGTCAGGGCTATGAAGTTAAGGTGTATTGTGCCTTACAACCAATGTTCAGGATAGAGCATTCCATCACGTGTGTCCTGCCCATACAGATTCACAAAGGACCATGCCCTTAAGGTGATACTGGAGGACAGAATGACTGTAGAGCATAGAAATTTGAGTATTGTTTCATTACCTTTTGTAGCAGTGAGCAGCAGACAGTACCCACTGATCACTGATAAGGGATCCACCACACTGATGGCTAATGCCATCATGCAGAGACACCTGGTAAGGAACCGAATGCTTCGGACATGTGTAGCCTCCAACAATCTTGTCATCACTGTTAGCAGGGAGAGCAACTGGGGGAGAGTTTTGCATATTTAGCATAAGAAGACTTGTCTCACAATGGGTCTTCCAAATGAAGTTTGTACAGACCAACCAGAAATGACACATATCCTCCTGTTGGGTAAAATATGCTTGTAGTCTCTTGAAAGTTATCATTTTCTAATATCAGCATATACTCTCTTGATATTGCTATGAATCAAATCTAAAATTAAAAATTATTTATTTTCTCTCTCTGTTTGTGGTGTGTGTGTGTGTGTGTGTGTGTGTGTGTGTGTGTGTGTGTGTGTGATTATGTGTAGCATAGTGGTCCCTGGAGAGCAAAAACTACTTTCAAGTGTTTAATTTATCTGTTTGGTACAGGGTCCCAGTATCTTTCTTGGTTCCCAAGGCTTAGAGGCAAGCTATTTATTCAAAGGAACATTTTTTCATCACATTCAATGGACTTTTAAATTTATCTTTAATTTTTTAAATACCTAACACATACAAATGAGTGACTGAGTTAATTTGTTGAATACAATTGGTGTAAATCATTTAACCACAATTCTATGTTTTTCTTACGAAAACTTGCCTGTTATTTCAGTTATCTGTTGGACATATATTAATGTATTTAGCATTTTTCATACACTGATTCCTCAAGAGTTTGTCCTAGTATTTTTATTATTACTAAATTCAATACATGTACATAATTTATAATGATTATAACTACCCTCAATATTTAATATAATTCTAAAGACCATAATAAATCTGTATGAGCTGAACATTGTAATATTTAAAAATAGTGGTTGAAATTTCCAAACATGAGAAACTTTACAAATTGAAACCCATTTTAATTATGAAAATTTAGTTTTAAATTTAGTTGTATTACCCTAGAAAAGATCATTTTTCCTGTTTTTCAGTATTCAGCAACACTGATATAGGACTGATTTTGTTAGTAAAGATTTTGTGAGTAGAACCTAAAGTTTTTACCCATGAAAAATACCCTATCTCTTCTAATTATGATAACTTCATATAAATAAGCAGAGTTTCATCTTCCACATAATTAGAATTTAATATTTACATCTTTTCCTTGGAGCAGAAAATAATTCCAATTATTTATACTTCTTCACACAAATGTCAGGATGCCCATTAGGTTCATTTGCACTGTTTGTTTCTTTTCATCTACTAAGCTATAGAATACATAAATGTAGCAAATAGTGTTGACTGCCAGCTTTTAGCCCCTTGCACATGGAATATTTACTTAGTTACTGTTTTCCCACTCACTAAACACAAACTTATATGTATAATACACATCTGATGAAATGTTCTTTGAAAGACTCACCAGCAGCTCCCAGAAAAGTGAAGAAGAAGATGATCTTCATAGTTTTTCAGTGTGTCTGAAGTGGGCACTAGGATAAACGCTTTTCCTTTACAGCTATTTATACCTTGAGTTTTTGGTATCAATGGTGAAAAACAAACAAACAAAAAAAGGTGATTTCATTGAACACACACAAAATCAAACTTACAATTCTGTTCTGTGATTGGTGGAAGATGATTCAGCACCAAGTTTCCACATCATTGTTTCCCCCAGTATTCTCTAAAGGTTATGGGAATGGAAGGAACAACTGCAGCTGGTGGTAATATGTTTCCATAGCAGGAAAGAACAGTGGAGAAAGATTAAAGGACACTGCTTTGTGTCTCAGACGGGCCTTTTGAATTTGTAGTTTTGATACATTGTAACTGTAGTTGATAGTGAAGACTAATGAGAAATGTACTTATGTTTTGAAGCTGTGATTTTTTTTTTTAAATCATGGCAACCTGAACGACCTAAGGCAATAGGATTCTTTTCCTTGTTGAGATAATTTACTTTTTCACTTTCAAAACTCTTCTATTTATTCCAGTGTGCTTTGACCCAAGCCCTTATGTTCTTAATTTCACTTGATCTTTCTAATTTATCATAAGAAACATATGTAGGCTCTTCTATAACAAATATTTAGTGTGCATAACCCTGATTCCACCTTGGTGGAATGTGGGCGAGGATATGTGGTTGTATCTCACTCTACAGGTTGAGATAAAAGAATGCAGATTATATTTCTCTACCAGGGAAATATGAGAAATGGTTGGCATTTTTAATTTTACTTTCTAAAAGGTCTCTCAATTACTTTTTTCATTACTTTGACACAATAACTTACTAAAGAAACTTTAAAAAGAGAGAATTATTTTGGTTTGTAGTTTGAAAATATTGTCCATTGTAGTAAGGAAGGCATGTTACCAGAATCATGAGTTTGATGGGCACATTGTATCCAGAGTCAGAAATACAAAGAGAGGAAGACAAATTCGGTAGCTCTGTTCTTATACATTCTAGACCCCAACCAAAAAAAAAATGGTGCTGCTTAGAGTTAAAGTGAATCTTTTCACTCCAATTAACAAGAGTTAGAAAATATTTTATAGACATGCAGAGAGAACTGTTTTCAAGTTAATCATAGCTCCTGTCAAGTTGACATAAAATACATACCATCATACATCGAAAACAATATACCAACTGGCATTAACTGTTTTTAATCTTTAAAATGGTAATTATTATAAGACATAACAATTGCTTGGGTTCAATTTAATGGACTAAGTCAGGGTTCTAAGAACAAAAGTATCTTGTGTTTGTTCTGTTTAGGCAAGTTTATTGATTTGAGTTCATTTTACCTACATGCTAACATATATTAGTTTTAACCAATAAATTAACTGCTATACTGGGTAAAAGCATACAGTGGATGTGAAATAACTGGTACTTATCTATTGTATTTTATGTGAGAACATGTGTTATATAAGAATAGTTAAATATAGATTTTGGTGAATCAGTTTTTGTTATAAGGAATATAAGTATAAAGGCCACAGTTCATAGTTTTTTTACATATATAACTAGAAGAAATATGATTTTTCCATACCTCGCTATAGCTTTAAAAACTCAGAATGCAGTTATGATGAATCATTATTTTTCTACAGAAACGGCTCTTTTGATGGTGTCTCCAGCATTATTGAATACGGGGATCATAGTATGTGCCCCATGTCTGGTATAGCAACACATGCTCAATAAACCCATAAAAGAACCATGGTAACAATGGAGAGAATAAAAAGGAGATTTATCAATGTATCTGCATTGGGAAGTTGGACAATGAGATTCACAGAGAGCTTAATACATCTTAGGCTCCTGAGTTAAAAATGAAATTCATTCAGAGGGCTGCAATAATGCACATCAAAGCAGTTCCAGTATTATAGTTCTGGTTACCATCGACACACCGTTGTCTGGGTTTCCGTCCCATCATCTAAAGTGGCATGAAAAGTTGTAAAAACTGTGTGGTATTTCTTTTTTTCTTTCAATTTTTATTAGATATTTTCTTCATTTACATTTCAAATGCTATCCCGAAACTCCCCTATACCCTCCCCCTCTACCGCCCTGCTCCCCTAGCCACCCATTCCCACTTCTTGGCCCTGGCATAGCCCTGTACTAGGGCATATAAAGTTTTCAAGACCAAGAGGCCTCTCTTCCCAATGATGGCCGACTAGGCCATCTTCTGCTATATATGCAGCTAGAGACATGAGCTCTGGGGTACTGGTTAGTTCATATTGTTGTTCCACTGATAGGGCTGCAGACCCCTTCAGCTCCTTGGGTACTTTCTCTAGCTCCTCCATTGGGGGCCCTGTGTTCCATCTAATAGATGGGATATTAGCCCCGAAACTTAGAATACCCAAGATACAATTTGCAAAACACAAGAAAATTAAGAAGAAGGAATACCAAAGTGTGGATACTTCATTCCTCCTTAGAATAGGGAACAAAATACCCATTGAAGGAGTTACAGAGACAAAGTTTGGAGCTAAGACGAAAGGATGGACTATCCAGAGACTGCCCCACCCAGGGGTCAATCCCATAATCAGCCACCAAACGCAGACACTATTGCACATGCCAGCATTTTGCTGAAAGGACCCTGATATAGCTGTCTTTTGTGAGGCTATGCCAGTGCCTGGCAAGTACAGAAGTGTGATATTTCTTATAGGAAGATAGTTTGCCTCCTAAGGCCAACACATTTTCCTTTCCCAGTATGAGATTCCTGGAGAAATTCTCATTGTTTAGGGTCTACTAGTTTAGTAATATAGTAGACTGATAGTTACAGGTGTTTCTTTAGCAACCCTCCCATCTTCTGGTCAAAACCTCTACCTGTAATCTCAGAGGCTTGCAGCTACCAGAGACAACCAGCTGAGACACCTACCCAAATGCCCTGCCTGCCTGGAATTGAACAAACCCAGCAGGTCTGAGTTCTTCCCTGTCCCCTTTGCCCTCCATTTCCTGGGCCACAATTACACCAGTATTCCTGGAGGACTGAAGCCATTGGGACTACCACCTCTATATGTATCCTTAGAAACCTGCTGCCACCAGGGACAATGAGCTACATTTGCAATCCCAGAGGCCTGTTGACATCAGAGATTAACAACTACACCTGAACAACACAGGCCTCCCCTCACCAGAGACTAATAGATCTGACAACACCAGGAAAAAAACAGATGGATAAAGGCTAGAGTAAGAACACAACTGACAAAAGCCAGAGAGACTACAGCAAGTCCTGGAAAGCCTAACACACCTAATTGCAAGTAAATGGCTTTAAATCTAATCTTACTAAGATGATAAAGGCCTTTAAGGAGGAAATGAATGAATTCTTTAAGAAGTGCAGTAAAACACGCAATCAAATAGAATCCCTCAATAAGTGAATAAATATAAAGCACTATAGAAAAATAAAACTAAACAAGTAAAAGAAATAAACAAAAGAGTTCAAGACCTGAAAATAGAAATGTAAGCAATAAAGAAAGCACAAATGAGACAATACTGGAGATGAAAAACCTAAGAAAGAGATAAGGAACTTTAGGCACAAAAGATGAAAGAGAAAATCCCAAGTATAGAAACTAAGAAGATATCGATATATTTGTCAAAGAAAATACTGAAGCAAAAAGTTTCTAACACAAACAGCAAGGAAATTTGGGACCTATGAAAAGACCAAATCCAAGAGTAATCAGAAAAGAAGGAGGAAAAGACTCCAAACTCAAAGGCTCAGAAAATATCAACAAAATCATAGAAAAAAAATCCCTAACCTAAAGAAAGAGATGCCTATAAAAGTATAAGAAGCTTACTGAACACCAAATAAATCGACCCCAACAAGAAAATCCTCCCATCACATAATAATAATAATAAAACTAAATGTAAAGAACAACAAAAGAATATTAAAATCTTCAGTGGAAAAAAGCCAAGTAACATATAAAGGCAGACTTTTCAGAAGTATACCTGAATTCTCAAAATAGAATTTGAAAGACAGAAGAGCCTGGGCAGATGTCTTTCAGACTCTAAGAGACCACAGATGTCAGCCCATACCTAGCAAAATGTTCAGTCATTATAGATGGAGATATTCCATGAGAATACAAAATTTAAAGAAAATCATTCCACTAATCCACCCCTACATAAGATAGAAGAATAAAAACTTCAACCCAAGATGCATTCAAATATACCCAAGAAGAAACACATAATTTCATACCAGTAAGATCAAAGGAACACACACACACACACACACACACACACACACACACACTACAATTGACAACATCAAAGTAACAGGAATTAACAGATGGACCTAAAAATTATCTATAAAACTGTTCACCCAAACACAAAGGAGTTCACCTTGTTCTTAGCACCTCAAAGACCTTTTCCAAAATTGACCATATAATCAGTTACAAAGCAAGCCTTAACAGATACAAAAATATTTAAATAATGTCTTGCATCTTATCAGATCACTATAGATTAAAGCTAGATATTAATGACATCAGAAACAAGACAGAAAGACTGCAGATTCATGGATACTGAAAACGCTGTACTCCATTTTCAACAAATGGTGCTGGCACAACTGGATATCATGTAGAAGAATTCAAATTGATCCATTTTTATCTCCTTGCACAAAGCTCAAGTCTAAGTGGATCAAGGAACTCCACATAAAGCCAGAGACATTGAAACTTATAGAGCAGAAAGTGGGGAAAAGCCTCGAAGATATGGGCACAGGGGAAAAATTCCTGAACAGAACAGCAATGGCTTGTGCTGTAAGATAGAGAATCAACAAATGGGACCTCATAAAATTGCAAAGCTTCTGTAAGGCAAAGGACACTGTCAATAAGACAAGACAGCAACCAACATATTAGGAAAAAATCTTTACCAATCCTAAATCTGATAGGGGACTAATATCAAGTATATATATATATATATATATATATATATATATATATATATATATATCTCAAGAAGCTGGCCTCCAGAAAATCAAATAACCCTATTAAAAATGGGGTACAGAGCTGAACAAAGAATTCTCAACTGAGGAATACTGAATGGCTGAAAAACACCTGAAAAAATGTTCAACATCCTTAATCATCAGGGAAATTCAAATCAAAACAACCTTGAGATTCCATCTCACACCAATCAAAATGGCTAAGATCAAAAATTCAGGTGACAGCAGATGCTGGTGAGGATGTGGAGAAAGGGGAACACTCCTCCATTGCTGGTGGGATTGCAAGCTTGTACATCCACTCTGGAAGTCAGTCTGGAGGTTCCTCAGAAAATTGGACATAGTACTACCAGAAGATCCAGCAATACCTCTCCTGAGGATATATTCAGAGGATGTTCCAACTGGTAATAAGAACACATGCTCCACTATGTTCACACCAGCCTTATTTATAATAGCCAGAAGCTGGAAAGAACCCAGATGTACCTCAACAGAGGAATGGATACAGAAAATGTGGTACATTTACACAATGGAGTACTACTTAGCAATTAAAAACAATGAATTCATGAAATTCTTAGGCAAGTGGATGGATCTGGAGGATATCATCCTGAGTGAGGTAACCCAATCACAAAAGAACACACATGATATGTACTCACTGATAAGTGGATATTAGCCCAGAAACTTAGAATACCCAAGATACAATTTGCAAAACAGAAGAAAAACAAGAAGGAAGACCAAAGTGTGGATACTTGGCTCCTTCTTAGAATGGGGGACAAAATGCCAATGGAAGGAGTTACAGAGACAAAGTTTAGAGCTGAGATGGAAAGAAGGACCATCCAGAGACTGCCCCACCTGGGGATGCATCCCATATACAACTACCAAACTCAGACACTATTGCATATGCCAGCAAGTTTTTGCTGACAGGACCCTGATATAGCTGTCTCTTGTGAGGCTATGCCAGTGCCTGGTAAATACAGAAGTGGATGCTCACAGTCATCTATTGGATGGAACACAGGGCCCCTAATGAAGGAGCTAGAGAAAGTACCCAAGGAGCTAAAGGGATCTTCAACTCTATAGGAGGAACAACGATATGAACTAACCAGTACCTCCCAGAGTTCGTGTCTTTAGCTGCATATGTAGCAGAGGATGCCGTAGTCAGCCATCAGTGGGAGGAGAGGCCCTTGGTCTTGCGAAGATCATATGCCTCAGTACAGGGGAATGCCAGGGCCAGGAAGTGGGTTGGGGAGCAGGGCAGGGGGAGGATATAGGGGGTGTTGGGGATAGCATTTGAAATGTAAATGAGGAAAATATCTAATAAGAAAAAAAATAATAGGAGACAGAATAAATAAAAGAAAAAGAAAACACTGTACTCAATGACTACTGGTTCAGGGAAGAAATAAAGAAGTTCTAGGATTCAATGAAAATGAAGGCACAGCATACCAAACCTATGGGACACATGTAAAGCAGTGCTAAGATGTAAGCACTGTGTGCTTTCATTAAAGATATTGGAGAGATTCTATACCAGCAACTTAACAGCACACCTGAAAGCTCTAGAACAAAAAGAAGCAAACTCAGGCAAAAGGAGTAGATGGCAGGAAATAGTCAAAGTCAAGGCTGAAATCAATCAATTAGAAACAAAGAGAATGATACTAAGAATCAACAAAACCTAGAGCTGGTTCTCTGAGAAATTCACCAAATAGACAAATCCTTAGTCAAACTAAGTAAAAGGCAGGGGGACAGTATCCACATTAACAAATTCAGAAATGAAGGATGGATGTAGCAACAGACAGTGAGAAAATCCAAAGAATCCTTAGGCCTTACTTCAAAAGCTTGTACTCCACTAAATTGGAAAATCCAAATAAAGTGGAAAATTCTCTTGATAAACTCCAGTTACCAAAGTTAAATCAAGATCAGATAAACAATATAAATAGTCCTATTTATATAATATAAATAGTCCCACAGAAATAGAAGCAGTCATCAAAATTCTCTCATCCAAAAAAGGCCCAGGGGCAGATGGTTTTAGTGCAGAATTCTACCAGCTTTCAAATACTAGTTAACAGCAATAACCTTCAAACTATTCCACAAAACAGAAACCCAAGGAACATTGCCAAACTCATTCTGTGAGGCCACAGTAATCCTGACACCTAACCCATACAGACTCATCGATGAAAGAAAATTTCAGACAAACTTCCTTCATAAACATCAATGCAAATATATGCAATTAAATACTTGAAAACCAAAGCTAAGAACACCAAATCTAAAAAAAAATCCTCCAGAAGATGTCCCAACCGGTAAAAAGGACACATGCTCCACTATGTTCATAGCAGCCCTATTTATAATAGCCAGAAGCTGGAATGAACCCAGATGTCCCTCAACAGAGGAATGGATACAGAAATTATGGTACATTTACACAATGGAGTACTACTCAGCTATTAAAAAGAATGAATTTATGAAATTCCTAGCCAAATGGATGGACCTGGAGGGCATCATCTTGAGTGAAGTAACACAATCACAAAAGAACTCACACAATATGTATTCACTGATAAGTGGATATTAGCCCAAAACTTAGGATACCCAAGATATAAGATACAATTTGCTAAACGCATGAAACTCAAGAAGAATGAAGACCAAAGTGTGGACACTGTGCCCCTTCTTAGAATTGGGAACAAAACACCCAGGGAAGGAGTTACAGAGACAAAGTTCGTAGCTGTGATGAAAGGATGGACCATTTAGAGACTGCCGTATCCAGGGATCCATCCCATAAGCAGCTTCTAAACGCTGACACCATTGCATACACTAGCAAGATTTTGCTGAAAGGACCCAAATATAGCTGTCTCTTGTGAGACGATGCCGGGGCCTAGCAAACACAGGAGTGGATGTTCACAGTCAGCTATTGGATGTATCACAGGGCTCCCAATGGAGAAGCTAGAGAAAGTACCCAAGGAGCTAAAGGGATCTGCAACCCTATTGTTGGAACAACATGATGTACTAACCAGAACCCCGGAGCTCTTGTCTCTAGCTGCATATGTATGGAAAGATGGCCTAGTCGGCCATCACTGGAAAGAGAGGCCCATTGGACTTGCAAACTTTATATGCCCCAATATAGGGGAATGCCAGGGCCAAAAGAATGGGAATGGGTGGGTAAGGAAGTGGGGGACGCTATGGGGGACTTTTGGGATAGCATTGGAAATGTAACTGAGGAAAATATGTAATAAAAATATTTTAAAAAACCCATCATATTCAAGTAGGCCTCATAGGAAGGATACGGGGATGATTCAACATACAAAAAAATCTAAATGTAATCCACTGTGTGTGTGTGTAAACTGAAAAAAAATCACATTATCATCTTATTAAATGCTAAAAGCGCCTTTGACAATATCCAACACTCATTCATTTTCTGAGTGCTCAATCAGGGATACAAGGCACATGCCAAAAAAATAACAAATACAACAAGCCTATAGAAAACATCAAATATAAACATCAATTCCACTATAATCAGGGACAGGACAAGGCTGTCCTCTCCACATCTATTCAAAATAGTAATTGAAGTTCTAACTATAGCAATAAAACAACTAAAGGATATCAAGGGGGTGCAAATTGAAAAATTATCACTATTTGCACTATTTGTGGGCTCTCTCATAAAAACATGTAAAGAATACGAAAGGAAAAAGAAAACACCTATCTCGCTGTGGAGGCTGTGGTGCATCCCACAGTTTACCTTTTTGTCCAAACAGCTTTACTTGTAAATGTTCATTACATTGAGTCATTGGTCTGGTCTGAGGCCTCTGGCTTTTGATACGAAATCAATACTGGATCCTCTCTGGTGCTCCTCTCAGATATACTGTAGTAGATATCCTGTTGTTGCCCGGTCTCATGGAGATAATGCGGTTTATAAATGGAGTAGATGTTGAGGTGGGCCAACTTACAGTCCTGGATCTGTGTCTGAGTGGTGGCTGTCTTTCAGCTTGCCAGCTCTTCTGTGCCTGAGCCACTAGGGCTAGCTCTTCAGTACTGCTCTGACTAGGTGGTGGGGCAATCTCTCCCACTCCCACTCTCAGACAGAGATTCCCCATGTCCATATCACCAAGTCAGCTGTATTTCTCATATGTCTGAAGATGTGGCAGTCATTGGTTGGTCATTCCTTCGATCTCTGCTCCATCTTCACCACTGCATACCTTGTTGGCAGGAGAAATTGTGGGTCTAAGGTATTGTGACTGGGCTGTTTTCCTAGTTCCTTCATTGGAAATCTTTTCTGGCCAGGAGATGGCCATTTCAGGCTCCACATCTACTGCTATGAGTCCCAACCAGAGTCACCCTCATAGATTCCAGGGAGTGTCCAGTTTCCTAGGTTTCTAACTAACTCCCAGAGATCCCCCTGCTCACTGATTCCAGTTTTCTCTCTCCATATTCTCTCCTTCCTACCCATCTTGATCCCTCCTGTTCCTCTCTCCAACAATTCCCTCCACTCCGGATGTCCACATTAAATTGTCCCATCCCCCTTGGGCCATCCTTGTTATTTAGGTTGTTTGTGCACTTTTAAGTGAGTACATACCATGTTTGTCTTTCTGGGTCTGGGTTACTTCACTCAGGATGATCTTTTCTAGTTCCATCCATTTGCCTGAAAATGTTATGAGGTCATTGCTTTTAAAAGTTAAGTAATATTATAAACATTCTTTATCCATCTTTGGTGGAGGGACATCTAGGTCATTTCATTTTGGGGCTATTATAAATAAAGCGGCTATGAATATAGTTGAACAAGTGTCCTTGTTACCACTGGTGGAGCATCTTTTGGGTATATGCCCAGGATTGGTAAAGTTGGGTCTTGAGTAGAACTATTCTCAACTTTCTGATGCTCTATTCTGGAAAAGCACAATCTTTGTGGTTTATGTCCTGATACTTTTTGTCTCGATGAATGCTTATAAAATAAATTATCTAATATACAAAATGTGAAGGGAGTCTAGTATTGAGTCCATAGCATGAATATTATGCCTATTTTTTGGCCAAATTGAGAATTGAAGTTAAGACAGAATTTCACAGCAAAATGTATTGGACATTTGCAGTTTAGATTCTGGTAAATGTTAGATTTAGTAAAAGGATGCCATGTGATTCTTATGGGAAAAAAAGAAATATGTCTGTAGTATGTCTTGGGAAGTATCTGTATGTTGCCCAGCAAAAGTTCAAGGACAGGAATTGGTAAATTTATCTGAATGTTCCTTGAGTAAAGAGTGCTTCTATACATATGACTCAGTCACAAACAAGTAGTAAATTGTATGATTAAGCAGGCTGCTGTAGTAAATATTTAGTCTCATTTGGGGTTTTCTACTATGCCTTTCATTATTCAGTCTCCAGATAAGAGACACATAACTCTTATATTTACAAAAAAAAAAAAAAAAAAAAAAAAAAAAAAAAAAAAAAACCCTTAACAGGCACTCAATCTAGAGATACATATACTCTAAGTTATTATGTCTATTTTTCTGCCAATAACCCAAGTTATAATTTGCTATGTTTTATCTGGGCTGCTCTTCAATTGGCCAGCCCTCATGGCCATGTTTTCATGATTTTCTAACTCCATGGCATCTTCTACTCTTCCCACCTACTACCAATCTCTCTCCTTGTTGTCTCTCCTCTGAGCCCAAGTCCAGAAACCCAATCTCTGCCTATCTTTCTTCAGCCCAGCTATAACCTGTATGCATTTTTATTCACTAATCATTGATAATTTGGGGGCAAGGTTACATAGCACCACTTGGGTCTATGTGTTCATTCTCTCATCTCTGGGGGTAACCAGGCCTTGGGGGCCAGTGTTTAGCATTACAATACATAGCAAAAGACCTAACCTTAACAGTGGGCTTTTCACAATAAGTAACCATGCAGATTCTTAGAAGTTATAGACATCCTACATTTGAACCTAGACATATCTGAAGTTGTTGGCAAAATTTGACATCATTCACTTGATGGTTTTGCAAATATGCAGAAAGAAAGGAAGGCAAAGCTATGGACACTGACACCCTAATACCAAAAGAAATCTTGGGAGTCTTGCAATTGACTCCCAAGAAAAATTGACTTCCAAAATTAAAATTGGGAGTCATAGTACTTGCAGGAATCCTTGAGAGAATGGCTTCTCCACCTGTAATGGTGAAAACTATTATACAGTGGCGATAAAAAGCTTGGAGATGCCAGCAACACAGAATGTACAGAAAGAAAAGTTGAAGGCAGTGCATTTTCCCATACCAAGAGAGATTCCCTGTTTATGTGGCTAAAGATAGCAAGAATATATTTTTAGTAATCCATATTAAGGTAGAGTGTGCCATAGAATCTGATCTTGCTGCTGCAGGACTTACTCTTTTCCATGTTATGTATCTGCCTTACTTTGCTTCCTCCTTGCTTTGTCTCATTCATTTTGTTTGTGACTAGGTGTTTGCATTTGTTGTTAGAAGTATGTAACGTGATTTAAGATTTTGGCAATATTTGGAAATGGATAAAATTCATTTTCAATTATGAGACAATCAGGAGCATATTCATGACAGTTTGGAGGAAGTTGTAGCTCAATGCTGAAATGGAACTCATGCTCTCATGTGTTAAACAGTTGACATGATTAAAACTGAATTGGCAGCTGAGTTGGCAGTAGTGGCCTATTGGGCTATTACTTGTATTTTATATTGTGTGCTAATAGCTCCTCACTCTTTATTTTATGCATGTCTTCATGTAGTAAATCTTCACTGGCACCAATTTCTGCTACCAAGATTTACTACCAAAGTATCTATCACCATGTAATGTTAGAGTTAATACTCTCAAACTAGGGACCAAAATATCTTTAAGTGGTAATGCCAAGTCATGTTTACAGAGTTACAATATCTGACTCCTACATCATTTATGATTTCTTTGATCTGTACAAGAATTCTTTCAACAGTGACTTTACTATCACAGCATAGTACATCAAGATGGTGTTCTTCTATTTTACCATGTGACTCATAGTTATGCTTCATTTGATGACAGTAAACTACTTGACAGACATGACAGACATTTAGGACTAAAAGTTTTAAATGTTAGATCATGTAAGTGTTGTACAACATTTTTTTTTTTTTGGTTTTTTTTTTTGAGACAGGGTTTCTCTGTGTAGTCGTGGCTGTCCTGGAACTCACTCTGTAGCCCAGGCTGGCCTCGAACTCAGAAATCCGCCTGCCTCTGCCTCCCGAGTGCTGGGATTAAAGGCGTGCGCAAGCTTTCATTCCTTGAATGATGAGTTTCTAACAAAGCAATGACTAGTCTAATGTCTCCAGGAGGAAAGAATGCTATTATCTCCTTACAAACTTCATTGCTTTGAGAAGACATTTGAGTCAAAATTTAGTTAGAAAAGGCATTTGTGGCATGGGTATTACTTCCTGCTTACACAGGTTTATAGTGTGGTTTGTGGAGTAAATGGGGAATAGGATAGTGTAAGATGGATATAACAAAGAACCTCTGTAATATTGTGGACAGAATAGGCCTTACAATCAGCTGAAGTTTTATAAAAAGATTATCATTCTTATAATGAAACTGATCAGTGTGCAGTGAGACCATCAGGAAGGTCTCTGGAGTGAAACACTGCATCTGTCAATGTCTCTAGACATATTCTCACTTGAATGAACTTCCTTGAGATAGACGGAGTGTGAAAACAAAACCTCCTGTTGCTTTTCTAGAAAAGAACGTCTTGGGGAGTATTATTTCCATTGTCAAAAGACATGCAGTCATAGAGAGAAGTAAAAAGTTCATACATCAACTTGATAATGAACTTGCTGTCTATGAGATGGTGACAGTGCCATGTAGGGTTCAAGTGTCACAGAGTTATGAGAGCTTGTATCTCAATTATTATTAAAAGTCTGTGATTTCAGCCAATGTGAAGAAAGAACATCTATTCGGGAAATCTATGAGCTGGTACGGCTTGAGAATGTAGTGGAAAGCCCTAATTGCAAGGAAGAATTACTGACCTAGAGGTGCCAGGAATCTGAGTCATCTGCTCAGAATAGCTGGTAGCTTTAAGTTATGTCTTCTTGGGGAGAGAAAGACAAAGAATATGTACTATGTCTGTCAAGGCCACAGGGTGGTGCTAAGTCTCTTGGAGCACAGATAATGAAAGCATGTTCCCCAGATACTTCACACAAAGCTTTATGATTTAATGCTTATTCTTTAAAGTTAAATCATTGCTTCTTTTGTATTCCACTCTTCCTTTTGGTAACAAAAATTTCTATTTTGTACCATTGTGCTTTGGAAGTGTGTAACTTTTTGTGAATCTCTCAGATTCATCGCCAGCTGTCCTTGCTTTGTGTTTCAGAGGGGATTTTGGACTTGGGCTTTTGATCACTTGAAACTGTTAAGATAGTAAAGACTGGAATTATAAGGAATTCCTATCTAAGGAATTAATTTATAAGGAATTAATTTGTGTTTTTAGGCTGTAGTCTACTGAATTATTGTCATGGCATCCTGAGTGTCCTAAAACAATAACGCTTTCGTTCCTTATCTCTGAGGATAGTTTTCATTTTTAGAACTCTTTCATTTGCTCCACTATGCTTGAGACAATCCCATTATAAATTTAGTAGTCATTAGTCATTCCAGACAATACAGGAAAGCATTGGTAGGATCTTCTATAACAAATGTTTAGTTTGCTTATCTATGACTGAATGGTGTGTGGTGGAAAACAGCTGGAAAATCATGGTTGTCTCATTCTTTGGGCTGAGAAAAGAGTAAGTGGCTGCTGTGTGGTCAGCAGAATATGACAACAGTAGAGTACAACTATATTCTGAAAATTTACATGATATAGATTTTTAAAATATAGCTTAGATTTTTATACAATCCTGTGTTGATTATAGGGCTGGTTAGGGTAAGTGACACAGAAGCCAAAAATACTGGGAAAAAAAAAACAAATATAAAATTTGTGTTTACAAAGAAATCCTTCAAGGGCCAGAGTCTTGGCTCAGATGTTTAGAGTACATACAGTTCTTGCAAAATATCAGAACTTGGTTCGCAGCACACATGTCAGAGAGCTCACAGTGCACTGTAACTGCAATACAAGTATATCAGACATCTCTAATTGTTAAATGCACCTTTCTTATATGCAAAAACCTCCATACAGGAATGCACATATAAGTAATTAAAAACAAAAGTAGTTCCTAAAATATTCTTCACTGAGAGTTTTCAGTTACTCATCGCTATGAAAATTCCATGCTCTGAGTACTAAAGGCAAACAAAACAAAACAAATTCCAAGGCCATGCCTATCTTCAATTTCTGTGACAAAAAACAAAGTAATAGGCTTAGCCCCCTTATGGTTAGTGACTGAGGAAGAATACTTGTCAGAGAATCAGAAATCAGGACTGCGCATGCTGAATTACTTTAATTACTGCTGTACAAAGTAACACTTGTAGATGTTGGTGAGTGATAATACCTGTAGTTTCATGTGTCCTACCATAAGATATGGGTGTACAATCTACCATTAAGCCAGTCTGAACATGTGTGTATAGCAGACACATCTCCACCAAAATGTATCCTACTTGCTAATAAAGCATTAATAATTATTATGCAAAATGTCAGTGATGATTGTACTTGCTTTCTCCATTGTCTGCTCAGTAACTCACACAGTACAGAAGGAGATCTGTAGGCTTTTATAAAGGTAGGTGAATGATGACGACTTTACAATGATCCTAGTACAGTCGGTTTAGTTCTCTGGCTATGTTTTCATTTTGTGCCAAGTTCAGAGAATGCTCCCTAATATTAATTTGTTCTTGGTTCAGAACCAAGACAATCTCATTTCCTTTCAAGTATCAATCCTTAGTCACCAACCATAAGGGGAATAAGCCTATTACTTTGTTTTTGTCACGGAATTTGAAAGTAGGCATGGCCCTTAGTGACAAATATCTTGGTAAATGTATTAACCATCCCTTCCTGGCCCTCTTTTCCTAATGATCAAAGTCCTAAGCTCCCCTGTCTTTTCAAGTGTTTGAGGATGAATAGCTGGCTACTGTATGTGCTCAAGGGCCTTTGTTTGAAAGACAGATTTCCAGCTACACACAGTTCTTCACAGAAGTTGATGTCTTGTTTGTGGACCCACTGTTCATTTGAACCCTTTAACAAGTAATGAGCCAACCATTATTGCCTTCCAGGTGACACAGTCATTTTAGTTTCTACCTAGACAAGGGGAAACCAATTGATACATAGTGTGGCTTCCTGCTACAATTTCTATTAATTTTGGAAGTTTCTTTTTTTGCATGCATTTTGTGTTAATTTGTGCCTACAAATGTTGTAGTAGTTGAAGAAAATCATGTTTAATTTGAAAATGGCCTGACATGGTCTTTTATGGGAAAGTCACATTAAGGTTCAGTATGAAAAATCTTTATATTTACTATTTTCGGTTTCAGAAACCATTTGGACCTTGTTTGTATCATTCTTTGGATACCCATGTTAGATAAGCAACGTTAGTCTTTTGAAGATCCACAGAATTCTTGGCATTGTTCCCTCCACTTTTATGTATGTATTGTTGTTATTGAATGCTAGCCACAGGACCTGAAATATTTGTTTCCTTGGAGAATGTTCATTTATTTGTTTAGCCTCTCTTATCCTTCATAATATTTATAGACTTTTTAATTTTGTTTGAGTATAAAATATCATGGGTAGAGTCATGTGTAAAACAACTTGGTCTCTAAGTGTTATAATTATTGTGGGAAATGGTAGATATTTGGAAAAGCATAATAGGAGAAAATGGCTGATTAGATTCATGCATTTAAAGCCCAAAGTCCTTTGATATTTCTTAATTATTACCTTCTATGACATAGACAATGACCACTACACTGTTATAATTAGGTTCCTGTCCAGATCAGAAGGTCAAGCAAGTATGGGAAAAATTTGATGACATGCATGCTAAAATAAAACTTACCTTTTAAATTTGCTCTTCCAGGAATCTTTTTTTTTCACACATAAGTACATTTTAGCCAAAGAGGAAACTTCATTATTATGATAAACTAGCCCATGTGATTATTAAACTTTAGCAAGAAGAATCTGGAAAATTTAGAGAAGATAGCAATAGAAACCCCAGGAACCATAAACTGTTAATGGACAACTCATTTGAGACCTCAGAGGTCCATTTTGTTAATAAGAATAAGGACAGTGAAGGCTGGGTATATAAAGTATAAGGAACTCTCTATCTGTACAAGGAATAAATGTCTTGCAGCCTCTATTCTGCAAAGCAGATTTCTACAATGATGCATGTCTGCATATTTTGTTTCTAGCTGAATGGTCAAGAAATTGTCTTTACAAAATGCAAAATATAAAGGTAATGCAGAACTAAGTCTTTGACAGGAATATTATGCCTACTTTTGCCATATTTATAATTGAAATCAAGAGAGAATTTCAAAGCAAAATACTGGATATTTACAGTTTGGATGAAAAAGACTGTGAAATTTGGGTTTATAAAGATAAGCTTCTACCATGGAAAGCATGTGGTTTACATGAGACAACAAAAAATATATCTGTAGTATGTCTTGGGAATTAACCATATGTCAGCCATCAAAAGTTCAAGGACAGGAAGTGATAAACTTCCCTGAATATCTCTTGGGTAGACAGTGCTTCTACACATGTGATTCAGCCACAGCCACCTAAGAAATTGCAGCAATCAGTGATCTTTCATCATATTCAGTTTTACAGACCTCAGAACTTGCAGGCATTATCCATTTGAGCCTAGATATGGCTGAAGGTAGGGGCACTGGTCATGTCCTCCTGTCTTAGTCAGGGTTTCTATTCCTGCACAAACATCATGACCGAGAAGCAAGTTGGGGAGGAAAGAATTTATTCAGCTTACACTTCCACATTGCTGTTCATCACTAAAGGAAGTCAGGACTGTAACTCAAGCAGTTCAGGAACCAGGAGCTGATGCAGAGGCCATGGAGGGATGTTCTTTACTGGCTTGCTTCCCCTGGCTTGCTCAGCCTGCTCTCTTATAGAACCAAGACTACCAGCCCAGAGATGGCACCACCCACAAGGGTACCTCCTGTCCTGGATCACTAATTGAGAAAATGCCTTGCAGCTGGATCTCATGGAGAGATTTCCCCAACTTTTCTCTGTGATAACTCCAGCAAGTGTCAAGTTGACACAAAACTAGCCAGTACACCTCCCTACCAATCTATAAGTTGTATGAAAACACTAAAGGGATTTTCAGCCCCACCCTGGGCAGTGTCATGGGCACTCACAGTAATAATGATTGATCTTTTTCAAACATCGCTGGTGGAGCAGATTAATGATTTAGTCACAACCCTTAGAAGGAGTTAAGAGATATAAATTGTTAATAAAGTTAGGGGTAAAATTTTTTTAAGTTGCTTTGACATTGAAAACAATGAGGGAACAATTTAAAGTTCAGAAAGGCATATTTGTAATAATTGAGCAAGGGATTTTTGAGGTCAAGGAACAAGAACAATGGCAGCCCAACTAGGAGCTGATTAAACTTTCTTGCTAAAACTGGCCTGACGGTCAGGGTGATGATTAATTTTTTTCATACCCATTTTTGCCCTCAGCTTCCTAATACCATTTAATGAAAAATTGTTAATAATTAAGTGTGTACCCTGAATATTTAAAGTAGAAATGATTGATTTTTATACATAACTATATATATAACTATATATGTATATATATGTGTGTGTGTGTAAGTTTAGCTTTGTATTTCTTCTTTAATCACATTTTAAAGAACTTTTAAAGATAAATAATAAAATAAATGATTCTTGCTTTGTAACCACAAATTGCAGCCTGCCAGTAAGAGAAACTGAGTAAGAAAAATATCTTGCTTGCTCACACTTTGTTAATCTATAACAAATTTCTTAGACATGAATGCATAAGGGTTCTTAGGAGTAATTTGTTTTTCACCTGTTATATATAAGATGTTTAATCATGTAAGGGCATTGGGGAATGTGCTCTTGTTTTTCATTTTTATATATACTTGTTGTAATTATTCACTTAAAGAAAAATACAATGTAACCACATTGTAATTTTTATATTGCTTGAAAGATTTTGCTGAAATATATAAGCTGTGGAAGAAGAAATGAAGTTGTTAATGCTCGTTAGAGCCTTGCTTTATCTACTCTGTGTGTGTGTGTTTGTGTGTGTGTGTGTGTGTGTGTGTGTCTGATTTATGTTAATCACTGACTCTACATCTCCTCCTTGGATTGTTGTGCAAACTGCTGGAGCTGGCCTTTAGCAGAATAGCCCTACCCACCACTGACCCACAATTGTCACCACTTGAGTCACCTCTTTTAATATAGTCTGACAAGTTGTGAGAACTGTGTGATATTCCATCTGAATCAATGAAGGTGGCTCCAGGGAAGAATTCTAGTAAAAGAAGATATATAGCTGGCACTGGCCATCTTCTCTAACCAGGCAAGTCTTACAGTCTACCCATCTACCCACAAAACCTTTGATCTATAAATTGTCCTACCTGCAAGATGTGCAGGGGCAATGGTCCACAGAACTTGTGGGAGTGACCAACCCATTACTAGTCTAACTTGAGGTTCATGCCATGAGATGAAGCCCATGCTGAACACTGCCTCGATGGTCAGGAACTGGGGTTTGGATATCCCAGAGGCCTGAGATAGAACCAGACATGCCTGTCTTAAAGAAAAAAATAATCAATGAAATGATTTTTTTATATTCTACTATACTGAAAGATCATTGGGTAGCACAATCATCTTAGAAGTTTCATCCACTAATTAATGGGAACATATACACAGTCAAACATCAGACAGAACTTGGGATCGTCAAAATGGGAGGAGAGATTTTAAGAGTCAGAGGGTTTCCAGAATACCAGGAGGATATAGCCCACAGAATCAACTAAACAGGGCTCATAAGGGTTCATAGAGACTGAAGAGAAAATCATAGAGACTGAAGAGAAAGTCATAGAGACTGAAGAGAAAGTCATAGAGCCTACACAGATCTGCTCTAGCTTCTTTGCATATCTGTTATGTTAGTGTAACTTGGTGTTTTTGTGAGACTTCTAACAGTAGGATAGGTGGGTGTCTCTGACTCTTACCTACTCTTGGAAACTTTTTCTCCTACTGGGTTGCCTCAGCCAGTCTAGATGGGAGGAACTGTGCCTAGTCTTATTGTAACTTGATAGGCTGTGTTCAATTGATATAACTGGGAGGCTTCTTTTTTATGAAGGGAAATCGTAGAGGAGTAAATGTGGGGGAGAGGAGAGACAGAAAGAGATGAAGAGTGGGAGGGGTGGGGTGAGTGAGGAGGAGAGGAAGGAGGGGGTAAACTGCAATCAAGACATATAGTATGAGAGACAAAAACACATGTTGGTGACAGCAGTGGAGTGGGCACTTGGGCAGGATATTGTAGGCTGTGCTGTGGCCCGACAGGCCCTGATTGTGGGCAGGCACTGGTGCACTCAGTTGCTGGCCATGGCCAAAGGGTCAGTGTTGCTGTCTGTGGTCAGAGGAACAGAGTCCCTCCTGTTGGTGGCCACAGCAATGTCAGAAAGGCATCTGTGCAGAAGGCAAAATGCTGGAGATAGTTGGCTTGTTCAAGGTGAAACAATCAAAAGGAAAATATGAGACTGCACAGCTATTTCTTCATACTGTTTTTGGTCTCAGAAGGAGTGTCCTGTTTCCCTGTCCAGCCAGGCTGTATGACCGGGATGTGGCTTCTGTAGCTCCAGAAAAAGCAGAGAATACTGCTGGCCATCTTTAGAGAGGTAGAAAGCAAGACTCACTCTGACCCTCATCCACATATTATGTTTACTCCCCCTGGGTTGAAAAACCCATCCTGCCAGAGCTATGTTAGAATAGGACTGGGAAATCCCACACACCCCTATGCCAAAATTCCAGGCAAAGAAGCTTAGATCACATCAGTGTTGTTGTTTTTCTTACACTAAGGAGATGTTTCCAGTCAAAGAAGATGGATGCCCAACTTGAGACTCCTGCTGCTGTGCTTTCTCGGGCTCAATGACTAGACCCCACTAAATGGCAGAGGATCTGGATGTCAAAGCACCAACTAGAGGCTAAAGGGGGTGTAGAGGTAAAGGGACAAACAGAAAACAAACAACAGGGAGCTGGGATTCGAATGTTAAAGGCTTCTCAGGAACAACGGAGAAAATAGACTAATAGCCTCATGGTGAAACATTCTGAAGTCTGTGGAAAAGACTCAAAGCTAAAGCCTAAATTTAGCTAATACATTGGGTTGTTATTTCAGTTCCAGTGAGATCTGGAAGAACTAGTAGTTGCTGATCACTGAGGTGCCTGACGCAAGCATCTTAGAGCTATTTATGCATTTAAGACTGAGATTAACAGAAAATGCCAAATTATTGAGTCACATTTCCCATTTCCCCTGCTCCATTAAGTCTCATGGGCTGCTTTGAGAGCCCAGTCCTTGGCCTGGCATCTGCCCAGTGGCTCTGAAAAGCAAGCTGTGTGCAACCATTTGGTAATCATAAGAGTGGTCAAGGGATGAAGCTGACAACCTCTCTTCATTCTTAAGGACTGCTGATGGCCACACACTTCATTAGACTTACAAATGGCTCCCTCCAGTGATAACATTCTTCTGGGAAGAATCCCATTAACAGGGCCAAGCCCAACAAAGAAGAGGAGGAAAACCAAAGTCCAAAGGAAGAATTTACACCCAGATTAGACCCTGATACTTCACAACTTGGGCCTTTCCAGGTGAACTTTGATACTCCCTCTATATTCTCAGGATCATCATTAAATAGACCTAATTCCTTATTACAAGGCTTTCCCACACTTTCTATACTCTTGAGCATTTGGCAGATCAAATGCTGAAACAGGCAGTGTTCTGATTACTTTTCTATAACCAGAAATGCCAGTTCATTCCTCGATTCTTCATGGAACAGCAAGGAGGGGAGAGTTACCAGGAGAAAATGCATTGATTCCCAGGTTTGTCCAGTACTAGGCAGAGGGAATTTTCCAGGTTCTCTTTGTCCCTTCTGGAAATTCCTCTTATGGCACCAGGCTTCTGACTATTCTTACTTCCAGGGCAGGATTCCCTAAGAAACTTCACATATACTATTGCCCTATTTCATCTTTGTATTTTTCTCAAGTGTTCTACATAGCTCTCCTGCTTGTCTAAATCTTACTGTCTCACAAGGTTTATGTATAGCAAATATATTTCATGGAATCTTCTCCAACTGTTCCCCCTTGCATTTTTGTGTTAAACTGCAGTGTCTTTGAGTGGATATTTTCTCTGATTACATCAAAAACAAATGTAGGTTTCACAGCCATCCATGTCTTTGTCAACATAGTTTCTTCTTACACTATTTGAGTTAATTAGTATACCTGAGCAAGGGGCCCTTTCTGTTTCTTTTTCACTGTGTGTGTGTGTGTGTCTGTGTGTGTGTGTCTGTGTGTGTGAGTGAGTGTGTGTGTTTATCAGAAAAAAATACCATCAGCTGTTGATAAGCACTTGATGAGTAAGTGAATAAATATACTATTTAGTACTAATGCTAAGAGAGATAAGTCTTCAAGCTTATAAAACAGACTGAACTCCCCAGTCTTTTTTTTTTAATGTTCTTTTTTTAATTGGGTATTTATTTCATTTACATTTCCAATGCTATCCCAAAAGTACCCCACATGCTCCCCAACCCACTCCCCCACCCACCCATTCCCAATTCTTGGCCCTGTCGTTCCCCTGTACTGAGGCATATAAAGTTTGCACGACCAATGGGCCTCTCTTTCCACTGATGGCCAACTAGGCCATCTTCTGATTCATATGCAGCTAGAGACACGAGCTCGGGAGGGTGGGGTGGGGTGTACTGGTTAGTTCATATTGTTGTTCCACCTATAGGATTGCAGATCCCTTTAGCACCATGGGTACTTTCTCTACCTCCTCCATTGGGGGCCCTGTGATCCATCCAATAGCTGACTGTGATCATCCACTTATGTGTTTGCTAGGCCTGGCATAGTCTCAGAAGAGACAGCTCTATCTGTGTCCTTTCAGCAAAATCTTGCTAGTGTATGCAATGGTGTCAGCTTTTGGAAGCTGATTATGGGATGGATCCCCGGATATGGCAGTCTCTAGATGGTCCATCCTTTCATCACAGCTACAAACTTTGTCTCTGTAACTCCTTCCATGGGTGTTTTGTTCCCAATTCTAAGAAGGGGCAAAGTGTCCACACTTTGGTCTTCGTTCTTCTTGAGTTTCATGCGTTTAGCAAATTGATCTTATATCTTGGGTATCCTAAGTTTCTGGGCTATTATCCACTTATCAATGAGTACATATTGTGTGAGTTCCTTTGTGATTGGGTTACCTCACTCAGGATGATGCCCTCCGGGTCTATCTATTTGCCTAGGAATTTCATAAATTCATTCTTTTTAATAGCTGAGTAGTACTCCATTGTGTAAATGTACCACATTTTCTGTATCCATTCCTCTGTTGAGGGGCATCTGGGTTCTTTCCAGCTTCTGGCTATTATAAATAAGGCTGCTATGAACATAGTGGAGCATGTGTCCTTCTTACCAGTTGGCACATCTTCTGGATATATGCCCAGGAGAGGTATTGCGGGATCCTCCGGTAGTACTATGTCCAATTCTCTGAGGAACCGCCAGACTGATTTCCAGAGTGGTTGTACAAGCTTGCAATCCCACCAACAATGGAGGAGTGTTCCTCTTTCTCCACATCCTCACCAGCATCTACTGTCACCTGAATTTTTGATCTTAGCCATTCTGACTGGTGTGAGGTGGAATCTCAGGGTTGTTTTGATTTGCATTTCCCTGATGATTAAGGATGTTGAACATTTTTTCAGGTGCTTCTCAGCCATTCGGTATTCCTCGGGTGAGAATTCTTTGTTCAGCTCTGAGCCCCATTTTTTAATGGGGTTATTTGATTTTCTGGAGTCCACTGATTTCTGGATTTTCTGGAGTTATTTAATTTTCTTGAGTTCTTTATATATGTCTTTTTCCTTGCAGAAGCTTTGCAACTTTATGAGGTCCCATTTGTAGATTCTTGATCTTACAGCACAAGCCATTGCTCTTCTATTCAGGAATTTTTCCCCTGTACCCATATCTTCAAGGCTTTTCCCTACTTTCTCGTCTATAAGTTTCAGTGGCTCTAGTTTTATGGGGAGCTCCCTAATTCACTTAGATTTAACCTTAGTTCAAGGAGATAGGAATGGATCAATTCGCATTCTTCTACATGATAACCGCCAGTTGTGCCAGCACCATTTGTTGAAAATGCTGTCTTTTTTCCACTGGATGTTTTAGCTCCCTTGTCGAAGATCAAATGACCATAGGCGTGTGGGTTCATCTCTGGGTCTTCAATTCTATTCCATTGGTCTCCTTGTCTGTCGCTATACCAGTACCATGCAGTTTTTATCATAATTGCTCTGTAGTACAGCTTTAGGTAAGTCATGGTGATTCCACCAGAGGTTCTTTTATCCTTGAGAAGAGTTTTTGCTATCCTAGGTTTTTTGTTATTCCAGACGAAATTGAAGATTGGCCTTTCTAATTCATTGAAGAATTGAGTTGGAATTTTGATGGGGAGTGCATTGAATCTGTAGATTGCTTTTGGCAAGATAGCCATTTTTACTATATTGATCCTGCCAATCCATGAGCATGGGAGATCTTTCTATCTTCAGAGATCTTCTTTAATTTCTTTCTTTAGAGACTTCAAGTTCTTATCATACAGATCTTTCACTTCGTTAGTTAGAGTCACGTCAAGGTGTTCTATATTATTTTTGACTATTGAGAAGGGTGTTGTTTCCCTAATTTCTTTCTCAGCCTGTTTATCCTTTGTGAACAGAAAGGCCATTGACTTGTTTGAGTTAATTTTATATCCAGCTACTTCATTGAAGCTGTTTATCAGGCTTAGGAGTTCTCTGGTGGAAATACTTCCCCCTTTCTACATGAAGGACTTGAATCAACCAGGAAGTTTGTCATCAAATTTGATGTAATAATTTGACAGATAGAAATAAGGTAATTACAGGGGTCAGACCTCCCCAAATTGGAAGAAGCATTAAGTGCAAACATAATACCCTGTCTTTAGTTTATCATCCACTTATATTTGTACTATTTTAATGTTAACTTTTCTTTTTGTTTTACATATAACTTATTATTTATAATCTACCATTTACTTATTTATTTATAATGTATGTGTATTTGTATTTTAAGCCATTTATTTATAAGTATATGAGTTATTTGTCTTCACTCTCATCCAGAAGAGGTAAACATATCCCATTACAGATGGGTGTGAGTCACCATGTGGTTGCTGAGAATTGAACTTAGGACCTCTGGAACAGCAGCCAGTGCTTTAGCCATTGAGTCATCTCTGTACCTCCATGTATTTGTGCTTTAACTGCTTAATCACTTTATATGCTATAACTTAAACTTTATTGAAAAGGGCTTTTAAGCATGACCTTTTTTGAAAACCTAATGTACAATATTCTATCTACTGCTTTTCAAATTTCTAACATGTATACTTTCTTTCTCACAATTTCTTCTTGTTCCATTTCCTATTTAGCACCCTATTTAAATATTCATACCTTTGAACATTACTTTAACCATGGCAAAAAATCAAAACGAATAACCAGAATAAGACAAAAATCTACAAATAATATTTTTTTCCAAACTGTACTTTAGTATCCCAGTCTCCAAACCTTTAGGGGACATGGGTGAACTGTTCAACTATCTTTTTTTGTGGCTGATATTGGGGCTGTTTTCTAACTATTGCAATTTCTATAGTCAGCTTTTCCTGAACATAAATCCAAGTGCAGACAGCTCACATGGAGTAAAACAAGCAACTAAAGAGATAAGGGGGAGAAATGCAAACTGGAGGACACATACACTCTAAGGGATGTCTAAAATTTAACAAAGAGAAATGTGTGAGGAGACATCCAACAGTGACAGTGTCCCAAACCATCAAGCTCTCAATATTGGAAAACAAGGTTGATGTGGTAGTTGAAATGCCAGAATGATCAGTTTTACTTCTAAAAATGATTAATGGCCAAAGGATAATAAAATAAACACATAAGGAATTTACTTTAGTAACTATACAAGAAAGTTATACAATCAGTTCAAGACCTAGACAAGAAAGTTACCGAAGGAATAAAAATAAGAAACTTGGAGGGAAAATTTAAAATCATGAAGGAAACATTCTGCAAAGAACTGGAGACCCTGAAAAAGAACCAAAAAAGAAAAAAAAATCTCTGGAAATGAAAGAATCAATAAATCTGGAAAAGAAAGCATCTTTAAGGTAAGGTAGACTCTGTGTAAATTAGAAAGAAAAGATTGAGGGTAGAAGTGTTTAAGGAGCAATGCTGGGTGGGAAGATAGGGAGATGCCATAAGGAAACTTGTTACTTTGAATGCTAATTTAAAAAATAAAACAAACTTTTTCAGGAAGAACTTCAGAAACAACACTGAAAAAGGTTGCTGTGATTAAATACTTAAGTCTTAAATATAAAGCTAAGGACCCAAGATACAGTGAAATGCATTATTAAGAATTAAGAATAACAGTTCTCTTCAAATGACATTAATTATGAGATACAAATATTGATGACTCCACAGACCTTCTTCTTCTTCCCTTTCCTGATATATTTCTTATAGACAATATCGCTATGTTCTCTTGGGGTTTGTATACTGAAGTCTTAACGCCAGGCTAGATGACACTACAAAATGTAGCCTTGGGAAGAAATCCAGTTTTAAATGAACTTGAGAGCTTATGCTCCTATGTTGGTGATCAGCTTATTTACAAAATAGAAGACATCAGAGGTAGCTCCCAGGACCACAAGTAGAACATGATATACAATATGAGATTACAGTAGAAAACCAAGAAAACTATACCTCCCCAGAACTTCTAGTACCTCTAGGACTATGAGGTTGAAGTTGTGCTATAGAGTCTTTTCTGCTTCTAGCCTTTTTGATACAACCATCCTGAGGTAACTGAGACAGAATGCCTGTACCATCTTATCACTGAAGATAAACATTCCCTTTTCAAAGTTTTTCCAGGAATACCACATGTCTATGTTTGGGTGCTGCTAAGTTTTCTCTCATGGTCATATCATATAATCATAGGAGTTATCATAGGAGCTTCTCCTTCATACACTTCTATCAAAGATCTGTACATTGGTGTTTGTTGAGGGGGAGTTAATGAAAAACCAGAGTATGTCTTCTCTGGCAGGGCTGAAGAACAGCAATAATACCTCTGGAGATTTATGAACTCTGGTTTAACATGCTTATTTTAGAGAAACTGATTTCATTTATTTTTGGCTTATATTTTAATTAATGCATCATTTAAATTGGTGTTTGAGGTGTGGTTGAGAAAAAGATAGGCCAGATTATCTCCATACACAGTATTTGTTATTAAAATAACATTCCATTAAAAAAACAAGAGGAAATATTAGAGTGTGAATCCTTGGAAAGGTAGGTGTAATAGTGTTGTGGATAGCCCTGGTGCTGTCTGTATTTTGATGCTAATTCAACTTCCCCAAGAGGAACTGACTGGAATGAGGAGTGAATCACATACTTGGGATGTCATGTGACCCTTCTAATGAATAAAGAAACCAATCACTGGGCAAGTAGGTGGGACTTCTGGGGTGGACAGAGGGACAGTGGAGGAGAAGAGAGTGGGTGGGAGGACTGGAGATGAGACAAAAATATAGATAGAGGGAACCTCGTTTCAGGTGGTGGATCCATTTGGATGTGCTTCCAGAGGATTTAACTTAGAATGGCTTGTAAATTATGTTAGTTGTACGCAGTGATTGAGTTCCCAATGATTCTGAACTATGTTTATGTAGTGTTTTTCTTCACTCAGAGAGAAAGGTAAAGTGGCAGAGCGTGGGTTTGCAAGAAGTGCACCCAAAAGTCTGTGGGAATTGGCCTGGTAATGACCCACTGAAGAAGTATTAAAAAAGTATAGCAAAGTAAAAACAAAATTCGAGGCTTTTGGACCCAGGCTTGGGAGTGTTGCCTTTGTGGCTTAGTGCTCCAGGTACTGGTCATAAAACAGATAGCGACATTCCTCCACCTACCCGCTTCCTGGGTTCAATTCAAAGAATGGCACCCTGACCATTACTGGAACCTGCAATGCAAATGTGCTATCTTTAGGGGCTCTTAGATTGTTAGGGGCTCTTAGAAACTGTCTTGAGAGATAACCTGACACTTGTGACTTTATACTTCCTTGTGACTCTTAACTGGTATTTTTGGTATTTTCCAACAACGCCCTCCCCACCTCCATGAATTGTGGTTTCTTCCTTTAAATACCCACTTATACAGCTACTCAGGGCGCCATGGTCCTCTACCCCTGCGTGGTGTATGACCATGGGCCCGAGAACGCTCTCGAATAAAAATCCTCTTGCAGTTGCAGCAAGACCGTTTCTTGTGGGTGATTTTGGGGTGTCGCCTCTCCTGAGTCAGAACGTGAGGGAGTCCTCACGTTGTGGGTCTTTCACCACCAGTGGGAACTTAGTGAGCTGGGTGGAGAGATTTCAGAGCTCTGAGTCAGAGAGTCTCCACAAGATGAGAACAGGCTGGCCATGCCTGCCAGTGCCTGGCCAGCCAGCCCTCCAGGCCCTGCCAGCATAGCATGGATTGTACTTTTTAATATTTTACATAACACAATAGAGTTTTAGATTGACTGAAGAATAACATAGAAGAAATAGCATTCTGTCATGGAAATGGAAATGACCTAGGAATGCTGGCAGCTTTGACTTCATCTCCATTCCAGTATGAGCCATTTCCCTGACTTTTAGCTATTGCTTTTATCTCTGCATTTTTTTGTATCATAATCTATTACAAATAATTAACACTAGGTCTACCACATTGGGGCATAAGAAAGCATATATCATAGCCAAATATTCAACTAAGGTGTGCCAGCTATATTAATAAACTAGCAAATTAGGTTTGAATGAAATACTAAATATCCTTTCTAATTATCTTCACAAAATAGTAGAACACTGTATATATTTTCTTATTGGCAGCAATTTTCAAGAGAAAGTTTGACGTTATGCAAGAACCATTCATAGACAGATGTGGTAAAAACAAAATGTTTTTCTCATGATAGTGGTTTAGGGCATAGAAGGAAGGTGGATTTGACTACAAAGAGAGGGCTTATGAAGAGTTAAAGGAATTTAGTTGGCAGCGATGGTCTGCTGAATCCAGTTCACATACTTGCACACCTTGGTGTAGACACCAGGTTTTCCTCTCTGAGCACAGCCATAACCCCAGGAAACAACACCCTGGAGTTGTCCATTGCAGACTACGGGGCCACCAGAGTCACCCTGAATAACAAAGAAAAGGTAAGATAATAAGCGTTCTCACATATGTCTAAGCGGATTCCAAGTTGTTACTTGATTATCTCGGGCCACTTTTGTAGGTTCTCTGTGAAATTACTTCTTTACATCTGTATCCTGAAGCTGCAGTCTCCTTGTATGCCACTGTTCTTTATCTTTCTTACAGACCTACACCTTTCTTTAGTCAATCTATCAACCTACAAATGTGTGAGAACTGGGGAGATTGAATACTTTTTCAAATGTTCTGCTCTTCTTTCAAAGGTAAAGTCTATAATAAAGCTTTTGAGGTACACGGTCAGATAAAATGTTTGTAGTAATTTCTGTATATCTTTTTTTACATTTAGTTCTAGTAATCAATATAATAGAGAGAATTAAATTTTTATGCCAAATCAACTCTTACCAATAGTCTAAGAGATGGTTAATGTCATCTCTCCATCTTTTTTTTTTTCAAAGATGCAGAAGTAAGGGAGGAGGGAGAATGAATAAGAGGGAGCACCACCACAAATAAACCCACCTGGCAGGAGTCCTTTCCGCCCTCCAGGAAGCCCAGACAGAACATGTTGCTAGTGATCTTGCCTGGGTAAGAACTTGTGCAAGAACTGTCAGAGAGGACAGGAGCATCCAGACACTGAAGCAGTGAAGGGTAGTTGGCTGTCAAGCACAAGAATGAAAATAGATTATCCATGGTTTTTGGAAACAACTTTCCCAGCCTTCTGCCTCTTTCTTAACACCTACTCTGTCTTTAAATTCCCCAGTGACTTATAATTTCAGAGAACATTTTTGAGAAAGTAACTTTATTCAATTCACAACATTTTTTTTTTTAAAAATATCAGGTGCGAGCATTGGTGTCCACCGCTTTTAACAAGTGTATACTTAAAGGAACACCAAAATCTTTAGCCGCTATTTACTTACTACCCCCATTTCAGTTAAATGCTTTTGAGTTTTTTTTTCCACAGTTCATTTTTGCTGTGTCTACTGTATGATGTGGGCAGAAGTTTTCTCTCCACTCTAATTTATGCATGTTAACACTGCCTGCATATGCCTCTCTCCTTAGAGAAACTTCCCTTGAGTGAGAATTTGGACCACCTTGCCCCCAACATGCTTTTCATCTCTAGTCTTCTCACACTTGGTAATCAAGTCCCAGTGGTACTTACTGCCAGAGCTCAGGGTGTTGCCCCAGCCAGACACAAGACACCTAGTACCAGCTGATGGACAAGATCTTGGCAGAGCGACAGTGGACACTCGAGAGTTGAGGGTGGCAGCTGTCTTCAGCTTAATCAACATGATATCATTGTCAAAGGTGTTTGCATTATAGTTGGGGTGGCGGATGATTTTAGCTGCATCAATGAATTGCTCACCACCCTCAAGGACATCAATGTTGTGTTCTCCCAGGCGCACCTGAATTCGGCTGGATATAAGGATTAGCAGTTTTTAAGATATCCAACTTCAATCTTTCCCTTCCCCCAATTTTCCAATCATGCAAATAAACACAAATATTCATATAGGTGACTTTATATCCTAGGTAGGTGTGCACTCCCTTCCTGCTTGTAGGTCAAAAAATTCCTTGGAATTATTTCCGTCCTCATTAGTACAGACTCACAGTTCATTATATATTAAAATACAAGATATAAGATGGGAAGAAGCATTCTTACTAAGTAGTTGGAGATGAAGAGCAGATTGGTTGGTGTTTGCTATTTTTCCAATTGTAATTCTTCAAGACTTTAGATATATAAGATATACAAGAATTTAAGATATTAGGATAAATAAACAGTGGGATAAAACAAAATGTCAGAAAAGAAGTGCTGGGATTAAAGGTGTGTACCACCACGCTTGGCTGAAAAGCAGTGCAATGTTATAGGACAGAGTTATGTATGCTTGTTTTTCATAATGTACTTAGAATATAGTGTTTTATCTTTACATGCCCATTTCCCTTTGTTAAAGCTATATGGTGATTCACAATCTGAATCTATTCTAAGACATCCTTAAACAATGATGGTTCCCTTCTGGGTCTTTACTATCATCACCTAGAAAGATAGTAATGAATCCTGGAACAACACTCCACAAAAATGTCCCTCAGTAGGTCACATAATTGTTGAGATAGAATCAAGTTCTTGATATCTGATTTTTTTAAAAATTTACTTTTAATTATATACACACATACAAGTCTGTGTGTGGGTATGTTCATGTATGAATGCAGATGCCCAGTGGAGTCCAGAAGAAGGTATAAGATCCCATGACACTAGGGTTACAGGTAGTTGTGAACCATTAGATGTTGTTGCTGAGAATCAAACCCAGGCCTTCCAGAAGAGCAGCAAGTGCTCTCAACAACTGATCCACCTCTACAATCCAGTATATGGATGTTTTAAATATCCTGTATAACTGTGCACATTTCCTAATTGTATTTTGATAAGACCAAAGGACAATGGATTTAGAGCATGGAAATGTGAATATTGGTCACTTACGATTTGTAGCAGTGAGCGGCTGAAACAACCCACTGGGAATTGATGAGTGAGCCTCCACAAAAATGGTAGCCACTGTTCAGAGACACCTGGTAGGGGAGAGCATTCCTCTGGCAGGTGTAGCCTCCAACAATTTTGTCATCATCATCATCCAGGGGGAGAGCAACTGTGAAGAAAGTCAGCCAGAGATGCCTGATTGTGACTATTTGAGGACATAAGGGACACTTTATAACACAATCTGCTGAGAAGCCATGCAAATGGATAGCTTTGCATTAATCTTGACAGGTGATAAGTTGTTGTCATGACATGTTTATCTCCATAAGCAAAGAAGAAAAACTTAAGGAGCAAGCTGAAAGTATTCTCACTTTAGAGAAAAAATATTTAATGTTTTTATTCTGATTATCTCTCTTATTGCTTGTAACTGAAGTTTTTATAAACAATTTCACCAAGCATTACAAGATTTCCCTTACTAACCTTTTCATTTAAGCTAACAACCTTTGCAACATGGGCTCCTGCATTGTGTAGTAGGTTTCTTAGAGTTCTAAGGTCTTACATTATTCTTTCTGAACTAAGACATTTTATTAGCTAAGATATTTCTGGAAGTATTGAGAGATATGTCTAATTTATACTTGCTGAGTTCTGGAAAACTCATATTACCTTTCAGTACTACAATTTTAATTGCATCCTTGCATTTTGTCTCAGACCTGTAGTTCCCACTCCACTGCTTTGGTGGATGAGGCAAAATGATGGCAAACTTAAGATCTCTCTGGGCTATAGAATGTGCTGAGTGGTAGCTTGGACAATTTAGCAAGACTCATTATGAAAATTAAAAATAAGACAGGGATCATATGGGCTGGAGAGATGGCTCAGTGGAAAGAGCACTGACTGGTCTTCCAGAGGTCCTGAGTTCAACCCCCAGCAACCACATAGTGGCTCACAACCATCTGTAATGGGATCTGATGCCCTCTTCTGGTGTGTCAGAAGGTTGGACAGTGTACTCACATACATTTAATAAATAAATTTATATAAAAAATAAGGATTATATATGTTGGAATTGGTGAATATTTTCCTGGTATTCACTAAGTCTTGAGTTTAATCCAAAACACCTTCCTTATACTTGGATCCTTGGGGGTTTCCAGAGATTGAACCACCAACCAAAGAGCAAAGATGGTTAACTCTTAGTGACTTATTCATTAGAGGTACTCACCAGCAGCTCCGAGGAAGGCAAGGAAGATTAAGGTCTTCATGGTTGCTCACTGGGACTAGAGCAGTCAATAGGACGAAGGCTTTCCTCCACAGCTATTTATACCTTCATGTCTTGTTGACACCCATGGCCATGGGTGCCAGAAAAGTTCTTTCATTGGAAACTCAGAAATCTAAATTTAGAATTCAATTCGGTGATAGATGGAAGATAATTGCAGGACAAAACTCTAAAGGGTGTGGGAATGGAAGAAACAAACTCACCTGGTGGGGACTGTCCTCCATAGTAGGAAAACAAGTTTGTAAATTCACAAGGCAAAGCTTCAGGTTTTCAGGTTCTCAGATAAAAGTCTTAGGTACTCTAACATTCCAGATGTAAGACTTTTTATAAAGGACTCACTGGAACTCTGGTCTTTCACCTGACAATGTCTATTTTGTAATTATTAAAAATGTATAACTTTTCCTAGGGCCCTACTAGTAGTACTCTACATCCCCATTAAGACTCCATTGCTAATGTAAAAGACCCTCTCTTTCAAGGAAAGGAAAACTTTTCATTAATGAAAGCAGTCACTGGGGACAGAGGGTGGGAGGGACCTGGGTAGGAGAGAGGACAGGGAAGGGAAGGGGAGAATATGATCAGGTATTGGGGGTAATAGAACTGAAGCCCTGAGGGCCATCAGGAAGAATGGAAACAGGCAACGTCGGGAGGTAGGATGTAGGGGTCCCTCTAGAATGTACAGGAGACCCTACCCGGGAGGTGAGAGACTCCTAGGACTCAAAGAGAGGGACCTTAGATGAGAATCCCGACAGTGGGCAGAGGGAACTTGCAGAGTCCACATCCAGTAGAAAGACAGGACATCAAATGAGGGATGGGGCTGCCATCCCATAGTCAAAAACCCTGACCCAGAATTGTTCCTGTTCGAAAGAGCTGCAGGGACAAAAAATGGAGAAGAGCATGAGAGAAAGGAGGTCCAGTGAAAGGCCCAAATTAGGATCAAGTTCAAGGGGAGGCCTGGGACCCTGAAACTGTTACTGATGCTGTGGTGTGCTTACAGACAGGAGCCTAGCATGACTGCTCTCTGAGAGGCCCAACAAGCAGCTGAAAGAGTCAGATGCAGATACTAGCACCCAACCAGTGAACAGAAGCCTGGGACCCCTGTGGTTGGCTTGGGAAAAAGCTGGAAGAAGCTGAGGAGAGGGCAGCTCCATGGGAAGACCAGCAGTCTCAACTGACCTGGAACCCCGAGATCTCTCAGACACTGAGTCATCAACCAGGCAGCATGCACCAGCTGATATGAGACCCTGTATACATATAGAGTAAAGGACTCTCTGGTCTGGCCTCAGTGAGAGAAGATGCACCTAACCCCCTAGAGACTTGGGCCCCAGGGAGTGGGGAGGTCTGGTGTAGGGGTGGAGTTGGGAACATACTCTTGGAGATAGGGGGGAGGAGGTATGGGATGGGGAGTGGTTGGGGGGCAGACTGGGAGGGGTGAAGTCTGGACTGTAGAAAAGAATTAAAAAATAATTAAAAAATGGTAAAGTTAAAGGTGAGAAGTTGTGTGTGTTTATCTAGAGTTTGTTCTAATCTAGGATATGGTGGTTCCCTTTTCTGTGCTTCCTTTGCCCGTGTTTCCAATTGACTTCAGTCCATGGATACATGAACCAAAATTATTTTTAAACTTACTGAAATTCATAATGTTAACATAACTAATGTCATAGCATATCATTGATTTCTTCCATTTTATTCCTATTACATTTTATGACTCATTGTTGTTTCAATCTCTTAATGTTTTTTATTTGTAAAATAAAATTGTAAATTTTATCATAAGGATTTATAGGAAAACATATATATGTATATAAACACGTATATAGGAAAACATATATCTGTATATAAACATATATATGTATATAAACATGTATAAACATAGAAAAAGCTTATATTAATTTAGTGCTCCCTCCTAAGAAGATTGATTTGATATACCTATTTTAATTCCCAGGTTTCAGATGAAAACTTCAGGAACCAAATGTGTAAATTTCAAGGCAGTCTCCTAGCAGAATTATGCAGCATTATATATTAAACATAAGGAACACAGAATGAACTACCAAGTTAAGTGAATATTATGGAATTCATAGATTTTTCAATAATTGCATTTTTTAAGCAGAAATTATAAGAATTAATGGAAGAGTCAAGTATTAAGAGTTAGGCAAGATTTTCTCCTATGCAGTATTTGGAGTTGAACCCAGGGCCTCACCATGCTAGACCAGAAAGTTCATGTTCTATCACTAAGCTAAGCTAAGCTAATCTACAAGACCCTTTCCACTTTTGCTTAAGACAGAGTCTTACTATGTACCCCTGGAACTGGCCTAGAGCTGGTCTTTATATAGACTAGCTGCCCTTAAAGTCATTGGTGTCTGCCTGCCTTATTTTCCTGGGTGCTGGGATAAAAGGCATGTACCATTTTTCCTGTCACTTCCATCCTTTATAAATGTTTATTTTGAGACAGTTTTTAAATTTCCCAGGTTAGATTCAAACTCACAATCCCAGGATGAATGGGATTAGAGATATGCACTACCATGTCTGGTTAGAGGGATTCTTCATACAAAGTAACTCTCTAGCTAAAGACAATAGTCAGATTCTCTACCTATCTAAAAATCTCAACTCAAATACCAGGATGTTATTTTTAAATGTTTAAAATGTCATTCTTGAGGACTTGTTCTAAAATTTTGCTGTTACCAAGACAACTTAGTTGGGATGGCGAATCTTCATTATCAACATGATGTTTAGAATTATCTAGGAATTTGAAGGGTTACAATACTGGCACTGTGTATGAGGTCATTTCCAGAGACAGTTAACTGATAGGGAAAACCCTACTTGAATGTAGTTGGTGCCATTGCTAGGTTGGAGGCCCAAGATGACAGACGTGAAGAAAGGAGAGAGTCAGTGCAGTGCCTGGGTTCTCCTCTTCAGCTTCCTGACTTGCAATAATGGCTCCTCTCTGTTACGCATTTCTTCACATGATGAAAAGAACATTTTAAGCCATGAGCTATTACACTTTCATTTTTTTTTTTTTTAGTTCACCGTTTTTATTCAGATGCAAGGCAAATTTTCAGTTCCAGCAGGCGTCCATAGAGTCTCTCATCCTGACCTTGTAACTGACCCCTGGCTGTGAATAGGGAAGCAGAGCTGAGTAAGTGTATTTTAAACAGCATGTTCCATTGTGCCATTAGATATGGCTGCAAAATGCATGCGCTACTTAGATAACCCAGACACAACTGATCTCCTTCAAAACAGCCCTAATTAGCAATCTTTCTTTTTTTTTTTTTCTTTTTTTTTTTTTTATTAGGTATTTTCCTCGTTTACACTTTCATTTCTTAATGTGTCTGTGTTTGATACTTTGGTCACTGTGACGAAGTAATATATTATATATAATATGTGAAAAAGAGATTCTCAACTTTGACACTATTGACATTTAGAGCCTCTTAAGTCTTTGTGATAGGAAACTCCTGTGTTTACCAGAATCTTGATATAGAAAGAGCACTACCTCTTTCTTGCATTTGTGACAACCAATGCCAAGTTTTCAAGTGTCCTCTCTAAGCAATACTCTTCCAACTTGTCTTAGTCAGGGCTTCTAGTTCTGCACAAACATCATGACCAAGAAGCAAGTTGGGGAGAAAAGGGTTTATTCAGCTTACACTTCCACATTGCTTTTCATCACCAAAGGAAGTCAGAACTGGAACTCAAGCAAGATCAGGAAACAGGAGCTGATGCAGAGGCCATGGAGGACTACAAGCCCAGGGATGGCACCACCCACAATGGGCCCTCCCACCCTTGATTACTAATTGAAAAAAATGCCTCACAGCTGGATTTCATGGAGGCATTTCCTCAAGGGAGGTTCCTTTTTCTGTGATAACTCCAGCTTGTGTCCAGTTGACACACAAAACCAGCCAGTACAACTGATCCCTTATCAACTTGACACACAAACTCATCATTATTAAGCTTCAACTCTTACTTTCTTATTCATTCCCAAGATCTGAATAGTTTTAAAAGTCCCACAATCTTTACAAATTCTTACATATTAAAATTTCAATCCCTTTAAAATATCCAGTCTCTTTTGAAATTCAATGTATTTTTACAATTCAAAGTCTCTTAATTGTGAGCTCCATTAAAATACTTTCTTGGTTCAAGAGGGAAAAATATCAGGGCACAGCACAAGCAAAATCAAACTCGAACAATCCAATGTTTGGGATCCACTCATGATCTTTTGGGTTCCTCCAAGGGCTTGGGTCACTTCTCCAGCTCTGCTCTTTAGAGCAAGCATCTTGTGTCTTCTAGGCTCCAGCAGCCTATACTGTACTGATGCTATTGTTCTTGGTGGTCATCTCATGGTACTGACATCTCCAAAACATTGCTGTCTTCTGCTGCAACTGGGCTACACTTTGACAAATAGCCTATCATGTGCTCTTTTCATGGTGCTAAGCCTCAACTTCTCTTCATGACCCTTTCAGTCCTGGGCCTTCAACTGCCAGTGAGGCTGTACCTTCACCAATGGCCTCTTCTGGCTTTGTTGTGCCCTGAGGCCATAGGAAACGCAGATGAGCACAAGAATTTTGAATTCCACTGCAACTGGAAAAAGAGTCTTTTATTGTTTCTAGTTCGAACTTGGATCGCTCATCTAACACTCACTGCATGAATGCTGGCAAGCGACCCTGAGTCCAGAAAACATTGGGTTTATATACAGGATAGTTAGGTATAGTGTGAAAGGGGAGTAGAGGGCTGTACTCATTTGGTGGAATAGTACTGAAGCAGGAGGGAGGGTTAATGGGCGTCTGTTCAGAAACTAATTTTATGGCTAGCCATAACTGTCTGTGACTTGACCTCTGTTTACTTTATTTCCTCCATGGTCTCCCTTGAGCTTGTTATTTCTCTAAGGTCTCAAGGACATAAACCTGGAGTTCTGCTGCTAATCAGCAGGAGTGTTGGGTTTTGGAGACACAAAGGTGGGATGTCTTCTCAGAATGTCCTCATTAAGTGCCATTCTAAGGCTAGGGGAAGGGGAGGGAGCCCCGGGCTGCTGAAGGAAGATGCAGCACAGAAACCAGCTGTTTGCATACCCATACCATGTTTTTACCAAGGGCTGGAGGGAGGATGGGAGCTTCTGGAGTGGGGAAGAGGGGTGCAGGGAATGCAGAGGCAAACTGTCTGTTCACAACACTGATGTCTCTCTAGTATCAGTAATTCGGGGTTACAACCGCTTCTCACAGTGCCAAGCATCAGCTGCTACTCCTTCATGTTTCAAAACCAGTGCCACTTGGATGACTCTTGTACATTACCAAGTCTAACTGCCAACACAAGGTCTGTCTCTGGATCAGAGCTTCTCTGTGCTCTCAGAAAATACTTCCCAGAAGATTTCACCATAGTGATTCGGGTATCTTCTTAATCACTGCTAATTTCTTAGCTCCAGCTAATCAGCATCAATCATTCCAGTAATGCAAAGGTTTCACTGTAGTAGTTTTGGTATCTTGTTAATCACAGCTGATTCTTTAGCCCCAGCTAAAACCACAGAATCTTTACAATCAAAAAAGCAATGGCCCTGATAAGAGTCATTAATCTTCTCTCTGAAAATTTTTTCTCAATTTTTTTTTTTGATTTTTAATATTTTTATTACATATTTTCCTCAATTACATTTCCAATGCTATCCCAAAAGTCCCCCATAGCGCCCCCCACTTCCCTACCCACCCATTCCCATTCTTTTGGCCCTGGCATTCCCCTATATTGGGGCATATAAAGTTTGCAAGTCCAATGGGCCTCTCTTTCCATTGATGGCCGACTAGGCCATCTTTCGATACATATGCAGCTAGAGACAAGAGCTCCTGGGTTCTGGTTAGTACATCATGTTGTTCCAACAATAGGGTTGCAGATCCCTTTAGCTCCTTGGGTACTTTCTCTAGCTTCTCCATTGGGAGCCCTGTGATACATCCAATAGCTGACTGTGAACATCCACTCCTGTGTTTGCTAGGCCCCGGCATCGTCTCACAAGAGACAGCTATATTTGGGTCCTTTCAGCAAAATCTTGCTAGTGTATGCAATGGTGTCAGCGTTTAGAAGCTGCTTATGGGATGGATCCCTGGATACAGCAGTCTCTAAATGGTCCATCCTTTCATCACAGCTACGAACTTTGTCTCTGTAACTCCTTCCCTGGGTGTTTTGTTCCCAATTCTAAGAAGGTGCACAGTGTCCACACTTTGGTCTTCATTCTTCTTGAGTTTCATGCGTTTAGCAAATTGTATCTTATATCTTGGGTATCCTAAGTTTTGGGCTAATATCCACTTATCAATGAATACATATTGTGTGAGTTCTTTTGTGATTGTGTTACTTCACTCAAGATGATGCCCTCCAGGTCCATCCATTTGGCTAGGAATTTCATAAATTCATTCTTTTTAATAGCTGAGTAGTACTCCATTGTGTAAATGTACCATAATTTCTGTATCCATTCCTCTGTTGAGGGACATCTGGGTTCTTTCCAGCTTCTGGCTATTATAAATAGGGCTGCTGCCGGGCGGTGGTGGCGCACGCCTTTAATCCCAGCACTTGGGAGGCAGAAGCAGGCGGATTTCTGAGTTCGAGGCCAGCCTGGTCTACAAAGTGAGTTCCAGGACAGCCAGGGCTATACAGAGAAACCCTGTCTCGAAAAACCAAAAAAAAAAAAAAAAAAATAAATAAATAAATAAATAAATAGGGCTGCTATGAACATAGTGGAGCATGTGTCCTTTTTACCGGTTGGGACATCTTCTGGATATATGCCCAGGAGAGGTATTGCTGGATCCTCCGGTAGTACTATGTCCAATTTTCTGAGGAACCGCCAGACTGATTTCCAGAGTGGTTGTACAAGCTTGCAATCCCACCAACAATGGAGGAGTGTTCCTCTTTCTCCACATCCTCGCCAGCATCTGCTGTCACCTGAATTTTTGATCTTAGCCATTCTGACTGGTGTGAGGTGGAATCTCAGGGTTGTTTTGAGTTGCATTTCCCTGATGATTAAGGATGTTGAACATTTTTTCAGGTGTTTCTCTGCCATTCGGTATTCCTCAGGTGAGAATTCTTTGTTCAGTTCTGAGCCCCATTTTTTAATGGGGTTATTTGACTTTCTGGAGTCCACCTTCTTGAGTTCTTTATATATATTGGATATTAGTCCCTTATCTAATTTAGGATAGGTGAAGATCCTTTCCCAATCTGTTGGTGGTTGTTTTGTCTTATTGATGGTGTCTTTAGCCTTGCAGAAGCTTTGTAGTTTCATGAGGTCCCACTTGTCAATTCTCGATCTTACAGCACAAGCCATTACTGTTCTATTCAGGAATTTTTCCCCTGTGCCCATATCTTCAAGGCTTTTCCCCACTTTCTCCTCTATAAGTTTCAGTGTCTCTGGTTTTATGTGAAGTTCCTTGATCCACTTAGACTTGACCTTAGTACAAGGAGATAGGAATGGATCGATTCGCATTCTTCTACATGTTAACAACCAGTTGTGCCAGCACCATTTGTTGAAAATGCTGTCTTTCTTCCACTGGATGTTTTTAGCTCCCTTGTCGAAGATCAAGTGACCATAGGTGTGTGGGTTCATTTCTGGGTCTTCAATTCTATTCCATTGGTCTATTTGTCTGTCACTATACCAGTACCATGTAGTTTTTATCACAATTGCTCTGTAGTAGAGCTTTAGGTCCGGCATGGTGATTCCACCAGAGGTTCTTTTATCCTTGAGAAGAGTTTTTGCTATCCTAGGTTTTTTGTTATTCCAGATGAATTTGCAGATTGCACTTTCTAATTCGTTGAAGAATTGATTTGGAATTTTGATGGGGATTGCATTGAATCTGTAGATTGCTTTTGGCAAGATAGCCATTTTTACAATGTTGATCCTGCCAATCCATGAGCATGGGAGATCTTTCCATCTTCTGAGATCTTCTATAATTTCTTTCTTCAGAGACTTGAAGTTTTTATTATACAGATCTTTTACTTCCTTAGTTAGAGTCACGCCAAGATATTTTATATTATTTGTGACTATTGAGAAGGGTGTTGTTTCCCTAATTTCTTTCTCAGCCTGTTTATTCTTTGTGTAGAGAAAGGCCATTGATTTGTTTGAGTTAATTTTATATCCAGCTACTTCACCGAAGCTGTTTATCAGGCTTAGGAGTTCTCTGGTGGAATTTTTAGGGTCACTTATAACAACTATCATATCATCTGCAAAAAGTGATATTTTGACTTCATCTTTTCCAATTTGTATCCCTTTGATCTCCTTTTGTTGTCGAATTGCTCTGGCTAGGACTTCAAGTACAATGTTGAATAGGTATGGAGAAAGTGGACAGCCTTGTCTAGTCCCTGATTTTAGAGGGATTGCTTCAAGCTTCTGCCCATTTACTTTGATGTTGGCTACTGGTTTGCTGTAGATTGCTTTTATCATGTTTAGGTATGGGCCTTGAATTCCTGATCTTTCCAAGACTTTTATCATGAATGGGTGTTGGATCTTGTCAAATGCTTTTTCCGCATCTAACGAGATGACCATGTGGTTTTTGTCTTTGAGTTTGTTTATATACTGGATTACGTTGATGGATTTCCGTATATTGAACCATCCCTGCATCCCTGGGATGAAACCTACTTGGTCAGGATGGATGATTGTTTTGATGTGTTCTTGGATTCGGTTAGCAAGAACTTTATTGAGGATTTTTGCATCAATATTCATAAGGGATATTGGTCTGAAGTTTTCTATCTTTGTTGGGTCTTTTTGTGGTTTAGGTATCAGAGTAATTGTGGCTTCATAGAATGAGTTGGGTAGAGTACCTTCTGTTTCTATTTTGTGGAATAGTTTGTGAAGAACTGGGATTAGATCTTCTTTGAAGGTCTGATAGAACTCTGCACTAAACCCATCTGGTCCTGGGCTTTTTTTAGTTGGGAGACTATTAATGACTGCTTCTATTTCTTTGGGGGATATAGGGCTGTTTAGATCATTGACCTGATCTTGATTCAACTTTGGTACCTGGTATCTGTCTAGGAAATTCTCCATTTCATCCAGGTTCTCCAGTTTTGTTGAGTATAGCCTTTGGTAGAAGGATCTGATGGTGTTTTGGATGTCTTCAGGATCTGTTGTTATGTCTCCTTTTTCATTTCTGATTTTGTTAATTAGAATGCTTTCCCTGTGCCCTCTAGTGAATCTGGCTAAGGGTTTATCTATCTTGTTGATTTTCTCAAAGAACCAGCTCCTTGATTGGTTGATTCTTTGAATAGTTCTTCTTGTTTCCAATGGTTGATTTTGCCCCTGAGTTTGATTATTTCCTGCTGTCTACTCCTCTTGGGTGAATTTGCTTCCTTTTGTTCTACTGCTTTTAGGTGTGTTGTCAAGCTGCTAATGTGTGCTTTCTCTAGTTTCTTTTTGGAGGCACTCAGAGCTATGAGTTTTCCTCTTAGAAATGCTTTCATTGTGTCACATAAGTTTGGGTATGGTGTGGCTTCATTTTCATTGAACTCTAAAAAGTCCTTAATTCCTTTCTTTATTCCTTCCTTGACCAAGGTATCATTGAGAAGAGTGTTGTTCAGTTTCCACGTGAAGGTTGGCTTTCTATTATTTATTTTGTTATTGAAGATCAGCCTTAGTCCATGGTGATCTGATAGGATGCATGGGACAATTTCAATATTTTTATATCTGTTGAGGCCTGGTTTGTGACCAATTATGTGGTCAATTTTGGAGAAGGTACCATGAGGTGCTGAGAAGAAGGTATATCCTTTTGTTTTAGGATAGAATGTTCTGTAGATATCTGCCAGATCCATTTGATTCATAACTTCTGTTAGTTTCACTGTGTCCCTGTTTAGTTTCTGTTTCCACAATCTGTCCATTGGTGAAAGTGGTGTGTTGAAGTCTCCCACTATTATTGTATGAGGTGCAATGTGTGCTTTGAGATTTACTAAAGTTTCTTTAATGAATGTGGCTGCCTTTGTATTTGGAGCATAGATATTCAGGATTGATAGTTCCTCTTGGAGGATTTTACCTTTGATGAGTATGAAGTGTCCCTCCCTGTCTTTTTTAATGACTTTGGGTTGGAAGTCAATCTTATCAGATATTAGAATGGCTACTCCAGCTTGTTTCTTCATGCCATTTGCTTGGAAAATTGTTTTCCAGCCTTTCATTCTGAGGTAGAGTCTATCCTTTTCTCTGAGATGAGTTTCCTGTAAGCAGCAAAATGTTGGGTCTTGTTTGTGTAGCCAGTTTGTTAGTCTATGTGTTTTTATCGGGGAGTTGAGTCCATTGATATTAAGAGATATTAAGGAAAAGTAATTGTTGTTTCCTGTTATTTTTGTTGTTAAAGTTGGCGTTTTGTTCTTGTGGCTGTCTTCTTTTAGGTTTGTTGAGGGATTACCTTCTTGTTGTTTCTAGTGCGTGGTTCCTGTCCTTGTATTGGTTTTTTTCTGTTATTATCCTTTGAAGGGCTGGATTCGTGGAGAGATAATGTGTGAATTTGGTTTTGTCGTGGAATACTTTGGTTTCTCCATCTATGTTAATTGAGAGTTTGGCTGGGTATAGTAGCCTGGGCTGGAATTTGTGTTCTTTTAGTGTCTGTATAACATCCGTCCAGGGTCTTCTGGCTTTCATAGTCTCTGGTGAAAAATCTGGTGTAATTCTGATAGGCTTGCCTTTATATGTTACTTGGCCTTTTTCTCTTACTGCTTTTAGTATTCTATCTTTATTTAGAGCATTTGTTGTTCTGATTATTATGTGTCGGGAGGTATTTCTTTTCTGGTCCAGTCTATTTGGAGTTCTGTAGGCTTCTTGTATGTTCATGGGCATCTCTTTCTTTAGATTTGGGAAGTTTTCTTCTATAATTTTGTTGAAGATGTTTGCTGGTCCTTTGAGTTGAAAATCTTCATTCTCATCCACTCCTATTATCCGTAGGTTTGGTCTTCTCATTGTGTCCTGTATTTCTTGGATGTTTTGAGTTAGGATCTTTTTGCATTTTACATTTTCCTTGATTGTTGTGCCGATGTTCTCTATGGAATCTTCTGCACCTGAGATTCTCTCTTCTATCTCTTGTATTCTGTTGCTGATGCTCGTATCTATGGTTCCAGATTTCTTTCCTAGGGTTTCTATCTCCAGTGTTGCCTCATTTTGGGTTTTCTTTATTGTGTCTACTTCCCTTTTTAGGTCTAGTATGGTTTTGTTCATTTCCATCATCTGTTTGGATGTGTTTTCCTGTTTTTCTGTAAGGACTTCTACCTGTTTGATTATGTTATCCTGTTTTTCTTTAAGGATTTGTAACTCTTTAGCAGTGTTCTCCTGCAATTCTTTAAGGGATTTTTGTGCTTCCTCTTTATTGTCTTCTGCCTGTTTAGCAGTGTTCTCCAGTATTTCTTTAAGTGTGTTATTAAAGTCCTTCTTGAAGTCCTCTATCATCATCAGGAGATATGCTTTTAAATCCGTGTCTAGCTTTTCCGGTGTGTTGGGGTGCCCTGGACTGGGCGAAGTGGGGGTGCTGGGTTCTGATGATGGTGAGTGGTCTTGGTTTCTGTTAGTAAGATTATTATGTTTACCTTTCGCCATGTGGTAATCTCTGGGGTTAGTTGTTATCGTTGTCACTGTTTAAAGATTGGAGCAGAAGCTGTGTTCCACTCACCAGCAGTCTCTAAATCCTGCGGAGGGGGTCGTCGGTAGCTGATGGTACCCCGGTGCTGGTCCAGCCGGAAGAGGCCTGTGGTCCTACTCAGGCCGGTTTTCTGCTTCCCTAACTAATGCAGTCTCTGGTCCCGCGTGCAATTGGATTGGAGCAGAAGCTGTGTTCCACTCTCCAGAAGTCTTAAGATCCTGTGGCGGGTGTTGTGGGTAGCTGGTGAGTGTCAGCCGACCCTGCGCCCCTGCGCCCCAGCTGCCCCGGTGCTTTTCTGACCGGAAGAGGGTTGTGTCCCTATGTAGGCCGGATTTCTCTCTCCCCAACCAGAGCAGTCTCAGGTCCCGCGTGATTGGACTGGAGCAGAAGCTGTGTTCCACTCACCAGCAGTCCCAAAATCCTGCGGCGGGGGTCGTGGGTAGCTGGCGGGTGTCAGGCAACCCTGAGCTCCAGCTACCCCGGCGCTGATCTGGCCGGATGAGGCCTGTGGCCCTACTCAGGCCGGTTTCTGCTTCCCTAACTAATGCAGTCTCAGGTCCCGCGCAATTGGATTGGAGCAGAAGCTGTGCTCCACTCACCAGAAGTCTTAAGATCCTGTGGCGGGTGTTGTGGGTAGCTGGCGAGTGTCAGCCGACCCTGCGCACCAGCTGCCCTGGTGCTTTTCTGACCGGAAGAGGGTTGTGTCCCTATGTAGGCCGGATTTCTCTCTCCCCAACCAGAGCAGTCTCAGGTCCCGCGTGATTGGACTGGAGCAGAAGCTGTGTTCACCCACCAGCAGTCCCAAAATCCTGCGGCGGGGAGTCGTGGGTAGCTGGCAGGTGTCAGGCAACCCTGCGCTCCTGCTACCCCGGCGCTGATCTGGCCGGATCTCAATTTTTTATTAGATATTTTCTTCATTTACATTTCAAATGCTATTCCGAAAGTCCCCTATACCGTCCCCCAGGTCCTGCTTCCCTACCCACCGACTCCCACTTTGTGGCCCTGGCATTCCCCTGTACTGGAAAATATAAAGTTTGCAAGACCAAGGGGCCTCTCTTCCTAATGATGGTCAACTAGGCCATCTTCTGCTACATATGCAGCTAGAGACACAAGCTCTGGGGGTACTGGTTAGTTCATATTGTTGTTCCACCTATAGGGTTGCAGACCCCTTCAGCTCCTTGGGTACTTCCTCTAGCTCTTCCATTGGGGGCCCTGTGTTCCATCCTATAGATAACTGTGAGCATCCACTTCTGTATTTCCCAGACACTGGAATAGCCTCACACGAGGCAGCTATATCAGGGTCTTCAGCAAAATCTTTCTGGCATGTGCAATGGTGTCTGAGTTTGGTGGCTGATTATGTGATGGATCACCGGGTGGGGTAGTCTCTGAGTGGCCCATTCTTTTGTCTTAGCTCCAAACTTTGTCTCTGTAACTCCTTCCATGGGAATTTTGTTCCCTATTCTAAGGAGGAATGAAGTATCCACACGTTGGTCTTCCTTCTTCTTGATTTTCTTCTGTTTTGCAAATTGTATCTTGGGTATACTAAGTTTATGGGCTAATATCCACTTATCAGTGAGTGCATATCAAGTGACTTCTTTTATGATTGGCTTACCTCACTCAGGATGAAATCCTCCAGATACATCCATTTGCCCAAGAATTTCATGAATTCATTGTTTTTAATTGCTGAGTAGTACTCTATTGTGTAAATGTACCACATTTTCTGTATCCATTCCTCTGTTGAGGGACATCTGGATTCTTTCCAGCTTCTGGCTATTATAAATAAGGCTGCTATGAACATTGTGAAACATGTGTCCTTATTACCAGTTGGACCATCTTCTGGGTATATGCCCAGGAGAGGTATTCCTGGATCTTCTGGTAGTACTATGTCTAATTTTCCGAAGAACTGCCAGACTGATTTCCAGAGTGGTTGTACAAGCTTGCAGTTCCACCAACAATGGAGGAGTGTTCCTCTTTCTCCACATCCTTGGCAGCATCTGCTGTCACCTGAATTTTATATTTTTATTACATATTTTCCTCAATTACATTTCCAATGCTATCCCAAAAGTCCCCCATAGCGCCCCCCACTTCCCTACCCACCCATTCCCATTCTTTTGGCCCTGGCATTCCCCTATATTGGGGCATATAAAGTTTGCAAGTCCAATGGGCCTCTCTTTCCATTGATGGCCGACTAGGCCATCTTTCGATACATATGCAGCTAGAGACAAGAGCTCCTGGGTTCTGGTTAGTACATCATGTTGTTCCAACAATAGGGTTGCAGATCCCTTTAGCTCCTTGGGTACTTTCTCTAGCTTCTCCATTGGGAGCCCTGTGATACATCCAATAGCTGACTGTGAACATCCACTCCTGTGTTTGCTAGGCCCCGGCATCGTCTCACAAGAGACAGCTATATTTGGGTCCTTTCAGCAAAATCTTGCTAGTGTATGCAATGGTGTCAGCGTTTAGAAGCTGCTTATGGGATGGATCCCTGGATACAGCAGTCTCTAAATGGTCCATCCTTTCATCACAGCTACGAACTTTGTCTCTGTAACTCCTTCCCTGGGTGTTTTGTTCCCAATTCTAAGAAGGTGCACAGTGTCCACACTTTGGTCTTCATTCTTCTTGAGTTTCATGCGTTTAGCAAATTGTATCTTATATCTTGGGTATCCTAAGTTTTGGGCTAATATCCACTTATCAGTGAATACATATTGTGTGAGTTCTTTTGTGATTGTGTTACTTCACTCAAGATGATGCCCTCCAGGTCCATCCATTTGGCTAGGAATTTCATAAATTCATTCTTTTTAATAGCTGAGTAGTACTCCATTGTGTAAATGTACCATAATTTCTGTATCCATTCCTCTGTTGAGGGACATCTGGGTTCTTTCCAGCTTCTGGCTATTATAAATAGGGCTGCTATGAACATAGTGGAGCATGTGTCCTTTTTACCGGTTGGGACATCTTCTGGATATATGCCCAGGAGAGGTATTGCTGGATCCTCCGGTAGTACTATGTCCAATTTTCTGAGGAACCGCCAGACTGAATTTTTGATCTTAGCCATTCTGACTGGTGTGAGGTGGAATCTCAGGGTTGTTTTGATTTGCATTTCCCTGATGCTTAAGGATGTTGAACATTTTTTTTAAGTGCTTCTCAGCCCTTCGGTATTCCTCAGTTGAGAATTCTTTGTTTAGCTCTGTACCACAGCTTTTAATGGGGTTATTTGAATTTCTGGAGTCCAGCTTCTTGAGCTCTTTGTATATATTAGATATTAGTCCCCTATCAGATTCAGGATTGGTAAAAATCCTTTCCCAATCTGCTGGTAGCCTTTTTGTCTTATTGACAGTATCTTTTGCCTTATAGAAGCTTTGCAATTTTATGAAGTCCCATTTGTCGATTCTTGATCTTTCAGCACAAGCCATTCTCTCTGAAAATTTACAAGCCAGGCCTCCATCTTTGCACTGTTCTCAACATTATCTTCCAAGCTCCTACAGAACATTGTACAGAGCTCTTAACACCCAATGGCTCTTTCGGTCCAAAGTTCCAAAGCCGTTCCACAGTCTTCCCAAATCCTGGCCAGGCAGTCACATGAATGCCCCACTCCTGGTATCAACTTCTGTGTTAGTTAGGGTTTCACTGCTGTGAACAGACACCATGACCAAGGCAACTCTTATAAGGACAACATTTAAATGGAGCTGACTTACAGGCTCAGAGGTTCAGTCCATTATCTTTAAGGCAGGAACATGGCAGCATCTAGGCAGGCATGGTGAAGCAGGAACTGAGAGCTCTACATCTTCATCTGAAGGCTGCTAGCAGAATACTGGCTTCCAGGCAGCTAGGATGGGGGTCTTAAAGTGCACAACCACAGGGAAATACCTTCTCCACCAAGGCCACACCTACTCCAACAGGACCATATTCTAATAGTGCCACTCCCTGGGCTGAGCTTATACAAAATTAAGAATTTCACATGAACGGGAGAAACAAAAAGGACAAATAGGTTTTGCATCCAAGGCGACTGTAAAAAAAAAAATGGCCTTAAATGTTGGGCCAATATAGACATTCAATATTCACTAACTAAATGGACTCCAAGATAGGAAGCTGCCACTAATTAATTCCCAAAAGTCAGAAAATATTAAAAAGTAAGAGAAGGAAGAGTACCTAGAATGAGAGGCACTTTCTCACCCTCATCAACGATCTGCTGGTGATTCTTACAACAATGCTAGAAGCTGGGCCATTCCTTATCTCCCTTAGAACTCCCCCAGACTCATCTGAGACTTGGGTCTATAGGAACAATTATGTCTCAGTGCAAAGCTTCTTACAAAATAGACTCATGTATTGCTGTGTTCAACAATGCTTTCCCTGGTGGTCCTACCTGGGCTTTATCACATTCACTCCTTCTAAGAGGAAAAAATGGCTTCCATGGAGGAATGTAAGGGTAAGGTAGATATATGATTATTTTCACTGCCTCCTTTTGCCCAAATCCAAGACAACAGAACATGGTACTGCTTGACTTCTATGAACATTATTCAGTCATCAAAAAGTGGTAGTAGCCATATGGGAGGGTACTGATCTCCAGCCTTTAGTCATTCTAGTAGCATTTCTACATCTGTGTGCATGTAAAACACTTAAAACAGTGGATAAATGTTATTACATTTTGAAAGTTGATCATTTTCCTTTTTAAAATAAATATTATATTTTTAATGATGTATAAATATGTATGTATCTGAGTTTGTGTTTTTGAGCTTGAGTGCAGTGCCTAAAGAGGTCTAAACCTCCTAGAGACAGAATTAAAAGCATTTGTGAACCACCAGATGTGGGTTCTGGGCACCTCACTTGAATCCTCTACAAGAACTATATGTACTTTCATACCTGAACCATCTTTCTAGCACTCTAGACTTCTTTTAGCTTAGTCTCTTCTTAAACAATAATGTTGACCTTTCATGTGCTGGTCGTGTTTTATATGATAGACATTAAAATAAATGATCACTTTTAAAATAAAATGATATTCTTCATACTATCTAAATTCAAGTTGAAGACGAATAATGAGCATATCATTCTTGAAATAAGATGTTTGACAGATGGTTCAGAAAATGGCAAGCTTGTAGCTCCTGTGCTGGTTGGCTGTGAACGAAACTTATATTGATGACTGAAGCTAGTCAGAATATTAAGACTTGATTACCATATGGTTATATATGTTTAATACCTTAAGTTATCTTTAATACATATGTAAGTATATGTATATATGAATATGTATAGTTTATATAATTATTTATGTACAGTGATTGAACAAATCTGAGAAAACATATCCAGGAATAATCTACGTTTTCTTAGGCCTATAAGATTGTCACAAGGTTGTCTTTAATGTCTGATGTTCTCTGAAATAGTCTAGGATGCTTGATAAAGATAAAGGAGTTAAAAGTTCCCTGACCTCATAATAATATATTCTTTTTCTACTTCTTGTATGAAATATCTGTGCTCAATGACACCAGTGAATTCTTAAGTATAACGAGAACTGATCTTGTTATACACTGTGTGGGTTTTCCTTTTGTGTCATTTTCTAAAACAAGAGGCATGAGCTATGGGGAATTTAAGCACATGGTTGCTTAAAGCCTCAGTTTGTATTTAACTAGACTGTGTTTGTTATTTGTCTTTCCCATGCACGTGGTTTAGTGGCCTTGAAAGAGTCAATTAAACTGAGGACTGATTGAGCTCAAATATTGATCTTTGCATTGGCAGGATCAAGAGGAACTAGACATTGAAATCACTGAAGGCTCTTTTCCTATATTAAGACATTGGATTTTTCTTTAGTTTCTCTAACTACTTTCCTGGTTAATGTGCTAGTCATTACTGGGAAGAAATCACCCCTTTTATCATCTCTAATGCTCATGGATTATTCTAAATTAAATTAATGCCATTCAAAAATTCTAGTAAGGCACCTAATATATGATATAAGCAAATGGGACAACCAAAATACAAAGAGCAGGTCACAATTCACAAGCTAAGAATCACTGGTATAGGTAAAGAAGATATCCCCAGTTGAGTCTGGTGTTTAGTGCAAATGGGACACATTAAGCAGCCTCACACAGGCTGTTGAAACCACAGCAAATGGAGAAGGTCATATGGGCAACAAAGGGCTTACATGGGATGTGAGAAACTGGGCCAAAATGAGGAAGACTTGTACATACTGCTTTTTGGGCTTGAGAATTCAGAACAAGAACAGGGTCGGGAGGATGTTAACAGGTGAGAGGGGGAGACAGCCAAAATAGTCAAGTGGCTGCCTGCAGACTGGGCGATCACATATGGAAACCTATTAAGGATAACAGATGCTTGGTTTCTCAGCACTGCCTCAGAAAACTGCAGACAAGGAAAGGGAGAAGGTCAGAGCTAGAATGAACGGAAAATATTAGTAAACTCCCAGCTTTTCCCTATCAATGTCTGCAGTTGTCTGTAGACTGCATTTATTCCCTACATTAATTACTCCAATGCCCTGGCAACAGTGTAATACCTCAAATGCATATCTAGAGCTCACTCCCTGTTTCCTAAATATTCTTGCTCTAATGAAATAAAGGATAGTTTTTTTGTGTGTCATAAAGCAGTGAAGTTGCCCAAGAATGAGGGGATTCTGACAAGAAGGAGGAATTAAAAGCGGAAATATTGCGAAGTATCGGTGTCACGCCTTTAATTCTAGCACTTGGGATGTAGAAGCAGACAGATCTTTGTGAGTTGAAAGTCAGCTTGGTCTACAGAGCTAGTTCTAGAACAGTCACGTCTGCACAGAGAAACTCTGTGTTAAAAAAAATAAGAACAAGAAATAAATAAAAATAAATGAGAGAAGGAAGGAGGGAGGGAAGGAAGGAAATATCCCTTTTCCATTTTCATTGATCCTTTAAACAATGTTTGGCACACACTAAAAAAACTACTGTTCTATGACCACCTTTAAAGTACAAATGTTCTACTCACATCAGATAAATTTATTTTAGTCAGTTACATGCCTGTCTTCCATCTTGAGACTTCACATTCAATTTATGCAAAGCCTCCTCTCTCTCTCTCTCTCTCTCTCTCTCTCTCTCTCTCTCTCTCTCTCTCTCTCTCTCTCTCTCTCTCTCTCCATATATATATATATATATATATATATATATATATATATATATATTACATCAATACATCACTGGAAGCACTTAAAGTATTTCAACTTAACCTTTACATGTGATCTTTTATTATTTATCATTGCACTCATTTATTCAACTACTAAGAAGCATAATTTTTTTTGTTTGTTTGTTTGTTTGCTTTTTTGGTTTCTTTGTGTAGCCCTGGCTGTCCTGGAACTCATTCTGTAGACCAGGCTGGCCTCGAACTCAGAGATCTGCCTGCCTCTGCCTCCCCAGTGCTGGGATTAAAGACGTGTGCTACCATGCCGGCCATACCCTGTAAAGCATTGTGACAGAGTTCGAGAACACTGGAGTTCCTGCAGCAGAAGAGTAGACATCTTGGCTGATGGTTGCCTGAGTGAGTCTGAATGTTTGGCAGAGGGTTGCAAATAATTATTTCAGCCTTTATCTGCATCCAACTTTCAAGGGAAATGAGAAGATGAAATTATTTAGATGACTAAAAGCAATTACATTTAAAATTTCCCAAAGTGTGCATTGTAACCCCCACTGTCAGCGTTCAAGAGGAATAACATTATTCACTAGTGATTTGTCAACAAACTAAGGTATCCTATTTCAAAACAGTCGGGTTTTACTCCTCTGTTCCTAGTGTTTGAGTAGAGCCTGGCAAGTGGGAATGTGTTCAGTCGATAGTTTTTTTATTAATTTTGGGTGTTTCACCAAGAGCTGATGTTTGCAGCCCATATAATGATGCCTCCTTAGTCTATGGATCAATACCCTCGTTAATTTTTCTGTGTATCTCAAGCTCATGAAGGGAAATGATGACAGAGAGGAGTGTAATGTGCTTGCTTTGCCTCTAGGGGGAGCTGCGACCTCACGGAAACTCTTGAGGCATCAATGATGAGGTTAGGTGAGAAGGGAGGATGGGAAGGGAGTTGGGCAGGAAGTAAAACATAAGGCTCTGCTCCTTGTTCTGTTTGTGAGATGGTGTGGATGGGGCTCAGAGACACTAGGACTTCCAGAACCTGTAGAGTATTGTTCCTGAAAGTTTCTTGGCTCTGTCTCGTTGAGCCAGATATTCTCTGTTCTCCTGAATCTTCCTCTGCTTATTTCCTTGAGGTGTTCCCAGTGTGTGTGTGAGGGGTGGTGGGGGGTGGTGGGGGGGTGGAGGAGGAGGGTACAGCATCTCCTCTCCTTCCTCTCTCGGCACTCCCTGACGTGCTTCTTATCTACTTACCATTAAATTACTGTGCCTTGAAATGATGTACAGGTGGCTCCAAAAAAGGCTCTGATGAGCAGTGAGGCTCATCTTAGGCTTTCTTAGGATGAAGGAGAGAAAACCTGGGTATGCCTAATCTGAATCCATGAGAGTCAACAGGAAGGGTGTCTATGGGGCAGATGGTGAGCCTCAATTGTGACCCAGTTTCTAATCACCTATATTTCTATTGGTATAAACAGACTTTAGGACAGCAGATGGAGCTTCTGGTTAATTTCTACAATGGTAAAGTCATGGAGAAGTCAGGAAAGTGAATCTGTCTATCAGGGGAGAAGGGGTAATACAAAGTAGAAAGAAGAAAGAAAGTACCATTTACTGGTACAAGAAACTGTCTGAGGAGACCCAGGAGGCAGCTGGGTATGGTCTAGGTCTGGGAGCCTACGCCTTGACAAGCATGAAGGGCAAAGAGGAAGTGTGAGCTGAAACCATCTACACAACAGGGAGCATCCAAGCAAAGCATTTTACGGGTCAGCAAAACACACCCAGGCAGCCAGGATCCAAAGAGAAAGAGATCCTATCCTGTGTGACACTGCCATGGGCTCCATGCTCCTCAGTTACCTGGCCCTTTGTCTCCTGGTGGCAGGTGAGTCCTAGTCTTAGTCTATACACCTTTGTATTTTACATAGAACATCCTTCTACAATTATCTTGAGGATTAAACTTGTTTTCTTATTTCCACAGGTCCAGTCGACCCGAAAATTATCCAGAAACCAAAATATCTGGTGGCAGTCACAGGGAGTGAAAAAACCCTGATATGCGAACAGTATCTAGGCCACAATGCTATGTATTGGTATAGACAAAGTGCTAAGAAGTCTCTAGAGTTCATGTTTTCCTATAGCTATCAAAAACTTATGGACAACCAGACTGCCTCAAGTCGCTTCCAACCTCAAAGTTCAGAGAAAAACCATTTAGACCTTCAGATCACAGCCCTAAAGCCTGACGACGCGGCCACGTACTTCTGTGCCAGTAGCCAAGACACAGCCCTGCAGAGCTCTTGCCTCCCTGTACACAAACCTCCTCAGTCTATCCAGGAAACTGTTGATGTAACTGGTCTACCTGAGCCTGGGGACTCAGTTCAGTAGTCCACAGGACTCAAGTAAAAACCTCAGACCACAATGCCACCTGTTAATTAGATGTCATGATGCCAAACTCTGAGTCTGCAAAGCAGCAGCTTTGACTTGAGTAAAAAAACATTGTCTATGGTTAAGTATGGGACTGACAAGCTCAAATTTAATTGTTTCAAGGGTTTGTAGTCCTGAGGAATCTTTTATGGTGCACTTAACTGTTCTCACCCATCCTCTTCCAGGAGGTATCCTTATATGACTTCCTTTTAAAAGAAAGACCTGTATCTCTGCCCACAGTCCAGCTCTGATAGGCTTATACGTTTTTGTTTTTGTTTTTGTTTTTGTTTTTTTTTTTTTTCTGAGAAATCCCTCTGCAAGTGGCTCTTTGAGTTTTTATATCCCAGGATAATCCTTCCTTATTTGATCTTTACCATTGACTAAGTTACTCTCCTTGCATATGGTCGAGTTCTCAACCCTTGCTTTTCTTTCCCATTGAGGTTTTTAACATTTTCATGCTTGACTCTTTCCTTGTATCTCTTTAATCTTCATGCTGACTCTTCATACTCGGTATTGTTAGTTGTAGAGTCTGACACGTTTGAGTAACAAAGAAAAAACAACCTGGCGTTTCTGAGGAAGACTTAATTCTTACAACTTCCTTTGCAGAACTCTACCTTCCCTCTGATTACTCCTAGAAATGGCCCTCTGCCTTGTACACCATTAGATCTATCTCATAGGCAGAACAGAATTCGGAACCCTCGGGTTTCTACTATATCCTTTCTCCCATAGAGGGCAGTCTGCAGATGGTAACTGTTACCACTCACCAATAGCCCTGTCAGACCTTGCCTATGGGACCATAGGAACTTAGCATACCCCTACTGTTTCTGAAGTGCAGTCAGTCAAACTAGGAGAAACTACATTCCTGCTGTGGCCCTACTATGGATATCTGGCTTCTAGGTTGGATAATTTTTAGTTTCTTGGAAGCAGGTGGGTTCTTAGAAATTCTAGAGTTTTCATTTCATATTGAGACAATTTTAAAGTATTCCATTAATCTTTTTTTCTCTTTCTACAGGACACACAGGACCCAAAGTCTTACAGATCCCAAGTCATCAAGTAGTAGATATGGGGCAGATGGTGACCCTCAATTGTGACCCAGTTTCTAATCACCAATATTTCTATTGGTATAAACAGATTTTAGGACAGCAGATGGAGTTTCTGGTTAATTTCTACAATGGTAAAGTCATGGAGAAGTCTAAACTGTTTAAGGATCAGTTTTCAGTTGAAAGACCAGATGATTCATATTTCACTCTGAAAATCCAACCCACAACACTGGAGGACTCAGCCATGTACTTCTGTGCCAGCAGCTTAGCCACAGCCTTGAAAAAACACTGTCTTCCTGTACACAAACTCTTATGTGTCTGCCTCTTTCCTAACACCCTGTCTTCCCCAGGAGAAGGAAGTCTACATGACTATTTTTTAATTGCAGTTCTGTTTTGAACAGATAAATATCTGAAATTAAATGTCTAAGATAGGATATCTCACATAGGAAAGGCCAGAGGTCATGGATATACAGATTTTCTCTAGACACTACAGAGTGTGGTTGGTAAATAATCTTGAGCAAATACTATGTCATCAAGTAACTAAGTGACTCATGTTGTCTTTTTTTTCCTCCATTTTAATTACATTGCATTAGAAATCTTTTTATTTCTTTTATTGATTGTTTCTAGATAAAGTATTTAAATTCATAAGGTAGAAGTAGGGTCACTGCCCTGTTGATCCTCACTCCCAGTGACTCAGGGGTCGCAGTTGTAGTTCCTTCCCTTGTATGAATCAGATCTGTTGGATAAGAAATCTTGGTTTGTGAGAAGGAGGAGAAGGAAATTGACACTACAACCATAACACACAATAAACATCCTGTTAATTGTGAACTGGAACTATGTTTGCTTTTTTGTTGTTTGTTTGGTTGGTTGGTTTGGTTTTGGTTCCTTGGACAGGGATGCAAGAAGGTATGCAGAAAAATTAAGATTATATAAAATAAAGTTTCTAAAAACTAATACCATATGGTCACAAATTTGCTGCTCAATACTGGGAACCAAGGAAAGGTTGTTCTAGATTTGAGTGAATTCAATCAAGTTTCTGTAATTTGTGAGTGTGGTGATAGGTAGCAATTTGTTGACTGAGTCAGTCACAATATAAAAAGTAGGTGTACCACAAAAAAAAAAAAATCAAAGCCATAAGGCACCAATTCTCACCCTGTGAATCTCAATGCCTTTGGGAGCTAAAAGACCCTTTCACACAGGTTGCCTAAGACCATTGGAAAAACACAGATATTTACATTATGATTCATAACAGAGACAAAATTGTAGTTATGAAGTAGCAACCAAAAAAATTTATGGTTGGAGGTCATTACAACACGAGAAACTGTTTCAGCATTAGGAAGGCTGAGGACCACTGCCATGAGGAGAAGAGATCGGGCCATCCTACTGAACAAGGAATGACCAAGAGAAGCAGAGCAAGACTAGGGGAAATCTAGAATCAGTGGCCGAGCAGAAGACAAGGAACACCAGCTCCCTGAGAACCACTGGTTGCATCAGCTCTGAAGTTTATTCTATGAACCTCCTATGTTTGTCATTGTTGCAGCTGACCACCATCTTAAAGGCTTAATTACTTGGACTTGATAAAAATATAAACTGTATCATTTGATTCCAGCCACATCTGTGATGAGCAATTCTATGCAGACACAGATTTGCTCTATAAAAATGGTGCTTAGATATTCACATTATGTTCCCAAGGAATCCTGTTGCTGCTATGAGTTATAGTAGTGTCCTGTATGATATTTTTGCAGACAGATTCCAAAAGTGTGGAACAGGCGGATCAAATTTTTCTAGAAGATCTTAGATTTCTGGTCAACCTATCTATACCAATGCCCTAATTAACATATTTTCATTTGTATTTTTCTTTTTTTTTTTCCCTGTCTTTCTAATTTTGTTTGGGTAGTTTCACCTTATCTCTTCAACTTATCTATTCTTTTAAGCTTTGCCCATTCTCTTTATAAACAGATATAGTGAATGTATATATTAAGCAATCAGTATAACTCAGTTTAGAATTTCTATTAGATCATGATTCAAGTTTCAAGTTCTTTGCTGAAATTTTCCACTATATTTACTTTGTTAAAACATTAACTATTTAAAAACCGGTGTCCAGTAACTGTAATATCTACATTTTTTGAGCCACATTTTTTTTGTCTGTTGTCATGTCTTGGTTCGTGATGATATTATTTTCATGTGAATCCTAGATTACACGGAACATTAGAGAGTACTTTCCGGCTCTGAATGGTTTCATTTTTCTTTTGAGAGGACGGAGACTGTATCTGCTAGGAAGTTGTGAGAGCGGCAGGTCATCTCCATCAAGCTGATGACTGATTTAAATTGAAGTTGGGCTTTGAGGAGTCCCAGGGATCACTGTTAAGTCCTGGTATTAAGTGGACAGTGGTTTAAATTTTAAACAATGTTTGAGTGTTTAGCAGCTTTATTGACATGAAATTCATGTAACATGCATAACATTTATTCACATGTATAATTCCATGAGCTTTGACAAGTCCATGCAGCTGTGCCAGTGTCATCATGGTCTAGCTCTAAAACATTTTCACTCTCTTTGAAGTTCCCTTGTGCTCATTTTCAGCAATTCCCTGCACAATCTGCAGGCCCCAGGCCTGGAGCTGTCCCAGGGTCCTTTTGATCAGTAGCACTGAACTTAAGTGTTAGTTAGTCTACATATTCAAGAGCTACTGGTTGCTTTACAAAGCACCCCACTCTTTTCATCTTTTCCCCATCGTGTCCTCTTAGCAGATTCTGCTAAACTGGCAAATAGTATTAAGGGAAAATATCTGCAAGAGTTATATTTTCTCTATTTTTTTTTGTCTTTTGTGTCCTTGCTGCCTTTGCATACAAATGCCACCAAACACGAATCACTTCCATTAACCAAACATTTTTTTTTTTTTGGAGTGAACATTGTAGTAATGTAGTAATTCGATCAAACTTTGAGAGCCAGAGTATGTTTGAGCATGCTTGATTTAGGGTGGAAACACCCTTAAGAAAAGAAAAGCCTCCTGCAACTTGTTCTAGCAACCATATTCCTATTAAGTCCGAGTATGCAAACTCTTCTGAAGCTATATGGCTTTAGTGACCGGGAGGATACCATCCCTTGTTTTTCACATGTAGAAATGTTTACTCCTCAGAGTCTTAAGGAATACTTACCCGTGTTAGTTAGTATTTGCTAAGTCTTTCCTTTCATTGTTTATCAACAGGATCCCAATTGGCATCTGGTCCAGAACATTTGAATGACAGTTCCTTTTGCATTGCGTAAAATTTGGAACCCAACCAACATTTCAGGGCATCAAGATACTTACCCAAAAGTTTCTTCACATTCCCCAAAATGTTAAAGACTCGATATCTAGTTGAGAACTCAAACATCATTTGCAGAATCTGTGAGTCTGATATTTTCCCTCAAATGATGAACACTAAGAGACCAACTATCCACTAGCTACACTGCCGTTTCAGCTGCTGGACTTAGAACTCCTCCGTTTAGAAACTTCTTGAGAATGCCTGTGGATAACAGAGCTTACCCCTTGCATGGGTCTCAGACCATGTGCATTGTGTGACCTCTCAGGCTGAGTGATAGTAGGAGCTTGGGTCAGGCTTGTGTCCTCTGTGGACAAAAGCTCTCTTTCCCTGTGAAATGTGCTTCTGAAGCCAAGGGTGTTTAAAGATAATGCCACTCCTCTTCCAGCATTACCCAGAGAGGCCCTTTATGTCCTTGTGGCCTTAGCCAGCCCCAGCATCACTCTCTTCCTGCCTTCTTACTTGTTCATTGGCTACCACTTCCTCAAATGGTGCCTATTGAGAAATTAGTCTGAGATGGGAGAGCCTTGGACAAATTATAATACCTCTCCTATATGTATCCCTCCTTCTAAGACCTCTGCTGCCTCCCAGCCCTAGTACACAGCAGATGCTAAATTCTAAAACACTTTTTTCTTGTCTGTGTGCTCTGTTTTCTTTTTTACATTTATTTATTTATTTATTTATTTATTTATTTATTTATTTATTTATTTTTACTTACTCACTTTACCTCCCTCTCTCACTGCCCTCTTCTTGGTCACCCCCTTCCCTCATCCCCTTTGCCTCTGAGTGGATGGGGCACCCCCTCAGTGTCTCCCTCATCCCGGCACTTCGAGTCTCTCTGAGGCTAGGTGCAGCCTCTCCTACTGAGGCCATTGAAGACAGCCCAGCTTGAAGAACATATCCCATGTACAGGCAACAGCTTTTGTGATAGCTCCTGTTCCAATTATTTGGGATCCTCATGAAGGCCAAGATGCACATCTGCTACATATGTGTGGGGAAGCCTAGGTCCAGCCCATGTATGTTCTTTGATTGGTGATTCAGACACTGAGAGCCCCAAAGGTCCAGGTGAGTGGGCTCTGTTGGTCTTCCTGTTAGAGTTCCTATCCTCTTTGCTTTCTTTTGTATTTTGTTTGAATCATAAGAAGCAGAAAGGGGGAATTTTTTCACTGTGCTCACATTGGGAAGAGGGTCCCCCCCCCAAAAAAAATCCAGTGACTCCCTGAGTCCATCTTCAGGCTTCCGATAAAGCAGTTTAGTTTCAGTTTTAAACAGAAGGCCAGAGGTATGCATATCTAAACAATCTCCATCAAATGTGGTCCTGCCCATCACTGTTTTAGCTCCATCTTTCTGAAAAATATTGTCTGATAACGTGCAAATCTCTTTCTAGGAGAAAAGTTTTCTTTCTGGTAGGTCCTGTATGATTCCCAGTAGTTTAATATCTTGAAGTCCATTGTTTCATTCTTATGAAAGCCAAAAGGGAGATAGATAATATACAGTGTCTTTTTTGAATGTCTTCACTCTTTTTGGGGAGTTGATTCTGTCGCATAACCTCAACCTTGAGGTGGAATATATTTGTAAAACAAAAATCATCAACGGGCTCCAAGAAGGAAGAAAAAAGATTAAGAATGCTTTTCATTCCACTGGCCACAAGGGGGAGCTGTGGCTCTGAGATTCAGACTTCTAAGGAAGGCCTAAAAGAATTCACTGTTTGAGAGAGGGTTAAGAGAAACTTTGACTTATTTATAGCATGGAAAAGTGTGGTCTGCAGAGGCTGTGAACCGGTGCTGTCAGGTGAATGGCTAAACACAGACCTCTTTCTGCACTGAAGTTCCAGCAAATGGTCTGACTGACTTCTTTTATGTGTACTTGCATGGAATTAGAAAGTAGTTGGAGATACAAGAACTGGGAACCCACAGGTAGGTGCAGGTAGAGAATACATCTTTGAAAGCAATATATGAAGCTCTAGGAGCTGGGTTTATGCTCTAACTCAGTCAACACTAGTCTGGTCCAATCTTGCATGATGTGAGCTCCTATGACTAGCAGTGAATGCTGCAGACCAGGGGTTCCTGAGGACATTTAAACATACAACCAGTGACAAAATCTACTACTTAGGACAAAAGAGACCAAGAATCTCATTTCTTTTCCCCTCAATGAATTTCTGTTCATATCATCAAAGAATTAGACTAGCAATATCCTGTGGCTGTTCTTCTTCTGAGTGATTCTCTCCATTCTTGGAGAACTATATTTACACAATAATAGGAAACACTTCCTCTGGGCATATTTTCTATTAAAATAGCAATAGCTTCAGAAGATATCAAGAGCAAAGTCCCATTTGGATTCTATTTTCAACTTCAATCTCTATCTACAAATACCCTGGAAACAGGACTGCCCTGATAGAGACATTTTTGATGCTATCAAAATACCCGAAGATAGAAAACCAGGGGGCATTGACTGTCACAGAGAACATAGGTCTAAGACAATGTGTTTTAACTCAAGACGCTATCTCACTTTTAATGAATTTGGAATTTCCCTTGCTTTGTGGAAATCTAAAGATATCATAAAATTGCATTTTCTGTGCACAGTTGCTCGGTAGCAGAAAGGAAGTTCTAGTATATCTACCCATGCTGCCATATCTATTCCACCATATTGCACAAAGTGAGAGTCTAGCCAAATAAGTTAACTGGAAATTGATCCACTTTTCTTCAAAGCTTATTTATGTAGCTCATCTTAGAACAAAACAAAGAAATACACTGAAGATTGCCAACTCAATTTTCTAAGCTAAAACCTAACTTGCTTTCTGTGTTGAGCTGCTTTCAAAATCCTCTGAGAATTATGAACACCAGAAAAGGCAAACACATGCATATCTATCATCAAAATTAAAATTTAATAGTGAGGAGCTATAATTTAGTGCATGGAATCTCTTGGATTGTTCTCTTGCGCACTCAATTAAAATATCTACAACTTTCTCCCAGTAGTGTATATCATATTGTTACAAATAAATTTTGTTAACTGCTCTTTTTAAGAAACTAGATTGAAATTAGATTGATACTATGCAATAGTATCAGTAACATATGTAATTGCTGTAAGAGGTTGGATGAGAATTTAATAGTTAAATAGGCAAAACAACTGATAACTTGTAAAGGTAAATGGGAAAAGGCCTATAATGCAATGTCTTCTTTGGTTTGCTCTGAATTTTTATTTGGAAAACTGGTTGATAAACCTTCTGGCTCAAGATAACATTAATTAGTGTGTATGTTGACTTTTATGGTTTTTTTTTGTTTGTTTGTTTGATTTTACCAGTGAGAATGTTGATCATTCTTTTCTGGGTCAGTGACATTGTAACATTCCCTGCACTAAGCAGAACAGAACCAGGCTGCCTTGCTCCTTGTTCTGTAGGAGATGTGAGAAACAGTCTGAACACAGAGAGATGGAACACTTGTGACAATGACATCTCCATGGGTTCCTGTGCCATGCTAACCACAGGTGACAGAGCCAGCTGTGAGACTCTTTCTTCACCATGCTCTGCCAGGGCACTGCTCCTTGATTTCTCAGGGGATTTCTTCTGATGGAAATCACTCAAGGCAGAAGCAACAGTGGGAGTTTTGGTCCAAGGTGGATGATTTCATATATAAAACAGATGAACATGTAGGCTTCTCCCACTGAGACACACACTCTTCAGTGTAACCAGATAGAAGGAGCTTAAAGAAAGCTAAATTCAGACTCAGTGACAAAATAAGGCCCTGGCTGCCAGTCAGTCCACTTCCCGGTTTCTCTGGTTCTTCTCCAGCCTCTGCCTCATCCCCACTGCTCCTAGATAGTTCTATTTTTAGGTGACAGCCAAGCTAAAATTGCTTCGTTCAACCCTTGTTGGGGATGGCAGAGTCAGCTCTGGGTTCTCTGTAAGGCTGCCCTCTCTCCAGCTTGGCTAGAGCTGTCAGGAAGTAAAATCTACATCAATATTTGTTTCTGCCTCCTTCAGGCAAAACTAACAATGTTTTTTTTAATTATTTAAAAAAATATTTAACAGTATTTCTAACTAACATTGCTTCCTGTAAAGAAAGATTCCTTGGGTCAGGGTCCTTTCGACATCATTTCTAGGCACTGCTCACCTGATTGCATCAAGAATATTTACAGAAAATAGGATAGATAATTACTTTAAATCATCTTCAAGCATTCTCACTGCTCCTGCATGGTCATGATTACGCTGTGACCTGTCCCTTACAATGTCTCCCCTCCCACCTCTTCCTTGTTTTCTATTCTTTCTTATTATCTTCCTTCCTTCCTTTCTCTCTTCTCTACCTTGGTTTCTCCACCAAACTTTCTCTCTCCCCTTTCCCACCCTCTTTCTCTTACTTTCCTCTTTCCTGTCTTCCTTCCGTTCTCTCTTTTTCTCCTTCTTTCTCGTTTTGTATCTCTTGCTTTCTCCTTTGAAACACTTCACATGTGAGCTTTGTGAAGTAAGGAAACAGTATGTGCTAAGGGCACCAATGAATGCTCACAGAATTTTTAAATTATTGACTTTAGCTCACTGTTTTACAGATGAGAAAATGGGCTGCTTAAAAATGAATTGCTGATTTCCATATAACATGACCTGTATAATCCACAGGTAATCTATATATTTTCTACATTTGTTTTGGCTCTTGAACTCTGGATGACTTAGTACTCACTTTATGGCCCAGGTTGGCCTTGAACTCAGCAATCTTCCTGACTTAGCCTTCTGAGTGCTGGGATTATAGGATTTAAGACCGCATACCTATATTCAATTCTTTTTACTCCTTTCAGAATATTAATATCCTAAGTGTGTGATTATTTTCTTCTTGCTTTGCACTGTGTTGGCATTTAATGTCTCAAACAAGTAAGCCACATTTGTCCTTCCAGGAAGGCTTGTGTTCTTATTTCTTTTACTGATGTAGTCTTATGTTCCTTCTGTGTCCAGTAAAACATATATGTACCACCTGGGTTTACTGGTTGGTGGTATTACCAAAATTTTTCTGTTTGTCTCTATGTCTCTTGTGCCACTCTGTCTCTCTTTCTCTTCATGTCTTTGTCTCACTGTCTGTTTCTGTCTTTGTCTCTCTCTTTTTCTTGCCCTTTCTCTCTCCTCTCCTCTCCTCTCCTCTCCCTTCCTCCCCCGCCTCTGTGTGTGTGTATTTTTGAATCAAGCACCTTTCTAGCTGTGGTGATAGACAGACAAATCACACGTCATCCACAGTGGAATCTACCACCTGGTCTGATAGCTGCAGTAGGTAGGGCTTATTTGCCCTGCCTTGACCCAACTATGGGCTGTAGGCTTCTAAGCTGTGTGGCCTTCTGCCTCTTGGGAGTAGGTGAGTAGTTGAGTTCCTAAACCAGGAGCTATGATTGTGTTTGAGTCCTTTGAGAATGACTACTTCTGAAAATTTTCCGAATTATGATTATCTTCACAGGCCCTTTGGAGACGTCTGTTTTCCAGACTCCAAACTATCGTGTCACACAGGTGGGAAATGAAGTGTCTTTCAACTGTGAGCAAACTCTGGGCCACGATACTATGTACTGGTACAAGCAAGACTCTAAGAAATTGCTGAAGATTTTGTTTAGCTACAATAATAAGCAACTCATTGTAAACGAAACAGTCCCAAGGCGCTTCTCACCTCAGTCTTCAGATAAAGCTCATTTGAATCTTCAAATCAAGTCTGTAGAGCTGGAGGACTCTGCTGTGTATCTCTGTGCCAGCAGCTAAGACACAGTTGTGCAGAGTCACTGTTTCCCTATGCACAAACCCAGCCAGCGAGGAAGCAGTGCAAGCCAAGTGTTAACCCACACCCGAGGCTCCATGCCCCCAGAGCTTCTGAAGCATCAGTGGTGTTTCAGTCTGAAGTCCAGCCTCCTGCGATAATACATGAGGTGAACCAGTTCCGTGTTTTATGCATAGATGAGTCTCACAGAATTCTACAGATTAGACAGAATGGTAGTTCACATCATAGTCACCCAAGTAGCTAAGCTTTGCCAACAATGAAAGACCTTGGAATTTTTAACTGGTGAGAGAAGACACTGCTTGTTAATTTTGGCTGTGTGTGTTGCCTGTAACGGAAGGATTAAAGGCAGATGGTTTCTACAAATATCAAGGACTATGTCCCTAAAGGACAGGGCAAAGTAACTGATTCTGAGCCTCCACAGGAAATTCAGTTTATCACTGAGTTTTAGTTTTAAGAAAAGGGTATCCGGGGAAGCATGAATGTCCATGGCCACAGGTAAACTAGAAAAGGAAAGATGAAGGAGAAATCACTTCAATCAGACTTATACAGTCAGGACCTCTTCTCATCTACTAATACAATTTTATCACTATTCTGTCATCTTCCAACCTTCTCCAAAAACAGACAGCAGTGAATGCTGGAGGATAGTTTGGGAGACATAAGGTCTTTAGATGTAAATGTCCACGCACTAGTTAATTGTTGAGCCTACTGATGTGAAATCCATACTGTTGGGAGCACTTCACAAATGGATCTTGCACCCACAGATCTCTAGAACAACTAGGAGTGTTAAGCACACACAATTGTTCTCTCAAAGGAATGGGCATAAAACCTGTTCTTCCATCAAGAAAGGTGGGATTAGAGATAATTAACAGCCTGGTGATTGGCGTTGCCTGTTTGGTCAGGTTGGATCAAACTTCTACAACCAGGACTGGAGGTAGCTACTAATCTAAATGACCCTGACGTTACCTATACAGCCAAAAGGCTCCCCCAATCTCTCCCAACCAGGAGCAAAGATACCTAATAGTCTAATTGACCCTTACATTATCTACATAGCCAAAGGCTTCTCCATGCTTCCACAGCCAGGACCAGAGGTTGGTTAATAATACCCATACACTATCTGTATGACTGAGACCAGGCCAGATTCTTCCTTATGCTCTGAAGCTAATATAGGTAGCCTGTGTCTAGAACCCATCTTCCTGAAAGAAATGGCATGTACCATGAGTTAAGCTTCATTGTAATTATGCTTCCTGTGTACTTTTTCCAGACTATACTGTGCTATATTTATTATGAATAAACCAACTGGCATCAGACTCCTTGAAGTTTGATCCAGTTTGACAAAGTCAATCTGAATCAAGTTTTATTTTAACTTCTTTGTAGCTCGCTTTTCTGCCTGCTGCCACCACCTGCAGGGTCTCCTTAACATATGATCAAGTTTGTATTTTGGTACAATACAACGGTGGTATGGTGTAGGTGGGAAACTCACATAAATATTCTGAAAGACAAGGTAGAAAGCAGTTGATGTGCATTGCTGTTAGTGATGCGATGTGGATGCTCTGAGTTACTTACTTCTTATAGAAGTACAGTTTTATCCTAGTGTTTGAATTCATTTTGAAGGGTCAAGTTCAGGATTTTTCTTATTATTAGGTAGCTCTAGCATATAGCTATTATTACCAGTAAACAGACTTTCCATTGAAGTTGAAGTGTAGTTACTTATCAATATCTCTCTCATGTACTGGGGGTTGAATCCCAGAGTTTTCCATCCTAAATGTTTGCTGAAAACTCTTCTCAGCTCTCCAGCCTTCTAGACGATTCTCCACTCAGGCTTCAGGTAGCCCATCTTCTGCATGCACAAATTGAATAGTGTTCTCCCCCTTCCAAAATGTCTTTACTTAGATTCTTGGGTCTACTTTGCATTTCTATGTGCCCCAAGATCTATCTGTATTGGAATTTTTTTTAACTTTAAGCACTATGCATTATGGTGATTTTTCAATATAACCACAGCAGTAAGTGAATACTCCAATTTATTTAGGGATCATGGATCATTTTACTGTATTTATTAGTGTCCTTACATTTCCTAGCCTAAAAACAAAGACTCAACACTTTCATAAAAATAAGTTGGAATAAAGATAATATCTGATGGCTAAGTGGTAAAGTGCATATACATTTTATTCAAGGTAATAGAAGTTACCATGGTGGGCCTCCCAGTTAATTTCCACTGGAAGGGCATGGGACATCATGATGAGGCTGGCTCCATTTCTTTTTTTTTTCTTTTTCTTTCTTTCTTTCTTTTTTTTTCTTTACGTATTTTCCTCAATTACATTTCCAATGCTATCCCAAAAGTCCCCCATACCCTCCCCCCTCCCCTACCCACACATTCCCACTTTTGGCCCTGGCGTTCCCCTGTACTGGGGCATATAAAGTTTGCATGTCCAATGGGCCTCTCTTTCCAGTGATGGCCTACTAGGCCATCTTCTGATACATATGCAGCTAGAGTCAAGAGCTCCGGGGTACTGGTTAGTTCATAATGTTGTTACACCTATAGGGTTGCAGTTCTCTTTAGCTCCTTGGATACTTTCTCTAGCTCCTCCATTGGGGGCCCTGTGATCCATCCAATAGCTGACTGTGAGCATCCACTTATGTGTTTGCTAGGCCCCAGCATAGTCTCAAAAGAGACAGCTATATCAGGGTCCTTTCAGCCAACGCTTGCTAGTGTATGCAATGGTGTCATTGTTTGGAGGCTAATTATGGGATGGATCCCTGGATATTGCAGTCTCTAGATGGTCCATCCTTTTGTCTCAGCTCCAAACTTTGTCTCTGTAACTCCTTCCATGGGTGATTGTTTTCAATTCTAAGAAGGGGCAAAGTGTCCACACTTTGGTCTTTGGTCTTCTTCAGTTTCATGTGTTTTACAAATTGTCTCTTATTTCTAACATTTAAAAAATGGACATAACTGGGGATATTCCATCCCAGATTCTCTGGTTGTATAGATGAGAAATTGTATTATACATAGGAAATAATTTAAATGCTACAATACAAATGACATCCTTAAATGTATTAGAATTTTATTTTATAGTTGTTATCTATGAATACTCTTAATTGTCCTGCTAATCTGTAGGTGAACATAGTATTTTGTTTCCTGCTCTCAATCGTTGGTCACTGAAGATGAAATAAACTAATTTAGTCCATAAACTCTATATGAGCTGAGTAGTTAATATCCATTTTACTCTGTGCTATGTAAAAATACTGGCACTGCCAATCTCTGCATAGCAGAAATCAGTGAGACTTAATTGAGTATAAATGGGCTACTTTTGCCACAGGGTGGAGCTGTGGTCTACTGATGCATCTGAAGGTGGGCATGGGCAAGGTGAGCCACTGGAGAATGGGAAAGAACTGGAGGGACCCATGGCTCCAGTCGCACATGTAGCAAAGGATGGCCTTGTTGGACATCAATGGAAGGAGAGGTCCTTGGTCCTGTGAAGGCTAGATGCCTAAATGTAGGGGAATGCCAGGGCAGGGAAGTGGGAGTGGGTGGGTTGGTGAGCAGGGGGAAGGAGGATGGGATAGGGGGTTTTCAGAGGGGAAACAAAGAAAGGGGGTAACATTTGAAATGTAAAGAAAATATCTAATTACAAAAAAGAAGAAAGGGAATCTCACGCATCTGCACTCCTTATCCAGGAGCTTAGATCACAAACATTCTAAACAGTTTAATTGTAAACAACATAAACATTCAGAGACTAGGTTGTAAACATCTCAAAAACACTGGCATCAGTTTCTAATTGATTTTCTTTTGGTCTAACATCAAATGCTGTTTCTCTCAGCATCTTATGTACAGTGTCTTTTCTCTATGCCTAGGCAAGCTCTATTCCTTAAACAACATGCACACAGGCTGTCTTATCCATTGTATGCTCCCTTTAGTGGACTGACCAGTGTCTGGCTCCTAGATGACACCACTGTTATACACTTCAAATGATATCTAGGCATTCAGAATCATCTAATCATCAAGCTGCTTCCACAAAGCTAGGTCATCAATGTGGGGGCATGAAGCAACACTTTGAGGGTGCTATTTCTTGAAACTGAGAAGGGTGCAAGGGGGGGCTTTCAAAGAAGAAGTGGGCTATGTTAGAGATGGTGGCGGGGAAGACCTTCAGGCTGAGAGTAAAGTTACAAGAATGCGAATAACTTCTAGAAATACCCATGAAGGTTAAAAGCTTGGGCATTTTTTAAACATTTCATTTTTTTTTTAAAGATTTATTTATTATATGTAAGTACACTGTAGCTGTCTTCAGACACTCCAGAAGAGGGCGCCAGATCTCGTTGCGGATGGTTGTGAGCCACCATGTGGTTGCTGGGATTTGAACTCTGGACCTTCGGAAGAGCAGTCGGGTGCTCTTACCCACTGAGCCATCTCACCAGCCCAAACATTTCATTTTTATCCCTCCCAGCCCAGTGAATTCAGTTGACAGTTAAAGGGGAAAAAGAAACATCTCTTGATACCAAGAGAGATAGTGACTTCACAGACAAAACTACCAATCAGGGCCATGCAGAATAGAGCTAATTCTCATCTAGGGTATCATAGCTACACAATACCCGTCTGGAGCCTGATTCCGCCATGAGCTGCAGGCTTCTCCTATATGTTTCCCTATGTCTTGTGGAAACAGGTGAGACTTGGATTCAACAGGCTCCTAGCTCAAACTTCCTTTTTGCTGAAGCTACCACCTTTTTTTCTGTGCTGTGTCTGAATTTTGTCCTTTTCTTCTTCTAGCACTCATGAACACTAAAATTACTCAGTCACCAAGATATCTAATCATGGGAAGAGCAAATAAGTCTTTGGAATGTGAGCAACATCTGGGACATAATGCTATGTACTGGTATAAACAGAGCGCTGAGAAGCCCCCAGAGCTCATGTTTCTCTACAGTGTTAAACAATTGATTCGAAATGAGACGGTGCCCAGTCGTTTTATACCTGAATGCCCAGACAGCTCCAAGCTACTCTTACATGTATCTGCCGTGGATCCAGAAGACTCAGCTGTATATTTTTGTGCCAGCAGCCAAGACACAGCCCTGCAGACTCATTAGATCTCTGTACACAAACCTACATGTTCAGGAAGCTGTGGGGCAACTGAGGGCTGCATTGAAGATTTCACATAGAAACCAAAACAGATGTTGCAAACTATAACACTACCTTAAAAGTCAACCCATGTTGCAACCCTATATGCCAGGCTCATATTTAGAGGTAGCGTTTCCTTACTTCTACACGGCTCTGCTGTCAACAGATGTAAAGATAAGTACTTGTGGGTATCAGTTCTTAAGTGAGTTTTATAGTTGTGAGAGAAAATAAACCAGCTAGAAAGTGAATCATTTCAACTGATAATTTACCAAATCACCTCACTACAGAGTTAGATTCACCACAGGGCTAGAAAGTGGGACATTTTGCTGAGAGAGGAATCCTATTCCACATACTTTAGGTCCTGCCATCCCAAACCTCTTCTCCAGTACTGTAGCCACCAGGACTTTAGCATCTCTAAATCTTGAGGAGTCAGAGACTGAGCTTCTGAGAAAGGATCCCAGAGGTTTTGAAAAATGTATCACTTCTATATATTCACTCAGTGGTTCAGTAGTCTTCAGTAGTTTTGTATGTCTGATATTGTCCATGCCATCTTGTCTGGTTTCTGATTTTCTCTTTTTTCTCTACCTTTAGCTAGTCTTAAGCTTTAGCTCTGATCAAAGTGCTACCTCTGCACAGACTCTTTCTCTGAATCCTGCAAGTAGCAACTTCAGTGGTGTGCACCCACTCATCCAGCTGGAAGCTTGCACCCACTTCATACTACCACCTTACTCTTGCCAACATCTATTCCTTTAGCTTCATAATTTTAAACCGTTATGCTCAGAACCTTTGGCATCTAGCCTTTTTCACTGGACATCAGAAAAAGCAGGAGGTCTGTGGTCTCGCTTTCTGCCTCACTGCTGGGGTGTGGGAATGCAGCCTGGGTAGGTGAAATGGAGGCGCTCTGCTCCATTCCATCTCGCCGCAGGGGTGTGGGAACTCACCTGTACAGAAGAAATGGTGAACACTAGACTGTATTTATCCTATGCCACCACTGGGTATTGGACTTGTGGAAAGCGCTAAGGCACTGCTCAAGAGGTGGGAGAATGTAGCCTAGGTTGGAGGCCTCAGACAGAGGGAGAAACTGAGGCTGAAGTTGAGTTTACCTGATTTACAGGTGTCCAGTTGCTGCTGGAAACTGTGTGGTTTCCAGAAGGAAGGGGGCCTGTGGGCTGGGGGGCTGGGAGGAGGGGATCTCCGGCTTAGCTCTGCTGTGAGTCCAGTAGCAGAGGAGTCTTCTGCAGGAGACTTAGGTGGTGCAACTCTGTAGACAGTGAGTTTCTCCATGCTCCCCACTGTGGTTCTTAATGGGAGAGACACTCTTTGGTTCCAAACTGTTTATTGAGTGTTTGTTGTGAAAAGTGGATGTATACCACCTCCTAAGGGTGGACCAGAGTTTAAATACCTTTTACAGGAAGAGATGTCTGAGAAGAGAAGCTTATTGGCTAAACCCTCATGGCCTCTAGGTACCTCATTAGCATGAAGAACTCTGTTATGGGCTACATGACCATTGGTCACAACTCTTTGTGGGGAGTGAAGGGAACCAATGTGAGAATTCTGCCAATTTCTAAGTATATCTAGCCCACGTATCCATTATGGAACTGGGAAAATGACCACAGAATGTGTTCAGGGATCTACTGGATCTACTGTGAGTCAGACATCAGTCAAAAGACCCACTAATCACCTGTCCTCCATAAGCCCCTACTTTAACCTGAAGGCTACAATGTTTCTAATTATCTCCTGGGATCAATGTAAATTCAGAACCAGTATCCAATAGGCCCCGCAAAGTCTGATTTCTTTTCTCCCCACTGTATAGTTACCCTTGTAAAAGGCCATAGGACCCTCTGGGGGAAAACTGGAGAAAGGCTAACAGCAAAACTTTTAGATGTCTTATCAAGATCCTTCCTCAGGGGAACCTGGCCACCCCTTCATTCAAGGGGTTCTGGGTCTGCAAACTGGCTCAAGTCTGGAAATTAATTCACTGGCCAAGATCACCTTTTGCCATGATACAATGTAGCCTTCCTTTCATTTGAGAATTTTTCTGCTTATACAGATCAAACAGATATGCAATAGGCTTCCTATCTACTTCATACCTGGAAACACCATGATTTATTAGCCAGTCCTTACGAGTCATGCCATTATAAATTTCACCTCTCCTGTGCTGACCATTATAGGCTAGGTCATTATAAATGTTGTTTTGTCTACTGTGTCCATTATAATAACTATGATCACCTTGCCTGTGGCGATACAATGCTTCTACCTGGCCCTTGCTACTTTGGGGCACAATTAAACCCATTGCATTTAATTCATCCAATTGAGCAGTGGCATCTCCAACCCTAAGGTATGGCACAAGGAAAAGGACAAGAAGAAACTCTTCAAATGTGCTGGTACCCCTCTCACCAGTTTGTGTCTTATAGCATTCATGAAGGGCATATCTTCTCAGCCTTTCCATTAGGTTTTACACAACTTTTCCACTCTAGTATTGCAATTTCTCTGAGCCTTAAAATCCTTTCCTCAACACTAAGCCAAGGGATATCAGGCACCTCCAATTTCTTTTCAGTAGGCCATCTCTTGATAAATGCTTCAGGCTACCGTCCAAAAAAACTTCTAACACATTTTACTTAACTATGTGAGCTTCCATATTAAAAATAGAATCTCCACTCAGAGGGCCCATATCAATAAACTCAGCCTTATCTAGTGTTATGTTCCTTCCACCATTATACCACACCCTTAAAATCCATTCCCACACATATTCCCCAGACTTTTGCTTGAACGAATTAGCAAACTCATTAAGCTCCTTAGTAGTGTAGCACATTTCCTCATGGACTACACTTTGTACCTCCCCTCTAGGGGCCTGTTTTGCCTTGAGTCTGGTTACAGGTCTAGAAGAAACTATTGGTGGGCCTTGATGGACATCAGTATTGTCTTGCTCAGCATTTTCTTCAGAGAAAATCACCGCTGGCTCATCAGACTCTGAGGGATTAATTTCTTCATGTGAAAAAGGCATTATTTCAAGGGGTTGGGGGGCTGAGGGTAGTACTTCCTCAGGTGAGGGAAACCCTTCAGAATCTGAAGATTCCGGGTTCTCAGTATCAACAGGATCCTCCCACACATCCCAATCCCAAGTTACAGAATCCCATTCTTTGTCAACTATTGCCCTTACTTTAACAGCTAACATCCGCTGAGACTGAGGCTTGAATTTTCACTGTAATTCAGCCAATCTTATAATGAGGGCTTCAGTTTGATTTTCTGTAACTCAAGCTCTATGGCTGCTGGAGAGAAGATTCTCTTCAAGGGCACACTTGGAAACCTTTAGGTTGTTTATTTGCATCTGTAGCCTTTCAATTTTATCATACAGCTCATTCTTTTCCTTCATCAATTTTTCCAGAGATACTAAGAGCAAACAAGCCAGCAAAATCATTTTCTGATTTTCCCCCCAAATTATAGAAAATTTGTACACTGGGTCACCTAATTCATTACCAGTTGCAATTGATGGATCAAGATAATCAAAGGCATTTGCTTCTTTAAGTTTGAAATCTAGTTTCCACCACGGGCCTTCAATATTCTACAAGCTTCCGAGAGAGAGAGAGAGAGAGAGAGAGAGAGAGAGAGAGAGAGAGAGAGTATTCTGGAGAGGTTTCAGTAGTTGACGGTGTTGGTGAATTAGAAAATACTAGCAAATTATTAAGGTGATTCCAGATTCTTAAAAGATTCTTCTTTATACTTCTGCTCCTCTAGAACCACTTGTGGTACATGTGCATAGTTTAATGCACGCTGAATTCTTGAGGATACTCATAGGGCTACACTGTAGCATATTGTTCCCATGATGACTCTCTGGTTTCTATTCTTATTAGGTCATCCTAGAATCTCTGAGTGCAGTACAGACTATGTCATTGTGGACTTCTCTTCCAGTTTGTTAGGAACCAAAGCCCTAGCTTTGAAGGTACTCAGAAAATTCTCATCTGCATTTACATAAGAGTAATTCTTAAATTTCTCATGTCTTTTTTATGTCCTCTGTTTTCTCCAGAGGAAATATAGAATCTGGAATCACACAAACATTCAGTTATGATGTTACAGACATGGGACAGAATGTCATTTAGAGATGTAACACAATTTCTGGTCATTTTGTCACATTTTCATACCAACAGACACTAGGAAAAGGTGTGGAGTTTCTGGCTTCATTCTATGATACAGTTCATTTGGAAAGGGCCGACGTTTTCAGTACTCAACAGAGATGCCTGAAGGATTGTTCTCCACTCAAGGAGGAAGGCACATCCAATGGAAGTAAGAAACTCCAATAGCCAGAGACCACCTCCAGTAGATAGGCATGACCCCCAGTCAAAGGATGGGGCCACCCACCCATCTCAAAGATTTTAACACAGAAAGGTTCCTGTGCAAAGGAAAGATGGACAAAAAATGGAGCAGAGACTGAAGGAAGGACCATCTGGGAACAGCCACACCTAGTGAGCCATCCTGTCTTCAGACACCAAACCCCAACAATATTGCTGCTGCCAAGAGGCACTTGCTGAGACAAACCTGATGTGGCGGGGTTCCTGGGAGGTTCTGCCAGAAGTTGACCAAATGCAGATATGGATATTTGCAGCCAACTATCTGACTGAGCTCAGAGTCCCTGACGGGGGAGCTGACAGAAGGACTGGAAGAGCAGAGGAGGATTTAAATCCCATAGGAAGAACAATGTCAGCTGGCTGGACCACCTAATGCTCCCAGCTTGGCTGGACACCAGCCAAGACATATACATGGCTCCAGATACATATGTAGCCGAGGATGGCTTTATCTGCAATCAATGGGACGGGAGGCCCTTAGTTCTGAGGAAGTTTGATGCCCCAGCATAGGGAGATGCTGGAGTGGTTGGGTGGGAGAGGTTGAGTGGAATGGGGAGCACCCTCATAGAGACAAAGGGGAGGGAGGAGAGGGTGGATGTGGGATGGGGGATGGAGGGATGGGGAGGGGTAACCGGGAAGTGGGTTATCATTTGAGATCCATGTGCCATTATGCAAGCAACTTTACCCACAGCACTCCACAGATAACTCAGTGTATAGAAATGAACAGTCAAGCAGGAGAGCTGGCAGTGTCCAGAGAGCACCAAGTCTTCTCTCTAGGTCTGCTCCATCATGCTGGTAATTACTGCCCCAGAACTCCTCTGTCTTCATATACTGCTGACTTCAAGGCTTCATTGTCTCTTTTCTTTAATGACAATAATTATTGCTTCCTTTCATCTGGGAATAAAATTCTAGATTTATCTTAACAAAGTCTCGTTTTCATTTTCCTTATTCCTTGCCCTCCTTTATTTCTTTTTGATTCTGATTAAACTGTTGCCTCAGTTTTTGATCCATTCCATTACCCGTTACCATGGTAATCTCTCCTCACATCAAGCCTTAGGTACTGACTAAAATTAACCCAATTTCTACTATCTATGGCATATAGATGATAACTTCTACTTCAAAAATGGCCAGGTGTTCTGATTGTACTTTTGTCAAGGTTATAGTAGCACCTTTTCTAAGAGTGTCTTTGCTCCAAAAATACTACATCTTACAGATCTGGAGGTTGTACAAGACTCACAGCTTTAAAAAAAAGTCATGCCTATTCTAGTGACTATGCAAACAATATGAGGTAAACAATTACAGAGCATGCTAGAAAGGACAGATTACTTTTATTTCAAAGATTCTATCCAACAGAATGGCTTTATGACAGCTAGAAACCAGTCTCCTACTTGCAGTTTTGATAATCTTTTCTCCATTGGCATTAGAGGATGCTGTTATGCTTCCAGCCAGGGTTGTGATAGAAGAATAAAGTTATAAACCAAACCTCTTCTGAACCCATAAGATCTCTCTAGAAAACAAGAAAATTGTTCAGTTATTATAACAGAACCCAGACTTTAGCACAACTGACTCCAAGGTAGAAGTACCATTCAGGCTGTAAAACTCAGTATGTCAACATCAGCACCTGCCAAAAGTAAAATAAAGACTTAATCCATCAAAGTCCACATAGTTCTTGGAAATTCTCAAAATGTACTAATCTTCCTTTTTAGCTTCTTTAGTTTTGCTTCTGGCTAACTCTTTTTGTTAACTGAAGCATGCTAATCAAGAACTTAGTTAATGTGCTTAAAAGCTCACCCTGAGAAAAGGATCAGGCTACACTGGGATTCCAAATATCCAGTGTCTTGCTGTGAAGAGACACCATGACTATGGCAATTTTCCTATAAAAGAAAACAAAACAAAACAAAAAAACATTTAAGAGGAACTGGCTTACAATTTTATAGGTTTAGTCCATTATCATCACGGTGTGAAGCATGGCATCTTCCAGGCCTACTTTGTGCTGGAGAAGGAGATGAGAGTTCTACATCTTGATCCCAAGGCAGCCAGGAAGAGACTTATCTTCCACAGGAAGCCAGGAGGATATAGTCATCCTCACTGGCCAGAGTATGAGCATAGGAGACTTCAAAAGCCCAAGTGATATACTTCCTCCAATAAGGACACACATCCTAATAGTGCCAAGCATTCAAACATATGAATCTATGGGGGCCAACTTTATTCAAACCACCCCAGTCTAGTCACCTGACAGCTAATAAAAACTTTCTATTGGCTTAAGCCAGTATCTGAGCAGTCTTCTCTGGTGAATGCCTCACAAAAGTTATTTCATAAGCATTACCCATATTGTGGTATGGATATAGATAATCTGCTGAACTTCATGTAAGCACATAAATTCACTGTGCACATATGATCTTAAGAGGACTAATTACTACTCTTCAGATAAGGGGGCTGAACAGGACCCTTGTCACCAGTAGTTCATTCTAGAATCACTTGTTGATTGCAGTGGTTATCGGGATAGCTAACTTGGTTTACCTGAAGGAAAATATACTGCTTTTATCCTTATGAAATAAAGTAGCATTGCACGTTAATGCAAAGCACATATTGTCTACTAAGTTAGACTCCTAAATTAGAGTTTCCTAGTGAAGGAAGCTTGAGCAAGGTGGACGACTCCCAAGTTAGGCTGTAACCCTCCCTCAGACCTTGAGATGCTCTTGTCCGTACACATTCTACAATAAGTCAGTGTTAAATGTACAACTGCCATGTCTGACATGACCTTGGTGGGGATAGAATGACTTGGTTCCTGCCTCTGGGACAGGGCTAGCAGGCATGGCCCTCCACAAGTGTTAATGGTCACTGTGGGCACAAGACTTATTTGTATAATGTACATATTTTCACATTCTATGAAGAATGTTCTCCCTGTTAATGTTAATGACTCCAAGCCAAGGGTGGTCCTTGGCATTCACTACTCAGTGTCTCTATAAATATGGAGAGGATAAATTCTTTTTTGACAGTTTCTGTATGGTACATGTCTGTCCAAATATATCTACACATACAGTGGGTAGATACTGGATATATTTTACTTTTTGTCATTACATTTACCTTGTAGGTCTTATTTTATAGCTATATTACACAATGCTAGTTGTATCTTTATATATTATACCCTTTTTTATGAAGTTGACTTTCTAGTGAACAGACAGAATAGTCATTCATTACCATGTTGGCCATACTTGATTAGAGCTAAAAGCAAATGTTTGGCCTCTAGGATTGTGTATAATCATAGAGGCAGGTTTTTGTTTGTTTGTTTGTTTGTTTTGTTTTATGTTGTGGTATAAGAGGTTTTTTTACATGCAAAAATTTCTATTAAAACTATATGGAAATGTATGCAGATTAAAACAAAACAAACAAACAAAAACAATAGTGCTGCCATACTACCCAGCCATGACCAGTCCAAGTATTTACTCAATGATTCTTAAGTCAACATATCACCGAGGTACTTGGGTTTCAATGTTTATGGCAACACTGCTCACAACAGACATATTGTGGAACCAAGCTAATTGTCCATCAACGGAAGGATGGATAACGAGTTTTTGATATAGAGGATAGTAATATGTCTCATCAGGTAAAAGTGTTTGCTGATAAGCTTGAAGATGTGACTTCAGTCCCTGGGATCCACATGACAGAAGGAAAAACTGATTCCTGCAAGTCATTTTCTGATGTCTACATGCATGAAGCAGCATGTAATATGCCACTTCCCACAAATTAATGAAATATTTACAAATGTGTTGTACACACAAACTGGTTATATTTTTTTAGCCACAAAGAAGAGCAGAGTTATGTCATTTACAAGAAAATAGGTGCAACTGGAGATAATTATTTCATGTAGAAGTTTGATGGATTACAGCAATTGTAGGAAGACAAGAGTTGAATATTTTCTTATTTGTAGTCCTTAGATTTTATCAGTAATTATATAAAATGATATATGTATATATGAAGTAGAAGTAGACATGAACCTATCTAAGGAAACAAATAATATGCATCAGTGGGGACAAGAAAGGGAGAATAAGAAAACATGAAAATAAATAGGCTGATCACACAATATACACATGTCTGAAAAAAATGAAAATATATGACAAAAATGAAATTTTAAAATATTGGTTCTCAAAGATTTTCTAGTCATATTTTTCTCTTAGATTTATTGCTTTACTGTTAGAAATTTTAAAGCAAAGAAACATAATATTATGAAGATGTAATTGTGTAATTATAAATAAATAAAACCAAGTAAGCTGTGATTATTGTTATTTGCATAAGATGGAGCGTAAGATGCATAAAGATCAAAGTGTTCCAAGTGTTCCTGGGTGAGCTCTGCCCAATTGCGTGACAGCACTAGGATGTTGTAGTTACAAATGCTCTTTACTGAGCATGGGGAAAGAAAGAAAAACAATTCATTCCTGATTTATGAACCCTGTATTCTATAAATCTCTCTTCTCTGGTTTTAGTTATTTGGAAAGGGGAATATCCATTGAGGATTCTGATTCAATTCATTTTATCATTTCATTTCTACCCTTGGATTGGTATGCCATTTCACCCACTGCTCCTAGCCTCAGGCTTCTGCTATTCAGTCTCAGTGTTTTTCCAATTGTTTATTTCCCATTTGGATTTATCCCACGCTCTAAAACTTCTTATTGAATTTCCAGATAAATGCCTTCCCCTGGGTATGCTATGGACATACACGAACTCAAATATGGAAAATGAAATTAGTTCACACTACACGAGAACCACTGAAGACTGCCATTGCTTGTACTATATAATTTGCTCCTTCATAAATATTTTCAATAACTGACTGAGTAACAAGCAATTGAAAATATTCTTGGGAATCATGAGTCAAGCACTCAGTCAAGTTACAGAAATCAATAACAAGTCTGCAGAATTTGTGTTACAGCTTCTAATTGGTACCCTTGCTTGAAGGAAGTAAATAACCATTTACTTTGTAAGAAACTCCACACTTGCACAGGTTTATAAAAGTTCTCCAAGAGAATGACTCATTTTTCAAAATTTTAAGGAAAAGCAATATTTTTCTGGCTAATTCAGGTCCTTTATTTTTGTGTGTGTGATGCTGATGGGAGATTATTTTGGCCCCTCACTGTGGGAAAGACGATGGAAGTTCCTCAAAACCTGAAGCATAAAATTACTCTGGTCCATCACCTCAGCTTCTGGATATACCTGTGCAAAGAGTGACTGCTGGACTAGAAGAAATCATAGGATAACAGTGCATTCCAATAGAACAACTGAAAGGTGGGAGCCATGTCTGTCCACAGGAGCATGGATAAATCATTACACACACACACACATTCACACACACATACATGAACGCACACACATACTAAATTATTATCTAACCTGAAAATAATAAGCTTTTGATACAGACAGGGCCACAGATGAATCTGGAAGACATTGTGTCATATGAAGGTAGCCAAACGAAAGAAAACAAAACAAAACAAAACAAAACAAAAATGACAAACATTGCATGACAATGGCTCCAAATAGAATGGCAACATCTTTTTTTTTAAATTTTTAATATTTTTATTACATATTTTCCTCAATTACATTTCCAATGCTATCCCAAAAGTCCCCCATAGCACCCCCCACTTCCCTACCCACCCATTCCCATTCTTTTGGCCCTGGCATTCCCCTATATTGGGGCATATAAAGTTTGCAAGTCCAATGGGCCTCTCTTTCCATTGATGGCCGACTAGGTCATCTTTCGATACATATGCAGCTAGAGACAAGAGCTCCGGGGTTCTGGTTAGTACATCATGTTGTTCCAACAATAGGGTTGCAGATCCCTTTAGCTCCTTGGGTACTTTCTCTAGCTTCTCCATTGGGAGCCCTGTGATACATCCAATAGCTGACTGTGAACATCCACTCCTGTGTTTGCTAGGCCCCGGCATAGTCTCACAAGAGACAGCTATATTTGGGTCCTTTCAGCAAAATCTTGCTAGTGTATGCAATGGTGTCAGCGTTTAGAAGCTGATTATGGGATGGATCCCTGGATACGGCAGTCTCTAAATGGTCCATCCTTTCATCACAGCTACGAACTTTGTCTCTGTAACTCCTTCCCTGGGTGTTTTGTTCCCAATTCTAAGAAGGGGCACAGTGTCCACACTTTGGTCTTCATTCTTCTTGAGTTTCATGCGTTTAGCAAATTGTATCTTATATCTTGGGTATCCTAAGTTTTGGGCTAATATCCACTTATCAGTGAATACATATTGTGTGAGTTCTTTTGTGATTGTGTTACTTCACTCAAGATGATGCCCTCCAGGTCCATCCATTTGGCTAGGAATTTCATAAATTCATTCTTTTTAATAGCTGAGTAGTACTCCATTGTGTAAATGTACCATAATTTCTGTATCCATTCCTCTGTTGAGGGACATCTGGGTTCTTTCCAGCTTCTGGCTATTATAAATAGGGCTGCTATGAACATAGTGGAGCATGTGTCCTTTTTACCGGTTGGGACATCTTCTGGATATATGCCCAGGAGAGGTATTGCTGGATCCTCCGGTAGTACTATGTCCAATTTTCTGAGGAACCGCCAGACTGATTTCCAGAGTGGTTGTACAAGCTTGCAATCCCACCAACAATGGAGGAGTGTTCCTCTTTCTCCACATCCTCGCCAGCATCTGCTGTCACCTGAATTTTTGATCTTAGCCATTCTGACTGGTGTGAGGTGGAATCTCAGGGTTGTTTTGATTTGCATTTCCCTGATGATTAAGGATGTTGAACATTTTTTCAGGTGCTTCTCTGCCATTCGGTATTCCTCAGGTGAGAATTCTTTGTTCAGTTCTGAGCCCCATTTTTTAATGGGGTTATTTGACTTTCTGGAGTCCACCTTCTTGAGTTCTTTATATATATTGGATATTAGACCCTTATCTGATTTAGGATAGGTGAAGATCCTTTCCCAATCTGTTGGTGGTTTTTTTGTCTTATTGATGGTGTCTTTAGCCTTGCAGAAGCTTTGTAGTTTCATGAGGTCCCACTTGTTAATTCTCGATCTTACAGCACAAGCCATTACTATTCTATTCAGGAATTTTTCCCCTGTGCCCATATCTTCAAGGCTTTTCCCCACTTTCTCCTCTATAAGTTTCAGTGTCTCTGGTTTTATGTGAAGTTCCTTGATACACTTAGACTTGACCTTAGTACAAGGAGATAGGAATGGATCGATTCGCATTCTTCTACATGTTAACAACCAGTTGTGCCAGCACCATTTGTTGAAAATGCTGTCTTTCTTCCACTGGATGTTTTTAGCTCCCTTGTCGAAGATCAAGTGACCGTAGGTGTGTGGGTTCATTTCTGGGTCTTCAATTCTATTCCATTGGTCTATTTGTCTGTCACTATACCAGTACCATGCAGTTTTTTATCACAATTGCTCTGTAGTAGAGCTTTAGGTCCGGCATGGTGATTCCACCAGAGGTTCTTTTATCCTTGAGAAGAGTTTTTGCTATCCTAGGTTTTTTGTTATTCCAGATGAATTTGCAGATTGCACTTTCTAATTCGTTGAAGAATTGATTTGGAATTTTGATGGGGATTGCATTGAATCTGTAGATTGCTTTTGGCAAGATAGCCATTTTTACAATGTTGATCCTGCCAATCCATGAGCATGGGAGATCTTTCCATCTTCTGAGATCTTCTATAATTTCTTTCTTCAGAGACTTGAAGTTTTTATTATACAGATCTTTCACTTCCTTAGTTAGAGTCACGCCAAGATATTTAATATTATTTGTGACTATTGAGAAGGGTGTTGTTTCCCTAATTTCTTTCTCAGCCTGTTTATTCTTTGTGTAGAGAAAGGCCATTGATTTGTTTGAGATAATTTTATATTCAGCTACTTCACCGAAGCTGTTTATCAGGCTTAGGAGTTCTCTGGTGGAATTTTTAGGGTCACTTATATATACTATCATATCATCTGCAAAGAGTGATATTTTGACTTCATCTTTTCCAATTTGTATCCCTTTGATCTCCTTTTGTTGTCGAATTGCTCTGGCTAGGACTTCAACATCTTGACAATTGGAGCAGAGAGAATGGGCAGTCTGCATTCAATGAGTGTGAAGTTTCCCTTTGGGAACATGAAGAAATGGGGAAGACAGATGGTTATAATAGGTGCAAAACAGTATGGATTTTTTTTAATTAGATATTTTCTTTATATTTCAAATGCTGTCCCCTTTTCCTAGGTTCCTCTCCAAAAATTCTGTATCCCCTGCCACCTCACCCTGCTCCCCAACCCATCCACTCCTGCTTCCTGGCCCTGGCATTCCCTTATACTGGGGCATAGAATCTTCACAAGACCAAGGCCCTCTCCTCCCACTGATGGCCGACTAGACCATCCTCTGCTGTATTTGCAGATAGACAGGAGTCCCACCATGTGTTTTCTTTGATTGGCGGTCTAGTCCCAGGGAGCTCTGGGGGTACAGGTTAGTTCATATTGTTATAGTATGGATGTTTTTAATGCTTCTGGACTGTATACTTAAAAGTGGTTAAAATTAACATCAAGGAAAATAGTTTCATTGGTGAATTCTATATATCTCTTTATCACAACAACTAAAAGATATTTAATTATTGTAGGTTTATATTATGTAATTTATATGAAAATCTCATTATAAAAACTAAAGAATAGTTGACCAATCATTTAGAAAGACAGTCTCAGTCACTTAAGTATGAGTTCCACTTCAGAAGAGATTGGTATGGTGTGAATTTTCATGAAGGGATTTGAACAATTGTCTACTAGCCCAGATAGAGCAGAGGAAGCAGACCAAGAAAATGCCCCACTCATGGTGCATTTGATTAATCAATGAGATTATTGGAGCTAATTACAGAGGCATATGTGAAGAGTTGCAGGAGCATAGTGACTCAAAGGCAGCAGCAGCAGCATCTAAAAGCTTATTGTAGAGTGGGTGACCACACATAAAAGCCTGACTTAGTTAGGGTTTCCATTGCTGGGAAGAGACACCTTGGCCAAGGTAACTCATAAGAGTTTTCTGTATTTTATAAATGTCTTTATCTTCATGAGAAGTATGAGCATCCTTTTCCCTCCAGGTGGGAATGAATATTTCTACTCAGAGGAAAGTGCTACACAATTGGTTACCCATCACCACACACACACACACACACACACACACACACACACACACACACAATGAAGGTCATATCTGGTAACATTTTTCTGGAGTAAAATGTTACTGGTGGTGGAAAGCATCTTTGTATTTTTTATGGGTCCTTGGGAGTGTGCTTAGTCTTCTGCTCTGGCTCTCCTGCATCAGCCTGCACTCCAGTGAATGATTTGTTGAGGAAAACAAGAAAAGCCACCTCTCTGGCTAGATAATAGGACAGGGCTAGACAAGCAGGAGAATTGCCTATGGCAATGAGCAGAACCTCTCAGTTTGAATTCCATCATTTTTTAATTTAATGGGCTACATAGAAATGTCACATACATCTTGAAAAAAAACTGTAGACATTATTCAGATTATAAACTTACTAGCTAAAATCTCCCAGATAAATTAAGAGGGGAATTTTAATGATAGGACCCATTTCTATAGTTCCTATTAGGAAAAATATTCTTTGAGTATTTTTAACCTTACACACTGATAACATTTTCTTCTACATCAAAATACCTGGAAATGTGGAATGCAAATATATTTGATACGCTATCGCTGTGACCTCTATTAATTTAACTCTACATGGCCCTATATACTGAAATCTTTTACCTCCCTGCATATTTGCATAAGGTATGTTTTCAAAATTTGTTTAAACATTCTTGGTTCACCTACTTGAGTAATTTGCACACTGGAGATATAAACTTATCACCTGGTTACTACCTGTTCCATTTGGAATATGATAACAAAATACCAAAGATCACAAATTCATAAGCAACACACATGTATTTCTCTATGGTCAGGGGTCCTTCAGCAAGGCAGAATGGATTCAGTGTTAAGAGAAGTCTTAATATAACTGTCTCCTGAGAGTCTCTGCCAGAGTCTGCCAAATACAGAGGCAAATGCTCGCAGCCAAACATTGGACTGAGCATGGGGTCCCCAATGGAGGAGTTAGAGAAAGGACTGAAGGAGCTGAAGGGGTTTGCATCCCATAGGAAGAACAACAATATCAACCAACCAGACACCCCCAGAGCTCCCAGGAACTAAACCACCAACCAAAGAGTATACATGGAGGGACCCATGGCTCTAGCTGCATATGTAGCAGAGGATGGCCTTGCCAGGCATCAGTGGGAAGAGAGGCCCTTAGTCCTGTGAAGGCTCAATGCCCCAGTGTAGGGGAATGCCAAGGTGAGGAGGAGGGAGTAGGTGGGTGGGGGAACACCCTCATAGAAGCAGGAAGAGGGAGGATGGGTTAGTGGATTTCCAGAGGGGAAACCAGGGAAAGGCATAACATTTGAAATGTAAGTAAATAAAATATACAATTAAAAATATTAAAATAAAAAGAAAAAAGGAAAAGAAATCTTACTGTCTGGCTCATATGTAATCCTTTCTTGTGGTCTTCCCAGCTAATGAAACTGCTATCAGTAAACCTACAATTGATTTCTGCATTAACAATTCAGCTGTATTATTTCAATGCAAGCGTCAAGTAGAATGAAACAGAACTTACACAATTTTCCTGCCCTGTTTTCTCACTGCAGGCTTAGGCTCACCTCTCTTCTTACCCACAACGCAGCTTCTAAGAAGGTCCTCCCAGAAGGCTCTCACAGTTTGAGGTTCATCTCTGGTCTCTGTATTTCCTTCTTGCTTCATTAGCTTCAGTGGAGAAAAACAGCTGGAAGACGAAGCCACTTTGCAGGATTAGAATGAGTCAGGCATTTATATTTCAGACATTTTAATGTTACTGTCTGGGCTTCCTTCCATCTGAAATATAATAGTTATTTTCTTCCTGGTGGCTAATGCATTTCCAAGCTATTACTTTGTTGCATTTTACAATTCAAGCTTGACTGGTCACTTAGAAGTTTGATCTAATTGAAACAAAACATTACTGGATATTCCCTTTAAGTCAGAAAAATACAATTTTTCTCATTGAGCTTTATAATTTTGAATAAAAACTGTCATTGTTTTACCACTGAAATCTCCATCAGGTACATCAGCTTCTGTTATGAGAGGATTTAATCAATTTTGTATGCATAACATTTTAAAATCTGTTAAAATAGGATGTGTTTGGGAGAGCTTTATTTGGCTTATAACTATGAAAAAATAGGGCAGAATTTTTCTTTCCATCCTGTAAGGCCACTGTTTCTGAGTAACTGGATTATAAATAAGTGATTGCTTATCTTTGATAATTCTCAGTGAAATATCTATAGATCGTTTGCATTTATACCCAGAAAATTTAAAAAATGGGTTGTTTAAAAGTATCTACATTCCTTTGTACATGATGCACTGCTGAAAACTTAATGACAGTTAAGCAGACATATTTAAAGAACTTAACACTATAAATAATTTAGGTCAGAAATAGCATGTGTAAGAAGGCCAGTGCTTAGAAACTATTTTCTCAAGTGTAGCTGTCTAACTGTTAATCCTACATTAATCCAGGAAGGACTCCCCTTCCTTGCTCCGTGAGCATAGAGAATAGGAGTAGCTTATGTTCAGCTACAGTATCAAAGAAAAAGTCAAAGAAACTTAATCACCTGTATGCTCCACCTGTCAACTCATATACGGGGAAATAAGAACTGGATTATCACTAATTGAACAAAGCCAAAAGAGTTCTAGAATAGAGAGAATGAATGAGAAGACAGCAAATACCCCAGAATTCCACTGCTGCTAATTTCAGGACAAACTGATCAATAGGCACTTGGTAAAGATAAGCCAGAAAGATCTCTTCCTTGAGAGAATTGGCCAGGGCTATCTAAGAACAAAACCTGTCTGCAGTGAGAATCTCTGGATGAATTTGATAACTCATTCTAGGTTTACTATGGAGAGCTTTGAGGGCTGCTTGCTAGGAATCTGACATTGACCAAGAACAAGGAAATGGGCCTCAAGCAGGAATCTGACATTGGGCCATGACAAGGAAGTAAGCACAGGCAGGAATCTTAAATTTATGGTGGAACAAAAGTAGGCTTCAGGCAGGAATCTGATTTTGGGCTTGGACAAGGAAGTAGGCTCAGATATTTTGGTCATCCTGATAAGTCCTTAGAAACAGTGATGGCAGGACTTTGCATATTGTCTTGCTTGTTCCTTGACTATTTATGTTTATTATACTGTTTTCCCTTATTGTTTACATGTAATTAAAATGGTATAAAAGTGGATTGGGAAAAAAATAAACCTGCCTCAGCCTCAGAACTGGATGGGGTCATGCTACAATGTTGTCTAATTGTCCTTTTTTCTTTTTAATCCTCACTCCTGCACTGGAGAACCTGTTGACTGACTGAGCTGGCTTGGTCAGTTTTCTTTACCATTTCCCTTCCTAAGAGTATCTAAGCTTGTCTCATACTTTCCATCAAAATCTCAAAGGGAATATGTTAATTCTCTATGACTTTTTTTCCTCCCATTGTCAAAAGTGAGGTTAAGGAAGGTGCATCCCAACATTCTGGGGATGGAACAAATTTATTTTGTGCACGATGCTTGGGTCATCTGTCTAGCTGGGGAAAGTATGTAACAGACAAGGTTACACCAAAAAGCTGCTATTGTTTCTGGTGAAGAGTCCTACATTATGGAGGGTTAAGAACAGCACTGTTTAATGATTTTATCCATTAGAAAGTCAAATAATAAGTGTCCAGCAATGAGCACTTATAAGCTTCCAGGTTCAGTTATGCAATTACAAATCTCTGAGCTTGTAAAGGAGAATGAAAAATGTGTTTCAGGACTAGGGTGGCATACATATGGAGGTAGGTTAGGGAGAGGGAGAGACCGTAACAGGATAGAGATAGGGAAAGAGAAGCAGAGGATACGTGGCCCAAAGCAGCCCAGCCTAGAGCTGTGCAGTCTATCCTCACCAAGTAGCAAGTGGTGTTCTAACAGGCAAGTTGTGGCAGACAATCCCACTTGGGGACATCTCTGGTGACTGTTTGGAAGATATGAGAAGCCTGGCACTTATCATGGCATCCTCCCTGCTGACTTTCTGTTTCAGATGAAATGCAGAGGAGATCATATCACACCTGATCCCAAATAGATTTTCCACCTTCCCAAACATGAATTCTGCTCCCCTGGGTTAATGTTCTGAAACCCATTGACAGATTATGTTTTTACAGATTCTCCCAGAAGTGGTTATTGCTCATCAGTCTTTGCATCTGTGTCTGAAGCTCTGTGTGCTTCCCAGAGTAGACAGATGCTGTACAGTGGCAAGACCTGGCTTCCAGTTACTGTGCTTTTCCAAGGCACCAAATAGCCTTGCTTTCTTGCCCTTGCTTTCAAAATAAAGCAATGTATGCAATCTGCTATGACGTTTATGAAACAAAAATTAATACCTGTTTCCAGGGAACCGTAGCCCACTATCAATCACTAGTGCCCTCCCTCAAGCAGCTCCCTTATCTACAATAGAATGAAGTGCTATGGGTCATCTCAAGTTTCCACGTACGTTTTGTAGTACTCTGAGCCATTATGATTTCTCAGTCAGAGTCAGGCACCATGAAATCCCCTGGCTGTATGAACAAAAGGGTAAGTTTGCCAGCATGCTTTTGGAACAAAGACAATGTTATAGCATTGCTTCGGCAGCAGCATAGCCCCTCAGCAAAGAAAACTGACACTGCTGCCACATTTCTCATCATCTCATCTTTAGGGAGTTGATGCAGCTGGAAACATCATAAATTTCTCAGAATTTACATTAAAACTGAAAGCAGACTTAGCTGTGCTGAGTAATAAAAATCTCACTTCTTGCCAATTAGAAGGCTTTGTGCCCGTGAGTGAGAGTTTGTGCGTGTGAGCTCTTTCTTGAGACGCGCCCACCTGGGTGCAGTTCCTCTCTGGTGTGTTTATGTTTCGTAAGCATCCCTGGGTCACTGGTGAGAGCTCAGAGTAAACTTAGATCCTGCAAAATCTGCCATAATTGCTGCGTATGGAGTTGGATATTTTGTGAATTTGTAAGTTTGCAAATGAATCTACAGATTCTAATGACTCTCTTTACGAAATGGGCTATGTAAATTTTGGTAATGATTTACATATAAAGAGTCAAAATGCCTAGGTCTGATTAATGAGGAGTAGCTGCTGAACAGCAAGTTTCCAGGTACATATCCTTGAGATCACTGCTCATTATTTTTATTGTCTGTATTATCCTAGTTTAACACTTCATTTAGCTACTAATTCCAAAGGAGCCATAGGCAACATTTTGTCTTTTTTTTTAATCATAATGTTAGTCCACATGTTTTTGGTTTTGTTTTTTGTTTTTTGTTTTTTGTTTTTTGTTTTTGTTTTTTTTTTATCCACAGGATGATGATGGATTTGCAAATCAAACCTAAGTTGTGCAGGTTGGGAAAGCAGACAAATGTGTGTGAGGCAGGATGAGGGCTTGGCCGCTGTTTCTGGTTCAGCCAGTTAGTCATGAGCACACTACCTTAGAAGGTAAGACTTTGAGAACTGATGTGTGTCACCCACTTGGGGGTGCTGTGATGCCACAGGGTGACAGGGAGCCCTACAGCGACAATGAAAGCAGGCTCAAAAGGATTTAATCCCAGCACTTGGGAGGCAGAAGCAGGTAGATTTCTGAGTTCGAGGCCAGCCTGGTCTACAGAGTGAGTTCCAGGACAGCCAGGGATACTCAGAGAAACCCTGTCTCGAAAAAAAAAAAAAAATAGAGAAAATACCCAAGGAGCTAAAGGGAACTGCAACCCCATAGGTGGAACATTATTATGAACTAACCAGTACCCCAGAGCTCTTGACTCTAGCTGCATTTGTATCAAAAGATGGCCTAGTCGGCCATCACTGGAAAGAGAGGCCCATTGGACTTGCCAACTTTACATGCCCCAGTACAGGGGAATGCCAGGGCCAAGGGGTGGGGGTGGGTGGGTGGGGGACTGTTGGGGGAGTGTATTGGGGACTTTTTGGATAGCATTGGAAATGTAATTGAGGAAAATACCTAATAAATAAAAAATAATAATAATAAAAAAAGGATGCCTTGCTGCCTGGCCAGATCCAGAACCTAGCCAGTCATAGACCTCTCAAAACAGGGAGAGAACCAGGGCCCTAGTGGGTACTAAAGAGTGAGTTCTCTGCTCCTTCTTGGGCAGTGAAGAGTAAAGGCATAAGGATGCCAGAGTGGGGAACTAAGGTCAGGCCGGGTGCAGCAACAAGCAGAGGAAAAGTTATTACAGAAGGAAATGTGGTACAATATGAACAGAGGAAAATGGAACTGAACCTAACTATCTCCACTTTGGGGGATAGGGGGCTACAGTCAGGGCGTCCTGCTTCTCTGGAAGAATATATCTCGCCATAGGTACTAAACCAGGGTGTCTTTTAGGGAGAGTAATATCAGAGCCTATTAGGAGACTACAGATCCAAACCTCCGAATAGTTCCCCCAGAAGTCCTGGACCCTGAACAAGGGGATGCTGTCATGGGCTGAAAGCTGCTCTGCTGTGTGGCCCTTTGTCTCCTGGGAGCAGATGAATCATAGGAACAATTTGCAAGATTTTGCCCTTGGTTTTCAAGCTAGCCAGTGAGGGCTCTAGCAGGCTCTGTCTTCAGACTTGTGGGACCTGTAAATTCCAGAGTCATGCAAACCTGAAACCTCAAAGTCAAAGAATAGCTAGCAACTAGGAAATATTCCCTTCTCTCTGGACACCTCTCTGTGCTCTGGTACCAGAAGACCCTGAACCCCAGTTCAATACTACAATAAAGAGGAGAAAGAAAGAGGAAATGTCCTTTATTCAATTTACAGCACAACAATTTGGTGACTAGCATTCTGAATTGAATCTGAGCTCTCTAGAGCCAAAGGACTCTGCACTGTTCCTCTTAGCTAACAGCACAGCACAGCCCTGCCTGATTGTCAGCAGTCTGTACAAAAACATCGGTGATCCTGCTAGGAAGGGGACCAGGATGAGCAGGCTGACAGTGAACTTACTCAGGCCCTGAGAAGTGGCAGGCCTTTCTTAGACACTTGTGGCTGCATAAATCTGTGGTCTGTTTAATGTACACAGAATTTGTGCAATGTAAACACCACTTTACCTGTGCATGTGTCTAACTAAGGTGGAAGCAGCCATCCTGGCTTCATATTCACTACCTACCTACCTGATATTTCTTTTCTCAATACTTGTTGCTTCCTGCTTCCCCACCCTTTGCTCTAGATCTGCTACCAAACCTGACTTCCCCATCTCAGGCTTCCATTAACAAGGTGGTATGGCATAAGATGATTGTTTTAACCTCATCCCGAATAAGCCTAGGGAATACACATTTTGAAGCAAGCATATACAGTGAGAAGAGCTACTATCTTAAACATTGTGAAGTGTATAGTGCAATGTTATATTGTATCTAGGACAATGTTTTACTTCAGAGCTCCAGACTTGCACCTCCTGCATAAGTTAAACTTTGTACCCTTTGTCAGCTCCTCCCACCTGACCCCATCTGCCAGACACTGGTAAACTGCCATTTTGTTCATTGCTCACATCCATTTGTCTTCACATAAGTACAGTAAGGCAGTATCTGTCTTTTTTATCTATCTTGCTTACTTCAATTAACATAGTGTTCTTCAATTTATAACTGCAGTTAAAATAGAAAAATAGCCTTTATAATACTTCATAATATTACATAATATAATAATATAATATAACATTGTACAGAAGAATAATGTTATCAGGCCCTCGGGTCAGTCAATAGGGTCTGCAAGGGAGAGAGTGGGGATGGAGGAGCAAGAGATACAAAGAATGGAGACAAGAAGGTCTGTCTGATCAAGTCTCATTTATTGAAAGGCAACTATGGGTATATAAGCACAAGCTGGGGAGTGCAGCTGGAGACACTTAGCCACAAGTCCAGGATGTGTCTGAGAAAAACAGGATGTTATCAGAGTGTGTTCAGCTGTGGTGGGCTGCTTGCAAAAACATGCTAGGAAAACAAGTCTCTCATCAGGGTGGAAAAGTACCAACCTGTAAGTAAATAGCCCGAGATGGCTGCAGAGATGATAGTCACTTTCTGCTAAGAGTTAGCTCCCAACATATAACTTATGATTTCTATGAAAGACACTCTGTAGTTGCAAAGTCTAAATGCACTGTGCATGTCAGTGTCCAGCCACAATTCAGTCAATATGTGTAAAACAACTCAGAAACAAGTAGCAGAGGCATCATTATTTATTGAAGAGGTAACCATATTATTGTGCTTTCTTTATAAATTAAAAAAAAATGACCTGTAAGTGTAATAATTTGACCACATCAAATAGAGGTCCCGAATGCAGTTAAATTCTTGGTCTAAGTTCCGTATTTATAACTCTGTGTGACAATGTTTACTTCATGGAAAAGATACCTGTCTTCAAATCAGAATGCTCCCCTTTCCATCCCTTTCATATCTAGCAATTCTGATAAAAATTAGTGACAGAAATTGGTGTGCCTGAGAGATACATATGGAGGCAACTACATGCAATTCTTATTCTCTTCCCAACATGAGCTCATCAAGACAAGCCACGTTCTTAATTTGCTCAACTGATATTTTTCATCTTTAAATATAATCAACAGTATCCAGTCACACTGGTCAGAAATGTCCAAAGAAACAGACCCATCAGGATCAGTCTACCATATTTGTCTATCATTTATCTGTCTGACTGTCTGTCTCCTATCAACCATATATCTATCACTGAAATTCTAATGAACTAGCTAATGCAATTATGAAAGTCTCAAAATCCAGATAAGCTGGTGCTGCAGAAGCTCAAGGGGGAGGGGGGGGCTGTTGTTTCAGTTAAACATCCGTGAGCTGTCTAATGGACACATTCTTCCACACCTGAGAGAGTGACTCATTTTGTCTTAGTCACACACTGATCTGCTAAGTCATGTTCTGAAGGGCTATTCAATTTTCTATACCGACTGAATTACTAGCTTAATTTAATGATAAAATATACTGATTTAAATATCATTATTCAAAAACATTCAAATAGACTCGTCTAGAAGGTCGGACAGTCTTGTGGGTACCCATGACCTAGCCAAGTTGTAATATGAACTTAGCCATAATACCATCTTCACAAATGTATAACTCCTCAATAAGCATAAAATACATGGTACATGACATTAATCCAGATGTTTGAGTCCATTTTCTAATCTATGATTAGAGGGACAGCCTCCATCATCATTATCTACGTGCAAAAGCAGATGTAGACATCTGTCGCCTTGTCATTTTATAGTTGAAGAACTGGAAACAACAGAAGTAGAAACACATGTAATTGGCAAGTCATCACATGAGCTAGAGATCTTAGCATGTATCCCTAGTCAGACATTTAAAAACTTTATTGACATATAATCAAACATGACAGATATTATCTATTAACAGATTAGTGATTTTTTGAGCAATGTATATGTATATTTAGTCATCTTACATCCACCCTACTGAGATATAGGGCATTTATATAATTTAGGAAATTCATTCTTTGTAATGTCTTTCTCCATATATGATAATTTACATTTTTATTTTGTAAATTAATTTGACTTGGACATTTTTAAAGCAAAAAACTTACATCTATACATATTATATTATTTTTCTGTCTGGGGCAAGGTAACATTACCTATGGATTGTGCCTCAAATAAAATCATATCACTTGTTCCCATGTAGGACTCTGCCATCTCACCCAGGCCTTTCTCACACCTTCATATCCATCTTTGTTACTGATTCTTATCAAGTTCATATTTTATTCATAATATTTTATAATGATACTCTATCATTATAATGACTCTAACAGTCATTTCCAAAAAGTTATTTTGAGAGAACATGTGGTAGGTCAACAGATTTTTGCCAAGAGGTGATCTGTTATACTGAGTGTCCATCACAGTCCATAATGACAGGCCAGTCACCAGCATGGTATGATTCTCTGATATGGTCTTACCTGGAACATGAGAAGTAATTCATTGGCTTTATATATAAAGGTTCTCTGGCTAGAGTTGGCAGGTGTTCTGTTTGTTATAAATTGACAAGAAACAGCAAATAATTCCTTAAAGGTTGATGGGTCTTCCCAATAGGCTTAAAAACTGAGTATGAGAGAGATTCATTGCAGGTAGAGTATGTAATAGGACTGTGATTAATTAAGCAAACAGAAAGGGATAATGTGAGATACATGCATCAAAAGCCATGGGAAACACAGAGTGTTTGCTATAATTCTAGACCAATACATTAATAAGGAATTATACATCAGTGGGACTGTACTATACATGGACTCACAGGCTACTTTACGAAAAAGTCAAGAGGTAGTTGAGTCAATTTGGACAACTGACTTCTATTTAGCCATTGCATAGACATATATTTTGGAGATGATTTTCTGGTGGAAGGAGTGTGGCCTCTGGTGCCCAGGTAGGGAGACTGAGAACTCAGTTGTTTGCTTCAGAGATCATTTTCTTTCTGCTACACAGAGATTCAGTCAGTGGGCTCTCTCCTTTACTGAATCTAGACCACGAACCTCAGTTTACTCTGCAGTGCTGCATTTTGTTTCCTGCAGGCAGGTGAATTCTGTGCAGGTCTTGGTGTGGCATTCTAAGGTACTGAACATAACCTTTCCATCATTGTGGAAGCATTCACATGTTCTCCTTTTCCACAGGTCCAGTGAGTGCTGCTATCATTCAGACTCCCAAATTATTGATCCTAAAGGCAGGACAACATGTGACAATCAAATGTACTCAGGATATGAAACATGACTCCATGCTTTGGTACCAACAGGATTCCTGGTTAGAACTAAGAGTAATCTATTCCTATGATGCTGGAATCATTGACAAAGAAGAGGTCTCTAAGGGGTACAATGTCTCCAGATCATGCACAGAGGACTTCACCTTCACTGTGGAATTGGCCTCTCCCTCCTGGACATCTGTGTACTTCGGTGCCAGCAGTTATACCACAGAGCTCTGGGGCTGCCTCCTCTTTGCACATAAAGATACATATAGAGAAGAGGCACTCTATCCCTGGGAACTCAGTGGCACATTGGGGTTCTCACTGGAACCTTGGAGATGTGAATATTCTGGGCAGTATACACCTCAGGTCTCTTCTGAGGGGCATCTTTTGGTAAGCTCAGCCAGGTTTGGTCCAGACCTTGAACTCAGATGTCTCCACTGTAGCTTTCTTTCCTCTGATGCTGCTTTAATTCTGACTCGTGTAGTCTTTTTCTTAAGTCTAAGTGTTCCTGGATGAAAGATGGCTTGTTATTTGAATCTGCATTGACTCCTTGCTCTCCTTCACACAGCCCTACTTCACTCTTCCTCTGAAGTTCAGCTCATGTCATTGGAAAGACATGATTGAATATCTACTCACTAGATTAATGAACCAACACCTTGGTTCCTACTTTGCCCTGCAATATCTGAAGCCTTACTCTGATCAAACATCTCTCCTTGGGCTATGGTGAGTACTGGGGTGTGTTGCTATGCTTTTTTGTCCCAATGGCCAGAGCATGATCAAGGCTTCATTCAGTGACTGCATCTCAAGATTTCTAGGTGATTTTTCTATAAGAAATTTAGATAGACAAGAGACCCATTCCCAGAATGCTATCCTTAGAGTCTTCTTTCATTGAAACCACTTATGGTACTAATACATCTACTAAATTCTCACCACAGTGATGATATGGAACCTGTTAAGCATCATGGGAAGATAGCATTTATCACAGATGTGGTCACACGTATTCTGATCTGACAAAAAAAAAAAAAAGCTAGATTGAAAGGTAGAAGTTGTAGGTTAGTGAGTCAGCTAGCAGCCAGGGTTTTGGCTTTCTGATGCAGAGCACAAGATGGAGTTACAAGGGAGAGGGATCAAAGTGTGCCCAGACATTCCTGGTAGGAATCATAAGCTTGAACTTCTAGGATCTTTAATAAGAATAAGAAACATATAAACACTTACTCCAAATTATCTGTTGCAACCTCTATTTTCAGCTGCCCTCTGGTGCTCAACATGTGGGAAAATAATTAGATACAGAATACAGAAGCAAACATCCTTTTGGTCTGTAGGCACTTTTGTATTTATGTCATCTCCTCACTGTTTCACTTTAGTAACCTTCCAAGTACAGTGATGTTTATTTTAATTTTTTCTAAATTATAAAAAAAAGGTTTCACTATTAAGTACAATCTGAAAATGCTTATAGCCTGGGTAAGTTGATTTGATACCACCTAGCACAAAATGGGTTCCCCTGGACTGAGACTGGACTCATACCTGTCCCAAGCCTGCTTTGGTACCCAGGCTCCTTTTCTGAATTTTCCTCTCTTCTCCAGTGAACTGTGACTTTAACTAGGATGTTTCTGTCATGACTGTGATAGAAATCTTCCTCCTACACATCCATGGTTTTATCTCTTGCTTCTATCTTTTTCTCATGATCCCCTATGATGTTGGAGTCTCACCAGGCAGGATTAACTCATGATTAATGTGACCGATTAACCTACTCAAAGTTAGAATACTCGTTCTACTTCAACTAAATTGGTATTAAGTAGTAAATAAAGAGTATTTTTGTTCTATTGCTTTTGTCTGGCCAATGTAGCACATGTCTTTGATGTGTCTTTCATGTCTTTTGTATCTTAGGCTCTGAATATTTTATATATTTTCAGTTACCTCATCTGTGATTCAGAATACATGAGAATTCATGGATTTGTAGAGGAACACTTACTTATTAAACAAGTGTGGATGCATTTGTGTGTGCAATCCAACCAACCTGTCAGTTGGCATAGGAATTTCCTATTAACATATGGCCTGTTCTTTAATGCAAATGTGTGTAAACCTATAATGTAGTTCAAGCATCTGGGCTATTCCTGAAACCTTGGAATAGACTAAAGAGGAGAGGTTCTATCTAAAGGTCATATCTAAATGTCAATATATATATTCCTTTCTTATTTCCTTTTAAAGGGATATGAAATCTCTGTCCAGGTAGCATTGAAGCTGAAAATTAAGCCCCATCCACTGGTTCCTGTTAAAAGAAATGTATAAATGTTTAAGTCAGTCATCTAATTACTGGTAATGCAAATTGACAATTGCAAATTGTCCCTGATGATGGGAGTAAAGTCACAGTGGGAACTTTCATGTGAGGAGATGGATCACTACAGTCTTCCTCTGCTCTTGCTCAGTAGGGTAGACATCCTCTGAACTTTAAACCTGTACACCCTCTGCCATGGGCATTAGGTTCTTCTGTTGGGTGATTGTCTATCTCCTTGTCATTAGAACATCAACTGTTCTCTCTCTCTCTCTCTCTCTCTCTCTCTCTCTCTCTCTCTCTCTCTCTCTCTCTCTGTGTGTGTGTGTGTGTGTGTGTGTTTGTATGTTTAATGAACTGTTACTATAACCATTTTCCTTTTTGGGGGGGTTTGTTAGTTTGGATTTTGGTTTTGAGGTTGTTTTTTGTTTTGTTGGGTTTTTTGTTTTTTTGGGTTTTTTGTTTTTTTTTTTTTGAGACAGAGTTTCTCTGTATAGTCTTGGCTGTCCTGGAACTCACTTTGTAGACCAGGCTGGCCTCGAACTCAGAAATCTGCCTGCCTCTGCCTCCCGAGTACTGGGATTAAAGGCATGTGCCACCACACCCGGCAATATAACCATTTTCCTTATTCTGTTCACAACTTATATTTTCACAGACCTCACTAGTGCTGAATTCTCCCAATATCCCATGTACAGAGTTACAAATAGGGGATAAGATGTAGTTATTAAGTGTGACACAATTTCTGGTCCTACTGACAGAACTCAAGATGAGGCACAGTGTTTCTGGTGAATTTCCAGGGTGAGTTTATATCCAACAAATCTGGAATGCCCAGTGACCATTTCTCTGCAGTGAGGCCTGAGGGCTCCTTTTCCATGTTGAAGAGCCAATCCACACATCAAGAAGACTTGGGCATCTATCTCTGTGCCAGTAGCTTAGCCACAGCATGGCACAGGCACTTTCTTTCTGCTCACCAACTTCTGACTATATGTTCCTCATAGTGTGTAGAACCTCTATGCAGATATCAGTTACCATTTATATTGAGTTATCACAAAAAAAGTTCACAAAACTGGCTTTAAATATGGTTCACAGAAACAACTGAGACCTGTTGCATTCTAGAAGTCTCTAGAGGCAGCTGTGTGCTACAGGGCAAGGACTGGACATATTAACATTGACCTTCAGGCCACAGTAACCAACCATCTACGGAATCTTGAGGCTCTTGTTACTCATTCACAAGCCTGTGGCACATACAGTGTCCTGCAGTTGGTTGATCACTGTGGTATCTATAATGTCTGCAATCATTAGCTATACTATTTCTTCAGTTTCATCTTCTACTTTAGCCAGATTAGACAATTGGGCTATATAGTATTTGTCTTATTGTTTTGGATTCAAAATCTTCACTACATTTAATGCCAGTTACTTGATAAACAAACAAACTAACTAACTAACTAACTAACAAAAATGGTACCAAGACTTCACTTTATCTGCATATACTAAACATGTTTTTCATTATATGACTATTTTCCCCTCTCTTGTACTGACAGCTACACTTTAACGCATACACACATTCATTCCCATTTCAGTGCAGTCTTAATACCCTAAAGCAATAACTAGAAATTGAATTTTTCAATTCCTGCCCAAGACTTTCAATTTAAAATAATTCCCTTGAGGTCTCTAACTTAAAAAGATGGAATTAAAAATTAATGTCCTTATTTTTTTAGGTTAGTATATACTGCTATATATTTATTGTCAAAAATATAATTATATTGTTGAATAGTTTCCTGCCCATCTGTAAGTGAAATCAGTTTCTATCTATGAGACCTAAACATATAATGAGAGTGGATGAAAAGTCCTGCATTTCTGTTACTCCTCAGAGACAGCCCAGGGCTCCAAGATTGGAACTATACATCACAGAATCAGGTACCATAGGGTGCACTTGCAAACTGGTTAGAGGAATTCCATTCCTCCTAAAACCCACTTGGGTGGCTCTGTATGACAAATCTCTTTTCTCTAGCATGATGACATTGTCAAGGAATTGTCCAGGTCCTATTTTATTGTTGTCATCCTCAAATATCCTACATTTTGTCTTTCTGTCTCCTGGAAGGAAATGAAGCCATACTATACATGGCTACTACCTGTCCTTGGCAATTCAAGTAATTTGTACTTTGACTTTGTCTCAACTTTGGCTACTTGTTCAGAGAAGCAGGATAATCTGTGATTGGTGTTCTGGTTTATGCAGAGCACAACCCTTGGTTATAGATACAGTATTTGTAGTGGCGAGATTGTAGGACATGGTCTCTGGAAATTCTTTTCAAATATTGAATAGACCTTGCTGTTTTCTGTTTCATTTCAAATTCTCGTTGATTAGAATTCCTCTGGCTTGTGCTGCTTATAGCACTAAGGAAGGGTTTCTTGCTTTAATTAGAAGCAGAAATTATTTCAACTTATCTGTTTGGTAAAATTTAAGACAGTAAAAATTAAGCACTAAGCAGCAAGCTATGTAAAACAGACACTGTCAATGTCACACAATGAAGACCTATTTGAAGGTTTATTGTTAGCAACAAATTTCTAGTGTAGTTGAAATGAGAGGGCATAGAGTTTAAGAACATGTGACTAGGGGAGAGGTCTTATCATGAATTATGGAATTTGAAGAAGGAAGACTTCCACATGATACAGTCAGTATTCGGGGTGGGGGTGGGGGAAGGAGCCATGAGCTGGTACACAGAAACTAAGGAAGTCAAAACAGGACAAGCAATTCTAACTTGGTGGAGGAAGGAAGAGACAGGAACACATCTTGGAAATAGAAATGAGCCCTTTGGTCCAGCCCACAGACATCAAATAGTTATAATCCAGCATGTTCTGTTACTGGTCTCATGTTGTCTGTAGTACTAATTTATGTCCATGTTACCTTGTTTCACACAATTCTGCTTTGTATTCTCTTCCCAGCACTCAAACGAGTAGGTGTGCATTGTATAATTTATCCATCCACACACTCTCGGCTAATTATACCCAGCCTTGATCCCCCACCACTGCTTGATCCATAATCAGTTGGCTTACAATACAGCCTGTATTTTCTTCCCATTTTATTCTTTATTCACATACTTGACCTCATCTTGAAGATGATCTTGCTGTTGATCAGTTTATTTTGTGTTGTTTGGGCTATTTTGCTTATCTTTAATAAGAAAGATTATTCTTTTTATTTTTTAATATTTTTATTGAATATTTTCTTTATTTACATTTTAAATTGTATCCCCTTTCCTGTTCAGTCCCCCGGAACCCCCCTACCCCACCCCACCCCCGCTTCTATGAGGGTGTTCCCCCACCCACCCAGCCATTCCCCCATCCCCACCCTGGCGTTCCCATACACTGGGGGCATTGAGCCTTCACAGAACCAAGGGGCTCTCCTCCTGTTCACGCCTGACAAGGCCATCCTCTGCTACATATGTGCCTGGAGTCATGGAGCCTTGAGGGTCTGATTGGTTGATATTGTTGTTTTTCCTATGGGGTTGTAAAACCCTTCAGCTCCTTCAGTCCTTTCTCTAACTCCTCCATTGGGGACCCAATGCTCAGCAATGGTTGGCTGTGAGCATCTGCCTCTATTTGTCAGGCTCTGGCAGAGCCTCTCAGGAGATAGATATATCAGGCTATTCTTACACACCAATCCTATGTCTTTATTCCTAATATTTTATACTAAGTAGCAGTTCTTTTCATGACTATGTATCTTGTATAAGAAAAATTTAAGGAAAATATTCTCATAATTGTTTATGTAGTAGTAAAATAAAGGTAGGATAGATCATAAGTGTGAAAACCCCAAGAATTAATCACAACTAGAATTAAAGTTTAGATTAAGGTTTAAGAAAATTGATTATAAAAATTGTCTTGTAATAAATACTTCTGGAATTTTCAGGTTCCTTGGGTGAATTGTAAAAATTCAATTCAAAAATTTCTGTCATGGCCACAAGATGGCACTCAACTCCACAGATCTCTGGGAGAGACTGAGGGTGGAGCCAAGGAGGGACATTAAGACAAAGGCAGACTTGGGAAGGTTTCAGTTACTAGGTTGTCCACAGCTATCCAAGAGGTTGGAGGATATCTCTATACTTTAATGAGGCTCACAGTTAGAGGATTTGGGCAGGGTAGCCTGGATATCAGGACAGGTGCTGACAACCGACAAACTCCTCAGAGAAAAAAGGGAAACCACTGGAATGTGGTTTACTATCTTTTCGTGGTATCTCTGAGAAACTCACTTTTCCTGCTGGCTTTGCTGAGCAAGAGAGGAGTTGTGTGACAGAAGTGGTGAGGGGGAGGTGACATCACAGGCCCAACCATCACTCCCTAGGATGGGAAGTTCAAAATTATTTTCTCAGTACAGCTTTCAGTAGGGGTGATTCCTTTCTAGGTGTGACCTGAAATGATCCCCACATTCTTTTGTGTGAAGCTTTGTCTGTTAAGAGCAGGTGAGTTCTGCATTTTGTTGGAAAATTCTACCATCATCTGCAGTGTTCTGGCTCCAAAGGTTTCCATTCCTTACACAGACACATCTTGTTTCTCATTTTTCCTTATGCTTCTTTCTCCAGCAGGAGATGGTGGAATCACCCAGACACCTAGATACTGGATCACACAGACCTCAAGAAAGATAATCCTGAAGTGTTCTCAGGATATGAACCACTATCGGATGTTCTGGTATCGGCAAGATGCAGGACAGGGGTTGAAGCTGATCCATTACTCAGTAGGCACTGACAGAACTACCAAAGGAGATGTCCCTGAAGGGTACAGTGCCTTCAGAAATGAGATACAGAGCTTTCCCCTGACATTAGAGTCAACCAGCTCCAACCAGACCTCCATGTACTTCTGTGCCAGCAGTGAACAAACACAGCACTGCACACGCAGGGCAGGTGCTGCCTGCACAAGAAGGACAACCACGAGATTGACATGGGGCCTCCCTCTTCGGCCCCTTCCCCAAGTAAAAGAAAAGTCTGCACTTTCTGAAACTTTTCATGGCAGGGGAATCTCAGCCAGAGGGACCTTGTTCAGCATGAACCTTAGTGTGAGCTGAGCTCTTTTATGGCTGTAAATGATATTAGATGTTACCTTTTCTAATTTGGACTCTCCTAGTAACTGTGTAAAGGGGATAGTCGCCTCCAACATGGCATTTATATTTCATTTTCTCTGCGAAAGAGGAAAACAGCATAGGGAAGCATCTGGTCACTGAGCTTCTCGAATTATTCTCCAAGGTTAATGTCAGCTTGTCCTCCATTCCGTATTACTGCTAAGCTAAAGACATGCAAGTCAAGACTTACAGGGGGACTTTGATAAATGCACCAAACAGCAGCCTTAGATGTAAGGATGTTCAGACTGGGGAGTTACTGAAGTGAGAACAAAGTAAGGACCCATAGAGGCAGAGTGGAACTGAATCTTACTTACTAAGGTAGATCCAGATAGGAAACGAATACACGTCCTTGTCTTAGATTAAAATATGTGAGGACTGCAACATTTTTACCTGTGAATATCAAGTAAGCACTTTCCCCAAAAGCTTCCATTATTCCTTAGTATCTAGAGGCAGGAGTCCAGACCCAGGTGCAAGGGCTCTTAATTTAGAATCTGAGCTCCAAAGCCATGAGATCCAGAGCTGAACTTCACAGAAAACGCAATCCTATGTATCCAATAGTGTGTCCAAATGTGACTCTGTAAAGATGCTGCAAGATTATACTGGTTCCCAAAGGGAGCCAGCAAATAAAGGACCAGGCTATTTGCCTTATGTAAAATAACTCCTCAGTTGTCCAATCTACTGATGGAGGAGTGATAACGTATGAATTTACAAATCATGCCATTTACAGACATTTATGAATGATTTCAAAAGCTCCGAGCTGTGTTTAGGTTTTTGTTTCTATTCAGCCTTCATCCAGAAATTGATCCTTAGGTCTTCCTAGACAAACTTGTCAATCCAGCTTACTTTGATGTTAGGTTTGGTTGTCTCTATTTCAATCACGAAGCACTTCTCACATTCTCGATATTTTGTGTAAATATGTGTTCAGGGATCCACTTCTGTGTGATGGATTTGAAACTGCACTATGTAGAATAAAAGTACATATTTGTATAAGACTCCTGTCTTTTAAGGAATTTTAAAACTTTCATTCACTATATAACAGGGAATTCTCATTAAGGTATTACAGGGAATATAATACTCAAACTATCTATCGCTAGCTGGTAATACTCACATTCCAGTATAATGACGACTAAAAAGAAAACAAAGGTTTCTTCATCCCTCTTCCAAACAATTTTTCTTGGAGAGATAAAGATAATTTGATTTCAGTTACCGCTGTTTGATTGTGTCTACTTTTGAAACTCTTATAAATAAAATTATATTTATTTTTATTAACTTATATTCCTTCAAAGTTAATATTTTCTGAAATATACTCATTTTGTAGTCTAATTCTCCTCAATGCTCAAGTATATATTATATCAATTTTGCATGCCTCCTTTCCTATGTAAACATATCCAGGTTACTTACCCCAGCTATCAAGTATTTCTGCCACTGAAGCTTCTTTGAATGTTATTGTATAGTTCTTTGTGATTGTGCATATATTTCACTTGGGTACAGATATCAGAGTAGACTTATTGACTCCTAAGCTAAATGCATACTTAAACTTACTTAAAACATTGGGAACATCTTCCAAAGCTGCTTTCTGAATTACAATTCTGAAATCTTAGTAGTCTTCTAGCTCCGCAGTCTAATCAGCAGTTGGTGTTCTTCATCCTATTAGGTACTCATTAGATTAGTAATAGTCTCTCCCACACAGTTCTCTCTGGTGAATGATAATATTTACTCCATTTCATTTTTAGTTATGTATGTGTGTGTGTGTACACATGTGAATGTATGCACAAGAGTCCAGATACCCCTGAAGGCTAGAAGACAGTGTTAAATCTCCTGAAGATCAAGTGATAGGCTGTAAGGTATCCAATGGGTGCAGAGAACCAAATTTGGGTCCTCTATGTCTTAGTTAGGGTTTCCATTGCTATGAAGAGACACCATGACCATGACAACTCATATAAAGAAAAGCATTTAATTGGGGCTGACTTACAGTTTTAGAGGTTTAGTCTACTACCACCATGGCAGAAAACAGCAATGTGTAGGCAGACATGGTGCTGGAGAAGGAACTGAGAATTCTACAACTTGATCCACAGGTAGTTAGGAGATGTGTACCACATTGGGCAGGGCTTGAGCATTTAGAAACTCAAAGCCTGCCTTTACAGTAATATACTTCCTCCATACCTATTCCAATAAGGCCACATCTCCTAATAAAGCCACTTCCTATGAGCCAAGAAATCAAACACGAGTCTATAGGGGCCATACCTATATAAACTACCACATTCTATAAGGCAAATATGTACTCTGAATTCCTGAGCTACCTTTCCAATCCACAATATTTGCTATTTTTTCATGTTCTCTCTCTCTCTCTCTCTCTCTCTCTCTCTCTCTCTCTCTCTCTGTCTCTCTCTCTCTGTCTCTCTCTCTCTCTCTCTCTCTCTCTCTCTCTCTCTCTCTCTCTCTGTGTGTGTGTATGTGTGTGTGTGTGTGTGTGTGTGTGCGTGCATGATGTGCAAGTGGCCTCAGATCAACCACAGGAAACCACACAGGTTGTGTTATGAGACCTTCACTGGCCTGGAATGTGAGATAAGGCTAGAGTGACAGATCCCAGCAATGATGGCTTTTCAGGAATGTGTGTAGTTTTATAAGGATACTGGGAATTTGAACTCAGGTCCTAATATGTGTGCAGTAGGAACTTTTAACTGCTGATCATTCTCCCTAGTCCCTCCTTCATTTTCTTCATGGATTTAAAAAAAATAGGATAATTTAACACCTTTATTCAATTCTTTTACATTCTAGAAGGGCATCATAAAAGCCATAAAAGAAGGGTAGAGGATGGCCCATTGGGGAAGATTGAGTATAGAAGGACACAGTAAGACAAGTAGAGTATATATGAGGAGACCTGGTTATATTCTCAGATCCAGGATTTTTTAAAAATTGTACCTGAAGTTTAAAAAAAAAAGTGAGTACATACAATTAATCACCTCAGAACAAATTTAGGTTTACAGTAAAGTTGATGAGGATCTAGAGAGTCTCCTCATATTTCCTGATTCCTTATAAGCATGATTGCACCCCCCCCCCCATAATCAACTTCTTGCACCAGAAGCCAGATATGCTATCTTCATTGACAAATTGTCACTATTCCAAGGCCATTGTTTATACCAGGTTTCACTCTTGGTATCACATAACCTAAGAGTTTTATACACATATAGGGAAAACTATCATTACACTTTAGTATATATATTTTTCCTGTTCTAAAACTCCTCTATGGTCTACCTACTCATCCTTTCCCTAATCTTAACTTTTTATCTTCCCTGAACATTTTATCTCCATGGTTTTAGCTTTTTGTAGCCTGTTAAATATTAGAATCTCACATCACATGTACATTTCCGGTTGGTTTCACCTGCTGAGTAATATGATAAGTATGTATATATATAACAATAAGTCCTCCTTCACATATTCTAATGGCTTGATAGATTATTTTGTTTTTAGTTCTGAATATCTCATTATTAACTGTATTGGTTTATAGATTGACTCACCTACTGATTGGTAACAACAGTGCTCTCTACTTGGGACAAGTATTAATAAGTTAATATAAGCATTTGTGTTCAGGATTTTCATTTCATTTGGACAAATAGCAAGGAGGGTACTTACTAAATCACATGATAAGGATACACGTAGTTCTTTAAAAAGCAGCCCAACTGACTTTCAACATGATAGTGCCATTCCATTTTCCACCAGCAATGAATGGGAGTTTCTACCTCTCTACATCCTTGCCGTGGGTTGCTACTGTTCTTTCTAATTCTGGGGATTGTAACCAGTGGGTAATGACAACTATTATTTTAAGTACATTTTTAACTAAAATATAATTATACTTATTTTGCCTTTCCTTTCCATCATTCATTTCCTCTAATGTCCACTCTTCTGAAATCTTCCATGCCCCCTCTCTTAAATTGATAGTCTGCTTGTAAGAGCCAGAGTACCAGAAAGCCTTCTGTGAGACTGCCTCCTTTAGAAACGGTGGAGGGAACAAGGCTAGAAAGATGATAGATAGCATCAAAAGAGACACTACCATAGAAAAGGGGAAATGTCACCCCCAAACAACAAACAAACAAACAAACAAACATTAAAGGACATGGCTCCTCCGTGTGGTGGATGAGAAAGTTTATTGTAGGAAAAAGGGAGAGCATTACCACAGGCAGACATATCTGGGAGAGTCCAGAGAAGTCAAGACTTTAAGGCAGCGAGGAAAGCAGGGAGGAGAAGAGAGAGGTGAAAGAGCAGAACAAGGTGCAGCAGCCTGGAGGCCAAGGGTACAAAAAAGGCAGGTAACTAAAATGGCTGGATTGTATAGAGAAGAGCCTCTGGGGGAAGGGCAGCCAAACCCATGGGTTGAAGAATTAAGGGGTAGGGGCCAGGGTAAGCCAGCAACTAATAGGGACTCAGGAACACTGGGAGAACTTATAGGGCAGGTCCACTTTGATATGTTAAATAGGCCCCTGAGCAGTTTGTTCTGGGTTTGAAATTTAACACTTCCAAAGTCAAACATTCTACCTGTCCCCAAATGTTTATTCTACCACATCAGTTCTTAGACAATGATTAAGATCACTTTTTGTTTGTTTGTTTGTTTGTTTGTTTATAAATGTATTTAAGTTTTCCTTAGGGCCAGCTTGGGGCACATCTCTGAGGGTGAGAGGGTGTCTCCTTAAGAGAACATTTAGATACAGTACCACAGTTTCCATGTACACTATATATAAGAAGCAAACATCACCTTCCTAAGACCTCCCTACTGGGAGTAGATGAGGATGCATAGCATATTAATGGATCCCTTTGGAGTCTGTGGCCCCAAGCCATAGTGTTTATTTTCACATTCTGAGTTCTTTCTTAGCATTTCTACAGGCTCACTTAGCAATGCTAATTGCAAACTGCTAGAACTTTCCTTACTGCTAATTGCAGAACAGTAGATGCTTTATTGCCTCTAATTGCTGCATGTTAGAACTCCTTTCACTTTTTCACAGGGGAAAAAATACATTATCCAGAGCTCATTTTTGCAGTTTTATCTAGGTCTTTTAGTCAAGGTGCTGGTATAACTGAGAATGAAGAATGAGGACGTTGTTTACAAATGAGTAGCAAAATTAAGGAGAAATGACAGGGAAAGAGCAAGCATGGGACATAGGTGTGTAGCTCAAAAGGCAGTGGGTTTCAGTCCTCAGGCTATCACACATTGGGAAAACAGCTGTCTGCAATGTATTGTGCTGTTTAAAAGAGCAACCCCTGAGAGGTTCTGCCAGCACCTAACTAATACAGATGCAGATACTTAAAGCCAATCATCAGACTGAACCTAGGGACCCTAATGGAAGAGCTAGGAGAAGGACTGAAGGAGCTGAAGGAGATTGCAACCCCACAAGAGGAACAATATCAACTAACCAGACCACCCAGAGCTCCCAGGGACTAAACTACCAACCAAAGAGTATACATGGAGGGACCCATGGCTTCAGCTACATAGGTATCAGAGAACTGTGTAATTGATGGGAAGGAGGCCCTTGGTCCTGTGGATGCCCCAACATAGGGGGATGCTAGAGCAATGAGGTGGGAGTGGGTGAGTGGGTGGAGGAGCACCCGCATAGATGCAAAGAGGAGGGGACTGGGATGGGGGGGTTGTGGAGGGGAAACCAGGAAGGGGAATATCACTTGAAATGTAAACGAATAAAATGAGTAATTAATTAATTAATTAATTAGAGATAGGAGAGAGAGAGAGAGAGAGAGAGAGAGAGAGAGAGAGAGAGAGAGAGAGAGAGAGAGAGAGAGAGAAATAGTGAGGAAGCAATGTGTTCTAGAAAGAAAGTATCCAAAATACAGAACTTACAAACTAGGAGAGTTGGTTGTCTTAGTGCCCTTTATTCTCTTTACATTTCTGTCAGACTCTGAAGGCAGGATGGGTCAGGAGAGGAAACTGAAAATATGTAGAATGGTATACATGCAAACTTCAGGGTACAAACCCCTTTTAGCAGTTCTGAGTTATAAGCTGATAAAGTTGCAGAGTGAATGGGAGAAATCTTATTCCTAATAATTTACTACCAACACAGGTTCCGTTCAGATTTGATAAGAGCAGCATTACTTGCCACTTAAGGCAAAGGTTAAGAATGCTGTTTCTAGAAAGGAATACATACAGAGAGAACAAAAACCAACAAATGAACAAGAAAACCCATGTGGTTAGATTCCCAAATCATAAAGATAATGTGAGGATGTCCAAGTAGAGTTGGGAGAGGAGGTTTCCATCACTGCTTGTTTGTTGGTCTCCTGCTCATGTGTAAGTGTGCAAAGTATGATGTGTAAGTAAGGTCCAGCAATGGCCTCAGTACAGAGTAAGTGGAAAAGGAGAGAGATGAGAACTTGCATATTATGGGTTGGTAACTGCAGGAAACCTTCAAAATATGTTAAAAAGAGAGTAAAAGTGACATCACAGGGTAATCCTTGAATCAGAGAAAATAATGTTAGCCAAGAACTCAGCTCTTACCCAAGAGTACCTACCTTCTGCAGCCTAGCCATAAATCCTGGCTCCATTCCTTTTTAATGTCTATTCTGAGTATAGGTTGATCCTGAATACAAAAAGGGAAACTGTTATAAACTTGCTGACTCTCAAGTCTGTCACTTTGTCCTGAGGATGGACTTCAGACTCCCTACTGTGTTCATTATACATCTCCTTTTGCCTCAGGCCCAGCTAATCAAAACAAGAGGATAGCAAGTGTCTCTGAGATGTTTCTGAGAGATAGGTAATTCTGGACATTGGAGTCAGGTCTTTTAGTGCTTTAAGTTTTATGCAAGTGTGCGAAGAGTAAACTTCCTTCTCTGTGTGACTCTCTGCTCAGCCTTTTTTTTGACTATAGCTCTGAGCTGAATGTGAGCACATTGGTGCCCATGGATTCAGTCGTTTCTCTCTGTGCCAGCATCTTGACACACCCCTGAATACTCACCTACGATCTGTGCTTAAGCCTCTTGCTTTTGCTCTCACAGAGAACACATGCTCACTTGGCTCTTTCAAGGGATGTTATCAGTTACTTCAAAGATACTTTTGTGTCCTGCTAAGCTCAGAGTATTTCCAACTAAGTTGTGTGGAAACACACAAACAGCCAAGTTTCCCAAGTTCATGTGTGTTTGTGCCAAAGGTTTCCACTACTCTGTTAGATACTAACAGAATATCTACTCTTGTTAATTTTGGTTAACTTCATTTGAACAGTGATGTCTCAATGTATGTTACATTCTTAATATACATATTATAAAGCTTTGCAACAGTCATACAAATCAAATATTCTTTAAAGAGAAAGTTTAAGGACAGAAAGCAAACCTTCAATTCCTTATAGTTTATAAGAACTAGAAGCATGTTTTTCATCTTATAAAGACAGTCTTTTTCATACCTAAGTGTTCCACTACCATTCTCTGTGACTTGAACAGTAAGATGAAGCCCCAACCTTGCCCTTTTATGCCAAATGGTCAGTAGAAGGCAGATGAGTCATTATTACTATGTCTTCCTGGGAAACTTTTGAGAAGTGTGTAACTCCACATTGATTCTTCATTATCTATTTGTCATACTTGTGAGTTTTCCCATTCTGTAGTTTATAGTACACATTGACAAACAAGAGTTTAATACAACTGAGATCATAGTTTGTATATGCTTCATTTGAATAACCTCCTCCCTCAAATAAATGTCTAATATTTTATTTGTTTATGCTAAAAATATTTAAATTATACTTTAGAGTATATTATATTTAAGAATAAATTTATCCAAAATATGTAAAATATAAAGAGACTTTTGAATAAGAAAGTGAAATATGTACAATGTAGCTACAGACTATAAGAAAGGGTCCCTTGAGTTTGAAAACCTGAGATGTATGCAGAGAAATGAGGCATTGATGATATAGGACTCTATATTAGCATAATTAGAAGATACCATGCAAATGAAAGCTATGACAGTGAGTTGACGAGTTCTAGAGAGTGGAGTCAGGGCAGTGATCAAGCACATTGAATTTGTACGCTGACTCTATTGAACAGGAACTAGTCTTCTAATACATAAATTAACAAATCCTTTCTTTCTCCATTGCTTATTCTTTCTCAAACATGGCATAGACAGCCAGATCTTTTCCCATATAGACTTTTGGGTCCCCTAAAATTTATCTCTAGGATCACTAAGCCCTCCTGTAAGCCTTTTCTTGCACATAAAATATTGTAGTCCCTCCTTGTTTAGGGTCTCTAGAGTCAAGCGCCCCCCCTCCCACTTTCTGAATTACAGGCTCCAAGAAGGCTAGAATGACCCAGACCACAGGACTCAAGAGAAAAAGACCAGGACAGAAAGTAACAGTGAGACTTCTATGTTTGCTGCTCATGACTGTATGAAGGAAATTAACAGAATCTAAAAATGAGCTAAACCCCATCTATAATTGCACAGATGAGAAATCCCTGCTTGTTTCTGAGTTCCTTTCAAATGTAGAAATTTTGCCCCAATAATTACTAGTACCCCCCCCAGACATCTTTATTTTCTTATTACAGCAGTCATTCTACAGTCTCCCTATACTACACACAAGCTCAGAAAAAGACATAGTTGGGCTTGTCTTTACAGAAGCTATGTAATAAGATCTTTTCTACTGATGTGGTAAGAAACAATGACCAAGAGTATTTGGCTTAAAGTTACCAAGGGATGAGTCGACCATGGTGGGGAATCATGGCAATAAGCAACAGACATAGCTAGAGCAGAGGTTGAAGGAACCACATCTTCAATTACAAGCAGGAAGTAGAGAGCACACTGCCATGGCAAGTGGCTTTGAAATCTCATATCCCATCCCTAGAGACATTCTTTCTCTACCAAAGCCATGCTTCATAAACCTACCCAAGCAGCAGCAGCAACTAGAGATCAACTATTCAAATATCTGTGTCTATGGAACATATTCATTCAAGCCACCACAGTCCATGAGCCAGCGCAAGTAAAGAGATATCCTATAGCAAGCTCACTAACTTCACAGGCTTGGGTTCTAGAGCTTAGTGCAGTCCCATGCATATGAAACTGCTCTTTGCCAGGTTTTTCCCCAGCACTGAATTCAATCTTACCCTCCACGTCTCCTTTTGTAGCTCTTTCATTTGAGGGACCCCACCTAGAACCTTACTCAGCTTCCCAAAGAGCAGAAAATGTTTTTGAAAATTCATAATACAGATACCAATAACACACATCAGCATTCTCTTTCTTCATTGGTTCTTCATGATTCTGACTTCCTCAGTCCATGCTCATCCCAGTCTAAGTTTTGTTTTGTGTCAGTATAACTGTCTTCTCTCAACTTCTCACACTTGCACCTTCACTTTAAACAAGAAAAGTTCTGTTCAGTTCTTTCCTTTTCTTAACTACTCTGCTCTGACCAAAAGGCTCTGCTTCTCCCAATCTGTACTCTCTGTGAATGTATGTCAACCTTTCTCCCTGATGCCCAACACCACCTCCTTAAGGAAATGTTCTTTTGACCATTAGATTAGGGCACTAGAACATGTCAGATTTTCCTGATTTTGACTTAACACAGTCACTATTTCACATTTATTTGTTGATAAACAAAAACTTCCTCTCTTCTTGGGGCTGAAAAGCTCCTTTTTTTTTTTCCGAACTATGGTTTTGTTCTAATTGTATTGCTTGTCCCAAAAGATGTCCTAAGTACTAAAGCCCAATATTTGAACAAAGAAGTATAAGGAGATCATCTTTAGTTTTTAACTTGGCCATTTCAGAAGTCCAGGCATATTATCTGAGAATCTTTATCCCTTTATCTTATGGAACCAGAAATTTCTATCCTGAGTTTTATAGGGATCACACTCCTTTCTGCAAGTCTGAGCTTCATATCCTCTCACTACCCTCCTGGGCCTCTTTCTTCTCTGTTTCAGTTCCTCATCTTCTGCCTAGATTTTGGTGTCTTCTGAAGATAGGATAGCAAATAGAAAGAGCATCAACACTAGAAATAAAATAGTTATGGAGAAAACAAATGACTTCTCTAATGCCACTTGATTTTCTTGAGAGAAAGATACTTCTTGATGATTTGAGGATAGGACACCTGCTACATTGTCTCATGAGTGTGCATTTGTGGGTTTTTGTATGTCCAAGACATAACTGTGTTTCATCTGCTACCCATTCTCAACCTCGGCCACAGTACAAGGCACTTACCAGAGCTCTCTGCTTACTTTAAACAAGGAAGGTTCAGTTCCTCCTTTGTAGCTATGAAGCATCAATTATGACAGTGCAGAATCCATTTATAGAGTGAATATAGCATGTGCTCTTGTAAAATTATGAGAATCATTTGAGGTTGAAATAATCCCTCAATACAGACTGAAAGTAGATTAAAACAAGTTTCTTTGCCTGAATGATTCACATTAAGTCTTCAAAGACTTGTGTAATTTAATGTCCTGAGGCAGAGAGGAACAAAAATAGATGACTTATTTGAGAATCAAAGTTTAAAAGGCATCTTCTTTAGGGAAAATACATCTTCGCACCTACTTGCTGAAGTCATACTTGACAAAGTTATAACCTACAGATGAATTCTAGAATAATAGTGTAGTTGACATGACCTGAATTATAAACAAAACTGAGTCTATCTAGAGCCCCAGAGAAATTAAAAAATGAATTAATAGAAGTTATATAAGGAACTTAATTCAGATTTAAAACACTAGGCACTAGATGGTGCTAATGCACTTTTCCTATTAAATACAGAATTATTAAAATTCTCTGAGAATAAAGAGTCAGAGCCCTGACTTTCTCATGGTAGGCAGGATTTCACAGGTCAAAGCCAAGTTAGTTATAATTAGCAAAATCAAACAAACATATCAAGTACATCAAACTCCTTTCTACCCACCCCCAGTCATAAGCCAGCCACGACACTTAAATTCTTGGGTCTTTTATGCTTTACAATTTATTAAGGAAATGAACCTTTTTTCAGTGTCCCACAGGTAGATAGTTTTGTCTTTTTCTATTTAGAAATTATAAAATATTCCACCTGATGAAAAAAATTATAAATGTCATAGTTTTATGGGGATAAAATACCATTTAATATTAAAAATTCAATGGTGTATAAATAAAATGCTAATGATATCCTTATATTCCTATCTACTATTAGTAACCAATTTTCCACTTCAGTGTTTTGTAATAATTCCTTTTCTCTATAAGCATGTGTCATTGACTCTTAACTGCATATGTATGCATTCTTATCTATTTTGATATATATCATATATATGATACATAAATATAAAAGAGAGAGTAAGACAGACAGACACACACACACACACGCACACACAGAGAGAGAGAGAGAGACAGAGACAGAGACAGAGACAGAGACAGAGAGAGATATGCATTAATGGTCTACTATTCTCTAATGGGAAGACAGATATAATTCTAATGTCATAATTATCTTAACATCACTGCTGAATATTTTTCAAGTAGACATATCTTTCTTCAACTGTCTGAGCAACTTCCTTGCAGCTTCTCTTCTCTGATGACCTCAGTTCTTCTGTCATTCACAATCCTAGCATATCTGATAGTGCCAATCATACTTTTTATATCACTTAATGGGAATGGAGGGGAAAGGAGAGATATGGAGCCCTCCAGAACTTGTTGCATGCCTCAATTAATGCTCACAGAGCATAATTAATGAGAGTTATCTTTGCTTTGCAAAAAGACTAATAACTGTATTTAAATAGAATAAATTCTAGCTCCCTATGACCAGTGACAGTCTGATTACTTCTGCATGCAATGCTATTATAGAGACCACAGGGTCACTGGAGTGGAAGAGGGAGGAGCCCAAGTTGTGGTTGTCAGTCTTCAGAACAGGAACTGTAAATAGAGGGTGCAGTGTAAACCTCTCCATGGGAGGTAAATCATCTTGATGTTGGGAGTGGGAAGGGACTGTATGTGGTTTTTTCTTCCTCTGTCATGAGAGTTTATATTTGAGAAAACTGCATTTCAAATAAGATGTAACAGAGATGCAGATATGAGCAAACTAAGAAAGGAGCTCTGTGAGGAGTTCTCATTGAAATGAAAATGGGGAAAGTGGGAACAAAAGCTGGGAACCTTCTTCCTCTCTCTCTCTCTCTCTGTCTCTCTCTCTCTGTCTCTCTGTCTCTCTCTCTCTCTGTCTTTCTCTCTGTATGTCTATGTGTGTATGTACATGTATGTATGTATGTATGTATGTATTATATATCTACTTATCTCTCTATCTATCTCTCTATCTCTCTATCTCTCTCTATCTATCTATCTATCTATCTATCTATCTATCTATCTATCAATATAATTATATCTACACACACACACACACACACACCACATACATTTTCCTACTTTGCTTTTTATTGTTTTAATAAACAACTGTAACTGAAAGTAATTTGGGAAGGAAAGGATTTATTTAGTTCACAGGTTGCAATCCATCAGTGATGGGAAGAAGTCAGAACAGAACAGGAACTCATCAGGAACATGGAGGTAGGAAGTGAAGCAGAGGCCATAGTGGAATACTACTTACTGGCTTGCTACCCATAGCTTGTTCAGTTTCCTTCTCTGTACAACTAAAGACTACTTGCCAAGGATGGTACCACCTTTAGTAAGCAGGGGTCATCAGCTTACTGATCAATCATTAAGAAAACGGCCAAGGAATTTGATCACAGGCCAATTTGATGGAAGCATTTGCTCAGTTGAGGTTCATTTGTCCTGAATGGTTATAGATTTTGTCATGTTCCACGCCCAAATAAACTAAATAGCCAGGATACACACATGCACATACACACATGCACACACAGACATGTACATGTAAATGAAAATAGAAGCAAAGAAACCCAGCACCTTTGGATAAGTTGGGAAGAAAGTACAGGAATGATGAGGAACAGAAGCAGTTGAGAACTCTACAAGGAGACACCAGGATTCCCCAAAACACTACCTAAGCTGTTTTCAAGTCTGTTGTATAACCTTCCTTTTTTATCCAACAGCTAATTTTAATGTCTCAAGCATAGACACATGCCTGGGAAATTGGTTTTGTAGAAATCCAGGGCAAGGAGTGCCATTAAAAGCCAATTAGAAACTCATTTTACAAATCACATCTGGAAATGGAAATGGGGTTGCTCTTTAGAACTTTCCAACCTAGTATATACTAGGTTGACCTCTTCCTAGCAAGGCCAGAAGTGATGGCCTTGGTAGTGGTGGGTGTTGGTCAGCAGGTGAAAAGTGCCATGCTTTACTATCCTGAGTGTGAATTGCAGTTCTCTAAAGAATGGCTTTGACTTTTACCTTCTTCTCTCATTCCAAAACCAACCTCTCCATCATTATGGAAGTGTGAAGATGAGAACCAGGAGGACACAAACTGTTCTGCTTGTTCAGTACATAAAAGGACTTGGAGGAATTGTCTCAATGATGGAGACAGGGCTTATTTATACTGAAGAGGTGATGATGTTCACAGAAAATAAACACGTGGAAAGTCATAGGGAAGACACAACAGTGTACCTGCAAGATAGTTTCTCCCCAGAAGATGGAGAGAATCTTCTACCTTCAGTTTTGATGGAGTGGTGCTCCATAGATAAAAGTCAACTTGACTTTTCTTATTAACATTCTTCAGAATATCAGTTACCAGACATTGTTAGTGATCCCCTCTAGGGAATAGTAGACTCATTGGACTGACAGGGAAGAGTTTCGTGTGATGTTTAAGATTAAGGTTATTCTGTTCCCTGGGGACTTAAGATATATTCCTGAGTATGGAAAGGGCAAAGTCACAAGGAACAAAGGGATAGGAGCTAGGATGAAAGGGTAGGTTTGAGCCATGAGCGTTTCAGATATATTTGTGTCACAGAAGTTTGACGACACCAAAGTGAAAATCTTTCTGTCACATCAAGATAAAATTGGAGCCAGGGTGTTAGGAAGGGTGTGGACTCATGCTTGCCTGTCTGAGATAAGGACTTTTCACAAAGGCTTCTGAAGGCTTCAAAGAGAGCTTGTCTCCACCCACCCCATGCTGTACACACCTCCCACACATGCACAGACTTCTATACCAAAGTTTATCTTTAGAATTCTGTAAGACAGCAACAATTCAGACACGACTCTGAGCAGAACACTTGCCCAGCAACAGCCTTTACCACTTCTACATTGGGTTTCCAAGATCAATGAGCTTTGTATTAAAGTAGCTTAAGTATTTTTTCCTTTATGCCTTTGAAACTTCTCTCTGTTTCAATCTCCTTAAATAATACTCATCATTCATAACAGTTTCTTCTTCTTCTTCCAACGCTTTCATTATCAAAGTAATATTATTATTTTGATAATGTCTCACTGGTTGTTTAGATTGGCCATGTGTGCAGGGTGGAAGCCCAAGCTCCCCTCAGCTCCTAGAGAATGGAGATTGACCTAAAATCTAGGAGACACATGACTGTACAGCACTTGATAAAATACTGATATTTTTAGGAATCTAGTGGGTATTTGTTACCTTGAATTTTCCTAGATTCCTGCATCAAGAACATGGTTTGCAACACTGTGGATCTATGATGAATGTCAGCAGTTAAGTCTAAGACTTTCACTACTAAACGTGTCTTTGGATCTATAGATACATGGAGACAAAGCAATACCTGGAAGCAAAGGGTTCTGCTACCCAAAGCCAATCTCCATCCTCACACTCACTACACTACTCAGAGGCATGTGTACAAGAAAGCTCAGAGAAACAATGGAAAAAATAGTATGACTCTTCTTTGAAGTCAGTATATCTTATTATTGAATATTAAAACTCTTACTGCACAAGACAATTACACAAGACAATTGACCAAGCAGAAGATAAAAGACCCAAATATTCTTAGAAAGACCTGTGAATGGAGCCATGAGCAGAAACAATATCAGAGACATATATGTACCAGACTCAGTGGCTCAAAGCTCTTAGCTTTGCCCCTACAGAACTGAAACACTGAGATGTCCTTTACCTTTATGGACCTGGCCCTGTCTTGTATGGTCATGAGAATATTGGATATGCTTTTGGAATTTACCAAATCTTACTATAGGATCTATACACACCAAAATTATAAGGGTTCTGGACTGAAAATGAGATTCCTTTTCTAAGGTATTTTAAGAGTCTGTTTTCCTCTGCTTGACTGTCCTTTGTGTCTTCAGAAGATGTAGCAGCCAAAATCCTTGGGGAAGTCTCAGAACGCTGAACTGCTGAACTTTCTTTGTTTCCATACATAGGTATGCTAGCCACCGTACTGACACTGCATAGGCCCCTGATACCATCCTTGTGCAGACCCCTTCAAAACATATGAAGGAGGATGGAGTGACTAAAGATGTCTCACTAACGTGGCAGCATTTCTAAGCAATAGCACAAGCTGAACCATGCAGAGTTTTTGTAAGATAGTGGAACACCTCAGGTTGAAGATTTGTTATATCCTCTAAGTTGAGTAACTTCTTTAAGCTGGTCTCATTTTGTAAACAGACTGTGGATTCCCTCTTTGGATAAAGGGGTTCATCAGGGTGTCCCAACCTACACTGACCTAGGCCATCTCTGCTTTTTAAACTATTGGCTAGGGTTTTAATCGTCTTTCCTAACAAATCTAGCTTCCCTACAGTGACAAGGGCTGTTATTATTGTTCCTCTCATACAGGGCTCCTTCTGTGAAGCAGTGTGAGTCAAACTAGCAATAGTAGCAAACTATTAATTACTTACAATGCAAACTGTGAGGAAAATCAACATTGATTCAATTGCCAATTTCTACTGTCCTGTTAGAATGTTAGGGTAAAATGTTCTGTCTCCTCTGAAAGTAAGGTGTATTTTGAAAGTAACATTTTGAAGCATCCTTTAGAAACATCACTGAAAGTCAAGAGGTGCCATAATAAAGTGTTGAGGATCAAAAGCCACATGAAAGTGTGGAGATTAATTAATTAGTAAAGAATGTTTTAACCCTCTAAAATTAACTAAAGATTGTAACTTGCATTGGTATCTGTCAGAGGCAGAATTTCTTCTCTTGCTTTTATGATTCAGTTCAAATAGCTTTTGGGACAAGTTTTTTATTAATTCCTTCATTCAACTTTAAGCAACCAGTGATTTCGTTTAAGCATAATTAGAGACAGGTGAATTCAGGAGCAAGATCAGAAGTAGGACATCTCTGATGGAGTGTGGAGGGCAGAATTTAGATCTCTAATGTGAGGTGGAATTGAAACATCCAGGTGGCAAGAGACAACTGACAATTTGGAAAGAACAAAAAGAGCTAAGTGGGACCTGAGGTGCAGAGGAGAGGCAAGTGGTGCTCTCAGAATGAGCATGTGTTAAAATTAAACCATGGTTTTGCATTTCTCTGAATTCTGCACCATTTCATTTCTATCTTATAGCATTTCCTACAATACCAGTACTTTACTTCTGTCCTCCAAGCAGCCTTATTGATACAGGATAAAATGACAAACCTCAAACTCTGGTATCTTAGGCTTAATATTAGATAGTTCTGAAGCTCATTGATGTCACTGTGAGAACAACCCTGTGGGTACAATGGATACCTGTATTTACTCTCTGTTGCTCACAGGGACTCTGATCTAGATAGTTGTCATCCTCTGCAAACCATGCCATGGACACCAGGCACTTCTGATATGTGGCCTCTCGTTTCCTAGGGACAGGTGAATCCTCAGAATGTCATGTAGTTCTACTGTCTGTCAGTCTGTCTTCTCTCTCTCTCTCTCTCTCTCTCTCTCTCTCTCTCTCTCTCTCTCTCTCTCTGCATGTGTGGTTTCCTAGTCATCACTTTTCTGTCGAGAGGCTTGAAGGATCCTACTCTAGACTGTGAAGCAGGACTCGACAGAGCACCTCTCTTTCAGTGGCTTGGCCACAACGTAGCACAGGCACCTTCTGTTCACAAACCTCAGATGCTTAGCCCTCTTCATTGCTGTCCTAAATTCTGAACAAATGAGTTGTCTGGCTCTTCATCATCAAAGGGAGCAAGTAATAATGACAAACAGATGCTTTCTTACAAAACTGCAAATTTGCATTGTATTTACACAATCCAGCTCTCAATGTCACTAACTCAGTCTACAATATGCCAAGCAGTGGCCCAGCCAAAGCAAAGCAATGTCAAGGCCAGCTTTAAAAAATATCATGGATTGTCTCTGAACCTTTTATAAAATATATAATAAGCAATATATGGCACATGACATAAGACATATAGCATGTGACATATAATATATACTTTAAGGTATATAGTATATAATATATAATGTGTAATATATAAATGATATATAAATAATATAAAACATATAACATGATATAAAATATATGACATATTATATGTGATATATGATATGTGGTATATACTATATGATAATGTGATATATAATGATATATATGTATACATATATACACATTATATATATACATACATACACACACACACACACACATATATATATATATATATATATATATATATATATATATATATATATATATTAAGGACCAACAATTATCTGCCAAGATTTTCCCTGATTTCTATTTTTCAGTGAATTGAGCACATTACAGAATAAAGCTATGTATGAGTGCACTCATAAGAAAACTATGATTGTTGTGCCGATGTTCAGCCATCACTGGAAAGAGAGGCCCATTGGACATGCAAACTTTATATGCCCCAGTACAGAGAACGCCAGGGCCAAAAAATGGGAATAGGTGGGTAAGGAATTGGGGGGGGGGAGGGTATGGGGGACTTTTGGGATAGCATTGGAAATGTAATTGAGGAAAATACATAATAAAAAAAAGAAAAAGAAGAATCAAAAAAAAAAAAAGAAAAAGAAAGAAAACTATGGTATCTAGGAACACAAAACATGAATATACTGTTTAGTATTAAAGAAAAAAATTGCAGCTTTACAAAGAAGGAAGGAAATGGGACTTATTACTAGGATAAAAATTAATCACAGGAAAGCAATCTATTTCTGACAAATTGACAATGACATTAAACAAGTATAACTGCAACACATACCTTCACCAATTTATAAAAATGAGGGAGATATGCAACAATTCATACCAAACTTCCAGAAGTAAACATTGGAGTCTGTTATGAGTTATAACCCTTTAGATAGAAGGGTTGATGAATTTGAAGATGATATTCATGAGGAAACACAGAAAATGAGAGCAAGGTATAAGTGAGGCAAGGATAATGCCAGTAGTCAAACATGCAATCTGAGTGTCCAATGAAAATTTTAATACATAAACTTCTTGAAACCTAGCTAGGAATCTACAACAATAATTTTAACATTCTACCTTTTTCAGCTTTATCTTCTTTAGACTAGTTTATTCTTCCAAGTGCTCAGCAGATGTCTCTGTTGACAGTATCGTTAGTCAGTGTATCATGAAAATTCCCTTGGACTGAAGACTGTTTTGCCCAGGCCGACTCCTTCCAAAGGCACCTGATACCCAGTGAATAGTGTATGGCCCCCTGCAGCACTATGGCAGGAATTAGAAATTCTTCTTTCTCAAATGAGTTTCTCTCTCAATGGCACAGATAATATTTGAGATTTTTCTGGGTAAACTGCAACTGGCAATCACTCTGATGTTTTCATGCCCTCCCACAGATTCCTGATTTTGAGAGCTCCCAGCCTCTTCCACACAGCCTGTCAGGTTACAGCCCAGTCAGTGTCTATGGCAGGTCACTATGGGGCACTGAGGAACCACCTAGTGAGCTTCTGGCTTCACATCAGTAGGTGGATGCAGGCAGAGCTTTGGTTTGGAGGCACAATAGGGTATTAGCTGTGGAACCAGAAACAGTTCTAGCTCAGGAGGCAATCATCTTTGCACACACACTGTGCACCACTAGAGGGAGAAATAACTGTAGACTTGAACTGTAGTCTTGGCAATCTAAAGCCTCTGGAGCTAGGTAGAAAAAAGAAAGCAAAGGCTTTGATATTCATTTCCCTGATGACTAAGGATGTTGAACATTTCTTTAGGTGCTTCTTGGCCAGTTGATGTTCCTCAGCTGGGAATTCTCTGTTTAGCTCTGTACTTAATTTTTAATAGGGTTATTTGGTTCTCTAGAGTTTAACATCTTGAGTTCTTTGTATATATTGAATACTAGCCCTCTATCAGATGTAGGGTTGGTATGGATCTTTTCCCAATCTGTTGGCTGCCATTTTGTCCTATTGACAGTGTCCTTAGCCTTACAGAAGCTTTGCAATTTTATGAAGTCCTGTTTGTCAATTCTTGATATTAGAGCATAGGCTATTGGTGTTCTCTTGAGGAAAATTTCCCCTGTGCCCATGTGCTTGAGGCTCTTCCCCACTTTCTTTTCTATTATTGTCAGTGTATCTGATTTTATGTAGATGTCCTTGATCCATTTGGACTTCAGCTTTGTACAAGGTGTTAAGAATGAATCAATTTGCATTCTGAGATTCCACCTCACACCAGTCAGAATGGCTAAGATCAAAAATTCAGGTGACAGCAGATGCTGGCAAGAATGAAGAGAAAGAGGAACATTCCTCCATTGCTGGTGGGATTGCAAGCAGGTACAGCCACTCAGGAAATGAGTTTGGTGGTTCCTCAGAAAATTGGGCATAGTACTACCTGAGGACGCAGCTATACCACTCCTGAGTATATAACCAGAAGATGCTCCAACATGTAATAAGGACACAACTATGTTCATAGTAGCCTTATTTATAATAGCCAGAAGCTGGAAAGAACTCAGATGTCCTTCAGCAGAGGAATGGATAAAGAAAATGTGGTACATTTACACAATGGAGTACTACTCAGCTATTAAAAATGATGAACTCATAAAGCTTTTAGGCAAGTCAACAGAACTAGAAAATATCCTGAATGAGGTAACCCAATCACAAAAGAACACACATGACATGCACTCACTGATAAGTGGATATTAGCCTAGAAGTTCAGAATAGCCAAGAAACAATTCACAGACCACCTGAAGCTCAAGAAGGAAGACCAGTGTGGATAATTCTGTCCTTCTTAGAACGGGGATCAAAATATCCATGGAAGGAGATACAGAGACAAAATTTGGAGCAGAAACTGAAGGAAAGGTCCCTCAGAGACTGCCCCACCTGGGGATCCATCCCATATACAGTCATCAAACCCAGACACTATTGTGGATGCCAACGAGTGCTTACTGAAAGGAAGAGCCTGATATAGCTGTCTCCTGAGAGGCTCTGTCAGTGCCTGACAAATACAAAAGTAGATGCTGATAGCTATCCATTGGACTGAGCACAGGGTCCCCAATGAAGGAGCTAGAGAAAGAATCAAAGGAGCTGAAGGGATTTGCAGTCCCACAGAAGGAACAACAATATGAACCAACCAGTACCTCCAGATCTCCCAGGAACTAAATCACCAACCAAAGAGTACATAAGGAGGGACTTATGGCTCCAGCCACATATGTAGCAGAGGATGGCCTTGTGGGACATCAATGAGAGGAGAGGCCCTTGGTCTTGTGAAAGCTTGATGCCCCAGTGTAGGGGGATCCTAGGACTCGAGAGGGAGTGGGTGGGTTAGTAAGCGGGGGCAGGGGGGATGAGATTGGGGGGGGGGTTGGAAGGGAAATGGTGGAAGGGGATACAATGTTATACCACCGAGGAAAATTACAGCCACATCAGAAAACCCTTCATAGCATGTTTTCTGACAAATAACACTTCTTTTAGATACCAATATACCTTAATTACTTGAGATCTTTTCCTTTAAGTACCTTTGGAGGGTCCAGTTATTAATACTCACATTTGTTCACTTTTCTCATTTTGAAAATCATCTCTTTCTCTCTTTTACCCTTTAAGAATTGTAATGAGGTAGATAGTAACAAAATATCTGCACATTGATGGTTACAGGAAGTGCATATTTGTTTACTCTCTTCATTGAGTCTTAACATAAATTCACGATTTATAGTCAAAATGCTATGCAAGTTAACCAACGTCAACCCTGGGGATGTGAAATGAAAGCAAAGTGATACTCTTATCTAGAAACTTCTATTTTCCTTTTCACAGGCTGAGATATAAAATGATGACGGCAAGTGGGGAAGAATGAATTATTTGGGAGAAAACTGTAAGTGGTCATTGGAAAAATGAGTGACAGACTTTCGTGTAGTCTATCTCGGAGGCTTCTGGTGTCTCCTCACATGAGTCAACTAATCATTCCTGGTTGGTGGGACTTCTAGGAAAGAAATTTCATATTTCTTTTGGGGAATCAGTGCTAGGTCTACCAGGGGAAGCTGAGAAAAAGATTTTTCCTTCACTTGCTTTCCCCCAAGCACTTTTCAGTTCAGAAGAAGCAGAAACAAAGTAGATTATTGGACAATTATTTTCTGAATTCCATCTCTGTTTTTATATCTATAGTTCCATGATATTATACAATGTTTATGTACTGTAGAACCATCACCATTACGGCTTTCCCAAGAAGTTTTCATCTTTAAACTCTACATAGTAACTATTCTTCCCCCAGAGCCTTCATCTTGTCTATTTTAGGAGGTGTATGTTAGAATTGAAGTTTTTTCTCTTTGTGTCTGATTTATTTCACTTTGCATATGTCTTATATTTGTAATGTGCATAAGAACTAGATTTATGTCAATACCTCATTGTAATAAAGCTGCACACTTTTCTACCTCACATTCACTTTATGGACTTTTAAGTTCTGACTATATCTATGTTTTACATCTATCTTTTCAAAGCCTACAAAGAGCAATAACTATCTGCCAAAAATTTCTCTGACTTTTGTTTCTCAGGGACACAAGGCACATTGCTTAATAAATCTATGAATGTATTAATAAGAAAACCATGGTATCCTACTTCCTCAAACATAAAATGTACAGTTTTACATCTCAAAAAAGATTACAGCTTTGCAAAGAAGGAAGTAAATAGGACTCATCACTAGGAGAAAAATTAATCACTAGAAACAAACTTGTTTCTGACAAGTCAGCTACTATGGCATTAAACTGTGTAACTGTAGCACATACCTCAACCTGTCTGTAAAAATGAGGGAAACATGCAAAGACCCAACTCAAGCTTCCACAGTAGAAACTGCAGAGTCTGTGATGAGCAATAACTCACTGTAAGTAACAGTAGACTGGATGACCCAGAAGGATGGATTAATGAATTTGAAAATGATGCTGAAGAGAAAACACAGAGAAAATGAGAATAAGATATAAGTGAGGTGAAGATACACTGTTGGTGAAATATGTACTCAGTGGGACTGGAGAGATGGCTCAGTGGTTAAGGGCACTGACTGCTCTTCAGAATGGTCCTGAGTTCAAATCCCAGCAACCACATGGTGGCTCACAACCATGCATAAAAAAGATCTGACTCCCTCTTCTGGAGTGTCTGATGACAGCTACAGTGTACTTACATATAATAAATAAATAAATAAATTTTAAAAAATATTATTAGATATTTTCCTCATTTACATTTCCAATGCTATCCCAAAAGTCCCCCATACCCTCCCCCCACTCCCACTTTTTGGCCCTGGCGTTCCCCTGTACTGGGGCATATAAAGTTTGCATGACCAATGGGCCTCTCTTTCCACTGATGGCAGACTAGGCCATCTTTTGACATATATGCAGCTAGAGTCAAGAGCTACAGGTTACTGGTTAGTTCATAATGTTGTTCCACTTATAGGGTTGTAGATCCCTTTAGCTCCTTAGGTACTTCTCTAGCTCCTCCATTGGGGGCCCTGTGATCCATCCAATAGCTGACTGTGAGCATCCACTTCTGTGTTTGCTAGGCCCCGGCATAGTCTCATAAATTTTTAAAAGAATGTTTATTTTAAAAATACAATCAGGAATTGTAACATAAATTTTAATATTTAAGTTTCCTCAAAGGCTATCCAGCTGTCAGCAACAACAATTCCAAAATTCTACCTTCTCAGCTTTCTCCCTCTTTTTGTTTTAGTCTGGTTTATTTTTCCAAATGTTCAGAGGCTTCTTCTTCACTGACAGCATCTACCATCTGGCCTTCTGGGTATTTGCTTCGAATAAAGCCTTTACTTAGTAGGTCCAACCACTTCCAGGGGCAGCTGATACCTAAGGATTAGTTTAATGACAACAGGCAAAATTTGAAATTTCAGCAAGTACCTGGTACTGTCAACAACTTTGTGATGTTTTCTGAACCACCACTGATGCTAGATTTGGAGAGAGCTTCAATCCTCAATACCTCTCAGCCTGTAGCGGTACAGTCCAGTGGCTGCACAGCTGATCACTAGGTGGCGCTGTGGACCCACTGGCATTTCTTCAAAAGTGACTGCAAAGAGAACTCTGGTTTGGAGCCCACAGGAGGGTATTATCTGTGGAACCAGATATAGTGCTGGCGCAGGAGACTCAGAACAGAGCAGGGAATGACATCATATTTGCAAACCCACTGTGCATCAGCAAAGGTGGGTTTAAACTGTAGTTTTGGCCATCTAAAACCATCTAGAGCTAGGCAAAGAGAGGAAAGCAACTTCCTCAGAGAAAAACATGAAGGGGAATTCCCCATACCCAGCCCTATTTATTCAGTACATTCATCTCTCCATCCACTAAGCAGGCTGAGCCTAAAGCGCAGAAGGGCATAGCCAACAGTGTATACCCAAGAGTACAGAGAGCCCATGGGAGTCAGCAAGATCACTGACCTCAGAACCTGACATCATAGGCAGTAAGATGAAAAGAGGAAAGAGAAAGGAGCAGCTGACTCTTACTTTCTCACCAAGAGGACCAGCATCCTGAGAAGAAGCATGTCTAACACTGTCCTTGCTGATTCTGCCTGGGGCATCACCCTGCTATCTTGGGTTACTGTCTTTCTCTTGGGAACAAGTAAGTCCTGAGTGCTGGCAGGACTGCACCTAAGCTCCTTTATTGTTGCTGCTGCTGCTGCTGCTGCTGCTGCTGCTGCTGCTGCTCCTGCTGCTGCTGCTGCTCCTGCTGCTGCTGCTGCTCCTGCTGCTGCTGCTACTCCTGCTGCTGCTGCTCCTGCTGCTGCTGCTCCTGCTGCTGCATAGACCTACCCTTTCTCTAGCTCACCCCTGTCTCCTTCCTCACCAGGTTCAGCAAATTCTGGGGTTGTCCAGTCTCCAAGACACATAATCAAAGAAAAGGGAGGAAGGTCCGTTCTGAAGTGTATTCCCATCTCTGGACATAGCAATGTGGTCTGGTACCAACAGACTCTGGGCAAGGAATTAAAATTCCTTATTCAGCATTATGAAAAAGAGGAGAGAGACAAGGGATTCCTACCCAGCAGATTCTCAGTCCAACAGTTTGATGACTATCACTCTGAGATGAACATGAGTGCCTTGGAACTGGAGGACTCTGCTATGTACTTCTGTGCCAGTTCTCTCCACAGCCTTACAAAGCTACTGGCTTTCTGTAACTTAATATTTCTGTTCCAGCTGGTGGTATACTAGAGAGGGGTTGGGCAATGCCACAAAGGCTTTGCCATAGCCCAGAAATGATTTTATCTCTATACTAATCCCCTTATGGTCTACTGGAGCTAACATAGATATTCCTAACACTGAGGTTGAGGTTGGCCTCAAGCCTGCCAGATGTTATTACCTCTCTGCCAGTACATTTCAGCACCTAGAAAGTTGTAGAAAACCTTATTCTGTGCTGGGGTGTTACCCTAGGCCACACATTTTATGACAAGGGTAGACATTAACATGCCCATTTTGGAGACGAAGATTTTTATACATTTTAATAGGACTCAGAATTGAAAGATACACCTTTTTGCCTTCAAAGTTATCATTCTGAATCTCCTTGCTGTTCCCCAGTTTAGGCAAAAATATAATGGAGCATCTTGGTCTCTTGTATTACAGGATATGCTGAGCTTAGTTTGTGTGTGGTGGGATCCTGACAGCTTATAGCTGAATTGTATTAAGCCAGATAAGGTTTATCTTGAAAGTCTAGATGAAGCTTAATTTTCAATAAAGAGAAAGTTGCTACTCAACCAATTAAACTATAAATTAGAAAGGAATAAGAAGGTGTTTATGCAGATGGTTCAATCTCCAATGAAATAAGGGTATTTTCCAGAAAAATATCATTAGTGGTAGATCAGACATTATCTTGGAAATGTTCTTAAGAGCTATGAAATTTCATGTTCCATATTCCAACTGTCTAAGTCTAAAATAGAAATTGCTGTTTTCTTAACCTGACTCAACCATGACAATGGCCTCATTTGTTGATGACTCCTGGTTTCTAGGGACTAGACAAGCTTTGAGCATGTAGGACAATGTCCTTTTTTTGGAATGGCAAGACTCTGATACCAGCTTCATCATATGCGAGTTCTCTTGACCCCTTATATCTCTGCTTTTGGATGTGAGTCTTTCCTCACCAGGGCAGGGTTATATAATGTGTCAATTAAAATCCCAACAGGATGAATGGACACAGAAAGAGGGCGTGATACCGAGATATTATCTATGTAGGGAGTAACTGAGAAATGCCTTATCTAGGAAGGAACCTGTACTGCCCTTGAGTAAAGAAAAGTGCTACATGTTAGCAGAGTTATGACAAAAATGATACAAGAGCTTTTGGATGACTATGATAAAATTTCTTGGGACACTTCACACACCAGATGGGACCATCACTAGGCAAACCACTTACCCATATTACTAATGGGGATTTCCACTTGAGAGGAAACACAGGAACAAAGACGTGGGCCCACTATTTATATAGCCTTATCTGAAACAAAGGGAGAATTTCTATGAATGAGGGCAAAGTAAAGGCTGGGCCTAGAATGCAGAGCTGTGTCCCTGAGTTGGTGTGCAAGATCTTAAAGCAATTGTTCACGTTGTAATGAACTCAACCTTGATACTTTATAAGCCACCAGGATGTCATATAGTTATTGTAGCCATAGACTGCACTGACACTTTCATTCAAGTATTTAGGCAAAGTGAAGAATCAGAACAAATCTCACAGAATGCAGAATTTTGTCATAATGAAGCCAAGATTACAGAAGTACCAAAAATTAAAACAACATAAAATAAGGAATGGTATCCTATTAGGAATAAAATAAGCCTAATATGTTGACTAAAATCAAAGAAAGAGTATACACAAGTATAAATACACAAGCCATAAATTCTTTCTGTTCTGAGATGATAATTTATGTGTTTACACTACGAATATTATTGTACAGTTCAACTATGAGATGATAATTAATAGTAGAATTGTCTGTAGAGAAGGGGTGTGGCATGTTAACTGTGCAGCTCAAACATTTGTTGGAGACAGTGACATCACTAAGTCGCTGAAAGCCCCAGCTCTAATTTCCCAAGCAGGGCTGGAACATACAAGAGCCTGCCTTGGTCTCGAGATGGGCTCCAGGCTCTTTCTGGTCTTGAGCCTCCTGTGTACAAGTGAGTGCTGGTCAGCCCAAGTGTGCTTCTCTCCCCTGAATTCCCAAGTCTTTCTGCTCAGATGACATCATCAGGCTTTGTCTTTCTGTATCATAGAACACGTGGAGGCTGCAGTCACCCAAAGCCCAAGAAACAAGGTGACAGTAACAGGAGGAAACGTGACATTGAGCTGTCACCAGACTAATAGCCACAACTACATGTACTGGTATCGGCAGGACACTGGGCATGGGCTGAGACTGATCCTTTACTCATATGGTGTTGACAACCTTGAAAAAGGAGATGTCCCTGATGGGTACAAGGCCACTAGAAAAACGCAAGAAGACTTCTTCCTCATGCTGGAATTGGCTTCTCCCTCTCAGACATCTTTGTACTTCTGTGCCAGCAGTGATGCACAGTGATGTGTGGCTTCCTCCCCTTTGCACAGAAAGTGAATTAGGAAAACAAGTTGCCTGTGTGCCTCAGGAAGTCCCTGCCTCTCTAAGAGTCACTGAGATCTGACAAACTAGGACTCTTGCAGGATGGGTTTCTAGCTGCCCGGAGGCCATTGTAACACCTTTTCAAGGATGGTTGTCTTATCCCCACTTCTTGTTTCTGCTTTCAAAGACAAAAATGAATTTTTAAGAAGACAGCATTTTTCTTTATAACAGTCCTGGCCGTCCTGAAACTAGTATTGTAGACCAAGCTGGCCTAAAAGTCATAGAGATCTGTCTGCCTCTCTCTCTCTCTTGTGTGGTGTATTTAAAGGCTTGTGCAGTCACATCTGGCTGAAAATGAATCTTTAATTGGAATTCCTGGTGATGCTTTTGATAATCTCACAGCCATCGTTTCAGTCCCATTGGCCTTCAGTTAACTCTTCCACCATTTTACAATCAAACGGAGTCACTTATATGATCTCGTTCCAGCTGGTGTTTATTCTATAGGTCTGTAGTCTCTTCTTTTGTATAGAGCCCATAATGTTGTGTGTCATTTTTCTTCACTCATTGGTGTCATCAGCCATTAACCAACATCCTCTGATGTTTTCTTCATCAGCTAATTTTATCTACATTTCAAGTACTTCTTCATATATGTTGTGGTATTTTCTATTCTGGAGATTTTTTTTCCCCAGGACATTTCTTCTTCCATGGAAGAACTTTATCTTTCCCTCTTGTTTCAAGATCTCTTCTCCCAGTGAAAATATATTTCAGGTTTGATTACTTTTACCTTCTTAAGGTTTCAATTTAATAACATTATTTCCTCGTTCAGTCCTAACTCTAACATCTCACATGTTTTGCTCCCCTTTCATATTCATAGCTTCTTTTTCTTATATTATTCTTATTATTGGTTTGTATTTTGTATGTGTGGTATGAATAAATAAATGCAATCTACAAACTCTATTTAGTGTTAATTGATTGTATATTTTTAAAGCTACCCACTTGTGATTGGGCAACCATGTAGGCTATTCATTTGGGGGAAGAGTAATAGAGCCTTTCTCAGTCGTCTTTAATTGAAAAAAAAAAAAGCAGGCAGAATTACTATGCCAGATTCAAAATATATATCATTCTTTTTCTATATCTTATTGAATTTATAAATAAAAATATCATATTCTCTTGTTACAATAGGTGAGTAACTTGTGCCAGTCAGTGGTATCTGGAAAACTCCATCTCAAGCCACACTGCATTTTATATAATGAGCAGTAAAACAGAGTTAGAATGGAGTTTAGAGATTTGTATGATGGCTACCTTTCTGGCATCATGACAAACCTAAGAACAGAAATGAAGAAGGAATATTTTCATTTTTTCCTCAGTGTTTCTGATGTTTCTATGCATATATGGACCCGTTGTTTTGGCCCTGTGGTGTTGCAGAACAGACTGGCAGAAAATATGTGGCAGAGCTGAGCTGCCCATGACAAGAAGAAGAAAGAGGAGTAAGGATAGATAGAAGGATAGATAGGTATGCAGATAAACAAATAGATAGAGCCGGGCGTGGTGGCGCACGCCTTTAATCCCAGCACTCGGGAGGCAGAGGCAGGCGGATTTCTGAGTTCGAGGCCAGCCTGGTCTACAAAGTGAGTGCCAGGACAGCCAGGGCTACACAGAGAAACCCTGCCTCGAAAAACCAAAAAAAAAAAAACAAAAAAAAAAACAAAAAAAAAAAAAACCAAATAGATAGATGATAGGTAGAGAGATAGAGATAGATAGATAGATAGATAGATAGATAGATAGATAGATAGATAGATAGATAGATGATAAATAGATCTTTTAACTGCATTGTGTTGTGGTTTTCTTTGGGTTTTGTCTGTTTTTGAAAAATGATGGTCCTTTCAAACTGTTCTCATTGCCATGGGCAAAATTTGATATTTGGGTGCATTAACAGGTACTGCAAACTGTGTTAAGGTTTCTGGAATACCCCAAAAGCCTTATTTTGAGAGCTCCCATCTCTATCATAGTCAGTAGCGATCCAATCCAGTGGCTGCACATTAGGGGGCGCTGCTGATCCACTTGTGAGCTGTGGGCAGTGGTGAACAAGATGGATGCAGAGCTTTGATATGCAGCCGGCAGAAGCTGTGGAACCAAAAACAGTGCTGGCTCAGGAAGCACAGGGCTGGGAGGTAAAGTCTATCATCTATGCACATACACTGTGTGTTACCACAGGGAGCATGGATTGTAGACTTAAACTGTAGTCTTGGCAATCCAAAACCCTCTGAAGCTAGAAGAAGAGAAGAAAGCAACTGGCTCAGAGAAAAACATGAAGAGGACTTTCCCACACCCAGCCCTATTTATTCAGCACAGCCATCTCCCCTTCTATTGAGAAGGAAAAGGGCTGAGACTAGGTCCAGTACTCCAGAGAGCCTGTGGGAGTAACAGTATCAACAGATCACTGACCTCAGAATCTGACATCACAGGCAATGAGATGATAAGAGGAGAAAGGAGGAACTGACTCGCTCTCCCACCAAAGAGATCAGCATCCTGAGAAGAAGCATGTCTAACACTGCCTTCCCTGACCCCGCCTGGAGCACCACCCTGCTCTCTTGGGTTGCTTTCTTTCTCCTGGGAACAAGTAAGTCCAGAGTGCTGGCAAGACTGCTCCTTTATTGCTGCTGCTGCTGCTGCTGCTGCTGCTGCTGCTGCTGCTGCTGCTGCTGCTGCTGCTGCTGCTGCTGCTGCACAGACCTACTCTTTCTCTAGACACTCACCCCTGTCTCCTTACTCCCCAGGTTCAGCAAATTCTGGGGTTGTCCAGTTTCCAAGATACATAATCAAAGAAAAGGGAGAAAGGTCCATTTTAAAATGTATTCCCATCCCTGGACATCTATCTGTGGCCTGGTATCAACAGACTCTGGGGCAGGAACTAACGTTCTTCATTCAGCATTATGATAAAATAGAGAGAGATAAAGGAAACCTGCCCAGCAGATTCTCAGTCCAACAGTTTGATGACTATCACTCTGAGATGAACATGAGTGCCTTGAAGCTAGAGGACTCTGCGGTGTACTTCTGTGCCAGCTCTCTCCACAGCCTTACAGAGCTACTGGCTTTCTGTAACTTAATCTTTCTGTTCCAGCTGGTGATGTACTGGAGAGGGGTTGGGTGATGCCATTAAACCTTAGCCAAGGACCAGAAATGCTTCTAGCTTGTTACTAATCCTCTGACTGCCTAGCTAAGAACACACAGACGGTTCCTAAACAGTGGACTGGGCCAAGGCCCTTCAGCTACTCTCAGATCTCTACTAATAGCTTCCAGCCCCTAGGCAATGGTAAGAAACTCTGCTCTGTCATTGATTATGGCCATAGGCAACATGCTTTAAGGCAAGTTAGACATTATCATATTCATTTTCTCAGTGAGAATTTATATATACCACTTCAAGAGGAATCAGTAGCTTATGAAATTTTCCAACATTTTTTGTTTAAGAACATAAACACTAAGATTGAAAGGTACATCTCTGTGCCTTCTACATCAAAGTTCTGAATTTTCTCCATGATACTGTTTGTGTAAAAATCATAGCAGCTCATGTTTTTTGTTTTGTTTTTTTTTGTATTCTCAGATCAGCTGAACTCAGTGTGTGTGTGTGTGTGTGTGTGTGTGTGTGTTTGGCAGGGTGATTGATTATAGATGCATGATATTAAGCCAGATTATGTTTGTTTTCTCATAGTTCCAAGGTGAGATTTACATTTTCAACAAAGAAAATTTGCTAGTAAACAATCCATTGAAAAGGAATAAAAAGATATTTACACAAATTCCATTATCTCCAATGAAATCAGAGTATTGTTTAGAAGATTAACATTACTGGTAGATCATATTTGAAATGATCCTACAAGCTATGAAACTTAATGTTCCCTACCCCAAACATCTAAGTCTTAAACAGACAGTGACTTTTCCTTAGACTTTCTCTGCCACACGTAATAGCCTCCTTTTTGGTGGCTCTTGGTCTCTAGGAACTAGCCAAGCTTTGGGCATGGAAGATAATGGGAAGGTCAGATCCTGTTTCCACCTCCTTTATATGGATTCTGTTCTGAACACTCCCCTACCCTTTGTCCTTGTTTCTGCTTTTGAGTCCTTCCCCACCAGGGCAAGGTTATAGAAAGTTTCCATCTAAATCCCACTAGGATGTGTGGTCACAGAAAGGAGGATTCAAGCTGAGTTATTATCTTTGTGGTGTGTAACTGGAATATGCTTTATCTAAGAAGGGACCTTTACTGCCATTGAGGAGAGGTAAGTGTTTCACATTAGCAAAGTTTGACAAAGGTCACACGAGAACTTTTGAATGATTTTGGTACAACTCTCTTGAACCCTATAAGCACCAGACCTGAACATGACCTGGAAGACAGCTCACTCACATTGATGAAGGGATTTCTGCTTGACAGAAAATACAGTGGCAAAGTCTGAGGTCCCCCAGCTACAGTGTCACCTGAAACAAAGGGAGAATTTCTATCACCTAGAATAGCCTGAGGGTTGAGTTTACAATGTACCGCTTGTGTTCTTGAGTAGGTTGGAGAGTTCTTAAAACAATTGTTCAAATTTAATGACCTCAGTCTTGGTGCTTTGTAAGCTTACTGGGTGTCAGGCAGTCTTTGTAGCCACAGATAGCACTGAAAGTTTTCTTTGGGTTATTAGGCAATGTTGAAATCTCATACAATGCATGAAGCATGTTGTGAGAGTTCAACTGAGATCACAGAGGTAACAAAAATGAAAACATAAGGAACATGAAAATATAAGGAATTGTATCCTATCAGGAATAAGTCTAAAATAGTGACTAAAATCAGAGAAAAAGTACATACAAGTATAAATAGAAAACAAGCCATAAATTCTTTCTGCTCTGAGCTGATGCTTTGTGTGTATATACTACAAATATTGATGTATAGTCCAATTATGAGATTATAATCAATAGTAGACTTGTTTGTTTAAGGAAGGGTGTGGTGTGTGCAGTTCAAGCATTTTTTGGAGACAGTGATGTCACTAAGTCACTGAAAGACCCAACTCTAGTTTCCCAAACAGAGCTGGAACATACAAGAACCTGCCTTGGTCCCAAGATGGGCCTCAGGCTCTTCTTTGTGCTCTCCAGTCTCTTGTGTTCAAGTGAGTGCTGTTCGGGCCACAGGTATGCTTCTCTCTCCAGAATTCCCAAGTCTTTTTGCTAAGATGACATCATCAGGTTTTGTCTTTCTTTTTACAGAACATATGGAGGCAACAGTCACCCAAAGCCCAAGAAACAAGGTGGCAGTAACAGGAGGAAAGGTGACATTGAGCTGCGATCAGACTAATAACCACAACAATATGTACTGGTATCGGCAGGACATGGGGCTTGGACTGAGGCTGATCCATTATTCATATGGTGCTGACAACACTGAGAAAGGAGATATCCCTGATGGGTACAAGGCCTCCAGACCAAGCCAAAAGGAATTCTCCCTCATTCTGGAGTTGGCTTCCCCGTCTCAGACATCAGTGTACTTCTGTGCCAGCAGTGATGCACAGTGATGTGTGGTTTCCTCCCCCTCTGCACAGAAAGGAAATAAGCAGAACAAAGTGCCTGTGTGCCTAAGAAAGTCCCTGTCTCTCTAAGAGTCACTGAGCTCTGACAAACCAGGAACCTTATAACATAGGTCTCAGCCTGACTAGAGGCCACTCTAACACCTTTTCATAGGTGCTTGCCTCATCTCTGAATTTTTTTTTTCAGAGAGTAAAATCACTCTTGAGTTGGAGTTCATGATGACCCCTTTAGTGATCTTACAGCCACTATGTCTATACCTGTGGCCTTCAGTGACCTCTTCAACCCCTTTCTGACAACTGAGTTAATTATGTGATGTCTTTTCTGGCTATATTAAATAGTAGGTCATGTTTTTTTAATATTTTTATTAGATATTTTCTTTATTTACATTACAAATGTTATCCTCTTTCCCCTATCCCCTCCCCCATCCCCCTGCTCCCCAACCCACCCACTCCCATTCCCGATCCTGGCATAGAATGGCCATAAGGTCCCCTGTCATCAGTCATCTGTATCACCAGTCTTTAGCCTTCCCTGGTTCATTCGACCTAAATTTATCTGCAGTCCGTACTTATTCATTTGTGTTCCACTGTTTTTGACCTTGGGATACTTTTCCATGTCAATTCTTGTGTACTAAAGACCTACCTTTCCCTCTTATTTCTGGAACTCTTTTTCCCTTTAAAAAATGCTTCAGGAAGAATTATTTTTCTTTCTCCTTTTAAAGATGTTAGTTTAGTTACATTGTTTCCCGCCCCCCTACTTCTCCCTCTAACTATTTACCTGCCTCCCCCTCCATATTAAAATTCATGGTCTTTATTCTGTAGTTATTATTTTAATTTTCTGTGTTGTTTGTGGTGTGAATAAATATATTAATACAGCCTCCTGTGACTGTTTAGTATTGCTTGTTAGTATGTATTTTTCCTCGATCACTTGTGTTTGGAAAGCCTTTTAAGGGACTCTTCCTGTGGAGGACTCATTCCCTATGCCTCAGGAAAAAAAATGCTGTACTGATTACCATTCCAGATGTCAAGTTTTAACTCCTTTTTCACAACTTGCTGAGTCTACAAATTGAAGTATCATATCTTCCTGTTAAAATGTAACAGTAACTTGACTCTCGGGAGGTAGGAATTGGGTAGCCAGTAGCAGAAAGTTGCTCATTCATGCTGGATTTTACACTGGAATTATAACAGGACTGGGAAAAACAAAACCAAAAAAGGTGTGTTTTCTTCAGCGTTTCAAAATTTCGGTCTACAATTATTTGGATTGTATGTTGCTAAGCCTGAGATATGGCAGAACAGTCTAGCAGGAGGAACATGGCAGAGCTGAACTGCCTATCTCATGAGAGTAAGGAAAGAAAGATGGATAATGGGAGGGAGGGAAGGAAGGACGGAGGGAGAAAGGGAGGGAGAGAGAGGAGTACAGTGGCCTACATCTTCCAATGGGTCTCTTCTTTCTGAAGTTGCCTCCATGATTCAATGTCCTTTGTAATATAAAGCTATCTATAGATTGGCCATTGGTGATATCAAATTCTTCATGATCTATTCTTTCTTGAAGCTCTTTGTCAGAACACTGTATGAAACTAAACCTTTAATATGTGGATATTTAGGGAATACATAATATATAAAATAAATAAGCACTATTTTGCATCATAATATGACACAACATCCCTGAATATAATTCTTATAAAAAAAGATAAAGAATATTTTTATCAATATAAAATTTAACTCAGTTTGAGTTTCATGTGTTTTGCAAATTGTATCTTGTATCTTGGGTATTCTAAGTTTCTGGGCTAATATCCACTTATCAGCAAGTACATATCAAGTGACTTCTTTTGTGATTGGGTTACCTCACTCAGGATGATGCCCTCCAGGTCCATCCATTTGCCTAGGAATTTCATAAATTCATTCTTTTTAATACCCGAGTAGTACTCCATTGTGTAAATGTACCACATTTTCTGTATCCATTCCTTTGTTGAGGGGCATCTGGGTTCTTTCCAGCTTCTGGCTATTATAAATAAGGCTGCTATGAACATAGTGGAGCATGTGTCCTTCTTACCGGTTGGAACATCTTCTGGATATATGCCCAGGAGAGGTATTGCGGGATCCTTCGGTAGTACTATGTCCAATTTTCTGAGGAACAGCCAGACTGATTTCCAGAGTGGTTGTACAAGCTTGCAATCCCACCAACAATGGAGGAGTGTTCCTCTTTCTCCACATCCTCGCCAGCATCTGCTGTCACCTGAATTTTTGATCTTAGCCATTCTGACTGGTGTGAGGTAGAATCTCAGGGAACAAAACATCCATGGAAGGAGTTACAGAGACAAAGTTTGGAGCTGAGACGAAAGGATGGACCATCAAGAGACTGCCATACCCGGGGATCCATTCCATAATCAGCCTCCAAACGCTGACACCATTGCATACACTAGCAAGATTTTGCTGAAGGACCCTGATATAGCTGTCTCTTGTGAGGCTATTCTTGGTTCTAGTAAACACAGAAGTGGATGCTCACAGTCAGCTATTGGATGGATCACAGGGCCCCCAATGGAGGAGCTAGAGAAAGTACTCAAGGAGCTAAAGGGATCTGCAACCCTATAGGTGGAACAACAATATGAACTAACTAGTACCTCCTGGAATTCGTGTCTCTAGCTGCATATGTAGCAGAAGATGGCCTAGTCTGCCATCAGTGGAAAGAGAGGCCCATTGGTCTTGCAAACTTTTTATTCCTCAGTACAGGGGAACGCCAGGGCCAAGAAGTGGGAGTGGGTGGGTAAGGGAGTGGGCGGGGGAGGACACGGGGTACTTTTGGGATAGCATTGGAAATGTAAATGAAGAAAATACCTAATTAAAAAAAACTCAGAAAATACAGCAAATATATCTAAACTGTCAAGTCACAGAACAGTAAATAGAAATTACCACAAAAGATTAATTTTCAATTGTTACTTGAAATAAAGCATCATGAGCTGAAGTTGTGAGACCTGAAGTCAAGATTACCAGATAGGAATATTTTCTAAAGAATTGCAATACAGAATATGTGTTTAACTCTGGACAACCCGGAACTGTGTTAACTACAAAAGAAAATTACAGCCACAACAAAAATCTCTTCACAGGATGCTTTGTGACAAACATCACTTCTGTATGTTACCAATGCATCTGATTTGATTGTGTTGTTTTTTTTTTTTTCTAAGTGTCTCCCTGGAGGATTCAGTTTCTTTTGTCATTTTGTCTTTCTTTGTCCCTTTTTAAATGCTTATGATTGTAATGAAACACATGATAACAAAAACGTTCATTTTGATGCTTGTACATGAGGTATATTTGTTTACTCTATACCTTGTGTCTATGAAATAAATTCACCAATTAATAGACAAAAATTGCAAGGTAATCACATTTATGGAGATATCAAAAGGAAAGAAAAAATATTTAAAGAATTGCAGGTATGCTGAAATTTGAATTCCTTGTCACAGCCTGAGTGCAGGATAATATGTGTAAACTGGGGAATAATAAAATATTTGTGAAAAGCTGAGTATTCCCTTAAGAGACTGGTGATAGACTGAGAAATCTCTTCAGATGTATTATGGGTATCCAGTGTCTCCTCCTGGGGTACAACTTAATCCTCTCTGGTTGGTGGGACTCCCAGGGAGGTGTTCACATATATCTTTTGTAGTATCTGTGTGTTTTCTACCAGGGGAAGAGTTTTATGCTTCCAGAAAGAATTTTTTCTATACTTGCTTTTGCACCTTAAGTTCAAAAGAAATAAAACCCACCAAATTAGCATACTGAACTGCCATTTTCTAAACTACACCACAGTTTAATATTTATAACTTTGTGGTATTTTACATATATTCATTGTGTTGTTAAACCATCATCATATTTCCCAAAAAGTTTTTATCTGTAGCCAATTAAGCAGTAACTATTTTTATTAGGATCCTGATCTTCCCTATTTTAGCAAGTCTTTATTTAGAATTATAATATTTTTCCCTTTGTGTCTTATTTTTCACTTAGCATGTATGTGTATTGTTACATTTTGATATGTATAAGAACTTTACTTATTGTAGTATTTCATTGTATTAAAATATTATACTACCTTTACATAATTTAATGTTGTGTCCATCTCTAAGTTATATATCTTATATTTTTTAATGTGGGCTCAGTCTTTAATGGTTGAGCTCCCCTCCAGTCCTCTAAGTTATATATCTGTCTTTGTTAAAGTCTAAAAAGAGCAACAACTATCTGCTAGGAATACCTCTGATTTCTATTTCTCAATGACTTAAGCACATTGCAGAATAAACCTACAAATCTATTAATAAGAAAACTATGGAATATAGAACACCAAAACATAAAATATACTGTTTGGTAGCTAATAAAAAATTTACAGCTTTTCCAAGAAGCAGGAAAATAGAACTTGTCAGTGGGGAAAAAAAAATCAGTCACTAGAAACCAACCTACTTCTGATAAATTGGCTGGCAGTGACATTGAACAGTGTAAATGCGGCACATTAAACAGTTTGTAGAAATGAGAGAGACACACACAAATCCAAATCCGACTCCTAGAAGTGAAATTGTAGTGTTTGTGATGAAAATGCCCTAAATGTAAGTAATCGTACACTGGAGGCTCCAGAAGGAAGGATAAATGAATTTGGAAATGGTATTCATAGGGAAACATGGAGAAAATGAGAAAAGGTATAGATGAACTGAGTATAACTGCAGAGTAAAAAATGCAATCTGAATTCACTTAAAATTTTAATATATAAACTTTTAAAAGACTTGTTAGGTGTCTAAAATAATAATTCCATCATTCTACCCTTCCAGGTTTTCTCTTCCTTAGATCAGTTGTTGTTTTTTTTTTTCAAAGTGTTTAGAAGACTTCTCCATTGACAGAATTCACAGTCTGTGCATCATAAAAATTCACTTAGACTAGAGAGTGTTTTGCCCAGGCCCACTCCTTCCAAAGGCATCTGATACCTAGTGACTAGGCTATGTCTCCCTACCACACTGTGATAGGAATTAGAGATTATTCTTTCCTAAGTGAGTTTCCTTTAGGTTTCTCTCACTGGGACAGGTAATATTTGAGATTTGGGTGGGCAAACTATACCTGACAACAACTCTGTGGTGTACTCTGGCTTACCACAGATGCCTGATTTTGAGAGCTTCTAGCCTCAACCATACCTTGTGGGGGTATAGCCCAGTAAGTCCACATTGGTCACTAGGGGGCATTGAGGAACCATCTAGTGCGTTTCTGGTATTGCTTTAGATGGTGCATGTAACAGAGCTCTGGTTTGGAGTCACAGTAGAATATTAGCTGTGGAACCAGAAACAGTGCTGGCTCAGGAGGCTCAGAGCAGAGCAGGGGTGGTCAGTCATATGTGCACATTAACTGTGCTGAAGCACAGGGAGCATAAACTGTAGATTTGAACTGTGTATTAGCAATCCAGCCTCTCCACCAAGCCAAAGATAGGTGGAAGAAGGAAGCAACTGACTAGGGGAAAAGCATGAAATGGACTCCCCCATACCCAGCCATCTTGATTCAGCACTGCCATATCCCCTTCCACTAAGCAGGCTGGACCTAACGTGGGAAGGGTACAGCCAGCAAAGTATGCCCAAGTGTACAGAAAGCCCTTGAGAGTGAACAAGATCACTAACCCCAGAACCTAACATCACAGGCAACAAGACAAAAGGAGGAGAGAGGAAGGAGAAGCCGACTCCTGATCTCTCACCAAGGGGACCAGCATCCTGAGAAGAAATATGTGTAACACTACCCTCCTTACTTTTGCCTGGGGCACCACCCTGCTTTCTTGGATTACTGTCTTTCTCCGGGGAACAAGTTTGTCCTGAGGGCAGGTAAGACTGCTCCTGAGCTCCGCTGCTGCTGCTGCTGCTGCATAGACCTACTCTTTCTCTAGACATTCACCCCTGTCTCCTTCCTCCCCAGGTTCAGCAAATTCTGGGGTTGTCCAGTCTCCAAGACACAAAAATCAAAGAAAAGGGAGAAAGGTTCATTCTGAAAGTTATTCCCACCTCTGAACATAGCCTTGTGGTCCGGTACCAACAAACTCAGGAGCAGGAACTAAAGTTCCTCATTCAGAATTATGAAAAAGGTGAGGGAGAGAAAGGAAACCTGCCTGATTGATTTTTAATCCAACAGTTCAATGACTATTACTCTGAGATTAACCTGAGTGCCTTGGAGCTAGAGGACTCGACTGTGTACTTTTGTGCCAGCTCACCACAGAGCTACTAGCTTTCTGTGTCATCATCTTCCTGACCCAGCTGATGATGTATGTATAAGAGAGGAATTGAGAGATGCCTCATAATCTTATCCAAGGCCCAGAAATGCTCCTAGTTCTATAACAATCCCCCATCGCCTGGGTAAACCCACACTACTGCTCCTAAACACTGGGGTTGGCCCCAAGCTCTCCAGATGTTCTCATATCTCTGCCAATACTTTGCAGCTTTTAGCCAGTGGTAGGAATTCTATTCTGTACTGGGTTGTAGGCATAAACTACATGTTTTAAAACAATGGTAAAAATTAGTGTATCCATTTGTAGATGAAGATTTCTGTGTTGCTTTATAGGTAGGCATTAATAGCTCATGAAAATTTGCAACATTTCATGTTTAATAATATCAACACTAAGATTGAAACCTACAGCTCTTTCTCATCTAACTCAAAGCATGACTTTCTACAGTGTTCTTTACTTTTGGTCAAAAATGTTCACTGTCACTTTACTAGCTGGGCTTTCTCTCTCCCCACCCCTCTCTGTCTCTCTGTCTGTCATCTCTGTCTCTATCTCTGTCTCTGTCTCTCTCTTTCTCTCTCTCTCTGTGTGTGTATGTGTGTGCATGTCCAAATGGGAGAGAGTGGCATGTACAAGGTACAAGTTATAGATGTATAACATTAAGTCAGATCGTGTTTGTCTTGTCACTGTTTGAAGATGCTGTGTACATTTTCAACAACAGAAAAATTGCTACTTTACAATTAAAAATCAATTGAACAGGGATAAAAAAAAGTAGTTATACAAATCACACTCTCTCCAACAAAATAAAAGTATTGTTCAGAAGACTAACATAACTGGTAGAATATGCTTTGGTTTAAAATGAGCAAAAGAGCGGTGAAATTTTATGTTCCCTACTCTAAACATCTAAATGCTTCTTTCTTGGCCTGACACAACCACGAACAATGACTTCCTTTGTTGGTGGATCTTGGTCTCTGGAGGTCAGCCAAGCTTTAGGTATGGAGCACAATGTTTTTTCAGGTACAACCAGCTCGTACTGCCATCTTCTTCATCGGGGAACTTTGCTGACTCCCTTTGTCTTTGCTTCTGCTTGTGTGTCCTTTCTCACCAGGGCAAGGTTATGGAAACTTTCCATCAAGATCCCTCCAGGATGTGTAGCCTTAGAAAGGAGGCTTTGTACTGAGATATTATCTGGGTAGGGAGTAACTGAGCTGTGCTTCACCTAGGAAGGAACCTTTACTGCCATTGAGTAGAGGTAAGTGTTCATATTAGCAAAGTTATGAGAAAGGTGATACAAGAGCTTTGGATGATTTTGGTACAATTCCCTGGGACCCTAGAGGCACCAGATCTGCATATTTCCTGGCAAGCAGATCTCTCACATTGTTTCAGGGGTTTATTCTTGACAGAAAGTGCAATGACAAAAACTTATGTCTGCTATTCACAGCCTCTCCTGTAACAAATAGAGAATTCAGATCAATAAAGAAACATGGAGAGCTGAGCCTAGAAGTTAAATCTTGTATCCCTGAAGAGGTTGGAGAGATCTTAACACAATTGTTCAAATTACAATGACCTCAACTATGGTGCTTGATAAGCTTTCTGTGTGTCAAGCAGTCTTTGTAGCCATAGATAGCACTGAAATTTTTCTTCAAATATTTAGCCAAAGTAAAGAATTAGAAGAAACCTCATAGAACTCAGCATGTTGTGAAGGTGCAGCTGAGACTACAAAAATAGTAAAAGATTGAAACCATGGAGAGTAAGCAGCAGAATCATAGTAGGAATAAAATATGCTGGCTAAAATCAGAGAAAGAGCACATGCATTGAGAAATAAAAAACAAAGCACAGACCCTTCCCTATCTGAGTTGGTAATTACTGTATATTCACTTTAAAATTGTTGTTTAATGCAACTATGAGACTATGCTTGAAAACTGGCTTGCTTATGTAGAGAAGTGGTGGAGTGTCTTAACTGTGCAGCTCTAGCATTTTTTATAGACAGTGACATCACTAAGTCACTGAAAGCCCCAGCTCTAATTTCCCAAGCAGGGCTGGAACATACGTGAACCTGCCTTAGTTCTGAGATGGGCTCCAGACTCTTCTTTGTGGTTTTGAGTCTCCTGTGGGCAAGTGAGTGCTGGTCAGGCCACTGGTGTGCTTTCTTTTCTTAGAATTCCTAAGTCTCTTTGCTAAGACGATATGATCAGGCTTTGGCTTTCTTTGTTACAGAACACATGGAGGCTGCAGTCACCCAAAGCCCAAGAAAGAAGGTGGCAGTAACAGGAGGAAAGGTGACATTGAACTGTCACCAGACTAATAACCATGACTATATGTACTGGTATCGGCAGGACATGGGGCATGGACTGAGGCTGCTCCATTATTCATATGTTGCTAACAGCACTGAGAAAGGAGATGTCCCTGATGGGTACAAGGCCTCCAGACCAAGCCAAGAGGACTTCTCTCTCATTCTGGAGTTGGCTTCCCTCTCTCAGACAGCTGTATATTTCTGTGCCAGCAGTGATGCACAGTGATGTGTGGCTTCCTTCACTCTGCACAGAAAGCAAATAGGGAAAACTAGTTGGCTGTGTACCCCAGGAAGTGTCTGCCTCTGTAACAACCACTGAGCTTTGACAAACTAGGAACCACGCAGCATGAATCTCATCCTTACTGAAGGTCATCCTGACAGATTTTTATGAATACCTGTTATATATCTAGAACTCGCTTCTGTTTTTAGAGAGTGAAATGAACTTTAAGTTGAAGGTCATGATCACTCTTTATAATCTCACAGCCATCATCTGCTGCCCTGTGGTCTTCAGTGACCACTTCAATCACTTTCCTACCCAACTGAAAAGCTTACACTATCTCTTCTCTGGATGCTTTTACTCTATAAGTCAGTAAGTAACCTCTTTGTTCTTCGGGACAGCAGCCTATAAGTTCCCTTGCCATTTTTCTTCACCCTTCTGAATCATCAGCTTTTACCGAACATTCCTTGCTCTTTTCCTTCCTAGCTAAACTGGTCTACCTAAGTTCAATTGCTTCCTCATTTGTATCGGCTATTTTCAACTCTGGAGATATTTTTCTCCAAATGTTTCTTCTGTATTGTAGACATGCCTTTCCCTTTTGTTTCTGTATCTATTCTTCGTGTGTATGTGTGTATGGAATATATATATTTTTATTCTTTTAAAGTTTAATTTCATCACCTTGTTTCTATCACCTCTCCTTCGTATTTAACCTCTAATATGCTCTTCTCTTCTTTCACATTAATTTCAAATGTGTGTGTTTATGAGTGTGTGTGAGTGTGTATGTTCTGTGAATAAATATGTAAGTGCAACCTGCTAAGTGTGCTTAGTGTTACTTCCATGTATATTCTTTATGTCTGAGTACTTAAGATTGGATAATCATAAGAACTTACCCAGACTGAATCTGCAGTCTTCAATTTCCTCTACCAAAAAAAAAAAAAATTCTCAAGGGATTGTCATGCAGATTCTATGATATATTATTCTTTTTTGAGGTTTTGAGGAGATTAGAAATAAATGTAACTCATTTTCTTGTTACAACATGTAAGAACTTTGGCTCAGTGGGTGGCAATTGGCATTTTACAGAATGGACAATAAAACTGAATCAGCACTGAGTTTGAAGATATGCATGATGCTCACCTTTCTAGCATCAGGACAGGTCCAAGAAAATGAAGGAAAAAAGGTATATTTTGGATTTTTGTCCCAGTGTTTCAAAGGTTTTAGTCTATGATTAATTGGACTTGCTATTTTCTTTCCACTAGACCCTGCTTTCTGAAGTTGTCTCCATCTCTCAATGTCCTTGCCAATATAACCTATCTATGGATTAGTCATTGGTGATATCAGAGCCTTCATCATCTGGAAGCTCTTCCTTGAACGAGCACTCAAGCCTTTCATATGTGTATGTTTGGGAAACATCTAACCTCTAAACCAAATAAGCACTATTTTGCATTATAATATAGCACAACATGCCTAAATATAATTCTTACCCCCAAAAGATAAAGAATATTAATATTAACAAAAAAGGTAATCCAGGAAATAAAACAATGTTCCACCTAAGTTTTCAAGTTACAGAAGAGTAAAAGGAAATTTTAGAGAACATTGATTTTATTTTTTGTACTGCTCTTAGAAGTGAAGTATTATCAGCAGTTGAAATGATGATGCTGAGACCTGATTTCAAGTCTCTTGGTTTCTATGTTACCAGACAGGAACATTTTCTAAAGAGTTACAATACAGAATGTGCATGGAGCTGTGGACTGCCAGAACTGTGTTATTACCATAGAAGAAAATTACAGCCATACCAGGAAACCCTTCACGGGATGCTTTCTGACAAACACCACTTCTGCTAGTTACCAATGCATCTGACTTACATGTATTCTTTCCCTTTGAGAATCTCCATGGAGGACTCAGCTATTGATGGTTGCTTTCAATCTTCTTTTGTCATTTTGACATAGTCTTTATCTCTCTCTCTCTCTTTTTTTTTTTTTTTTACTTTTTAAGCATCATAATTAAAACATAATAACAGCACCCTTTTGGGGCCGCAGACATCCGGCACCCTCCCAGCCGGAGGACAGTGACCTGCCCTGCAGGGAGCGCCATCTTGGCTCCGGGACTCCGCTGAACTTAGTCTGTACAGGTCAGAGTGAGGACCACAGAGGCAGACAGCTTCTGGGACAGCTGGGAGCCACAGAGCCGCTGAGGCAGCACCCTTTTGGGGCCGCAGACTTCCAGCACCCTCCCAGCCGGAGGACAGTGACCTGCCCTACAGAGAGCGCCATCTTGGCTCCGGGACTCTGCCAAACTTGGTCTGTACAGGTTAGAGTGAGGACCACAGAGGCAGACAGCTTCTGGGACAGGCGGGAGCCACAGAGCCGCTGAGGCAGCACCCTTTTGGGGCCGCAGACATCCGGCACCCTCCTAGCTGGAAGACAGTGGTCTGCCCTGCACAGGAGCCCTCTGCCTTAGGAGCAGGGAGCACATCTTGGATCCAGGACTCCACTGAACTTAGGAACTTAGTCTGCACAGCTGAGAGTGTGCACCACAGAAGCTGACAGCTTCTGTGACCTGCCAAAGCAACACAGCATCTGGGAAAGGTCCTGTTTTCCACCTTCTTCTTTGGCCAGGAGGAGGTCCAAACGCCAGATATCTGTACACCTTCCCTTTAAGAGGAAAGCTTGTCAGCAGGGAGTGCTCTAACCACTGAAACTCAGAGGAGAGAGCCTGTCTCCCAGGTCTGCTGACAGAGGATACTCAGAATCACCAGAAGAACAACCTCTGAACAGAGACAACTATAACAACTCCAGAGATTACCAGATGGCGAGAGGTAAAGGTAAGAATCTTACTAACAGAAACCAAGACCACTCACCATCATCAGGACCCAGCACTCCCACTTCGCCCAGTCCAGGGCACCCCAACACACCTGAAAAACTAGACCTGGATTTAAAAGCATATCTCATGATGATGGTAGAGGACATCAAGAAGGACTTTAAAGAACTACAGGAGAACATGGCTAAAGAGTTACAAGTCCTTAAAGAAAAACAGGAAAACACAACCAAACTGGTAGAAGTCCTTAAAGAGAAACAGGAAACCACATCCAATCAGATGATGGAAATGAACAAAACCATACTAGACCTAAAAAGGGAAGTAGACACAATAAAGAAAACCCAAAATGAGGCAACACTGGAGATAGAAACCCTAGGAAAGAAATCTGGAACCATAGATGCAAGCATCATCAACAGAATACAAGAGATGGAAGAGAGAATCTCAGGTGCAGAAGATTCCATACAGAACATCGGCACAACAATCAAGGAAAATGGAAAATGCAAAAAGATCCTAACTCAAAACATCCAGGAAATACAGGACACAATGAGAAGACCAAACCTACGGATAATAGGAGTGGATGAGAATGAAGATTTTCAACTCAAAGGACCAGCAAACATCTTCAACAAAATTATAGAAGAAAACTTCCCAAATCTAAAGAAAGAGATGCCCATGAACATGCAAGAAGCCTACAGAACTCCAAATAGGCTGGACCAGAAAAGAAATACCTCCCGACACATAATAATCAGAACAACAAATGCACTAAATAAAGATAGAATACTAAAAGCAGTAAGAGAAAAAGGCCAAGTAACATATAAAGGCAAGCCTATCAGAATTACACCAGATTTTTCACCAGAGACTATGAAAGCCAGAAGATCCTGGACAGATGTTATACAGACACTAAAAGAACACAAATTCCAGCCCAGGCTACTATACCCAGCCAAACTCTCAATTAACATAGATGGAGAAACCAAAGTATTCCACGACAAAACCAAATTCACACATTATCTCTCCACTAATCCAGCCCTTCAAAGGATAATAACAGAAAAAAACCAATACAAGGACAGGAACCACGCCCTAGAAACAACAAGATGGTAATCCCTCAACAAACCGAAAAGAAGACAGCCACAAGAACAGAATGCCAACTTTAACAACAAAAATAACAGGAAACAACAATTACTTTTCCTTAATATCTCTTAATATCAATGGACTCAACTCCCCGATAAAAAGACATAGACTAACAAACTGGCTACACAAACAAGACCCAACATTTTGCTGCTTACAAGAAACTCATCTCAGAGAAAAAGATAGACACTACCTCAGAATGAAAGGCTGGAAAACAATTTTCCAAGCAAATGGCCTGAAGAAACAAGCTGGAGTAGCCATTCTAATATCAGATAAGATTGACTTCCAACCCAAAGTCATCAAAAAAGACAGGGAGGGGCACTTCATACTCATCAAAGGTAAAATCCTCCAAGAGGAACTATCAATCCTGAATATCTATGCTCCAAATACAAAGGCAGCCTCATTCATTAAAGAAACTTTAGTAAATCTCAAAGCACACATTGCACCTCATACAATAATAGTGGGAGACTTCAACACACCACTTTCACCAATGGACAGATCATGGAAACAGAAACTAAACAGGGAAACTAACAGAAGTTATGGATCAAATGGATCTGGCAGATATCTACAGAACATTTTACCCTAAAACAAAAGGATACACCTTCTTCTCAGCACCTCATGGTACCTTCTCCAAAATTGACCACGCAATTGGGCACAAAACAGGACTCAACAGATACAAAAACATTGAAATTGTCCCATGCATCCTATCAGATCACCATGGACTAAGGCTGATCATCAATAACAAAATAAATAATAGAAAGCCAACATTCACATGGAAACTGAACAACACTCTTCTCAATGATACCTTGGTCAAGGAAGGAATAAAGAAAGAAATCAAGGACTTTTTAGAGTTCAATGAAAATGAAGCCACAACATACCCAAACTTATGGGACGCAATGAAAGCATTTCTAAGAGGAAAACTCATAGCTCTGAGTGCCTCCAAAAAGAAACTAGAAAGAGCACACATTAGCAGCTTGACAACACACCTAAAAGCACTAGAACAAAAGGAAGCAAATTCACCCAAGAGGAGTAGACGGCAGGAAATAATCAAACTCAGGGGCGAAATCAATCAAGTGGAAACAAGAAGAACTATTCAAAGAATCAACCAATCAAGGAGCTGGTTCTTTGAGAAAATCAACAAGATAGATAAACCCTTAGCCAGACTCACTAGAGGGCACAGGGAAAGCATCCTAATTAACAAAATCAGAAATGAAAAAGGAGACATAACAACAGATCCTGAAGACATCCAAAACACCATCAGATCCTTCTACCAAAGGCTATACTCAACAAAACTGGAGAACCTGGATGAAATGGAGAAGTTCCTAGACAGATACCAGATACCAAAGTTGAACCAAGATCAGGTTAATGATCTAAACAACCCTATATCCGCCAAAGAAATAGAAGCCGTCATTAATAGTCTCCCAACCAAAAAAAGCCCAGGACCAGATGGGTTTAGTGCAGAGTTCTATCAGACCTTCAAAGAAGATCTAATCCCAGTTCTTCACAAACTATTCCACAAAATAGAAACAGAAGGTACTCTACCCAACTAATTCTATGAAGCCACAATTACTCTGATACCTAAACCACAAAAAGACCGAACAAAGATAGAAAACTTCAGACCAATATCCCTTATGAATATTGATGCAAAAATACTCAATAAAGTTCTTGCTAACCGAATCCAAGAACACATCAAAACAATCATCCATCCTGACCAAGTAGGTTTCATCCCAGGGATGCAGGGATGGTTCAATATACGGAAATCCATCAACGTAATCCAGTATATAAACAAACTCAAAGACAAAAACCACATGGTCATCTCGTTAGATGCAGAAAAAGCATTTGACAAGATCCAACACCCATTCATGATAAAAGTCTTGGAAAGATCAGGAATTCAAGGCCCATACCTAAACATGATAAAAGCAATATACAGCAAACCAGTAGCCAACATCAAAGTAAATGGTGAGAAGCTTGAAGCAATCCCTCTAAAATCAGGGACTAGACAAGGCTGTCCACTTTCTCCATACCTATTCAACATAGTACTTGAAGTCCTAGCCAGAGCAATTCGACAACAAAAGGAGATCAAAGGGATACAAATTGGAAAAGATGAAGTCAAAATATCACTTTTTGCAGATGATATGATAGTATATATAAGTGACCCTAAAAATTCCACCAGAGAACTCCTAAGCCTGATAAACAGCTTCGGTGAAGTAGCTGGATATAAAATTAACTCAAACAAATCAATGGCCTTTCTCTACACAAAGAATAAACAGGCTGAGAAAGAAATTAGGGAAACAACACCCTTCTCAATAGTCACAAATAACATAAAATATCTTGGCGTGACTCTAACTAAGGAAGTGAAAGATCTGTATAATAAAAACTTCAAGTCTCTGAAGAAAGAAATTCTAGAAGATCTCAGAAGATGGAAAGATCTTCCATGCTCATGGATTGGCAGGATCAACATTGTAAAAATGGCTATCTTGCCAAAAGCAATCTACAGATTCAATGCAATCCCCTTCAAAATTCCAACTCAATTCTTCAACGAATTAGAAAGTGCAATCTGCAAATTCATCTGGAATAACAAAAAACCTAGGATAGCAAAAACTCTTCTCAAGGATAAAAGAACCTCTGGTGGAATCACCATGCCAGACCTAAAGCTTTACTACAGAGCAATTGTGATAAAAACTGCATGGTACTGGTATAGTGACAGACAAATAGACCAATGGAATAGAATTGAAGACCCAGAAATGAACCCACACACCTATGGTCACTTGATCTTCGACAAGGGAGCTAAAAACATCCAGTGGAAGAAAGACAGCATTTTCAACAAATGGTGCTGGCACAACTGGTTGTTATCATGTAGAAGAATGCGAATCGATCCATTCCTATCTCCTTGTACTAAGGTCAAGTCTAAGTGGATCAAGGAACTTCACATAAAACCAGAGACACTGAAACTTATAGAGGAGAAAGTGGGGAAAAGCCTTGAAGATATGGGCACAGGGGAAAAATTCTTGAATAGAACAGCAATGGCTTGTGCTGTAAGATCAAGAATTGACAAGTGGGACCTCATGAAACTGCAAAGCTTCTGCAAGGCAAAAGACACCATCAATAAGACAAAAAAACCACCAACAGATTGGGAAAGGATCTTTACCTATCCTAAATCAGATAAGGGTCTAATATCCAATATATATAAGGAACTCAAGAAGGTGGACTCCAGAAAGTCAAATAACCCCATTAAAAAATGGGGCTCAGAATTGAACAAAGAATTCTCACCTGAAGAATACCAAATGGCAGAGAAGCACCTGAAAAAATGTTCAACATCCTTAATCATCAGGGAAATGCAAATCAAAACAACCCTGAGATTCCACCTCACACCAGTCAGAATGGCTAAGATCAAAAATTCAGGTGACAGCAGATGCTGGCGGGGATGTGGAGAAAGAGGAACACTCCTCCATTGTTGGTGGGATTGCAATCTTGTACAACCACTCTGGAAATCAGTCTGGCGGTTCCTCAGAAAATTGGACATAGTACTACCGGAGGATCCAGCAATACCTCTTCTGGGCATATATCCAGAAGATGTCCCAACCGGTAAGAAGGACACATGCTCCACTATGTTCATAGCAGCCCTATTTATAATAGCCAGAAGCTGGAAAGAACCCAGATGTCCCCCAACAGAGGAATGGATACAGAAATTATGGTACATTTACACAATGGAGTACTACTCAGCTATTAAAAAGAATGAATTTATGAAATTCCTAGCCAAATGGATGGACCTGGAGGGCATCATCTTGAGTGAGGTAACACAATCACAAAGGAACTCACACAATATGTATTCACTGATAAGTGGATATTAGCCCAAAACTTAGGATACCCAAGATATAAGATACAATTTGCTAAACGCATGAAACTCAAGAAGAATGAAGACCAAAATGTGGACACTGTGCCCCTTCTTAGAATTGGGAACAAAACACCCAGGGAAGGAGTTACAGAGACAAAGTTTGGAGCTGTGATGAAAGGATGGACCATCTAGAGACTGCCATATCTAGGGATCCATCCCATAATCAGCTTCTAAACGCTGACACCATTGCATACACTAGCAAGATTTTGCTGAAAGGACCCAAAGATAGCTGTCTCTTGTGAGACTATGCAGGGGCCTAGCAAACACAGGAGTGGATGCTCACAGTCAGCTATTGGATGGATCACAGGGCTCCCAATGGAGAAGCTAGAGAAAGTACCCAAGGAGCTAAAGGGATCTGCAACCCTATAGTTGGAACAACATGATGAACTAACCAGTACCCCGGAGCTCTTGTCTCTAGCTGCATATGTATGGAAAGATGGCCTAGTCGGCCATCACTGGAAAGAGAGGCCCATTGGACTTGCAAACTTTATATGCCCCAATATAGGGGAATGCCAGGGCCAAAAGAATGGGAATGGGAGGGTAGGGAAGTGGGGGGCGGTATGGGGGACTTTAGGGATAGCATTGGAAATGTAATTGAGGAAAATATGTAATAAAAAAAAACAGTGGAAAAAAAATAAAGAAACAGAACTCTAAAGTGAAAAAAAAAAACATAATAACATAAAAATTTTACCTTTACAGTTGTATGGGAGGATGTATTTGCTTACTCTGTGTTTTGAGTCTATGAAATAAATTCATAGATTAACAGGCAAAAAAGCTATGCAAGCTAATTTCATGCCTGGGATCATCAAACGAGAAAATGAAATCCTAATGCCTACTGGTCTCTGGAAATTTCTCTTCCCTCTTCACTGGCTGAGGTGCAGGTAGAGGCAGTCAGGTTGGGGAGGAATAAATTATTTGGAGAAAAACTGAACATGTCCTTGGGAGGGTGGGTGATAGACTCTGTGAAGTCCATATGAGCACAGTATGGACTTTTCCATGTCTCCTACTGTGATGGCCTCATCTTCTCTGGTTGGGGGGACTCACACCGAGGGCCTCACAGCTTTCTATTGGAGAATCTGCATTTAGTCTACCAGGGAAAGCCAAGAAAGAAAAAATTCCTGCTCTGGCTTATCCCCAAGTTCAGAAAAAACAGAAACCACAAAAAGGTCAGTGGACCACCTTTTCTGAACTCCATCACTGTTTTTATATCAGTCACTTAGTCTTTTTACACAAATCCTTTGTGTTGTACATCAGTCATTGTCATGTTTCCCCAAAAGTTTTTATCTGTAATCCATTAAGCAGTTACTATTGTTTCATCTGACCCACGATCTTGCTTATTATAGGAAGTGTATGTTTAGAAATATATTTCTTTCTCTTTGAGTCTGACTTCTCTCACTTAGCATAAATATCACTTTTTTTTTTTCAAGACAGGGTTTCTCTGTGTAGCCCTGGCTGTCCTGGAACTCACTCTGTAGACCAGGCTGGTCTCAAACTCAGAAATCTGCCTGCCTCTGCCTCCCAAGTGCTGGGATTAAAGGTGTGCACCACCACTGCCCAGCTCAAGTATCACATTTTTAATTTGTATCACAACTTGAGTTATTTTAATACATCATTGTATTAAAATTGTACATTTTCTAACTCTCATTACTTTATGGATTTTTAGGTTGTTCTCAGTTATTATTATTATAATTATAATTATTATTATTATTATTATTATTATTATTATTATTATTATTATTATTGAGACAGGGTTTCTCTGTGTAGCTCTGGCTGTCCTGGAACTCACTTTGTAGACCAGGCTGGCCTTGAACTCAGAAATCCGCCTGCCTCTGCCTCCCAAGTGCTGGGATTAAAGGCATACGCCATCACACCCGGCTCTGAGTTATTATTAATAATACTCAACTGACATTGAATGTTAATTCTCTCTTTCATCCTAGTCTTGAGGATTTTTATTTATTTTTGGGTTTTTTTGTTCGTTTGTTTTTGTTTTTGTTTGTTTGTTGGAGTACACAGGAGATTGTGGAGTCATGCAGTAATTCTGTTTGATATTTTCAATAACTGTCAAAGTTTTGTTAAGGAAGCTGCACCATTTTACATTCCAGACATCAGTGTATGAGAGTTCCAGTTTTTTTCAGTCTTTCCAATATTTTCACACATTCATGTATTACTATTGTTGTGGCTGTCTCTGTGTAAAGTGATATCTCACTGTGCCCTTTTAAACTACTTGGAACCAGCAAGGTCAAGCATCTACTTATTGTTCATGGCACATATGTGTGTTTTCTTTGGGGGGAATATTGTTTATTGTCAGATGTGTTTTAAAGATTAATATGGCCCTTAGATTATTAAGAGTTTTACTAGGATGAGGGTAAGTAGAAACAAAAATATACACCTTCAGATTTTAAACAACATCACTTCATTTTGTTGGCTGAGATTAGAAAACTTTCTTATGGGAAGAGACCATATGCACATACACAGGTGACTTTTCCAGAGCCTGGCACTATATTCATCTCATAGGGCTTGCGTCTATCATCACTCTACTTATTTAACACTAGGTAGTGTGTGTGGGCTGGAGAGTTGGCTTAGCAATTGAAAACACTGACTGCTCCTGGGTTCAATTCCTAGCACCCACATGGCAGATGAAAACTGTCTGTAACTCCTGTTCTAGGAAATCCAACATCCTCACAGACATGCATGCAGTCAAATCACTAATGTACAGAAAATAAAATTAAATAAATTATTAAAAACTAAAAAATACCCAACACTAGGTAGTGATCCAAGTACATAATTAAAGTAATTCTGCTCTATACTTAGAGCCATAAAAAACAATAATTCAGTGGGGATGGAGCTGGTAACAGAGCATGCAACTGCCTTGTGTATATGTTTAGGACCAACAAGCTGGGATTTGGTAACATATTGAGAGGCTCATCTCTCTCTCTCATCAACCTGTAGCTCGTGTGTGTGTGTGTGTGTGTGTGTGTGAAATAATACCAGAAGAAAAATAATTTCATTTATGTTACCATAATAATTAAAGAAGATGTCATGAATTCAAGAAAGATTTGGAGGAAACATGGCAGGGGATAGAGTAAATGAGGAAATGATGACGGTGTGGAAATAGAATACTCACATAAGAGATTCTCGAAATATGAAAATATAATTAGTATTGTTATTCCCAAATATTGAAAACGTAGCTATCAGTAGAAGCTTACCATTCCCTATGGAAGTTCAGAAAACTCATTTTATTTATTATGATGAACTTTGACATGCCACTCAAAACCCTGAGCTGAGTGTGGGGACACTGGATGAGCTCACATGCAGTCTGTGCATATCCTAAACCATTTACATTCAGAGGGACTGTGCTAAGACTGATTCTCTGAAGGGACAGTAAAGTCATCACGGGAAGTGTCATGTGGTACTAAGTAATGCAGCTGTCAAGACCTTGCTGTGGTAAGCTCTCCTCTGCCCTCAGTCTGCCATGGGCACCAGGCTTCTTGGCTGGGCAGTGTTCTGTCTCCTTGACACAGGTAAGTTTTTAGGAAAACAGTCTCCGTTTTGCATTTCTCTGGGGTGGGGGATTATTTCAATTTTTCCCATTTTGAAACAGTCTGATCTTTTCCCACAGTACTGTCTGAAGCTGGAGTCACCCAGTCTCCCAGATATGCAGTCCTACAGGAAGGGCAGGCTGTTTCCTTTTGGTGTGACCCTATTTCTGGACATGATACCCTTTACTGGTATCAGCAGCCCAGAGACCAGGGGCCCCAGCTTCTAGTTTACTTTCGGAATGAGGCTGTTATAGATAATTCACAGTTGCCCACGGATCGTTTTTCTGCTGTGAGGCCTAAAGGAACTAACTCCACTCTCAAGATCCGGTCTGCAAAGCAGGGAGACACAGCCACCTATCTCTGTGCCAGCAGTTTATCACAGTAACTCAGAGACACATCCCTGCTGTGCACAAAGCTGATGGTTTTCTTCAAGCCAGCTTTCAGCAGAGACCTGGGACTACTTCTTATAATCCATGGACAGAGTTGGTCTTTAGACATAGGCCATGCTGCATGTATCCAGAGATCACAAATTCTTTCTTGAAACACAAAGACTGCAAGTGGTTGAAAATAATATCTCAGGGACTCCAAGTATTTTTTTTTTTCAGTAACAATTCAAGAACCCCAAACTGAAAGCAACTTTTCACAGACTCAGTCACCAGAATCTGGAGATACCTGTGTAACTGTGAAATAAGCAATCAGGAAATCCATCCATAAGCCAGTAGTACAGATGGAGGTTTTCTGTGAGTAACAGGCAACAGGCTTTCCTACTGGAGCTGGAGCAACTGAGTGTTTAGAATGCTATCTATCCTTCGTGACATCCTTATATTGTGCTTCTATGCCTTTGTACTAGAACTCTCTAAGGAACAAATACTCTACTATACATACATACATATATATGTATGTATACATATATATATATATTTAGAGGGATTATTTCTACTCTTGCTTGTATGAAAATGCATTAATAATAATTACATTTATTTTTACTATTATTAATACTACCAATCTTAACTCATCTTTAACCATGTTTTGTCTTCAAATAAATACATAAAATGGATAAGCTGACAGGAGTTACAAACTTTTTAAAAGAATACATTTGAGTTTCCGTGAAGTCTTGCTCTTCCAACCCCTACCTATCAAACTTGGGGTATGCGACCACCACACCCATTCCAAATCTCCACACAAACAGAATACAACTTTTCACAGAGTGCTGCCGCTTTCTAATGTCCCTGGCACAGCCCCCAAAGTATTTCAGGTTTGATCCAGTTAGCTCAGAAGCTGTTGAGCACATTTCATATGTCTGCCTTTGTCTATTACAATGCTTCCTTGGAATGTTAAAATACCAAGTTCTTCCCTTTGTTAAGAGCTTCTAAAGCAACCCAGGGGCCCCAGGTACCCCCCACCCGCCGCCACCGTACCTTTTCATGTCTGTCTCTATACCTTTACTAACTCCTTCCTGATATTCTACAATAGTAAGAGAAATTGGTCTGAACTGTTAAGAGTTCTTGGAAAGCAGCAGGGTTGCAGGGGAGGGGTTCTGCATGCACCTGCACTCTCAGGCCTTCCCGGCACTCTGTCCTTCCTTGCTGAGTCTAAGTGCAGTTCACAAGGTTTGTTCATTTGCCTTTACTTCATATCATCTCATCTATTTATCTAGAAGATCCAGTTGTATGGTCGCTAATGATCACCTATGGCCTCTTTGTCAGAATTTAAAAATTAGACTAAAGTAAGATTAACACTGATTCCCTACTCTCTAACACTGGCACATTATAAAATCTCACAGCTCCAGTTTGTGTTGCTTTTTGTCACTGACCACTAGAGGGCACTGTGGATTCACTGTTAGCTAGAATCTGTGTAAAGGCTCGGGAAAGTATAGTCAGATGACATCCACCCTGTGGTTTTTGTTTTGTCTTGTTTTGGTGTTTGGTTTTTGGTTTTGGTTGTTTGTGTGACAGGGCATATCACTGGCCTAGAGTTTGCCAAGCAGGCCATTCAGTAAGCTCCAGTGCTCTGCTTGCCATGTCTCTCCAGTATATGATAATAATCTCACATCATGGCCTTTTTTTTTTTTTCTTTTTGCATTTATTTGATTATTTATTTTTATCTTTATTTTTAATATATTGTTTACACTCCATATTCCATTCCCTGCCCCCCATCCACCATCTAACTGCTCCACATCCCACATCTCCTCCCTATCACACCCCACCCCCTATCTCCACGTGGATGCCCTTACCCCCTACTCCACCTGACCTCTAAACTCCCTGAGACCTCCAGTCTCTTGAGGGTTAGGTGAATCATCGCTGAATGCACAAAGACCCAGCAATCCTCTACTGTATGTATGTGTGTTGGGGGCCTCATATCAGCTGGTGTATGCTGTCTGTTTGGTGGTCCAGTGTTTGAGAGATCTCCAGGGTCCAGATGAATTGAGACTGCTGGTTCTTCTACAGGATCGCCCTTCTCAGCTTCTTTCAGCCTTCCCTAATTCAACAACAGGGGTCAGCTGCTTCTGTCTATTGGTTGGGTGCAAATATCTGCATCTGACTCAGCGCTTGTTGAGTCTTTCAGAGAGCAGTCATGATAGATCCCTTTTTGTGAGCGGTCCATAGCCTCAGTAATAGTGTCAGACCTTGGGACCTCCCTTTGAGCTGGATCCCACTTTGGGCCTGTTGCTGGACCTTATTTTCCTCAGGCTCCTCCCCATTTTCATCCCTGTAATTCTTTCAGACAGAAACAATTATGGGTCAGAGGTGTGACTGTGGGATGGCAACCCCATCCCTCATCCCTCACTTGATGTCCTGCCTCTCTGCTGGGGGTGAGTTGTATAAATTTCTTTTCCCTACTGTCCTATTATACATCTAAGGTCCATCCCTTTGAGTCCTGGGAGTCTCTCACCTCCTAGGTCTCTGGTGCATTCTGCCCCCACCCCAAAACCTCCCATTTGCCAAGGTTGCCTGTTTCCATTCTTTCTGCTGGCCCTCAGGGCTTTAGTCCTTTTCCCTCACCCAATCAGATCAGATTCCCCTCTTACCTCCCCCCCCCCCCCCGCACGCTTTTAAAATGTAGTTTCTAAGAACTCAATTCAGGTCTTCCTTCCTCCCTTCCTTCCTTCCTTTATTTCGCTCTCTCTTTGAGCTTTACCCCTTTTATTAAAAATAGATTCTCTTCTCATACAATATATTCTGATTACAGATTCCTTTCCCTCTACTCCTCCCAGTTCCCTACCACCTTCCCTCCCCTTTAGATCCACTGTCTTTCTGTCTCTCATTGGAAAAGAACAGGCTTCTAAAAGATAACAACCAAAAATGGCAAAATAAAATATTGTAAGATAAAACAAAAGTCATCACATGGAGGCTGGATATGGCAAGCCAAAAGAAGAAAAATAGCCCCTCAAAGCTGGTACAAGAATCAAAGACTCACTTGTTCACATACTCAGGAGTCAAAGAAAAATACTAAGCTGAAAGCTGTAATATATATACAGAGGACCTGGTGCAGATAACTTGTATGCTCTGTGCTTGCTGCTTCAGCCTATGTGAGCTCATATGAACCTTGCTTAATTGACTCAGAGAAACTTGTTCTCTTGGTGTCCTCCATCCCCTCTGGCTCTTACACTTTTTCTGTCTTCTCTTCCCTGGGGTCCACTGAGCTATGAGGGGATGAATTTGATAGAGGCATCCCATTTAGATGTCTGTTTTCTAAGCTCTCTCTCTCTCTCTCTCTCTCTCTCTCTCTCTCTCTCTCTCTCTCTCTCTCTCTCTCTCTCTCCCTGCCTGATGCCTGGCTTCTGTGATGATGGCTAAATAAGGCACTGATCTATGAGTATAGCAAAATGTCATTAGGAGCCATTTTATTGATACTTTTCTGTTTTTAGACCAGCAGCATTTGGTTTTACCCTAGATCTCTTGGCTATCTAGTGTCTGGTTCTTGATCATCTAACCAGCATCAGGTGAGTATGGGTTTTATCTTGAAGAGTAGGCCTTAAATCAAATGAAACATTGGCTGCTTACTCCCACAAACTTTGACCACTGCCCTAGCATATCTTGCAGGCAGGGCAGAATGTAGATCAAAGATTTTTTTTTTTTTTTTTTTTTTGGCTAGCTTGGTATTTAATTTTTTCTTTTGGTAGTCTGCAGAGTACCTTTCCATACCAAAGACACAGAATGTAGGGGTGAAGGTTCTACATAGGCACTGGCTTGCTTTCTCCTTGTTCAATGTGAACTCGGGTGTTTATGGTTGCAGAGCAAACATTTTGCTGACTGAATCTCCAGCCTTGATTTCAGGGTTTCAGACACGAGTCACATGGATGCTATAGTGTATTACTCTCCAATAGCTGCTATAACAAATTCCAACTAACTTTCTGTATTCAAGAAATGCAAATTGATTTTCTCACAGTTTTACGTGAATGCGTTGGTGGTAGCACATTCCTTTTAGAGGCTCTATAGGAGAATGTAGTTTCTCATCTTTTTTTTTTTTAATCTTCTGGAGTCTACAAATAACTTGGCTCATGGTCGCTTTGATTATAAAAACAAACAATAACAGGCTGATATTTTTCTTTGCTGCTCTTCTCTGACTCTTTTTTTTTAATGTCTTCCACATTATAAGACCACTGTGACACTGTGATTGTCATCTCATGTACTTGGAATTTGAAGATAATCTCCTTGTCAAGGCAAGGTCAACTGGTCAACCACCTTAATTCCACTGGGAACTTAATTCTCTCTTGCCATGCCATCTATCATACTCATAGGACCCAGGGATAAGTCATTCTTGTCTTTGAAGATTATTCTTTCTCCTGCCCACAGACAGCAGGTAACAGGGAGGAACAAGAATTTTTTTGAAGGCAGAATCTTCATTCTGCTTATCATGGTTTATATGGTTTATATCATGGACCCAACATGTTGCAAGATAGTGTCTAAAAAAGGAAGAAGTACTGTCGATAACACTAGTGAGTTTATAAGTTATTTAAAAATTGCTACTTAAATATAGGTACTCTCAAGTTCATAGAATTTGGCAGTAATTTACTATGTCAACAATAAAAAATTCAAACTATTATATCCTTATCAGTAAGTAACTTATTAGACTGGCCCAGGAAACAGAACCTTCTCTCATTTCTCCACAGATGCCACGCTGATGGGATATAGGTAGGCCACAGGTGAGGTGAAAGACCAGGCATTAATGATGAACAAGCATGGCAAGTTTTCAGGAAAGAAGAATACACAGTAAGTAAATTCTGCAGTAGTTTATTTTCAAATCTTTATGAACAAGATGTCCCCTGCTTGTTTCATTGTAGGAATATAGGGGAGGTTTTATGGTGGAGTTGGAATATTTGACAAAAATGTGGTAATACTATATCATAGAACTCTTTCACCACACAAAGCTTTCCATTGTAATCTGCTTTCCAAGACTCACCTCCTGCCTTGTTATTGTAACAGAACTGACATCATTCCTGTAGAGTTTAAAGGACAGTTCTTAATTGACCAATGAGCGATTTGAGTCTATGATAGTGGGACAACTGTGCCACCAATGAGGGAATATGGCAATTTTAGGTTCTTACAAGAGAGAGGGTATAGGAAAGACATCAAGAATTGATAAAGCCAAACCAAGCTACTAGGAACCTCAAATGTGTAAACCTTCGCCTTACTTCAATTGCAGTTGCATCCAGCCCTACTTGATCTCTAGAGCTTCATTCTCCCCTCAAAACAGCTTTTACACTGCAGTTGGGGTTGGAGGTGTTTGTGGCTTATCTGATGATGTCACTGACCAATAGATGTCACTTAAGAGGATGAAGTGTTCTCAAAGTCTCTTCTCTGCACATGTACAGTCCTAGTTTAGATGTTTCACATCAGTGCTCATCCCACTATGGGCATCCAGACCCTCTGTTGTGTGATCTTTTATGTTCTGATAGCAAGTGAGTCCTGAGGATACTTAACATGATCATACTTGTTTACCATGTTCATGACTCCACAGCGTTTTCTTATTCTGTCTCCCACTTTGTCTTTTAAAATATAGATCACACAGATGCTGGAGTCACCCAGACACCCAGGCATGAGGTGGCAGAGAAAGGACAAACAATAACTCTGAAGTGTGAGCCAGTTTCAGGCCACAATGACCTTTTCTGGTACAGACAGACCAAGATACAGGGACTAGAGTTGCTGAGCTACTTCCGCAGCAAGTCTCTCATGGAAGATGGTGGGACTCTCAAGGATCGATTTAAAGCTGAGATGCCAAATTCATCCTTTTCCACTCTGAAGATTCAACCTACAGAACCCCAGGACTCAGCTGTGTATCTGTGTGCCAGCAGTTTAGCCACAGAGCTATATAAGGATGCCCTGCCTGTGCAAAAACACTCGTATCCTCCTCTCCCTCCAGGCCCTACCAGTTCTGAAGTTTCCTGTGCTCCTTCATTAACACAAACAAAAACAACAAGGAATAGAGGCATGACAAAAAACAGAAGATAATCGAGTATTAAGAAATCTTGGGTGGAAATGACCTTGAAGGTAGTTCAGAGATTTTTCACGTATGGTTGTGGGCTGAAAGCTCTCCCGTCACAGAACTATAAGCACCCATGGTGTAGAGTCAATGTTTTTCATCTCTACCTGAATGTGGCAGTTCTGATAAGGGAAATGTCCTGTGAATTATTCTGGCCTTTCATTCTCTTTTCACTCTAAGTTGTGAAGACATTATTTTAATGTTAATTTCAACTTAGTGTTTCCATAGGAATTTCCTTTTTTACCACACATATGTGTAGAGTCTCATGTCAACACCAATCTCTTGTAGTCTCAGAATGTTCTTAATTATGATAATGACCTTAATCCTGGCCAGTCCCAGTACGGAAATATCAGGAATATCATAAACCATTCAAGTTCCTCCTGTCTTGTTTGTCCTTTCCTTAATGGTCCCATCTCCTTAAGACTTCTCTCTCTGTCTCTGTCTCTCTCTCTCTCTCTGTCTCTCTCTGTCTCTCTCTAATATATATATACTAAGTATATACAGTATATATACAGTATATATATATGTGTGTGTGTGTTTGTATATATATATATATATATATATATATATATATATATATACATATATATACTGAGCTTACTGAGTTCTTCTACTATCTTATTTCACACTGGTGAATTCCTATCAAATGAACTCATGCAAAAGATGCCTATATTCTATATTTGAATCTCCAAGGCAATTAGGTAGACCCAAGTAAGTTCTGCCTTATAGTCAAAATCTTTCTATTTGAGTTAGTTGTCTCACTCAAGTCCTAACATTTGAGATGAAAAAAGTCCAGAATGTCATGCAGTTGTTTTCATGCACACCAAGAGACCTACACTATATCTTTATAGGTAGCTCATCCTGACTCCTTGCTTATTCCTGCTTATTTCTTCCTCTTATATTATAAGCTCAGCTCATTCACACATTAGGATACGTCTTCTAGTTAATCCTCCTGCCCTGTACTCACCCTGATGTCATCATCACATGAAAAATTTACACATTGTTTTTAATCTCCATTTTTTGACCTCATTACTCTGGAGGATTCTGTTTATCTCCAAATGTTTTCAAACTTAGTCTCATGATTATAGTATATGCACACTGAGCAGATGAACACTTTTTTTTTCTCCCTTAAGCATCCAGAGAGCATAAATTTTGTCTATTTTTTCTATAAATGATAACACTAAAGAAGGTTAGAAGTACATATGTTTCAAATAACTCGGTGAGTTGCAAAGTTGTTTAGACCTGCTGCTGCTCTGTAACACACAATGTACTCAACATTTCCATAACCAGTCTATTTAATGACCTGCCAGTCCTTTCAGAAGACACATTTGCAGATGTCCAAATCTCTTTTTTGTATCCCAGCAACACCAAGTGCTACTTCACCTTTGTGGATACTTTAAAACACCACAGTGTCCTACTCCTGTGACATAATGATCTTGAGACACACGTTCAGACTCTTCTTCTTTCAGTGGTTGTCTATTGAAAACAGCATCAACAGCCCTACTGAGGATGGCAGCTGATGCTTCATACTGTTTATGTGTTTACTTCATCTCTTTGCAAAATGTTCTTACACAATTTAACATGTCCCTGTGCATTTGTTTTGCTAGATTCTACTCCCATCTCTATACTTTCCAGCTTTCTAATGACTTGCCATGCTGTTGGATGCTTCTTTGTGAAGCAGAAAACAACTGTACTCAACTCTGAGTGTAACGAAATCCATGTTCTGAAGGAACAGCATGTACGTCGGTCCAGGTCATTTTTACTAGTTAAGAAAATGGTACTTGGGGACTCAAAAATGCCTCTCAGCTCTGTGTGCTTCTATTTAAATTTTCAGTGTTTACCAATTAGAACCATTCCAGACAATATTCCTTCACTAAAAAGAAAACAACCAGGTTCTTTGAAAGAACCTATTTTGAAGATTAAAACAAAAACTGCAAAATATAGTGTTTGCAAATTACCCCTTCAATTAAAACTTAACTGAGTTGAGATTCACAGAAGCAACCCTCTATGCCATCGATTCAAGAGTGTCAATAAATGGTTGTTGCTCTTACTTGTGAATTTGTGGAGAGCTTTGTTCCAAAGCATTACCCTGCTGGTATCATGACTTAGGAAGCATTACTGCTGTCTCAAAGTGACTCAGTAGTGGTCACAAGCATTTATTGAGGCTGATTCTCCAATCTTTGTTCTTTTACATATAAATAGAAATGCAATAATGTTTCTTATAAAAATATAATAAAGGGCAAATGGAGAAGTGATTAGGCACTTAATACTTGCTGCTCTTTAAGAAAACCTGACATCAGTTCCTGGCATCAAAGTAGAAATCATCACAATTTCCTGTAACTGCAGCTATAGGAGATCTGATGACTTCTGTCTTCCTCAGGAACCTGCACACACTTGGTGTATATGTACACACACACACACACACACACACACACAAATATACCCTAAAAGGTCCAGTTGAGAAAAGAGTTTAAAAGAAGGAAAAAAAATATTTTAGAGAAAAAAGTTCAGTTGCTTCACCTACAGAAAGGACATATTGTATGTATTTTCATACTAGGTTACTCTAATTATGTGTTGATAAAACACAAAAGATGTACTTGGAGTTAATAATAGTGTTATTAACAGCTCCACTTGTTCATTTCAAAAGCAGAATATATACTTTGAATGTTGTTGTTTAAAGCTTCTGGGTTCTCTACAACACACAAAACTATCCAAAATGCCCATTAACATTGTTTGAATATTTTCTGAAATGATAAATGATTGCAAATTCTTTGTTCATTGGTAAGAGATTTAAAAAGAAAATGTTTCTAATATTCAGGTTTTTCTGACAGTGAAAAATTTCTCATTGAAATGGACTCATCATCTGGATTATCACTGGAGAATTACTATTCCTAAAAATCTCCAAAAAGTCAAGGAGATAAACTATTCATAACTGCGAGCTGCTCCCAGACAAGAATAATTTAGAGTCTGTGATAGTCAGCACAACTGGTCAGGCTCTTTCTGATGAAGAAAATGTGCTTAAGAGGACTCTCAAGGCAAAGGAAATTAGACTATGTATACAAGAAAATCCAAAATCAATCAACACAATTATTGCAAAGCTTAAAACATAATTAAAGGAACACCTGTGGTTGATGAACTATGCCAAAGGGAATTTACATTTTCTTCAAAAAGAGATGAGATAACAGTGACTCAAATTTGTTTCCTCCTTGCTGTAAGGCAACAAAAGAAGGATGTTTATAATAGAGAGATGCTGTGGGTTCCTGCTACATCTTGAAGACCTTAGTGGATGCTGGAAAGACTGAACCAATGCATGCACTCATTGGGAAGGAGGAAACTAAAAGTGAGTGGATATTGTTTTGTTTTCTCGATGCTGCACCTGATAAATTCAGGCTAACCAAACCCGCATGCATTAGAATATTAAGGACTTAAATTATAAAAAGATATCTATAAGTCATTACAAAAAATTAAGCGAGTGAATTGATGTAGAAAATGATTTCTGTGTGAGGAAAAGCACTATCTTAGAAAGCAAACACCATCAAGTGGAAGAAAGCAGGGTATGGAGTCAGGAGGGTTGGATTCTTAAAGGAAAGAGGGAAAAGACTTGGGTCTCCTGGCTCTCTGGGGGAGACAAGACAAAGGTTTATTTTAGGTTTTACTAAGACAGACAAGATAATCAGGAAATCCCATTAGAGGGAAAATTCAGCAACTTAGAAGAAGCAAACTGGAATGGCTCCCCAGGGAAGAGGCAGCATCCAGAAGCCTGTCAAGAAACGGCTCTGAAAATCACAAATATGGAGACTTTTGACACAGATGCCTCGGGAGATTAAGGAACGTATTTAAGTTATGTGATCGGGAACCTGCTTGATTAATTGCTAAAATTACAGCTCTTAGGAAAGTGTGGTGCCGATGAAAGGGAAACAGGTAAAATATAAGGAGAGAAATTTAGCTAGGAGATCATGTGACAGAAGAAAGAGGAGATATTAAATATTTATTTTAATAGCTCTTGTTTAAGAGATTTCAGAGTTTATAAATTTCATATCTCTCACCAGGGAAGATCATAGAGATAAAGTCTAACAGAATAGATTTGAAATACTAACGTCGTGAGCCCAGATTCAGGCATAAAGTTAATGGAGGTGTTCTATGCCAATGAATACTACTTGTTGGATTAAAGTTATTTTAAAAATTCAAAAGAGGCCATTTTAAACATTGAGAAATTGAATTTAATCTTTCTTAAAGAATTGAGCAATAGCACATTGAGAGAAAAAAATGATAAAATGTGTGTTAGAGTAGAGGAAATTAAAAAGTTATAATAGGAAAACCATTAAAGACTGGAGCATAACATAACTGAGAAAAGTCAGTGATTTGATAATAAAAGAGAAAAAAGACGGATTGGCTTTCCCTAGGATACTACAAAGAATTTTTTCCTTTTAAAATGTATTTTTGTGTGTGTCTGTGTGTGTGTGTGTGCCTACGACAGTTTATGTGTACCACGTGCACATAGGTGCCCCTGGAAGTCAGAGGGTGTAGGATTTCCCTGGGACAGCAGTTACAGGTAGTTGTTAGCTTCGTAATGTTGGTTCTGAGAACTAAGCCCTGGTCTCCTGCAAGAACAATGCATGCTCTTAACAGTTGAGCCATTTCTCTAGTTCACATACAAAATTTGAAAAATTTAGTTTATACCATCTACAAATTTTAGAATGGCTCTGAGTATTGTTGTCATGTTATTGGTGGTTCTTTCTGATATGACTGAAGCTTGTGATGGATCTTTTTCTTTGTAATAGGAGATAATAGTAAAAATATGTAGACTGGCAAAGGAAGAATAGAAAGTTAATTCCTAGCTTGGAGTTGGCACCAGAACTCTTAGTTTTTCAAGTATCTTGAAAAGTATTCCTCAACACTGCTGGAACAGAGGTTCTCATAGAATGAGTCTGAGGTGTTTGGGCAACAAAAATTTTGTGAACTTTTGGGGGAAATGTTTGTTTCTTCCCTACTTCTCTTGATAATTGGTGGGTCTGTTGAGTAATATCTCTAGTCCTCTTCTCTTCTCTGTGGTAGGAGACCTGAGTCTAATTATATGAAAGAAGGAACTCGGTATGTTGAGTCAAGTCCTCTACATTTATCTTTGTATTTCTCTATCTATGAAATGAATGCTGGGTATTCTCCTGCCTCAGAATTAGGGGGAAAAAATAGTGATCAGAGGGTTCATTCAAGTGGAGAGGCTGGCTACCCTACGGAAAGTTAACCAAGTTCACTGTACTAGATTCATATGGATTCAAGCTGGTCAACTTTGTTGGGTAGGTTGATCTTTTCATCTTGAGAGCAACGTTGGCATTTTGACTTTTGTTTTGCAGACTTCATTATCCCATTTCCATGTGTTTCCCATGTCATGTGAGAAAGGGAAGTATTAATTTTGAATATTTACAATTCCAACAACTGTAATTTGCATTGCTCATAGCTATTGTAACAGAATCATCTACACGGGCTAAAGAAGTCATTTCTAGAGCATCTACCCCAGTGGCCACCAGTAGGTAATGAGGTGATTTTAAAAGATCTATTGCAGTGGCTGTTAATCTACACAAGGGTTGCTTATCATACATTTACACTATGGCTCATAACAGTAGTAAAGTTACAGTTATGAAGTGCAGTGATAAAATGTTATGGTGGGGGGTCACACACAATTTGAGGAACACTATTAAAGGGTAGCAGCCACTGACCTAGAGGCTTGTGTGGTAGTGGGGGTATTGAAGAAAATATTCATGCTCAGGCTTTGAATCACAAAAGGTTGGGCCCAAAGGCTTCTGTTCTTATGTATATTAGTTAAGAACAATAGTGATTAAGGGCTTCAGGAAAAGTCTGGGATATTTTTCAAAGAAACCATTAATGTACTTTAACAATAGAGTCCAAATATAAATAATGTTTTATGAGAAAACAACCAGAAACAAACAAGGTCCCTTGGTTGCTCCACACAAGGCACCTTTCCACAGAGAACTTTGAGGAGGTGGCATTGCGATTGACTGCCAAGATTGTGGCCCATTAGGCACTCAGATTGGGAGCAAGATGTATCTGTGTGACAGTAAAATCATTCTTGCTGAGGAGTGTCCTTGATTTAAAAACATATCAAAACACAATCAATCACTCAAGCAAACAAAACTTCCAACAATTCAAAAAGATACTATTCAGTCAGTAAATAAATCAGTGTTGACCAGAGGACAAAAAGAAATGAGACAGGCACTTTCCAGGCCACTTGCCTCTGCCCTGTGGGCCACCTCTAAGTCTCTACCTCTGAGTTTGTTGGGCAGCTATGTACCCTGATGCAAGAAAAGTAAAGGAGCCATGTCAAGGATGTCAGAGCAGCTGTTGGAAAAGGCTTTCTTTAACCTAGTCCAGGCTTCCTCTATCTCTGTGATGGAAAATTCAAAGCAGGTCTCTGAGAAGTACAGCGACACAGCTTCAAGCAGAGGGGCCTCTACCTTTAAAATTCCACAAAAATAATAACAGAAGAAATTATAAGGTTTTTTTGGGAGCCCAGAATATGACAGTTTTCCTATACTAAACATAAAAGAGTAAAAAAGAAACAAAAATTTAGAAAAAGTTGCCCAATCATGTCTTAAATTTATTTCTAAAAATACTATCATCTATCATTTCTCTCTGTCTCTCTCTATATATATATACTTTTATTCATTTATTTATTTATTTTAAGTGTATGAGTCTTTCATCTCTTTGTTTATGCAACACATGGATGGCAGGTGCCTGCAGAGACTAGAAAAGTGTATTGGATGCCCTGGGACTGCTATTACAGTCAGTTGTGAGCTGCCATGTAGGTGTTAGGAGTCAAACCCAGGTCCTCTGGAAGAACAGCCAGTGCTCTTTACCCACTGAGACATCTCTCCAGCACTTACATTTCCTTTGAGTAAAGTATAATTATACCATTTTATGCTCCAGTCCCTCCTTTCAATCCTCTATATACCACACCCCCGCTACTTCTCATATTTGTGGCCCCTTTTTCTTGTTACATATAAATACACAAACGCAACCTGCTGAATCCCCTTAGTGTTGCTTATATACTTGTCATTAGGTTTGGCCACATGGTATTGGAGAAACAATTAGGGGTTCATTTCTGGGGAAGACTAATTACCCCTCTCTTGCAGTTGTTAATTGCTGTAGTTCTTTATTTGGGGGTAGGGCTACTTAAGAAAGATTTCTTCAACAGTGTTGAAGTGTCAACTAGTATTGTCATTGTTCACAAGTCATATTTTTGATACTTCCTGGGTGTCGCTCCCGTCTCATCTAGAAATCCCAATCTTGCAGCTGCCTTCCTGGTTTTAAAATCTTTCTGCTCCCTCTGCCATGATAGTCCTTGAGCCTGAGGTATACAGATCAGGTTGTCGATCTGTTGTCAGTTGTTCTCTGGATTTTGAGGAGCTCTGGCTTTCTGCAGTATTCCCTCTCTGCTGCCCAAGAAGCTTCTTTGATGAGGGACGAGATCTACATCTGTTTGTATATTAGGATCAGAATTGAGAATGCAGGTGGGAATGATACTGGTCTGGGAAGTTGTAATATGTTCGCCTCTAAGATCCAAGGGCCGCAGTCAGCGGTGTTTCCAGTACAAAGTGTGATTTCTCTCCTGCTGAGTAGGCCTTAAGTTCAATTGTACAGCTGTTAGCTATTGCCAAGGTGGAAGTGCTATATTGTGCCATTAGGGTTATCTTACCATGCTGGTCATTGTTGTGCTTCTTGGATTTTACTACCTGGTAGGATTATTCATTGCTTTCTTCCCTTGGTAGCTTACTTGGCACCTTCTGCTACTATGAAGGCTAGTTCTCAGGGAAGATGCTTTTGGGTAATATCTAGTTAGATTCTTCTGTGTCCTGTACCCAAAGTGTGTGGTTTCCTCAGAAAAAAAGACTTGATTTCATCTTCTGACAGAAACTAAGGTAAAAAACAATAGCTTACATTGTTTTAGGTGTCTCTTAGAACCCCCTGATTAACAACTTGAAAGAAGGTTTCTCATGCCTGGTATGAGAGTTTTTATTAGCTAAACTATGGTTGTTGAGGGTAGCATTGTTACCCCAAGCTATATAAATTAAATTACACACACACACACACACACACAAGGCATTTTAGGTAAAAATAAAATAAGATGACTCCTTAGAGCTTTTCCAATATCCTTAGTGTTATTTATTACTTCTTTCTCCTTTTTCTTTGTGTTCATAGTTTATTTTATAAATCTTTATACACTGGGGTAAGTCTAAGGCACATCCTAGGATACTGTGGCCTGATTCTGAGTGTTTTCTAGGTGTTCGCATTATTTCATTTTCCCTCCTAAGTTCTATATCCAGCTTCTGCCATTTTTGTGTGTGGGTCTCAGGATGCTTCAGCCCATCAAGATACATCATTAGGACAGTAGTATAAAAAAGATAGAAGATGTACCATACACACTTACATGCATGCTTTCACCCCCTCCCCCAGTCACACATATACATACAGAGACAGACACACATACAGAAAGACACACAAATACACACATACCTATACACACACACACTTCCATACATATAAATGAATACTGATAGTAATACTAGAGAGGGAGGAATGGACATTTCTGATCTTCTACCATTAGGAATATCTGTATAGTAAGCTACCATGCCTATCTATATGTCTTTCTTTTGTTCTTTTAAATTAATCATTCCATTCATTTACATATTTAATGATATCCCATTTCCTGGTTACCCCTCCACAAACCCCCATCCCCTATCTACCCTCTCTCTCCTTTGAGAGATTACTTCTCTAACCATCTACCTCTCCTGCCCCACCATTCCAGCATCCCCCTACACTGGGGCATCAAACCTCCACAGCACCAAGGGCCTCCCCTCCCACTGCTGTCAGGCAAGGCCATCCTCTACTACATATGTATGTGGAGTCATGATCCCTCCCTGTATACTCCCTGGTTGATGGTCTAGTCTCTGGAAGCACTGGGTGGTCCGGCCAGCTGATGTTATTCTTCCTATGGAGTTGCAATCTACCTCTGCTCCTCCAGTCCTTCTGGCAGCTCCCCCATGGGGTCCCTGAACTCAGTCTGATGGTTGTCTCCAAGCATCCACATCTGCATTGGTCAGTTGCTGTCCAGACCTCCCAAGGAGCAGCCACACCAGGTTCCTGTCAGCAAGTGCCTCTTGGCAACAGCAACAGTGTTGGGGTTTGGTGTCTGCAGACAGGTTGGATCCCCAGGTGGGGCAGTCCCCGGATGGCCCTCCCTTCAGTCTCTGCATTTGTTTCTTTCTGTTGTCTTGACACAACAGAAATCAAGTTATTCTCTTATGCTCCAGTAGATGAACCCTAACCTCTGCAGATGGTAAGTTTTGATTAACTCACGGAGATAACAACAACAACAACCACAGTAGTAGCAGTACACTAAAGGAGGATATGATTCTAGTAGGAAGAAGAGTGAGTCGGGGCTCTAACATCAGAGTTATTGGTGGGTGTGGATAAGACCAAAGTACACTGAACACATATATAAAAATTCAAAGAAAAAGTAAAAATTACTACTAAGAGAAGTGTCCAATAGGTAATTTGATATGTAATGTTTCAGGAAAAGTAGAATGTGTGTGTTTTGGGGTGGGGGAAGATGGGATAATCATTGAAGCACAAAGGATTTGGTAAATAAACATCTGTAGGGATACTTTAAGTCTTTGGATGAACCACCCATGCCTGTACCAGAACAATTACTTATTTCACTGTTTTATTTTTTCTTATAAGGGAATAGTGATCACTTTTGAAAGCTGATCCATTGAGCAGTGACAGAGACAGTGGTGTCATCACAAGCCCATACACCACCCTGGAGGATACAGAGCTCCTAAAGACTTGAGCCTGGGCTTCTCGTGCTTACGTGGAGTTTCTATGAGTGAAGCCACTGCCTCATCTTGCCATGGCCACTAGGCTCCTTTTCTGTCTGGTCGTTTGCTTCTTGAGAGCAGGTGAGCTTCCAGGAATAAAGAATCTGCAGCTTTTGATTATTGTTTGTCATAGTTACAATTACATTCTTTATTCTCTATTCTGTTTCTTTTTAGAACCAACAAATGCTGGTGTTATCCAAACACCTAGGCACAAGGTGTCAGGGAAGGGACAAGAAGCAACTCTGTGGTGTGAGCCAATTTCAGGACATAGTGCTGTTTTCTGGTACAGACAGACCATTGTGCAGGGCCTGGAGTTCCTGACTTACTTTCGCAATCAAGCTCCTATAGATGATTCAGGGATGCCCAAGGAACGATTCTCGGCTCAGATGCCCAATCAGACGCACTCAACTCTGAAGATCCAGAGCACACAACCCCAGGACTCAGCTGTGTATCTTTGTGCAAGCAGCTTAGACACAGAGCTACAGATTCATAGTCTGCTGAGGCAGAAACCATGCGCTTCCCCTCTCCTGTCCACCTCCCAGAAGTTGTTCTCAACTGTGATCCTGAGGTTTTCTCACAACAGGAAGTATATGGGTTTAAAGTCTTCTCTATCCTAGACAAGGCAAGAACAGATGGTAACGAGTATTACATTAAGAAGTCTTGTGGTAGGAAGGTATGTAGAGAAAGGTATGTGGTGGGTGATGAGCAGACAAAACTTGTTCGTGGGATTCCTCATATATTTTTCATAAGGGTAAGTGAGTCTATGATTAAGCACATATGTCATTCAGTGGGCCTTTAATACATATATGTGGGCTGAAGACTAAGTAGGCTGGGAGGTATGGAAGAATGATCATCCCTGGTTGCTTTTCATTACAGCTAGACACCAGTTTTCTTCTCCTCTCCTTAAAAAACGGAAGACTCCATGCCACAAGAGGTAGCTTTTGCCTGACACTGTCTGGATGTCCAGCAAGAACCAGAGGCTAGATAGCCCAGAGACCTAGGATATACCAAACATGACTGGCAAAACAAAACTCAGTGAAATGATTCCTAATGCTATTCTGCTATATTCATACATCAGTGCCTTGCCCGGTTGTCATCAGAGAGGCTTCCTCCTACATCTGATCAGAACAGATCCAGGCATATGTACTACAACTATTTTAAACATATCCCTGACTAACTTACAAACAAATAAGATCCAGGCTATGGTTAATTTATTTGGTTTTGAGAATTACTGGGGGATAACCCCTAGCCTACTTGTGTAACTGCTGATCTGGCTACCTCCTCCCAGCTGATCCCCAAATACTTGCTGTTTTTCCTGGATATGCTCATGACCCTTCTTCTCTTATGATGTTTTCCCCTCTCTCCTCCTTGTTTTCTTCCGTCTTTCATGCTCAACCAGGTAACAAAACCCCCACCTATCTCTACTGTTCCAGTAATTGGCTCTAGCCATTTTTATTTAACTAATACATATAAATTAACTAACAAGGTTTGCACAACAAAGCCAGTAATTGAGAGTTCACTTGTAGACCTAGACCTTTCAGATATAGAATTTAGCATTCAATACATAGCAACAGACATTTCTTTTGTCAAAATATTTGATATATTTTTGAGTTTGTTAACTGTATAGATACATCATAAGCATTTGAAAATTATAAAAACATTCAAAATACTAATTTAAAATAAAATTTAATATTAAAAATATTATGTATATGTATATAAATATTTACATGGTATTTGAACCTGTTTCTTGTTAGGGTGTGGCACAGCCCTTAGCAAACACTTTAAACACTCTGGCTGGAATATAGAAACATCCTTAGTACTCACCTTTAATTCCAAACAATGAAGGTAAAGTGAGTTGCAGGAAGAAGCACCCATGTTTGAAAGTGATGTCTAATTGAGTGATAGAAAGGTAACAAATCAGAAAAAGATTTGGCAGAACAGGATATTCCCAACTTTCCCAAGAAGCGAGGGGAAAGGAAGGCTATTTAGAGAAGAGACAGACAATACTGAAATATCGTAGAGTTCCTGTGGAGCTATGCAGTAGAGTTGAGAGGAACAGTAGAACAACACAGAGGGAGAAGGAGGCAGCTTTACCAGGAGAGTTTTACAGAGAAAGACTAACGAGAAAACAAACCAGACACAGGGAAAGACAGAACAAGCAAGAGAATGAGAATAAGCTAGAAGATTAGAAAAGATTGCTAGAGTTAGTTTGAGGTCAAGCAGAGCAATTCAGAGGCCAAGAGAAATCCACATTGAATAAGTCATCTGGGAGAGGAGTTTGATCCAAAACAGTTGAGTTGAACCAGCCAGCTAGAGTTCAGAAAGAATGAGAAAGGGTGAGCTTATTAGGCAACAAACCTCAGAGGATGAAAACATTCTAGGCTTAGATTAGATTGGACAGAGGCTAGAAGTTTCTAGAACTAGGCCTAGTTAGCAGACTGAGGTCATAAGCCCTTGGAGATGAAAATCACCCAGGTGAATAAGTTATACTTTTTAATATATGTAAAACCAAGATGTTAAGTATAATAGCTTATTTACTGGAAGAGATAAGCAAAATACACTGTAAAAAGAGAGTACTTTATAAAAATACTCTGCAAAACAATACAAGGAATATGAGCTTATTTAAAGGATCAGTGACTGGCTCAAATTGGGATCCATCTCAAGGGGATGCTCCAAGGCCTGACACTATAACTGATGCTATGGTGTGCTTACAGACAGGAACCGAGCATGGTTGCCCTCCAAGAAGCCCAATAAGCAGCTGAAAGAGACAGAACCAGATACTTATACCCAACCAATGGACAGAAGCCAGGGACCCTTATGGTTGAATAGGGAAAGGCTGGAAGAAATTGTGGAGGAGAGCTACCGCATAGGAAGACCAGTAGTCTCAACTAACATGGACCCCCAAGATCTCTCACACACGAAGCCACCAACCAGGCAGCATATACTTGCTGGCATGAAGACCCCAACACATATACAGCAGAGGATTGCCTAGTCTGGCCTCAATGAGAGGTCTAGTGGGGATATCCTCTTACATATCGAGAAGGAGGAATTTTGTGTGTAGGAGTTGTCAGACAGGGAGGATAATAACAACTGTACTGTAAAAAAAGATGAAAGATAATTTAAAAGAAAAGAACAAATCAATAAATCAATAAATATCTTTGTTGAAATTTTTAGCCACTTTCATAAGGAAGGTGAAAAGTATTTAATACATTTCCAAATAGGGAATGAGAGCAAAGAGAGGAAGAGCAGAAAGATGATCATTCTTATCTTAGTCTATTTATTTTTCTGCCTAAGCTTGAAGCACTATTACCACCAAATTTAAATGTAAAGGTAATACTGTAAACATTGAATCTAAAAAGAAAAACAATTATACCTTTTAAAATGAGGTAATTGGTAAACAGAAATCTAGGAAAAGAAATATAGGAAAAGCTAAAATCCTAATAAACTACATCTATCTACTCCAGATGTGAGCATCACGGTGGGAATTGGAAATTTAAGGACCATTTAAAGATATGCCACAAAAAAGCTCTAGAATTACATTTCTCACATTAATCTCAGAGCCACAAAATGGCCCCATTCTTTGTGAACAAAAAGTGTTACAGCTGAAAAACCAGAAATGAAGTTAGAAGATTGAATGTTTGATCAGGCCTTTGGGTGAAAGATAAAAAGGATAAATTAGCAGAGAGAAATTGAAACTTCCTGCTGTGCTTCACATGTTTCTGAAATGAAATTTTATGTTACTGTGTAGAAGGAAAATCACAATCTCATGGGACTGGGAAGCTGGCTCATCATGTATCACTCAAGCAGAGGACCTGAGCTTTGTTCCAGGTATCTTTTCCTGCTCTTTATGACCTCCTGTAATTTCAACTCCAGTGGTTCTGAGGCCATTTTATGGCCTCGGCGGGTACTCACACATTTAACACACACATGAAAGAGCACACACGCGCGTGCGCATGCGCACGTGCACACACACACCTAAAATTAAACATAACTCTTTGAAAAGACAGAAATTTACATGCTTAGAAGCTCATCAAAAGGAATCTGTAATCATTGGAATCCTTAGGGAAATCAAACAAGAAACTCAATATTGCTCTGGCAGGCACTTTTACTTCTTCTTCTTCTTTTTTTAATTAGGTACTTTCTTCATTTATATCTCCAGTGCTATCCCAAAAGTC